>NC_138884.1:36540544-37859207 GCF_965194825.1 Balaenoptera physalus | reverse complement strand
AATCTACGAAGCTTGAGGTACGCAATTATTTTAACTGTTAGAAAAGGAAAAATGCTGCTTATTTAGACTATGGCATGCCATCAATTTCAGAGAAGCCGAGATATGAAAAAAAGTGCCTTTTAGAATCTATGAAATATTGCAGGTGTGTATTCAGATTTTAGGGCTCTTTTTCGGCGAGGAGCAAATTTTGTGTCGCTAGTTGTTGAGGACCCTACTTAATTCTCTGTATATGTACAACACCAATTCTTTTTGTTCATTTGTTCTTCCTTTAGTATTTATCGAGTGTCTTTCATGTGCAGAAGTGTGTCATGTTTCTGGCCACATAAGATTTCTTCCTCCTTGGAAATTCTATTACATATCCAGAGCATAACAGAAAACCAAGTTATTGATAATACAAAGTAGTACTTGTATCTCCAGCTAGGTTTCAGGCTATCTTAGGGCAAGATTGTTGGTTTTTACGTGTCATGTATCTGCTTCATTTCCTATCATGTACTTGGTAATTCATTGTAATTTCTTGATTAAACTTTGTTTAAAATGGTAGGAAAGAGAAGTAGCACATACACCTCAAAAGAGTGTCTATATGATTATGTTTTAATAGTAGATTGTATCTCTTAATCTCCTATCCCTACTACTATGTATAAAATAAATAAGCAACAATGATACATTGTATAGCATAGGGAAATGTAACCATTATTTTATAACAACTTTAAATGGAGTATAATGTATAAAAAAATATTGAATCACTATGTGATTCAATTATTATAACTATGTTAGTTATAATACTAACATTTTGCAGCCTCCAATAAATTAATGCATGGAGACACCGAATATCAACAGCTGCTAACATCATGAAAGGAAGGACACCAGACGCTAGGTGACTCCTAATGAAATAACTCACCACGCTGTGACAGAGGGACCAAACCAAGCCTAATAAAGCCTCTGGATCCAGCTGCCAGTTTGAGTGAGGAAATACAAAGGACAGATACATGTGTTGAGCTGTATCACGTGTATGCAATTAGTCAAATCCAGACTATGAAAAACAGATCAAACAGATAAATTTTAAGAAAGGTATAAAAAATAAATCTGTAGATTGAAATAGACTTAAAAGAAACATCAACTGTTTTTTTAAATGGTCAAGATTGAAAAACAGTATCTAGGGAGACATACTTGAGTGAGAGAATCATAAACAAAGGGAAGTGATTTCTGCAAGAGTAACTTAGAGGAAAGGAGTTACTTAAAGGAAGGGAAGGGGCTATGATTGAGTCAGGGCACATGGAGGCACTTCTGGGATAGTTGGCAAACTTCTAAATATTGAGCTGTGTGGTAGTTATAAGAATGTATATCCATCAATATAAAAAAAAAATCTGATTAGAAAATGGGCAGAAGATCTGAATAGACATTTTTCCAAAGAAGACATACAGATGGCTAACAGACACACAAAAAATGCTCAGCATCGTTAATCATCAGAAATGCAAATCAAAACCACAATGAAATATCAGCTCACATATGTCAGAATGGCAATCATCAAAAGTCTATGAATAATGAAACATTGGCAAGGACATATAGAAAAGGGAACCCTAGTACACTGTTGGTGGGAATGTAAACTGGTGCAGCCACTATGGAAATAGTATGGAGGTTCCTCAAAAAACTAAAAGTTGAACTACCATATGACCCAGCAATTCCACTCCTGGGTGTATATCCGAAAAAAACAAAAACACTAATTCGAACAGATACATGCACCCCAATGTTCATAGCAGCATTTACAACTGCCAAGATATGGAAGCAACCTAAGTGTCTATAAACAGATGAATGGATAAAGAAGATGTATATACATATACATATATACAATGGAATATTACTCAGCCATAAAAAGGAATGAAATTCTGCCATTTGCAACATCACAGATGGGCCTAGAGGGTATTATGCTTAGTGAAATAAAACAGAGAAAGACAAATACTGTATGTTATCAATTATATGTGGAATCTAAAAAATAAAACGAATGAATATAACAAAACAGAAACAGACTCACAGATGCAGAGAACAAACTGGTGGTTACCAGGGGAAAAGAAAAGGGGAAAGATAGGTTGATTCCATATCTTAGCTACAGTGAATAATGCTGCAGTGATCGTGGGAGTGCAGATATCTCGTCAATATCCTGTTTCCATTTTCTTTGGATATATACCCAGAAGTGGGGTTGCTGGATCATATGGTACTTCTATTTCTAACTTTTTGAGGAACATCTATACTGTTTTCCATAGTGGCTATACAAGTTTGCATTCCCACCAGTAGAGTACAATAGTTCTCTTTTCTCCACACACTCCCCATGAATATTTGGTATATTTTGGTTTGGAAGGTAGTTACTCTGACCTTGTAAGTAGTACCCAAATTGAGTTAAGGTTTGAATTAGATGTCTTTCATGACTGCTAATCTCCTTTCTTCTGTGTCATATTTAATTCATGATGAGGTAACCTCTTTTAAATATATTTTTAAAAATATTTATTTATTTATTTGGTTGTGCTGGGTCTTAGTTGCGGCACGTGGGCTCCTTAGTTGTGGCATGTGAACTCTTAGTTGTAGCATGCATGTGGGATCTAGTTCCCTGACCAGGGATTGAAACTGGGCCCCCAGCATTGGGAGCACGGAGTCTTAACCACTGCGCCCACCAGGAAAGTCCCTGAGGTAACCTATTTTAAAGTGTTTTTAAAATTGGTAATGGAAGGTTGTTTAATAGCTAATAACATGTTAAGTACTCAGTATGTGTCAGACACATCTTTAAACATTTTACATGTATTATCTCTCTAATCCTCACAATAATCCTGTGATATAGAGGTACCATTTTAAATCTTTTGCAGATGAGGTAACTGAGATTTAAAGGTGTTGAGTGATATATCCAAGTTTACATAGCTAGGTAGTGGTAGAACTAGAACCTGTATTGTCATCTACTACTGAACATGGGCTCTTAACCACTGGGATTTATAACCTCAATTTTATGCAGCTGTTTCCCTATCAATTTGGCTTTGACCAAATGGATCCCCAGCCCACTGTCCCTGACCCTGATTGGAAGAAAGGTGATGTTTAGGGGTCTGAGAAAGGAGAGTGGGCCCTATCTTAAGGGGCTTTTATATGAAAGAGATAGTTGTAGTGGTGTCATGTTACTGTCAGTTGTGCCCATTGTTTTTCTTGGTGCTTCGAGATTTTTATTATGCCATGTTGGAAGACAGGCTGGTCTAATGGAATGAACATAAACCATGGCTCAGACATATCTGAGTTTCAAACATGTTACTAAATCTTACTAACTGTAAATCTTTGAGTAAGTGACCTTAATCCGAGGCTGTTTCCTGTTTTGTAAAATGGAAGTAATGATCTCAGGGTTGTAGATTAAATGAATGTGCTCTACCTAGCATCGTGTTGGTCCCTAGTGGACACTCTGTAAATGTTTGTTGATTACATGAATGCATTGGAAGTATCTGTACTAATTTGAATATAAAAACAGACTTCTTAACCTATAAGATTCCCTACTAATATTTTGGTTTCTATATCCAGAGGAATCGAATTGCTGCAGTAGAAAAACAAAGGCCTATTTTATGGCTTTCAATTAATTATTATTATTATTCTTTTGACTTAACCTTCTACTTTTGTCTAGGGGAGAGGCATAACATCAGAATGAAGGAATCCTATCCAGAAACTTGGAAGTTCTAAGAAATATTCCTTCAAACAAATCTGAAATCAGTAGTTTTGGAGAGCAGCGACCACCGTTATTGTCTTCCCAGTTATTTGAGTGGCTGAGTTTAGTGGTAAAATCCTTAGGCCGTCCTCATTGTGATAAGGAATTCAAGTTGTGACCAACCCACAATGCTTCCTCTTAGTTTTAGATTGAGTGTACAACACAGCATTGTTTGTACTGAAATTGAGGGTGTTTGGAAGTTTGAGAGTGTTGTACAACTACTGCCTTGTTAGGTTTGTCCAGAAATACTGTTCTATAACCTGAAAAATTTTAAAAATTTCTTGTCTGAAAAATGACAGATCATTACATAAGGGATCTAGTTTACTGATTTAATCATTATGACAGTGTTGCTTTATTTCTACATAAATAGAAAAGGTCTTTGTAAGAAGATCATATTTCTTACTATTTAAAAAATAATAGCTCGTAGTCTTTACTAAAAAGAAAGAATAGTTTTGAGTGGATTATAATTGTTCCTTGGTATTGGAATTAGTATTTTACATGTTTTGTTATTTTCTTAGTGGTGGTGATGGTTTTTACCTTTTTTTTTTCTTTTTTCTTTTTCAGTCACTGTAGACATTGGTGGGCACTGATGAAACTGGGCTAGAATGAAGTTTATTTTACCTTGTTTCTACTATAATTATATAACTTTTAGAAGTTTTTTTGTCCGTATATCTTACAAAGGTCTAACTAGGGTAGATGTTTGTCTCATAATGTTTAAAAAATAGTATCTTTATAGCGATTGCACTCTATTTTTTGGATGCAGGGTTTATGTCTTTGGTCAGCATTGTATCCCCAGTGCCTGGCGCATGTTAGAGTTTAAATCTTTTCTCTTTTTCAGTTCAAATACACATTTTCTGAAGGCACATTGTGTGCAGTGCAGTCATGCACTATCTTCCCCCAATATGTCCACTCAACCTTCCTGCCAAGAATTTGAAGAGGAAGATGGAGTGATTGTTTCTGAGAGTCTACATGTGAATAGTGATTTTCTGGCATATTCATCTAAATGAGGTCATTGTTTTGCCTCAGAGAGCAAGAAAAAAAATCTAGGCAGGAGTTACCTGAGTTCTAATTGCACACATACTGACTGACACTTCCTAGGGATCCAGGCATGGCGGGGATCAAGCAATAGCAAATGAGAATAGGATTCCTAAATTTAAAAAGCAAATAATAAGATGACATTTTTTTCCACTTGTGGTTTACTGTAGTTGCCAAGCTAAAATTATGCTCACCAAGATAGGAACCCTTTTTAAAAAACAGACTCACTGGTTTTCTATAGACAATACATTTTCTGTATTACAGTGGTGTGCTTTTTCTGAAGTGCAAAACCTTGTAAAATCATAGTGAGGCAGAGTAGAGGCCAGAGTTCCAGGATTTGTTCAAGTCAGTAGTTGCTCATTGTGATGGTATTGAGGCTTTCCTTAAAGATGCTGAGTTTTTTCTGAAATTTAGCAGATTCTGGCTTTCTTTGGTCCTGTGATCACTGGCTCTTTAGGTAGTGGCTTCAGATGTTGTTTCTTCTAGTACGGTTGCTTATGTGTACCTATTGTATTCTTCATTCCAAATTCTGTCTGCTTGCTACAGAATGTCTCACAGTGAACCATGTGTTGCTGACTCTTCATCTATGGGCCCAGAGCAAAGAAGACCTAAGCCTTCTTCAGCATGTAACAGTCTTCAGCATGATGGGAGAGTCAAGGAAGGCAGAGAAGTTTTTGCATTGTCTTCAGTTAATTACACATTTTTAATTGAGGTACTTTTATGTAAAGTGAAAGGTACAGATGAGTTTTGACAAATGTATGCACTTATGTAACCATAACCAACACCTCAATCAATATACAGAATATTTCTGTCACCACCCCCCCAAATTTCCCTCATGCTCCATTCCATTCAGTCCACACTTAGGCAACTACTGTTCTGATTACTCTCACTGTAGATTAGTTCTGTGTATTTGTAAACATCATATAAATAGGATCACATAGTGTTGCTTTTTTGTGTCTGACTTCTTTCATTCAATGTACTGTTTTTGCCATCCATGTTGTTGCGTGTATCAGAAGTGCATTCTTTTTTATTTCTGTGTACTATTCCATCGCATGAATACAATTCAATTTATCCATTCTTCTGTTGATGAATATTTGAGTTGTTTCCAGTTTTAGCTATTCTGAATAAAGCTGCTATAAACATTCTTGTACCAGCCTTTTTTATGGACATTTCTCTTAGGTAGGTACCTAGGAGTGTATATGCTAGCTCACAGCGTAAGTGTGTGTTTTTATAAGAAACTGCCAAATGGTTTTCTACAGTGGTGGTACCATTTTACAATCCAGTAGCCAAATATGAGAGTTTCAGTTGTTTCCTATTTTCAGCAACATATGGTGGTGTTTGGTCTCTTTAAATTTTAGTAATTCTTGTGGATGAGAAGTTCTTTTGCATTGTGGTTTTAATTTGCATTTCCTTGATGGCTGATGTTATTGAGCACCTTTTCATGTGTTTATCAACCCTTTTATATCTTCTTTAGTCAACTGTTTGTCTTTCACCCATTTTTTTGACCCATTTAATGTTTAAATGGTGAACGACTGAATTACTACGTGACTGAATTCTGTGATTATTTACCTTACTTACCCAGATTTCAGCTTTCATATCCAAACCTGACACCCCTCTTGCTCCAAGCCATGATGACAGCACCACTCTACCTAAAAGACTTCTAGGAAGGATCAGTTTGCTCAGTCATAAGGTCTTTTTCAGTAGACTTCAGTTCAGTAGACTTCTTGAACTACCACAAAAGAATAGAAATATCTGGTAACAACTTAAGATGGACACTTACATTTTTGTTTTAAAAGTCTATAATCACTAAGCTTTTTAGTTTACAGTCTATGAGAAAAGTTATTGAATATAAGACAAAGCAGTGTGTATTGAAGATGAATAGAGGTGAGACCAGATTGGGTATGTCTTAAGTACTGTGCTTAGGATTTTAGATTTATCCTACATAATGGTAGTTTTCAGAAGTTTTGCAGAGTCACTCGAGGGTTGCTAATTCTCTCTTCTCCTCTGCTCTCACAAGCTCTCGCTTCACCTTTTTAATATTTTGCTCTCATTTGAGCAAAGGGTTCAGCATGTAAAAAGTTTAAAAGCTGCCACTGAGTTGTTGACATTTCCTGTTCTGGCAGCAGTATAGAGGGTAGATGAGAGGGGCGGGAGACAAAAGATAGGGAGATTACTAGGGATGTTATTCAAGTAGTTTGGGCAAGAGGCAGATGGCATGCGCTTATTAAACAGTACTAGAAAAGTGGGGTTGGTTGTAGTGGACTTAGGAGGACTTAGTGATGATGTGAGTGGGTGACAGAAGCGTGGGGACAGGCAAGGGTAGTTTGTAACAAATGATAGGAACCAGAATGACATCCAGATTTCTCCTTTTCCCCCCTTACTTCAGAAAAGTTCCAAGTACAGTGCTAAGAACTTATTTTGCCATTTGATAAGTTGCCAAAATGATGCACCATCACTCCCAAACACTTGAGTATGCATTTCTTATAAACAAGGACATTCTTCTGCCTAATCACAATATAACCATTAAAATCAGGACATTGGCACTGGTATATTAGATTATCTATTCCTCAGACCCCATTTGAATTTCACCAGTTGTTCAAATAATATCTCGTATAAGGACAAGATTCCATTCAAAATCATGGGTTGCATTTATTATCATATATCCAGAACAGTCCCTTGATCTTTTATTTTCATTCCTTTAACACTTTTGAAGATTACAGGCCAGTCATTTTGAACCGGGACCCTTAATTTGGGTTTGTCTTGTGTTTCCTCATGCTTCCTCGTGAGGTTAGGCATCGTTGACAGGAATATCACAGAAGGGATGCTGTGTTACTCCCACTGCTTCCTATTAAGTAAACATAATTTCAGTTTGTCCCATTACTGATGTTCACTTTCAGCCTTTCTCACTCTTCTTACACTGGGGAAACACTTAAAATAGTTTTCTGATCTTGAGAACCCTACATGAAAATTATTATATCTACAGCTCATGGTACATTCGCTTGATCAGAAGTTGTAGATATAATGATTCATTGATAATTGTCAGTGCTCTTTTGAGTAGAGAATGCTTTTTTTTTTCCTGTGGACATGTTTACACTGGCAAATTTATTAGCCTCTTCTTTTTGTGTGGTTCCCCCTTCCCACAAAGGATGTCAGCTCCAATACAAGTTAATGGAGCAGATAGAGGAAACTCCAGTTTTTTCTTTTTTTAACTTTACTACTTTACCTTCTTAACCTTGTCCACATAGGCCTTACCACAAATTCTTACTATTTGCGATCCAAATGAGATATGGTACATGCAAGAGCAGTCCCCCTTCCCACGCCAATATTTAAGACTAAACATTTTAGCCAGCTTTTCTTGGGGGAAAATACAACCCCCTGGTGATTAAGCTTAACTTACTTTCCTTGAAATTAATCTTTTAGGGAATTCCCTGGTGGTCCAGTGGTTAGGACTGCGTGCTTTCACTGCCGAGAGCCCAGGTTCAATCCCTGGTCGGGGGACTAAGATCCCACAAGCCATGTGGCTCGGCCAGAAAAAAAGAACAAAGAAATTAATCTCTTTTATCATTTCATAAATTTTGCAAACTCATAAGAAACGTAATAAATTTCATGTAACTAACTTAAACCAAAACGGGACTCAATTTTTCTTAATGTAGGCTTGGCAGATTTAATTTAAATAAAGGTTATAAATTAATTTTAATTAATGTTATTTACAACATGAAAATTTATTGACAGTGTCGAATAGTAGAGCAACTAAAATCATAAGCCAAAGCAATATGAATAAAAATATTGCCTAGACACAATTTTATACAAGACTTTGAAAAAACATTTCCTTATTCAGTGACATGATCAGGCTCAAATGTAGACCAAGCAGTTAGAAAATTACTTCTTTTATAGGCTCATATACGCATAAAAGTGTTGTTTTTGAATCTTAAAAATTATATTTACCTCTTTACAGTGAATTTACCTTTTTAATGTAAAAATTGTATTTATCTCGTGTGCTTGTTTTTTGCTTTAAAATACCATTCAGGGTCAAACATGGGATGAGCAAGCACATACAAATTTTTCTTTTAGCTGAAATGAGACCATTTTTTAGCTTACTCTTGATGTTCATTGAATAAGTAAAAGATTGTTCAAATGTGTGAGAAGTTGGAAACTGTAGCATAATGTTCATTATTTCCTATGATAGCAGGATATTCTTTTCTTCTCAGAAATCCAGAACTTATCTGGGCAGATCAGTAAAACTCATCTTGAATGTATTAGACTGCAGCTTCTTCCTTTTTTCTCAAGTCAAATTCTCACAATCAGAAGATCCAGAAAAAGAGTACTTACTCATTGATACACTTGTTTTTGAAAGGGAAGGAAAATCAGTTCAGTTTGTTCTGCAGCTTCACTAGGTGGTTTCCAGTGAGACTTGAGACTTGCTGATACCTTCTTCCCTTGGGCCCGAGCAGCAGTGGAAACATTTCAGGATTTCTTCTTTATAACACAATGTTTTCCAAAAGCGCATTTTCCTTTTAAATCCAAGAATTTTGTCCCTTGAAGTCAAAAACATTAGAGACTGAAGAGCAAGTGTGAGATGTGCAGCCGTTCTTCATCTTCAAAGTATTCAACAAAATCTCTTCCTCTGTTGTCTTAAAAGGACCCCTTTCAGCTCAAATACCCTGTTGAGAATTTTTCCTCTGCTAAGCCACTGGATTTCTTTATGTAGTAGGAGATGTTCTTTAAATACTCTGGAGTGAAATGACCTGTGTTTAATGAAGTTAACCATTTTGTGGTGTCTTCCAGAACAGTTTCATTTCATCCCGAGTGTTTTTGACACCAGTACAAGAATACCTTCTGTGTCAGTTCAGGTCCCCAGAGAAACAGATGTCAAGACAAGATTTGATGTGCAGGGAGTCCCATCCAGAGTTGGCTATTGGAGCATTCCCACCATGCTCAGTCTTTTGCTGGGAGAAGTCTAGAGGAAGCATGGCCAGGTGTGAATGTTACCGTGGATTCCAAGGTGAGGTAGCTGGGGGCTGTCAAGCAGCTCTGCTCCTCATAGCAGGTTCTGTTGAAGGGATATCTGAGCAGGGCACCGCTGTGGCCACCACACCCGCGATATCCCATCTGGGCTCTGACGCCATCCTGTCTCGTGGATGCGTTTCTTACCCTGCTGACGTTCGACACCCCCACCCAAGTAGAACTTCTCATTCTGCTCTGCCTTTGCCCTGCTGGGCCTCTCTGCTGTGTGGATCACTCCTCACCTTGCTCATAGTCAGGCTGTTTCCTCCCACCATCCCCCACATACTGGGAAGCCCTCCTCCTTCTGCTTGGACTGACCCCTCTGCTGGACTGCCACCACCTCCCACACGCACACCTAACTTACCTGGCTCCACTTAATGGCTTTAGGACTGAATTGTTGAGGGGAGAGGATAGTCGAAGGAAGTAGAAGAGGAAGAACCATCTGGGTTTCTCAAATCTGCAACTGACTAGAATATGCTTCCATTCACCGAGGTAAAGAAAATAGGAGGAGGACCTAAGAAGAAACTTAGGCAGGTGTGTGTGTGTACAGGAATTTGCATTTTAAAATAATGAATTTGGGGCAACTGTGGGATATCTTGATAAAACTAATAGGCTCAGTGGAGGAGTTTGGCTAGAGAGAATAGAATTTGTTGTCATTAGCTTCTATGTGGTAGTTAAAACCCAAGATTGCAAAGAAACTGCAGAGAAGGAAGGAGCTGTCAGTGGAGAACAATAGTGCTGCCTGGGGGACAATACTAAGAAAAGGATTATATCAAGGGAAACTAAGGGATGTGAGAATTGTAAAGAGGGGAGTGCTTGTTTAGTAATGTCAAAAGCTACAAAAATGGTAAAAGATCCAGTGGGATTTAGCAACCAGTTTAAAATTTAGTTATAATGGAGTAAACCCAGATTGCAGAGGGAGTGGAGGTGAATGGGAGTGAGGAATTAAATTTGGCCAGAAATATGTATGTTGTTTAACTTACATATACAAATGTATATGTAAGTTAAATAACATAAAAAGTACGTATTGACATATGGACTGAAAAATAGTGTTTTTCATCCTTTCTAGTAAAGATATACATGATTGATGAGGCATGTGGATTTAAAATATTCAGTTCAGAACCATAAAACTTCAGATGAATACTTGCTGCTTGTATGAATACTTGTATGATGTGCCCCGTATTGTTCATTTTGTGTTGATTTCATTAATCTGCAGTACTAAGGATCTGTTCAGCTAATTTTGCAGCCTCTGGAAGATTTTCACCTTAAGCTACATATATGATTTCCCAGTTAGCTGCAGTATGGGAGATGTGAAACAAGAATTACTCCACAAATTGTGTGCTTTTGAAGTATTCATCTTTTTAGTCACACATTTTTTATAGCATGTGCTGAAAATAACAAGAAATTTGATAAAGGGAAGAATATCTTTATGACTTAGAGGAAGATAATTTATAAATAAATGTTAACATATTAGATTTATACCCTCTGAGTTTCAAGAGTACTACAAGTGACTTGTTCAGTACAGACTACAACTTAAAAAAAATGTGTTTAAAATATCTGGTACTTTTTTGTGACCTGGCTTGTAGCTCTTCTTTGATGAGGAAAGAATTCTCAGCACACGACTGGCTTTAAAAAGATGTAATAATTATTTACTCACTAAAAGTTTTGAGGACCTACTGAGCCAAGCATTTTTGTAGGTGCTGAAGATAGTGGTGAAAAAGGAAAGTCTCTTTCCTTATGGAGCTTAAATTCTAGTGGGAAGAGGCAGATAATACATGAAGAAATGAATGAATGGATGGATGGATGGATAGATAGATAGGTAGGCACTCTATATAACAGACACTATTCCAGTGCTTTTATACAGTGCTTGGAGCAGAATAAAGCAGGGCAAAGGGGAATAATGTGATGCAAAGGAGTGATTATTTTAAATAAGATTATTAGGGAAAGTGTATTTCTTAGAGGATGTTTGAAAAGAGTCCTGAAGGAAATAATGGGAAGAACCATGCAGATATATGAGGGAGAACATTCAGGCAGAAGGTATATCCAGTGCAAAGGCTCTGAGGTAGCAATGTATTTTCCTCTTCCAGAAAGAACAAGG
The DNA here is from genome assembly GCF_965194825.1 of Balaenoptera physalus. NCBI lineage: Eukaryota > Metazoa > Chordata > Mammalia > Artiodactyla > Balaenopteridae > Balaenoptera > Balaenoptera physalus. The sequence goes on along the minus strand of NC_138884.1, from coordinate 37,847,346 downwards.
ACAGAAAGAGTGGAGCAATGTGAAAAAGAGAGAAGAGTGGAATATGAGCTCAGAGTGGTGGGATGTGTGTCGATTATACAGGGCCTAAAAGACAACCATTTAAAAGAAAATGACTTTTATTGTGAGTGAGATGAGAAGCTTTTGGTGGATTTTGAGTAGCAGAGTGATACTAAGTAAGTGATACTTAGTATGTGTTCCGGATACTTACTTTTAATCAGTTTGAACATAGTGATTAATAATAAATTATTAATTTGTCATATAGAGAGTTCATAATATGCAGCTGGAGTATTATTAAGTGGTGCATCCAGAAGAGGAATCCTGGTGATTAGTGAGGTTCTTTTAGGATTCATTGAAAATCCTAACGGGCTTTTAGAAGGTGATTCCAAGCTTTGAGTTATCCTTCTCGATGATCAGTACAATTTGGTTGATTTTCCTACCATCTGTATCTTAAAGCTTCTTAACTGACTTTGTAGATCAAGCCTAGTGGCTTCTGAAAATGTTAGTATTGCACAGTCTTTGGAGGCTTTGACAATTTGCTTGTCACCCCGTGTACATTAGTGTAACCAATATTCCTCAGTGTCTACTATGATTTCAAGGTTAATCTTTGCCTGGGAATCTTCTTTGGAGGCTCACAATTCTGGTTCACTCTGAGATAGGCTTTCAGAGCTCACTTTAACATGTATACTATGCCCTCTTTAACTCCTTTAGGCAACCTAAAATAAGCTGTTCAAATGGTTTTGGATAATCAAAGGTCTTTTGAGAAGCGACGTTCATAAGAAACTATTTAAAAAGTTTGTGAGAAACTTAAAAAAAAAAAAGGCACTGAAATTAGGTCTGAAGTGCTGCTAAATTAACCAGGTATAATGACTAAAAGTTACCCTGTGTTTTCTAGGACTTGGGGAAAGTCACAGAGTAGTTCTCTTTTATCTCAATAACCTTATTATTGAATTTTTTTGAAGAGCAATTATTATAATACTTATAATACTTCTCCTTCATCCTGGAATGGAGATGCCTGTAGGTGTCTCTTCCTTTAGGTACCCTTAGGTTTGGGCCTCTCTGGACTTTCACACTGCCAGGAGAAGCCTATTCTCCCCACTTACCTAAGGAGAAGTGGTGCCCCTTTTCCCTTTTCTTTCTCCAGCCGTTACTTTATACAAAGTCCAACTTTATTTAATATGGGATTTGCCTACTCACTAAAATTTATTTGTAACACCAAAAATCAGTACTGTGGTACTTTCACAGTCATTTGTGGATGTTCGCATGCACAGGGTGGTAAAAAATTTGAGTCACCTGACATGGACTTTCCCGTCTGAACCACGTGACACTCTGCTTTCTTGTTTCAGCTCTCGTATTCTACACAAGTGTCCTTTTCATCGTCTGTTTACTGAAACATTTTTCACTAAAAGCTTTTTGTGCTTATTGTTTGTGGTTTTGCTGTTCAAAATGATTCCCAAGCAGTTTTGAGGTACTGCCTAGTGTTGTGATGTGCCTTATGGAAAACATACATGTTAGATAAGCTTTCAGGCATGAATTTATAGTGCTGTTGACCATGAGTTCAATGTTAATGAGTCAACTACATATTAAATAACATGTCTTTAAATAGAAATACACATATAAAAAGATTATGTATTGATCAGTTGGCAAAAATGTGACTAGAGGCTTGCAGGAACTTAACCGTGTATTTCCCTTAGGAACACTCGTTTGGTATTTGTGGCAACTTTATAGAACACAATTACTGTGAAAAATGAGAATGGACTGGGACTTCCCTGGTGGCACAGTGGTTAAGAATCCGCTTGCCAATGCGGGGGACACGGGTTCGAGCCCTGGTCAGGGAAGATCCCACATGCCGCGGAGCAACTAAGCCTGTGCACCACAACTACTGAGCCTGCACTCTAGAGCCCGCGAGCCACAACTACTGAGCCTGCATGCCACAACTATTGAAGCCCGTGCGCCTAGAGCCCGTGCTCTGCAACAAGAGAAGCCACCGCAGTGAGAAGCCTGTGCACCGCAAGGAAGAGTAACCCCTGCTCGCTGCAACTAGAGAAAGCTCGCACACAGCAACGAAGACCCAATGCAGCCAAAAATAAATACGTAAATTAAAAAAAAAAAAGAAAACGGACTATGTTTAATTAAGGGTAGTGATTTATAGAGACTTTAGGTATAAACATTTCATCATTCCCTGTCTCTGAAACCGTTGTTTTAGATTTGTTTAAATACATGCATAAAGAGTTGTAATGTAAAATGTAATTTTGCTATGGGTTCAGGTTAAAAGTCATTGATTAACTTGTAAAGAAACATTTCTAAACATTATCTTCTACAAAATTAATATGTGCCTGAGGCATATTGAGTGCTCAGTGAGTATTTATTTTAGAGTAATAATTTTTGAGCATTGTAGGATTCTGGTTTTGGAGAAGAAGGCAATATCAGTGTTAGAGAATAATATTCTTTTAAGACTTTATCATACGTAGTTATGTAGACTGAGGCACATGAAAGAAAACTCAGTTGAATGTCAATTTCTGGTTCCTGCTTTGCTCTAAGCTAGCTAATCTTGAGAAATACTTAATCTCTTTGAGCCCGATTGCTTTGTCTGTGAAGTGAGGAACATTTTCAATTTGTTCAGTTTCATTTTCCTTTATCAGTATTATTCCTGACCTTAAATCATTTCCATTCTCATCAAGGAAATCATACAATTTAATGTCAAAATATATTAGCTGTCAGATTTTGTTTTACTGACTTCAACTTCAGTCTCACTGATTATTGATAAAAATGTAAATTATGTATATGATATATCTTGACATTATATACTGGTAAGAAGAAATAAAAGAACATCCTTAAATTTTACATAATTTTTTTTTTAGGATATAGGATTCTGTTTGTTGATGTTTGTGTTTCATATGATAGTGTCCTAAATCATACAAAAAGTTTTCTCTAAAAAAAGTTTAAAATTAGAATTATAAAAAGCAAAAATGTACTCTTATTAATACCTCATTTATTAATATTTCCTGTACGGCAGTTTCAGGTTTTAGATAATGGGTGCTTAGTTTTTTTTGTGGGACTTTATAAACTAATTTTTTTTTTTTTGAAAAATTGCTTTATGAAGCCTTAAGAAGCACTGAGTATAATTAAACTGTAGTCCAGAGTTAGATACAATTTAATAATAGTTCAATTCCAAAATAAAAGTTACTGTAGTTGAGACCATGAAATTTCCTAACACATGATTTTAATACTTTGCCCTAAATTTTCTAAAACAACTCAGAGGAACCAATATTTACAGTAGATGGCGTATTTATGAAAAATTTGGCATCACCTATTTTTTATATATATATATATATATTTTATATATATATATATATATATAATATATATATATGACCCAAGATTATATGAACTAGGAAAAAGATGTTGTATATCTCAACAGCAATACTAGAATGCAGAGTTTGAGACTGGGATTTATAACGTGGGATTTGGAAAAGGAGCAGACATCTTGTTTTCAAAACCTGAAGTTTTTCTCAAGACCGAAGTCAACATTGTAACTGCCGCAGAACAGGAAAAAGGGAAGCTTTTCTCGCTTTACTTGTTCATCTGCATCAGAAAGTCCAGTATCCCTGAGATAGGAACCACTGCAATAAGAAGGGAGTGAATAGGCTCTCCCAAAGGAAGATTGTTACTTCATTATGCCTCTGCCCTGGTCACCAGGAGCGAACTTTGCATTTCCCAACCTAATGCTGGGCAGCACCGAGACGTTTCAGTAATGGTTCATCATAAACACTGCGTTCTCCATCTTCATGAAATAACCTGTCTCCCATTGAATTTCCTATGTTTCCTTTCTCGGGCTTCTGCTCTTTGTCTTTCTTCAAGTCTGTGCTTGGCTTCAGTTGCTGCATCAATGTCTCTGATTTTTAAGTTGAAAGTGACAGCCTTCCAAAGGCAGTGGGATTCACACTCATTCTGATCTTCCAACTTCCTCACTTTCTTCTTGATTATAGGCAACTTCTTGGTATCTATAAAAACTACATTTTCCCCTGTTGAGTATTTTGCATACATTACACAATTCCATTCCCCTTCAATTGAGCAGAAAGATTTCTTGTCATTTGGAAAAAGAATCTCAGCAGTAATTCTGTGCTTCTTGCCCCCATAGAAAGGTTTAGTGTGGAAGACGATATTGGTACTATAGCCAGTTTTGGAACAATTAATATTGCATTCTCCACCTAGTTCCACGCAGGGCACTGTGAGGATAGACCTTCCATAACCATTGCAGAATGTGAGAATGTAATGTTCATCATGAGGTACCATTTTACAGCCTGAACCGTTTGGTCTCTGGCATCCTTCTGGTCACTAATACTCACAAACAGGTCCAGATGTGCAAAAAAGTCTGCATACATTTCTAAAAGAGATCTTCTTTCAAGAGTAAATGTTGGAAGAACTACCTTAGTAAGATCCATTCCAAGCCTAACCTGTGACAACAGATGCATGATAACACTCTTGTGCTCTTCCACCGACCCTGCCTCCCCTTCATCATCTCTCTCATCATGTGAATCAAAAAGTTCAGCGTCACTTGTTCCATTGGACATGGAAGAATTAAGTGATTCCGTGGTATCTGGGCACTTTAGACTATTCCCTAAGCTGCTGTGTGTCAAGACTGAGGCAGATCCAGAGGAATCTATTAAGGGCTGTGGGGATGAGCCACTCTGATGGAATTCATCCGCATCATAGAATTCATCTTCACTGCTAGAATAAGAGAACTCTGGGACTGTGTTTGGAGACAAGTTGACATGGCTTGGAGAAGTTAGACTGCTTCTAGGTGGTGAGTGCCCACTGCCTGTACTGTCTGGTGTTGGAGTCTGATGATGTCCCAAGGTAGCTAATACAGGTCCAACTGGTAGAGGAGATGGATGCTGCTCTGACTTACACAACTGAGCAGGTTCTGGAGGTAAGACAGTCTGGGAAGGCATTGTGTTGATCACACGTTCCAAGGGACTAGGTTGATATATTGCTTCTACAGGATTAATAGTACTTTTAGCGATCTGCAGCAACACAATGCAGTGTTTAATTGATTCTACCATGCTGTTGTCTTTTTGAGAGTTGCAGTTTTCTTTCTCTGTTCATCATCTTTGCAGTTTTGAAGTTTGTCATCAAAAAGCTTTAACTGTTCTATCAAGATTTGTAGGCAAGCATCAGCCTCTGTAAGTTTCTTATCAAAGCTTGGGACACTAGGAACAAATCCTGAATCAACCCCCCAGGGGGCGGCGGGAAGAAGGCAGGGAGAGAACGACATTCGCGCCCACGGCCCAGGCAAGCAGCAGGGTCCCTGGGGACTCAGGGGTGGGAGCCGGCCCCTCTCCCAGGCCCTCCGGGTCTAACTACTCCGCAAGTAGCCATCGAGAAAGCCATTCGCCAAGGCCCCTGCCCTCTGTGCCTCCAGGGGAGGGAGCCGAGGGCTGCTTCCGAGCACCCCCTCTTCTCCACCGTCTGCCGGACCACCGGGCTGCTGCGCAGTCGGTCTGGTCCGGTTCAGCCGGTCCCCCGGGACAGCCCCTCGCCCCCTGTGTAAACTAATTTTTGAATGTTTTTTTCCCCCTTAAAAGTGTTTAGTAGTTGATTCTGATTTCCTATTAATTATTGGATAAATATTTATTATTTTAATTGAGTCATTAGCTTATTTAATAGATTATTAGAAAGAACAAATTTTCTAAAAATACTGCTTTTTAAATTAATACCAACAGAAAATGAAATTTTCCTCTTAGTTTCTATATATTTATTACTATTTTCCACTCCCAAAATGAGTCAGAAAAATCCAATTTTTGTGTAAGTCTATCAGTTAGATATTTTCAACCTCTTCAAATATTCTGGAATTCCTGTAATTTGACTTTCAGTTGTGTCATTGAATATTTTTTATTTTTTATTGGCTGTGCTTTATATCTGATTCTTCTACTTGGATTTTCCATTATTGACCAGGTCTATCTTTAAGAATCTGTATTACTTTGAAAGCTATTTACATGCCACAATGTAAATATAAGAGTCAGTTATCTTTATTGGCTTAAGACATTTCTTCTCTGTTCTCCTCAGTATTACACTAAAGTTATACAATGAAAGTGATTTGTATTTTTATTATTCATAATTGGTAACAGAAGTGTTCTTCAGTGACCAGTACTGGTACTGTTTTTGAAATGCCAGAGTTATAAACTTTCTATTTGTTGATAGGCTGGCTGCTTACCAACAGTCTCCTGCCTTTACACACATTCTTTATGCTTTGTTTTATGATCTTTGTTCTCTCATTTTTTTACTCGGTAAGTTGCTCTTAATATGTCATTTAACCTGTTTCAGTCTTGTAAAAATATGCCTGTTAGGTTGGGTACACAAAGGGCAATTTTCTGGGGGCCTGCATTATCCCAGGCAGTGTCCCTGATTTCATGCCATTCTGTGAATAAACATCCAAGTGAAAAAACGTTCTTGTTAGTGTTACGAGAGCTAGACTTTAGATACAGTTACTAAAGCAAGATTTTGATTCTAGCCTTGAAGAAATCCTGTGTATAGCAGATTTACTTTTATATATACAGGGGTACTGTGTGTGTGTGTGTGTGTGTGTGTGTGTGTGTGTGTGTATTTTTTCATTTGTGTAGGTCACTGTTTTTCAGCATGTTATTTTTAACCTGATTTCCTGTGATATTTTCATAGTTTGTCTTTGACATATACTAGCCAGCAAGATTCTGATGACCTTTATTTTCTGTAGTTTATCTTCTGAAAATAATGGATATATATATTCCTTTTTCTAAGGAACCCTACCTGCTACCTCAAAGATAAAGTTTGTCTAGTGCTTGCCTGAGTTGTAAATAAGAACCACTTGACTTTTATTTTTATTTTTTTCTTCAAAAGCATAATAACATTTTATTTTTAATTTTTATTTTACACTGGAGTATAGTTGATTAACGATGTTGTTTTAGTTTCAGGTGTACAGCAAAGTGATTCAGTTATACATGTATCTATTTTTCAAATTCTTTTCCCATTTAGGTTTTTACAGAATATTTGGCAGAGTTCTCTGTGCTATACAGTAGGTTCTTGTTGGTTATCTGTTAGAACCACTTGACTTTTAAAAGCCACGTTTAATATATATTACATCATAGTTTATTGATTACATTTGATCATCAAAATCTCTTGCGTGAAAGAAGGTTCCCTTCCTCTTTCCCTAGAGGGCTATTTCATATCTTTCTCTTCAAATTTGTAACATCACTCTCAGCTGATAACCTTGCTTCTTCCTATTTTACAAAGAAAAGGAAAAAATAATTGAAGGAATGAGCAGGGAACTTCCAAAGACTCTGACCACTGTAAAACTCTACCTACTTCCAACCGTTCCCACATTGAGAAATATGCTAAAAAGAAGTAAAGTATTTATATAATACTATTCTGCTTTTCCATCTATTACCAAAAATGTAGTATCCCCTTTTCTAACTATCCCCTTTTCTAACGTTTGAACGCTTTCTCATCATCCCCTTCTTAATTACTTAAGGATATCACTTCACTATTTCTTCTCTCTCTTGATTACATTATCAACTTTTTTGTTTTGTGCTGGATCAATCTTGTCAGTGTACAGATATGCTGCTAGTTCTCTAGTCTTAAAGAATCAAAAATCAAAAAAAAAAAAAAAAAAAAGAATCAAAAATCTTCTCTTGACCCTGTTTTCCCTACCAATTACTACTCCCTTTCTTTTGTTCCCTTTTGCATCAAACTCCAAACTCTTCCATACCCACCATCTCTATTCTCTTTTCCCAGTCTCTTAAGTCTACTTTTATCAGACTTCAACTAACGAAAACTGCTCCTATTACTAGTGACTTCCATGTTACTGAATCCAGTGGTCGGTCAGTTCTTTGTCTCCATCCTACTTGATCTCTTGGCGGTAGTTGTCATCATTTACTTTCTCCTGCTGGATATGCTTTCTTAACTTGGCTTTACGGGTACCTCTCGTTCTTGGTTTTCCCACTTAGTCACCTTTGCTGGCTACTTCTTTTCTTTTAGAATGTTGGAGGGTCTCAGGCGTCCATCTTTAGAACTCATCTCTTTCTACATTTATACTTCTAGTGTAATTAGAATTTAAGAATTTTTCCCCCCACACTGTAGCTTATTTCTTAGAAATTGTTGATTATAGAAGAGAAAATAAAATACTGCTATTTAAAAACTATCTTTTGGACTTTCTTGACCCCATCTTAAAGTTTGCTGTGAGAACTGTGGACCTTTGGGGGAGTGACCGTCTAGTGGCAGGGGTTGGAGAGGTGGATAAGGCTGTTTTATTTAAAGATCATTGTGATATAATGTAGTTACTCTTAGGGCATGATAGAAAATGGATATTGTATTTCCTTATCTCATAAACCTTAAAGGTATTTATAAAAGGAATTTTATATAAACTTGTGTAACGTGTTGGCATTATTTTCCGTAACCTCAAACATGTCCATATAGATATCTGCAAAAGATGAAATTAAAGAAGGAACGTTATGAAAAGATTCTATATCAGATCAAATTTTAGAGCCACTGTTAAAAACATAAAAGTAAACATGCTTGATGCATAAAATCTGAGAAATACGGTAAAAAAATGAATGAAAACACCTATCATACCACTGCCTAAATGCAGTTTGTATTTTGAAATATTGTCTTCAGTCTAGTGCAGTTTAAAAATCATTCTATGATCATATAATGTCCCTCATTTTGTGAAAACGTCCATGTTCTCACAAATTTTTTTTATGAACATTATGTTTTTTATGAACATTATGTTTAAACATTATGTTTAAATATATCCCATCTCATGGGTTCCTTTGTCTTGAACATTTGGGTTTTGATTATTTTAATTTACATTTAGATTTATTTTTATTTTTTGTTTTTGTGGATAAAGCTGCAGTGAGCATCCTGTGCATCATTTTTTTTTCTGTTTTAGGATTACTTCCTTAGGATAGATTGCCAGAAGTGGAGTGACTGGGTCAGAGGGTATGAACTTACGAACGTTTTTTCTTTTCTTTTTTTGAAATAAAATTTTTTATTTATTTGATGTCTAGTTGATTTATATTCATTATGAAAAATGAAAATCATAGTGATTATATTTGGTAACTGTCAGAAAACTGTGTCTAAAGGCAAGGTTCTGTGATCAGAAAAGTTTGGAAAATTCCTAAAGTTCAAAAAAAAGCCTTTTAATCTTGGTTTATCTCAGCATTTCCTGAACTTAACTGAGCATTGAATAGGTTTTTTTGTGATACACTTCTTAACATTTTGTGGAAGTTTGACAAAGGGTATAGTTTATGAGCTACTGATCTAAAATTTAAAAATGTTTTATTGGTTAGATTATGTTTTATTGGTCAAAGCAATAAACTATAAACCTTTGTTCTAAAATTATTTTTAAAAGGAGATTAAAATAAAGCTGTAGTAAACATATGATTTTTGTGTATGTCTTTATAAAGTCTCATACTTTTATCATTTAAACTTTCTATACTGACTCCAAAAGAACATCTTAATGTCTCCATGGCATCAAATACTTTTTACAGTCTTTAATGAAATTTGGAATATAGACATATAACATAAAAGTAGAAGAAAATGTAGATTGTACAAACCTTTTTTCCCTCCCCCCATTTTTCTCTACAGAATGTGAAAACCTTTGCATCTTCTGATAGTCTAGCCAAGGTCCAAGAAGTAGCAAGCTGGCTTTTGGAAATGAATCAGGAACTGCTCTCTGTGGGCAGCAAAAGACGACGAACTGGAGGCTCTCTGAGAGGCAACCCTTCCTCAAGCCAGGCAGATGAGGAGCAGATGAATCGCGTGGTGGAGGAGGAACAGCAGCAGCAGCAGCTAAGACAACAAGAGGAGGAGCACACTGCAAGGAATGGGGAAGTCGTTGGAGCAGAACCTAGACCTGGAGACCAAAGTGATTCCCAGCAAGGACAACTGGAAGAAAACAATAACCGGTTTATTGCAGTAGATGAGGACTCCTCGGGAAACCAGGAGGAACAAGAGGAAGACGAAGAACATGCTGGTGAACAAGACGAGGAGGATGAAGAGGAAGAGGAAATGGACCAGGAGAGTGATGATTTTGATCAGTCTGATGACAGCAGCAGGGAAGATGAACATACACACGGTAACAGTGTCACAAACTCTAGTAGTATCGTGGACCTGCCTATTCACCAACTCTCCTCCCCGTTCTATACAAAGACAACAAAAGTGAGTACATTTAGTCTGCTCTTCACCTGAGAAATTTTACATATCCGTATTAATTGTAATGAAACTTTCCTCACAGCCTTTGTAGTATTGCAAAATTAATCTTCAGATGTGTAGTAATAAAATGAACTAATTTTTGTTTTACAGAAGGTATTAGAAAGTATTAGAAATAGAAATACTGATAATGGGACAATGTTATTACACATGGAGAGAGGGTATTTGATCCTATTACTATGAAAAATCATTAATATCAAATTTCATTATCAATTTTGTCCCTGCGACAGGGGTTAGTAGGTTGCGTGTAGTGGAGAGGGTTGGAGTGAAACATGGTTTGTGTAGATCAAGTAGTGAAGGCTCTTTTCTTATTTACCAAGTGCAGCTGGTCTGGTGGGCTGTGTATTCACAGGTGTTACTCCAAGGCACTAGTTACTGGAAGTTACCTCATAATTAGTTTTCTTATTATGATGAATAAGATATATCCTTTGTAAATAGTTTTCTCTTTGTTATGTAAACAAGGTAAAATTACAGTTTGAATATTAGTATTTGGTTGTTGGAGAAATCTGAGTAGGTATTTTTAAAAGTTAAAATACTAGACACTGACATATTTAAGATTATGAAACATTTTTCCTACATTATAAAACAACAAGAATGTATGGTGCTGTCTTCACTGCTTGTTTTCTTCTAGTTATTTTATTAAAATTAAAACATTTAGGAACCCCAGAGGAATTGGGTATTTTTTCCTGATTCCATTTTAGTGGAACACTCCATTTGCTTCTCCAGGTAATTTGAATATTAAGTATAGGATAACCACACCATTTTGGTTGGTATTTGACTGGTGAGAAGTAGGAGGTGATATGAAGATACACTTAGATTCCCAGCTTTCACTCAAGTTACTGCCACTACTTCCCTTGCTTGCAGTTTTCCTTTCTCTTTGCTCCTGGGAGACGGCTCTGTTGGATCTGCCTCCTTATCTCATTTAGCTGGTGGTAGCCCATGGAACTAGCCATAGCCATGTTTTAAAAGGTGGACAGTTAGACTCTTGTCTAAACTAGAGGGATCCTATCAATTCAGGGACTTGGGGACTAATCTAGTGCTGAGAGACAATTCCATTTTATACAGTCCTTGGAGGCTGTGCCAGAGTTAAGGACTGGATACACTGTCACTATCACACACTGTCATTGCTTCCCAGAATTGTCCTTGCTGGATAGGCAGGGAGCTGCTGTCTGAGGTGGAAGCGGGAAGTGTTTGAGTAAATATGGAATTGCCAGTGCTAATTCTGTGGGGTGGCATGTGGGCTTCTTTCCTCAAAACATTCCTGGAAGTATCACTTAAAATTGCGGTCATAACAAGGGGCAGGGATTGTGGAGAGAAAGAGGAAGCATTTCTCACTACCTAGTCTTTCTATTGTATTCCCTTTCCCCCATCAAATTACAGTCAAAATGAAATGATATAGTGTCTGGGCTTTGCTTCAGAATAATACCGAAGGGGAGAATAGGAAGGAGGGTACAGATTGGCCATGAGTTGCTAATTGTTGAAGCCGGGTTATAGGGACACGGGGGTTCGTGGGTATTCTGTGTAGTTTTCCAAGTATGTTTAAAGTTTTCCATAATAAAAAAAAAATTAAGATGTAAAGAAAATGAACATACACACACACACACACACACCCCACCCAAAGTTGGAAATGAGAGTTTTCTTTACATACCTTGGTCTTGTTCACTAGCTCCTCAGTCATCTAAGTGCTGACTTCTCTTCTGCATTGAATTTTATTTTCTCTGTATTTTGGTGCTATTGAAAAGGAAATTCAATAAGGACATCATGTGCATTTCGCTGGAGTTAGAATTTATCTTAATCAATATTTCAGGCAGTGTTGCTAAGTAATGGTCTATATAAAGAGGAGAGAAAGTAAAAAGAATTATACTCAGAATGAATGAGGTATGTAGCATAACTTCTATCCTTTTTTTCCCTTCAGGCTTCTTCGCTCATAGATCTTTATCTTTGCATGCTTTCTGGTTCTTTATCATTTAAAAATTAGATAAAAATCATGAATATCCATGTAGAGTAGACTGTGAGTTAAACAATTCTTTGGAAAGGAGCATTTTAACTCAAATAATATCTTACTTATTTTACAGACATTAAAATAAATAATGGCTGAGGTAGTTTATCATCTTATTTGCTTACTTTTAAATTTTACAGTGAATCATTTATTTAGCCCATAAACAACACACAAACAGATTTTAACATCATCCTCTTAACTTGACGTGCAATAAAATAGCTTAGACACTCGGTTTAATAGTTGCATTGCTGTATCAGTTTTGCTTCGGCTTGTGAACCTTAAACTCTTTCTAAAACATGTTTATCCCTAATTTCCCTAGCCTGTCTGCAACTTTAGATTTTATTTAATTGGTTTGATCTAAGAAGGAAGTGGCTTCAAGTGGTGGTTTTCATCCCTTTTACCATCCCTGTCTCAAGGTGTTCAAGTGGTGCTTTGGATCTCAGCCAGATGGCTCTAACACAACCAGTGGCAAAGCTCAAACCTTTTTTAGTGCAATTCGCCCAGCTCATATACCTGATCTCTTAATTTCTCTCCCTCAAGGTTCCTATCTCAAAAGAGGAAAATTATATCTCTCCTGTTTTTTCCTGAGGATTCAGTTGTAGGAATAGGGATTTAGTATTTAATTGCATTATCTTATTTAAGAAAGAAGTTTAATCAAAACTAAGCCTTTCAGAACAATGCAAAGCTATCAATGAATCCTGCTGCATTTTAAATTAATAGCTAGAAAGCCAGCTAGACGAAATATATCATTTCCCTAAAGGAGAAATCATCATAGTGTTCAGTAGGAAAATTTCCAGTGTACAGATTTGACGGGTGCTTTATATTTCCCTTCCCTTCAAGATGAAACCATAAACAGAACTTTTAGATATGTCTTATACAGATTAGCTACCTCCTTAAAAACAAACATACTGAATTTAAGTCTGTTTCCCTTAGTGACTCTTGAGTTGTGAATACAATTATTGTGTTATACATACAAGGCCACAGGAGTGGACTGAGTACTAACAGCAGCAGAGCTAGATGTGTTCATGTGTTTATGTGAGTGTGTGTGTGTGTGTGTGTAAAACGCACTTTTGATATGCTATTTATCTTGAGGTCATTTGCCTTAATAAATACGGCAAGAAGAATATAAAACTATTTGATTGCCAAGGCAGAGATGCCCTTCTAAAAAGTAGTATGTCAATCTGAGATTGGCTCGTTTTCCTTTTTGTTCATTCTTGAAACGCTTCTTCAGGATCATTCCCAACAACATTTTATTTTTTCAACAACATTTTAAAAAATCACCTAGTACTGTGTTACTTCAAAAGAAAATGTCAGTCACCCATGTGTATAAATCTTTTAACTACAGTAAACAGGGGGAAAGCTCTCACTGTTTCAAAATTACTTTATTTTGGAGCAGCTCTAAATTATTGATTATTATAAACATAAGACACTTTAAACTCTTGATCATTATAAACATAAGACACTTCTACAGGTATTACCCTAAGCCACAATTTCTTTTAAATCCTCTTAAACTATAACTTTTGAGAAGAGTAGAGGTATAATAATTATTTTTAAAATCCCATTTTTTAATGTTAATATGGGATTAGCCTTCTACAGTCTTACCCAGCATACCTTTCAAATGTTTTTTGTTTGTTTGTTTGTTTTTGGGCAGTTTCTTAAACATACCCTTTGGACCGCTAGACTTATTTGGCATTCCTGAACATGCTATATATGCAAATATGATATTAATGAGAAAAACCATTTTTGGTCCTTCATTGTATTGGTCCTTTCTTTGAAAGCATATTGGAAACTATCAAAACTCATAGGACAATCTTTTTTCCCCCTAGTCACCAAAGATTTATTCTAATGGGCGCCTATGGCAATTATATAAATTAGAAATTGCAGACTTTCTTAATGTTAAGAGTTAAGGACAGTGGCAGTCAAGAATTGGTGCTTATTAAGTCCACACTGTTTGCAAGTTCCTATGAACTTGCAAACAAACTTAAGTAAGCAGAGCTTGCAGAGAGGCCAACACCCCAAAATTTCACTGTAAGTGGCAAGAGATTTTAAGACAGATCTGCCTAATTTCAAAAAAACCCTTTCTTTCCATGCGCTATGCTGCCCCCTATGGTAGAGTTTGGCAAACATTACTAAACAAGATTTTCAGCAGAATTATATAAGTCTCTAGGTTCTAGGCTCTGGAGTATGGTGGTTTTCTAATACCATATCACATTTGAAATCAACAGAGCTATCCTTTAGAAAGTACAGATTGCTTAGTTAAATGCTTTTCTTTGTGATATTTAACAAGTACTGAAGTTATGAGGGCTCAAGGCTAAAGTTATAACAGGAAGAATGACAATGAAATTGGAGACTGGATAACAGATATCAGTTCTCTCTGGATTCCATCAGATGTGCTTCTTAATTAGTGGTTGTGTGCCAGCTGTTTCTGTAAGTTTGGTTAGTCTGCCTGCAGATTCGAAATTCAACTTGCTTCCCCGGATAGAAATGCCCATCTCTTCAGTTTTAACTCCCTGTGTCAACAGTCTTATATATATATATATATATATATATATATATACACACACACATATATATGTGTGTATATATATATATATATATATATATATGTATATATATATATATATATTTTTTTTTTTTTTTAAATCTTGTTCCCTGAAGAGATGCCCAGCCCATACTAAAGACTTCTTTTCCATGTTTAATGTAGAGTATCAACTCATTTTCTACTAAAATGAAAAACAAATGAGATTACCATCAGGCCAGATCTTGTATCCTCCTGATCTTTTCATGAAGAGAACCATGTTTGAGCACCGATTTCTGCTTCTTCCATGTCTATCATAGTGCCTTTTATTTGTTCTCACATAACTTCATTCCTTACCTCAAATTAATATATCTTTTTTGCCATCCTGATTGTTAGATTTCTCCTAGTAACTAAGCTTTTTTTTTTTAAGCTGGGCCTCACGGCACGTGGGATCTTAGTTCCCCAACCAGGGATCAAACCCGCACCCCCTGCCATGGAAGCGCAGAGTCTTAACCACTGGACTGCCAGGGAAGTCCCTAAGCAGTTTTTTTTTAAATCCTTTTTCCCTCAAATAAGAAATAAGTGTTTAGTAAAAATATGTATATATTCAAAGAAGCAGTATGTTAGTGTATAAGAGGCCTGAGACTTTCTTGTCTCTAGATTCTAAACAATAGAGGAACTAGGGACAAGGATCACTAACCAGTCAGGGGATCAAAATTACAGTTTTGTTTCTAGTCCAGCATCTTTCAGCTACTCCCTTGAGCCAGACCTACTGGCAAACTTTGTAGAACAATGTGGGTAACAACTGAAATCAAATAGGGTTCTAAATTCTACTTTATTTAGGTAGAGTTCTAGAGAACGATGGCCATGTCACAAAGTCCCTGGCCTTGTCTTGTTCTTGTAAGACAAAGAACTAAAGTTTAAATTCTGTTAGGTGGAGAGAGGTCCAGAGAGCAGTCATCTTGAATAACATCCACTAGGAAACATAGCCCAACAAATAGCCATGCCTCCTGCATTTGTGAAGGAGGACAGACTGGAAACATTCACTCAGCCCAGTTTAACCCAATTTTAAACATGTGGAGAGGGTGGAAGCGGAGGGAAGGGGACAGACTGGAGGAGATGGGTTTCCCCTAACTTAGTAGAGTGAAAAGAGCTTTTCAGACTTGAACTTGAATTCTGATTTTGCCACTCATTATATGGCCATAAATATGTAATCTCATTGAACTGTTTCCTTATCTGTAAAATAAGACTATAATACCTACTTCACAGGGTTTTTGTAAGGATTGAGTAAAATAATTTATGTCAAGCAAGTAGTGTAGTACCTGGGACACGCAAGTAGTTTGCAGATGTAAGCCTGCGACCTCATTTTGTCTGTCTCTTATCCTTCATCCCTAATCTCACAGAACACACTTCATTCCCCACAGAAGATATCAGTCTATATACTTTTTATGACCTTTAGTGTTCAGTCATCGTATCACCCTCTAGTGGAAAAAGCTATTAATAGAGAAATAGATAAATACTCTTAAAAGGATGCTCAGGAGGAGTGGGAGCGTACTATAATAAGCTGGGCTGATCGCTAATAAAAATAAGAATAGAACAGATTTCCAAGGGGATGCTTTTCACAGATCTTCCTAGTTGATAGGTAGGCATCATTTCCTTCTGTTAGAATTTGTCAGTTTCTCTAAATTTTCTTCTTCTAAAACATCTGTATACTTTAAATGCTTTGTGAATTTTACAACTGGATGCCAAAATGAACTTTAGTTTATGGTCAATTTCTAATTAATGCCTGTTAGTGCAGTTTTAAAAATACTTATTAACGTTATTTTAAACCATAACAGCTCTCAATGTTGGTCATGTTTAAATCTATTATCCTGTTCACTGAAAATAATTAATTAATTATGGATTTTAATTATAGACCAAAACAAATTTTCCCACAGAATGGAGAATTTAAAAAATTTTTTAATAGTGTTCCATTGATTTGTACTTCATACAGATGATAACCTTCTCTGAAGTGTCCACAAATACCACAAATAGTTATACTCAAAATGTTCCTGAGGCAGATTGTTTCATATGTATATAATTAAAATGAACTGATGTTTATTAATGTTGTTTTTGTTGGTGATAAGGAGGAGGGTATGAAAAGGATAAAGGGGTTCTGTTTTTACTTTGGTAGGTAGCTCCAAAATTAAGTCTCAAGGGCCCATCATTCACCCAGCTCTCAGTCCTGCATTTCTACCTGTCTCTTGGGCATTGTCACCTGAGTGGTCCACTGAAAGCTAAAACTACTACTGTATGTATTTCTTCCTACCAGTTTTTAATTTTCCTCTTTAGATTTTCTAGTCTCTTAATACCCTAGTCTTCTGTTCATTTGGTGAAAAAATGGTTTGACTTTTTCTTATCGTCTAGGTCTGTGGGTTTGCTGAAGAGTTTAACACATATGAACACTTGATCTTCCTTTTTCTTACCCCCAGGCACTTGTAAGATAAAAACTGAAGAGTCATGTTTAAAAATCTTAAGAGCATCTTTGCTTAATGTTTCTATTTGCACCAGGCTATAATGCCATGTCCTTGACAATGTGTTGCCAGTATGAATTATTGGATGAAATTTTAAAAATGAATTTTTGTTCTGTATGGATCAGACCTCAATTTTAAGTATCTGGTGCTCCATTTCCCACTGATGAAGCCAAATCCATAGGTGGACACTTGAAGTTTTTCACAGTCTTACCAATTTTTTTCTACCTGATTACATCTCTATTTCTCCCCTTGCTTTTAATAAACTCTAGCCAGATTCTTCAAATTCCAGGCCAAATTCCATCTCTATCTTTACACCTTCCTAGAATTAGAAAATTCAATTCCTTGAACCCGTTGTTGGTTCTCTATGTTACAGTTCATTTGGTGTTACTTTGTGACTCTTGCGTTAAGTTTTGTCTTGAGTTGACATTTAATTCTTTTATTTTTTGAACAGTAGAAATTTGATGTATTTGTCTCTAGTGCTGATTCAGGTTGAGAATTGAAGTTTCACAGATTGCAATGTGAGCAATTCTCATTTCACCTCTTAAGATGTACCCAAGCTAGACTATAAATTATAAATAAGCATGCCATTTAGGTTTAGTTTAAAACTCAGATATTCATTATAAAGATAGTTACATTGAGGAACATTATAATAACAATTAGCCGTTGACTCCCCTGAGGAGAAGTTAAAACCCTAGTTTAAGAACTATGTTGCTAAGATGCAGAAATCAATTGCAGGTAACTCATACAGTCATTAAAAGTCATATTTTTAAAGGAAATTTAATAACAGGAAAACCTTAAAAATATAACAATTACTAAAAATATAGAACTCAAAACTATGTATATAATATGATCCTAAATATGAAATAAACATACAATATGGATATGCATGGGAAAAGATCAGAAAGAATTAAACCAAATGTTAGAAATTATCTCTGAATGTGGTTATTTCTGTTTTTTCTTATATACTTTTCAAAATTTCCCAAGCTTGTTATAACAGTCATATATTACTATTATTTATTAGGGAAAAAGCTGTATCTACTAGAAAGTCTCCTGAGATAGAATCCGAAGGGGACCTTTGAGATCACCAAGTCCAAACCTGTGCCCAGTAGCTTTATCAAGAGACTTGGGCTTGAAAATGAAGTCATCACTAGGGAATGCTACAGTGTGGAGTAGCATTGTATTTTTAGACAGTTCTTTACGTGGACATCTATTACCTTTCTTTGGTCCTTCCTCTTCCATGTAGAGCAGTAACAGCCTTTCTTATAGGAGAAGACTGCTGTCATATTCATCCATAATCTTCTCTCCAGACTTAATGCCTTCAACATGTTTTCTAGGATCACCATCCTGGTTGCCCATCTCTAGACAAATTGATCTTCAAGTGTTGTATGCTATAGTCAGTGGAGGTGCTGCTCAGGTGTAGCAGAGCCAGACTATTCCCTGTTCTTACTCTGAACCTCATCAGTGCAATGGCAAGCTGCACTGATAACAATGCTACTACTACTAATAAACCACTTATTGAACACTGTTTACTGTGTGCTAGGACACTGCTAAATGCTCTCCATATATAACCTCATTTAATCTCAACAGTCCTGTTATGTTGGTTCTGAGTTTTATCTCCATATTAGAGGTGAGAAACAAGTGAAGAGAAGTTAAGTAATTCATCATTGGTCAGTCATGTGGTAAGTAGTGGAGCTAGGAATTTGAACCTAGATCTCATTCTGGGTCCAAGTTGCACTTTGTTAAAATTTGAAAATTCAATGAAACAGTAATTTTGGGAGGAGGGGGACAGTAAAATAACCCATAAAACCAGCTAGTATCTGTTTTTATCCCACCCCCAAGAGTTTCCCTATCTTAATCTCTACTCCCATGCTATATTTATTATGACTCATTTCATATTGTATTAAATTTGTTTTCCTATCTCCCTCCTATTCAAGCCCTTTGATTTCTTATCTTGCCTAAGAGTATTTATCATGTGTAAGGCACCCATATACCTAATAATTTGTCACTAAATAATTAGTGAATAAATTTTTACGTATTCCTTGCCAGTCCTTAACCACACGGATACATATTTTGCATAGCTAGGGTCAGTGTATATACTGTTTTGCATTTCTGCTGCTTCTAACATCCATGTGCAGGTTTTTGTGTAGGCAGAAGTTTTCATCTCCTTTGGGTAAATACCAATGAGCATGATTGCTGGATAGTATGGTAAGAGTATGTTTAATTTTGTAAGAAATTGCCAGACTCTTCCAGAGTGGCTGTACCATTCAGCATTCCCACCAGCAATGAATGAGAGTTCCTGTTGCCAGCATTTGATGTTGTCAGTGTTTTGGATTTTGGCCACTCTAATAAGCATGTAGTAGTACTTCATTGTTGTTTTAATTTGAAATTCCCTTATGACATAGGATATTCAACATCTTTTCATATGTTTACTTGCCATTTGTATATCTTCTTCAGTGAGGTGTCTGTACAGATCTTTTGCCTGTTTTTTAATCAGGTTGTTTGTTGTCTTATTGTTTAGTTTTAAGAGTTCTTTATATATTTTGGATAACAGGCCTCTATCATATTGTTTCTTACAAGTATTTTCTCCTAATCAGTGGCTTGTCTTCTCATTCTCTTGACATCGTTTTTCACAGAGCAGTTTTTAATGAAGTCCAGTTATCAATTATTTCTTTCATAGATTGTACCTTTAGTGTTGTATTTAGAAAGTCTTCAGCATATCTAATGTCATCTAGGTTTTCTTCTATGTTATTTTCTAGGAATTTTATGGTTTTGTGTTTTACATTTAGGTCTATGATCTATTTTGAGTTAGTTTTTGCATGTGCATGTCCAGTTGTTCCAGTACCATTTGTTGAATAGACTATCTTTGTCCCGTTGTATTGCCTTTGCTCCTTTGTCAAAGATCAGTCAGTTGATTATATTTATAATGTAATGTAGGTCTGTTTCTGGGCTCTTTATTTTGTTACTTTTTTTTTTGTATCCACAACGTCTTTCCCCAGCATGACCCGTGGAAGTCATTGTTGGATAGCTTTCCTCTGTTGAATCACAACCCTGGTGTATAGGTTAGGCAGGTAATATTAGACAGACTTGTGTGCTGAAAAGAATAGGAGGTAAGAAGGCTTATCTGCTCTCTCTCATCCATTAACCTCCTTGAGCCTCAGTTTCTTCATCATTAAACAGGAATAGGATACCTGACCTTATTGCAAAGGGTTGTGTGGAGTTGAAATGACATGATGAATGTGAAATGCTTTGCAAATGTTAAAAAGCTGTACAAACATATGTGTCATTTTTATTGTCCTTATTATCTCCATTGGTGACATGATCATAAGCAAGGCAGGGATTATCCAGTGTTGCCCTTGCATATTTTTTCTTATTCATTTGCTTACTGGGTTTCTTCTTCCCCAGTTGAAACATGCATCTTTGCTCTTGTGATCAGTGAAGGATTCCTTCCAACATGATAAGAGGTGAATATAAATGATGATAAGCTCGTTATTACAAGTTTTAAGACCTACTTACTGTGGAGAAATGCTTGTGCATTATCAAGAAAGCAAGTTTGGAAAGGAAAATGAGGACATTTTGTCCCTTTGATTGATTTGTCTATTCTTCTACCAGTACTGCACTGTCTTGATTAGTCAGTCCTCTGCCTCTGACTTTGTTGTTTTCTTTCAATGTTGAATTGGCTATTCTGGGTCTTTTGCTTCTCTATATAAACTTTAGAATCAGCTTATCAATATCCACAAAATAACTTGCTGGGATTTTGATTGGGATTGCATTGAATCTATACATCAGGTTGTGAAAAACTGGCATCTTGATAATGAGTCTTCTATCTAAGATCATGGACTATCTCTCCATTTAGTTAGTTCTTTGGTATCTTTCATCAGAGTTATAGTTTTCCTCATAGAGACCTTGGACATGTTTTGTTAGATTTATGACTAAGTATTTCATTTTGGGGGGGGCTAATGTAAAGGGTAATGCATTTTTAATTTCAAATTTATTTGTTTATTGCTGGTATATAGGAAAGTGATTCCTTGCTATGATCACTTATTAGTTCCAGTAGTTTTTTTCTTGTTGTTGATCCTTTCTGATTTTCTTCATAGATGATCATGTCATATGTGAATAAAGAAAGTTGTATGTCTTCCTTCCTAATCTGCATGTTCCTTATTTCCTTTTCTTGTCTTACTGCATTTGCTCGGACTCCCAGTATGATGTTGAAAAGCAGTAGTGAGAGAAGACACCCTTGCCTTGCTCCCGATCTTATTTCCTTCAGCTTGTTTCTGCCCTGCCCTCTACCTCAGCAGCAGCAGTTTATTTGACATTTCTGAGAACAGAGGAATTCAGACTACTTTGATACCTTTGCTTAAGCTTTTTCCTTCTCTTTTAAATGTCTTCTTCCCTCTGTAGCCTCTTTCAAATTTCTGTCCTTCTTTTTAAGATCCATTTCAAATCTTACCTCCTTTACGAATATTTCACAGAACTCCGAGCAAAATTCTGTATCTCCATTAGGTCTTTGTTTTTAACTTATATTGTGATAGTTGTAGTCAGCTTTTTTTTTTTAATTTATATATATTTAGATTGTTGATTCTCTAGATGATTGATTCATCAGATTGTAGATTCTCTAAGATTCTGCTGTGTCTTACAGGACTTTGTACTTTGCATGTAGAAAATGCTTAAAAATTGAATTCAGTTTTCAGAAAACAAAATCTTATGTATTTTTATAAACACAGTCTGGTTTAATCCTGTTCCACTTAATGTGAATGTTTATAGGTTTTTGAACCTAAGTACAAGACTTTAAATTTGTCCCTATTAGATTTTCTATTGTTATTTGCCATCGTGCCTCCATCCTCACTGAGTTCACATTTTGGCTCCTTTACCAAGTTCCTGTTTGTTTGGATTTTTTTTTAAATAAATTTATTTATTTATTTATTTATTTATTTTTGGCTGTGTTGGATCTTTGTTGCTACGCTTGGGCTTTCTTTAGTTGTGGCAAGCGGGGGCTGCTCTTCATTGCAGTGCGTGGGCTTCTCATGGCGGTGTCTTTTGTTGTGGAGCATGGGCTTCAGGTGCGTGGGCTTCAGTAGTTGTGGCTCGCGGGCTCTAGAGTGCAGGCTCAGTAGTTGTGGCGCACAGGCTTAGTTGCTCCACGGCATGTGGGATCTTCCCCGACCAGGGCTCGAACCCATGTCCCCTGCATTAGCAGGCAGATTCCTAACCACTGTGCCACCAGGGAAGTCCCCAAGTTCTTGTTTACTAAGATTATTTTGTATTAAAATTCTGTCTTCCAGCTTTTTCATTGTCCCTCCCACTTTTGTAGTTCTCAACACATATGTATCCACATTCAAATAATTAAATCAGTGATATCTTCAGTGAGGAAATGAAAGCTAGGCTGAGACCTATAGGATAGGAATTGGTGTTGGGAGGCTGTAAAGAAATGAAAATGAGGAGTTGTAACATTTTTGAACAGTGGCAGAATTTTTAGAAGTAATTATAGAACCTTTCTAGGTGACTATTGGAATATATTCCACATACCTATATGGGTTAATATTGGGCAAATTTGTTTAAATTTTCTTTGTTTATATTCTGTCTGTTTCTAGTGATTTACTGATGGCTAAGTAGTACTTTGAGGGGTCATTTGTAGAGTTTCCAGGCTGTAGTCAACTTACTACCTTGACATTTGGAGGATTGATCTTGATACCAAGTACAAGAACTTCAGATCTTTCTGTGGTTTCTGAAGTTTTAACTCGGAAATATTATTTGCTTAAAGTTATGGGAAGTGAATGACAGAGCTAGGAGTATAATTTAGATCTTGCTCATATACCAGTCCCCACCTTCCCCCTACAAAACTCCAATATATAAACAGTATATACATATTTTTAAAACCTGTGATAAACTTAGGTCCATTTTGAAATTAGTGTTTCACCAACTTTATTTAGACAGTAATAATCAATTTTATGTAATAAAAAATAATAATCAAATCTCCTCTGAGTCTACTTTTTTACACTGACTCTTGTCCTAAAATCTCAATCCCATCTTTGACCTCTCTTCTGGGGAATACAGTTTTCATGTATTTCATTGCTTTGGTTGCTGTAATGAATGTCTGTCATCTATAAATTATGATAAAGAGAAAAACCAAGTTGGATGAATTATAGAAGTAGAATACAGAGAAAGGAAAATACGATTAGAGAATATGGATTAGTTGTGTTCTAAATACCTACCTAATTTGTAGTCATGACACTATTATTTTTGTTTCTTCTTTGAAAATTTCCTTAAATTTAATACTGTTTAGTTTTAATTGAGAAATGTTGTTTCTTCTCTGTTGAGAATTGGGGGTTTTTTTTAATGGAAAATCTTTAAAAACATTTAAGAATTCTTTCAGAATCTTTTGGATACTCTAAACATGGATGGTAGTTCAAAAGAAAGCACGTAGAAGTAAAGCCACAGAAGATACAACCTATTTGGGTTTTTATAGAAGTCATACATGAACATGTTTAACATACTTAGTAAATCAGAGAAAGTATTATTTTTTACTATGAAATGTCGTATATAAGAATTAAGAATTCATCTGTTTCTTCATTGAACACTAGAGGGCCGTATGGTACCTTATTGTTGCTTTTAACATGTTTAAATAGTAAGTGCTTTTTTCTCTTATACTTTGTGTTCTACTACACTATTCCTTGCTCAGAATTAGAAATTAATATTTAGAATAGTTATGTGCCCTGTCATATAATATGTGAGATACCTAGTGTTGTCTTTTTTTTTAACCAGCAGCTAGCATATATTCATTTTGCTATTTTAAAACAACAATGCCAACAGAAAGTGAACAAAAAGTGAGCCTTGGGGTGACAGTACATATGTGCCCAAACTTACTGTGCTTTGGGAATATGTGTACGCTTTTTGAAAATTTCTCAAGTACATGCACGTAAGTGCATTAAAAACAAAAGTCTTGTCATTGTTAGTTGCTCTGGGCATCCTCATCATGGGTGTGAGAAAAGAATGATCCGTCCAAGACGTGGTCTTTCTTGTTTTGATTTCCTCTTTTGTTAACATAGAAGGTAATATTGCAGCATAGAGCCAGATCATCCTGAACTAAAGAATATTTGAGCAGATGTTTCTTCTTCCTCAATTTCTTTTAGTTGCTTGGGGTGAAGAAATGAGAAATATAATCTACAATTCCCAAACAGGCGGTGTGAATGAGTGAAGAAAGAGTCATGACTGAGCCAGTAAGATTGCTCAGGCTCTTACGAACCGCAGGGCACGTTTGTGCAGGATCCAAAAACACTGACTTTGAGCCACGTTTGACCTCTGGATTACTATTTATCTTTGATAGCTTCTGAAAAGGAAATTCAACATCTTAAGTATAGCCTTGGTTAAATTTTCATTTCTCCCTCAGACATACTTTAGAGAGCACTGTTCGTTATTAATTTCTATATTATGTTTTGGAGGGAAAATAAGGGCATTTTCTCTTCAGCTACTATTTATACTTCCCTCTTTGTGAAGGAAGATTAGAATGAACTCAGCGGAAACACATTGTTTATACCTAGAGGAGGGCCTGATCATGTGACAGAGAGAAAGCGCAATAATACAGTTAAAGATTTCAAAGAACCTTATCTTTTGAGTTTCTCTTCCTTGTATTTGTTAATTTTAATGTCTTAAATTATTTCCTCACATTAGTTACTATCAATATAATGAAGTGACAAAACTTCGATCTTTAATTCTAAATTACACTGAGGAGTTAGTCCTTTTGAATATTGATGAACTTCTTTTCAACTTAGTCACTGCTATGATAAACAGTATTCTCTAACTGATAAAGTTATATTTTGTATATGACTGCTTTTTTTTTGAATCATTACCATTTTCTGAAAACCGCATTTATTGCTGTATTTTTACAGCTAACATTAGCCTAAGTGATTAAACACTGAGCTAGAATTCTGATCTTTTTGCTCAGATAACGAAATTAGCTACTAATAGAATAATTTATTTGGTGAATGTTAAATGGTCAATAGTGTAAAACACAGAAAAAAACCAGATCAGTATCTGGATATGGTGAGAAACACCTGAACTTCTCCTTCCTAGAGAAGGAGAGGTATTAGATGCTCTTGATGGATTGCAGACATTAAAATCCTGCCTCTGTAACATGTTTCTGGAGGAAACATTAGCTTACTAGTTAAAATTTTGTTCAATTTAGCAACATTACTGAGCACCAGAAGAATTGCCATTTTCCTTCTAAGATGTGCCACAATTTGATCCTAGCTTTTATGGGAGTGGGGAGAGGAAGGCGTGGGGCACGGTACTACTGTAAATGCATACAACCACCGTAAGGGTGTTGTGTTTCCAAAGGTTAAAGGGGGAGGGGCAAGTGCAGGCTTGAGGGTATGGTGTATTTCACAAAGGTTTGGGAAAATCTGGTTAGTATGATGAGTACTAGAAATGTTTCTAGAATACCATTCACCTGTCTTGTAACTAGTTTCCAGCAGTGATTCCTGGACTATGCTGAAATGATTTTCTTCCAGAAAATCTTCTTAATCTCATTTCCCCCATCACAATTTATAGGAGACACAAACTCAAGGCATAGGGGCCAGAAAGGTAATTTAAACGAATGAAATAGACTAAGTATAAGACCTGGGGAGCCAAAGCATCTCTAGATAAAGGGGATGACTGAAAATTGGGATACTGATATTGCCATATTTTCATATTTTTAAAAGTCACTGGAATTCCAGATTTTTCCATGATAATTTCTCAATTTTTTGTATGTTGGCATCCATATTTTTCAAATACATTTCTGTGGGCTGGTTTGGCCTATAGACCACCCGTTTCCACTAGACGTTATATGTGGAAGAAGAGTGTGCTGTTTATCACTCATTGCAGAATTAAAATAGTTTGCATCTAGTGCAGATCCATTAAGGGCATTGAGTTGGTTGGAGTGGGAGAGCACCGTATGCAGAGCCCATTAAGTGTTTTAGCAGGGACCTACGGACTTTTTGCTTTATGAATTTAATATACTGGTTTTAGGTATTGAACTGCCAAATGAATTAGCCTCGTTTGAAAGAAATATGTATCCTAACTTTCACAAGGAATTTGAGGTGGCCTATATATAGGAGAAACACATATAATAAAATAATCAAGTGTACGTGAAAATCAGAGCCAGGGAAAATAGTGGAGTAGACTATGAAGACAAGGCCATGAGAAGAGGTAAGGAATGAATTATGATGAGTTGGAGTAAGCTGTTCATAGGTTACAGGTTGGCCACTCATAAGGACCAGTATTCTTTAAAGTGTGACCCATCAGAAATATCTGGAATGCTTACTAAAAGTGCAAGTTGCTGGCTTACACTCCAGAACTACTTAACCAAATCTCTAAGGGTGGGATATGTATTTTTAACAGGCTCCCACATGATTCTAATGTAGACTAAAGTTTGCACAACATTGGACTGTTAGTCTCTCTGCTTCCTTGTGATAAAATTAAGAGGAGAAAGTGCTGAGTCCTCTAACGAGAAAACATGTCAGTCACACACACAACACACACACACCCACACACACACACGCACCCCTTTTCCTAACATTATATAAAAGGAATTTCTCACATGGGACTTCATGAGTGATTCAGTAAACAGTTCCCTCAATAAGCATAACATCTATAACAAATGCATCAATGCTTATAAATACTGGTGAGTAGAGATCGTGATCTCTGAAGTCAGACTGTGTTTTCAGTCTGTCACTTCATGGCACTTTGACCTTGGGCACACTGTTAACTGCTGTTATATAGTTATTTTAAGGATGATAGTAGTATCATAATAATACAGTATTATTGAGAGGATTCAATGAGATAATGTTTGTAAAGTACTTAGAAAGTAACTGGCAGATAGTTAAGTCCTTAATAAGTGTTAAGTATTATATTTTGTAAGATTTATTGTAGTGTTAAAAAACTATGCTAAAGCTAGCTTAACAAACTAGTCCAGGCTAGATAATGCTATGCAAAATATATTTAGTTTCAAAGATACCAACTCTCTTAGGTGGGTTGAAACTATTCCACTAATATTTGCCTAAATTATTTTGACTTTTAGAGTAGTGTTCAGCTGTTTGATACTGTAAATTTTGTTAGTACTAACTATGAAGCACTTTTGCTCTCTGATGGGTGTTTGTTTTCCTAATTGATTGTTAATGTTGAACCTAGAAGGAATTTGAAAGAACACCTAAAGTACATTTGGTAGTCCTGGGGCTTTGAGTCCTCACATGAGGACTAGTTCTATTCTATAATGTTAGTTCTTGAACTGAATAGCTGGGGAACTGGAATATATGCAAGGGAAAATTCTCTTTGGTACTTCTGTAGAAATTCTAGAATTACTGCTTGATACTATAGGAAATACCTACATTTTCATAATTAAGAGATTATTGTAAACAAATGAAAGCAGTCTTTACAAATGGAAGAATAGTTTCAGTCAAGTTAAAATGATCTCTACTTAGGATATATTTTAGCAAACACATTTTGTAAAATGTTGGTATAAGCTACTAGATGTATCTGATGTTCAATATTAACTCGATTGCTCCTAATAATAAGAATTATTGTCAGAGTAGCACCTTGCATGTAAACCTTAACCTCTAATTATATGAAATGTAAATAAAAGGATGATGATTATTTTCATAGATCACCAGGGCTAAAAATAATGTATAAGATTGGGGGAGGGTCTAGAAAAGGATTTATTTTGTTGAAATGTACCATGTTCTTCTGTTCAGTGGTCTTTGCTGATGGTATTATTAAAGGTAGCTTCTGTGCTTTAGAGTAACAATTGCTTTTAGAAGATACTTTACTTTCAAAGTGAAAAATGCTTTTTTTCTGTGTTTCTGGTTGGTCTTAAATGGCAATTTCTAGTTATTGAAATCAGATACAAATGAGAAATGGAAGTATGAAGAAAATACTGGTGAATTTGGGAGCTAAGTGCCAAGAGTCATTCATTTGCTTAGCTATAGGTGTTGGTTTTATATGTCAACATTATAAATTTAATTGTTAAGAATGAATTGTTTGTACTTTACCAATATACTGCCATCTGTCTTACGGTCTAATGAGTGAAAACATTAAATATGCTGAGGTGCATCTGTAATGTTTATCACTTAAATTTTCAGTTTTCTGATTTATTTCTTAATTTCACTCTGTTAACAGGTATAGAAAAGAAGATTAAAACGTTTAGAATCATTATTCTATATCATTTAGATATCAGTAATCTTATATTTAATCTTTATTATATTTTTATGCTTCTTTACTCCAGAGAAGAACAGAGCAGAGATTGCAAACTAGTGTCTTATATAGTGTTGTTTTTTCTTTTTTAACAAATTTAAATATGTTGCCAACACTTAAAAATCTGGAGAGTTCACATAAAAATACTGATTCTTCACCTTCTTTTGCAAATGTGGACTCTCTGTCCTTACTGGGTTCCTGTGCTTACATGACAACAATCAACGGCACCTTTTAAATGGCCTTTCCAGGCCTTAAACCTGACCTGTTTTTCTCCTTTATTTTACCTGAGTGCTCCTCTAGTCATTTGAGTTTGCTTAGAATGATGACAAAAGCATGACTGTAGGAAATGCAAAAGTAAGTTGATTTTTTCTTTATTTGTCACATGTCAGACTAGTTTGGATGTAGATCCAGGTCGAAGTAATATGTAACGGTTTGTCAAGTTTATTATTAAAACAGACAGAGATTTGCTAAACACCACATTTCTAATGGGTATTATCAAGGTGGGAATTTGTCACCGAAGCTTTTACCAACCTCCAAATACCTACTCGTTTAAATTTTCATTCTAGCTCACCTGTTATCTTTCCCATTCTTGTTAAATTTTGAAGTTAAAACTCTACTAGGATGACTATCATATTACAATAGTAAACCAATGTTCTTGGAGCTTCTTGTTTTGTAAGATGTTTCAGTTATCTATTGCCACCTAACTGTCACCCCAAAGATTTATGATTATAACAAGCAACAATTATTTTATTATTTCTCATTATTCTTGTAGGTTATAAATTTAGGAAGGGCTCACTTGGGCATTGTTGATTCGGGGTTACGGTCAGATGGTGGCTGGAGGTGGAACACCAGGGGGCTAGAACAACTAGCTGGGGTCTAGCCAAAAATCTCCTCTTCATATAGTCTCAGGACTTGCCCAGATATGGTCTTTTTACCCGGGTTAGTTTGGGCTTCTTCATGGCATGGTGACCTCAGGGCAATCAGACTACTTACAACAGAGCTACCATGTGAGTATTCCAACAAGCAAGATGGAAATAGAATCTCCTTTGTATGACTTAGTCTAGGAAATCGCATTCTGTCTTGGTTGAAACAGACTCACTTCTCAATGGAAGGAGTGTCGCAGTACATTGTAAGAAGAGCATGCAAAGATGTGGGATATTGCTGTGACCATCTTTGAGAAACACAGTGTATAATAGAAGGTCATAATATCTTTGCTCTTATAACTTCCTGTTTTTGTTTTTCATTTGTACTTCATAAAAATCAGGCTCATTAAAACAGATTTCATATATAATATATGTATCATATAATTCCTTAAAATGTAGACTAATGATACCGCACAGTCTTGTCATGATATTTAAGTGAAAGAAAGCATGATCTACTAGGAACTCTGTCAGTCTTTTATCCTTCCCTCATATCATTGTACCAATCTGAAATAATATATATTTTTTCTAAGCCCTGTAGCTGCAAACTTCCTTTATATCTCCTATTGATCTCTGATAGTCTCCTACTATCCGTAGACTTCCTCCTTCCTTCCCAAGATCTTTCTCTTTCAGGCATAATCAAGAATTATAAGGATTGAGTTTTGTTTTTTCTTTGTTTTTAATGTTTCTTGATAAACAGTGTTTTATTTATTGGAAAGAATGAAAACCTGGACTGTCAGTTTAATTTAAACTTCAGTCGATGTTTATCAGGTGATGTATTTTGTTGACTATTTAATTTTTTATATTTATTTGTCTGCATCGGGTCTTAGTTGCAGCACGCGGGATCTTTGTTGCAGCATGCAGGATCTTTTCTTGTGGCATGCAGCCTCTCTAGTTGTGGTGCATGGTCTCTTTAGTTGAAGTGCATGGGCTCTCTAGTTGTGGTGCATGGGCTCTCCAGTCATGGTGCACAGGCTCAGTAGTTGCGGCACACGGGCTCACTAGTTGTGGCACATGGGCTCTAGAGTGCACAGGCTTAGTTGCCCTGCAACATGTGGGATCTTAGTTCCCCAACCAGGGATCGAACCCATGTCCCCTGCATTGGAAGGTGGATTCTTAACCACTGGAGCACCAGGGAAGTCCCTGAATATGTAATTTTGACAACATAAAAAGGCCAGTGGTGTCAACTGTCAGCCCATCCAAGAATGAGACCTAAATATGTATTTTCTATAGCTTAATTCTATATTAAAGTATTTTCTATGCTTAAAGTAATTCTATACTTAAATTTGATGCTGAAGTGAATATTGACAAATGAATGTTTATAATGAATAAATTATTCAGTGAATATTGTTAAGGCTCATATGCTTTAATAGCATGTTATTGAAAATTATACAATTGAAGTTGTGGAACTGTGTTTACCTCACTCAAAATAATTGATTTTTACTTATAATTGCATAAAAAACTCAACAGCGTAGGGAATATAATTATCTCCCCCCCTCCTTACTGTTTTACTTTCTTAAATTGTTAACACTGTTAAATATCTTACATTCCCATTTATTTTTCATAGGATACATTCCTGTAGTTTGTTAAGCCATCAATTTGGTGAACTTCCTGCGTGTTATAGCTTAGTTTAATTTTAAGTGCAGAAAAAAACCACCTACATTACTTACTGTGCTTTAAAGGAATTAATAGTATTATGTCCTTATTTATTACTCCCTGGCCTATAACACTTTTCAGAATTTTTACAAGAGAGATGAATGATTGATAAATTGTATTTAGTTTAACTGAAAGGTTAAACTTTTTATGCTTAAACTTGTTCATAAAAGTAACAAATCATAAACCTTAAAAAACTGATATTAAAGAAGTTTTTGTCCTCTTTCTTACACTTAAATTTTATTTTGAGAATTGTGAAAAATTAAGTTGCTTTTAAATCACTCTGTCATCACATGAGGCTTTTGCATGATTGAAATACCTGTAATTACTATGTCATTTTTGTCATTGTTGACTTAAAGGTGTAACTATAATAATCATCTGCTAAATTCCTGGAGAGCAGCTGTATAAGACCGATTTAACAGCTGGGGTAACCCAGCACAGACTGCAAGAGTTAAACTTAATCTTGAGGCAAGTTATGTTATGGTCGTTGAGGACTTCATACTGGGCATTTCTGAAATACTTAAAAAATTCAATCCAATAGTTAGATTTTTGTTTTATCACAAATATTTCTTTAAATGTTTAATGAAAGAGTGAGGAAAAGTATCATTTTGATATTAACAACTAAAGTTCTAAGACAAAATATGGGAATAAAATCCAAAGTTTACTCATTAAAAAAAATCAAATATACTCAGAATGTCACTGTTCATGCCACTATGGTAAATAGGAAGGGAAAAATATGTTAAAAATATTATGGAATAATATGGAATCAGAAAAATTCTAAGATCCTTTTCTTGAATTTCATCTTTTAAAATCATGTTTTAAAAAATCATTTACGCCTGTAACTTTTTTCCATTGAAAATGTTTTCTTATTGTTACGCAACATTAACATATATTCACAACACAAGGATAGATGCCTGTTTTTAGAAGCTATACACACAAATGAATTGAAGCAGTGAATTTTATTTGGATATATTTTGTAGAACTGTAACTACTTACTAAACTATAATAAAGGAAGGCTCACCAAATTGACAGTCCAACACATTACAAAAAAGTGCTTTACTTGGTGCTATTAGAACTGTAATATATATATATTCTTAAAGCTGTAAGGGACTTCATTCTTAATCATTTTGTCCAGCCTCCTCATTCCTCATTCTAGAAATCTGAAATCTGAGACAGCTTAAGAGACTTACCTAAGGTCACTGGTTAGTGGTAGAGCTGGAAGTAGAACTTAAAGTTCACCCTATATTTTTTGTATACTGGTAAGTTTACCTGGAGTATTAATTTCAGTTAATTTGGCTGAAAGTTGATTGAGGCAGTAATTAAGAGTAATTTAATTGTAAATGAATTTAGTTGTAAATAAGTCAGTAAATAGTTGGTGTTTTTTAAGTCATGGAATTTCTAGTGCACTATGCGATGGTGTCATTATATTTAATTTGTAAGGACTTTTTTGGTTTTCTTTTATGGTTTTTACCTTGTAACTTTATTTTCAGCCAATTTAAAAAAATTAACTGGAATTTTCCAGCAGAATTTGGAAATAACCTAAATGTCCAGCAATCAGACCTTGATTATACAAATCAAAGCAGTTCCAATACTTTATATAACCTGATATTGTAACATTCTTATTTTGAAAATGCTACACATATATGTATATATGTAACGCTTTTATTTTGCAAATGTCTAATTACCAGGTCACATTTTTATAACACTTATGTAAACTGTATGTGCTCTTTTAGAACCCAAGCTAATTTCTCTTAAGTACTTAGGGGCTACACTAAGTCCCTGGATAAAGAAAATTAGCAAGGAAGTACAGTAATAAGTTATGACTCATTAAGTATTTACATGAATATAATATCTTAAATGCATTATAATTAGAAGTTGTAATCTTTCTTAGTGAACACTTTGAGCATGTCTTTCAGAATTTTTTTAAGGAAATGTTTTGAATGTGATTTTAATTTTTATAAAACATTTCTGTTCATTTGACTTATGCCTTTTATGAATAATAAAACTTTAAGAGGAATGCCATATATTCAAATTTTTCCTTCATAGTGAATTTAATTGTGTTTTTAGTTTCTACAATTAAAGTAATGGTATGTTATTTGGATTTTTTTTTTTGCAGTTGTTTTTTGTTTTTTTGCAGTTGTTTCTAATACAAGCTTGACTGTTCATCATTAAGCAAAGAACTTAATTTCTTGATTCATCATCATTTTTCTCTGTTTTTAAATTGCTCTATCTTTGTACATGAATTGCTTAGACTAGGGAGATAACTTTTAACACTCTGGTATCTAAGGTGTTAGGAAAGACTAAAAACAATGACTTAGATACAGAGAATAATCTGTCTCACTCTATATCCCAGAGTAAATGAGTATGCTTTTTATAATACCATATTTTCATCTCAAAAGGATATTGATTCTGATTTATTTCACTTTAGTAGTGGTGTTAATTTTTAGAATCTGGAATTCTTTTGTTTCTACAAAAGAGTAAGTCACTTGTTGCTTAAATTCACAGAAGTAATAAATAATACTGAATTTAAATGGTGTATGCTGATAGTCTCCCTGTCAAAAGTTTTTGATGTGAGACTTTGAAAACTTTTGGTTAAAATCATAAATACTTGTAGGTAAACTTGTATCTTCCAAGCGATTTGTTTCAGCTGATTCAAAAATAGTTTATGAAAAACAGAAAATCTTTATGCTGCTCATATGCTGTGGCCTTTGATCTGGAGCAGTTAAATCCTAGCCTTCTGTATAATAATGAATGAAAGAAATGGTAGAAATCCAGAATAAACTACTATAAATCTTTTTGTCGTTGTTGTAAGAGAATTGGAGTGTATGGAACTGTAATACATTTTAGAAATACTTTATTGGTGATATTTTGTTACATGCAACATTTATATATAATCATCTTTGACTAATACAAACTTTTAGAAGAAAGAAAAATCAGAGAGTGATAAACAGGCACAATATCTTGTATAAAGATCTTCTCTTTATCACAAGTTCCCCAATGTTGAGTTCTTCTTGGATGGATAGTGATACCTGAAGTCTTAAAATGCCAAGACACAACTACTAAGATGCTACAGCTTAACTTTTAGATAAAAATCTTGACAGAATTTAGGAAGTCTTTCTAAAACTTGTAGATGATTGTGTTTTAAAATATTATACTCCAAAGTTATTATAGGTGGATTTTGCATCTTTGCTTGCTTTCTTAGTGATTTTTAAGATTGAAATGTAATCTGCAAAGCTCTACGTGATTTTTTTTTATCCTAGTAGTAGTAGTAATGGCAGCTAACAGTATTGAGCACTTACTAAATGTGAAGCATTCTTCTTTGTGTTTCACTTACATTAACTGTTGTAATCCTCATAACTGTCCTATGAGGTAGGTTCTATATAGATGAAATTGAGGCACAGAGGCATTGATTTAAGGGCATACCACTAATAAGTGGTAGAACCAGGCTTTGAACTATGGCAATTTGACTCCAGCATATATATTCCTACCTACTGTATTATACTCCCTTAATATTTATTGATATCATCTTAAAAAGAGCTTGTCTGTTTTGAAAAGGCTCAGTTTGGGTGGGGGGGTTAATAATTAAGACTATCTTAAGTGCTTTTAAAATGATAATTGAGACTAAGACTTTATTTTTTCTTGAACGCATGGAACTAGCTGCATTTTAAAATATTAGCAATTGAGGTTCTCCTATGCATTGTCTGCAACTTCCCTCACTGACTAGGGTTTTCTTCTGTATTTGAAGATTTTGTAGTTTGAATGTTTCCATGCTGATTTAGAGCATTGCTTTAGAAGTACTATTAACTTGAATCCTCAGAAAAAAGGTGAAACTTGGTAGTTTGGAAATTAGTACTCACTTTGCTCAATCACTAATAATGTCTCTTTCACAAAAGTGTATTGTTAAAGACAGATAATTTGATTTAGCGTTTGCTTGAGTTGCAATGCTCTGTACTATCCAGTTGAGGGCAGCTACTTACCAATTTAAAAAATGAGTTGAATTAGAATGCCACCACTTTGTATTTACCAAAACTTGGTATCTAGTGTAAAACACAACATTTAATATACAAGACTGCTTTAATTTTCACTCCGATTTTTACCACAAATCATTTCTTAAAAATGAAAAACTAGTTTTACTTCATAGTAATTTCTGCCCTTTCATAAGTAGTTTATGTTTATTTTAGTTTTAATTTTCCTAATCCAAATTCGTTTCAATTCCAATCTCCTCCCCCTCTCTTGCTTTAGGATCAGACTCCAAGAAGATTAGAGAGGTTCATATCATCCTTATCTTCAAACTACCTACATGTAAATACATGTGATTATAAATTTCAATATAAAAGTGAAAACTAATTTTCAGTATGGTGATCTTTATTAAGTGAAAGTCAAAATTGGAGTTGATCTGTTTGATTCATTTTTCTCTGCAGAATATGTTAAATTTGCGGAAGGAAGTACACTCTTCTAATTTTTCTGGATTGAAATAACACATAGTTTAAATTACATCTTCTATGTGGTATCAAGAAATGAATTTTGAGAGGTTAATTAACTGATTCAAAGATATCACTGAGACAGAATTTTTTTGAGAATAAAGAATGCCTACCTAAAACTATATGTAATACTAACAAAGTAGACCCTGATAGTAACCTGGAGAGGGGGCATTCCACGGGAGCTGCCTCAACAAAGGGATTTTTCTAATAAGGAGAAACAGACACAATAAGACTGAAGGTTATGTTATTAAAAAAAAAAAAAAAAAAAATTAGACTTGTGTTAAGGAATAAAATGAGCACCAGAGGAGATGCTGAGATTAGAATGAGGCTAGAGACATTCATTCTGCAAGGTAGTAAGTAGTCTAGTGGGGCCGTAGACATCCTTATCTTAGGTATCAGTCTCACCTTGTTGTACCGTATCAACTTAACAGATTTCCAGTACCCTCTCTCCTATCCCTAGATCTCTGTTGGGTTTTTTCAGTGGTTATGGTTGTATTCTTAGTCATTTACTTTTTTTTACGAAAACAATTTTTGTATTGTGATTAAATACCCATAACATAAAATTTACGATTTTAACCATGTTTAAGTGTACAATTCAGTAGCATTAAGTACATTCACAGTGTTGTGCAGCCGTTACCACTGTCCATCTCCAGAAGTGTTTTATCTTTTCCAGCAAAAATTCTGTACCCATTAAACACTAACACCTCATTCCTTTCTCCCCTGAGCCCCTGGCAACCACCATTCTACTTTCTATCTATAAATTTAACTACTCCAGGGACCTCAGATAAGTGGAATCATACAATATGTATCCTTTTTTGACTGACTTATTTAACTTAGCATTGTATCTTCAAGGTTCATCCATGCTGTGTCAGAATCTTCTTTCTTTTTAGGCTGAATAATATTCCGTTGTATGTGTATGTACCACATTTTTTTACCCATTCATCCATTATTGGTTACTTAGGTTGTCTCCACCTCTAGGCTGTTGTGAATAATGCTGCTATGAACATGGTTGTACAAATATCTGTGTGAGCCCTGCTTTCAATTCTTTGGGGGTGTATATCCAAAAGTGGAATTGCTGGATCACATAGTAATATTTTGAGGACTCTCCGTATTTTCCACAGTAGCTCTGTCCATTTTACGTTCTTACCAACAATACACAAGGGTTCCAGTTTCTCCACATCGTTGCCAACACTTATTTGTGTGTGTCTGTGTTTAAATAATAGCCGTAATAACGGGTGTGCAGTGTGGTTCTGGTTTTGATTTGCATTTGCCTAATTATTAGTGAAATTGAGCATCTTTACATGTACTTATTGGTCATTTACATATCTACTTTGGAGGAATTCAGTTGTTTACTTTTGTGTAACTAAAAATGTCATCTCTGCTTAATGATTTTGCATTTTCAACTACATTTTAAATTGTGATATCAGAGAAGGGTGTACTTTAAGAAAGTAGCATCGTGGTAGGACTAGGGGTGTTTCTTGTGTGTGGATTGACTTCCCAGCAACCCACTTTGTGTATTTAGTAAGACAGATCTCACCCAAGTCAAAGAAGAGACCACCCATTTCTGACATTCTCCTTTCTAACTCTCTCCATATCACATTCTAAATTCCCACCTATAAAAATCCATAAAAGCAGGTGGAAGGAGAGATGAGTGAGTTGACTGGCTGTTGGAAGAAAAAAATGGAAGGAGAGAACAAACATTAGCTGAGCATTGTGAATGGATAGTTTACATCTATTATCTGTCTATTAAAACTACTATCAATTCTCACACTAGGCTTTTTTAAAATCATCATAATGTTCTAGTTCATGGGCTTGGAAATGAAATGTAGCATAAAGATTAATTAGCATGGCATAAGTAGTTAATTTAGGGAAATATTTGAGATAATGCCGAAAAAGTGAGTTTGGGGCCACTTTGAGGAGAGTCTTCATCTCCAAACTTTATCTTAGGCTTTGGGGAACCATTGAAAGTTCTTGAGGAGTGTATTGTACACCACATTCCGTCTCCATGTTTTAGGAAGATGTATCTAACTATGGTATGTTAGAGAAATTAAACCCTAAGGATTTGTGATGAACTGGTTAGTTATTATTCATTTTACTATAATTACTTCCCAACACAGGTTACATTTATAAATACTTGGGTTTTTAAATATATTTAATCAGCCACATTACTGTTATACTTCCAAGTGGAATCACTAAGTGTTTCAGAATTAGAGAGATTGAACTGAAATTTGCAAACATCTAAAATGTCTCCTGGTAAAATTAACCTGCAGTGCATATTAATAGCTATTGAGAGCTAGAGTTGATTTAATGTCTTAGTTTGAGATGAAGACTGGTACATATGGAAGAGGAAAGGAGAGCATGCTTAAGACAAATGCTTGAAGATATAGTGCTCATTCTGAATATATCTAAAATAGAACAAATATATGTTTGTATTTTTTGAGCATGCATAAATGCTGTCCTTAAATTTGAAGCACAATTCGAAACACTCCTAAAATATTAATGCTGATATTTGGGTAAGGAAGACTTAATAAATATTTAAGAGAAAATACAATGTTTATCTTTTGGATTTTTGTAAAGAAAAGTTTACTTTCACTTTCTAGGGAATACCTAGGTTAGTCACTGGAGAAGTTTTCGAAGGGACCCTGTAGCACAGCCCTGCTTTGGTTGTCTTCGCATTACTGACTTTGTACGGGAGGTTCACCAGCTGTTTGACTGGCAGGAGCAGGAGCTTTCACTTCAGTAGTTTATAACTCCTGGCTATTCTAGGACAGTTTGCACTTCACCAAGCCTCAGACAGGTCAGGACATTTGGTAGGAGAAGGTTGAAAGACAAAAGCAGCAGGCCTTGGGTTCTCAGCCTTTTTTATAAATTAGAAAGTTATATTTTAGTTCGGTGGTTAGAGTTTTTAGTAATGTGCCTGTATTACATGTAGAGAGTATTCATCAGCCAAGAGGAGTTTTAAAATGTCAAAACCGGGAAAAGCTACTCTAAACCATGGCTTGGTTCCTGTTGATCTTAAAAGTGCAAAAGAGCCTCTACCACATCAAACCATGATGAAGATATTTAGCATTAGCATCATTGCCCAAGGCCTCCCCTTTTGTCGAAGACGGGTAAGTCTCACACATTTGAAAAATAGGAATATTTATTTAAATGAACTACTTCTGCCTCTTTTGGTGAAGAAATGGTTCAAATTTCAATTGGTATTTATAACTAAAACTATCAGTGCATTATGTAGCCAGTGAAAACTTCTGTAAGTGATAGTTTTAATAGTATGATAGAGAGCCTTGAGGGCAAGGTTACCTAATTCACTGTTTTGTGTCTCTCATTTATTTTTATGGTATTAGAATTCTTTAAACTTACTTAAAATTGGTAAATTTAAAAAGTATGTTTTGAAATATGTCGGCAAATACTAACACCCCAAATTTGTTGTTTTTATTTTGTGGGAAAAGTAAAAAGCTGGTGGGTATGGTCCTTATACATGATAATTAAAGCATTTAGCTCTCTTAAAGAGTTTATCTGCCAATTTAAGCTAGATTGTTTTTAAATCACTATTTCTTAAATTCAGACCTAACATAATAGAGACGTTACTTTTTGCTGTTATATGAAATAAAAATAGCATGCTATTGTGTGGCAGTTACGATACAGTTTATATATAGACAATTCTGAACTAACATTTTGTAGAACTTGTGCTAATCTATAATCAGGTTATGATCTATTGAATGTTTTTTGGGATGACATTCTCCTCCTCGCCAAATTTTGACCCTGTTAATATTAACAGTTTTGTTGTATTTTCTGTGTTACTTGGTATTGCCATTTTGAATTATTAACTAGAGTGATATATTTTTAGATCTAAAATATGTTTAGGATCCTGAACACATTAAACCAAAAAATACCTGTTGGAGATTCATTGAGTGTTTTTATATATCAGTGCTATTAGTGTTTTAGTTCCTTTTACCAACTCCCCCCTACCGCCTTTTTTTTTTTTTTTTTTTACTGAAAGGGAAACATTCTATTAAACAAGTAGGTTAACTTACAACACCTGAAACATATTTTTCCTCTTTAGTGAACAGAATCTTCTATTTGCTTGGACTTAAATAGCCTTTGTAAAAATATGTTTTCTAATTACCTTAGTTCTTTTTGAATTGTTTCTACTTCTACTCCAATAAATGGTAGCCATGTTGAAAAACATTTTGAGTAAGTTTTAAATGTAATACAGTTTAAACGTTGAAAATAGAATATAAATATCTCTGTCACCCTCTTATTTTCTTCTTAACTATATTTTCAGAAAGTGTGTCTTTTATTTTGTCTTCTGTCACTTTGTCACTTTTATAACTTCTGAATGAGGTCACTGCTCTGATTTAAACATTTACACAGAGGCCTCTAGTAGCTTTAAGGTCATTAATAAACTAATTTATTATTTTAATACTTATGTAAAAAAATACCAATACAAGTAAACTTTCAAATTAAGGAAAAGAAGTGTGAGTTTTTAAAATTAAGGGGTTAAGATCTTAACAAGATAATTTTGTTCTTGTTGAATATTTCTAATAAACTTAAGTACAGTATATAGCAGATTATTCATTATGTCACACTGTATGTTTTCTATCTGTATCTTCTTTACAAGTGCATGAAACTTAAAAGGCTCAGGAGCAGATTCTATAAGAAAAATTAATAGAGAACTTCAGGGCTTTCCTTGAGGGTTTCCTAGGGTCACTATTCAGTTTGACTTTTCTAGGTTACTGTTATGTTAAATTATAGCCTGGCGTTTGTAATTATAGAAGAGGACTAACTTCAAAAACTAAAATTCAAACTAGAACATAGTTCTAGTTTGGGGGAAGATAGATAACAAAATTAACACATTCAGTTTTAGACTGCCTGCCAATAATTTACTATTGTATAACTCATTGACTCTGACTACTAGAAATATTAGAGGGATCGAGTAATTATATCCTCTCCCCTCCTTTTTGCAACTGGTTAAGTTAGGTAGCTTTAAATTGATTCACATGTTCTTTGTTGTTTTAACTTACTAACTTTCCCTTGGTAGTGTTAATGATAGATACTTTTTAATATATTTTTATCAAAGATTTTAAAAAGACTTTTGGTGTGATATGTAATTAATCATATTTTGTATCTAACATCCAGTATATCTTTTCTATTAGGTACGTTTAGCCTCTTTCAATCAGATTGTTATACACTGACAACAAGTGTACAGACTTCTCTATTTTGTAGGCCATTTTTATCCTTCCAAGCAGTGAGCTAATGTATAGTGAACTCTTACAAGACTGTATGTAGTCTTGGCCTATTAAAAGTTGAAAAACATGTTATTGCGCCTCCATCCATCATAGGTGTTGATCCATTTAATGTTTGCACAATAAAATAATTTTGAAAATTGTGAAAAATTCTTTAAAATAGTTGTCATAACTACAGCTTCAATTTACAGCTCTCGAAATGTTTTCAGGAAATTTATTTACCTCATTGTTAAGTACTATTAGTAATGATAGTCTAATTTATTATTATGTAAATTATTCTAGCTCCTCATCAGAGATACTTTGGACTTAATACTAACGACAGTAAAGAAATAGCAATCTAGCTATTAACCAGTTACCATCAATCAAAATGTTTTTAGTATTTAGGTCCTCATAGTTCATATAAGTCCTATAGGTAATTCTTAGCATCAGGAATATTTGAGAATATTAGTTGAGTATATAACTTTTTATTCTAAAAGAACTGATCGTCCTTTAAAGGAAGAGAATATTTACAGGAAAAACTTACTTAAGTCTATAAAATCACTGGAAAATTGTTTTATTTTTCTTTGAAATTGGAATACCTAGTTATGGTAATACTGTATTTCCTAAATCCTAAGATACATTATTTTTCTACGTTTTAAACATATGTAAAATTAGTGTACGTCTGGATGGAATTTCATAGCTTAGCTGGCAGCATTTTTTTCTTTCTAGTGATAAGAGAAATAATATCTTACAATTAATAATAGTATGTTGAAAGAAAAGTCATTAAAATGTTTAAATTTCATTTATTAACTCGTTTCTGTTTGGAGACTTTCAAGCATTGACAATATTCTCTTAAAGTTATTCTTCAATGTTACTATTTTGGTAGAAATTTCCAAAAGGCATGCAATTGGTTATGTATATAGGGCTTTTAAAGATATCTGGTTGACTGTGTTGGTTTATAGAAGGAAAATGTTTTTAGAGTGCCTTTATATTCTTGGGTTTGAACCACCGACCGATTGTGTAGCATAAGCATCAGCAACAGCAACAGAGCTAAGAGAATGGGGTAGAGCTGCTGGTAGGAGCAGCAGGGAGGCGAGGCGGGAGCAATGTGGTACAAGGACTTGTTCACCTGCAACCCAAGAGCTCAGGCAACAATGAAATGTATGACTAGATTTCTGATAGTTGAAAACAGTTTTGTACTGGTTATTCCATATCCAGTTCTGTTTAAAGTACCATATTTAAAATAATCTTTCTTTAAAGTGAAAATAGAAATAAAATTGAAATAGAATATTTGAGTCACTTGAGAAAATATTTGAGTTAATATCACTCCTGTGTATTGTTATCTTTGAGGGTTAGTTTAAGTCAGGGGTCCACAAACTTTTTCTGCAAAGGGCCAGCAGCTATTTTACGCTTTGTGGACCAGATAGTCACTGTTAGAACTATTCAGCTCTGCCATTGTAGCATGAAAGCAGCTGTAGGCAATACTTAAAGGAGTAGTTGAATGAGCATGATTGTGTTTTAATAAAACTGTATTTACGAAACAGTGAAATACAGATTTTTATGATTACAGTAATACTATAGTGAATCTTCTTGTGCATATATCTTTTTGCTTGAATATAAGTTTCAGCTGACAGTAGATTTTTAGAAAGAGATTGTTAGAGCCATAACCTTTCATTTTCTTTAAAAACCCTCATTCTCTCTTCTAATTCTTTTGTAGCTATATAGAGAAAAATTTTTATGTATATAATCACTAGAATTTTAACATACTGCTTTTTAATTTTCCTTCTCTATGTACAGTAGTAGCATAATAATGCTATTAATAATTGCTCTTATTTTAAAAGGACCTACTATATATTCTAGGCATTGTCCAGCTATTTTGTATATTTTAAATAATTCTTATATGACTTAAACGTTTGCTAAGTACTGTAAGTTAGGTTTTATCTCCACTCAGTAGACTAGGAAGCTGAGGCTCAAACAAGTTACCTCTCCCCAGTTTTCTTGGTAAATAGTAAAGCTGGTATTTAACCTCAGAACTCTCTAATGCTGCAGGTAGTAGCCATTCTCTTTCTACTATGTTTTGTGACCTTTTTCTTATGAACTCAACTTTTTTCAACTACTATTATATTCATATTTTGGTGGGTAAACCTGGGAGCCTATCATTGTTGAAATTGTTTCTTTGAGAAAATTCATTCAAAGATTCAAATAATTGAACTACAAATAACTTTTGGTAGCATGCTACATTTATAAATTTAGGATTTTTTGTGTAATCTCTTTCAAGATGTTTCATTTGTAAAGTTATCCCACAGATGATGCAATGATTATAGTGATAAAAAACTAGAAATATTCAAACAGTATGCATGTTTGTAGTCTTTCTGTAAGCTGAGGGATGGTACCTGTTAAAGAAAAAATTGTTCATGAACCTTATTAAAATCGTAAGACAGATTTTATTCAGGGGGACTGTC
Organism: Balaenoptera physalus; assembly: GCF_965194825.1. Lineage (NCBI taxonomy): Eukaryota > Metazoa > Chordata > Mammalia > Artiodactyla > Balaenopteridae > Balaenoptera > Balaenoptera physalus. The sequence continues at coordinate 37,804,110 of NC_138884.1, read as the reverse complement.
ATGATATGTATAGGGACTACTACAAGGGGAGTTTGCAGTAGGGGAGATAGATTGGGCTCAATTCTTAATAGAACAAAGAAAAGTGAGAATTTATAGCCAAGGAGCAGCATGGGGTTCAGTGGGTAGATAATTTCTAAGAGGAAGCATCAGGGGTAAAGGGGGGGGGGTGCTCTGGTTAAATGAACTTAACCAAGGTGGTCAGAAATCCCCTGGGGGATGGTGGAGGATGGCGAACCCAACAGATATGGAGAGGGTGACCAGATACCACAGGTGATCGACATCAAGGGCGGGGAATTCTGGTTAGACTGATGTAGCAGGATTCTTGCTAAAATTTGGTTCCTGAGAACATGCCGAAGGACAGGTCCTAGTTGAAAAAGAGCTCAGGAGCCTGACTAGAGTTTGGTTAAGGAGAGAATGTTTGTCATACCTCAGGGTCTATGTTTGGTAGGAAGCAACTCAGAACAGAGTGTCTGACAGATTAACCATCCTCAAACTGCAGTGCAGTACCATTCTCATCAGTTTGTTCATTTAGTACTTTTGACTATGATGACAAAAATTAAAAACAGCATTATACCTCTCTTAGCTTCAATACTGTCTTGGATTCAAGTTTTTTCTTTATTGTTGAACTATTGATGATACTAATTTAAAAAAAACCTATATTCAAAATTTTAATCTCATTCAGGCATAATCTATTCTGTTGTTTTTGTGTGTATAATCTTCAGTTAGTTCAAGCTATATATAATTATAATCTATTAAGCTCCTTTAATAGACTTTTCAGCAAAGGTCTGCCAGTTTTATCAAACAGTTGTATTGCCTTTGTTTCAAATAACTGCCTCTCTAATTATTTACAATAAAATTTTCACTTGTAGGAAGATTTTATAATCCATCATAAATTCTGTTGGTAAAGCAAATTTGTGAGTTATTACCATCCTGAATTTAATAATTTGATAATCCCCTAAATTCCCTGAGTTGAATTATGATATAGAGAATTTTTATTTTCTTCCAGTAGTTAATATCTTTTACTTCTGTTTATAAAAATTAGACATGCTCAGTATGTAAAATGCAGAAGAAATGTTTCTTTACATTTTCCTAAATTATCAGTAATTCCACTGCTCAGAAATAACCACAGTAAAAAATTTAAATAACTCTTTAAACAAAATCGATACGTTAATCCATTTTTCATATATTGCTAGTAGTTCCCCATGGCTGTAGTTATTCAAAAGTGTATAATCTGCCAAATGAATGTGTCATCATTTTCTGGCTGCTGTTGATTTGGTCAGTGACCTGCTTTGAACTTTTTTATACATAAATCTTTAACATCTCTATACACATTTTTCCAGACGTAGAATTACTGGGTCAAGGAGTGTGAATTTTTTTAGATTCTTAATAAATACTGCTAAATTCTTTTCCAGAAAGATTGTACCAAATAAAAACCAGCACTAGGGACTTCTAATGTTGTTTAACAAGAGAAAGAAATCATATTTTAAGCAAATTGATTCCTACCATGGCAAAGTTTTATGGATTTTACTTAGTTGATACTATATCATTATATTTCTATGTTTATTGTTCTAGGTTTTCTATTGAAGGAATTTTTTTTTCATTTTGAGAAAATAATGATATGTGTTCATACTTACAACTTCATTAGGAAAATATATAAATAGATCAAGAAATTATTTGTTGTTCATGGTGATTTTTTAAAATAATACTTTCTGGAAAATAATGTTTGCCATAAACCTGTCACCAATATTATTTTCAACTATAATTTTCTTCTACTCTTCCCATAGTTTTAAAACTATTATCTCTGTTTTTGTCTAAACAGATGATCCATGTGTATAGTTTTATAATTTATCATTGATTTAACACATTTTTACTGTCTTATGGTTATCTCAGTTTTTGTCATCTTAGTTTATACTTTTACATTTCTGAGTTTTAGTGTGTTGTTTGTACAGTTTAAATGACAGCCTCTCCCAAAGTATATTGCTATTAATAATCTTTACTACAGGAGTACTTTTCATGCTAGCAAAAGCAGCTGCCAGAAATACTTGCCTATTTCTTAAAGCACTACAACTTAGTCTTACATTTCTGACATAGCTTTGCCTTTTGCCCCAATCCAGGTTTACCTTTTATTTTTATTTTTTAACTCTAGTCTAGCTATGATTAATTCTCATTTAAAATAGTTGTAGCAAGTCTCCTTTTCTAAAATACCTTGATGCCTGAAAGGCATTTCATGAAACTCAACATTTGTTTCATGGAACTCTTAGCCAAGAGGAAATAGATGGATATTTCCTTAACATATAGAAATATGAAACCTTTAAAAAGCCAGTATCGTGTTCCCCTCCCCCATACTAATCTATTCAGTATCTGCCAGTTACATTTGTGCCTCTTTCTCCAAATCCTTTCCATGACCTCACAATCTAGCTTGTCTCTCTGGTTGGAACCTTCCTCCTGGACACTGGTTGCATCTACCGTTGTCCTCATCCATTAGTGGAACGTATTGTAGTTGTTGCAATTACCTTTGGCCCTTAGACATATATGTACTGCTCAGTGGTGTTATTTGACAGCTTCATTTAGTTATCTTGTTTCCTCAGTTGAGGCTATGAACTCTTAGACTTCAGAAATTATCTCTACTATCTTTTCATGCTCCCAGTGATGTGCAAGAGAAAGTTAGTGTAAATATTTGTATGACCAATTTGTTGAAGCTTTTGTTAAGTTTGGAAAATTCTTTAAGGAGTTTTTGTACTGTTAGAATATGGCATGTTTTTGTTTACTAAATGTTTTTAAATGACTGTGCAGCTGTGATTTTGAATATTTCATTTTCTAAATATAACTAAACTCAGATACAGTTTGACACTTAATTTTAAAAGTAATTACTACTTAGCAGTTCCGAAAACGAAGGAGAAACAAACATAGGGTGTACTCATTTAGATGGCACTTTTGAGAGTCTACAGTAGCCAGACAAGTCAGCAAATGCTAAAATAAAAATTATTACAATACTTTGGAGAGAAGGAAGAACAGGGTGGTGCTATGAGCAAATTTGGAGAGAGATTTTAATAGTTTTATCTGATTTTTTTTTTGAGTAAACTAAAATGTGGCTTCCTAAAGTTTTTTTCCACAGATATATTCCATTGGAACTTGGGAAAAAATTGGCATTTTCAGATCATCTGATATCTTTTATTGTCACTACTTATTTTATCAATAAAGGAATTAACTGGTTACCACATATCAGGTCATTCTATTTTTGATCCTATCAGTTTCTTCTTAAGAATGTTTCATACATCATGCATAAACATGAGTAAACAGAATATAAATTGTAAATTTTCTTCTGGTCTTATTTTCTATACTGTGCAAGGCGGTGGCTGTAAATAAAAAGGTGATGATTCTTCCTCTCTGCCTGTGAACATACAAAAATGAAAATTACAATCCATTAAGCATTTAATAGGTAGTGGTAAAACCACAAACAAACCCTTAGACCAAAGGATAATTGCTTTAAATGGACCCATATACAAAGTACTGTGGGAGCATGAGAGGGCCACCCAAGTCTCAATTCAAATGGCTCAGGAAAGGCTTCACAGTAACTTTAAATGAAAACGTGAAGGAAGTTTGCTAAGCAGATAATCAGAGAAGTTATGGACAGAAGAAACTTGTATTATTGCTTGGTCTCACATCTTGTTTTTTCACATTAATTATACTGCTGCAAAATTATTCACTTATATCTGGATATGAAGTTTATTAATAGTAGTAACAGACCCAAAATATGTGTTAAGGACTTAGAACAGAGTTGGGAACTTTTCTAGAACCTGTAGGTATAACAGTAAAGTAGATGGACAAACGCCATGCTCTCATGGAGCTTAGATTCTAATTTAGGGAAACAGAAAAGTAACTGTTAATGCTAATGTTTTGATGATGATAAAACAGGGTAGCAGTATATAATAGAGTCTAACTTGGGTTGGGATGCAGGGGAAACACTATTCTAAGTATTTTCCACATATGAACTCACTTAATCCTTAAAATAACCTCATGAAGTAGATTGCATTATATTATCCATATTTTATAGATGTAGAATCAGAGGTGTAGGAAGTTTAACTAACTTGCCCTAGAGCTAGTAAATGATGGAGCTAAGATTCTAACCCAGGTGTCTAGCTCCAGCATCATAAACAGTGTGGTATACTGACCTGGGTAAGGGTTTGTTGAGTGAATGGATCCTTAGTTTCCAAATATTTCAAGGTTAACTTTTGCCATGTAATCCTGGATTTTTAAATACGTAATTCATACTTTGTTTTCACAATTTATGAAGACCTCAATATCTAATTACTGATAACATTGCTTTCTAGATGTTTTTGTCATCAGGTGATGTCATAGTATTAGGTTGTGCCTCAGTTGTCAGATATTAATGCAAAGCAAATTATAACATGATTTGTAAATCTACAACTGCAGCATAGAAATAACTGCCCTGAAGTGTTATCCCTTTTGTTGATAGTTAATCTGTACAAATAGTATAGTAATTTTAACATCACAGGGCAAGGTTAAATTTGTAGGTTATGTTTTACAGAAACTAAATATTAAGACTTGGAGTATGGGAGACAGATGAAAAATATGCTAAAAATAAACTTGTTACAAAGCTTCTGGCTGGGTAAACAAGTATGAAATAAATCCACGGTTCCTTGTCTGCAAATCAGGAGTCCAGTAAGCCCTGAAAACTAAAAAGTGTTTTAACAAGTTGGCCAAACCTAACCCTAATTAACTTAAGACAGTCACTTTTATTGTTTATCTGAATATTTGTATATTTTGCTGCAGAAATGTTCGTACGTGATGTACTGGAAGTGTTCTGCCATACGCTGTATATGTACCATATTACCCTTCTAAACTCCAAAAGTTTTGAAGTCAGGAACACAGCTTTCTCCAAAATTGTGGAGCTAACTGCAGACCTTTGAGTTTTACAGGTATCATCCACATTCAGAAATGGAATACACTTTGAAATGTCGAAGTAACCTAAGCCTTATCTTAAGTCTCTTAAGTACATTCATATTTAACGGCTTTAAAACATACATTACATAAATGAATACCTAAATTTTATTAACCTAGTTATAGGCAGCTCAATATAGTATGATAATAGTTCAGAGCTTCTATATTATTTTTCTTCAGTGATTAAAGGCAACTCATGCTATCAGATAGATACTTTAAATGAGGAATGAGAACCGCAACAACTTTTTAAATTTTTCTCAGTATTTCCGTGGAATATTAACACTGCTAAATTAATTTTAATTCTGCTAATATGTATTAGGCGTATACATACTCCCTGCTTGTGATGCTAATGTAACAAAGATGAATAAGGCAGAGACCTTCCCTTAAGGAGGCCACTGATGCTTTTCTGTCTCTGAGAGACTTATTGTCACCGTTCCATGATATCCTCATGATATCAGTCAGAGGAACATGGATTAATTAATCCATTCAACAAATAAGCATCTACTAATTGCCAGGCACAGTTCTAGATACATTATTAAACAAAACAAACAAACAAAAATCCTACCTTTTGAATAATTTAACATTTTGGTGACCCTAAGAATTCTACCTAGGCATGAAGAGCATGTTTGATCTGCTCCAGTATACAGTGTTTCATCAGACTCCTTTATTCAGTTGTACACTTTTCATTTCCAAGTCAACTGGTGATCATTTGTAGTTTATAGTTTCTCCGTATGTATATAAGGATACCTCCGTACACATGCCTGCATATGCAGACACTCTACCTGACTTGATAGGATTACTTTGGTAACTTAAGTGAAATGTATTGATAGTAAAATCTACAAGTTTTCAAATACTGTTAGGTAGTATCCAGTATATTATATTATTTTGAGGCTCTGAAAGATTAAATATGATTCCATATTATTTCATTTTTCATGTTCTTGCCAGAAAACTTTAGTCTTTAATATCCTATCAGGTCCACCATAGTGATTTCTTTCTGGATCGTACCTGGGTCAGAATTAGAGTTCTTGGCCCTATCCCTGACTTGTTGTGGAAAGTTGCATAAATTAATGTGTCTCACATATAAATCAGTTAAATAATGGTAGATTAATTACGGTAGATGCAAATAATGATAGATATAATGTAGGATTTTTAAAATGTGATGTAAGTTTTACTATAGAAATAATACCAGAAAGGACTACCATTTGTGATAAAAGCAATGACATTCTTATTTCCTTTTACAAGAACCTATTGATGCAGCACATCTCTTTATTTGCATATATAGTGCTTTATTCCTACAATGTATAAAAGGTAAAATAATTACAGTAGATTTTTAAAAAGTAAATCTGGTATTAGATTAATAAAAGTTTCTGTTGTGGTTTTGGTAGTACCTATGTATATATGTGTTTATGTATACATTTATGAGCTTTATAGAAATTTTTTTAGGTCTGGGGGAAACAATTCAACGGTTAGTATTTCTCAAACATTAATATATAAACATTGATCCCAGAAGCACATAGGTGATTAGCTATTTGTTTATGGTTATTTTATGATATCTTCATGTAAGGTTGGGGAAATCTGTTTTGAGAGAAAAAAATATGATGTTGGATGAAATTCTCTTATCTTAAATTTCTTCTCCTTGTTAGTATTGAAAGTGAAAATTGAAACTTTGGGTTATTCCTGTTTTTAACTACCTTTTTATGTGTGGGTGATTTCATATAATTCACTTGGGAACAATTTAAGCTTAAAGAGATTTTCAATAATCCACAGAAATCTCTACATTATCACTTTAGATTTTGAAATGTCATTGTTACTACTAGTTTGAACATGTAGGGGCAGTATAGTACTGTTTTTGTAAATCTCATCTGAATTTGTGGGTTTTTTAAATCTGTAAGTGTTCTTTGAGGAAATACAACTTATATCTTACTTTTTAAGGGATGATTGGTGCTGTTTTATTAAGTTGGAACTATTCTTTCAATTCAGGTTCTTTTATATAATATATATATATATATTATACAAAAGCTTTTATATTATAGAAGCTCATGGCCCTGACTTATATTTGAAGTCAAGGAATATGTTAAGCTAGTTAACAGGGAAAATGCATTTTTATAGTTAGACAATATAAACGAGGACAAGTGGATTCATGGAAATGCTAAAATCAGTGCAATTTTGCTCTTATTCATTCTGTACCAACCTTTCAAAATGAATGTTTAATCATGAGAATTTTAAAAATTTAGTCTTAATTTTTCAACCTGACAAGTAAAGAGATTCCTAAACAGTCTTATTTTAAGATTCTTTTATTGGTAAATAATTTTTTTTAGTATCAAAATGATTAAGGGTTTTTACAAAATTTATGGTAGCTTTTTTTTTTCACTTAAAGTGATGTACACTTAATAAAAAAACAACTGAGCAGTTATCTCTTCTATCCATTCCATCTATTCATTCAATCTATTCAACAACTTCTGTGAACCAAGGACTACTTTAGGCATTTGGAGTACAGTAGTGAATGAAACAGACCCAAATCTTTGCCCTTGTGGAGTTTATGTCAGTATGGCAGACTGCTTAAGAACATAGAGTCAGTTAGACCTGGGGTTAAGTTTTTAGCTCCATCACTTACTAAGCCACCTGTGTAGGATGGCAATAATAATAGTACCTACTTCACAGGATAGTTTTATGGGTAAAATGAAATAACATAGAGAAAGTATGGTTATATAATAAGAACTTAGTAACTGTTATGAAGTCCACATAAGACTTATTTAGATGTGTTGGTAAAAATATAATTAATTCTCCTCATATAATAGTACTTATTTCTTTCACTTACGGTTAGTATTTTGAATATTTTTTCATTTTTAGTTTCTTCAGATTGTGAGAGAAAATGTATAACACCAATTTTGATAGTCATTTGTCTTAAAGTTTCCTGAATGACTGTTAATCTCTAAATGGAAAGATACTGCACATAAAAAATTAATGTGATTTGGATCTTCTTACATTATATAGGGTCATTCAGTGTGACTCTCATGTATATAAAAATTAACCCCAATATGTCTTCCTGAATTAAGAAAGTAACATGTGCCACTTAGTATTTTGTTTGGAGTTTCTCTGTTCAGAATAAATGTGTTGGCTTCAAATACCATTAAATTTTTAGAAATTAAATTGCTATATAAGAATTAAAAACATAGTTTGTTGAGTCACATATTATGTTAGTAGCTAAAATGTCTAGGAAATAGTTTCCATTATGATTCTTAAGTTTTGATGCCATTTCTTTCCCTAAAGGCCCCAAAATGAGTTAATTAAGAAATGGAACATAACCTGTTAACATCTTTGAAAACTAGCTTGTCCAAATGACACCTGGTATATTATTACTATATAGGAGTTGAGACTTAAAACATTTAAAGAATTGATTCACAGGTCTTAACAAAAGTACTTAGAAATTTAGATCCTTCTTGGGTACCCTGTACTGCTCTTGGTTCTTTTTATTTTTTAATTATGTGGAAGACCCATGTTTAACACACACGTGCGTGCACAGGCACAAGCACACATCCCCCACATACAAACAAATAAAATTCTCATCACCACCCCCAACCCCCGTTTAACAGCTTATCTGCTATGTTCATGCGACAACCGCTTCATTGAGGGGAAGTTGTTGTTCTGCCGTTTTCATATTAGCTTTGTTATCATGCAGGATTTTCAGCTGCTCATACTCATTACCATACAGCTGGTATGTAGAGAAGGAAGCAAGCAGAAGTTGTACTGTCTACAAGAATAAGAAGCTCTCTTGCAGATGGGGTGCTGGCAGATGGGGCATGTGTTTGAACAGGTTTTACTAATAACAGAGTGCACTAAAAATCATTCTGAGAAAGTCTAAGGTCAGTGCCATGAATTCAGAGCTTGAGAGGTTGTTCAGCTTTTTGTAGACCTTTTTAGAATATTAATTAACTGCAAATAAGTAATAAATGGCCCAACCACAATCTCTTCCAAAATTTTTTTTATCAGTTTTCCTTTTTTATTTTAGTATATTTTGTTTCTCTTTAATATAATTTAAAAAGCACTGATACTGTTAGCTAGTGTTTCTCATCATCTTGCACTATATTTTGTAGTCTTCAAATATATTTACTTAACATTCCAGAGTATGTTTATATACAAAAGTGTTTTGTATACATGCTTTGAAATGTATACATGTATACATTCTTTGAGCGATATAATAACATTCCTCAGTTTTGATATATGAGAATATTTATCAGAAGATGAAAACCAAAGAGGATTTGGAAATCCATATGTGTAGTGTTGACTACATTGAAGATTAAGAGGAGGTATGTTTGTTCTATCTGCATTCAAAATTAGAAGTGAATGGTATGCCCCCAAGTGTATCTATTGTTAAAATTATTACTTGCATATGTTTCATATTCACAAAACCAAAATGAATAAAGTAGTAATTGAAATATCTATCAATATTTTTTTTAAAGATATTTCAGTGGGATCTTAGTTCTTTTGACCCTTTTCATTAAATGTAATGTTTCTTGATACATCCTGTCTCAATGGGAGATGGTGATAAAAAGCAGGTAAAGCAAAATAAAGCTAGGCAATTATATGTAAAAATGCAGTTTTCAATTTAATTTTAATGGAAATGGAACTCAGCCTGTTATTCTGTTCATAGGGATTAAGATACATATTTGCCGAAGTTTTTTTTTAGTTATAATGCTTTTGGTAACTCGCAAAAACTTTCATGCTGTAGGTTTCCTGTCAGTAAAATTGAAGCACAAAAATGCTATCTGTTAGGTTAATACCTGTGAATCAATAGAATACTTGGTAAGTGAGATCTGTAGGAAATGGTGTACATTAAGTGTGGTTAAAACTGTATACTGCCTTTATCAGTAAAAGTTTATATTCTGTTGGGCATTTTTAAAGGTACAGGAAGTCCCAAACCAGGGTGGCTTTTAACAACAAAGATAATTGCATTTTCATTGCATATCAAACTGTATATTTTCTTCCAATTTAATTTATACTTGAATTGTGTAACTGATAAATATGTAGAAAATTTTATTACTTTTCCCTGAGGGGGAAAACATATAAAATATTATAAGTAATAATATGTATAGTGCAATACTAAATAAATAATAAATACGTGAAATGTATTGTTTACCTATTAATATTTTTCAGTTATTATTTCTGTACTTCTGTCATTGTAGATTAGAGTGTATCTCACATTCTTAATTATCTCATATAAATATTATTTATTGATACCCTGATATGTGCAAGAACTGTGTGAGGAGCTGAGATACAATAGGAATCAAAATAGACGTGGTCACTGCTTTTATGGAACTTATAGTCTAATGGGGAAGAGAGACAAATAATTAATGTGCACACGTTGTGACAGGGTGTTGGGTTCAAGCACTGTGATTCACAGCTTTAAAATGGGGAGGAGGTGCCTCTGCGAAGGAAATTGGAGATGGCCTATACACAGTTAATTCCCATGTTTTTATCTTCAATCTAGACCTCTTTTTGAGCTCCAGAGCCAGTTGGAGCATGATAGGAGTTGAGACCTGGATGTCTCAAAGACACCTCAAACCAAATAAGACTAAAAATGGAACTTATGATTCTCCCTGCTCTAGAAAACAAAGACAAACACTGACCTTGTTCAGTGTCCTCTGTCATCTTCCATCCAGTTGCATAAGTAAGAAACTTTGGTGTCATTGTTAATAACTAACTCCCTCTCCTTTATTTCCCATGACCAATCTGTCACCAAATCCTTTGAGTTTTATGTCCTAAATATCTCCTAACTCTTCACTTCTGTCCATCTGTTATGCACCTAGCTAGTCCAGGCCAACATTATCTCTTTCACGGTCTAACGGAATAGCTTCCGCCACAGTCTCTCCACATCAACTCTCACTTACTTCCCCATTCTGCTCTTTTTTCTTTTCTTCTTTTTAATTTTTATTGGAGTATAATTGCTTTACAATGCTGTGTTAGTTTCTACTATATGCAAAGTGAATCAGCTATACGTATACATATATCCCCTCTTTTTTGGATTTCCTTCCCATTTAGGTCACCACAGAGCATTGAGTAGAGTTCCCTGAGCTATACTGCAGGTTCTCATTAGTTAACTATTTTATACATAGTATCAATATATATATATGTCAATCCAATTTCCCAATTCATCCCACCCCCCTTCCCCCTTGGTATCCATATGTCTGTTCTCCGCATCTGTCTCTATTTCTACTCCCCATTCTGTTCTTAACATTACATTCAGAATGATATTGCAAGAGGCATATCTGGGTCATGCCCTTCCCTTGACTGACTTTACTTTTCATTACTCTTATGGTAAAGACCAAAATCCTTTATGAGGTCTTGCATAAGCTGGCCCTTCTCTACTTCTCTAGCCTCATCTTGCACCTGCCATAATACCTTTATTCTGTGCACTGCAGCCCTACGGGTGCCCCTCCCCCGCCACAGCACAGCTTAGTCATTCCTTTAGAGAAGAGAAGCATTCTCTGAACCCCCAAACTAGGTCAAAACCTTAGCATTATGCATTTTTCTAACACTGTGTAGCATTTACTAGTTTCAGCTTTGCTCTGTTTTAATTGTTTATGCTTTCTCCCCTACTACACTGTGAACTCCAGTCATGAAGCTGAGACCATAGTTAATTTAGCTTGTGTATAATAGGCAACCAAGTAGATGTTGAGTGAATGAGTGTCTGTGGGAGATTAAAATAACCATATAAATCTAAATTTGTTGTAATTGTGTATCCTACTTAGGATAAAGGTAATTAGAGATAGTTGAAACCATAAAGTGTAGGGTAGACTCATAGAGATATGCATGTATCGACAATGGTGTTTACTGCTAGAAAGTGGTAACCACACATGGATCAAACTGACATTTCTTAAAGATGGATTGGCTCTTAGAAAAAGGTCATATGTGATGAAATTAAGAAACACGGCCAAAGTGATAATCCCATATTGAAGAGTATGTTCTGTATGTACTCAGATGGAAAAGTGCTGTGTGTGTGTGTGTATGTATATGCACACACACGTACACAGTACTTGGTTAATAAGTATTTTTAGGCTGTCTACTAAACTAAACTAAATTAAAAATCAAATAGAAGTCATAATTCCCAGTTAAGTGTATTTGGGTTAGAGTAACCAATAAAGATCACTTGAAGCAGTTCCTTCAATAAGTGTTATAATGTATACAATAACTTTTGCCTATCTACTATAGCGTTCAGATCATTTTGGTAATGGTGAGAGACCCAGTAGCCTCTTTGAAAGGACCTTCCAGTGAAGACACTTTTCGTGTATTCTGCTCTCAGCTCTTTTTCATTATTTCACGTTTTGGAGAAATAAAGCATGGAACATGAAGAAATAAGGGTAGGAGATAGAAGTTCTCAGGGTATTTGGGAAAAGGAGGCAAAACCCATGTGTTGTTGTGAGCACCTTCCATCAGACTTTCTTCCACTCTGCCTACTGATGGCTGCCTAGCCTCAGTACATGTCCAAGATGCCATCATCTTGGAGCAGTTCTTCACCAAGGAAGCATTGGCAGTAGTGTGTTAACTCTTTGTCAAGTTGCTCTTAGTAAATTCCCACAAATAAAGTGTATCAGAGTACATAATTAGCTGCCTAGTTTGTCTTTTCTTTCTCTGTGTCTACTGTGAGTCTAACATAAATTTCATCCATACATCACACATTTGCACACTGAAATAGCCCAGGAAGCATCCCAAAGATTTCTTAACTACCAATACTTCTTGCTATATAATATGTAGAAAACCCTATTTCATTTTCTATAAACTGGAGACCAAGATCTCCCTGTGGTTAAATTGCTGTTACCAACTCAATAGTTGTGTGACCTTGGGAAAGTTACTTAAACTCACCGTGCCTGTTCCTTATTTGTAAAATGGGTTAATAGTAGTACCTACTTCACAGGATTGTTAACACAGTTTCAGTGAGTTAATAGAAGTAAAGCACCTAGAAGAGTGCCTGGCGTATAGTAAGTTCTCTTCCCTGTATATTTCATTTTCTTAAGAGACCATTTTTTTTTTTAAGAGTTGCTTATTCAAAGTTGAATAGTTTATAGTATCTTTGATAGTGAGCACTGAAGGAGCACTCAAGTCAGAATAAAATCTAGTGTTTATTTTTCCTTTATTCTTTTGGTTTAATATATTGCCATGTGTGACATTTATTTCTAAACAATTAACATTTATTTCTTCCTCTTTCTAGGTCTGTGTATTGTCGTATAAATTGAGCAATTTTATTTATCAGTTATATTGCTTTGTCATTTTTTATTGATTTGTCTGTCCTTCCCTCTGAATTGGGGAGTTCTTCCAGGATAGAGACTACATCTTGCTCAATTTTGCATCCTTTTTTGCTTGGAGTCGTCTGGCTTTCAGTAACCTTGGCTAAATATTTCTAGAATGTGGTAGGTCTAGATCTATAAAAATAAAATGTTTGAGTCACTGTTTAGTTTTTCTCCACCTCTTGTTTCATTGTTCAGAAAATAGCGAACCATTATACGACTCAGGATTCATTTGGATGAGACTGATAATATTGAAATGAAATGTGGGGTTAGAAGCTCACCATAAATTTTTCTCACAGTAATTTCCTTTTCCTTTGCTACCTATATATAAACACACAGAGTGAACTTCACAAAGTTAAGGTCTTTGAAATAAATGAATTGGTGGGGAGTAAATTACACCTTGGCCTAACAAAATCTGTTTATTATAATTGTTCAATAAAAGCTAGTTGAGTAAAAATATCTTAGAAAATAGCATCTAATTTTAGTCTTTGCTTTTTTACATTGTGATCATGATGATTAATATCACCTCATTCAACATCTCTGGAAAAAATTCTAACTTCTTAATTTGCTGTTTTTGTCTCCTGATAGAATAACTTTAAAGGAAAGGCTTAAAATGAAGAGGGGTGTGTGTGTGTGTGTGTGTTTGTGTGTGTGTGTGTGTGTCCGTCTGTCTTTATCCTAAGAGCTAACAAAATATTACAATTTTAAGAATATTCTAAAGTTCAACATCTTTTTGCTAGCTTTAACTTTATATTCTTTGGTAGATTTAAGCTGTTCCTCATAGAATTTTTTTTTCATGTTGCAGAAGTTTGAACATGCATTGACTCAATAAAAATAAAATTTAGATTTAGTTTTTTGAAGTGCTCTCATACCACCATGTAACAGTTTCCAACAGACCAGCTGTGTGCATAGAGCAGTTCTTAATTAAGTTGTATGCAAATTTGTTTAATAGTCAGCATGCCGTCACTACATACCATGCTTTCATGCAACTGGTGGGGAAACCCTGATATCCATCCTCCACAAAGAACTGTTTAGAGTCATGTTTCAAGTGTGACAAACTTTCAAAGTTAATTTGTAAACATTTGGAGGCCTCAAGTATTTATAGGTAAATATTTTTTAAGTTATGTGCTAAATATTAAAGAACTTTTAATAAAGAAAATGAACTTATAAATAAAATATTTCTATTACAATAGTCTTGCCAAGATATCAAAGTACTCCTAATCATCAATCTTACAGTTCATTGCAAATAAAAGACTACTGTAGATCAGATACTTTTTCAAATTAATAGTTATTTTGAAAATCTTTCCATGACAGACAAAATTATGTCAAACCCTACTCATGACTATTTCCAGCAATATTTCTTTGTACTCAGATTTTATTTACTGAATCTTCAGTCTTTTGGAATCTCCTGAAAAGGTAAGAGATCATGTAAGTGTTATGCTAGTCATATAATTCTTGATAGTTTCAAAGTAAAGAATGCAGTTTGTTAAATTATAGGTACAGTAATTGCTTTAAAATGTAAATTGATGTTTCTCAAATGAATATTTAGAATCCTCCTTTTTATATGTAGTGGGGGCATGATTACTAGGTTCTTCCCTACTCACTTGACAGCTACATCAAACACTTGAATACTTAAAGAGCAGGCAAGCTACTCTAAAATAAGTAAAGAATTGATTAAAGATCACTATGATGTACACTTTCTAGAGGAAGAACCTGGTGTGATTTATGTTTCTTACTGGCCTAGCACCAATATGGAATAGGTACTTAATAAATGTTTTTAAGTAAGGGAAATAAGTTCAGGTTCACAGACCTTGATTCATGACTGGAGTTTGAAGAGATTGGTTTAAGCTATCCCTTCTCATTTTGAATTCTTCTGGAAATTTTTTAAGATATTTGGGAAGAGATGTTATGT
The DNA here is from genome assembly GCF_965194825.1 of Balaenoptera physalus. Taxonomy (NCBI): domain Eukaryota; kingdom Metazoa; phylum Chordata; class Mammalia; order Artiodactyla; family Balaenopteridae; genus Balaenoptera; species Balaenoptera physalus. Next base: position 37,788,954 of record NC_138884.1, on the reverse strand, counting down.
TTTAAAAAGTGCAATAAGTTTGAATCTGGACTTTATGTGTCTGCTAGTCAAATATTTATAATTGAACATAATTATCAAAATCAGTAAGCCAACTAATAGAAGACCACAGAGTTGAGAATAATTTACGTATTTTAGGTTAACCAGGTCCTGGATGACAACATGCTAGTGAAAGTATACCTAAGAGTGTAACGGAGGCTGTGCTAAACTTTAGTTGAAGGCTTTTTCCAACCTTAAGATTCAGTGATTATGTTCTGAATTCCTTTATGATCACAGAGAAGCAGTTTTAAAATGTGTACCATGGGTAAAATCATTTCACCTCCAATAACTAAGGGAGACCATGTCTTTCACCATTGCAGACATTTGCTAAAGTAAGGCTGGCAGATGCATTAACAATCTACAGAGATCTGAGCCCAGTATCTCTCTCTTTCTCTAAAAGAGTAAATTATCAAATGGACAGATAAAATCAGGGCATAGAAAGTGGAAGAGCAAGGAAATAGAGATGATATGGTAGTTACCCCATCATTCTTATAGAATGGAGTTACTAGATATAAAGGCTTTAGAATGGTGCTTGGTGCATGGTACAGAATAATTAAGTATTACCTACTATTCCAATTCTCTTCCTTTTCCAAGTTTAAGAATCTTGGAATGGGTGCTAAGTTTGAGAATTAGTATGTGGTGGCAAGTGATAAGGGAAATGGAAGAGTAATTGGACATGAAAGAGTTGAGAAGATTTTTATGCATTTTCTCTATATGTCTAGTTTCAGCAAGTGAGAATTACTTTGTGAGTGGTCTTCAATTTTATATACATTTTTGAAAATATAAAAAATAATATTAAAACATATACACAGAAATTGTGTATTCTAGAAATCCTCGGAATCCTCTAATGGCTTCGCATTGCACTAGAATTCCTTAAATCCTAACTCTTGACCGTGGCCAAGATCCTACATGATCTGGCCCTTGGTTACCTCTCCGTCTTCATGTTGTACCAGTCACTTTACCTAGCCAGATTGGCCTTATTCTTGCTGAGTCTAGGCTCTACTCCATTTTGACTTAAAAGTTGTTTCCTGGGTAATACCTTTCAAAATTAGCTACAGTTCTCTACTACCCTCTGTTAACTACTTACTTCTTTCATAGTACCCTGTTTTATTTCTCTCTTAGAGCTTAGCATTATATGAAATTATCTTTTTCATTTATTAGTTTATTTATTGTGTGTTTTCCCCCACTCCAGTATACAAACTGTATGAGGCTAGGGAGCTCATCTGCATTGTTTGCTACCTTATACCCAGTGCTTAGAACAGTTGTTAGCACATAATAAGGAATACTTGTTTATTGACAAGTTAAAAGAAAAAGAAGGAAAATCTCTTATTAAGCCATTTAGATGACCACTGTGCACATTTTTATATATTTATGTAGGTTTTCCCCATCCATACATATGTGTGCGTGCGCACACACACACACACACACATACTTAAATATATGTGTATATATTTTCAAAAGGACCATACTTTTTATCATGTGTTTGAATCTCACAACTCCTACTTTACAGTAACCTTTCTCCTAGTTTTGTATATGGTGAACAGTTTCTGTGCCTTCAGAATGCTCTATACTGAAATCTATTCCTTAGCAGGAGGCTTTGAGTCTGGAGGCTGGAGGGGCAAGGCATGGGAAGAAAGGGCTGGGAGTGGAACAAGGCAAAGTATTTCATTTTCCAAGCAAGCTGTGTTTTTGAATAGTAGAGGCCCTTTTGGCCACATGTTGGTGAGAATGAGTCAGGTATCCACCTTGGCCCTGAGTTACATTTTTTATTGTCTTTTCATAAAGTTTTTTGGTGAATATGACATTTGAATGTTTATTTAAGAACTCTCTTATATCTGCACCATTCCCCCCTATATTCAAGAGTACAACCTGCTTTTATATATGATTTCTGTATGAGTACCTTTGGAAACAGAAGGACCCCTTCATAGTCAGTGTTTGTAACTAAAATAAAAGGTCTACAGTCTTCACACCCACACAGTAAAGTTCTCCTTGTACAGAAAGACACATACTAGCCCTAAAATGGAAGAATGAGTCATGGCAGGAAGTACTTTTGAAGAAACCATTACTAGTAAGTTAAAGACTATTTTAACTGTAGTATTAAGTGTTTGAATTAGGAGATAATAGTATTAAAAAGGTTATTCCCTAATGAGCCTTATAAAGACTAGTGACTGCTAGAAGTCTTATAGATGTTGTCAATCCGTCAAGTTAATGATTGTGGCATTTCCACATATATCTTAGGTCCACAGATGATAATTTCCTTCTATCTCCTCAACATCTACCAAACTTCTGTCTTTTAAATTTAGAAGCAAGATCGTATGTTTTATGAAATCTCAGACTAGTTAAATGATTTCTCCATTTTCTGACTTCTTACACTACCCAATTTGGCACCTGATATCCAGTCAAATATTGTTCTCTATTAGTCTCTTGTCTTGCTAGTTGGATTTTAAGTATCTTAGGGGTGGAGGGTTATTGCAATGTTTTTATTTGACTTCAGTAGCATTTTGCAGATAGTGGGTGATTTTTTCTTAATTTGATTGATTTCATTTAAGCTAACTCTTTCTGTCAGTTTCTGTTATCTTTTCCCCAATTACCATGTCTTTGCCTCAGATTCCCAAGTGTAGCAGAAGCATAGTTACATAGACCTAGATATTCATTCCATGAACTGAATAAATCAAGATTTAGTTGTGGTTTGCATATTTAATTGCTATTTGCAAAATATAACACTTTTTTCCTTCTTTAGTAATGTCTGATTTTTTTAGCTGAACTTGAGCCATCACATAGCTAATGGAAATCAGTTAAAAGTAGTGAACTTGGGACTGGAGCCTACGCCTCTAAAATAGCTGTATGACCCTGAGCAAGACAATTCTCTACCTCACCTTTCTCACCTGTAAATAATAGTTATTATTTTATAGGGGCACCTCTGTGTTTTCACAATGACTGTGTGGCCTAGGTTGGTAAGGTAAATGGTATTACCACCACATTTAAGAGAAAACTGGAACTCATCATGGTCAAATAACCCCTACCGAGGTTACACTCTAGTAATGGCGTAAACTCAGATTTCTCCGATTCCAAAACTTAGGTTCATTCCACGAACGAAGGAGAATTAGATTAGATGATTTCCAAGATCCCTTCTAGTTCTACACTCAATGGCTTCCTGCTATTAGTGGTTTTTTTGTTGATTCAGTGGATATAACTTTTTTACTTCTTAGCCTTTATCTCTTTTCTCAAAGCTTTTTAGTCATGACTCGTAGCTAATATAAGAAATTAATTTCAGAATTTTAAGCAGTGCTTAAAATGAAAGATTATTTTAATATTAAAATACAAGGTTGATATACCACATCTATAGGAAATTCTTCTCAAGCCAGGTAAATATATTTGAACATTACAAACAGCAGCCATAAATATCCAGTTGGATAAAGAAAGAAGAGCAAATGTGGTTCTAAGCAGTACATGGAAGGAAAATTGATTTCATTCTTTCTCCATGTTAATTAAATTCATTCCTGGGTCATATTTGCTGTTTTATTTTTCTTGAACTTAACCTTTTAAAAAATAGTTTCCCATGATATTTTTCTTACTTTACTGAAGGGATTACTACAAAAAATTTATAATAAAAATTTGAGAGGAAACTCCTAGGTATGAATTCAAGATGCTTACTGGTAGTTTATTTTGGATTCTAAGCATGAAATTTAAAGATTAATTGCTTTCTAGATAATTCAGGATAAACTCCAGAGTGACTTACCAACTTTGTCAAATTATTGCAGATGTTGCTTGTCTACAAAGAAGTATTGTAAGTAATGTTTTGGTATGTGTAGTAAGTCTCTGACAGCTCTATAACAATATAAATTTTAGAAGAGCAAACAAGCAGAGCTCCCATCTTCATTATTTTCTTCTGTGCCTGTGATAAATAGAACTCTTAACTTGCATTATTGTGTGAAATTCTGTATGTGTCTATATTTATATATTGGTAGAGACATATATTTGTGCATGTTTATCAGATCAGTAATTTGGCCCAAACTAAGGGATGAAAAGAACTTTTATCTTGAATCAATATTGTAATTTGTGTCAAATCCTCAGGGACTGCATTTTTATAAAGAAAGTTATAAATATTTTAAACATCAGGAATAAGAAAAAAATGTTTAAGTACCACTCCTACAATCATAGTTATCTTAAAAAATTTTTAAACCAGTCTAAGCTGTGATACTTTGATTTGCATTTTGATTTACTGAGGTTAGGATTTTGTATATTATTATAAGCATCCCCCTCACTTCCCAACAAGTGTATTTTAAACAAAGTTGTTATATATTACAATATTTAGTGTTTGGGATATTTTTTAATGCAGTAGTATTTTAATATTTGTTTCCTTGGATGGTAATTTCAAACTAAATGTGGCTTACTTTGTTTCGTTTTACATATTCTCAAAAATTTTTTTGAACTAATTTCAGTGTGAGTTCTGAGAATCAGATGTGTATATGTATCACCCTATTCTCTGTCTTAAATTGAGCATAAATTCAATGGAGGGAAAAAAAAAAGTTTTTTTAATTATGTACTATCCTGTGCCTGACACATAGTTGGTGTAAATAAATGCGTAACGAATGAATAAATGTGAAAATAGCTCATTGATCAATACTGCCACCTACTTGTATTAGGGAAAATGTAGGTGCTGGGCATACATCCTATTTTAATAGATAATACCTGTGATAGAACAGGTTTATTAACTTGCCAATTTCAGTCGTGAACCTTTTAATAAGAACTTGCACCCCAGAAACCTGATGACTGTGGGTTAGTGAGATTTCAAGTTTGTTTCAACCTCAACATGCTTGCCATTCCTTTCTTTGATGTTGAAATCCCAAACTGTCTCTAATCTAAATTCTGTGCTCAGGGCAAGACAGCTAACTGTGCTAGGTGGTTTTCTTAGTGTAACATCAGAGTAAAGAATGTTGTCATAATAGTAATGAAGAAAATCACTGACGTACAAATATAAACACATTATCCTACTCTTATAAAATGGAAATAAAATTTTAAATGTTGGCAAAGTAATGCAAAGAACCAATAGTATTTATAGTATCATCAACTAATTATAATACAACAGTTGGACTTTTAGCACTAAGTATAAGTATAATTTAGTACTAGTTATATATTTATGCTTTAGAAAAATGATGCCATGGTGGCTACTACTTGCTTGTATGGCCAGTGATTCAAAACTATTAATTATTTGTTATATATCATTTTTCTGCTTTGCCTTAGAAAGCTGTGAACCTTCGAGTGGTAGGGGAGAGAGATGTATAAAAATTACAATGAGGTATGATAAGTGCAATGGAAGAATATATTTAAAATGGGAATAATGAACTCTGAGAGTCAAGGTGAGGAAAAGTACTCTATTAACGACTCCTTCCTCTGTCGGCACCATGTATAAAGATACATACTTCTCTGAAGATACATGATACATGAAGACTGTTTTACTGTTTGTATTTTTCTCACTATTTACATGTAGATTGTTTTTTGTTTCTGCCTATAATAACCACAGCTTGCTCTTCTGAAAACTTAGTCATCCCCACCAATTGCTTAGAAAGAGCCGTTTCTCTTATACTAGCTCACAAGTTAATCATTCTACTGCTACTATTTCCCAGAGGCTTACACTCTGGGGCAGTACATCTTCATATCTTTGTGCTGTTTTTCAGTTTTCAAGCTCCTGCTCTCATGCATTCCTCATACACCTAGCTCAATGGAGTTGTGATGAAATGAGCACTGAGTCTGAATTAGCAGATAGGCTATAATCTAAGGACTTCATTGTTAGTCACTCCCTTACTAATAGATTTTCAGCAAGGTTTATAGCACGTCCGTCAGCACAAGAAATAATTCTTTATAGAATGGGAAATTCATTGCTTAGCTGATATTACATGAAGATTTAGTTTATTGTAGTGAAAATGATATTGAATACACTGAGATATTAATTCTAAAAATGTGGATGACAAACACAAGTATTTTCTTAGCTATAATGATTAACTAGCTAGCTTTTTCAGTGAACTTAGTAGCTAACATTCTAGCATAAAGCATAAAATACTTTTTTTGGTAAACTTATTTAACATAGATTATGGACTGATCTCAGTTTTACAATGTTTCTGTCTACCACAGGGGTAAGATAGATAAAGATTCACACACAAAGCCTTTTTCAGTCATATTACTAAAAACCTTAAATCTCTGAATAAAGTTTTAAATGTTTGTATTTTAGCCAAGACTCCCAGAAACAGGAATTTGAGAATGATTTCATTTGCTTTGCTCATATATAGATTATGATGAAAATAATATAATAGATCACAATTTTCATTCCTAGTACTTTAGAGAATATTGAAAATCATTCATTTTATTCTGTTAATTTGAAATCTAGAGACTTGGTTGACTAGCTTTGCTTGAAAATTCTTTCTTCGCAGTTCAAATTAACATTATAAACAAGATATTAGGGAGAATTGTTTAAATATTTGGAAAAATTAAGTCTTTGTGAGTATTTATAAGCATACACATTCTCACTTAAAGGATAAACAAACTAATGAAAATCATTTCCAAGTGGGAACCATGGTAGATGGGTGGGTGGGAGTGTTGGAGAGTCTTCTCAGTGTTTACTTTTTGCATATCATTTTGATTTTTGAGCCAGATAAATATTTTACCTATTTAAAAATAAAATATGAATATACACACCTACATATAAACATACATTTGTGGGAATCAGGTTTTCCTGTAACTTCATAGCCATACATAGGAGCCATGTAACCAGAAGAGCATTCCGTTGAATGTACAAAGTTAAGATATTTTCTCCTTTAACTATCCTGGATTTTGAGACAGCATTCCTGGTTTATTAAAGTTGGTCTGTGTCCTCAACTGAGTAGACTTAATTTGAAAAGGTTAGTTCAACTAGAGGTAGGACATGATTTCAATTGAAGTCAAGGTATATACCAGTATGTGACTGGTAGGTAGTCTCTTTGTCCTCCGACAAGCTTTAGAGGAAATTTCAGGTGTTCATTTTACAATTAGTTTCTTCAGACAGCCCAGAATAGGGGGAGGGTGTATCCTTTTTTTTTTTTTTTTTTTTTTTTTTTAAATCCTGCGTGCTCTGAAGCTCTAATAAAAGGGTTTATGGGTCTGTTCCTAACATTTGGGATTTTTTTTTCCTAAGAGTAAGAGATTTCTTTTTAAAAGGAACTTTCCTTTGAAGTAAGCTAATTGTTTATTTAGAAAACTAACTTTTGCTGGGTACATGTACATATTGTTTCTGAGGGTAAGAATTAGTTTAAGAGCCAGGAAGGGGATTTTTTTTTTTTTTTAAAGATAATATGTAGACTATAACTTCCAGGAGAAGACCCAAGATGTACACTTTCATAAAATTTTAGATTATCTTATTTATGTTTTAAAGTAAAAGACGGGAGGGATACGCAAGAGGGAGGAGATATGGGGATACATGTATATGTATAGCTGATTCACTTTGTTATAAAGCAGAAACTAACACACCATTGTAAAGCAATTATACTCCAATAAAGATGTTTAAAAAAAATAATGTAAAAGATGTTATACTGACTAAATGTCTTAATTAAAAAGGTAAACATTTATTTTTAAAATTATGATACTACTTTATGCAGTATTTAGAATCATTTTTCTAACAAAAGTCATTTATTACCATAGCAGAGAGTATTAAAATGTAGTAAGTCAAAATAGTATTTCTTTTTTCCTGAAGAAACTTTTTAAGTACTTAAGTAACTATAGGCACACAGTTTACTTGTAATAAAGAAAGTTAATGGGGAGGGTAGGAGTTAATTAACTAGACCCTTAATAATGGGCCTTTCTAGTCCAAGGAATCTTATAATTGCCTCCGAAGCTGGTTTTGTAGCAAGTTGAGCAATGAAATATCTAGATTTGCCTAGTAGTCATTCTAAGAAAAAGGTTGCCTTCAGGCAAACTTTCGTACCTTTGTTATTCTATAAAATACCTTTTTAATGATAAGCAGTACACATTGTGAAAGTAAGTTTAGAGGTAGAAGTCCAGTGCCTCCTGTTTACTCAACAGTAAATGAACAAATAATTATAAGACTCTCCAATGAGCACAGTTTTTGCTCTCTTGGGAGAAACAGAACCTTTCAGCCAGACTTTATATACTTAGTTTGTTAATCATAAAAAGATATTCTCATGATTAGTAAGGATTGGCAGTGTGTGGTAATTTTCTTGAAGACTATGTTTTAAATGAATGGAATGGGAAAGCAAAGGGAATATTTACATTAAACCTTAATATAAGAAATATACAGGTTGAAGTATAACTTATTACATAATTTCTGCAAATGCCGTATGCTCCAAACTGGTTTACCTTTTTGTAAATCGCCCCAAAGAATATCTAATTCCTCCCTTTGGAATTGCCCATTTTGGACCGTCCAAGCTACTTGAAAAACCTGATCAGTCTCTGCCAGGACTGACTGCAATAGGGTAGCAGTTAGTGAAAATAGACTGCTTTGCTTCCGTTAGGAGGACCATATGAAAATACATTCCATTTTCAAAATGTTTCTGAAAGGACTTATTTGCGGAAACGATGCTTGCCATTTAAAACTCTTCAAAAATGCAGGTTTTACAAAATACAAAAATAACCTCCTGAAAGTTTGAAAGGGGAGAGAGGGGGCTGTGGTATGGGGGCGGTCTCCTTCGTTGCCCACCTCCTCCCTCTGTTCAGCGCGCTGTGTGCTTACGGGTTCCCTGGAGCGGATCACCATGTAATTGATGTGCAGTCTGCATTGCTGAATCCTGGACTGCACCATTCTGTGTTCAAGGGAAGATGTAATCTGATCCCTCTGCTGCTGAGGGAGGAATCTGTTCAGGCCAGGCTTTGACAGGGCAGAGTCTCCTCCAATAATCTGCTCGGTTCTCTCTCATTATTCCCTTGAGTTCTCCTCAGTCAAGCTGCATGTATGTATGTGCGTCCCAAGAAGCGGTTTGATACTGAGCTGCATTTGCCTCTACTGTGGAGTTTTGTTGCCGGTTCTGCTCCCTAATCTTCCTTTTCTGACGTGCCTGAGCATGTCCACATTAGAATCTGTGACATACCTACCTGAAAAAGGTTTATATTGTCAGAGACTGCCAAGCAGCCGGACACACGGGGGCACAGAATCACTGAAGGGGAAAAATCCAGAAAATATGGGTTTCTACGGCACACTAAAAATGATTTTTTACAAAGTAAGTAAGCTGTTTTCTTCCTGTGTTGTATGATTGTGTGTGTGTGCCTGCCTGAGAAGGAAAATCTGTATCATCAGAGATGGCTGCAGTATCCTCTAATTTTGGTGGGTGGCTGAATGTCTGGTATTCTGTTTTATATCATGAATGTAAGCAAATAATGGAAAGACAACATGAACTGGAAAAAGCTTTACATTTAAAATAAAATGTACATTTTAATCTGAGAATTTTCCTCTAAAAATATATTCAGACTTTAGAAATGTGGCTCCGTTAAATGCTGACCTGGAAATACTCTATCCTTAGTTAGCTTTTAGTGAACCTTTTGCCTTTAATTTTTCTATACCTTATATATAGGTTTTTCTTTTTTCTTTAGTTGCCTCTCAAAGTGTAGAATCGCTAGCAATATTGGGGATTTATATTTAAAGAGGTTATATTTACTTTCTGTACCCCTTCAAAATTGCAGAATTGATTTTTGGTTCTAAAGTCAGTATTTTCATTATAGTCATACAGAAAGTGCTTTTTTAATAAAATATTCTAAATTTAAAAATCCTTTCACAGCAGTTCCCTTGATATGAATTTCAGGCATTTTTATTCATTGAAGGATTTCTAAGATGGAAATAAAGTTTGCTTTAGTGGCAAATGGCATTTGCACCAATATATTTACAAGATATCCAGGGAAGTTCCGAAAGCCAGTATTACAAACTTAATTACAGTGAATATCAAAGTTTATCATAACAACTTTGAAAATGAGGGTTTGTGGAAGTTATAAGGAATAGATTTTTAAGGTAATCTGTACTGACTGACCTTCCTGATGGATACATTTGTGTGTATGTGTACATGTGTGTCTATAATTTATATATATGCAAGCATGTGGCTACCAATGTATTAAAGTATTTATTTTTGCTTTTTATTAAAATTATTGGGAGAAAGAAAGTAATGGGTTTTGAGAGGAATCACTTTAAAACAATGTTATGAGCACAGAAACTTCTGAAGGGTTGAAATAAGACCAATTCCATTTCTGTCGGTATTTCATGAACTAAGGTATAAATTGTGGATGAGCTTGTCGTATGCTCGCCTCTTGCCGCTAACGTTATAAGATTATCCCTGTGTTTTAGAATACTTTCTTCATGATGATAAAAACACAGTCTTTATTACCCAGAGTGTGGTTCAAAAAGCTTTTAGAGTCTTGTTGCTTCTCTCTGGCATTTACAGTGTGGCATGCTGTGTTATGACGTTCCCATGTGAGGAATAGGTAAGAAAATAAGGCTGCTGCAAAGCAAGGGTTTTCACCTTATTACAAAAATGAGGGTAACTTTCTATCACTCTGGGATTTCCCCGCTCCCATCGTTTTCAATGATACAGTAATTAATTAGCAGACACAAATCTTAGAGGGGTTGCTGAAATAGAGAAAGTTGAATCTTCTCAGATCTTGTTTTATAGTTTTATAACATATCTATAGTAAGATGACCTCAGTTAACCAATAGTAAAATATAAAAAAATATATATTTCAATATTGATGATAAAATATAATTCTGAATATATTTACAATATTACATACCTATATAGCATAATGAAATACTTTAAAACTACAGATGTTGGGTATACCTTACAGAGATGCATAACTCATTCTTTTTAAATCTTTCTGTTTTTCTTGTTGGTTTTCAAGTTAGAATATTTTGTCCTGAGTGAGTATCTGTCAGTAGAGCTATGTATTCTGTGTAAAATATCAATTGATGGCTTTTTTTCTACCGTTATTATACCATCTCCAGATTTCCCTCTTATTATGGATTTACTTTTTGTACTGTCTTCATTGCCCATATTCATTGCTTTATGCCTTATCATAATTACTTTTCAAGAGCATTTTATTTACATTATTCTCCTTACCCTTTTATAATAATGTGTTTTAAATTCAGTGACTATTACTTCCATTCTGATTTTGAAATTTTGAATTTGTTGTTTATCTTTCTTAAAATATGTTTTTAAAGGAAAATGTAAATCATTAAGAACAGTATATTAAATATGGTTCTTTTCTATGTGGGTTAACATGACATGTTCCTCTGTGTTGGTTCTTAAACTAGAAAATGTGAAAGGTATAGTACTCTCAAGGAATATATACGATGGATATCAATTTTTAAATCGCTATACACTGTTCTTCTGGACAAATATTAGGGGGGAAAATTCACCTTTCCAGTCTTGTAAAGAGTAAAACAAAGTAGAACTAATAGAAGAAAGTATGAAACATTTATTTTCTATATGAATTAACTATGCCTAATTAACATTGCGGGCATATGAAAATTTAAGAATTTGTTCAGTGTTACTGATGCTAACATTAAGGTTTGATAGTTGGACAGGTGATTTTTTTTTAAACCTATCGCATTTGTTTTACCTTATAGATGAAAAGAAAGTTGGACCATGGTTCTGAGGTCCGCTCTTTTTCTTTGGGAAAGAAACCATGCAAAGTCTCAGAATATACAAGGTAATATTAAGTATAATAATTCATTCTCTCACGATTCTCATGTTTCTTTAAAGAGTTGATGATTCTGTCACTAATACTGTTGACTGTTTAACACATTTTGAGATCACTGAAAGTTGAGAAACATACATTTTAAATAAGGAGAAGAATGACTACCACTGTGGCTTTATATTACTAATACATTGAAGTAAGACACATGCAGAAGTTCTCTTATCAACAAAATTTTTAAATCGTAATTTTTAAGGAATTCTAAAAAGCAAATCCTAAAATATGGATATGAGCAAATGTATCTTGTTACTATAGCAACAGCTGTTCTAGGCTGGATAGTTATATATGCATAACTGAAGATACATTTGTTAGCAGTGAAATAGACCGCACAATTACTAACTAAATCTTATTTCATGAGATTACTATGTTAGAAACCCCCTTTATTTGCTTCGTCTTATGTTTTTAACACATACATTTCTACACCAGTAGAATAGTTTCCATAACAACTAAATACAACTGTACTCTTGTTTCCTGCACCATTCCATCATTTTTGGATTTTGCATCAGTATAAAACTTTTCCCACTCTCACGCTAATTAGGCTAACTTAAGCACAATATCTATTACCCAGCTAATTAAAAATGGCTTTGGATGTCATTTGGAATGTGGTATTTTAAAATTTAAATGACAAAAGCATCTTAAGGGTTTTTTTGGGGGTCTTTTTTGCATAATTGTCACTTCTTCGAATAACTGATTGAAAGTTATAGAAACCATAAGAACTTCATGATGGTGACATTTCTTTTTTTTCCCCTCAATATTTTGATTTAGATTTATTTTTACTCTTTAAGATACAATAAAATTAACATTGCTCAGACATAAGTTTATGTGATTGAACATTGTTACAGACTGCATCTCTTTTTTCCAGGGAGCCAGTTTATACTTTTACTTCATTCAGTTGTGGAAAATATTTCTTTCAGGTGCTCTTTGGTGAAACTTAGAAATCATAATAATTAGAGTAGTTTTATATACAAAAATGATACAAAAGAGAAAAATAAAGCTATTTCTTGGTTACTCAGGAAATGCTTTTTTGTGTGATTTTCCCATGTTAACTGTTCCCTTCCTCCCTCTTACGTAGGCTTTGCCTTTTGACAATTTCACTGTGTTTTGGCACTTCCGCCAGAGGGTGTGGAGTGATAGACAAGTGAAACTATTCACTTCATTTTTGTTTTTTTTCTTCTAATCTTGATAAACTGTTTCTTGGATGAGACAGTTGAGTTTAATGTTTAAAATGTGCTGGTTTTTTTAATGTATAGATTTCAGTCAACCATATAATTTTGGTCTTCAATTAATATGGCTAATGCCAGGGCAGAAGTATTAAATGGTTCAGTTGTTTTTAAGGCAGTTTATAAATGACTGCTGAATTTTTACCACAGAACACATTTCAGTAAAATTTTTCTTTAGTTGCCGACTTTTTTATTGAGAAAGTACCTGCAAAGGTGAAAGTTTTATTTTTAGCCTTTTAACACACAGTCTTACTAAAGCAAACCAGACAGCATATTGATTGCTGTGTCTTTTTGGAGACTTGATCAGTGTATTTTTGATGTTCTTTAATTTTGTTGAAAGATTTTCTAATAATAAGATGAAACTATGATTTCTCATCATTTTTGTTAGAAAATTTAAGTTATAATCACACCCTGTTTCATTTCAGAGAAGAAAATAGAGCTTACCTCTGAAATTTGATAAAAGAAAAATAGATTTAGTTGTTGAATGTTAGAGACCATCTTAGATGTATAATGCTAAAAGATTTAAAGGTGGTAGATATGAAGATTTTTCTGTATAATCTGGTGACTGAGATGCATTTTTAAGCAAAATAGTGAGATATGCTGGATAGAAAAGAATTGGAGTTGTTTCATTAGTAATTTTTCAGAGCTTGATACTTAACTGTTAGGATATAATTTATATGTTCTTTGGATTTAAAACGCTTTACTGTCATAGCTCAATAAAATGAAGATTATTTTACAAATGCAGTTTTGTTAACTGAATCTTTCTGCTCCTTTTTTTCCATGTGTCTCTAAGATAGAGATGTTCAGTACTTACCTCGAGTTTAACTAATTTAATTAGGCATTGAAATTAGAAAGTAAAGTTTAATATACTAATAACATAGTTCTAACTACTTTTTCTGCTATTAGGCATTTTTAGGAGAGTTGAACAATTTTAGAGATAGATCATCTCTTATTTTACTAGTGGCAGAATTAATTGAATTTTAGGTTTGTGGTGTTTCTTTTTTTTTAACTGTCTCAAAATTTAAATTATTGACTAAAAGTATTTAGCCAAAATGATCTCATTTTACAGTATTTAATTTTGCATATAATAAAATAAGTTCTTACTACCTACCTGTTTGAGTAAACACATTTCTAATCAAGGCTTATTCCTGTCAAATATTATTTAGACTAAGCTTAATCATAGCAATAGAAATTAGAGAGGAATAGACAAATATTATAAATAATTTAGAAGGCATCTGGAGCAAACTTAAGGCATAATATGACTAGTGAAATGTCTAATACATTTAACAGACTACTTTTACATATGAATTTTTTAAAGCATTAATAATCTCACACCCCTTTTTATGAAAGAAATGTAAACTTTTGTTTAATTATGATGCTGAATACCAGTCATAGGCAAGTGGAACCTGAATCTTCTCAGGAAATATTTTAACATTATTTGTATGTTATCAACAACTTACAGTTTTGCCGTAGAGATTCTGTCATTTGGTTGCAATTAGCTGTGCCGGGATAAAAACAGGTGGTTATGTAGGAGGGAGGAAACTTACTCTACAATAGCAGAATAGGTTTTGTGCATCCTTGCTCTCTGGGAACAAGCAAATAAAAATAATAGTTTGATTGATGTTTGAAATATGCCGTGTCGTCCCATTCTTATTAAACTAGAACCCATTATTCTTAATAAATATCTGTCTTTGCCTCCACTCTTGTCTTGTAGTACCGCTGGCCTCGTACCATGTTCAGCAACACCGACAACTTTTGGAGACCTGAGAGCAGCCAATGGCCAAGGGCAACAACGACGCCGAATTACATCTGTCCAACCACCTACAGGCCTCCAGGAGTGGCTGAAAATGTTTCAGGTGACATGTCTAAACACAGTACTTGAAATGCTTCACTTATTTGCTGCAAAAAATAAGGGATTATTCAGCCCTGAAAAGGAACATGCTACACCATGGATGAACCTTGAAAACCTTATGCTAAGTAAAAGAAGCCAGACACAGAAGGCCACATAATGTATGATTATATGAAATATCCAGAACAGGAAAATCCACAGAGACAGAAAGGAGATTAGTGATTGCTAGGTGATGTTGGGAGGGCAGGTTAGGACTAACTGCCGATAGGTATGGGGCTTCTTTTGAGGGTGATGGAAGTTTTCTGGAATTGGATAGTGGTGATGGTTGCACAGCAAGATGGGTGTGCTGGGAACTATTGAAGTGTACACTTAAATGGTGAATTTTATGTTTGTGAAGTATATCTCAATTAAAAAATGCTATTAAAAATAAGGGAACTCACTTTAATTTTTAGGTATATTAATCAAGAGGGTCCAGTGCTTATTTTGTGTAAGTGTGCATTTGCATTGTTTATTGCTTTTTAGATAATAAGACCTTTCTTTTTCTCCTTTATGTTTGGGCTTCTGGTATTACTGAATGTACTTGTTTTCTAAATTGCACTGTTTGGAAGTTAAGCATTGTAAGAACTCTGCTAATTAGTCACTAGTGGTAACTTATCCATCACTGTTACCCTCGTAGCCTCCAAGAGTTGATTCAGCTTCTTTCCATCAGTGCCATGCTTGTGTGTGGCTTATTGTGCTCAAAATTCTGATTACTATATTTTACTAGCATTTAAAGTTTTGGGAATTTTACCGGGAAGTACAGCTACAACCAAACCTTGAATCTTATGAATTTTAAAACTCATGATAGTGATAATAAATTGATTTATCTCTTCTTCTAGTGAGATAATACATAGAAGTCAAGTATTTAGCAAAGTAGTTGGCATCGATTAAACACTTGGTTAATTATTCCTTGTAAATAGTAAATAATATAAAGTATGTAAAGTGAAGGTAACTCTGATACTAGCCACTGTACTAATGTAAAATGAATATATTTCCTTACCTCTGGCTACTTGATTGATGGTATTTTATGAATGCATAGGGGAATAATGGTTGAAAAAGAAGATACTTTATAGATTTTATTTGATATTTCAGATTTTTATGGTGTCCATTTATATAAATCCCAATATTTAAAATACCTGGGCAATAACTAAGTAAATGTCCCAGATTTTTTCTTCTGGAGCTGGAAAACTCACTTGAAGCAATGTTTATTTAAAATGGATTTTTTAAATTGTTTTCTACCCTTCAGGTGATTTCAGAGAAACTAGGATAACTTCTTTTTTCGGTTGATAACTGAAAGGTTAGAGCAGCACTTCTCGACAGGGGGCAAATTTTCCCTTGGTTGAAACATTTTTAGTTCTTACAACTGCCTGGGTCGGGGGTAGGACACTGCTGGCATCTGATGGGTGGAGCCAATGTAAGGGACAGCCTCCCCCAACACAAAGTTATCCAGCCCAAAATATCAATTGCTGAGGTTGAGAATCTATGGCTTAGAGGCATAAAAGTTATACTTCACTATTACAATAATGTTATGAACCACTACAATTACAAAGATTTTGTGTTTTGTTTTCACAGTCATTTGTTAATTAAACTTACCTTTCCTTAAAGATCATTCCCTCCCCTCATCTGAGTTCTTTTATCTTAGGTTCATGATTTTTTAATTTTATTTTAATTTTTTCCTACACATGCCCTCAGAATTCTAAATTATTTGTCACATCCTTTTAAAAAAAGATGTATCCCGCCAATTAGAGGTGAAAATAGAACTCAGACACTTACAAAGCCTAAAAAAAATGCTTTAAAGACTTGTATCATCTCTGATTAAGCCAAGGAGACAGGAATACGGGTGTGGATTGTCATGCTTACACGCACATGTAGTGTGAGCAGCACGGCACTGGAGAGTATGCAGAGACTGACTTCATACCATTTTTATAGGGAAGTACCAACATGATGGAAAATTACACTATTAGCAATAGTTTTATCATCATTGTAGACAGCCTCCAAAATGTTTATTTTATATGCAAAGCTTTATTTCTTATCAGAAGGTAGTCTAGACTGAGATTTATTTTTGTATGTGGTATGGACCTGTTTTTTTTCAATGTTTCAGAGTCTCAGAATATTCTTTGCTAGCCATTTAGGTTTTTTTTACCAGTTTTAAGAGAACTATCTCAAATACTGATATATAGTAGGGGGCATTTGTGCTCTATTTTGCAGTGAGGATGTTTTAGGGAGTCCTTTGTACAATGTTGGCTTGTTTAGCTCACTCATGCTTTTCTTAATGAAACGTCCTCGTGTTCCCACGTACTGTATGTTGTCAGATCTGAGATACCATAGATTATGGGATGCATCCCAAATTCAGAAATGTTAATTGTAATTTTAAAAACTTGTTTTTTTAGAATTAATGATATTCAATAAACTATATTAGGCTAGCTTTTGTCCTATAAAAAGGCCCATTTGATCACTTTTCATAGGAGAAGTAGAAAACTTGTTCTCAGTTAATAGGAATAACATATAGAATTATCCCTGCAGGAATAGTACTATATATTTTTTTTCACATAAATATTCTGTAGCAAAGAAGTTTACCAGCAACAGAAGGTCAGCTAGACGGGTAGATCAAGACCTTAATCCTTTGAGTACCATTTCTGCCTTGACACACCCAAGGCCTCATTGTGGTACACTGCCCTTAGTTTTCAGGGCTGGTGCCAAACTAACTAGAAATGAATCACTTGCCTAAAGGCTTACAGTGCTTTAATGCTTAACTTGTAGAGAGAGAGAATTTCATAGTAAAGTGGGGGAGTCATGAGTTGACCTATGTGGTATACTTGAGGGACAATTAAACTGGCATGATTTCTACAGATGTGCTATGGGGGCATTTAATGATGACTTTTCTGTGGCATAACAAGCAAAATGGGAGAGCTCGTCCCCTTACTGTTCTGCTATTGCTCCTAAGACGGTGATACAGCATTGTTTTGGTCCAGCTCCATCTATTCTGACAAAGTACTCTGTACTCAATTTATAAATTGAATGAGAACAAATGATACACCATTTTAGGAAAAGGGAAATTGAAACAGAATGCCACTCTAAAATAGAAGTGCCAATTAAAAACAAAACTAAGAAAAAAACACAAATTTTGTAGTGTTTGAATTTTCAGTTGCCCTTGATTCTGCTTTTTTTGGCAACCCCAGGTTGATGCTTTCAGATTGTTAATTTGGGGGAAGAGGATTGGTCACTTTTTTATTTTGTTTATGTCATTTGAGTGTTAATATATAGTTTTTCACTTGCAAATAGTAGACTAGGTAAAGACACCAATACCATTAACATTCTCTGATGTTGAAATTGATATTCAGAGGTATCCTGATGTAATGAGAAGCACTTTGACTTAGAAGAAAAAGCTCTTAGTACAAATTCTGGCTTTCCCTCTTAATAACTGGGTAATTTCATTGATATTATGTAACTACTTTTGCCTGTGTTCTCATCCTCTGTAAAATAGTTATAACACTAAAAAGTTGTCGAAAGGGAGAAAACATGTAAATGTGCTTAAAGCTGTTCTTGGAAATACAGTGGAAACTCAATAAATGTTAGTTTCCTCTCTTGGTCAAGAAATAGCCTTTGTGAACCTCAGTTTTCTCAGGTGTTAAAAGAAGCTATTAACGCTAGCTTCATGCAAATGTCATCAGATTAACATTATTAGCATTATTTTAATCAAAACATATTTGTATTGTATTAAAACTATGAATGTACTTTGAAAATGCCTGTTACACTCCATAATATTTTTTTGAATGATAAAGTAGAAAATACTTCTGTGTTTTGAAATTAAAAGTGGGGTAAAAACTATTCCTTTGAAGGACTTAATCAAGTTTTATGGTAACACTTAGAAATTGTACATGTTTTCTAACTTACTTGGATCTCTTTTATTTGCTAGCCAACGACATATTAAAACAGCAAAGTGCCAAAAGAAAATGAATTCAGTATTACTTTGCCATTGTATTTGAAACAGTATGATCAAGAAGCCCTGTTGGGTGAAGAAGAGTTAAAGAAAGTCATGTATTTAGCCAGAGAAGACTAAGGGAAAAATGTTGTTTCTGTCTAACATTTTAAAGACTTTTGTATAAAAGTAGAATCAGACTGATTCTTGGTTTCTTCAGCAAACAAAACCTGGATCATATTCTTTGAGTCAGATTTTGGTGTAAGTTGAACTTAACAATTAGAACTGACCCAGAGTAGAATGGGAGCTAGTAAGTCTCCACTCCTGGAACTGTTCAAACAGACTAAGTAACCATCTTCTGGAGGTACTAGAGAAGTGAGTTCTTTACCACATGAAATTCAAGTGCTAGACTGCCTAAAGTCATAAAATATATATATCTGAATGAGATACCACCAAGGATCATGCAGACTAATAACCACTGCTGGTTTGTGAATTACCCACATCAGTACAGGATGAGTTGGTTATTTAAAGCATAAACTGCCCTCAGCCCCACCATGACCACTGAATCAGACTCTTTGATGGTGGGCTGGAGGACTCCATGATTCTTGCACCACTCAAACAGCACTTGGGAACCCCTGGTCTGGCCAAGCCCCTCATTATACGGGTGGGGTCTCTGAGATGCAGACTAATTAAGGGGCTTCCCTGCAGTTCCACAGTGAGTTTACTGGTGAAACCTAGGCCCCTGATTACAGTTCAGTGCTCCTTCTACTCTTCTCTACCACCTTCAGGTATTCTCTGATTACCTGAAATCAAATACCACTTTCATGGGGAATTTTCAAGTTTGCATTTGCAATTTTGTCCACAAATTAAATTTTGTTTATCTTGATTCTTTCTGATTTTGGAATGTTTTTCCTATCCCTTTCAATGTGTTCCCAGTAACTTTACCATGAAAGACCAAAGGAAAGTGCTTTTTTCTTTTCCAGAAGAACTACTTTTCAGAGCAGAAGTAAAATAATTATTATCAGAATTTCCAACACTTTTTCAGATAAAGAAACTAAAGCCTGCAGAGGTAAATTATAACCTAATTAGTGGCAATTATCTTCTCCAAAAGTTGGGTTTCCTGATCCCCAATTCGGTATTCTTTCCTCTAGTCCTCATTAAAGATTGGTGTGGGTTCAACAACCCACACCAATAAAAATAAAATATTATTTTATTTTAATATAGTCATTAACTGCAAGGTTTTCAAGTTAATACATCCTTCCCTTGCTGTTAAACCATGTATGTATCAAAATTGGGAACCAGTCTTGGAACCAGACTAAGCAAGCAAGTCCCAGTGATACCATCAGGTACATAGAATAGAAACTTTGTCAAGAAAGAGTTTTAAGATAGCATTGGTGCAGTATTTCCTGACTCTTTGGGGATTCATTCATTTATTCAACAAATATTTACTGAGTATCTGTCAGGTGCTAGGCCCTAATTTGGATCTGGGATACAGTAATTAACAAAACAGACAAAAACCCTTTTTTGGAGAACTTAACTCTAGTCAGGAAAGGGAGGGGGTTGGGGGATTTCAAACTGGTTTGCAGTTTTAGAAAATTGCACAGAGAAGGTCTCAGAGAAGGAGGTAGGGAAGTAAAGCATGTGGGTGTCTAGGGAAAGAATAGTCCAGGGATCAGCAAGTGAAAAGGCTCTGAAGCAGAGCATGCTGGGTGTGTTTGAGGCACAGAAAGAGTATCTGTGGCTAAAGTAGAGTAAACGAGGGAAAGGAATAGGAAATTAGAACCTTGTAGGCCAACCTGAAGACTTTGGTTTTTACTTGGAGTGAAGTGGGAAGCCCCTTGAGGGCTTCAAGCAGAAGAGTGAGTGAGTTACTTTTAGCACGGTCACTCTGACTGCTTTGTGGAGAACAGAACGAGGAGGGCAAAGGTGGGAAGCTGGGAGACTGGGTAAGAGGTTATAGGAATAACCCAGGTGAGAGACAATAGTAGCTTAGACCAATGTAGTAATAGTCAGATTCTGGGTATATTTTGAATTTTAAGGCCTTAGAATTCACTGATGGATCAGAACTATCTGATGGTGAAAGTAAGAGAGTTGGGGATGACTCCAGAGCTTTGGGCCTGAACAGACTAATATAATAAGAGTTACATCTTACTGGAATAGGGAAGATTGTGGACATGCATATTTGAAGAGAAAGGTCATGGATATAGTTTCTATTACATACCCAAGAATACATGTTGAATAAGCAATTTTATAAACAGGTCTGGAGTTCAGGAAAGAAATCCAGGCTGGAGAGAGGAAAGCTAGGGACCACGTGGTCCAGACCTTTGCTGGAACCATCTAAGAGATGTGACTTAAAGTAATTGGACTGTCGAATATGTATGGTCAGTGAAAACAGTCTCATTTACTTTGTAGATTACAGCTTGTTACTAATCTTTGTCAGTTGTATACTTTTCAGTAAAATGTCACAAAGTAACATCTGCTGAATATATGTATAATTCAAATTGAAATATAATTTAAATTCTATTTAACTTGTTAAATATTATCTTAAAACAAAATAAAAATATTGTTTAAAGTCTTAGAAGCATTTTGCTATATGGGCATAATTTTCATCATGGACTTTGCCTTAAATATATAGAAGTTTCTGACACAATTTCTAACATTTACCTAAGATCTGAATTATTTATCTTCTGTTCTGGCTTTTTTCATTCTATACTCCAGCCCCTAAAATCCTTGAAAGGATATTTTTTCATCTGTTAGCAGTTATATACCATGTATTGATACTGTTTTTCTGTTCCTTCCTTTTTTAAACACAGTAATAATATGTTAACTGAAAAAAAACAAAACATGAAACTTGTATATTAACCTTTAATTAGAAATATTCATAATAGTTGTAATTTATATAGAATAGTAATATATTAAATTATATAGAATATAAATTATAATTAGTAATATAAATAGTAATATGTTAAAAGATGTTTCACTATCTTTTTACCATAGAAGATCACGTATCTTTATTTAACCATAAATATTTCCAAATATTTCCAAAAATATCTTTAAAGCTGGCATTCATATATGCAAAGGAGATTAAAAAGTTTACATTAAAATTATTCTATCAAGTGTCTTAATTAAAGCTGCATTTTAATCAAGTCAGCATAGTTATCCATCACCCAAAATGGGCATGTTTTTATACTAGTGTCCGTGAGTTCTTATAATGTAGATGGAGAGGAACAGCATATTATAAAAAACCACCTCAAATCCTGTGAGGAATATAAATCAATAACTCAGAGTTTATAGTATTGGTACTGTCAGGGATGAGTGGCGATTTATCAGCATGAGTTTTGTCAAAGAGGTAGTAAGTTTTGAACCGGGATTTGAAGCTATGTGAGGGAAATGGAGTGAAATAAACTCCAAATTAACTGCTTTTAATTGGTCATGTGTGTGCATATACATGTATATGAGTATTTTTAATTTCTATGTATAAATCCTCACCCTAACCAAAAAGGATACACAGTGAGTACTCAAGGAGAATGTTCTGGGTATATGTATGTGTCAAAGTAAAAGGAAAGGACACAGCTTATTAGAGCCTCTGTTTCCTCATATTTGGTGGTAAAATGGAGATATTCTCCAGGGTTTTTATGATGATTAAGTGAGATAATGTTTGTGACATTATTATATAGTAGTACTGTGGAAGTACTACTGAAATGTTTGCTAGTATTAGTGTAGTCTACACTTTATGATAGGAAAGAAGAGATGAGATTTCATTGTAGATTCTGATAAATATTTTAAGAAATACTTTAAAAAGTATTGATATTCTGAATAAGGCTTCCAGTATCCTCAGTGTATCTCAGTTTTCAACTATTATCTATTTCACATGTTACAAAATCCAGGTTCCTAGTTGGAGCAAGAAATGGAATGTCAAATCCAGATCTTTCTAGCTCCAAACCTCACCTATTGTTCTCTCTTCTCCCACTTCCAAAGTGGACATAATAATTCACAAAGGTACTATATATCAGCTTGCTCAAGGATGTTTTTTCACCTAAGTGTTTCAAGGTTATTTAAATGTTTTACTTGATTTTTGTGAGGGGAGGTCCTAACAATTTAAATGATTCATGTGGCTTTTTGGTTTCTCCTTTTAAGAATTACGGCATTTCTGTGCAGGTGTTCCACACTGGGGGAAAAAAATTAAAACAACCCTCTTAGTATGGTTTAAAGGAGCTCATATTTTTGAGGTATAATTGTTTTTGTTTTTCCATAGCATATACTTTATTTCTTACCTTCTTTTAGCCTTTGTTCATATTCTAATTTTACTATTAAGTCAGCTACCATTTTCTGTTGTTTGCTGTTTTTTATTTGAAATTATTTTCATATAGCAAATCAAAGCCCTTTTAATTTGTAGAAGACACTTGTCAGATGTGCAGTCTATCCATTTATTAACTTTTCTCTAGTTGATGCTGCCAGTCTCAGATGAGTGCCTTACTAAAACCATCAAGTTTTATGGTGCCCACTAGAAAGAAAGGGAAGAAAGGAAAATCATCTGTCAAAATTCATTTACTTAGTGACCCAAACCAATGTTTCTGAATAAAATTTTGGTTTCTCAACCAGTATCTTGGTGGTAGATGGACGAACATATAACAATTATAATAATACAATGCAAAAATATTTTTCTATCAAACCCAAAAAAAGCTTTTACAAAATAAAGGTAGCTAATAAACTTGATGAGACTAAATGATTGTCACTTCAGTGCCTTCTACTGTAAGCAGCCACTTTTTATGTTGTGTGTAGATGTGGATTTTCCTTTATAAGTTTATAATTTGAGACATTTATTAAAATAATAGATAAAAATTTCTAATTCCTCTTTGATAGAGCTGGAGTGGACCAGAGAAATTGCTTGCTTTAGATGAACTTATTGATAGTTGTGAACCAACACAAGTAAAACATATGATGCAAGTGATAGAACCCCAGTTTCAGCGAGACTTCATTTCCTTGCTCCCTAAAGAGGTAAGGATTATCAATTATATTCTTCATTAGTGCTATTTGAAAATATAAATCAACAGCTACCATCTTTAGACATTGTCATGCTAATTATGGTATTCAGTATTGTCAGTTTAACACTCTTAATTAGTATTAAAGGGGGCTGTAAATTATAAGGTGCTGTGACTTAATATAATTTTCAGATTAAATTATACTTACAGACTAAGTGTCTTCTTTCCATCACTGGAATAAGTCATATATGAGACTAAGCTATTGAGTTTCGTTAATTTGACTGTTTCTTTACCAAGATTTTTTCCTAGGTTATTTGAAGTCCAACCTTTAGTTGTCTTGGTATGTTCATTTATAGTAGTAGATTTTTTTTAATTCTGATTTTATTAAAACAGCAATATTTTTTTTCTTATTTTGTTTTTTGTTTATCCTAAGTCCCTTCAAGATTAATAGTTTCATGATTCTATTGGATAGTAGTTCTCAGTGACTTATATTATGTAATTATTTTGAAGTATATGGAATTTCACATGTACGTCGTCTTCTATTAATCATTCCCCTTCCTGCCGCATCACACACACACACATATAATCACAGATTTCCCATACCAGTTATATTCTTATAGTATTTCTTTTAGAATTATTTATGCCCATTTGTTTTAATATCTTTATATAAAATAAAACATCTTTGATTTTTTATCATAGATTGATTATGATCACATGTGCATTCTTGACTATGTAAATGAGGCATAGTTTAGATGTAGTTCTTTTGTTGATGTTGTAGCCTTCATAGTTTCATTTTTGTCAGCAAACAGAAATAAGATAACATTAAATAATCAATGTTACCATGACTTATATTTTCACAAAATTTTTGTATATGCCACTAATAATAGATCAGCTAAGAAGACAATATAAAATACCATTTATGTTAATATAAATATAAATGCAAATGGTCCTGCAACTTCAAATTTGAAGAGAAAGGAAGTTGATTTTTTTTTTTTTTCAGATACCCATGCTAAATATCCTAAGGGCATTAAAGATAGTCCCAATACTAATTTCACAATGGATATTAATAAAATGGTTTCATCATAGTTAATGGATAAAATTAAGCATAACTACAGGAAAAAGCAAAGTGGAAAAAAATACCTTTTTCCTGAGATGTTGCTTCTTTGGAGTGATTTTTAAAATGACATTGTCCCAGAAAAAAAAATCTTTATTCTTGCTGGCTCATTCTAAAACTGAACCCTTTGGATAGATTTCGCTTATGAAAGTGGCATAAGCTCTCTCTCTTTGCTTCCAGAAGGGTGGTAATAATAGGAAGCACTTTTATAAGTATTTGACTGAAACTGAATTTATTTACCTTTGATATATTTTTCATAGTTTTCCTTGATATCCTTCCTATTTTAGAAGGTAGTATTTTTGTTAAAATGTAGACTTTTTCTCAGTCTAGTTTGTCCTCTTATGTCTAAAGATTGTGAGGTTTTTGTTTTGTTTCGTTTTTTCTTTATTTGGATTACCATAGTAGCTTTGTAACACAAAAAAACGTGATTTGAAATCAGAAGAATATAAAAGTATTCTTAAGAATCTAAAAATTAAGCACAAATTATCCATAACCAGGGCAGTAAAGATTTTCTTGAATTAAGTGTTCCTTTGAAGATTTCCTGAGGGGAAAGAAGCTTTGCTAGATAGAATGAGTGAGCCTGACTTAGCATGGCACCTGTCCCCCCCCCCTTTTTAATTTGTTTTTTATTGAAGTATAGTTGAATTACAGTGTTATGTTAATTACTACTGTACAGCAAAGTGACTCAGTTATACATACATATACATTCTTTTTCATATGCTTTTCCATTATGGTTTATCAAAGGATATTGAATATAATTTTAACTGCTAGAAAAAACATTTTCTTTTTTGAAAAATGCTTTATTTTATATGTAGAGAAATAATGGTATAGATCTAAGTCCTTAAGGAAACTAACATCTTATTAGAGACTAAGTACTATCATTATTTAAAACAGTATTACCTTCATGTCAGGAAATGGACTTATAGTAATTTTCTCATAATTCCTTTCAACAGATCTCAAAGCTCTTTACCAACATTTACTTATTAATCTCAAAAACCTTGACAGAAATCTCACTAGTCTCACATGGGAGACTTGTGATAAAGAGCACTATCCTTATTTTGTAAGTAAATGCCAAGAAAAGCATAGTGGTATAGTAGATGATCTAGAACAAAACCTAAATTCTTAACATAGGATTGGCCAACATTTTCTTTGTTCTTTTCTTTTCTTTTTCTTTCACTATTTCAATCCACTGAAATACAGCAATTCTGGGAAAGTATTAGCAACTTTTTAAATATAATATGGTGGTCTTTTATACCGGGTTGGCCAAAAAGTTTGTTCGGTTTTAAGTAAAAATAAAAGACACGTTTTTTCATTTTCACCAAGAATTTTACTGAACAATGTATTCACTAGCCGAATGAACTTTTTGGCCAACCCAATATAAGTTATAGTGAGAAACAAAAAACAGCAACTCTCATTGAAATGACAAGTTTGGGCAAAGAAAAGATAATTATCTGAAATAAATTTAAGAGCTTTTCTTGTGTGGAAGTAGTCCTTAGGAAGAATTACTAATCTAGAGTTTACCTTTAATACAAATTAATAGAAAACTGCATTAGCTAGACCATTTGATTTGGCTCCAAGAAACCTGTAGCCCCCTCTGTGGTATTGTAGAGATGTAGTTTGGGACAATGCCCACTCTCTGTCCCCTATAAGGAACCCTACATGACAAAACTTTGTTTCCTTTGAGGAACTGGTATAACTAATTGCTGTTTTCTTTTTGCTTGGCAGCCTAATTAAAAAACCATGTAAAATACTGTTGCCAGTACATTTGTGTTCTACTTTTCCTCTAGTTTAAACCTTTTCTATTTATATTTTTCCTGGTTCTAATTTTCTTATTCATATTTTTCTATTTTGCTATGTATGTTTTCTCTTTTTTAAAAAATTTTATTATTTGGCTGCATCAGGTCTTAGTTGCGGCATGCGGGATCTTCATTGCGGCATGCGGGCTTCTCTAGTTGTGGCACGTGGGCTTCTCTCTAGTTGTGATGTGCGGGCTCCAGAGTGCACGGGCTCAGTAGTTGGCGACGTGCGGGCTCTCTAGTGGCATGCGGGCTCTATAGTGGCGTGTGGGCTCTAGAGTGCACGGGCTCAGTAGTTGCCGAGCGTGGGCTTAGTTGCCCCGCAGCATGTGGGATTTTAGTTCCCCCACCAGGGATCGAACCCTTGTCCCCTGTATTGGAAGGCAGATTCTCAACCACTGGACCACGAGGGAAGTCCCATGCTATGTGTATTTTCTATAATACCGGGATGTTTTGATGGCATGGACAAACATTTAATAAGCTGAAGTTTATGTTTGAGTTAGGGACTTTGCTGTTTTAAAGGAATGGGTGCCAATTACCTATGGAGTTAGCACTTCAAATTTCTTTAGCACCTGAGTGTTTCTTTACATTTCTTTTTAGTGCATGCAGACACTGGACTAGATGATCTCTTAATCACCAGTAATGAAGGAAATTTTACCTGTTGATTTGGGGATAAATCTAACCTGCTCTGGATTTGTTTCTTAGCATTTAGGATCCATTGAATGTTTCTATAAATTACCTGATTTCTGCTTCAGCTGGATAGCTAAAATAAGAGTAGGCTTTTTCATATGACCATTCTCAATATCTTGGGCATTAACTAGCATCTCTTTTCCACAAATATAACTTTGTGCCTGATAATTTCTATGTTAAATATCAATTTCACATAGAAGATTAATAGTATGGTGTTAGACTGACACTAAGCAAACTTGCCTAGGCTTTGATTGATTGATAATTTCAAA
The DNA here is from genome assembly GCF_965194825.1 of Balaenoptera physalus. Classification (NCBI taxonomy): domain Eukaryota; kingdom Metazoa; phylum Chordata; class Mammalia; order Artiodactyla; family Balaenopteridae; genus Balaenoptera; species Balaenoptera physalus. The sequence continues at coordinate 37,761,319 of NC_138884.1, read as the reverse complement.
ATTAATTGGTTTATGGGGTATCCATTTAAAAAATATATTGTTGAGTTATGTATGTATGTGTATATTTGTATATGTGTATGTATGTATGAACACACACGCATATATAGATTGTTTAATATAGTTATGCCTTTTCATTTTAAATGACTCGGTTTCTGTATATAATACTGAATGGTCTTCTCTGATAGACCAAAAATAATTATTCCACAAAAAGTTTTTCACTGTCATTTGTCAATAGTAGTATTAAGTTGAATACTGACTGGTTGAAATACTTCCTATATAGAATATACTCAATAAATATGTGATTAATGATGAACTCTGTATATATATTGATACAAAGTCATTGGGAAAGCATAATTTATTTCATGTAATTCCTGTTTAGCATCAAAAAATAATTCAGATTGTGCTTTTACTCCTTATATGACCCTAGGTCCTTTAAATGATAGTTTGTTTTAATCTTTGTAACTTAGTTTATGTGAAAAGTAAACTTTATTGCTCTGTTTAGATCATTCTGTCCTAATATCATAATTTAAATTTTTATGTGATTTGTGAGGCTAGTTGAATGAGCATAGTTGGAAGCTGTCGTTCTCCTTTTTCTTCTATTTCCTTTTCTTTTATTTATTTGAATTGACTTTACATGCTGGAAAAAAAATTGATGGTTTGCAACTATTGGAAACAAAATTTTTAAATCAGTGATATATCAAAGACTTAGCTCAAATATACAACTCTATCTGGCCCATCCAGAAAATCTCCATAAGCAATATAAAGGAATTAGAATCCAATTACTTTTATAGGTCTAGGGAGCAGTTTAATAATTGTTCCCTTTTGTCATTTACAGTAAAGGGTTAAATGTTTGAAAAGTTCATCACTGTGATATAAACAGTTTGATACGCTAAAGAACTATTAATTAAATCTAACTATCTGAAGGATTCTGAAATTATGCCACACAGAGTATACAGGAATCTCATTTCTTAAGTGAAAGTATATTGTAGTGAGGACAGAAAAAGACAAAATTTAAACACCTAATAAAGTAAAAAATATATAAATAAATAGTAGAATTCTTGAGATGAGGTTCACAGAGCAAAGACAAGAGAAGAGGCAGAGAGGTTTAATAAGTGTTCCTTGATGAGGTGAGGAGTTAGTGGGTGAAGTTCATAAAAACCAACAGGGTGTTTTTAAATCTGGGATGTATTTGTTAAAATTGAATATTAGAAGGTACTGCCTTTCATAATTTTAGAAATTAGAATGTAAAATTATATTACATTTCTCTATAAGTACTTTATACTATAGGGAATAAATAACTTATTTTTTATAGTTAAAAAGAGACACATGGTATACTATGCTTTTTCTTTTCATAGCTGGCACTTTATGTGCTTTCATTCCTGGAACCCAAAGACCTGCTACAAGCGGCTCAGACGTGTCGCTACTGGAGAATTTTGGCTGAAGACAACCTTCTCTGGAGAGAGAAATGTAAAGAAGAGGGTAAGGTTCAAAATCACAGAGAGAAAATATTTGTAGTTCGAAAAAGCAAAGTGATTCTGAAAAATAATAATAAGTTTTAATGTGCACATAGAATAAAGTGGTGGATAAATAAAGAAAGAGAACTTTGGCAGCCTATCAAAGAATCAAGACTGCGTCTTCATTTACATTCACCTACTTATATAAAATCCACAGGTTATTCCACATGTTCAAATGTGCCAAATCTTGCCACTAACCCCTTTAGTGAGCACTGTAACTAATAGTGAATATATCTCATTTGCTTCCCAGTCTCCAGTAGAATTAATAAACAATGAGAAAGTCAAGATGAGGACAATTTAAAGAGAACCCCCAAATTAAATTAGCAATTAAATACTCAAATATTTGTACTCTATTCATTTCTTCCACAAATATTTCTTGAGCACCTCTTATGTGCTAGATATTCTTAAATCCTGGGGATGTAGTAGTAAAGTCCCATTTTCTTCCCACCATGGAGCCTGTGTTCTGAGACCTGTTTAAAAAAAAAAAAAAAAAAAAAATCCCCTTTCCTAGTAATGGAGTAGGTATCATCCATATTAAGAAAGGACATTTTTTTCTTTCCAGCAGGCATCTAGAAAAATATTACTTTTGAAAAAAATTATGCAAAAATATTATTTGCCTTCGACAAGCAAAATTTTTAAGAAAGAATCATAGAGTGTAAGACAGATGCACTATAGGTTCTCTTTAGTAAAGCTGAGAGGTAAAGAAAGATCCAGGATACTTGGTTTCTAATCCTGCCTCTGCCCTGTCTGTGGCTTGGACTACTTAGTGAAACCTTCTCTTCTCAGATATATATAAAGTGGGATTAATTATCCCTGCCTTACCTTCTCATATAATCATTATTTTAATGACTTTTTTTTAATTGTGATAATTTATACATAAAATAGAGTTTATCACTTTCACCATTTTTAAGTGTATAGTTCAGCGGCATTAAGTACGCTGACTTTGCTGTGGAACCATCACCACCATCCATCTCCAGAAGTTTATCATCTTCCCCAGCTGCAACTCCGTACCCATTTAACAGTAACTCCCTATTCCTCTTCCCTGCAACACTGGCAACCACCATTTTGTTTTCTGTCTCTATAAATTTGATGACTCTAGGGACCTCATATAAGTGGAATCATACAGTATTTGTCTTTTTGTGACTGTCTTATTTCACTTAGCATAATGTCTTCAAGGTTCATCCAAATGTACCAGAATTCCTTCCTTTTTTAAGACTAAACATTCTATTGTATGTATATACCACACTTTTTTCTCCATTTATCCATCAATGGACACTTGGGTTGCTTCCACCTCTTGGCTGTTATAAATAATGCTGCTACGAACATGGATGTACAAATACCTGTTCAAGTCCCTGCTTTCAGTTCTTTTGGGTGTATGTTCAGAAGTGGAATTGCTGGATCATATGTTAATTTTATGGTTAATTTATTTTGAGTAACCGCCATACTGTTTTCCATAGCAGCTACATTATTTTATAGTCCCACAAACATTGCACAAGGGTTCCAGTTTCTCCACATCCTCACCGACATTTCATAGAATTATTCTGAGAGAAATGAAGTAGTCAATAGAAAACATGCCATACAGATTGCAAATTTACATTAGTGTCTCGTAATAACAGTGTTAGAAATTAGTGTTCTGCGTTTCAATGGTTTTCAGCATAGGAGAAAATGAGATGCATTATAAAATGTGTAATTTGTATTATTGGTGAAGGCAATTATACTCTAAATTTTCTAAACCTTAGGTATTGATGAACCATTGCACATCAAGAGAAGAAAAGTAATAAAACCAGGTTTCATACACAGTCCATGGAAAAGTGCATACATCAGGCAACACAGAATTGATACTAACTGGAGGCGAGGAGAACTCAAGTCTCCTAAGGTAACTGAACTCTTGCATGATGTAACAGAAACCATTAATCAGTGTTAGTATGTAGTGTACTCTTCCATATCTGACAAGCAGTATAACTTGACAACCCATGTCCTATAGAAAGAAAACAATATATTTTAAAATAACTGAAAATGTAACTGACAGTATTCCTCTTTGCTAATATCTCTAGTGTGACAACTAATTGTACTTGAATAAAAGATGAATTGACTTACGTGTTGTTCTGTCTATTGCATGTAAATGAAAATTTCTGAATATCCTGTTGAATTTTGTGTCATATACATACTACCTAAGAATTTGCTCCCTCTCTGACTAAACATGATTTTTTGAGGAGTGCCCATGTTTGGGGGGTTTTTTGATGGCTTTTGTGTGTTTTAATTTTATAAATTTAAGCATAATTCTGATTTTCTGCCTTATAACATTTCAATTATATAAAGAATGGCAAAAATACTTGAAATCCTTAACTATATTTTTTTCAACTGGAAAAAAAGCAATTTGGGGAGACATTTTGTATTAAAACGTATACATTATGGCAGGCTTTTTTGTTTAAGTTGAAAAAGTTGATGATTATTGTCTTTCTACTTAGTAGGCACTTTTGTTTTTGTGTGTCAAAATTGCACAACTTAAGTGCATATTCTTTTGGTTTGAGCAGATAAAATAGATGATTATAAAATATGTTTGTGTTTGAACCATATTTATGAGGTCTTGACTGAGTAAAATTTTAATAGTTGATGTCTCAAGTATAAATAATAGAATATGAAAACAATAAAATGTTTAATACTTAATTCATCTGCCAGGAAGGATGCTTCATATTTTATACAAATTTTTACTCTGGAAATAGACTATGGATTACTGTTGCTATTTATGGCCTCATTTTTCTTTTCACCAGTATTTTAAAAAACATAATGTAGTAACGTACTTCTGATCTGTACATCTATGTTATAGGTGCTGAAAGGACATGATGATCATGTGATCACATGCTTACAGTTTTGTGGTAACCGAATAGTTAGTGGTTCTGATGACAACACTTTAAAAGTTTGGTCAGCAGTCACAGGCAAAGTAAGTGTACTTCTCTCTACACTTCGTAAAGTCACCATTTGGTACATACCTTTACAAGGATCAACCAGTGAAAGGAAAACAAGGATTCATTTCTGAGTCTAGCTTATTTTGATAGCAAATATCAGAGCTTCTAATTCAGCTTTTTTCTTGGCATGAAAATGATGTTTCTCATGATAGGGATGTCATTAGTTTCTTCTTCATTTAAATAGTTTGTCTATCTTTGTGACTTAGCTATTTTAAGATTTTACAGATGTGCTTTTTTTTTCTTTTTTTTGGCTTAATTTTTCCCACTTTTATTAACCATCAAAGTTATATCTCCTTCCTTTTTAATCTTTTTCAAAAATATGACTGAGGGATATATTTTTTCCTTGTAAACTTTGTTGATAACCTACCTATAGTTTAAAAGTTAAATAAATCATGTTAATTTTGATTTATCTCAAACCATGTAAGATAGAAGTTAAGCAGGCTAGTTATTTAAATAGGAGTTTGAAGGAAACAAAGCAGTCCAGGCAGTCAGTTTCACTTCATACAATATTATACTATAATGGTTCTCTACTGAATACTTATTTTTATCTGTCCAATGGAAAATATTTTCTTGAATTAAGTAATTGACCACCTAAAAATGAATAGAAGAAAGTGTGTGGGGAGGGGGAGATCTGTCTTTTAAAATGTCTTATAACATGTTGATTCTTGGGCAAGAATCTTCTAAATATTCCAAGTCAGATGTAAAAGTTTTTTTAAAACTGCTTCGTATTTCCGTAGTGTAATATTAGTTTTGGATTTATTTCAGGGTTTTAGTGTCTGTCTTTACTTGTCTAGAAGTACCTTGCCTAGAAGTACCCTAACTACTGCCTTGGGGCAGATTCAGATGAAATGTGGAATGTAGCCACACCCAACTCTGTTGGCATTCTTTCATTGAATTCATTCCCATGGAAGAAACCAAGTTGCAATTTTAGTATTATTTTATCAAAGAGGCCAGGCCGGAGTTGTCATACTTTAGTGAGAAAGGTTTACTGTCTACATACTTGTTCCTCGACTGTGTGTGTGTGTATAATATGCAGTGCTGCTGAATAAACAAAGAAATACACAGTGATGGGATCATGTTATATTGATGTGAAAAATTATTTTCTAATATGCCAAACATTCCAACTGAGTAAATAACTTTACTTCAGATTTTAATGAACTACTGAAATGTTATTTACATTGTTTTTCTTTCTACCCAAAAGTAATCATCTTAAGTGTTTTTGCAGTGTCTGAGGACATTAGTGGGACACACAGGTGGAGTATGGTCATCACAGATGAGAGACAATATCATTATTAGTGGATCTACAGATCGGACTCTCAAAGTGTGGAATGCGGAGACGGGAGAATGTATACACACCTTATATGGGCATACTTCCACTGTACGTTGTATGCATCTCCATGAAAAAAGGTAGGGGAAACCCTGTAGGGGTTGGGAATTCTTCCTCTGTTACTTGTGAACTTGGGGCCTTTTGTATAGAGTTCAGTTGTACAGTACTTACTATGTCTAACAGAGAGATATTGATAATATGCTCCTAAATTAGACTTTCATCATTCAACTTCAGATACTTCTCTGCTAGGAAAGCAGTAGTGTATTGCCTTAAAATTGGGCAGTAGGGTATTGCCTTTAAATTTCCGTCCTCATTTAATGTGTTGTTGGCTTCCACCTTGAAACTCTGTTCTCTGATCTTGACTAACGCCTTACTTTATTGTTCTAAATCTTTGATGACTCATCATCTTCAAAAAAAATTTGGGAGGGGGCATATATTTCCAGTAGTGGGACAAATTCAGTAATTCAGGCTTCAAGTCTCTGAGTCTTTTTGATTATCCACCACCCTTCCCCCACTCCATCATATCCCCTGTGTCTGGGCAAAAGCTGAGGCCTGTGGGTTTTAACTTACTCTCTCATTACCTATCACCTGAACTACTGACAGAGCTTTCAAACTTGGTCACCTTTTACACAGCTGGCAGAGAACCTCCTCTAATTACGGTAGTACCACTGCCCTTTGGGAGCCTACTGTTGCCTACCGAATTAAGGAAGAAACCCTCAATCCAGTTTTCAAAATAGTTTAAGCCAAACCAGACTGCTTGCCTTTTTCTTCTCAGCATCTTTGCTGTTGCTTTTATCGCCTCCTACAGAGCCCTCCTATTAAAGTCCTTTCTATCTTCCATCGGCGTGTCTTCACAGTACCCCTGTTAAACAGGTGTGATTTCTACCTCCTTTGTCAGAAAAGGTCTCTCTGAAGGGTCCTTGCAGTGAATCCACTCCAGTTTTTACCGTTAATTCATTCTGTCCATGGCATCTTCTTTATCAAGAACCATTACATTTAGCAGATTTCACTTTAGATTTGTAATATGTGCAGAAAAGTACCTTCTCACTTGTAATTTGAATCTACTTTGAACAGTGTGCTCTACTATTAAAATTGGGGGGGATTGGTATCAAGAGACCTTGCATTTCAGTTTCCATTATGTTCTGACTTAAATCTCTCAATGCTTCCATTTTCTACTGTTCCAAAGGTGGAAACTCTGGCCTGTCTTAATCTCTTAGGAATGACATTAAAGACATCTGAGTTTTCAACTCTCCTTTGTAATCCAAAGGTGATTGCCGTATTTGTATCACTCAGGTCTTCGGAAGAGAATAATGTTGGGTCAGATTTTTAAGGGATTTCTGTTGCCCCTACATGTATATGTTCTAAAAATCTGTATGGCTTAATGCCCCGGTAGCCTACGGAATATTTTTAAATATAAGCATAAGCAACCTTTGTTTGAGGACATGTTTAGAACTGGTTAATTTAACCAGAGTATATGGTGTAAAGCACATATGTTTAGCTGTTTAAATTCCAGATTTTGATTTGTTTTGTTGAAAAACCTTTATTGAATTTTTTCCCTAGTCACAAAGGGACTTTGTGCTCATAATTAAAATTGGGGGAAATGACAGAAAGAATAAAGAAGAAAATTTAAGTTTTTCAAAATACTACCACCCATTAGCATTTTACACATATTGCCCACACTAACATTTTATTTCTAAAATCAAGATCTTATTGTATGTGTTTAGAGCTGGCTGCTTCCGCTGCTGCTTCTTTATCTTCTTTGACTTCGTCTTCCTCTTCTTCCTCTTTGTCATTTCTAATTACAGTACAGTAGTCTTCAAACTGTTCCACAGGACCCCAAGGTGCTCCTGCGTCCCTCATAGGTGGAGGAATCAAACAGGCAGAATTCTAGGCTTTCCAACTTCCCATCCCAATCAGAGTAACTCAACTTTTGCATGTTTATATATCAAGGTTTTACATAGTATGTATTTATTTTGAAAACAGGTATTCCTGCTTAAGAAAAGGAAAAAAAGTTTTAATAACCACAGACTTTTTATGTATCATGTTTTCTCACAATATCAAAATTCTAATACATTCTTTTTTCTGTTTTCCCCCCTACAGAGTTGTTAGTGGTTCTCGAGATGCCACCCTTAGGGTTTGGGATATTGAGACAGGCCAGTGTTTACATGTTTTGATGGGTCATGTAGCAGCGGTCCGCTGTGTTCAATATGATGGCAGAAGGGTTGTGAGTGGAGCGTATGACTTTATGGTGAAGGTGTGGGACCCAGAGACGGAGACCTGTCTGCACACATTGCAGGGGCACACCAACAGGGTCTACTCGTTACAGGTAAGAGACCTATCTCTCCTGCTCTTGAGATGCTCTATTGATGAGTCATAAGGTTGTCTTACTCATAATCACTGCCAGATTGCTGATCGAACACAGTCCAAAAAAAGATGAATCAAATTATTCTGCTGTTTACATATACTTTATTTATTTATTGGCTGCATTGGGTCTTCGTTGCTGTGCGCATGTTTTCTCTAGTTGCAGCGAGCAGGGGCTACTCTTCGTTGCGGTGCGCGGGCTTCTCTTGTTGCGGAGCATGGGCTCTAGGCACAGGTTTCAGTAGTTGTGGCTCGCGGGCTCTAGAGTGCAGGCTCAGTAGTTGTGGCTCGTGGGCTCTAGAATGCAGGCTCAGTAGTTGTGGCACATGGGCTTAGTTGCTCTGTGGCATGTGGGATCTTCCCAGACCCGGGCGCGAATCCATGTCCCCTGCACTGGCAGGTGGATTCATAACCACTGTGCCACCAGGGAAGTCCCTACATATACTTTAAAATTGGCATGAAGAAAGCATAAATTTTGAAATTATTTAAATGATTTGTTTCAATTTTTCTGTGATTCATTTCCCTCTAAAATACAAATATTTGTCTTGGAACCTGAGACTTCGGGGCCCTAAATTTTGCTGTGTTAATTAATGGGTAGATAGTCTCACAGGAGAATAACCTGGATTTTAATAAATTCCTTAGAGGATTAATTTGGCCAAAGGCTGCCCCTTTGCCTTGATAGCTGGAAGTTGATGGACCATGTAATTGTGATTCCGTCCCCAAAATGGAAGTGGAACTTTCTGCACAAAGCTGCTCTGCCGTCACAGGGCTGCTGGTTTGTAGTCATGAAGAAGTAAATTTGACTTAAACTGATTTTTGGTTTGTTTTCATTTGAACCTGATATCCTAGAATAGATTGCCATATTTTGACATAAATAACTAGATTAATAGCAAGTTTAGAAAATAGATCTTGTTTCGTTTCGTGAAAGACAACATTTTCAATTCAAAAATACAGTTGACCCTTGAACAACTTAGGAGTCAGGGGCACCAACCACCACCCCCAACCCCCAACTCCAGTCGAAAATCCTTGAATAACTTTACAGTTGGCCCTCAGTATCTGCAGTTCCACATCCAAGAATTCAACCAACCTGGGATTGTGTAGTAGGTATTTAGCAAAAGAAATTCGAGTATAGGTGTGGACCCTCCCAGTTCAAACCCATGTTGTTCAAGGGTCAGCTGTATTTCCTATTACTTACATAGCTTGTTTACCAGTTACTGCCCATTAGTAATCAGCAAATTAGTATGTAGTCCCAGGGCTCACAGTTCTGTCGTTGGGGTATTTGTATCTTAACTGATGGAATACTGTCTATGTCATGAAATATTGACATATAATAAAGATGTCTGTTAACTTAGAAAAGGTTATGAATTTGGAGGAGAGGGAATTGGCTGCAATTGTTTGTATGTTTTGTGATATGTTCGAACCTTAATGAGTATAATAATCTTATTTAAATAAGCCATTAGATTGAGAAAAGAGGTGGTAACATTATTATAGATCTGGGAATTGGTAGATATTTGTTGACTTTGGGTATAGCTGGGAAGCTGGAGAAGAGATGCTGTATATAGTTTGCTTTTGTTCTCAAAATGCCACCACTTCTAATTCCAGATATAATTATCTGTTGGCACATTTCCTAAATAGCATTAGGTTCTTGTAAATGAAATTTTTATTTTACATACAATTTTTAATGGAACTTACTTTTAAGTATCATGAAAGCTATCTCCAGCCCTTTTCATGCTATAGGTGTTGATAAGCACACCCTTTATTCATAAACCACGTCAGTAGTTTCAGCTTCCTATTGGGAAGTAAAACTCAAATGGCAATCCATATTGAATCATTCATGATATGTAACTAGTAAGTGTGGCCAGATGATCTGAAAACAATATTTTCATTTTAGGTGGTTTTTTGAAAATTGTTTCTGCATCTAGTTTGAAGCCACTGTCCATAAAAAACTAGCATTTCTGGTAGAAGCTTCTGAGAACATGCCCTGTAGAGTTGCTTGATTGCATGCACTTTGTCCTAGTACCTCATTTTGTTCCTGGCATTACCCGTGTCTCATGCTTTACTCCCGTCCCCTTTTAGGATTAAGGTCAATAAATAATATCAAGAATATGTACACTTCTAGTCTAATAAACTGTGTCTGTTGTAGTTTGATGGCATCCATGTGGTGAGTGGATCTCTTGATACATCAATCCGAGTTTGGGATGTGGAGACAGGGAATTGCATTCACACGTTAACAGGACACCAGTCGTTAACAAGCGGCATGGAACTCAAAGACAACATTCTTGTCTCTGGGAATGCAGATTCTACAGTTAAAATCTGGGATATCAAAACAGGACAGTGTTTACAAACATTGCAAGGTAAATATTGGCTACCCACCTTTAGTTGTGTTCCTTAAAAATGAGATTGTTGGTCAAAAGAGAAATATGGAGCTTTTGTGTCACAGAAAGAATTAACCTCATACAAAATGAAAACTTATTTTGGATAAGTTTATGAGCCTTTCCACTCTGACTTGAGTAGGATGGGAAGGATTCACAGTGCCCACTGAACTAGAGGAAGAAACATGTGAAAGCCACTAATACTAAATGAGGCACAGCAGTGTTAACTCCTTATATCATGATTAACTTCTTTTTATTAGTCATAGCCCTTAGAAAGTGTTTTTTCCATTGAGGCCATCTGGTGGGCTATACTGCAGCTTTTTTACTCATTGATTTTGTCTCTTCTTCAGAGTTTTGGAATAGTGTCCATTCAGCCTTTGCCTTTGACTGGTTAGTTCAGAGTGGTAGGGTAATAGATTGTCCATGAGCAGAATACGTGATGCTGGTCTATCTACATCACCACCGAGAGAAGTGCTCATTCATGCAACCGGGACACAAAATGTATGCCTGGTAGCTAACCACGCTTCCTGGAACACAGAACCCTCAGAGATTAACGTTTCAGTTACAAATAGCTACCAGATTTTCTTACATCCCTGCCGATCCTAAAATACTCAGAACACAGTTTCTAAATGTGCAGCGTTTTAAATATTTCATTTATTGTGTGTTCCAATATAGATTCCACAAATTACAGTATAACTGACCCTTAGTCATGATTTCTAACCAGTAACGAAATTCCTTTGGTTTTGCCTAGGTCCCAACAAGCATCAGAGTGCTGTGACCTGTTTACAGTTCAACAAGAACTTTGTAATTACCAGCTCAGATGATGGAACTGTAAAACTATGGGACTTGAAAACGGGTGAATTTATTCGCAACCTAGTCACATTGGAGAGTGGGGGGAGCGGGGGAGTCGTGTGGCGGATCAGAGCCTCAAACACAAAGCTGGTGTGTGCAGTCGGGAGTCGCAACGGGACGGAGGAAACCAAGCTGCTGGTGCTGGACTTTGATGTGGACATGAAGTGAGGAGCAGGAAAGGTGGCATCGTCCCAATGTGTAGACGACATACTCCCTGCCCTTCCCCCTGCAAAAGAAAAAAAAAGAAAAAAAGAAAAAAGAAAAGAAAAAGAAAAAAAATCCCTTGTTCTCAGTGGTGCAGGATGTTGGCTTGGGGCAACAGAGTGAAAAGACCTACAGACTCAGAAGGAAAAGAGGAAGCGATGACAAACCGCAACTGACAAGAGAGGCGCCTGCCGGCTCGTCCCGGAAAAAGCTTCACTTTGGACTGAGGGCAGCTTTGCAAAACGAGACTTTCGAAATCAAACCAGGTGCAATTATTTCTTTATTTTCTTCTCCAGTGGTCGCTGGGCAGCGTTACTGCAGAGACGTCGTTACAGATTCTGCTAGCCTGTTCTTTTACCACTGAGACCTAGAAAGAAGCTGCAGTAACATCCACACAGTACCGGTGGACTTTCTCACCAGAGAGCATCTGCAACAAAAAGTCATTTTTCTGGAGCGGAAAAGCTAAAAAGGAAAAAAATTACTGTGAATTGTTTTTGTACAGTTACCATGAAAAGCTTTTTTTTTTTTTTTTTTTTTTTTTGCCAACCATTGCCAATGTCAATCAATCACAGTATTAGCCTCTGTTAATCTATTCCTGTCGCTTCCACATACACTCTGCAATGCCTGTGTTGCTCAAAGGTGGCAAGTTGTCCTGGGTTCTGTGAGTCCCGAGATGGATTTAATTCTTGATGCTGGTGCTAGAAGTAGGTCTTCAAATATGGGATTGTGTCCCACCCCTGTACTGTACTCCCAGTGGCCAAACTTATTTATGCTGCTAAATGAAAGAAAGAAAAAAAAAAAAGCAAATTATTTTTTTTTATTTTTTTTCTGCTGTGACGTTTTAGTCCCAGACTGAATTCCAAATTTGCTCTAGTTTGGTTACGGAAAAAAAAAAGACTTTTTGCCACTGAAACTTGAACCATCTGTGCCTCTAAGAGGCTGAGAATGGGAGAGTTTCAGAAAATAAAGAGTGAAGTTTGCCTGCAAGTAAAGAATTGAGAGTGTGTGCAAAGCTTATTTTCTTTTATCTGGGCAAAAATTAAAACACATTCCTTGGAACAGAGCTGTTGCCGCCTGTTCTGCGGAGAAACTTTTCTTTTTGAGGGCTGTGGTGAATGGATGAACATACATGATAAAACTGACAAAATATTTTAAAAATATATAAAACACAAAATTAAAATAAAGTTGCTGGTCAGTCTTAGTGTTTTACAGTATTTGGGAAAACAACTGTTACAGTTTTATTGCTCTGAGTAACTGACAAAGCAGAAACTATCCAGTTTTTGTAGTAAAGGCGTCACATGCAAACAAGCAAAATGAATGAAAAAGTCAAATGGTTTGCCTCATTCTCCAAGAGCCACAACTCAAGCTGAACTGTGAAAGTGGTTTAACACTGTATCCTAGGTGATCTTTTTTTCCTCCTCCTGTTTATTTTTTTTTGTTTGTTTTATTTATAGTCTGATTTAAAACAATCAGATTCAAGTTGGTTAATTTTAGTTATGTAACAACCTGACATGATGGAGGAAAACAACCTTTAAAGGGATTGTGTCTATGGTTTGATTCACTTAGAAATTTTATTTTCTTATAACTTAAGTGCAATAAAATGTGTTTTTTCATGTTAGTATGCCTGTTTCTTCCACTGAGGTAATAACACTTCATTATCAATATTTAGGGTTTGTCTCTGATATTTTAATCTTCGCATCCCCTGTAGTGCGGCATAGAAATTGATGCTTCCAGGCCTATTGTCCACAGCCAGAGTAAGAACAGTGGGCCGCAAGATGCAAATTGTATCTATTTAGACAGTGCAGGAGGATGTGGCACTGTGCTCATCTCTATTACACTGGGGTATATATGTGTGAAATCTGGTCCCTCAAAGAGCCACCAGACTTTTATGGTAGTTACAACTAGAATTCATATAGGAAGTTCATTTTTAAAATGTGACCACATGTCGACTACTTACCAGGAACTTTCTATGCATTCTCTCTGAAGCTCCCACCATCCTGAGAAGTAGACACCATTCTCTCCACTTTAAAGATGAGGGCAGGACTGCGGCTCACACGGGTTAGGTGTTTGTCAGGAGTCAGGTACCTGGCCAAGCACCAGGATTCACACTCATGCCCTTTAAGGAGAAAGAAACCTAGAATTTTGACAGACTAAAGCAAGATTTGGGGCGGGGGGGGATCATTTTTGTGGTAATTTCAGGCTCTTTTGTCGCTGTTTTATTGAATAAATCTAGCATTTTATAAAGTAAGGGAAAAAAATGAAGTTCAGTTACTCAAATTAGGTAGCCTCTCAAGTAGCAGGTTCCTGCCGTGTGTGTATCTCCAGGAATCTCAACTATCCAGGCCCGACTGAGGTGAACGTTGGAAAGTTAACAAATATTGATGCTACTTAGAGAATGAAAGTCACAAAGCATGTGTTCTTTACTCCTAAGGCAGCAATTCTTGGGCCTCACTCTCCCAAAACTGCTGAATGAGAACATCTGGGGATGGGACCCAAGAATCTGCATTTAAGCTAGCTCACCAGGTGAGGTATGGACACGACTTTGAGAACCACTGCCCTAGAGACCTTCCAGTACGTTTGGTTATTTGGTTTTTTAGTCCACAGCACATTACAGGCACAAGAACATCAGAAAGAAGTGACAGGTTAAGGGAAAAGACAGAAAAAACCACATGGTTAAAGACAAAAATCGTATTAGGCAATGAAGTGCAGGTGAGCGGCCCGGCCTGCTTTGGGGAGAACCGGGGCGAAGCCCGGAGCCATGACTGCTGTTCACACGGACAACTCAGGGATCAAGAAGAAGTTGTAGTCCTACTTGGTAGTCTTGAAACTGCTTGATTTTTCATAACGTAAATGTGGCTTGACTCTAATACAAGTGAAGAACAACATCGTCAATAAAAATAAATGTACAGTATAGAATAGAATGAGTTCACAGACAAATACGCTTGAATCCAAATCCCAGTTCTGTCTATTTATGGGACCTTCATCGGATTACTTGACCTCATGTTTCCTCATCTTCTAGGAGGTAGAGAATACCCACCTCCTAAGGTTATTGTAGGGATTAAACGCAATGTTATAAAGCACATAGCACACTATTGGCTCTTGTAGCTCAATTAAGTGGTAGCTGCTATTACAACTTTAAGAAAATAGACCCAGATAATTGTAACTTGCTATATTTGGGAGCAATTGAATGTATTTGTGACTCATTCAGGTATGAAATAAAAATAGTATTTCTCTATATGTAGCAATTTACATTTTTTAAGTGGAGTCACATAGATTTCTCGTTTGAGTCTTATGGAAACCTTGTAAAAGACAGATATGGAGCACCTAGGAGTGATTTTATATATGTTCATTAAATATTATTTATGAATAAATGAATAATCTTTATTACAGTGGATCTGTTCCTGAAAGGGAAAATATTACCCTCATCCTAAAGGAATTAACGTATTGTCATTGAAGTAAGAAAGGTCACAAAGGGAAACCCTGCTTTGTGGCCTCCTTAATGAAGAAATTCACCACCTTATATAACTGTGAATTTTCAACTCTTTATACTGGAGTAAAGGCAGTCCCCACATTTAGATGTTACAATTTCCCAAAGATCAAACATTGCCTGAAACTAAACTTAGGACACAGAGTAACCCATAAAAGCTCAGTAAATACCTGTTGAACTGAGCAAAGAGAGTTTACTATCTCTCTCTCTTTTTTTTTAATTGGAATTGTTCATAATTTTGCCACTTGGAAACTCCCTTCCTGCTGTTTAAGAAGCATAGCTATTTCATTAATTTGCAACAGCTAGTACATGCCAAATGGTTAAGTAAATGTTTCAACCTACCTATCTGTTTAATTTCAAAAGGTAGTTGACATTTAGTTAAGTGTATTAACTGTTTTTAAGCCATTTTCTCTATGCCTTTTGGGCTAGCCTGTTATAAAGTCTTCTTTCTACTTCTCTGAACTGATTGGAGGCTACAATCAAATAACAACAAAGACCTCTGTGCCTTTCTCTTCCCTGAAGTGAAACAGGATAGAGGGCAGCTTCCCCAGACCCAGGTTGTGCCTTGTTTTCTGCACACTTTTCCCCGATGCACTCACTGCACTCTGTGAAACAAAGACACCAGGGTGGACAGAGAAACCACCTGGCAGAGCCTGCCCAGCTCTATCCTGGCTCCTATAACTCCTAACATCCCATATTAATAGAAACCAGAAACAAGCGGCTTGCTTGGCACAAGTAGATTAGATTCACATCACACTGATTCTGATTCCTTCCCTCAGGTACAACTTTATTCATTTTCCTTCTATTAGTCATCCTCACCCCCAAGAAAACGAGTCAGCGTTGTAACCTCTACTCCATCAGATTCATCGGCAACAGAGGATTCGACCTTGTCGTCCCTTGCAGCAATTCGAGGAGAAACTCCTAGTTTGTAAAGCCATTTGGAATTCTACCGATAGTCAAAGTGGTTTAGTGTTGCTGGTGAATGAATTTGAATAAATGCTTCTGACGCAGGTTGTTTTCATGTTCCCTGACTCACTGCGTTTTGGAGATAGGTTATGTGTGTGCATGTGTACACAACGTGCATATACAAGAATATATTGGAACCTGTTTATATAACATTTCCATTAAGCCTTTCCCCTCATCATCCATGAAGAAAAAAGGAATGGGCCATATGAAGGGAAGGTGTTGGTGGCCAAGAGACTTCCCAAGTCTTTTCTGTGACAGATCAATGGCCTCTGTGTGAACAGGGTGTGTTTTCACACAATGTTCTGCATTAAGCAAATGGTAATTACCATATGGTAATTTGAAAAGTGGGTGCACGGTTTTTTATTTTGGCATGGCCTGCCAAGGAGATGGATTTTAAATTGGTCCAAAGTGGCTGCACCCAGCTCCCCATTTTGGGGAGTGCCAGTCGTCGATTTGAATTGCAAACAAACATAGCGTGGCATAGTTCACTAGCCAACACGTCTCGTCCATTTGATTAATACTAGTGATGCCCAAAGGAGGGAGGTTCTTGCCAACTTCGTTCCTCTACCACCTTCTCTTTCTAGGTGGAGGAGATCAGAAATATTAAAAGGTAATTTCAAAGGTTCTTCAAAAAAAGGAAAAGCACCAAAAGCTGAAATGACTCAGAATGCACCTTTCCCCAAAGTGTAAATAAATTCTAGACCCAGTTCCTAGGAAGACTCATTGCTGAGATTAAAGCCTGGCGACTTCCCAGTTTGCAATTGGGTATAAAAATAGCAGAGTTTCTATTTCAGATGATCTGATTCTCCCCAGGATTCTTAAGGACAAGGAACCACTGAGCAGACATTTTGATGTTTTATTCTTCGCTTTGGAAAATCTATCGTGGCCAAACTTACCAAGGCTATTTATCTTTGGGTTTTGCTTTGCTTCAGCGGTCGTGCTCTGCAAAAGGAAAATTATGTTGGAATCACTCTTGCAAATCAAAGGTTCAAACATAATAGAGCACAGAAATATATTGCCAGTTTACTGCTTTTCTAGGAGATTCATAGATTATAAAAGAGACATCAAACCACTATTCCCCATAAGAGGAAGGAAGGTTACTTGCAAGACTTTTTAAACATATTTTAATGAAGCCCATTAAGACTTCACCAAACCATTATGCCTTACTAAACGCAGGCAGCAAGACAGTCTAGTCCCCTGCTACCATGAGCCTTTCAGTTTGAGGATTCTCACCATTCCTATAAAGTGACTTCATGATCTTAAATCAATCTAGCAAGGACATAATACGGTGTAGAGATTAAAAGTAAAACCGGGTGCACCTCTGTTAAGAGTCAGATCTGAGTTTGGGAGACCTGAAGCTCATAAACTTAAGGACCCTCTTAAAGAAAAGAAAAAACTTACAAAATTAGATCCCAAAGTGAACATTTAGAATGATAAAGATTATGACAACTTACTGAGGCCTTGGTAATTCAGATCCCTTTCTCTGAGATCTCTTTAGGCAATTACCAGAGTTGCTTAATAGAAGTGCTTCTGACTGAAGGCTGGCTTCTGCTCCCCCCTGCACCTCTTAGCACCCCCAGCTCTCACAGGGATCTGTTAAAGGAGGGGGCCTGAAGCTCAGCTTCATCAGTTTCAGGGAAAATCCTCCTCTGTTCTCCCAACTCTAACATGTCATGGGGATTACATGAGACACTGTATGTTGAGCATTTAGCAGTGTGCCTGGTATGCAGTAGTATTCATTAAAGGGCTGTAGATATCAACAGTAATAATGGTAGCTAGCTGCTATCATACACTTATTATAACTTAGCATGGTGACAAGTACTTTAAAATCATTTATTACTCATTAATCTTCTCAACTGTCCCATGATATATTATTATTAGCCCTATTTTACAGATGAGGAAACAGGTACAGAGATGTCAAGGTACTTGCTCAAGGCCACGAAGTTAAGAAGAAAAAAAAAACAAACTTGTAGAAACTGGGATTCAAACCTGGGCTTGTGGCCCCAGAGCCCAAGCTCTTACCCACTTTATTATGCATTGATTCACAACTGCCTTGCAAATATAGGAACATGTAGTATGTTGTAGATCATACCAGAAAATGACGCAGTCTCAGTCCCAACCTGCCGACCTGGGAGCTGACAAAGCCACAGAAGCAGGCATGGGCCTGGATTTCAACTAGGGAGCCCTGAAGAACAGTGTGTAGTAGATTCCTGCTATGGTTTGGCTGTAATGAATCCTCTTTTGTTGGAAAATTGGAATCACTTTTTCCAGTTGCAGAGTCAAAAGAGAGTGAGTTGCCTAAAAAGAAAGGCATAGCAATGAAAATATAGGAATAATGGGTAAAATAGTGTATTATTAAAAGAAAGTTTGCTTCCAGATCATTTAGGGAAAAATATATGCTATTTCTACAAAAGATGGACGCTTTAGTTATACAAGAATTTTTTTTTTTTTTTATAAATCCCATTGATGCACTTGTGCCCCCAAAACAACTAGGCAAATGAGGAGCAAGCTTTTGCATTCTCAGGATTGATACATGGTGAATCCTCAATAAATGTTAGCAGCCTTTGTTGTTGTTATTATTATCAAGAAATACAGCTGTAGTCAAATTCCATCTCAGCCACTTGTGTGACTCTGGAAGACTTTTTTTTTAATCTTTCTGAACCTCTGTCATCATCTGTAGAGGAGAAAGTTGTGAATGTTACATAAGAGAACTCATAAAGCACCTGGTACAGTCTTGGCTAATTATATACTCAATGAATGGTAGTCATCTTTAGTATCATCACCACCACTAACAACAGAGATAGTGGTGACTGCGTTTCAGGGCATCATTTCAAGCTAAATCTGGAACAGCAGACCTGTAAGACTTCTGGAACACAGTGCCCCAACTACCTTCCAAACTATGCCAGGAATAGATATGCCAGAGAGCAGTCTCCCCTGTTAGAAAGTAATCCAGTTTAAAATGACAATTCTCTTTCTTTCCAAAGACTTAATTAAATAATAGGAGAGAAATTAAACAGGCATAATCCCAAAAGGGGAGCAGGAGAGGAGAGCCAAGTAGAGCAAAGATGTCACCAGCTTTGGATGAAGGAAAACAGATGGAGGGGTGGCCTTTAGATGAGTAGGTTAGAGAAACTACAACCTAAAGTGCCCATAAAGAGGGGGTCACTAATGGGAAGTGAGCTGACCCCTCTATGTGGATGGCGAGGCCAGACACAGGGCTCAGAGCTGGGGACTGATTGAAAGTAAGAGCAGGGGTGAGTGGGACCTACCTCTCTTTCTCATCTTCTTGCAGCCAGGGGACCATCTGTGTTGAACTCACCCCTCTCTGGGCCCAACACACTCGCCATTTACAAGAACTATGAAGGGATGTGACCCAAACTGCATACCCAGGCTTAGGCAGAGGCAGCAGGGGTTGAGGCTCAGAAATGAAAATGGAGATTAAGTTACAGTCTGCAGTTCTCCCCAGCTCTGTCGCAGAAGGCCAACAGTCTGGCATATACCAGAGGATTCTTTCCCAGAGAAGCGAACAACAGGGAAAAAAGTTTCCATGTACTGGTGTTGGTGGGAGAGGCGAGAGTTCCTCCAATGAAAGTTGGCTTCCCTCCCAATCAAAGGAGAAACTCCTCTTCCAGTGAACCCCAACCAATACAGAGAGCCTTCTCTCTGATTTTTAGTGTCTGTCTCTTAAATATGAACAGATAGTCAAGAATCACCAAACATCTGAGAAAGACCTCCAATTTGAAAGACTAAGCCAAAAACATATGAAATAAACTTGGAAAAAGAACAGTAGAAAGATAAAATACTATCTTACAATACAGGGCCAGGATGCACTATTTTAAAGGCCTTGTGGAAACTAAAATGTGGTAGAAATTCAAAAAGAAAAAGAAAAACCTTCAATAGAAAATAAAAATTGAACAAATCAAACAGAAATTTTAAAAAAGAGATGGAAATTAGCAGAGAAAACATAAAAGACTTAGAAGATCAGTCTGAGACATCTTATACCTAATAACAGTGTCAAAAAAGAAAATAGCACAGAATAAATTATTCAAAAATTAATATAAGAAAACTTAGCAGAATTGAAGGACAGAAAACCTCTAGATTGAAAGGGCCACTCAGTGTCCTTTGAATAAATGGATGAAAAGAAATCCATACCATGATTTATTATTATGAAAGTTTGGAACACCTGGGCTAAAAAGAAGTCCCTAAAAATTTGTGGAGGGAAAAATCAGGATTAAAAAAATGAGAAATGGAATTCTGGACTTCTCAATAGCAACATCAGATGCTAGAAGCTGAAGGTCTCTGAAATTCTACAGGCAAATTATTTTTAATTTATAATTGTACACCCAGCCAAATTATTGACCAAGTGAGAGGGAGAATTAAAAACATTCCCAGACAAAGGACTCCAAACACTACCTCTCACAAACTCTTTCTTAAGAGGCTGTGGACAATATGGTCCAACAGAACAATGAAATAAACCACGGAAGAGGAAAACATGGTATACAGAAAATTGAGATTTCAATACAGGAGAGGGAGTTCTAGGATGATGGATGGGCATTTGGACTCAAGAACTACCAGTCGAGGTGTGAGCAGGGAGGGCCTTAGGAGAAAGGCCCTAAGAATACAAAGGAAATGATAATTCATCTCACAGTCATGGTACAACATTTAGAGAAAAACACTTCTCAGAATTCAGGACATCAGATGATAAATTCAGAAAAATTTTTAAAAGCTTCAATATATTAAAAGCTATGCAACACATCAAAATGAGGCAATTATTAATTCAAAATAGTATGTGAAAAAACTTAAGCATAGTTAGTACACTGTGTAGCCCTGGAGTAAACCATATTCATGCAGCTATAAAAATGTAAATACTGATTAAAGACTGTGCTAAAACGTATGTGAGGGAGGGGAGGGATGTGGGATGGTGGGAGAGTTAAATCCTCCTCTACCATAATTAGAAGTTATTAATGTTTAAAATGAAAAAAAAAAAGCTAAAAATAAGAGGATAAGCACATTATGAAAAGATGGGAGATAGATAGCCATCACAGAATTAGCTAAAAGAGTTAGAAATGTTTGCCTTTGTGCTTAAGGAGACAGGAGAGGGGTGCAGCATTTTGATATGCTTTACTTTTTTTGCATTAATTTGCTAAAAATATATATTTTAAAGGAAGGCCAAATAAAAATTAGTAGGGCAGGACTTCCCGGGTGGCACAGTGCTTAAGAATCCGCCTGCCAATGCAGGTGACATGGGTTCGATCCCTGGTCCGGGAAGAGCCCACATGCTGCGGAGCAACTAAGCCCGTGCACCACAACTACTGAGCCTGCATGCCTAGAGCCCATGTTCCACAACAAGAGAAACCACCGCAAGGAGAAGCCCACGTACCACAATGAAGAGTAGCCCCTGCTCGCCGCAACTGGAGAGAAAATCCCATGCACAGCAACAAAGACCCAACGGAGCCAAAAAAAAAAAAAAAAAAAAATTAGTAGGGCAAATTTCAGAACTAATGGCACTTCTTTACCCATGCCAGCCAGCATCCATTAACAAGGCACTGATCAAGCTAGTCACCATGAGTTACTAGTCTAATGGCAAAAAAGAGGGGCATGGTGTGCTCCTCTGGAGGAGCTCCACAGGGTGAGAGCCGTGTGGGCACAAATGACCTAGGTTCTCTTTGTCCCCATTTTTCATCTGTAAAATGGGCCCAATGATAAGCCCCCTCCTTAATACATGATGCATGTGATGTGCTCAGCATAGTCTCTGGCTCACGAGTTTTTAATAAAGGGAGCTTTATTTTTACCACCACCCCTCAGTCTCAGGGTGAAAGCTAACTTACATTAAGATCTGGAACTAGTAGGATCCAGTACTTTTGACTTCACGTTCTGATTTGAGCATGGATAGATGGGTAAACTGAGTTGTAACCTCATGTATCTTATATCAGGAGGATTAGCCACTTGTGGAGCCCCAAGGATATAGGCCTCGGGATGATGAGGCCCTCCCCAACCTGTTTTGCCACCATCTCTTTTTTTTTAACTTAATTTTTATTTTGTATTGGAGTGTAGTTGATTTACAATGTTGTGTTAGTTTCAGATGTACAGCAAAGTGATTCAGTTATACATATACATATATCTATTCTTTTTCAGATTCTTTTCCCATATAGGTTATTACAGAGTAGAGTTCCCTGTGCTATACAGTAGGTCCTTGTTGGTTATCTATTTTGTATATAGTAGTATGTCTATGTCAATCCCAAACTCCTAATTTATCCCTCCCCCACAACTTTACCCTTTGGTGACCGTAAGTTTGTTTTTAAAGTCTGTGAGTCTGTTTCTGTTTTGTAAATAAGTTCATTTGTATCATTTTTTTATATTCCATATATAAAGGATATCATATGATATTTGTCTTTCTCTGTCTGACTTCACGTAGTATGATAATCTCTAGGTCCCTCCATGTTGCTGCAAATGGCATTATTTCATTCTTTTTTATGGTTGAATAATATTCCATTGTATATATGTACCACATATTCTTTATCCATTCATCTGTCAATGGACATTTGGGTTGTTTCTACGTCTTGGCTATTGTAAATAGTGCTGCAATGAACATTGGGGTGCATGTATCTTTTTTGAATTATGGTTTACTCTGGATATATGTCCAGGAGTTGGGTTGCTGGATCATATGTTAGCTCTATTTTTAGTATTTTAAGGAACCTCCATACTGTTCTCCACAGTGGTTGCACCAATTTACATTCCCACCAACAGTATAGGAGGGTTTCCTTTTCCCCAGGCCCTCTCCAGCATTTATTATTTGTAGACTTTTTGATGATGGCCATTCAATCATCTCTTTTTAACTAGCTTTGGGTTTTACTTCCAAATTCTCCCACAAGCTATCTTAAGCTTTTTCCTCTACTTGGAAGTACTTCTCAAATGAAAATGACTAAACTTTTTGTAATGTGAAGTCCAGAGTATCTCTTTTGGACACTCTGTCTTTCCCTTAAAATTCTAGATCAAAATTTCAAAAAGGCCAGAGAGGGGTGAGTAGAAGAGCAGAAGCGATGAATTGGAAGGACTTCCTTTGTGTCTGCATTAGGTCCTGCTAAATGGAGCACTGAGGGTGAGTGCACAATTCCTCCCAAGCCAAAAGGCTTTTTCCCACCTGGGAAATGTGCAGCATGAATTAGTCTGGGTGCGTATTGGTCCCCAGCACAGCACAGCTGTGACAGGTGTGCTGTCACTGTGAGTTACTCCTGACCTTCCAAGCCTGCCTAAAACAGACAGCAGCAGTGCCGTGAGTTCTTCATCTGCCCTGGCTGCTCTCTCTAAAGGCTCTAGAACCAGTGGAAGCCTCAGAGGTGCACAGGATTTGGGGACTGGGGCTGGGGGTCGGTGTGGGCTTGCTGCTGTCAGCTCAGCTCTCCAGGCTGAGTTCTAAGAACCATGTGACAGGCTGCAGCCACCTGATCCTTTTGAACACATCCCAGATGGCCAGAAAGCCCCCCAACCACAGACCTTCCTTGTGGCGCCTGGGTCCTGAGTGCCAGACTAGTCATTCGTGTACGTTTCACTGTGGCTTTCTGGTTGGCGATCTAGACTCTCACCCAACAAGATTCCTGTAGGTTTCAAGGCAACTAGAGGGACCGATAGCAAGCTTGTCTTTTTTGAGGACTATATAACCATCACTTGACAACTGAAATCAGCTGTTGGTTGAAGAGGGCGGTGTCTTCGTTTTCTGAAGTCATCAGTGACTTCATAAGATGTATCCTCGAATGTTAAGGATGTGTGAACAGATCAGGCCTAGTATCATTACCCTCAGTGAAGGTTTTGTGTTGTGGTTTTGTTTTGTTTTGTTTTTAATTTAAAGCAGCCATCAGAGACCCAGGGTCTAATTTAATTAAGCAACTCGGCTTCATGGCCAGGGCTCCAATGAAAGACTCTCTTCAGTATTGATTTGCTGCTTCTGGAAGTTGGCCCAAGTTCCCACACAGGTGTTGGGAACACCTAGTTCTAGTTGGAAAAGAAACACCAAGGAGAGAAATGCTGTGACATTTCCTCTTCTCTCAGAACCCAAGTCCTTTGCTTTGGTGAGTACAATTCTTTAAAACTCCTAGGAGAGGGATTCTGGTACTTTGCTTGCAAAAGCCTCCCCACCCTGATCACACACACACCCTCCATCCGCAGGGCCTGAGCCTACACACACCCTACTGTTTCTGTTTATTTCCACTGAGCTAAGGAGTCATTGCAATGGGGAAAATAAATTAGAACTAAATTAGACGGACATTCAGAGTCCTGGAAGCATGACTGCTGATGAACATTACTGGTTGTTTTACTGTTTTCTCCACTGCCTGGGGGGGTGGGGGGGTGGGGGGGGGGTGGCTTCCCACATCAGTAACGGGCAATCTGGCTAATCAGTGCACAGAACAGAAATCTGGAGAGAGGTCCAAATCTGCTAAGATGGAGAGTGGCATACAGCAATTCAAGTTGTATCCATCTCTAAGAAAAAAAAAATCACTTACCTACAGAATATACTCAAATTGTTGAAAAGCTCTTACTTCACTCTTTTCCCTTGCTTACCCTAAGTTGGAGAAATCCAAATTAGAAAACTTCCTATTTAAGATAATCAACAGAGGAGAACAACAGATCAACTTGGCCTAATATCAGTAGCAGTGAAGACCAATTAACAAATTCATGAATTGTGTTGTTTACACTTCTAGTCCTAAAGTTAATTATGCGATCAAGTAATAGCTTTTGCCTTGATTACAGGGCCCTTAGGAAATAAAAGTGTGTTTCCACTTTACAAGAATGTTTGCATTTCAGTCCTGCATTGAAAGCACAGGAACTGAGCTTAGTAAGTATCACCTGTACACACCACTGTAGTCAAAGGAGAGGGCTGTTAAAAAAAGAGACAACAGGCCCTAAATGGAGTCACTTGTGCTAAGCCCACGTCACCAAACTGAGACTTAATAGCTAACCTAATTGCAGTTTCAGCCTCTCCCAGCAAAGTAATCTTAACCAGTCAGTCTGGAATTTCCTGGTCAGCCCTAGAGAGGTAATTCACCTGATAGACCCTGGCTGTCCCCCAGAGGAAGGAGACCCTGCCTGGAACAATCCACTCTGCTAGAATAACTTCCTCGCCCACCTCCTTCTGCCTATAAAAGTCTCATTTTTGCAGCTCTTCAGAGCTCCTTTCTATTTGCTAGATGGGGTACTGCCCAATTCATGAATTGTTGAGTAAATCCAAAAGCCAATAAGATCTTTAAAATTTACTCAGTTGAATTTTGTTTTTTAACAGGGTCTTAGCCTCAAGACTCGATGTGTAAACAGAAACGTAATTCGTAGAAGTACTAACATCCACCTATACATTTTTCCCCTCTCTCTGCTTTAGACTGTTTGTATTGTCAATTCTTTCCAGATGTTGTAGATTGGAGAGTGCAGGTCTTTTCTCATTATTCCCTATTGGGAAGAATCAGTAAAATTAGCTACTTGGCCTTAAATATATGTACAGAAAAAAGAAACGTCACCTACATTTTCAGGGGACAATCTTAGCAAGCCTGTTCCAGGTCTCTGTGAATAATGACAGCTTACATTTTTTGAGAGATGATTGGCCCATGACAGGCACCTCACATGAATTAATTTGTGTAGTTTTTACAATAAGCCTATGAGGTAGTGTAGGGGAGCCAAAGTTGCCACCCCAAAATGTCTCTTTGGACCTTGACTATTTCGAGTTAAAAACAATCAACGTCCAAGAGAGGAAGAAACTCTGACCTTTCCCCTAACTGCCTAAAAGAATTTACACAGAGGGCCGGTTCCCGGAAGAGAGCTATCTCCAGAGAGATCTGCTAGGAATATGGGCGAGGTGTGGTGGGAAAACTTGGGCATGGCCTAGAAATCAGAGTCCGCTTTGTGTCCCAGTCTCTGCAGGGCCCAGCAAACATTTATTTACCAAATATTTGCTTTTCTATCTCCATGCGAATTGCCTTCCCCCCCTTTGAGGTCTCAAACCTGTAACCCCAACATTCTCTTTTGTCTTTAGCTGAAGATGGTATTTGAGGCAAGGGCTTCGGTCATTTTGGCGAGTGACTCCGTTTTTCCTGGGTCTCTCCCATGTACACATGTTATTAAACTTTGGTGTGATTTTCTCCTATTCATCTGTCTCATGTCAATTTAATTCTTAGACCAGCCAGAAGATGCTAGAAGGGTAGAGGAATACGTCTTTCTCCCAGACAGTAGATACTATCATTCCCATCATCTCTCCTCTGCAGGTGAGAAAACGGAGGCATTGAGAGATTATGCAAACTGGCCAAGCCCCTAGCAGCTAGTTAAGTCGGGATTTGAACCCAGGCAATCTGGCCCCAGAGCCTCCACACTTAACTACCATGTGCTATTGTTTCTCCCTTTGGGCCCCAACTCTGGTTTGCAGTATTAGAGGATAGTGGGTTATTTCAACAAAATGGAGAAGCAACACCTAGAAGGTATATTGTGTCGCTTGTAAACTTTAAATTGAGGTGCAAAAGTTAACCTCTTCTGCATGCCATCACTTCTGAGTAATCTGACCCAAAGTAATCAAAAAGATCATTGGTTTCTTTGGGGGCTGCCAAAAGTATTACCAAGATATGACCAGAGCTATCTGATGTCCGGCTGACTCTTCCCGCCTTTCCTGGAGCCCTGGGCTGGCCTATGTCCTCAGGGCAGCAGAGCCAGGGCTGCATGGATGCAGGCCCTGATCAACAGCGTGGATGATGAAGAAGGGACTTATTGGGCTCACCACAGAATTCTCTGGATGAAGATCAAGGTACCAAATTCACTTTCTGTTTTTCTTTTCACTAAAGAAGAGAGGAGGTGTGTATAGCAGCTGTGAGTTCGGGCTGCAGGGTCAGACTGAACTAAATCAAACCCAGTCTCTGCCGCTTACAGCCAGGTGACTTGGGGTGTGTTCCTTAATCTCGCACCTCAGTGGCCTCATCTGTAAAAGAGTATCTACCTCATAGGTTATCGTGAAGATGAACTCTGATAATCATGGTAAAGAGACTCAAAGTGGGGTCCTCAGACCAGCCGCGGCAGCATCACCGGTGAGCTTCTCAGAGATGCAGGCTCTCAGGCCCCATCCCAGACCATTCACCTGAATGGTGGGCCCTTCATCGCAAATACTAAAGACTGATAAGTCAGTGAAGTGAAACACATGATCGCTATTAGTTGTAATTATATAAAGTCAGATCATCTGCCATCCAAGTGGCTTCAGCGTCACCCTTCCAGGAAGAAAGTGTTAGACAGGCGGGACCTCGGGAATGAGCCACAAGGCCCAGGTTGGAAACCCCCTCCCCTGCCTCTACTGTTCCTCATTTTCTAAATTCTCAGCGATGAAAAGAAAACCTCTGAAGAAAGTAATGGAGACTTTCTGGGGAAACCAAAGTCGGGGAAACAGCCATAAAACATGCAGCTTGTGCACCGGCAATGATGGCAGCTGGCAACTCTTGCCAGCACCTAAACTAAGAAAGCCATTTGTAATGATGATTATTATTATTTTTTTCAGCAAAGCCCGTTTCCTGCCCGATCATGGCTTTTAATTTAAGTGTACAGTTGCTGCTCAAAAGTGAGTCGCCAGCCTTTGAAGAGCCACTCTCCTTTAGAAGTCTGTTGAGAATGCAGAGGGTTTGAAGATGAGTGTTGGCAGTGAGAGCGTTTGACTCCCAAGTAGTCAATCTCCCAGGGACTTAGATATTTCCCTGCGGGAAACTGATGTTCATGAAACTGTAAGCAAATTAGAGTTCAAGCCAAAGGTATAAAGGAAGACATAATTAGTGTACCGGAGCCATCCACCATCGTTTGACTTCTCTTAGATGAGAATCTTATACTTTGGAATTAGTTCCTTGCACAAAAGAAAATCATACAGCTGCTTTTATGCAGGCTGCTGATGCTGTGTTTTATCGCACTCAATTTACAATGAAATGAAGCAGAAGCCGGCAAGACGGCATTAAAGCTTTAATTTTCCTTTTGGGTTTTACCTCCATTTTATCTTTAGAGGAACCAGGAATGGGTTGATAAATAGAGTATTTTGCCAGTCAATAAATAAAAAAGCTATTTTTACCAAGTGGACGCTGAATTGCTGCAGCACACGACAGAAGCTTCCTGGGAGTCAGAGGATGGGAAGGCATGCCATCCTTCAGCAAAATCGATTTGGGGAAAAAAGCATTGCTCCCCGTCCCCCGAATCTGGGCACCCTGAAGTAATGTGGTTCTCAAGGACTCCTGACACACCCTGGGGGCTACCCTACCAGGCCTAGGTCCCAGGCACAACTTGAGGGAAACAGACAAAGGAACTGAACTCCCAGAGGAAAATAAATCTCATCAGACATAGTGTAGCACCAACTCTGCAGCTCCAAGAGGAGTTTTGTAAGGAATGAAATACCCAGTTCTCCCTCGCCCCATCCTGAAACACTTTATTGTCAGGCAGCTGAACTAGAAATTCTGAGGGAGTCACATTTGAGTCTGTAGAGCATGCCCCACTCCACACCCCCTCCCACCATCCCTCCCCAGGTACTGGGAGTTGAAAGAGCTCGGGAAAGGCCCTCCCTTGGATCTGGAAGGTAATCATAGATCAGCAAGGCCAGGTGGGCAGGCCATGGACTGGGACCCCAATTCCCTGGGTCTGCAGGGCGGGGAAGGGCACCCCTGGGTCTGGATTGAAAGGGAAAGCCGTGGATGCAACGGCAGCCAAATGCATCCTTGAAAGAGGAGCAGCAACATGGCGGCTCCCTGCAGGGGCTGAGAGAGGAGCCTGAGCGGGCTGGGGAGTTGGGGCTCGCTCAGCAGGTGTGCTGCATCCAGACCATCCCTGACCAGCCGCCTCCAGGTCTGACTTGCTAGGAAAGATGCTGCTGTGACTGAATGGGCTGGGAACGGCAACACCGCTTTGGAAACTAAGATAATGTCAGTCATCATAGCCGCCTCTCCCAGAGCCCCTTTTTACAGTGAGTCTGAGAAGTGAATTGGTTTTACCTCTGTTTCACCAGTAAGGGAACAGAAGCGAAGTGCACGCCTGCCATTTGCCTAAAGTCACCCAAACAGAGGATGGGAGAGATTGAAGAGTAGCCTCCACCTAGGAAACTAAAGCTGGCCCCCCCACCCCCGCCCAGTTCCAGAAAGTTCTGAAATCTGGGAAATGTGTAAGACAAAAGAAGAAACTTGGAACATGATTTCTATTTTTCCTTGTTTAGAGACTCAATGTCTTTTTTTTTTTTATTGATTTATTTATTTTTGGCTGCGTTGGGTCTTCGTTTCTGTGCACGGTCTTTTCTCTCTAGTTGCGGCGAGCAGGGGCTACTCTTCATTTTGGTGCGCAGGCTTCTCATTGCAGTGGCTTCTTTTGTTGCAGAGCACGGGCTCTAGGCGCGTGGGCTTCAGTAGTTGCAGGACGCGGACTCAGTGGTTGTGGCTCGCGGGCTCTAGAGCGCAGGCTCGGTAGTTGTGGTGCACAGGCTTAGTTGCTCCGCGGCATGTGGGATCTTCCCGGACCAGGGCTCGAACCTCTGTCCCCTGCCTTGGCAGGCGGATTCTTAACCACTGAGCCACCAGGGAAGTCCTGGGGACATGATTTCTGAGGGAGGGAGTAGAATGTCCAGAAAAATGGAGGAAGTGGAGATTCAGGAAAGCAGGGAAGGAATAAAAAGAAAGAGGGATCCCAAGAAGGAGAGAGCAGGGTGTTAGGAATGGAAGGAAATTCATGGTCCCAAGTTCTGGGCAGTGAGGAGTGAGGCTTTCCACTTCTGCTCCTCATCTTGCTTGAGTCAAGAACCTCAGAAACTTCCTGGAGCCTTGAGTGTGGGGACAGTGGCCAGGATGGAATCTGGAGGGACATGGCACAAACCACCCCAGAAATTCCTCCATCATGGAATATGGGGCGGTAGGGCAACCAGTGGCCTGGCAACAACCTCAGCTGGAGCCCGAGACCCCTCCCCAGAATTTCTCTTGGCCAGAGGGCAGGAGGGCACTCCCTGGCGACACTCTCCCACAGCAGCAGGAAGTGGTCCTGACACCAGTCCCTGTTGACTCCCTGCTCTAAAGGAGGCCCTGGGGTGGGGCCACACTGGCCTTTGGAACAGAGGGGAGATGAGGTGGGAGAGTGTGTGTAATGCCAGGGCCAGATCACAGAAAGCAGTTTTTTTCTGGAGCTCTGTCTGTTAATGGTGGTTTGATTCCACCCAATGTCCGTCTTCTTAAGAGCACCATAAAGTGTTTTTTTGTTTGTTTGTTTTATAAAGTGTTTATTTTAAATAAGTAAAATAAAATACAGTGTGTGTGTGTGTGAAAAAAAAAAAAAATACCAGGGATTTATTTTCAGCAAAACCACACCATCTATCACGTTAATTTAATGTTCATTTGAACTTTATTATTTTAATTTGATTGGTATTTAATTTGTAAATCTGTTAGCTTTATAATTATATAAAAACTATAAACACACACACACACAAAAATTTCATCTTCTCAGTGGCTCTTAAGATCCTTGCACCAAGACTTTGGAATCACTCATTGAAACATTGATGGGGGTGGGGGTGGGGGAATGAAGCACAGAGAGAGGAGACGAAAAGAATAGTCCTTTCTCCCAGCTCTATACATGAATCATTAAAAAAATTCCCCAAGCAGCAATAGATCAGCCATTTGGCCTGGGAAGAGTGCACCTAACACGCACGAGCTGCTTCGCGGGCTGGGTCTGTCAGTGCCTGGCCTCATCACATCAACTAACATTTCTGAAAAGCCCTTCAATGCACCGATGAGGGTGCTCAGTTTGCTGTCCTGCATATCCGTCAGGCAGCTGATCCATCATATTTTGTAAAAGAAACCAGTCCTGCAGCTCTGGTGGAGAAGCGGGAATCTGTGGGCATACACGATGCAGAACCAGGAGGGACCAGGGAAGCTAGGGACAGAGGCCCCAAGAAGGACCCAAGGAACGTCACCAGCCTGGACCCCTCCCTGGGGACCAGAAGGAAAGCCACTGGCCCAGGAGTCCCCTCAAGAGGACAGTTAGGAGCTGCAGAGGTGGAAATGAAATAGGAGGCACCTTGGTCATACGGATGCCAAACTTTCTGAGATACCCAGGGCTGTCTTGATTCACTATTATATTCTTTTCAGTAAAGATGTGCCGGCATTTCTGCTCTATCGTCATATATGCATTGCTAAAAACCCTGAGTTCTACAAAGTGGCACACTAAAAAAATGATAGGTCTTATGGGAAAAATAGAGTTGGGGCAGTCTGTAAAAATCTGTGGAACTTGGTAACCAGAACATTAGCAAAAACAATCACAACCCTCATAAAATACGAGCCCAGCTACATCTCCTGGCATTTGCACAGCATCACTGGCTGTGATTCCTTGCAGCCTTCCCCCGGGGCTTTCACTTCCTTCTTCTAAACCCGGGTCCTGGAGGGTGTTCGCTTCCACTGGAGATAAGTGTCATCGAAATGAAAAGTCTGAGTCAGGGTGAAGGCATCCTTAATAATGTTTTCATCTTTGGGGGAAATATAATCAAACTCCTAGATCTAACTCTATAAGAAACACTGAAGATGGATTTATCGATCATCTTAAATACATGAAGGTACAACTAGCTAAATCCACTGTAAACCTGGTTTGAACAAACTAACTGTAAAAATACTTTTTTTTAACAGAGAAAAATAAACACTGACTTGTAATTGGTGACATTCGGGCATTAGTATTCACTTTTGTTGGGTGTGATAGTGATTCTATGGTTATGTTTTTTCAATCTTTATCTATTAGACGTAAAAATAGAAAAACAGATGGGGGGACTTCCCTGGTGGCGCAGTGGTTAAGAATCCGCCTGCCAAGGCAGGGGACACAGGTTCGAGCCCTGGTCCAGGAAGATCCTACATGCCATGGAGCAACTGAAACCTTGCGCCACAACTACTGAGCCTGCACTCTAGAGCCCGCGAGCCACAACTAATGAAGCTCACAAGCCTAGAGCCCGTGCTCTGCAACAAGAGAAACCACTGCAAAGAGAAGCCCGTGCACCACAACAAAGAGTAGCCCCCGCTCGCCACAACTAGAGAAAGCCTGTACACAGCAACAAAGACCCAATGCAGCCAAAAATAAATAAATTACTTAATTAATTTAAAAAATAAATATTACATTAAAAAGAAAGAAAAATACCAGATGGGGTAGATATGTCAAAAAAATGTTAACAGTTGTTAAGTCTAAAAGGTGAGTATCTGAAGTTTCTTTATACTATTCACTTTTCTGTTTGAGATTTTTTTGTAATAAAAAATAAATAGGATCTCATCTTGTACTGCCAGAAAGTAAGGAAGGGCTCAGAAAAACAAAACACCATCAATTATGGGAGCAGGCCAACTGAAATAGCTCCCAGTAGCCAAAGTTGGAACAATTTGAGCAAAGAAAAAAAAAAGTAGCACTAGATTATAACAGAAAGTATAAAATAAATATCCCTAAGTCCATACTGATATTAAAAATGATCGAATAAATAATAAATGGGAGAGAAGAGACAAATCTTCTGTGCAGAAGAATTCCAAGTAATTCACGTGTTAATGTCTACTCTGTCCTCCACGAGTGGAGCATAACCCTCCACCTTAGTGAGAGCTGCCAGAGTGACTACCTTCCAATGAGTACGGCACATACGCAAAGGGGGAGAGGAGTACTCTACAAGGGGAGAAACCCAATAGGTAATACCTCAGCCTGGTGGTGATCAAGGTCAACATCAACTGTGAGAAATCATGCCGAAATTGTGTACCCTTGATATATGATAAAAAACAGCACTTCACCTCTGTGATCTGCCTCAAAAATCCTATAACCACAGTCTAATTATGAGAAAAACATTGGACAAATCCCAACGGAGGAACAGTCTACAAAACAACTGACCAGTGCTCCTTAGAACTGTCCAGGTCATCAAAAACAAGGAAAGTCTGAGAAACTGAGCCTAAGAGAGTTGATGGCTAAATGAACTGTGGGATCCTGTGTGGGATCGTGGAATGGAAAAAGGACATCAGGTAAGGAAACCTGAATAAAGTACAGACTTGAGATAATAGTAGTGTATCAATATTGGCTCATTAATTGTGACAAATGTACCACAATAATCTAAGGTGTTACTAAGATGTGCAGGGTAGATGCGAACTCTCTGTACCATCTTCAGAACTTTTCTGTAAATCTAACAACACTTAAAAAAAAAAGTTTATTTTTAAAAAATAGGAGCACCCAATGTTCATTGAAGCACTATTTACAATAGCCAAGATATGGAAGCAACCTAAATGCCCACTGACAGAGGAATGGATAAAGAAGATATGGTACATATACACAATGGAATATTACTCAGCCACAAAAAAAATAATGCCATTTGCAGCAACGTGGATGGACCTAGAGATTATCATACTAAGTGAAGTAAGCCAGGCAAAAAAAGATAAATATCATATGATATCACTTATATGTGGAACCTAATAAAACAAAAATGATACAAATGAACTTTTTTGCACAGCAGAAACAGGCTCACAGATCTTAAAATCAAATTTATGGTTACCAAAGGGGAAACGTGGGGAGAAGTAACGGATTGGGAGACTGAGATTAACATATACACACTAGTTATATATAAGAGTATATAACATATACACACTACTATACATACCTACTGTATAGCACAGGGAACTCTACTCAGTATTCTGTGGTGACCTATATGGGAAAAGAATCTGAAACAGAATGAATATATATATATATATATATATATATATATATATATATATATATTCATATATATAAACTGATTCACTTTGCTGAACACCTGAGACTAACACAACATTGTACATCAACTATACACCAATAAAAACTTTAAAAAAAATAGAAGCAGATGAATTAGCAAGATATAATTGGCCCCTCAATTATCTTTTGATTTTAAAAAGTGTCCCAGAGCACTATGACAGTTAAAGGAATTCAGACCAGTGGACCACATGAGGCAGGATGGAATCCCCCTTCACCCTTACCTCCAGTCAGTTCTATCCATTCCCAGCCCTTCCCACATTCACAACCTCAGCACATCTGGAAATGCCCTCAGTTCAATCTTTTACAACTGACTTTTTGATGGATGGTTTGTTTTTTAGTAACAGCTTTATTGCCATATAATTCATGTAACCCAAAGTTCACTGTTTTAAAAAATGTACAATTCAGTTGTTTTTAATTTATTCACAGAGTTACACAACCATCACCACTCATTTTAAAACATTTTCATCACTCCAAAAAGATCCCCATACGCATCAGCAGTCACCCCCTACAACCCCCACCCCAGGGCAACTACTAATCTACTTTCTGACTCCATGGATTTGGCTATTCTGAACATTTCATAAACACAAACTCATACCATAAATGATCTTTTGTGATTGGCTTTTTTTTTTACTTAGCATAAAGTTTTCAAGGTCCATACATGTTGTAGTGTGTATCAGAACTCCATTCCGTTTTTTTTAAAAAAAAAATTTGAGACTCCAGGAGGGCTCACACCAAGGAGTACTTCCCAGAACTTCTGCTGCCAGTGTCCTTGTCGTTGCGGTGAGCCACAGCCACCCCCCGCCTCTGCAGGAGACCCTCCAACACTAGCAAGACGTGGAAACAGAAGGATAATTGATGGTTGGAAATAATAAACATTATGAATATAAAAAACATTGTTAGAACATGAATATAAAGTTGCTCTTAAAATTTTAATAGAGAGGGCAGACAGCAGAAGCCAGAAGAACTACAATTCTGCAGCCTGTGGAATGAAAACCACATTCACAGAAAGATAGACAAAATGAAAAGGCAGAGGACTATGTACCAGATGAAGGAACAAGATAAATCCCCCAGAAAAACAACTAAATGAAGTGGAGATAGGCAACCTTCCAGAAAAAGAATTTAGAATAATGATAGTGAAGGTGATCCAGGACATCAGAAAAAGAATGGAGGCAAAGATCGAGAAGATGCAAGAAATGTTTAACAAAGACCTAGAAGAATTAAAGAACAAACAAACAGAGATGAACAATACAGTAACTGAAATGAAAAATACACTAGAAGGAATCAATAGCAGAATAACTGAGGGAGAGGAACGGATAAGTGACCTGGAAGACAGAATGGTGGAATTCACTGCTGCAGAACAGAATAAAGAAAACAGAATGAAAAGAAATGAAGACAGCCTAAGAGAACTCTGGGACAACATTAAACGCAACAACGTTCGCATTATAGGGGTCTCAGAAGGAGAAGAGAGAGAGAAAGGACCCGAGAAAATATTTGAAGAGATTATAATAAAAAACTTCACTAACATGAGAAAGGAAATAGCCACCCAAGACAGGAAGCACAGAGACTCTCAGGCAGGATAAACCCAAGGAGAAACACGCTGAGACACATAGTAATCAAATTGACAAAAATTAAAGACAAAGAAAAATTATTGAAAGCAACAAGGGAAAAACGACAAATAACATACAAGGGAACTCCCATAAAGTTAACAACTGATTTCTCAGCAGAAACTCTACAAGCCAGAAGGGAGTGGCATGATATATTTAAAGTGATGAAAGGGAAGAACCTACAACCAAGATTACTCAACCCGGCAAGGATCTCATTCAGATTCGACAGAGAAATCAAAAGCTTTACAGACAAGCAAAAGCTAAGAGAATTCAGCACCACCAAACCAGCTCTACAACAAATGCTAAAGGAACTTCTCTAAGTGGGAACACAAGAGAATAAAAGGACCTACAAAAACAAACCCAAAACAATTAAGAAAATGGTAATAGGAACATACATATCGATAATTGCCTTAAACGTGAATGGATTAAATGCTCCAACCAAATGACACAGGCTAGCTGAATGGATACAAAAACAAGACCCATATATATGCTGTCTACAAGAGACCCACTTCAGACCTAGGGACACATACAGACTGAAAGTGAGGGGATGGAAAAAGATATTCCATGCAAATGGAAATCAAAAGAAAGCTGGAGTAGCAATTCTCATATCAGATAAAATAGACTTTAAAATTGCAAGAGACAAGGAAGGACACTACATAATGATCAAAGGATCAACCCAAGAAGAAGATATAACAATTATAAATATATATGCACCCAACATAGGGACATCTCAATACATAAGGCAGCTGCTAACAGCTATAAAAGAGGAAATCGACAGTAACACAATAATAGTGAGGGACTTTAACACCTCATTTACACCAATGGACAGATCATCCAGACAGAAAATTAATAAGGAAAAAAAGCTTTAAATGACACAATAGACCAGATAGATTTAATTGATATTTATAGGACATTCCATCCAAAAACATCAGATTACACTTTCTTCTCAAGTGCACACGGAACATTCTCTAGGATAGATCACATCTTGGGTCACAAATCAAGCCTCAGTAAATTTAAGAAAATTGAAATCATATCAAGCATCTTTTCTGACCACAATGCTATGAGATTAGAAATCACAAACACATGGAGGCTAAACAATATGTTACTAAATAACCAAGAGATCACTGAAGAAATCAAAGAAGAAATTAAAAAATACCTAGAGACAAATTACAATGAAAACACAATGATCCAAAACCTATGGGATGCAGCAAAAGCAGTTCTAAGAGGGAAGTTTATAGCAATAAAAGCCTACCTCAATAAACAAGAAAAATCTCAAATAATCTAACCTTACACCTAATGGAACTATAGAAAGAAGAACAAACAAAACCCAAAGTTAGCAGAAGGAAAGAAATCATAAAGATCAGAGCAGAAATAAATGAAATAGAAACAAAGTAAACAATAGCAAAGATCAATAAAACTAAACGCTGGTGCTTTGAGAAGATAAACAAAACTGATAAACCTTTAGCCAGGCTCATCAAGAAAAGGAGGGAGAGGACCCAAATCAATAAAATTAGAAATGAAAAAGGAGAAGTTGCAACGGACACCACAGAAATACAAAGCATCATAAGAGACTACTACAAGCAACTCTATGCCAATAAAATGGACAACCTGGAAGAAATGGACAAATTCTTAGAAAGGTATAACCTTCCAAGACTGAACCAGGAAGAAATAGAAAATATGAACAGACCAATCACAAGTAATGAAATTGAAACTGTGATGAAAAATCTTCCAACAAACAAAAGCCCAGGACCAGATGGCTTCACAGGTGAATTCTATCAAACATTTAGAGAAGAGCTAACACCTATTCTTCTCAAACTCTTCCTAAAAATTGCAGAGGAAGGAACACTCCCAAACTCATTCTATGAGGCCACCATCACCCTGATACCAAAACCAGACAAAGATACTACCAAGAAAGAAAATTACAGACCAATATCACTGATGAATATAGATGCAAAAATCCTCAACAAAATACTAGCAAACAGAATCCAACACCACATTAAAAGGATCATACACCATAATCAAGTGGGATTTATCCCAGGGATGCAAGGATTCTTCAATAGGCAAATCAATCAATGTGATACACCATATTAAAAAATTGAAGAATAAAAACCACATGGTCATCTCAATAGATGCAGAAAATCTTCTGACAAAATTCAACACCCATTTATGATAAAACCTCTCCAGAAAGTGGGCACAGAGGGAACCTACCTCAACGTAATAAAGGCCATATATGACAAACCCACAGCAAACATCACTCTCAGTGGTGAAAAACTGAAAGCATTTCCTCTAAGATCAGGAACAAGACAAGGATGTCCACTCTCACCACTATTATTCAACATAGTTTTGGAAGTCCTAGCCACGGCAATCAGAG
Source organism: Balaenoptera physalus (assembly GCF_965194825.1). Classification (NCBI taxonomy): domain Eukaryota; kingdom Metazoa; phylum Chordata; class Mammalia; order Artiodactyla; family Balaenopteridae; genus Balaenoptera; species Balaenoptera physalus. The sequence goes on along the minus strand of NC_138884.1, from coordinate 37,723,547 downwards.
AAGAAAAAGAAATAAAAGGAATACAAATTGGAAAAGAAGAAGTAAAACTGTCACTGTTTGCAGATGACATGATACTATACATAGAGAATCCTAAAGATGCCACCAGAAAACTACTAGAGCTAATCAATGAATTTGGTAAAGTAGCAGGATACAAAATTAATGCACAGAAATATCTGGCACTTCTATACACTAACAATGAAAGATCAGAAAGAGAAATTAAGGAAACAATCCCATTCACCATTGTAACAAAAAGAATAAAATACCTAGGAATAAACCTACCTAAGGAGGTAAAAGACCTGTACTCAGAAAACTATAAGACACTGATGAAAGAAGTCAAAGATGACACAAACAGATGGAGAGATATACCATGTTCTTGGATTGTAAGAATCAGCATTGTGAAAATGACTATACTACCCAAAGCAATCTACAGATTCAATGCAATCCCTATCAAATTACCTGTGGCATTTTTTACAGAACTAGAACAAAAAAATCTTAAAATTTGTATGGAGACACAAAAGACCCCGAATAGCCAAAGCAGTCTTGAGGGAAAAAAACGGAGCTGGAGGAATCAGACTCCCTGACTTCAGACTATACTACAAAGCTACAGTAATCAAGACAATATAGTACTGGCACAAAAACAGAAATATAGATCAATGGAACAGGATAGAAAGCCCAGAGATAAACTCACACACCTATGGTCAACTAATCTATGACAAAGGAGGCAAGGATATACAATGGAGAAAAGACAGTCTCTTCAATTAGTGGTGCTGGGAAAACTGGACAGCTAGATGTAAAAGAATAAAATTAGAAAACTCCCAAGCACCATACACAAAAATAAACTCAAAATGGATTAGAGACCTAAATGTAAGACTGGACACTATAAAACTCTTAGAGGAAAACATAGGCAGAACACTCTTTGACATAAATCACAGGGAGATCTTTTTTGATCCACCTCCTAGAGTAATGGAAATAAAAACAAAAGTAAACAAATGGGACCTAATGAAACTTAAAAGCTTTTGCAAAGCAAAGGACACTACAAACAAGACGAAAAGATCACCCTCAGAATGGGAGAAAATATTTGCAAATGAATCAACGAACAAAGGATTAATCTCCAAAATATATAAACAGCTCATGCAGCTCAATATTAAAAAAACAAACAACCCAAATCAAAAATGGGCAGAAGACCTAAATAGACATTTCTCCAAAGAAGACATACAGATGGCCAAGAAGCACGTGAAAAGCTACTCAACATCACTAATTATTAGAGAAATGCAAATCAAAACTACAGTGAGGTATCACCTCACACCAGTTAGAATGGGCATCATCAGAAAATCTACCAACATCAAATGCTGGAGAGGCTGTGGAGAAAAGGGGACCCTCTTGCACTGTTGGTCAGAATGTAAATTGATACAGCCACTGCGGAGAACATTATGGAGGTTCCTTAAAAAACAAAAATAGAACTACCATACGACCCAGCAATCCCACTACTGGGCATATACCCTGAGAAAACCATAATTCAAAAAGACATATGCACCCCAATGTTCATTGCAGCACTATTTACAATAGCCAGGTCATGGAAGCAACCTAAATGCCCATTGACAGATGAATGGATAAAGAAAATGTAGTACATATATGCAATGGAATATTACTCAGCCATAAAAGGAACAAAATTTGGTCATTTGTAGAGATGTGGATGGATCTAGAGACTGTCATACAGAGTGAAGTAAGTCAGAAAGAGAAAAACAAATATCATATATTAACGAATATATGGGGAACCTAGAAAAATGGTACAGATGAACCAGTTTGCAGGGCAGAAATTGAGACACAGATGCAGAGAACAAACGTATGGATACCGAGGGGGGAAAGTCGCGGGGGTGGGGTGGTGGTGGTGTGATGAATTGGGAGATTGGGATTGACATATATACACTAATATGTATAAAATAGATAACTGATAACAACCTGCTGTATAAAAGATAAATAAAATTCAGAAATTCAAAAAAATTTCAATAGAGAGTGTCATTACTTACAGAGTAACACATGTAAATCCTATCAGACTAACTGGAAATCTGTATACCTTTACCTCTAAGCGTAGGATGCTGTAAGTTTAGTTTATTTGAGAAATGGTGTTGGTAATCTTGTGTGGTGTTGAAGGTAGAGCCACACATTAGACGGAGGTTTAAAGTCAATTTAATAAAAGTAAATTAATAACCTATTAATGTGAAAAAATTTTTTAAATTAGTTAATTAATTATTTTTGTGTGTGTGCACCGGCTCTTAGTTGCAGCAGGTGGGCTCCTTAGTTGTGGCTCGCCGGCTTCTTAGTTGCAGCACGTGGGCTCTTTAGTTGTGGCATGCGAACTCTTAGTTGAGGCATGCATATGGGATCTAGTTCCCTGACCAGGGATCAAACCAGGGCCCCCTGCATTGGGAGCATGGTGTCTTACCCAGTGCACTACCAGGGAAGTCCCCTTCATTCTTTTTTGTGGCTGAATAATATCTCATTGTATGGATATACCATATTTTGTGTATCCATCCATCAGTTGATGAATGTTTGGGTAGTTCCCACTTTTGGGCTATTGTGAATAATGTTACTATGAGCATTCATGTGCAAGTTATGTATGAACATATGTTTTCATTTCTCTTGTGTATATACCTAAGAATGGAATTACTTGGTCATGTGGTAAGTCTATGTTTAACTTTTTGAGAAACTGCCAAACTGTTTTCTAAAGTGGCTTCATTGTTTTCTCATCCCGCCAGGAATGTATTAGGGTCCCAATTTCTCCTCACCAACACTTGTTATTGTCTGTCTTTTTTTATTTTACCCATCCTAGTGGATATGAATCATATTGTGATTCTGATTTGCATTTCTTTAGTAACTATTAATGTTGAACACCTTTTTTCCCCAGCTTTATCATGGTATAATTGACAAATAAAAATTATATATATGTAACATGTACAACTTGATGTTTTAATTTATGTATACATGGTAAAATAATGACCATGGTCAAGCTAATTACACATCCATCATACCAGATGTTGAGCACCTTTTCATGTGCTTATTAGATATTTGTTCATCTTCTTTATAGAAATGTCTATTAAAATCCTTTACCCATTAAAAATTGTATTGTCTTTTTATTTTTTATTGATGAGTGATAAGAGTTCTTTATATATTCTGGATATGAGTCCCTTATCAGACATACAATTTGCAAATGTTTTCTCCAATACCATGGGTTGTCTTTTCACTTTTTTAATGGTGTCCTTTAAAGCACAAAAGTTTTTAATTTTGATGAAGTCCTATTTATTTAGTTAGTTATTTAATCTCTTGTGCTATATGTGTTGTGTCTAAGAAATCATTGCTTAACCCAAGGTCATGAAGAGTTATGCTTATGTGTTCTACTAAGGATTTTATAGTTTTATGTCTTACATTTAGGTCTATGATCCATTTTAAGTTAAATGCATTTTTGTGTATGGTGTGAGGTAGGGATCCAACTTCATTCTTTTGCATGTGGATATCCAGTTGCCCCAGCATCCTTCATTGAAAGGACTATTCTTTTCCCTATTGAATTATCTTGCCACTCTTACTGATGATCAACTGACCATAAATGTAAGGGTTTATTTCTACTTCCTTGTTTTTTAATAACCATATTTTCTTATTACAAAAAACAATATTTGTTCATTGCAGAAGTTTTGGAAAATACAACAACAACAAAAGAGACTATATTAAAACATGCTAAAATCTCATCCTCTAGAGCAAACCAGATCTTCAAAACCTGATTTCAAAATTTTTGAAATTTGAAGCATTTTTTCTTGTAAATTAAAAACCTTGGGGGTGGGGGTAGAGGGTGATTCTGATGTGCAGCCAGAGTTGAGAACCACACCAAGAAAGGCCATCATGGGTTGTGCAGATGTGCTCAGATAAGCTCTGGTGATGAGAGTTGTACAAGCATCCCAGGGAGTAAGTGTCCCAGGACGGCATCCCAGGAGCCCAACTGTCAAGGGAGTCAGGGCATGTGAAGTGCTGGTCTCCCTCACACGTCCCCACCCTCCTGCTCTTGTCATTCTTAGAAAAGCACACCCATGTTACTCCTCCTCTTGTGACCCACCAGACTTGGGATTCAGCCTCCCTCTGTTTCTGCCACTACTGTTTCTGCTTCTGCTTCTGCTTCTGTTTGGATTTCTTCCTAATGTCTCTCTTTTCCTAAGTCACAAATTCACAATGCTCCAAGAGAAGATCTGATTGGTGTTTCACAATTCAACATGAAACAACATGGAATCCTCCATCCAGGTCACTGGAGGCGACCGTATGATTTGTCATTCGAGTTGGGACACTCTTGAGAGTGAACATGAGGGCTGATCATAATTGAGCTGGAGTAACAGGTATAAACCAAGACTAGGCTGGGAAGACTGGGCTGCATGGTCACCCTACTCTAGCATTTTCCAAATGTGCTGTGTGTGAAACACTACATATTATATACTCCCTCTTCCTACCTCTTTCTTGGTGGTTTACAGAGCACATTAGCCTATTAAAGGCTGAGAAGAAATCTGAGTAACTTTATTTAACATTTTCCATATTCATTTGACTATTTTTTCTGTATGTAATATGTGTTTGGTGGACTCCTTTTCCACATGGATTCTTCCTTTTACCCCTGGCAACCTGGCTCCAGCCAACTGGGGCATCCCTTCCCATCCCCTTGAACTCAGTGATTGGGTCAGCGATGGTCACGTGATAGAACTGGGGCAAATGAGGGCATTGATCCCAGAACTTGCACAAAAGCTACCAAAGATTTTTCTCTCTCCTCCTCTGGAAGAGATGAGGTAAAGACAAAATTACTGCAGCCATAAAGTGAAAATAAGCTTAACGGTGCCATCAGCTCCCCCAAAGGGCAGAGAAGAAAGTACCTGCGCCCTGCTCCATCTAAGGGGTAATGAAATAAGGGATGACTCAGCAACCTCCCAGCAGAGATTAAAAAACGGCAATTATCCCCATCAACGATCAACTCAGAGGCCATTCATAAGGAAAAATGGGGGGAGAGAAAATAACTTCCCTAGAAAGAAACCAGGTGACCTTGTTGAACCACTGATGGTTTCTCAGCTGAATCCAGCCCTGACTTGTGTTATTTGCCAGCTAAATATCTTTTGTTCCTAGGCCTGTTTGGTTTGGGTTTTCTTTCACCAACAATTTTTTTTAAAAAGCCAACTAGGAGAAGCTGATTTTTGTCTTAGTTTTCTAGACCACAGACCCCTGGGCCAGGGTGGTGGAGGAGGGAGGAGGTGTCACATGTCACAAACGCACGTGGCTGCTGATGGCTGATGACAACTTGCTCAGGAGAGGGCTGTGGTCATGGCAGGCTGGCTGTATTCCTAAGTATTTTATCTGACAATTTACCACGAACTATTTCCTATGTCATCAAACATACTTCTGCAACATGATTTATGATTGCTGCATAGTATTCCATTGTATGCATTTATTATCCATTTAATTAACCAGCCCCCTATTTTTGTCCCTTTTAAAAATAATTATAATAATGCTATGATGAACATCTTGTGCATAATTGTTCATGTCTATCTCTGATTATTTTCTTATGATTAATTACCAGAAATGGAATTGCTAGGTCAGGTGGTACGATGTGGTCTTAAATCTTTATATACCATTGCCAATTGCCTTCCAGGAACATTGCATTAATTTACATGCCCAATACACACACATAAGAGGATAGATGCCCATGAGTCCACACGTGGCCATTTAAAAATTTTTGCCAATCAACTATACCTCAGTCAAATAAAATTTAAAAAAATCTTTGCCAGTTGATAGGTAGGAGATAGGATCTCATTGTTTAATGTGCCTTCATTTTATTGTTAATTGGCCACATGGACTTGTATAGGTTATCTCTAGTCCAAGAATTAGGAAAGGTCCCCAAAGGACGCCGAGTACAAATACACAGAGGAAGATGAGCCCTACCCTGAAGCCCGTGGTGAGGGGCACCTGGGGGCTGAGAAGGTGAGTCAGGTAAGAGCATCGCCTCCCAGGGGTCTGGAGCCAGGCCTGGGACGTGCAAGGGAAGAGCCCAAGAGGAAAGGGCAGGACACAAAGGAGGGGAGACTTTACAGGATGTATCAGCATCAGGTGCAGTTTCTCCTTACAGAGACCTGGAGAGGACAGAAGAAGAGGAAGAGAGAGAGAAAAGGAAAAAAAAACTCAGTCCTTTCCAGAGGAGGAAAGGGCAGCCTGTGGGTCAGAGGGCGTCTCCAGCCTACTGCCCCCGGCCCCCCCCCAGACGTCACACTCTGCTCCTGCCTTTCCTGGACTAAAGGCCAGTTCTCACTTCAGAAGTAAAAGTGTATACATTTTGTCGTTCATCTGAGGAACATACCGATATGCATTTCTCCTGGACGGCTCTGCCCTGGCCGGCAGCCCCTCTTTTCCTATTTGAAACTTTTTTTCTCGTCACCATTTGCCTGTGGGTTTGGGCTATTACACACACCACACCCCAAAGGCATTGGGACCTAAGATTGATTTTAAAAACACATGTTTTTTTTTTTTTACTGACTGCAAAATACACACGAGCACAAGAGCCATAAATAAATAAAAACCGCACATAATTCCACCACCAGAGATAACGACGACTAATAGGATAATCCACATATTTAGTGGTTTTCCTTAGCATATAAATATCATCTTTTCAAAATGTGATTTCTAAAGGAAATTTCTTCCCGAGTCCTCCCCCTCCCCATCCTTTACCCATTTGCTCTGAATAAACTGTGTGCAGCAGACTCATGAGCTTATTGGAGAAAGAGAGAACATGACTCTTTAGAGAACATTCCCTGTGATAAACATGAAGGAAATGACCAGCTTAACATACATTTCAGAGATTTTCTTTTCTACAAATATGACCTGTCAGATGTCCCCTGCTTTCTAAGCTTCCAGAATGTTATTGTGAAAGAGATTCTTTCTTTTCTTTAACAGTCGTAAATGGAAAATCAGTTCCAAGCTGGGTAGTCCCCGAGGCTGAGCGATCCCTGGGAGAATGAGGTGTGGACAGGAGCAGAGAGCCAGGTAGCCGAGAGGAGGGGTCCCCCCCCTTGGCGGGCAGCAGGCAGGGCGGTTTTCAGACAAGCTTAGGGGGCCTCCACTGGCCTCGCTCAGGACCCAGTGTAGCCTGGCAGCCCAGATGCAACACTGGTTCTGGTATCTTCTTTGGTGCCCCTTGCTCTGGCCTCCTGGGTGCTGGAGGTGTTTAAGTGCAAGTTTACTGATGATGCCCTGAGGACGGATGGGGACGTCCCAGCTATAGCGGCTGCTGAGAACTGCTGTATCCCAGGGCACCTCACCTCCTGACCCCTGTGGCTCAAAGGCTCCTGCCAATAGGTATTCTCTACTTGGTAGATGAGCTCTGGGTCCAACTTGGTCATTTGAAGCCGGAGAATTTTGGGAGGGGGGACTTCTGGAACTTCAGTTGGCTCATCCAATTTGATGAGATTTCTTTAAAAAGAATAATAAAGTTGTCAGGGACTTCCCTGGTGGTCCAGTGGTTAAGACTCCATGCTTCCACTGCAGGGGGTGCAGGTTTGAGCCCTGGTTGGAGAACTAAGATCCCACATGCCGTGCGGCGCAGCCAAAAAATTAAAAAAAAAAAAAAAAAAAGAATTAAAAAAAAGAATAATAAAGTTGTTATCCTGATAAAACAAAGGTAGTTTTTACTCAGATGCTTTATTGGTCCTTTAACCTCCTTAAGAAGACTTTAGAGCAGTGTTTCTCAAAGTGTGGTCCCAGACTAGCACCATCAACCTGTCAGAAGTGGAAATCACGGCTCCCCCAGACCTACTGAGTCTGAAAATCAGACGTCCTGTCCCAGCAGTCTGCGATTCTGGTGTCTGCTAAGATTTGAGAGCCATTGCTTAGAAGACACCCACGTGGATGCGACTAGGAGTGACTGAAAGCAAAAAGCATTCCGACGGAGCTCCATTTGGGGAAGACTTGGTAGAAAGACCTTGCTGACCCCTCTGTCCCCAGGGGCCCAAGGGCATAGTCAGAATACAATGGCCAGAGCAAATGGCTGCTTTAATAGGCTCACCTTGGCAGAACTAACTCATCCTTCCCTGGACTCTTGCTCCCGCCTCCCTCTCTCCCAACTCCCCACTCTTCTCCCATCCCTCTCCTCCCGCCCTAACATTTTCTTTTCTTGCCCTGGAGAATCCCCTTCATGACTTCATGACCAGCTCCCCCTCCAGGAAGCCCTCCCTGACTCTCCCCAGTGGGAAGGCCTGCTCCCTTTGCTCAACTCCCACGACATTCTGTCTGAATCCTGTTCTAAGCTCTTGGACCACCACGAAAGGAGATGTGAGCTGGAGTCACTTTGCCACACCCTCAGTGGAGCCTGCCACAGAAAGGATGAACACACCTCGGATGCAGGAACAGCAAATAAGAAATCGTAGCATAGAGGGTTGTGGAGGACCTTGAGGGAAGGAGAATGAAAAGGCACAGAAATAAATTAGCATCTGAATGCTGACATGAAGACCAAGACAAATTGGCCCCTTAGTTTCCAGTTTAAAGATCGATTATCACATTAATGTTAAATTTTATTTAAATGAGCCTATTTCTTCACAGTGGGCATTCAATAAAATATCCCTGTGGAACAGAATATAGGAGAAAAGAAGAAAGGCTCAGTGAAGATGGGCATCACTAAAGGTAAAACCAACTGCATCCATACAAATCTCTCTCTAAGACTCTTTTCCCTCGTCTCCAAGGGCGTCATCCCCGTGCTTCTTTCTGCTACCACTGCAGGTTGCTCCCTTGTGTGATTAACAGTGAGCCCTTTAATGTTCGGCCACTTGACCGTGCACCATTCAGTAAGGTGCGTCCTTATTTCCCCAGCTTCTCGGTCACTTTGACCTTTCATTTCAGGAATGTAACTATTGAAAGGCAGCCTCTGAATCCCGCAAAGCTAGATCAGCCTTCCTTGTTTTAGGCTCCACCTCATCCCCCCTGTTTTGCGTTGATCCGCTGAACTTCGTTCAACGCCAGAACATCCAAAACACCTCGCACAGAATGTTGGTGGGAGGCGAGATGTCAGAGAACTGTCCCATCCTTCCCGTCCACTCCAATTGCAGCTGCCCTTGATCCCAGGCTCTGTGAAAATAGCACATTCAAATTGTAGTTGTCTCCACCAGACAAGTGGGGACCAGAACCAGCTGTGCCTCTGGATGCCTGTGGACTCTGGAGATCCACGGGAGCCTGTCTGACCTGGTTGGCTCCTGCCCGAGCATTTGCAGGCTGTGTGCCACTGACTTGTAGCTTCACCTCCCTTGGCTCAGGGTGCCTCTCCTGTAAAATCCCTACCTCAAAGGGTGGTTGTGAGGACTGGCACAGTGGCTAGCACATAGCAGGCACTCAATAAAAGATAGCTTTTAGCTAATAATTCTAACGGTAACTGACATTCTGCCCAGGATCCCTGGTACCCATTTGTTGTTGTTGTTTGCCAGTCACCTCTCTCTAACCTGCTCCTGTCAGAGATGCTGAAGCCCGTGCATGAAAACAGCAGTCCCGCTGTGGGGAGGGGTGTTCATCACATCACACAATCCTCAGTCCATTTCGTGAAGCCAGACTCTTCCCCTCTGTCACCTTGTATAGATCAGCCTGATGGCCAGACTCCTGGCTTTTAACAACTCGAGAACAGAGACGATGCCTTTTAGTTCTTGCTGAATGAATGAATGAATGAATACAAAAGCGACCTTGCCCAGCTCCCCATCCTCTCTAACTCCTGCTGGGTCACCCCTTGCTCTGCTCTCCCCTGTCCCTTGGGCTCTGGTTCCTCCAGGGAGGGGGCTCTCTCCTCTCCTGGTTGCCCATGCACACCTCTCCCCTTTCCGCCTAGACCTGCATGCCCTCCCTTCTCGGGAACACTAGGCGCCAGGTAGCCAGGCTGAGCTCAGCGGTGGCAGAGGATCAAGGCACGCCCTCTGCCAAGAAAAAAGAGCCAGTAATGGGATAAGGCTGTGCTGTTTAGGACGGTAACCCGGAGCCTGTCCTTCCCCAATCTAACTTCACACAGAAGGAAGAACTTCTATTTGAAGGCCCTTCGATTTTAAACATTATCAATCAATGTGCATTTAAAAGCACCAGATACGTGTTTGACATTTCACTACATGCAGAGAGTAAGAAAGACAAACTGTATTGTTGTGAATATCAAGAAGGTTTCCCTTACAATTTTAGAATAAAACATGCCTTTCTGCTCTCTGCTTTACTGGTGACCCCAGCTCCCTTATACGCTCAAACTTCACCTCTAGGAAGGAAACCAGGGGGTCAAAGGATATTGGAGTGGGAAAGTGTGATCACAGCACAGGATTTGACTCCTGTTAATAACATTTTCATATCAACTCAAGTCAATAAACATGATACAGCATTTTGGTACAAAATAAACATAGAGGTACCAATTCAATATAGTTTAAACTAAATGTAAGCTGTTGTCAATTAATATTTAACTCTGATTTCCTTTTTCATTTGAACAAAAATCTTTTCACACTTCCATGTTGGTTGGACCAAGTTCAAACCTTTCAACTTCCACAGTTCCACTGTGTTCATCGATGCAAGGAACAGAGATGCCGGAAAGCGACCTCCCAGGATGGCCAGGGAAGGATGCTGGTGGGAATTAAAAAGACAGGACCTCCCAGGAGCACAGGCCCAGCCACACAGCCAGGGCTTGCAGAGATTGGAAGACAGCCCAGGACATGGAACGATCCAGCACAGCTCTTCAGACTGGGTTCTCTCGCTGCTTCCTTAGGAGTTTCTTGCTCCTTTGCCCTTACTGGCAGCCCCACTCTGCCTTGGCTTCTATTATTCCTGCCTTTACCATGAACTCCCACACCCTGTGGCCAGGAGGGCCTACACCTCATAGATTCTGCGTCTCTTCTTTGTGCTAATGTGGGTTTTACCTGGGCCTCTCTTAGCCCCTGCTCTTCGATGTGCATATGAATCTTTTCTGCTTCTGGTTCTGAAACTGAGCAGGACCCTGTGGGGCTCCTGGGCACAGAAGCCTTTCTGTGTCCCTCATTTCTTGATTACAGGAAATAGGCTTCATTCAGCCTCCATGACCTTCCCTGAGTTCCAATGGGCAGGTTCAAACAGTTGCTAATCGGGGAAGGGAGGGGATGCAGAGACAAGGGAGGAGCAGTCAAGAAACAACAGTGCAGCCCTGGGGCAGGGTCCTGGTTCCCCCTCAAGGGATACACATAACTATATCTTTGAGCTGTTCTGCAGATACTGACACCCTCACCAGGTGGGAGAAGTTAACTGTATGCTGCCCACAAGCACGTAGACCCCTGACCAGTTGGAACCACAAGGTTGATGATGTTGACTCCCGCTTACCTCCCCACCAACCAATCAGGAGAATGGCCACGAGTTGATCACGCCCCTTTGAACCATTACTATAAAACTCCTCACTACCCCCTCCAGGTTGGGACACACAGTTTTGAGGGCATTAGCCTGCCGTGGCCCTGTTTGCCTGGCAAAGCAGTAAAGCTATTCTTTTCTACTTCACCCAAAACTCTGTCTCTGAGATTAGATTTAATTCAGTGTCGGGGTACAGAGGCCGGATTCGACATCAGTTCCATTACTCCACTGATGAATTATCTCATTTTCCCCCCAGTTGGATCCTTAGAAAGAGAGACTCAGATTTCAGCAGCTGATCACCATTGTCTCTGCCTGGGACACGTGCTGCTCTGTGCCAACTCGGAGGTCACAGGACAACATATGGATTAGCTGTCCTCTGGCCAGTGCCCACGCCACAGCTAGGACGGAAGACAGTAAGACCATCTTTGGCATCTCCCTAAGCCCAGCACCATGACGGCAAGTCCATGTCAGGAACACCTGGGCTTCTAGGGAGATGCTCCTAGCCTTTCTCCTGCCATCCTGGACTGAGGTCCATCAGGACCAGGCAGATGTCCTCCAGCTCTCAGCTGCTCCTCAGTTTATAGTATAAAGTTGGTTCACATTTATCAGAATATTTTTTGGAATATTGAGTGTCACTGAAAGGTTTTTGTTCTGCACTTCTTTGCTTGGCTAAGTCCTACTCAGTTGAGGCCCAATTCAGCAGATTAACTTCCATGCTGCCTCCACCATACTTGGTTATTTCAACTTCTCTGGAATCATGAAGCATTCTAGGTATGCGTCAGTCTCATGCTCGCACCTTATGCTGTAGTGGTTTATTTTATCGTAGTGAACAACTGTCGTTCACAGAGACCTCAAATCTTTTGAACTGCTTCTCCATATTCTGCTGGCTCCCCATGGTATAAATCTCAAATTCCCATCAAAGAATGCCTTATGTTTCCCAGACTCTTGCGCTAGAGTACAAATACTGATTTATAATCTGCCAGTCGGATACACTCATGCAAGACTTGGATTCAGATCTAACTTTCATGGGAAAAGAAGCAGGACATGGACCATTCTTTCTGCTGGCTCTGATAATGGCAGATGTGATGTGGTTACAGAGCCAGCCGTGGCGGCGATGGCTTTCCAATTCAGAGGTTCTTGTCTGTGGCAAGGATAGCTTGTCTTTTGGTAAAAGCTATTTTGGTGTAGTCTTGGAAGCCCAGCCTGGAGCTTGTTTCTTCCCAATGATTTTGTGAGATATTTATAAACCTTAATTAACCCCTTTCAGCTTAAACTAGCTAGAGTGGATCATGTTGTCTGCAACCAAGAACCTTGACCTTTTTCCTATCAGACTGAACCTCACGAAGGCAGGAACCAAGCCATGTTTGTTTTTGTATCCTTAGCACATAGCACATTTGTGGCACAGAGTAGGGTTTCAATAAATGTTTATGGAAGTGCTTTAGTCATCTATACAGGCTTACCTGTGTACAACTCTTTCTAACTAGTCAGTATTTTTGTTGAAGGCAAAACTATTCTTTTGAGAAATCTTATATTTATATGCTTATCCAGATTATTATCTATTCCAGCAACTGTGTTGGGCTATGCATATAATGTTGAATAAGATACAGTCTTCATTCCTCCCTCAAACCATTGGAGAGATCTGTCATTTTACTATATAAATGTGATTTGTAGCTCATGCTTGGAGTGAGAAAGAAAGCAAGTGAGATGATATTTTCCCATCCTAAGATGAGGTATGATTGAACACTAAAAATACTGTTTATGGAATTTCTAAAATAGTCCCCATTTAACCAGCATCAGCTCTTGATTATTTCCTCCCTGATGGCGAGGAAAACAGCTTTGACTATCTTCAAGAAGCTGATCAATCAAATAACATTTATATGGGGCTATGGGATTTCTTTTTTTAAAAGATGGCAGAATCTTATGTTCTGGGAATTTATTTCAAGCAGCACGATGAAGCAGAACTGGAAAAACTTGACTCGGTTGGATCTGGGAATCCATCCAGCTTCCCTAGCCTGCGCCTCTGTTCAAACCTCTCCTCTAACAGTCTCAGTGCTAGGAATAGACTCTTCACTGGGTGGATTAATGCAGAGCATCACCCACAGCAGAGCTGCCCTTACTGAATCTTTCTGAAAGTTGGACATATCATTAAGTGTTTCATTTCCATAGGGTTTCCCTGTTGGGATCCAGGGTTTATAGAAAATCAGAGCAAAACACAGTTGAGATGACAATGAAGGAGAGAGAAAATAATCAGTAGCTTGAAAGCTACTGAAAAGATACAGCCTAATCTGTTGACAACCCTTGGATAGATTTTATGTGTCTCTATTTTCTCCATTGCCTTGAGAAAACTACTTTTCTTTAACTCTCCTGGAATTCCAAATTTCCTCACATAATAGCCATCCTTGGCATTTACTTCTGGCCAAACACTGGGCTAAAAGCTTTCCCTGCATTATCTCATTTAATCCTCATACTGACCCTCCCTGGTATGTATTTGAATTCCAATGTTACAGATGAGAAAACAGCTCAGAGGCCGTAAAGAAGGAAATGTACCTAAGACCACATAGGCAAGGATTCAAGCTCTGGTTGTTCTGGCTCCAAAAACTGTGTGCTCACAACTATGCTACAGCTAGCCAACAACAAGGAACACAAGAGTCAATGCCAAAACTTCCTCTTGTCCTTTTCAGCATTTGGAGGGACTTAAAATTTTTTGCATTCTTACCCTCCTTCAAAATTGGGTCCCTTCTGATTATTTTCAATAGATAAGCCCTTAGGTGTAAAAGCTTACCCATCATATTTTTAATAAACTTATTCCATAATAGAGAATCACATTCTCCCACATAAGGCTGCTTTCATGGTTGTGTGTGTGTGTGTGTGTGTGTGTGTGTGTGTGTGTGTGTGTGTGTGTGTGTGCATGAAAACCTACTATGCACCTTCTAAAACATGACTTTAGGGGTCTGGAAAATAACATCTCATGTGTCTATGGTGCTTTGTTGTTTACAAAGGGATCATGAATCCATTATCTACTTTTAATCTTACCACAAAGCTGTGAGATAGGTATTAGCATTATATTTTACACATAAGAAAACCAAGGCTCAGAAAGGATAAGCAACATGCCGTGCTCACACAGCTGTTAAGTGGCAAAGCTGAGCTGGGCGCGGGTGTCCTCAGACCACGGGCTCCCCCCGCACAGCTGCCGAGACAGCACCAGCACCGCTGCCTCTGCTCTGACAGCTCAGTTGAGGAGAAAGGCACTGCTGAAGTGATAGACCATTGAAAGCAGGACTCAGAAATCTCACCTGTAATTTCCCACAAAAGGATAAGGCTTCCATACAGGCCACAATTAAGTTTCCATTGGCATAAACGTTCCTTACTGTGAGTTTCAGAAACACAATAGCAGCCAAATGGCTGCCCTTTAGAGTAAGCAGAAGAACTAAGTGTAATTTCACAATTTAGAGCTCACTTTTTATATTTTTTCAAGTAGCTTTCTGGGAGGATCTGTGCATTTTGGGGGTGGCTGGTGCTGACACGTTCTGGCACTTTACAGCCTCCTTGAACTGTGAGAAGAGGTCTTCGTGGGCTGGTGGCTAATACTTACCCCTCCTTGACGAATTCCTGCCCAACTTCCCGCCTTCTGCAAACGACCCACGACAAAACTCCCAAAGCAACTCTCAGAGCTGCATTTGTCCGCGTCAAGGGAAGTTAAAACACCTGCATCTAACATGAGCCAAAGTTTGAGGCTTCATTTGCATATTTTATTGATCCCACGCACCTTTCTTTCAAGAAAGAAAAAGCGTCAATCTGGCGGCCCTTACCTGCATCACCATGTGAACACTTAGACTGGTTTGGAAACCCCTGGGAGGCAAAATAACATTGCAAAACCCTGAGAATAGTGTTCATTTTAGAGCCTGCTCTATAGCCTTCCTAGTTACTAGACTCAAAATTTGCCCAGTAAAATCAGTCTTACCATCATAAACATCCAGTAATGTAGAGTCCCTCTACACAGTTTTTTTCGGATCTGAAAGTTCTCTTACAGGTATGGGGAAACCCAAGAAAAAAAAGGGTGAAAAGAGGGTTTATTCCATTTTCTTGGGTTTGTTGTCTGACTTTTTTAGGTAGTTTCTGAACAGGGCTTAGGTAGATGGGGAAAATACAGATGTACACACACACGTATGTATGTGTGTGAGTGCCCCTCTCTATGTACCTATTTCATTGAAACCCTCCGGAAGAGGAGAACTACCCCCACCCTCCTTTGGCTACCATGTCTAGCATTGGGAATAAGGTAAGTCAGGACTCAAAGACTTTAGGAACATGTGTCAGGAAACCCAATTCAAACCAGTTTAAACAACAATGAAAAGAAAAAGTTAGATTTCTTTAGCTCGTTTAGCCGAAGAGTCTACAAGTAGGGAAGCTTCAGGCATGGCTAGATCCAGGGGATCATAATCATACAATGCCACAGGACTTGGTCTCCTTTCTTGGTCTTTTAGTGTTGATTTCATTCTCAGCCAGACATTCTTTATCTGGTGGTCCTCCTCAATAGATTTGGTATAAAGTCCTGGGTCAGCAGTCAACTTGGTTTATGTATCTGTTGGGCTACACCCCACAGGCCTACAGTACCTGTGCTTGCCCAGCTTCAAGATTGAAGAAAGAGCCCGGAGTCAGGAACAGAGACATCAGTGGTTTAATGGAAGCGGGAGCTTACCTGTCTGGAGCAAGGTTCTGGAGTGACACCCTACCAAGTGTGGTGGATGGCGGGCAGGACATGGCAGGCAAGCTTTGCTCCCAGGGAGAAGGGGGTTACCAGTTACAGGGGGAACTGACATCAGGTGGGCTCATTAGTTACCAGGGAAACCAGCAGAGGGGCACGCCCCTCACCACCCCTTTGATAAGAACAATCACTAGCTGGGGCCTGGGGCAAGGACGGCGGAAGGTCAGTCATGTGAGTAGGGTGTAGGTGAAGCAGGCACTGGTTGGGCAGGGGATGTACTGGTTGGACAACAAGAGAACAGCCGTCTTGAGTGGTCTGACCATACAGTGTCCGTCCCTGAATCAGCATTGATAGATAGGGGGCTAGAACATGTGGCAAGGCCAGGGCTGAGCCAGGTACCCACCCTCAGAGCTCAGAATGGGGTCAACCACCTGCACGTGTGGCCTGAGAGTGGGGGAGAGATGGTTTCCCAAAGTGAAATACAAGTTCACCAGAAGGGGGCATGGCTGCTGGGAGGCCAAATCTACACATATGTACTGCATTTACAGACTCCTCAGGACAGATTAAAAACCTCTTGTTTTTTCCGGGTTAGTCCCATTATTCTCCATAAACTACTTTTTCAAAGACAGGAATCCTATTAAGCAGAGAGATCATCTGCCTTACCTTCCTAGTTAAACTGTCCTAACTCTTTACCTGGTGGAGTTGACTGGATTAATCTTCAAAAATATTTGCTGTGTGATAAAATTGCATAGAAGTAAACACACACATAAACACAAATGACAGCATGTAAAACTGGTGACATCTGAATAAGGCTGGTGGATGGTCTCAATGTCAATTTCCTGGTTGTGGTTCAGATGGTCGTGCAAGATGTTACCATTGAGGGAAACTGCATGAAGGGTACACAGGCTCTCTTTTGTATTATTTCTTACAATGCATGTGCATCTACAATTATCTCAGAATAAAAAGCTTTGAAAGAAATTTGTTGCCCTTTCCTGGGAAAAATTTCTATTTCCCAATTCCATTGATGGCAGACTTGGTCACGTCTTGCTTCGGCCAATGAAATGTGAGCAAAGACAGCGCTGAGCTGCTGCTTTAAGAGTGAGATCATTGTTTGCCATGTTCTCGTCTCCCTCTGCCATGAGGACTGGCAAGGTTCAGACAGAGGTTGCCGGCTGGGCCAGCCTGGGTCTTGGAGAAGAGCACAACCAGCCCACGGTGGACAAGTTTTGTGAGCAAGAAAGCAATCTTCGTCACCATGAGCCTTTGAGATGTGAGGGTTATTTGTTACTGCGGCACATCCTAGCCCAGTGCTCCTCCGATTCTGTAGCTCGCTCTGGAACCATCTAGAGAGCTTGTTAAAACACAGATTTCAGAGCCCTGCCCCTGAGATTCTGATTCAGTGCTTTTGGGGGGGCGTGGGCTGAGAATTTGCATTTCTAATAGCTTATGCTGATGTGGCTCATCTAGGAGTGTGAGTAGCACTGACCTGGCTTATCTTAACTGATAAAACTTTAATTCTCCGGTGACCCTTCTCTCAAACTTTCCCAACTTGTTCATGTCCCTCCTATCACAGAATCCAGAGCTTAGCCTGGGACAGTGCTTGACATGTTTTCAATGGATCTGCTGAATGAATATATGGTCCAGTGTTCTTGACAGAACCTAATCTACCAGCTCAAGTGGAAAAATGATCTTCCTAGCCTTATAATCCCAGTAAAATGATTGTGATCTTTAAAAAGTATGCTAATTTTTTTCCTGATTACACAATAAGAAAATGTTCATTGGAGAAAATTTTATGTCAAACACAAAAGTAAAAAACAACCCACAGTTGAATCACCCAGAGGAAGATACTGTCAAATTTTGGTACATATCCTTCTGTTTTGTGTTGCCCACGGTTTCAGCGGAGTTGCACAGAGTACCAGCCCAGGTTCAGGTCATGGTTCATTCAGACTTCTTACTTCCCTTTACTCATAACTGTTCTTGTCCAATCATTTCCTGCTTTGTATTTGTACAGTTCTCCCCAAGGGTTTCATCAGGCATTGGTCACTAGTGTTCTTTGTTTTCATACTACGAAGCCAGCAGGTGACTAACAGGCCATTGCCCAGGAGTTAGAGTTGCTCTTTCAGTAGCCCCTGGAGGGCTCCTCATGCTGGCGTGAACCCACGTCCACTTCTCTCCTGGGCCTGAGCTTCCTGCCTGTACCCGGCAACTTTGGGCCTCATGGCTCATGGGAGAACCACGCCAGGATCCACACCACCATGGGTCCTGATGGGGCCTGGGCAGAGCCCTCCAAAGGAGAATGTCAGATCTGCCCCCTGCCATTAGGAGGAGCACAGAGATGTCAGCGATTCCCGTACACCAGAAGCTCAGCAATGGAGTCAGGTTACCACTGGAAGTCTGACAAGGGAGGGAAGGAAGTAAGCTTTATTGAGCACCTACTGTGTGCTGGGCCCTTCCCATGTCATCTTCATGGTCCTCGTGTGAGACAGCTTTTAGGTTTTACATTTTATAGTTGAAGGAACTGAGAGTCAATGAGGTTTGGGTACTATTTGTGTGACTAAAAGAAAGGAGAGGGATATCTTGTTTTATTTCCAGGGATTGTTAAACCAGGCAAATAAAAGAATGAACTTATACATGAAGACAGACTGATGCACTCACAGTCTCCAGCCTAGAAACTCTGAGGAAGAGTGTGTTCAAGGGCTAGAACATGAAACAGAAGCTTGTGCTTGACCATGGACTGGTCCACTCAATCCCAGGTCCCCACAACAGAGAGAAGATACCAGGGTGAGGGAGGGGGTGGACTCTAGCCTTGGGACTCCAACTGCTCAGGTTCAAATCCTCATCTTGTGAACGTCTACCCTTCAGCAAGCCCTTTGATCTCTGCCTCAGTTTCCTCATCTGTTTAAGAAAGGGTGGTAATGATAGTACCCACATCACAGAGTTTCTTTAAGGATTAAAAGAAGTGACATATATAAAGCACCTTGCAGAGGGCCTGGTACCATTGTACCACGGTACTAGCTATTTTAATTAGGGAACATGTTGTACAGTCTAAACGAGGTAACTGTAGATGAAAAGAAAGCTTACTTCCCAGGTGGGAAGTAAACTTGCTAAACCTATTAGCCCCAAAGGTGGTACAAACTGAAAATATAAATAAAATAGAAAAAGGTTAGCTCAGGAGTGGATAACATTTTCTCTACCCTAAGCCAAGGACACACAGGGAAAAACATCCATTTCTGGCCCTGGTAAGTCAGGGAAGCCATCCTGGGCTGTGAAGGGAGTTCAGTTAGTCACTGGTTGCCATGCCAATGCAAACCTTCCACCCACTCCCCCGTCAACACATTTGAATAAGTAACAATGATAACAGCATGCACTAAAAATGCTATTTTTAAAAAAGTTAAAGGCACTTCTGTCAAAAGTCTGGTTTTCAGAAATAATTGCTGTAGGCCAGATAAAGATTTGCATAGAATCCCTAAGATGGGTTGAGTATAGTCACAGAAGAGAAAGCGTCTATAGATCGTTAAGGGACTCCAGATCTGGGGGAGTTGAGGGGGATGGGGTCCACCTAACATTCCAAGCTTGACAAAAGTCCCCTTTGTGGTGTCAGAAGCAAGGGTGAGACAGCCCTCAGGTGACACTGCCTTCTTCATCCCCTGATGCCTAATGTGGATCCCTGGCCCTCATGGTCCCTTCTTTAAGCATTACTCGAATATTCACAATTTGGTGATGTGTATCTATCTAAAACTTAAAACAAAACAAAACAAAAAACTTTGATCTAAGAATTTAATTTCCCATAACCAATCCTGAGAAAAACCATAACTGACATGCAATCAGATTTATAATAGCAAAATAAAAGAAATGAAAACAAAAACAATAGAACTAAGCTAAATGTCTGAATTAAATTGTTGTGCATCCTTATGTTAGAATATGATGAACTATTAAAAATGAGATGGTCAAAGACCATTTGATGATGTGGAAAATTATTATACATTGTTAAGTGAAACAAGTAGGTTACAGAGCAAGGATCTGGTAAAATCTGAATTCGATGTATGCAATTTTATGCAAATATATGCATAGGAAAAACTAGCAGTGTGTTACTCTAAAATGTTAATGGTTATTTTGGGATGATAGGAGTACAGGTGGCTTTTCGTTGCTTTTGTGCCATTCTCTCAAAAAACACCTTTTATGATGACTGCATATTTCTTCTGTAATCAGGGGAAAATATCCAATGAATATCATATGCAGAGAACCAAGGACCTGCTCTGTGTCTGAGGCATGAGAAGGAAGGACTTCGCGGGGTGGGGGGGTGCTGCAGTTGGGTCATCTGTGGCCAGGCCCCCACCTCCCTCAGGGCACCAGAGGTCACGGCTGAGGTGTCAGCCGAGATGACTTAGGTTCAAGTCTGAGATGACCTGGGCTCTCAAAGGATCTGTCAGCTCCCTGAGGAAGCCTTTCACACTTGAGCTTGGCTTTACCCAGCCCCACTGTTAATAGTGTTTCAGTGTCTCTGACTGGTCTGCACATTCTGGTCCCAGAGACGATGGCAGATGTGCCCGAACGGGAGACAGTTTTCTCATGGAAGTTTGTGGGTTTGTGTTGGGGGGCTTTATTGGGCTTGTGGAAGCGTCACATGAAGCTTTATGACCAAATAAGCCACCCATCACCTCGCCCTCTCTCCCACAATGCCCTTTCCATCTTCCGGGACCCAGGAGCACCACATAAAAGGTAATCAGAGAAGCTGTATCCCTAGGAGTGCAATGCGGACCATCATGTACAATAAGACTATGATGGTGCCAATGAGAAAAGTCAGCCTAAGAGATGGACATTCCTTTTCTGCAGGATTTCTTAAAGTTCAGCCCTTCAACCACCTGACCCCAATTTCCTGGCTAGAAAATGCACATTCCTGGGTCCACCCCAGACCTACCAAACTCAGAATCTCTGGGAGTCAGGAGTAATTCTATGCGCCCTAGAATTGGAGAACCGCCTCCCCAAGAACTGGAAACCGGGAAGAAAAATGCCCCAGGGTCTGGACTAAGAAGTACAGAGGGACACATCCCCTGGAGTGGGCGCCCCATCTTTGTGCACTCCAATCTAAAACAACGGCCATTTATTGAGTGCCTACTGTGTGCTAGGCATACCCCTGGTGCTGTATATCCATTACCTCAAATAATCTTCTCTACCACCCTTCCAGGGCACTTTTTATCTCGATGAGGAAACAGAGTAAGAGGGTTTACTGGAATTCACATAGAAGTCCTTTTATTTGAACTTGACCCCTGTAAACTGTCCATTGTCTATCTTCTGTTTTCTCTTCTCCTTCTCAAACCTTGGCACACATAGATAAAGTGTTTCCTTTGAGATGAAATTCCCAAGACTCTCCCACACCCCTGGCCCCATGGTTGTCCTCTCTCCTGGTCCCTTCCCTAAAGGTTTATCCTCAGTGCTTCAGCAGGTGGGAGGTCTGGCTGCATAACCGCACCATGTGTAGAGTAGGGCCAGGTATGGATTCAGCAGGGGGTGGACTTGTCCTGGCTGAGCACTGGGTCCCAGCTCTCTTCACTGGCCTCTGCTGCAGGGAGTGCCCAGGCTGCCCTGTTTCCACCATGCGGGCCTCCTAGGCTCTCCCTCCCTCCCGCCACCATGACTAAGGCACCTGCGTGTACCGTGTACCTGAGACGGCTGCTTGCCACCCATTGACAGCCTAGCAAAGAGGCATTTCCTGGGCAACTTTGAAGCCAGGCTTAGTCATGTGGATAAATTCTGGCCCTGGGAGTGGAGGTGACGCATGCCATTCCAGGGCTCCTGCGGTATGGGTGTGGTGGTGAGCAATCTTGGACCATTTAGGCAAAGTCACCACCCTAGGATGATGGAGTAAAAAAATGCAAGGAGCCTGGATCTCGGAGAACTTTGCAGAGAAGGGCTGCCATGGCAGACTCTCAGGAGAGAAAACAGATGCTCTTGTATAACTGTGATTTGCGGTCTCCTCGCTGCAGTGGTTCAGCTGATACCCAAACAAATGCACTGAACCCACTAAGGTTCTTTCCCAGGAATTTGGAATGGATACCCTGGGAATTAGCTGTCACGGGGCCCAAAGGTCATGGCCACCGTCAGAGCCACGGCCAGCCTAAACAGAGACCCTGGATAAGCAGAGGAAGCTAGAGAGAGGAGCATGAAGCGAGGTGCAGTGAGAAAAGAGTGGAGAAGAAAGAAGGTAGGGAGGGGGCTGCTGGCCCTCTCGATGGCACCCCAGGCCCCGCACCCCAGTCCCAGGCACAGTTCCTGCAGAGCTCCGGGTGTATCCTGCTGTTCGATGTCATAAAATTGTCCTGTGTCCTTTCACTACTAAGACTGAGTTTCTCTTCTTTGCAACCAGGTGAATTGTAATTAAAATACAGTGCCCTTTATTTTTATATTACTGTATCTATTACTTTATATTACTATTATTATACTACTATAAATTATATTATTATAGTTCTTCAGATCTCAGATGCACATTTTCCCCCAGCAATTTAATATTTCTGAAAATGGTATGCACTTTAATCTGACTTTTTACCTAATTATTTATGTCTGGTATGGTAGATGTTTTATATTTTTCCCTCTCAAAGCGGGTGGTCCATCAGGGCTTTGTCTGGTGACCACTCTCTTCTATTGGTACAGAAGCTGCCCAAGGGCAGGGCTTTGTTTTAGGGCCAGCACAGTCCTGGGCACACAGATGCTCAGTAAATGTCCAGTGGAGCAAGGGACCCAGTTAGTCCCGGGTGTTGCTGAATCAAGAAATGATTACCTGGGGGCCACGGGACGAGCCGCCCAGGACTCAGCTCCCAAGCCCCAGCTCATTCCCCTCCAGACCTGACCTTGCACTTTCTACTGCCATGTCGGTATCTTGGCCCAAGCTCTTTCCAAACCCTGAGCATGTTCTTTCTTCTCTCTTCCTTTATTGTAAAGTCCCACTCCAACATTTAAATCTCTGCTCTGCTCGCCCTCCTCTGGGGGCTTTCTTAGAGAAACCCACCCCTCAGTGCATTAACAATATTGCTGCCCTCGCCCTGAGGTCACCATATCACCACCACTGGCCAGGAAAGGCCGGTCCTTGTGTACTTCACCAGGCGGATCATCAGTCCCTTTGGGGGCAGGATCAGAACTGGTCTTGGCACAGAGACGGCCAATAGGCACATGAAAAGATGCTCATCAGCGCTAATTATTAGAGAAATGCAAATCAAAACTACAATGAGGTACCACCTCACACTGGTCAGAATGGCCATCATTAAAAAGTCTACAAATAAGAAATGCTGGAGAGGTGTGGAGAAAAGGGACCCTCCTTCGCTGTTAGTGGGAATGTAAGTTGGTGCAGCCACATTGGAGAACAGTATGGAGGTCCCTTAAAAAACTAAAAATATAACTATCATATGACCCAGCAATTCCACTCCTGGGCATATATCTGGAGAAAACTCTAATTCGAAAAGATACATGCACACCAATGTTCATAGCAGTACTATTTACAATAGCCAAGACACTGAAATGACCTAAATGTCCATCGACAGATGAATGGATAAAGAAAATGTGGTACATATACACAATGGAATATTACTCAGCCATAAAAAAGAACAAAATAATGCCATTTGCAGCAACATGGATGGACCTAGAGACTTTCATACTATCATACTACTAAAGACATGCTAAGTCTTTCTGACTTACTTTCTGAAGTAAATCAGAAAGAGAAAGACAAATACCATATGATATCACTTATATGTGGACTCTAAAATACAACACAAATTAACTTTTATGAAACAGAAACAGATTCACAAACATAGAGAACAGATTGCGGTTGCCAAGGGGGGTGGGGTAGGAGAGGGATGGAGTGGGAGTTTGGGATTAGCAGATGCAAACTATTATATATAGAATGGATAAACAACAAGGTCCTACTCTATAGCACAGGGAACTATATTCAATACTCTGTGATAAACCATAATTGAAAAGGATATTATAAAAGAGAATGTGTATATATATATATATATATATATATATATATATATATATATATATATAACTGAATCACTTTGCTGTACAGCAGAAATTAACAAGACATTGTAAATCAACTATATTTCAATTAAATAAAAAAGAACTTGTCTTGGCTGTCCAGCAGGGCACCCAGCGGAGGACAAGACATGTCAACATTTATCCTCAAGGGCAGTTACCACCGATGAGGTGCCGCACGTGGGCGGGACTCTTGCAAGGCTCTTCTCTCCATCTGTGCGAGTCATGGTCTGCCATGCTGGAGGCTGAGGGTGAGAATCAATAAGATCGGTCCCTGCCCTCCTGGGACTTGAAGAGTCAGGGTGAAGGATACAGGCAGAGATAGAGGCAAGTTCATGTTCTAAAGTGTTCTGCTGCAGGGCCAGCTGGCTGGGAACCGCTCCCGGGCCTTTGTCTGAGGCACTTCTCCTCTCTTGTCACAGCTGCGGGGCTGGGGGCAGTGACGAGCACAGGCCTGAGGGGGCTACTTCCTGCCCCTCACCCCAAGTCTGTGGTCTCATGCCTGGAAGGCCCAGGTCACCCAACCATGCAGGTGAACTCTAGACTCTTGGCTCCCCAATTTGGGGCTGGCCCTGGGTGACCTGAACGGTTTTCCTGCCATGGCAGAACAATGGAAAGCTCAGGAAGGCCCTGCTTGCATTGTCAGGGGAGCCCCATGGCCCACCCAGCCCATATCAGAGGGAGGCTCATGGGGGGCTGCTCAGGCTCTCCCTGACCCTGGAATTAGTATCAACAGGGCCAGAGCAGGTGCCGGAGAGGAGGGAGCAGGGGCGGAGGTGGGCAGCGTCGCAGAGGCATCAAGATTTGCCGCCTAGGGAGACCTTCAGGAATGCCTTCTGGGGTGGGGTGAGGGGAGCCGGGACGCACCGTCAGGAACTCTCGCAGGTGGGAGGGAGACCGCAGAAGCAGAAGGGGCTTTGACCTGAGGAGACCCAGGGCCACCATGCTCACCCGAGGGTGCCACCCAGAGGCCTCACTCATTCCTGGCATGGGAGCCCTCCTGCAGCCGGGGCAGGACAGGGAGAGGGTCTCGAGCTGCCCTTAGAGCTGGCCGGACAGGTTTACGGAATAATTACAGGGGCCCTGGTGTGGAGGTGTGGAGCCTGTTTGCATATGATTTGCATATGATTTGCACATGAATAGCCTGCGCTTTCGGTTCCCAGGCAATTTTCAACTTAAATATTAATTGTTGCTGCCCTTAGGGTTTTCATTTCTTGGTTCTGCTTTCTCTGTTTCTTCTCACCCACTTGCTGTCAATGACTCCGATCTCTGTGTGTGTGTGTGTGTGTGTGTGTGTGTGTGTGTGTGTGTGTGTGTGTATATGTGTGTGTGTGTGTGTGTGTGTGTGTGTGTATATGTGTGTGTTTGTGTGTGTGTGTGTGTGTGTGTGTGTGTGTGTGTGAGAACGGGGAAGCAGCCCAGGTGTGGAAGATCAGGTATCTACTAGGTGCAGAAAGCAGTAGGCATGCAAAGCAACAAACCAGCCAATGATGCTAAAGAAACTTCCGGATTCCTCACAGGCCCAGCAGGATCTCCTCTCTGGTAGTGATGTGGGACGTGTGGCCCCCAGCCCCGGCTGAGGGGCAGTACCAGACTCAGCAGCTGCCTGCCAGCCTGCCCGCCCCAGCCCTCGCCTGCCTCCCAGATCTGCCAGCTCCTGCCCGCTCTGTCACCAG
Source organism: Balaenoptera physalus (assembly GCF_965194825.1). NCBI lineage: Eukaryota > Metazoa > Chordata > Mammalia > Artiodactyla > Balaenopteridae > Balaenoptera > Balaenoptera physalus. Next base: position 37,697,759 of record NC_138884.1, on the reverse strand, counting down.
AGGCCCAGCCACGCGCAGCATGGAGACAGGGGAAGGTGAGGCTGTGCAGAGCAGCGTTTAGCTCACGGGCTCTGAGGCCGACTGTGCTGGATCGGGATCTGGGCTCTGTATTCTAAGTAACTTTGCAACTCTGGCCAAGTGACTGGCCACCCTCGTGCCTCAGTGTCCTCTTCTGTGAAACAGAGTGACCCAGAGTGCCTGCCTCATTGTGGTGTGGGGATGAGGCCAGCGACTGCGTGTGGAGCCCTTGGCCCTGGGCCTGCCTGGCACAGACTGTGCTCCCTGCCGCTGAGCTGCAGACATCCCACCCCAGGTGTGGGTCACCTGGTCCCAGCCTTGCCCAGTGCGGGGCATCCCCATGCCAGCACGGCATCATTCGGCTTCGGCGCCAACATTCCCTGAGACGGAGGCTCACTCCTGTTCTCCTGAGGGCTGTTCCCAGCACACACCTGATAACCCCATTAAAGGACCCTTAGAACGGAGCTCAGAGCTTTTCCAGGAGCTGGCCGCTGTGCTCGGCTCTCATCTGGAGAAAGGACTTCCTTGGGCGGCCCCTCAGCTCCCTGCAAGTGCACTCGAGTCTGGTGTCTGGGGTCCTGCAGCCCGCAGCTCCCCTTCTCTCCGAGAGCCCAGGAAAAATGTCAGGATGTGCTCCCTTCTTGCGCCTTCTCAACCCAAGCTGCTTAGACCAAGCACCTTGCTCTTGCCCCAGAACAAGGTGGGGCACCAGAGTGTCTCTGAGCCACTGACACAGGGCTCTCTGAGGTTTTCTCCTCCAGCACCTGACTGGGTCCGTAGCGTCCCCCTGGGAAGCGTGAAGAGCGGCCTGAGGCTGGCTGAGGCTGGCTCCCACGGCCCAGCGCGCCAAGCAGTGTGCTCAGTGCTCTACGTACACGCGCTCTTTTAATCCTCACAGCTGCCCTAAGAGGTAAGTGCTCTTATTATTCCCATTTCACGGCTGTGGGAAGTGAGGCTTAGAAAAGCTAAGGAATTTGCCCCCAGTGGCTCAGCTTTTACGCCGGGGAGCCTGGTGGTGACGCAGACAGGCTGGCTCCAGACACTGGCTGCTACCAGCTGCTGGACTACTTCTCTACAGGCATTTTTCTCACAACTGGGTTTTCTTTTCTTTTTCTTCTGTAAGAGGTGACTGGCTCAAGAGATGAATCCTTCTAGAATCTGCCTGTCTCCATATCTGTGTTGTAAGCACGATTTGGGTATGTGGCGAGCAATGGTCTTTATTTCTTTTGGCTTCGCTTATAGATCTGAGGCCTTGAGTTGACCTTGGGGCGCCCTTATCTATAGGGGTGGCTAATCAACCCCTCCCACCAGGCATCTCAGCACCTCTGAGCCAAGGGCACAGCGATTCCCCTCTCATAAGCTCCAACCCAGATTTCTCCTCCTCCTTCCATGTTACCGTCATAAAACCTGCTCACACAGGCTCCACCCCAGGCCCCCTTTCACCAGCCCCAATGCTGGGGCCCTGACCTCCCAGAAAAATGCAATTTCTGGAGAGCACTCTGGGCTTGGCAGTCTGTGAGTTTTTTCCCCCAGGGATGAAGAATCAAGGCCCCACTTAAGTCATAAAATCACCTCTGATGACCATGACCTTATTAGAACTGCATCCAAGTGTGGTGTTCCCACCAAGCTCAGAAGAAAGGTCCAGAAATTTCTGCAAAACTTCAGCCATGCTTGGGGAGTGGGGGGAGATCGTTAGGAAAATGGCGAACAAAGTTGTTATTTTCCTCTTATCTCCAAGGAAACAGCTCTAGAGTAGGGCTCTTACCCAAAACGTCAGGAGCTTGTGACCTATGAGGAGGCTCGGTTGATTCTGACTGTATTGTGAGGACCCAAGGAATGGATGAATTTTTCTTTGAAAATCCAAGAGACAGCACCTGGGAAGAGGAGGCCACATATTCATATTCTTATTTACCTGGACAGGGCATAGCTATTGGTCAGCAAGGTTGCTGATGGGGAGGTTAGAAGTTCAAAAATCGCCCATTCAAGTGCCATCCGTATTCTGTCTGGAGAATTCCAGGAGCAGCTTGGGAATGATGGAGACCTGCTTCCAGCTCCCTCTCTCTCTTCAACTTCCCCTCTCTGGTCCTCAGTCTCTGCAAAATGAAGAGGTAGGCCTATATCTTCAGTTTCCAAACTTTTAAAACAGCAATGGCTTCTCTTTAAAAAAAAATCTCTTGTGAAAGTCCAAAGTATAAGACAGATCAAAGAGCAGCTGCTTTGGCTGAGTTTTCTGGGGATGGTTCCCTCAGGGCCCTAGGAAATCTGACAGGTCAGTCTGGGAACCTCTCCCTACCTGAGCTCTAGGTACCCATCAGCTCCAGGGAAAACAAAGGAGACTCTGGTTCCTGGAGCTTGGACTTAGCCCAGAGAACTTGGACTTGGCCTTGGATGGGCGAAGCAGTTGGAGTGCACTGTGGATAGAATTTTATGGCACGACATTTGGGCGAAGCAGTTGGAGTGCACTGTGGATAGAATTTTATGGCACGACATTTGGTGGTCTTTTCCCTTTCTTTCCTTTCACCTTTTCTCCCACTTTCCCACTTCTTTTCCTTCTCCCTTGGGCACCTGGAGGCAGGGCTCAGCACCAGCTGTGGTTTGCATTGTGGACCCTAAAAGCTGCTGCTAAATCTTAATCTGGAAAGATCTCCCAGTCCTACCGAGAAGATTAACCAGCGTTCTCCCAGGACCCCAGCCAGCGGTCCACACTACCTGGAGAATGGCTACCGTGGAGCCCATCGCAAATGAGTGGGGAGGGGTTGTCCAAAACAGGCCATTATTTCTTGAATTTATCACCTCCTTTACCTGAGGTACCATGTCACTGTCGCCAGGAGAAATGTGTTTTAATGTCCTGGATCATTAAAACCCAATAATCGCTTTGAAATGGCTTAACTGCTTCCTGCATGGAGATAAAGTAAATAAAACTGTCGTCTCTGTGTCTGCTGTCACCGTGTGATGCGGCAACTCTTTTCCTTTTTTAATAACTGCATTCATTTTAGCTCAGGCCAGTGCATTTATGCCATGCTGGTGGTGTATAAATTTGGTAATTAAATCCTGTTATCTTGACACGATGGGCAGAATAAGAAGCAGTTGTGATGCTTCAGAGAGGAAAGACACTGTGGGAAGAGAGAGAAGGAGATTTGTTTTGTATTTTTTGAAAAATCATTTTCACGGAGTCTTATTTTAGGACTGACAAGCTGACAGATGCCTGACTAACAGCGAGAGCCTTGTGTGGGGAAGGATTCTAGAGAATCCTGTGAAATTGCTCTTCACTTTGCTCTCCACCCCGGCAGAGTAGAACGTGTATGGTATTTGTAAACCTACAGACCTGGAATTTTATCTAAGCTCAACGGCTTAGCTGTAGGACCTCAGGTCAGTCGCTCACTTCTGTATCTGTCAGGGTGCTTGTGGCTGGAAATAAGAAAAATCCCTTTCCAGAATGACCAAATCATTAAAGAAAATGTTTATGATCCTATAATAAGAAATTCTGATTTGAGGTAACTCCAGGGATGTTGAATTCAGCAGCTTATCAATGTAAATGAGGAGCCCAGATTCTTTCCAACATTTTCCTCTGCCCTCCTCCAGGGATTGGCCCGGGCTCCTAACCTCGCCCTATGTTTGCAAGATGGCTGCCTCATTTCCAGGAATCCCACGCAGACCCAACAGCGCGCAGCAGCAGCAGAGGGCCTGTCTCTTTCATCAGCAAGAAAGCATTTCCTGGAAACTCTGTAGGAGACACAGCCTCACATCCTATTGGCCAGAAGTGTGTCTCATGCCACTTCTAAACCAATCACTGGCAAAGGGAAGAAAGGGAATCATTATGATTGGCTCGGATGAATCAGAGTTTCCTCCTCCTCCCTGCCAGGCTGGTCATGGGACCCCTGAAGTGCCTGCCATGCAGAGAAGACAGGATACTTAAGTAAAACCAGGGTTCTATTAGGAAAGAAGATGAGAGGTGTGACGTTGTTGGGTGGGCAACTGATGGTATCTGCCACAACCTGTTTGAGTCTGTTTCTTCATCTGTAAAACTAGGATCATAAATATTTACCTTAAAAATCCTGTTGTGGGGATTCAAAGAGATGAATAATACACCAGACTTTTCTGTCATAGGCAGAGTGTTAGCAGGATAGAGAGCTGATTTGAGGTTGGCCATCTTCTCCCGAAGAGGCTCATTGGTAGACATGGGTTTGCGTCTTATTCAGTCCCAAGAGGGCCAGAGAATCAGGCTTCTACCAATGATGGAACTTTGTGCTGAATGCTCCCACCAGATACGTGGCTGGCCTTGGTGGGTCCTCCAGGTGGCCTGGAGACTTGCCTCCTGTGGCCTTTTACTTTTTCTAATGTGTTCGTGAATCATGTAACTGGAATATGGCAGGGCCCCTTGTTTTCTGACTCAAACGGTGTCTCCAGCCAGCAAATGGTGCAATCTCGGCTCATTCCTGATTCCAGTGTTGAGTCTGCTTTATGATCTTTAGGAAGAGTGATGGAGGTGAAGCCCAGGCTGTCTTGGAGCCACTCCAGCTCCTTATCCTCCAGACCAGACAGGCAAGAACACCAGGGAGGTAAAAGAAGTTCTCTCCTGAACTGTCAGGAGAGTTCTCAGATGAGTAAGCAGTATGGGGGACCAGAAGTCGGAGAAACTTCATCAACTCAACCAACACCCTTGCCCAACATAAGGGAACCAGACCTGAATCATGGAAAAAGGGTATCTACCATGGATGTTCCTTCCCATCCAACACTCTCTTTGTTACCCCCTTGCCCATGAAGTCCTCTCTTTCAAGTCGCTTGGTCTTCCGTCTTCATCCTCTTACTTGGGAGACCCCATGCCTCCTCACAGGAGCAAGAGGTTCTTCCCCCATCCCTTCCCAAGTCTCGCTGACCGACCCTGGGGAGACAATAGAGACAATAGATTCCAGAAGCACCAGCGAGAGTGATGGAGGGTGTGTTGATGCTAATTCAGTCTGCAGTGGCTGCTTCCTCAGTGGTTCACCTAAGAGGTAAGCAAGCCTCACCTAGGCAAGGTTTAACTTGTCTTGGAGACTACCCAGTCTTAACGTGTATGAAGGAAATTACATTGCTCCTATTAGAAGAGCTTTCTTCTTGTCCTTTCCATAACATTAGCCCTTGCCCTTATTGTACTAAGAAGCATTTGGGTTTTTCTTGAATCTGCTATTGTATTACATTACAAGAGCCTCACTTTGACAATAAAATGGCTCTCTCTGTGGTACCCAGGAGGGATGGCACCCGCTTGGATGATATTCTTTTGGATTCCCCAGATGAAAGAAGAGGGGGAGGGCTTCCAGTTTATTTCACTCCATGCATTTTCACTTTTAGTCTGTGAACGCATTGTTCCTTCCATGAAAGGTAGAAGTGGGGTGGCCATGGGCCTATTCATCATATTCTGGAATGCCAGGTAGGTAGGTAACATGTAAAGTTTGTACATTAGGACAAAAGGAGGAAATGCCATATTGCTCACCAGAAAATAAACTTTTCAAACTTCTTGCCCCAAGTGGTGGAAAATTTAAAGTTATAAATAGCCTTTAAAAAGATTATGTTTGCACATAGTATGCTTATTTACCAGGGCAATCCAAAGAAATTAACTAAAAAGATATTAGAATTAATAAAATAATTTCATATAAATGTCAGGTAAAAGAAGAGGATACAAAAATCAATGATATTCAATAACATTCCTGTGTACTTGGAATACTCAGTCAGAAAAATACAAAGGACAAACAAGCAAAAAGTGTTTGGCCTGTTCCTTCTCTGTGGGGTTTTGTCCAGCTACCGCCTACCTATTAATCAGATAGAATCGTAGATGTTATGCCCTGAGAAAGGGCTTCCCAGATCCTTAGACTGGCTAGGTCCCCCCTGTAGTGTGCTTTCTGGGCACCCCATACTTATCTTGTTCATTGGAATTACCAACTATTGCTTAAGTGTCTCTTTCCTTCTAGACTCTAAGCTTCTCCACTAGACTGTATCCTGAGGGTAGGACAGAGGGGTCTTGCTTACTGCTAAATTCCTAGGGCTTTGCACAATATTCTTGAATGAATTAAAAAATTAACAAGACAGAACATTCCTTGGAAACGTCTCTCTTTAGAGAAATGTGTGTGCCCTATATGAAGAAAAATGACACACTTTACAAAAGGTCAAAGAAAACTTGAAAAGGAGTGACCAGGTGCCTTGTTTTTGGAGGGACAACTGGTATCTACCATACAGTTGTCCCTTCTGCCCAGAATAATGTACAGTATTGACTTAATGTAACGTCAAGTAAAGTCCTTACAGAATTATTGGGAAAATTATTCTGGAAGAAAATGACCATAAAAGAAAGTTCTGGAAAACTAAGCTATGAGCTTCCTGTGTATAGCGTCCTGTTATCTCTCCCCTTTGTCTCCAAGTAGTCTTTCACTCACAGCACAGCACAGAAACCCCCTTCCCCACCTGCTGGGTTCTGTTGGAGGGGTGGGGAGGAGCAGGCCCTCCAAGACAGTAGAAATACCCAGGCAGCTAGTCCCCAGGCTCCGGTCTGTCAGCCCAGAAAGCAGTGGGAGCTCAGGGCAGACAGGGACAAGACCAGTTCATGAATGCTCGTCTGGAATTTAGCACTGACATTGACAGTCTGGGACTGGACCAGATGCAACTAGAGCTCACAAGGTTGTGTGCAAGCAGTTATGTCCCCTCCCAGGGCCCTTTCCCGAAAAGGCCCTCCTCCAAATGCTCCTCTGACTGTATCAGTGCCCCTATTGTCCTGCCTCTGTTCACTGTTTGTCTGATCATTGCTCCTTACGGAACTAGCTGGAGCGGCATCTCCCAGGAAGAGAGGATTCTGTGTCTCGTTCTCCGGATGTCTCCAGGAGGGTCTCGCTGACTGCAGAGGCTCTTCTAGGTTTCTTGCCCAGGAGGGTCTGTAAATCAAGACCACCTCACTCTGAACGGAGACGCCCCCATCTCCCTTTGACACGTCTGGCTCAGTTGACTTAGCTGTTGTTCTCAATACAAAGAGTCAAAAAGAACAATGTGAAGCCTTAGGCAATCAAGTGTTTAAATACCTCATTCTTGAACCAATCGAGCAGTGTTTGACACCATGCTCCCTCACCTTAAACCTCATTCAATCAACTTCGATTTAACTTCCTATAAAAGTATACCCACCATGTCACTTTATTGTGTCCCTGAAATTGGACATACATTGTAAGTTATAACATCCAACCCCATCCTCTCAAACATTTAAACCCACGAGAAGAACTCTCATCATTATTACCAAGTCCCACAATTCCAATTCCAGTGAATTTCCCACAGGACATGGGATCACAAATATTCCCACTGGCTGCAGTTTTAGTAATATTGATATTTTTGCACCAGGCCAGGAAAATAATTTCTCTTTTTCCCATTTTTGCTTCTAAATGGCTCCAGCTCGAAATGGATGATTACAACAGGAGATTGAAGTCAGGAGTTGCAGAGAGCAAGAAAGCAGGTGGGGGAATTTAAGGTCTAAGAAGCAGAAGAGCGATCTAGTGGGTTCTGAGGCAAAGGGACCCAAGAATGCCGCTGGGGTGGGGAATTCAGGACAAAAATGCAGGAAGCATGGGGGGTGGGGAACTCTTGGGAAGCCATCAAGAGCAATTGCCTGGAGCTGGTATTGTACTGCTGCTACTTCAGGTACCAGTCACAGGTGGCTTGGGTGCACCTGGGGAGGAATAAACAGGACACCAGGGCTTAATTCCATGGAGCCTTGTCTCTCTCCGTCTTCCCTGGGGGAGCTGAGCCAGTGTGAGCCCCAGCCAGAGCTGGCCCTGACATCTGCTATCTTTGTGTGCAGCTTGAAAAGACTCCACCCTGCAGATGACTCAGGATCCCATTGTTCATGGAGAACCACACTGTCTAGAAGTCCTCTGGGCTCTGCTGTCAACCTTGGACATTGTAGGTCCTCGAACTGTACTCATTGTAGGAGACTGTTGGTTCCTTCCTTAGAGGACTGACCAGCTGCCCTAGTCGATTTCCTCCAACCACTGCCCCATGCTAGCCACATGCTTGACCTCAGCTTGCATCCTTTTCACCAGCTGAAGCTCTCAGAACACTGTGTGGCTAGGGCCGTGCATAAATCAATGGCCAGTAGTGATAAGAATGGGATTAGGAGCCCTAGAATGCTGGATTTAAATCTCAGCTATGCCATCTACTCCCTGGGTCACTTTGAGCAAGGCATGTAGCCTTTCCAAGCTTGAGTTCTCCCATCCACAAAGATGGAACTAGTAATTCATACCTCCTCTGGGGTTGACATGTGAGAAATAAATGAGAGGCTGTACATGAATACACCTAGTACTCAATCAATATGTCTTTAATCACATTCATGAATCTTGTAGGACAGGGTACAGTTTATCATTCCCTCTGGAAAAGTCATCCTAGTTTAATCCTGTGGTAGGGACTGTATCTCTTTTCCCCATTCTTCATGAATAGGTGAGCTCCTTGCTGGCAGAGACTGAATGAAACCCACAAAGTCAATCTCAAAGATTCCTATTCTGGGACCACATATTCCAAGACAGCCCAGCCATGCTGCCCACGTGAGAGCTCCCTCAAATACCCGTGGGAATGGCCAAGGGGCTTAGTGGATTCTGTGTTCACACTTGTGCACACACGGTCACACTGCCAGAAGGCTCAACCTGCAGCCAGAAAACGACTGCATAAATATGATCTACACACACCCCCACGTAGATTAAAAATATAGGCCAATATCTACTTGCCAAGGAAAGGACTAAGCTATTTTCTTAAAAGGATATATTTAGACCTGACAGCAAGTCCCAGTATTTGCCGAGAAGGGGTCTAGGTCTGATACCATCGCTTTCCCACCTGAGAAGGGCTCGTCCTTCCCAGCATTTGTGGGCTCCATGCTCGGCCGAGTTATGGTTTTGACAGGTGAGGGGAGGCAGCCTCCAGAAAGCCTTGTTAATTTTGGAGGTGAAATAGCAGGATTGACAGTTACGGTGATTCCCCACAGTAAGGCCATTGAAACAGTGTTCGTGGAGGGGTGAATGGAAATGGTTCTGATGTCTTCTGAACATGGTGACGATGGATCATATTTAATAAGCATTTTGTGCCTGTCTCTCTGGGCTTGTTGAGTGGCTTATTCTTCTCTTGATAGCAGGACATGGCTCCTGTTAATCTCAGAAAGAGAAAGGGGGGAACTAGAGGGAACTAGCCTCCAAAGGGAGGCTTTCACTTAGGCTTGAGATTTCCATGGACCCAGTGGTTGGCCGGAGAGTTTCCTAGGAATAAAAATGAGTAGGTGGGTGTTTGGAACGGAATCAGTTCCACGTGCTCCAGACTCTCAATCCCACTATGTGCAGCACAGAATATTCGAATGTGGACTTCATAAAAGGAGGATGGGGCAACAGAAGTAGCCTAGCTGAGAGCCCACATGAAGCTGTTTTACAAGAGGGCAAACTGGACATTTCTTGCAATTTTTTTTCCCCCTGGCAGGTGAGAAGTTTTTCTACTTGATTTTATCACTCTTGGCACTGACGGTTGGGTTGGATTAAGGACCACATTCAGACTTGAGTTCATTCTCAGTTACTTGGCTTGATTTCTCATGAGTCATGGCTTGCCAGGAAGCTCAGAGATTCTGGACCAAGCACATGGCCTGTTGGATCTGCCCTCAATTTCTCATTAGCTTACCTCTTTGGAAGTCACATAGCAGCTTCACCACCGCTGGTAGCATCCCTTCACTGTGGGAAAATGCTATGCGGGGCTCAGGCAGTGAATAAGTAGGGGTGGAAACAGGGCCCCCTGTTTTCAAAGTCATCATTCTCTGAACTTGCCTTGTGGAACCCCAGCACCCAGCCTTTGGAAGGATTGCAGGTCTGCTCTCTCTGCTCTCTTTCTCCCACAGGAATCGAGGCAACTTTGCTGCAAGAAACATATTCTGAGACACATCCAGGGCTTGGGTTTGTTTGGAAATGGATGACCTGAAGTCATCCCTTTACGTTTTAGTACGTGTGACTCAAATGCCTGGGTATATGTGTGCGTGTCTTCGTTTCCCTTTGCTGAAGGCATTCACAGACTGTCCTCTTTTCTTTATTCCCTCTGGCTGCAAGCAGTAAAAGTGAGGAGTCCTTGCTATTTAAAAACCTTTAAAGCCCTGCCACTGTCTACAGGAAAGTGTTAATTCCTGAGTGTCCGGATGATTCTAGCCTCTTTGTGGATCACTCTGAGCTTTGGTGCTTTGGGCTATAATCAGTCTTACTCTTCACCTTTCATGTCTTTCCTGTCTGTGACACATGGTGTTCCCTGCCAGCTCCCACTTCCTCTCTCATCCATCTATCTCTATCTACCGGCCTGGTTATATATATCTACCTGTCTCTCTCTCTATGTGTCTCCATCTCTATGTTCAGAGTTGACAAATGCCAGCAAGACCCATAATGAAATAGCCCCTCCCAGTTTAATGTACAGCAAATACACTTCAGTGTAGACCTGAACCCACACTGGATCCTCCACCACACCTCCTTGGGAGAGGATTATTATCTTTTGTAGTCCTTGAGAGGAGGGCAGGGAGAGAAGATGATGCCCATTCCTGGAGAGCGTCTTCTTCTGAAAGGCTAAAACTCTTCTGAAGTTCATTACTTACGGAGCACTGTTTAGGTGGCGGGCACTGTGATGGGCCAGAGGTTCAGAGATGAACAGGCCATAGCTTCTGACCTCCAGGACTGACCAATAAGTCTAGTGGGTGAGGAATCAAGCTGAAGACATTGCAAATGACTGAGTCGGTACCAGCTGTCGCAAACTGGTCTAGAGAAAAGACTCAGTGGAAAGCGGACACTCAGCCCGGGTCATCCAACTGGGAGAACTGGGGAGAGAGGAGGAAAATCTGACAAAATAAGGTTGGAAAATAGTAACCATCACTGGACCATGAGTTCAGAGAACTTGGCTCTCTTGTTCATTTTTGTATTCTTAGGGTCAAGAAAAATACCTGGAACATATCAGGCATACAAAAAATTATTTGTTGAATCAAGGGATAAATCTCAGTGGCTCATTTCCCTTGCCATTTGCTGGAAGGAATCCCCCCTCCTCCCCAAGATAGGACAATGCCATTAGGCAGGTGTACCTTGGGAATTTGCACCATCTGTTTGGGGCCCCATGGAGAGGGTGTACCAGATGGACTTGAGGTCTATTTTGGTCTTTTCTTTGCATGTTTCTTGTTTTTCTGCATCCCATGCAGATGGATACTGTCAGGTTATTTATAGCAGGAGTTTGCTAACAATAATAGAACAGTTGCTCTAATTCCAATGCCAATTGAATTACTTTGGCTTTGCATTCTTTGGAGGACCTGTAGCAAGCACAGTGTTAAATAGCTGTGGGACCAGGACGGTTCCTATATAGCATCAGCTGCCACCCATTCTGACCCTCTTCCCCAAAACAATTCTCTTTGAAACATGGGACATAGTGACATTGTTTGCATGCATTCCACAGGTTTTAGGAACAGTCTATTCATAGATGCAAAACTTTATAAAATACAGTGCTGGAAAATGTATTATTTAATAGTGTATTAAATAATTAATACACATAGCCAAGAATGCAAAGATGGTTCTTATGTACAAGAATATTCAGGATTTTAGAATTTATACTAGTGCACAGCAAAGGAAACCATAAACAAAACGAAAAGACAACCTACAGAATGGGAGAAAATATTTGCAAACGTTGGAACTGACAAGTGATTAATCTCCAAAATATACAAAGAGCTCATACAAAACAAATTTACAAACAGCTCCATATCAAATACACAAAATATACAAACAGCTCCATATCAAAACAAACAAACAAACAAACAACCCAATCAAAAAATGGGCAGAAGACCTAAATAGGTATTTATCCAAAGAAGACATACAGATGGCCAACAGGCACATGAAAAATGCTCAATATCACTAATTATTAGAGAAATGCAAATCAAAACCACAATGAGGTATCACCTCACATCAGGCAGAATGGCCATCATCAAAAAGTCTACAAATAATAAATGCTGGAGAGGGTGTGGAGAAAAGGGAACCCTTCTGCACTCTTGGTGTGAATGTAAATTGGTGCAGACACTATGGAAAACAGTATGGAGGTTCCTTAAAAAACTAAAAATAGAGTTATTATATGATCTTGCAATCCCACTCCTGGGCATATATCTAGAAAAAATTCTAATTTGAAAAGACACGTCCACCCCAATGTTCATAGCAGCACTATTTACAATAGCCAAGATAGGGAAGCAACCTAAGTGTCCATCAACAGACGAATGGATAAGGAAGATGTGGTGTATTTATACAATGGAATATTACTCAGGTATAAAAAAGAATGAAATAATGCCATTTGCAGCAACATGGATGGACCTAGAAATTATCACAGTAAGTGAAGTAAGTCAGACAGAGAAAGACAAATACCATATGATATCACTTATATGAAGAATCTAGAAAAATGTTACAAATGAACTTATTTACAAAACAGAAATAGACTCACAGACATAGAAAACAATCTTATGGTACCAAAGGGGAAAGCGGGGGGAAGGGGTAAATTAGGATTTTGGGATTAACAGATACACACTAATATATATATATATATATATATATATATATATATATATATATATATATATATATATATATATAAAATAGGTAAAGAACAAGGACCTACTAATAGCATAGGGAACTATACTCAATATCTTGTAATAACCTATAATGAAAAAATATCTGAAAAAGAATACATATATACACATATGTATGTATAACTGAGTCACTTTGCTCTACACCTGAAACATTGTAAATCGACTCTACTTCAATAAAAAATAAAGTTAAAAAAAGAATTTATGATAGTGAATACTTGAAAACAACCTATATGTTCAACAATAGGGGCCTTGTCTAGAAAATTATCATATATTCATATGATATAATACTCTATAGCTATCAAAAGTGTATTTCAGGATAATAGTTAATAATATGAGAAAGTGGATATGATATATTAAGTGAAAACCTGCAGATCGTACACATACATACACAAATATATGATCTAATCTTATAAAAAACTATGCATGCCTAGGAAAAAAAGACTGAAAGGATACAGTGAGTAATTTCTCAATGGGAAGATCATGAGTGACTTTTCTGTTTTTAACAAGATTTCTACAATGAACATTTATTACTTCTGTATCTAAAAAAATATGCTATTTTGAAGGATAGTCCCTTTGGTTGTTTCCAGGTGGGGTTTTGTATCTGAAGTTTATATTAAAGACTAGCTCAGGGCATCTGCTAATAGAGATGAAAAAAGGGAAAAGAGGAACTGTACAGTCATGGTCTTTAAAGTAGGCATTTAAAAGGTTGCTTTTAATTTAATCTCAAAAGGAAAAGGTAGGTGGTGTCTTCTCTGCAGATATTTATTAATGCTGGTTTGTACATTATCCAGGCATCTCTCACTTGCCCTAAAGCCTGTCTATAAAGAACCGGCATGTGTAGGCAACGCATGTGCTTTCCATATCCATAAACTGTGCATTGCTCAAGGCTGGTCATCTATCACGTCTGCCCAGGAATGAAGACCAACCTGTGGAATCTCATCTTTAAGTAAATAGCAGAAAAACTCTGGGGAGAGGAGGTTTACGAGGAGGAGACCTGTGGACCCTACTTTTGCTTATATCCTCCTGCTTGCCAGTCCCGTCTTGGAACCTGTGCCCCGATCAGTCATTTGGAGCAAACTTGTTATGCACAACCTCCTGTGTAAACCCATCTTGGTTAAAGACACGGGTTTTCTAAAGCCTGAGGGAGGAACAGTCTGACTCATAGCCACTGTTTTAACTTGAACAGTCAAACTATAATAGCTACACAGCGGGCTCCAATGATTAGCAGCAGAATTTATCTTTCCTGGATTGCATTTACAGTGACACACTCCGTGTTATCCGCCCAGATACAGCATCTATAAAGTCAGTTGTATCATGCTCACTATTTTTAACTATAAGAAGAGGAGCCATATCTAATGTAATCTATATAGTGCTGTAATTAAAATGTCCTGCATAATGAGAACATCTAATAAATAAAGTACAGCACGTATTATGTTTCAGAACAAACAAATGCTGGGATTTAGGCTGCCTTAAAATCCGCATTTGAGAAATGAGGACCAGCCTTTGATAGCAGAGAAAACAAGATTAGGGACATCTTTCCAACATGGAGTTTAGACAACTGTTGGAGAGATATAGAGAACACAATTTACTTGACAAAAACTGGTCATCTGAGACAACCTGGAAAGATGAAATGGATTAGAGATTGAATCTATTCTGATTCTACTGTAGAATCTGATAATGCTTTTTAAAAAATAACGATACATCAACATCAAAATAAAACAAAATCAAAATCAGAACAAACATACTTTGCTTAGCTCTTTAGAATCAACTTTACTACCATTGCTAATTGTATCATATTGTTCTGTCACTGCAGTTCCAAGGAAACTTTGGTGGCTATTGTCCTTACATTTCCACTTGAAGTTTGCTTCTGGGAAACCCATGGATGTTATTGGTTTTCTCTTATATCTCCCACACGATCTTTGAAATATCTTCTACACAAGAAAAAAAAATCAGTCCTTTAGTCCTATGAGACTTTTCACTTTAGAGTGGAGAGAATATGGAGGAGACCTTTCCCATTAAAAGAGAGAATGGAAAATACAGTATATGAAGTAGAAAGTCAAGAAGACAAGAAAATACCCAGGGATGCTCTGTATCACCTTTTGGTTTGAAGAATTGCAGTGTTTGTCGTCCCTCTGAGCATGAGATTATGCCCAATGCCTCTGACTCTGAGCAGAATGACCATGGGAAATGGATAGGCTGTGATGTCCTGATTGCAGGAGAAGCTAAGTTCTGGGCAGCTCTTGTAGATCAGCAACTAGAGAACAGACCAGGCTGGCTCAGGATTTCCATGTTGGAGCTATTAACAACTACAGCTGTTCACAGGAGCCCAGGGCTCTGCAGCTTCCATCTGAATGACTTCCACAATGCCAGATTAAGCATTTATTGAACAAATATATAAATCAATGAACTGCATAATTGGAGAAATGAAGGAAAGCTTTGCTAAACCCTGAGGTTTCAAAATTCCCTCTAAGTACCGCTATCTACATCCTATAAGTTTTAACATGTAGTATTATTGTTACAGTTCATAATGATTTTACTATAGTTTCATCATTATTTCATTGTTAACACACTAATAACGTAGAGATAAGATTTTAGTTTAAAATGAATGTTTTACAAAGTTTATCTTTTTATTATTCACTTTAAAGCTAATTGCACTTAGTTATAAAATATGGTCTGCATATAGAATAGATTCTTCAAAATATATTGAGACTTACTTATTGACCTTTAGTCATACTTGTGTTTTCTGATTTTTAATCCAGGACTCTCTACATGTGTATTAAATCAAACTGTTAATTGTGTGGTCAAACCTTTTATACTTTAATTAATTTTTTTGCCTGCTAGATCTATTAGTTTCAAAGAGAGGTATGTTAAACTCTCCTACCATGTTTATGGATTTGTCAATGACACCTTATAATTCTATCAGATGTGATTTATATATTTGATGCTATGTGATTAGTTCATACAAAATTTAAATTGTTATTTTTCCTAGTGAATTTAACATTTTATCATTATGAAGTGGCTCCCTAATATTTAAAAGACTTAAAGTCTATTTTATCTATATTAATATAACTATATATGAATTCTTTTGGCTAATATTTGTATAATATTCATACCTAATTGGTTACTTTCAATTCAGTCTTTCCATTCCTTATATTTTAGATATGCCTCTTATAAACAGCATATAGCTGGATATTAAAAATATAATCTGATAGTCTCTAATCGGCAACTTTAGCCCATTTACACTTATTGTGATTTATACTTATTTTTACCATCCTGTGCTATTTGTTTGATATTTGAACACCTTTTTTCTTTATTTTGTACCTTTTTTGGATTGATAATTTTTTTAATAAAACATTTTTCTATTACTTTTTGGAAATTATAAACTCTAGTTTCATTATTTTAGTGGTTACCCTTAAAAGTTTAATTGTACAGTGGACCTTTGAACAACACAGGTTTGAACTACATGGGTCCACTTATACATGGATACTTTTCAATAGTAAATAGTACAGTACTACATGGTCTGTGGTTGGCTGAATCTGCGGATGCAGAAGAACCATGGATATGGAGGGCTGACCATAAATTATACATGGATTAACCCCTGCAAAGTTCATGGGTCAACTGTACTTAACAAAGCCTAGAGTTACATAGAATCTCTTACTCTTTTCTGAACCTTTTAGCACATTTAAATCTGACCACTCCCTCACATCTTAGATACTATTGTTGACTGCTTTTTTAAAATCTCTAAACTATGTACTATTATTGTAGCTCGATACAGTAACTATTCATTTACATTTATTTGCATGTTTGCCTATTCTTGGCTTACATTTCTTCTTGCGTCTTAGATCTTCCCTGAGAGAGAATTTTCTTTCTTTCAAAAATGTATCTTTTAAAGTTCCTTTTATAATAATTTGTTGGTGATAAACTCAGTTTTTAGGTGTCTGATGGAATCTGATATACCTCGGAATGGAGTTGGCAGGATTTGCAGATGGCTGGTATAGAGGGTGAGGGAAACAAGACAGTCAGGAGAGGTTCTAGCAGAGCACTCCCGCAAAGAGGCCCCTAAAAGACACTTACAGATGGTGCAGTGTGAAACATTGAAGGGTACTGCTGCTGACCACAATAAATACTGCCTGACAGACATGTAGGTTCGAGGATTAAATCCTGGGTTCCTAAGACCTTTATAAAAAATTCCAGGTATTCGTTCATCCACCAATTCACATTTTGGACTTACCAAATCTACTACTTGTTTATTTGTTCATTATTTAATTTTTATTTAAACAGATTTTTAAAGCATCTGCTATGTATCAGGCATAATGTTAAGAGATGAGGATGTGAAAATGGGCAAATCCTTGCCCTTGTGGATCAGACAGCCTCATGGGAGAACAAATAGTAATCAAGTAATCAATCAAACAAATCAGTGTAAATGTGTGATTGTGATAAGTGCTGTGAAGAAAGGCACCTTGTGCTCTGAGGACCTACATTGGGAGGTTTGGCTATCTGGAGGTCAGAGTAGGCTTCTTGGAGGAAGAAAAATTTGAGCTGATTGCTGAAGTCTGATGAGGCACAAACTAGGCACAGAGTGGGTGAAAGAACCTTCCAGGCTGAGGAAATGGCAAGTGCAAAGGCCCTGTGGCAGAAAATGCAGGTACAAAGCCTCGTGGTGGGGAGATGGGCATGGATGGGGGAGCAAATCAGTGTGGCTGGAGCAGAGAGAAGAAAGAGAGGGATTTAGGGAGAGTCTGGAACAATATGGAGGGGACAGACTCGCTTCCTTATAGGCCACTCAGGGAGGTGGCCTTATCCTGGGAAAAGAGCTGTTGACATGATTTAGGCAGAGGGAGTGACCAGATCAGATTTGTGTTTTGAAGAGAAACCATACAAGCTTCCCAGCTTCTTCTCCTGCACTGGCTCACTCAGGGGACTGTACAGTGACTCTGGCTTTTTCCAAATAGCAATTCTCTGCCTTTGTGTGTGTGTGTGTGGCGGGGGGGGGGTGGTCTGGGCACTGTCCTGCTGGAGATGCTCGTAAAACTTTCAACACAGGTGGACATGGCTGGCAGGAGGCTTTCAGAGACAGGCACCGGGACTGTCGGTTTCCCCTTCTGTGCTCTAAGCCAACTCTCAGAAATATGTTCTAAGCGCCTCCAGGAAGCAAAGGTATAATTAATCAAGAACAGACAGAAAAGTTCTCCTAAACCTTTGATCCCGGAGGAATGAGAAGATGTAGCTGAGGAGGATCAGGCCAGGGCTGCTCAAGGCACTGTGTTCTGTGAGCTCCTCTCCTGGTGGGCCTCCCCTTCACCCCTCTCCCCTCTGAGCCCTCTGGAGGGGGAGGGGCAAGATGGGATCACTGAAACAGGAAGAGGAGGAAGGAAGGCGAGAGTCAGGAAGGAAGAGGGTGTCACAGTGTCAAATGCAGGGCCCTTGAGGAAAGAGGGTCCAAGGAGAGCTCTGGCGCTGGTTCCAGGCCTCACGCTGCACCTAACCCGCTGTGTGACCTCAGGCAGATGATATAACCTCTCTGTTGGCTTCTGTGTCCTCATCTGTAAATGAGGGTTTCCCCAGTGGTGTCCACACACTTGGGGGCTATGGTGAGGGAGGTCTGTGAATAAAGATGATGCAACTTCCTGTGGAGGATCAATCTTTTTTGAGGAAAATAATGTTATTCTTATATTAAAACAAATATAGACGTTTTGGCTCAGAATGCAAAATTGGTACTTAAAGAGAAAAGGATTCAATAAGCAACGTCAACAAACTTGGTTCATGGTCTTTCCCTTATTATTCAGGGTACTTGGGTGGAGAGGGTTGGAAAGCATTGGATCAGATATGCTCTGAGATGCCCTCCGGCTCCTTAGCATTATGATTCTTTGGTTTTACGATGAAGATCAAGGAGAAGGAGGATTATCACTATGTGAACTCTAAAAGGATTTAGGCGACACTTTTAGGTTTGAAAAGGAGTGAGTATTAATGTGGGCGTTCAGCTGTGCCTCACGCTCCCTCACAACCTCGTCCTTCCTGCCTGCCTGCCTTATTCCTCCTTGTTCTGTCAGAGCTGTCCTAGTGTCCCCTCCTAGGGGATGCTTTGTCACTTCCTTCGTCCTTCCTGCCCCAATCCTCTAAACTGTTGACTTAGGCTCTGCCCAGCTCCTTGTGCCCACAGAACTCACCACACAGCTCAGAGTTTGCATTCACCGGGCTATGCTGTATCACTGTTTTCTGGCCTCATTGTGTTCATCTGCTATTTAACAAGCCTTCATGTTATTTGGAGAATAAAGTCCCAATGTGCTGACAAGCCCTTCATGACGTACCCTTGCTGACCTTTCTTGATTTGCAACTCATAACTCTCTGATTTTTGGTCTGGACTGTGGGCATGTCCAACAATTTGTAGTTCCTCCAAGTGCCACGCTGTCCCCTGTCTTTTGTTTCTGTTTCCTGGAATGCTGTTTTCTGGAATGTTTCTATCCTTGTCCATATGAAGAATTCCTCTTTATCCTTCACGAATCAGTTCCATTGCCTCCCCTTGGAGGAGCCTTTGCTGGCCTCCCATGGCTTCCCTGTGTGATGTCACTGCCCCTCTACATCAGCTCTGCCTCACCACCTGCCTCAATTCTAAGGCCAGAAGTTTGCATGTCTCCTGGGCAAACAATAGCTCATGGAAGACTCTGAGTATATGCCCCATATGTAGCGTGGCATAAGCTCACGTCAGTGAATGCCAATTGAATGAATATATGCCTGGATGAGAGAAAAGGGGAGGGGAATGATCATGCTATACTTGCATAAATACCCCCTCCCCTCCACATTAGCCCAAGCAAAGAGGTTAAGTTCTGGGTTCCCAAGGTTGTAGATACAACTTCAAGCATACATGTACTAGTTAATTTCATCTCATGAAATCACTCATCTTTTGACTCATCTTTTGACTCATCCTTATGGAACAACTACTACTCACTCATTAATTTATTCAAAACAATTTGCACTGTCTTAGCTGTTGAGAATTCAGCCTGAACAGACAAAAGGAAGAAACAGATAATCAAGGAAATATTTGCTATGTCAAATTTTGATATATGTTTGTCAGGGAAAAAACAGCAAGGTCAGAGGCCAGATCATTAGGCATCTTAGGTCACCACTGTTAGGTGTTACTGAGTGAGGAGAGGAATAGTCTGATTTCTTTTACATTTAAAAGGCTCACTTTCTATCATGCTCCCTGATTTCAAACTATATTACAAAGCTACAATCATCAAAACAGTCTGGTACTGGCACAAAAACAGACACATAGATCAATAGAACAGTATAGAGAGCCCAGAAATAAACCCATGCTTATATGTTCAATTAATGTATGACGAAGGAGACAAGAATATTGGAAAAAGATAGCTTCTTCAATAAATGGTGTTGGAAGCTACATGCAAAAAAATAAAAAATGTCAAACTGAACTACTTTCTCACACCATATATAAAAATAAACTCAAAGTGGACTAGAGACTTAAACGTAAGACCTGAAATTATAAAACTTTTAGGAGAAAACACAGCATAAACTTTGACATCAATCTTAGCAATATTTCTTTTGGATATGTTTCTTCAGGCAAGGGAAACAAATGTTAAAATAAACAAATGGGGCTATATCAAACTAAAAAGCTTTCACACAATCAAGAAAACCAACAACAAAATAAAAAGGCAACCTACTGAATGGGAGAAGATATTTACAAAGGATATGTTCGATAAGGGGTTAATATCCAAAGAACTTACAGAACTCAACATCAAAAAAACACAACCATATTAAAAAATGGGCAGAGAACTTGAATAGATGTTTTTCCAAAGAAGACGTACAGATGGCCAACAGGCACATGAAAAGATGCTCAACATCAATAATCATCAGGGAAACACAAATCAAAATCACAATGAGATCACCTCACATCTATCAGAATGGCTATCATTGAGAAGACAACAAACAATAAATGCTGGAGAGGATGTGGAGAAAAGGGAACCCTTGTGCACTGTTGGTGGGAATGTAAACTGGTGCAGCCACTCTGGAGAACAGTATGGAGTTTCCTCAAAATATTAAAAATAGAGCTACCATATGGTCCAGCAATTCCACCTCTGGCTATTTTTCCAGAGAAAACAAAAATACTAATTAGAAAAGTTATATGCACCCCTATGCTCATTGCAGCATTATTTACAATAACCAAGAAATGGAAGCAGCCTAAGTGTCCATTGATAGATGATTTGATAAAGAAGATATGATACACACACACACACACACACACACACACACACACACACAAACACAATGGAATATTAGTCATAAAAAGAATGAAATCTTGCCATTGCAACACCATGGATGAACCTAGAGGGTATTATGCTAAGCAAAATAAATTAGACCAAGAAAGACAAATACCATATGATTTCACTTATATGTGGAATCTTAAAAACAAAACAAATGATCAAACATAACAAAACAGAAACAGACTCATAGATACAGAGAACAAATTGGTAGTTGCCAGAGGGGAGTGGTGAGGGGATGAGTAAAATAGGTGAGGGAGATTAAGAGGTACAAACTTCCAATTATAAAATAGTTAAGTCAAGGGGATTAAAGGTACAGCATAGAAAATATAGTCAATAATACTGCAATCTCTCTTATGGTGACAGATGGTAACTAGACTTATCATGGTGATCATTTTGTAATGTCCAAAATATCAAATCACTATGTTGTACACCTGAAACTACTATAATATCATTAAAAAAACAACTATGTACAGCCTTAAAAAAGGTTCCTTTTGCATCTTAAAAGTCATAAATTAAAAGTTAATCATTGGTGAAATATACACACAAATAAGCAAACAAACAAATAAAAGGCTCCGTCTGGCTGCTGTGTTGAACACAGTTTGTGAGGGGAAGGGTGGAAGCAGAAGAGCAGTCAGGAGATTAGGAATGACAGCATCTTGCACTGGGATGTAACAGTGGGGGACAGTGGAAAATGGTGAGATACTTGATGTAGTTGGCGGGAGAGCCAACAGGTTTTGCTAATGCATAAGAAATAGGGTGTGTGAGAGAAAGGAGGCAAAGATGACTTCAAGGATTTTGGCCTGAACAACCAGAAGGATGGAGTTACCATTGACTGAGAGGGAAGACTCTGGGATGAGCGGATCCGTGGGAAGACCAGGAGTTCAGCCTGGACCGTTAAATTTGAGATGTGTTATAGGCATGCAAGTCATGCAGTGAGTTGGCAGTGAGATAGACAAGTGGGGAGGGGAGGGGAGAGATTCAAGCTGGACATGGGAGTTTGGTGTCATTTACACACAGGTGTAATGGCAGCTGTGAGACCTCATGAGGTCACCTAGGGAGGAAGGGCTGACACAAAAGAGAAGAGGCCTGTCCTGGGCTTGGGGCATCCCAGCAGGAGGACATTGGGGGGATGAGGAGGACCCAGCAAAGGAGACTGAGAAGGAGCAGCCAGTGAGGTCACAGGAGAATCAACAAGGTGATAAGCAGGGGTTAGAAGGAGGGAGAGAAATGCCAAGATGAATGAGAGGTCCTGAAAAGTATCAGTACTGGAGGTGAAAGGCAAAATCGTGGGGACTTAAGAGTGTATGAGAACTTTTTAGGAAGCTGATCTATTTGTTTTAGGCATACTTAACACAGTACAATTAGCAAAGATAGAGCAGAAATTTAAAAAAAAAATTACTTTCCCTCCTAAGGAAGAGATAAAAATAGACTTTATTTTCAATATTGGCAAGTCAAAAGAAGGTCCCTGATACTCAATATGGTCAAATATGGTCTCCAAGATATAGTCTGCACAGAAGAAAGAAAACTCACTTCAAAAGGATCATTCCAGGAATGTCAAATGGCATAGAAAACCTTCAGTTTGTGTGTGCTGGCCAGAGATCAGAAGAGATCTAACACCAGCCCCAGGGATGGAAAATGAAGATGAAAAAAATAGCTAAACACAGCCCGAATTTGTCATAGAAAGTGTTGGAGGTTGTGATATGGCCAGCTCTTCACAGTTTATGTCCTCTCTCGGCAGCTTCCTCCTGCTCTGGGTGGGCAGGACTTCCGGCTAGAGGTTGGCTGGCTTTTGGTTGGGGATAAAGCCTTGACTCAGCACCAATTCAAGTGGCACTTAATTCTCCATTAATCCATCTAAAAATTGCACGGAATCTCAATGCTGGATTAGAGATCATCGAGCCCAGCACGATCCAACATTAGGTCATATAGCATGTCTAAATCTCCAACAAGCCACACAGACAAGTCACATATGTAATTTAAAATTTTCTAGTAGGCACACTTGAAAAAAGTAAAAGAAACTGGTAAAATTAATTTTAATTTAACCTAATTTTATTTATCCAGTATGTCCCAAATATCACCATTTCAACATGTAGTCAATATAAAAAATGTTGGGGCATTTTACCTTCTTTATTCACACTAAATCTTTCAAACCCAGTGTGTATTTCACACTTGAAGCACATCTCAATTCAGAATAGTCACAGTTCAAGTTCCCAATATTCTCATATGTCTGGTGGCTACTGTATCAGACAGTGCGGATCTAGACCATGCCCTCCAGTTTACAGATGAGGGGGCTGAATACTAGAGGGAAAGACATGAAATGGCAAAGACCATTTAGCTTGTCAGCCCAAAGAGTTGGCTCCCAATCCAAAGAGGTTCTCAAATGTTCTGCTGTTCAAAAGCAATGTCCCTTTCACTGTTCCTTGGCATCTTAGACCTCGGTTGTAGGAAGCCCATCTTCATCTCAGTTTTTCAATCACTTTCCTTATATTTTGCTTAATCATTTTGTATGCATCAGAATCACTACGGAGCACGTTCATAAAGCAGGTTCCCTGATCCCACTTTCCAGAAATATGGGATTTCGTAGGCCTACCGTGGAACACTAGGATCTGCCTTTTTAACAAGCCCTTGGTGACTGTAGTGCTGTTTGTTCATGGGCCAATTTTAAGAAATATCCTTCTAGCTTCTTAGTTGTTATGGAGTCCTAGAGCCCTTAAGGGAGATTTTAAAAAGATTGCCACAGGGCAGTTAGAAAGTTATATTTCAAAAACTGTTTCATTTTTTCTTCCCATATTCTTTGGGTGTCTAAAACCCTCCCAGCCCTGGCTATTCTTTCAAATTGGAATATTCTATTTAATAATTATATTAATAATTCTATTTAGTAATTCTATCTAATATCTTCTGGAGTCTAAAATACTGGAGGGAAGGATGGGAATCTTTGGTTTCTCACTTTCTCTTAGGGCCTAGCCCAGAGGGCCAGGAGTAAATGCTTGTTGAATGAATGAACAAACGAATGAATGAATGAATGTTGTGGAAGCTCTCATATCAAAAGTGCAAAGGAACAAAGGCACAATTCTTAGACTCTGCTTCTACTCTGTTTACCCCCCTTTTTTTTTTTTTTAGCATATTTGCTTTGGGTCTTGGTGACTTAGTATCTCGGGGACTAGAAGAAAATAGAAGAAATGCCACGATCAATAGGAGAGTGTCTTTAACAAGTACATAGGAGACTTATAAATAATTTAGAAGTTGCTTTCCTGGGCAACGCCTCAAAGAATGAGTGGCCGATCTCCTGCGCCTGGAGCAGAGTGAGTCTTACTTTAAATCCTGCAATGACCCTGGCACCTGGAGGTATAAAATAATTTACCTTTATGAATTGAACTTTGAGAGACTGGTTATCCTCTAGGTGTAAGAGAGAAAAACCTGGAAGGACTGAGGCCTGCTGGTGGAATTTAATCTTTCATTGTGTGCCTAAAACTATCTATAGGATATTGTTTTATTTATTTATTTATTTATTTTCTTAACATTTTTATTGGAGTATAATTGCTTTACAACGGTGTGTTAGTTTCTGCTTTATAACAAAGTGAATCAGTTATACATATACATATATCCCCATATCTCTTCCCTCTTGCGTCTCCCTCCCTCCCACCCTCCCTATCCCACCCCTCTAGGTGGTCACAAAGCACAGAGCTGATCTCCCTGTGCTATACGACTGCTTCCCACTAGCTATCTATTTTACATTTGGTAGTGTATATATGTCCATATATACACTACTACTCTATAACTTTGTAGGATATTGTTTTAAAATATTAAAATAGGCATTCGTTGCAACCGATTTACCTTCCTTACTTCCATGCTTCAATTACACCATCACTATCTCCACCACCGTCTCCACCATCACCTCCCCAGGACTACCATCGCCGCCTTCACAACCTCTCCACTGTCATCATCCTCGTCATTATCCTTCTTTGTTAAGAGTGGCTTCTCCTGACCCAAGCCACCCTACAGAGAGATCCTCTGAGTCCATCTGTAAGGTCTGGGTAGCTAAGTGGGGTTGGGAGTCGAAAGAGGCAGGTACATCTGTGAGAGCTAAATAGAATACACTGTACACACAGAACCTTATTTGATTTTTGTTAATAAAAGAAAATGATGGTTAATGGTTGTTTTACACCTACTCTTCAAATATGCACAAAATCAGTTAATATTCTTTATGAGTAACAGCACAGACAGCCCTATAAAAACACCTTAATATATCAGCAAATATTACTGAATTATGAAATCCCTTCATTTTCATCTGCATGGGATCTGTCCCACCTCAGCTGTCTTCACAAGGCTGCTGGAAGTTACCCTCTTGCACAGCCTCCAGCATGGAACATGTTCTTTGCCTCTGGCCCTGTTGATCGGAGGGGATTTGATGAACCACATGGAGGAAACTGAACTGAGCAGATGACCTAGAGCCCGAGGGGGACTGAGAAAGCTTTCATGGTTTGTCCCCAGCCCCTGACCTGGCACAGGTCCCTCTGCTGTCCAATCGTGACTGCCGTGGCCTTTGTAGGAGACACGGAGCCTCCACGCAGAGATTCCCGTGGACTTGCTCCTCTGGAGGTTGTAGGGCAGAGCCGGGTGGTGGATGTGCATCCGAGACTCACAGGAACATCCCCGAGATGCCCGCCCAGTGTGGCTTCCAGTCTGACGCCCATCACGTGAGGGTAAATCAGAGCAGGGTCTGGCACGTTACAAGGCTCAAAAAATTATCCTTGAATCAATGAATGGATCTGCTAAACAGACCACTTCCTTTTGCCTCTGTGTTGGTTCATTTGAGTATGTAAATATAAACATACATTTAGATGTACATAGTTCCCTACTTAAGTGTTTGCTTTTTGCTTTTCTTGGTTTCCTTTTACCGCCCCATCTCTTTGCTCTCCTTCCCCTGAAAGCTTCAGTCATCCTGGTAGGTCGCAGCTCTCTGCGATGTGAGCGGTGCACAGTGAGCTCCCAGAAACTGGCTCCCGGAGGCTGGAAGGAAATCCCAGCTGAGAACCAAGGGGCTCAGCACCCCGGCGCTGGTACAAGCACCCCTGGCACCTTGAGGGCAGACGCTGGATGAGAACTCCCCTCCTGCGTGGCCCATGGGCAGAGGCCCATTTGATTGTTCTTCCTCATTCAGCCAGAAAGGGAGCCCATGGTCTCAGGGAACCTGGTCCTAGACAGCGCTCAGCCCAGCCGGGGCCCCAGGGAGAGCATCTGCTGCCTCTGCAAATAGGCTCTGGCTCTGGGCTTGGGATGCAGGAGAGATGCTGCCAGGCTGAGCAGTTTCCACTCAAGTTGGCCGGCTGGTCCCGGGGCTGCGGGGGCCTTGGCTGCAGGTGAATGGCTTGTTCCTGTGTTCTGAGCTGGGAGACGCTGCCTTTGCTTAAGGGGATATTTGGGAAAAGGGCCACTGGATGAACTAGCCAGGAAGCAGTAAAGAGGACACATCTGGGGCCCTCTCTCTCCTTGTGGCTCTGATTTTCAGAGGAGGAGGGTCAGGCGTCCCCTGCTGCAAGCTGGCCTGGCTTCCCTCGGGGCCTTGGCCCAAGGACCCCAAGTTCCTGGCCTGTTTGGGCCCCTGGTGGCCCTCCTACGTTTCCTGAGCCCTATAACGTGTGGGATGCCGAGGCCCCTCTGGGGAAGGCTGTGTGTCTGGTGAGATGCCAACCAGCGATGCCAGTGGGAAGCCTCAGACCCAGGAGTGAGTAAGCCTCCTACTGAGCCTGGGTGTTGGGACACTGATGACATGCTCAACTGGAGCCGCAGTTGCTTTTTCCTCCTTTCCACACTCCCTAATTCTCATGGAAGTTACGGGATCAGGCGAGGCTCGGTGTCGTCAGCAGTAACATTCCCGGGAAAAAAGGGAAATGTGAGGGTGAAATGGCAGAGTGGCTCTCCAGCGCTGCTCTCTCTGCCTTCTGCGCTCAGCCGACCCCTCCTACCTGCTGGTCCACAGGAGCCTCAGCCAAATCCCGGGGAGCAGATGCGAGTGAGCCGCCCAGCTCTGTCTCCAGCACCGGCAAGGGGAATTTCCTGTGGTGCCACTTCTCTTGTGCACCCTTTCCTTCTCCAGGTATCATTACTTCTCCCCCAGAAAATTCAGAGAAAGAGAGAACATGCCTGGTAGGTCTCTTCCTGATGGTTTAGTTTCTTTCTGTAACGGCTTATGCAGTGAAAGACCTCGCTTCCTCAGACTCGTTAGGATACTTTTCTGTCTCCATCTCATTATCATCAGGGAAAATGATGCGAAGTCCTGTTGAACTGGGAGGCACCTAAATCTCCGAGGTTATTTTATGACAGAGTCTTGGTATCCATAGATGAACATTCTCACTTTCAGGGTTGGTTTGTCTGTTTTCCAACCTGAAGTCCATTGCACGTAGAGACTGCCATTTTGCTGAGGTTCCAAACCGAATGTCACTGAGGCACTGGTGAGGATGGCGAGTCTGCCCAGCCAGCCGGCATCCACATGGCAGCCCGTATGTTGCTGTCTACTTCCCGAGTTTCTGGGGAAAATTATGAATTGGGGGATTCCTAAGAGTCTCATAACATACAAGTTTACTGTATTGTTTCTCAGTCTTTGCAAAAAATACGCAACCAAGCAAACACATCCCTCCATGCCCAACCCACACCTGAGGTCTTGAATAGAAAATATTGGGAGTCTTGGGGCACTTGGCATGGGCTCATACCACGGGTGCAAATGTCCTAATGAGATTTTTCTGGTCCTCTGGTAATGACTTTGGATGGGGTCCCAGAACCAAATTCCATTAAATATACATTATGGTGAGTCGGACTGTAGGGAGGATCCGGTGGATTGATTTATAAATCTGTGCAAAGTGATGCGCCTCTCAAACAGGAGGCAGAGGGAGGGGGCGAAGTCCCAAGAGTGAGCTGTGAGATGATTCTACATTATTAGCTCAGACATTTGCTCCAGAAAGTACTTCTCTCTTTCTCTCCCACGGTTCTGTTCCGACATATAAACAAGGCCTTGAAAGTTTAAACAGATGAAATACCTCTGGGCAGAGTTTGCTTTACTGATATTATTTGGATGCATTCTGTTCATAGTGAGCAGCTGGGTATTGATCTGATTACTGAGAAACAGAAAAGTGAAGACTCACTCTTCTTCCATGTCCTGGGTGATGGAGACCACTTGTGATTTCTACAGAGTAAATTAACCTTGGCTGGATGCGAGAGCTTTTCTTTTTGGGTTTTGCCTTTGAGCAACTTCAAACTTAACCCAAGGGCAATTTAAATCATTCATTCCCTCAAAATTAATTTATTGAGTAGCTTAGGCACTATGGGAATAAAAAGAAAGGCACCAAACCATTATGAAAGTCTACTATGATGTTGAAAATATCACGTGTCCAAGGATCTATAATAGAAGACAAAGATATTTGGACAATCAAATGACAAGTCATTCAAAAGGGACATTGAACAGTGTGTGGAAAAATTAGTTGTCAGATTGAATTTTTTCCTTTTCTGTCAGTTCCATGGGGTCTCACACACTAGGGCTTGAGGTAGGTGGGATAAGGCAAGAAGCTTCTTTGTGAGGGACTTATTTCATTGAGGGACTTTTTGGTTTTGTTTCTGTTCCTGGTATAAACCATTCGTGGATTCTATTTCACCTAGTCTTTTTCTACTTATGTGTTCCCCCCATTCTTCTCCATCATTTTCATGGAGTGGGAGAAGGAGAGGGAAAGGGAGGGAAGGTGGAGAAAGCTTTGAGTAGTAGCTGAGGCTGGAGCTCAAAAAGCCAGGACCACAAGCCGGGCTGAGCTGGGACTGGCATCAGGTGCGGGGATGGCGCATCAGGTGGGCTCTGGGCTGCTTGCGGAGGGAACTGCTGGACCAGGAGTCCCGCATATGTAGGTACAGTGAGGTGGGGTGAGGTGTGGGCAGAGATGGGTGGGGCTGCATTGGTTCTGAAGGGCATAGAGACCAAAGTCCAGAAGGAGCGAATGAGAGAGAAGAAAGATACAGAGTGGGCAAGGGGATGGAGGGGTCTCTGTTTGCTCCCTCTTGGTGCTGGTGCTTGCGCACCCGAATTTCTCCACCTGGGCCACTTTCCTCTTTGTTTTGTGTAAAGAAAAATCTACACTCCTCCAATGCGTCTCCTTTATTCCCCCACCACTATCACACTCACGACATTTCTGACGCCAGATGTGTGGGTTTTCTCCCACACCAAGCAATTCTCTGCAGCGCCAGCTCGGTGTCCTACAGTTCAACCCAGTTCTGACGCTGACTGCAATTAGCGAAGACCCCACGGGTTTAGGGCTCAGTCCCAGGAGACTGCCCCCCCACTTTAGCTGCGAATTGCAGGTAGTAGTTTCCAGGAGACCCGCAACCTCTTTCTGACTTGGCTACAAACTGGAGATTCCCATGACCCTCCCCTTGGAGCCAATTATTTGCTAGAACAGCTCACAGAACTCAGGGACACACTTACTTACATTTGCCAGTTTATCATGTAATAAAGGATGTGATAAAGAACACAGATGAACAGCCAGATGGAGAGATACATGGGACCCCAGAAGGGTCCCGAGTACAGGAGCTTCTGTCCCTGTGGAGCTGAGGTGCATCACTCTCTCCTCATATAGATGTGTTCACCAACCCAGAAGCTCTCGAAACACTGTACTTTTGGAATTTTTATGGACACTTCATCATATAGGCTTGATTGGTCATTAACTCAATTTCCAGACCCTCTCCCCTTTGGGGAGAGAATGGGGGTAGGGCTGACACCTCCAAGCTGCTAACCATGGCTTGGTCTTTCTGGTGGCCAGCCCCCATCCAGAAGCCATTGAGAAGTCACCTCATTAGAACAGAAGACACTATCACCCAGGAGATTCCAGGGGAGTCAGGAGCCAGAATCAAGGACCAAATATTAGAACAAAATATGCTCCTAGTGTTCTTATGGCTTAGGAAGTTGCAAGAGTTTTAAGAGCTCTATATCAGAAACTGGTGGCAGAGACCAATATATATATTTTCTATTTTGTCACATTTTGCTAGAGCCAAATGCCTCTACTTCCAAAGCACTTCTTCTGACCCCCAAATCCCACTCTTGTGTGTCCCAGGCATCCATGCTTACCTTCATCGTGGTCCTCACCACACACTGTGTAGTTGCCTCTTTCCCATGGGTACCATCCAGAAACCTGCCAGCATCCTGAGGGAAGGGGTCTCACCCGTCGTGGTCACCATGTTATTCCAAGCATCAGCCTCAGCTCAGGGTGTGTGCTCATGAATATCTGATGAGAGGGTGTCAAGTAAATGTCAGCCCTGATGTATGTTGCTGGAAAAGGAAATGCATCAGCCCTTTCCCAGAGCAAATAAATTCCTATCATAAGACTTCTGCCCTGTGATCCTTCATATATCACTGGGAAAGGCGAGCCAGATACTTCCCATCCATTCTTATTTCTTCGCTGACCTGGGGGGGCCTGGTACTGCACTGGGCAGCATGCACATGGCCCTTTGAAATGCACTTGGTTGGATTGCTTCTTCCCATCTGGAGCCTTCATACTCTTAACAGAACACTCTTTAGACATTCATCAAACTCCCAACATCAAGCAGCCATGTTCCAGCACGTGACTTCCTGTAACCAGGTCCTACCGACTTCTTACTAGTACGTTAAAAATAAAAAGCACACCTACTTCCCCTCTGCAGTGACCTCAGCCTCATGACCGGGGAAGCTGTTACTCAAATGCAGGAAAAAAACACTGCTGGCATCACCAAAAAAACTAAGGAACCTCCTGGGCTGGTGCCGGGGATATTAATAAATCCGTTAGATTGGATGGTTCACACCACCTCTTTTCTCTAGGGAATTTGATTGCTCGAGTGCTTTAAAGTGGAGATAAAACGACTCATGATTCACGTCCCTGTCTTTCTGAAGAGTTTCCTTGTATAAGCTCCGACAACCTCTGCAGTGACTTGAAGGTTAAAACTCTTCTTTCCCAAAAAGGAGAAAATCATCTCACTTTTCTATTCATGGCTTTTCTCCTCCAGCACTTAAAAAGAGAGGTGAATTACCCCCCCACCCCCTTTCATTCTTAACCAGAGAATCTCTTTCCTGCTCTCACTTATCTGGCAATCTGAGCATTAAAAAAAGGGAGTTTGGGGTTAGCAGATGTAAACTATTACATATAGGATGGATAAACAGCAAGGTCCTACTGTATAGCAAAGAGAACTATATTCAATATCCTGTGATAAACCATGATGGAAAAGAATATAAAAAAAGAATATCTTTTTGTGTATAACTGAGTCACTTTGCTGTACGCAGAGATTGGCAGGACGTTGCAAATCAATTACACTTCAATAAAAAAAAATAAGCAGAGTGTGATTCTTCAACTAATCCTTCAAGAAGACGTTGGTGGTTTTGTTTTTGTTTTTTCCCTCTCTCTCTTTTTGTTTGTTTTCATTGGCTATTAGGTTAGCAAATTTTGGATTTGAACTGCTCAGATCCCAAGCTAGCAGCATGCTGAGTTCATTATGCAAAGCTCACTCACAGGAGAAAATGCCTTCAACTGCCTGGGTCTCAGCCCAGAGAGAGTTTTTTAAAAACCTCTGATTCTGTTTTCTTAACTGGTCTCCTACAGCTCTGAAATGGCATGTTCCAGGCAGTATCTGGCCCCACTAGTATTGGGGTAAGATCATTCAAAACCTTGAATGCTTCCAGGAGGTCTGGGAGAGACTCGGTTCTGGTACCTAGGAATTAGGTAAGGTCCAGGAGGAGGGGTGGCCTGATTCAGAGTATACCTTCAGAGCACTGGAATGTTGTATCTGTGACTTCCCAGAGGGACCAAGGGCAAATGGGTCATGGTCTTTTAGCCACTGCCTCTGCTCTGCTGGTGGAGATGTGGGATCTTGGGTACCAAATGCCTTACGAGGCCCAAGGCGAGTTGAAGAGAATTCCAGCTCCCCGAACCACCCACAGGAAAAGGTCTTGAGGTTTCAATTAAGTGATTTTCTTGAAGATTTTTGACTTTAATTCCCTGAAGAAGTTCATTCACTTTCCAAAGCAATTTCCCTCCTAAGGATGGTTTGCCCTCCGAAGGGGAATTTTAATACTGATGTCTGTCATTTATCTCCCACATCTTTTCTGAGAAGACATATTGTAGAAAAGCCATTAGGAAGCACTCCGTATAATAGTTCCTTCACCCTGGAAATATCTCCTGAGAGGTAGGGGGAGGAGCTGAGAGTACGTTCCTCCTCCAAGACTTGCTCGCTTTTAGAAGCAGGGAAATTGAATCCCCCTGTGTCCAGTGATGATCGGAAGTGTCCAGCTTCAGGGTTGCCCCCTCCATCTGACCTTGTCTGTTTTCTCTAGATGAAGACCCTCTGCTCCCAAGAACCCAACTTGTGATTTTCCTTGGTTTAAGTCATTCTCATAGATGCCATTTCTCTTTCTATCATAAAGAGCTCCTCCCATAAGTCTGGTTTTTAATTAAAACTGTAATATAGGAACTTGGTAAAAAAAAATTCTGTGAATGAATTTACTATAAAATACTCAATTCGAGTCCCCCAGACCCATCCTTTCCCAGAGGCTACTACAGTTTCCTTAGTGTCCTTCTAGAAATATTCTATTTCCAAGCGTATGTGTTTGTATGTACACACACACACACACACACACACATACACACACACAGAGTTTACATTTTAAAGACTGCTTTTCCCATAGAGGAAAAAAAAGGCTTCAGAGATATATTGAAAAAATATTATAATTTTTATTGTTGATTTGGCATGGACAATGATAAATTCTATTACTCATTCTCAATGGGAAAAGCGTTATTTCTATTTTCATATATAAATATATATTTTCATATATAGTTATTTTCAGGTATAAATATTCTTTATAAGAATGTCCTTTATTCATATACATATATATCATTTTGTTTTTATGTAAATGTTAGCATATTATATAGTGTATTTCCCTTTTAAAACTTTGTGATAGTTCTTGGATTTGTATCAATACATACAAGTTTATGTTTCAATATATAGGAATAAACCTATCTCATCCTTCTTTAACTATGGCATGGCATTCTTTAACTAGTTCTTAACTGTTGGACAATTTAGCATTTCGAGTATTTTGCTATTATAATGCTATGATGAATATCCCTGTACAAATCGTCAACATGTTTTAAGTCTATTTATGGAATAAATTGTAAAAGTGGAGTTGCTGGGTCAAAGAATATTTTAATGTGTGCATATTAAAATTTGATATACATTGGCAAATTTTGCTCCCCAAGTAAGTTGTAGCATGTTAAACTTCACCAATTACATGAGTGTTCCTTGGTATCCTTATCAACATGCTGTATTACCAAACTTTTTGATCTCTGTCAACCTGATAGGTTAAAAGTTGTATCTCATTATTGTTTTAACTGAAACAATTATTCAGTTATAATTCAGTGTATAACTGAATCACTGTGCTGTACACCTGAAACTAACACAACATTGTAAATCAACTATACTTCAATTTAAAAAAGTAAATAAATAAATAAAAGACTGCTCTTCCTCTTTGAAGACTGATTGATGGATGCTTGGTAACCTTGTATCTTGCTCATTGACTGTAAATTTATGTTCAAATTCAACAAACTTCTTAAACTTACCCTCTTATTTTTTGTTTTTCTTCTAACTCTTCCTTCCAATTTATTTCCAAATAGTGATTATTTGGTGCAAATAGTTATCTCCAGACTCTTCGTAAGTACCTGGAGCAGGATGATCCACATAGTGAGATTATGATGGGAAGAGAGGAAGCCTCAGGTCTTGCTTAGGGATGTCTCAGTCCTTGGGCCACTCTTTCCTTTGGTTGAAGGAGATGTGGCCCCCAGTGAGGTGTACTCCTCTCCATACGTTCTTGTGGAGAACCCCGCCTTTCCAAATTATGTAAAAACCAATTCAACTTTAGCTAATGTGGTAATGACTTGTGGGGAGCAGCAGAAATTCCTCTGTAGTTATGTGTGAATTGATGTGTGATTTCCTAATGAGCGTAAGTGAGGAAATCATCGTTTTGTGATAAATGCTTTTTATCTTAAAATGCCAGCAACACATATCTAATAAATTCAATCAAACCACTCTCATTTATATAACATTTGCAATTATTATTTAACATGCTGACTTTCTTTGCTGCTTTACTGCTTTGGGTAACTGCAGAGTCTAAATGTTCCCTTTTCATAAACAAGGCCAGAAACTCATTATGTTGGAGTTTTTCCTAATGCGATCATAAATGAGTTCATTCTGAAATGCACTTGCATGTTGTGCAGGCCAAGACCCCCCTCTCAGAAAATCTTGTAGCCATTGAATGAGTTTGTCAAATCAGAGACATTTGTCCCTGGAATGAGCTAGGTCACTCTCTGATGCTGCAGCTTGGGCACCTAGCAATGTCCAAGCCAGTTGGGGAAAGACATTCAATCATCAAAATTTGGTTCCTCTTCATTGAAGAAGTGATGAGAACCAATGAGTTAAGTGACATGACCAGTGGTCACAGGGCAGCAATGAATCCAATGAATCCAGCACAGAAGACGACATAACAGATTGATTAAGGAGTCGGTTCTGGATTCACATTCTGGATGTGCCACTTAGCAGCTGTGTGACCTTAGACAAACTACTCAGCCTCTCTAAGCCTCAGTTTACTCATCTGTCAAGTAGAGATAGTGCCTACTCTTGGGACATTTAGATGAGGTGGCTTATGTATGTATGATGAGGTGGCTTGTGTGCCAGGCTAGCAATTGGACAACAATCTGCATTTAGTCAAATAATTACTGGTAGCCTTAAACATTGATAAACATCAGAAGGGGCAAAACTGATACTCACTCCCACCCCAGCATTTTCTCCAGTGGCCAAGATGGTAGTTTGTTCCATTTGTATCTTCTAAGGAGATGAGAGAGCGGCAGGAGTTGACAATGGTTTTATTTCTGGCACCCAAGGTCATTTCTTGATGGGTTGTACCGAGTAGGTTGTTGAACCCTAAATGAATGGTCTTTCATCTGAGGTGAGTTAAAATTCGGGGTTTGGTAAATTTGGTTTGGCCCAAATTGGTTTTGAGACTCATATCAAAATTAGCAGCTGTATCTCAATATTCTGTAATAACCTAAATGGGAAAAGAATTTGAAAAAGAATGGATACTTGTATGGGTATAACTGAATCACTTTGCTGTACATCTGTAACTAACACATCATTGTTAATCAACTATACTCCAATATGAAATGAAAATTAAAAAGAAATTAGCAACTGTAGACCCAGGGTTGGCAGAATGCATTATAAATCTGTATGGTACTAGTCTTCCCAAGGCCCCTTCTAAGGAACTCTGCCCTTTCCACAGGCGCTGCTCAAGGGGCAGTCTCAGGCAGCCATGTTTTGTGCCCTGTGACTCAGCCCACCCCCTGCCCAGGCCACAGTTGATTGGACAGGCACATGGCCTTGGCCCAGGGCAGTCCTCAGACTGCCCAACCCCCAGGGTTGGCCAGTTATAGTTCTTCACTCAGTAATTGAAACTAAAAATCATGTAAAGGCATGGGGCTGAAGAGGCCCTAATGGGCTTTGTGTAATCTGAAGTTAAAACTGCACAGACTTACTCCAATATACATTAGGTGCAGATACATATTGTTTGATTCCACTTACACGAAGTACCTAGAATAGTCAAATTCATAGAGTCAGAAAGTACACTGGTAGATGCCAGGGGCCGGGGGGTGGTGGGTGGGGAAGGGGAATGGGGAGTTAGTGTTTAATGGGGACAGACTTGCAGTATAGGAAGGTGAAAAATTCCGGAGATGAATGATGGTAGGAGTCACACAACAATGTGAATGTACTTAGCTCTACTGAACAGTACAGTTAAATATGGTTAAAATATCATGTTTTATATTATGTGACTTTTACCACAATAAAACAACATTAAAAAAAAAAACTGCACAGAAACTAAGAGAAAGGAGAGGGAGCGGTTGGGAGTAGAGAAGGGAGTCTGCACAGGGAGCGCAGGGTCAGATGATGGTTTTCCAGTTCCAGACACAGTCCCCCCATATTTCAACAGACCCCCTGTTCCTTGAGGCAACTTGAGGATGGACCCTTCCTGGGCACTTACAAGAGACCACCTCAAGCCCAGCGTGGGCTGCTGTAAGAAAGCAGAGGGCGGAATAAATAGGTAAAATAAAGGTAGGGATTGATAAATAGCAGCAACAATATGGAGCATTGTTCATTATTCTACAAGGAGTCTTGTCATCCATTTATTTTTTAGATAACAGTGC
Organism: Balaenoptera physalus; assembly: GCF_965194825.1. NCBI lineage: Eukaryota > Metazoa > Chordata > Mammalia > Artiodactyla > Balaenopteridae > Balaenoptera > Balaenoptera physalus. The sequence goes on along the minus strand of NC_138884.1, from coordinate 37,661,598 downwards.
AGACCTTGTAAATTGTCATAGAATGTTTGGTTTCTGAACGTAAATGAATAAAAAGATGTAAATTCTCAAGATATTTAATTCTAATGAAATTCAAAGGACTTTTAAACTTGCATTCAAATAGAGAAATCTATTATCTTTTTAGACAATTGGCTTGTTCATCGGGTCCTTCCAAGGACGTTAAATAAAACACATATGAATGTTCCTTTGTTGCAGTCTGCAGAGATTTCACAGTGGCTAACATTTTTCCTAATAAGGAAACAACTTTCTGTCCTTTTCTTTTCCATATTTCCACTGTTGCCACCATAATTGGACCTTGTCCTTTACCTGAACTACTGCAGTATCCTCCTAGGTGGTCTCACTATGCTATGTATACAGTAAGTGCTTATTAAGTGCTTTGTGGGATGCTTCTGCTACACCTGAATGAACCAGAACTCCTCAAAGCCATTTCCTCACTCAAGAAAACACAACTTAAAAAAAATATATATATTACTATGGAAAATTCCAAACATAAAAAGTAGAGAGAATAATACAATGAATTGCCATATATCCATGACACAGATTCAGGAGTAATCAACTCAGGACCAATCTCTGTACTCACTTATTTCCCCCGTCTCCTCTCCTCTCCTCCTGATTTTGAAGCAAATCTAAAATATCATATTATTTTTTTCATAAATATTGCTGTGTATATTTCTAAAAGAAAAAAATTTAAAGTAACCAAAATACCATCATTACAACTAAGCTAAAATAATAATTATTCTTTAATACTATCAAGTATTCAATCAGTGCTCAAATTTCCCTAATTGTCTTATCAATGACTTTTTTATCATGTCCTTATACGAATCATATTCAATAAGCTTAACACCTTAAAATGGCTGATACGTCTAAGTCTCTTTTAATTTGTAAGTTTCTCCCTCCCTTCCTCCTCCCCCTTCTCCTTTTTTTCCTCCTCTCCCTCTTTCAGTCCCTTTCTCTCTCTTTTCCTGCAATTTATTTGTTGAAGAAAGAGGGTCATTGTCCTGTAGTTTTCCACAGTCTGGATTTTGCTGACCACATTTTATGTTGTTATTTAAAAATGTTCCTTTATCCACTCTATTGTCCTTAAATTGCTGTTTAGTTTTAGACTAGAAACACAGTCAGTTTCAGGTTCAACTTTTTGGCAATACTGTAAAGGCAATATTGTGCACCTCCATCAGGTGCCATGCAATGTCTTTTTGTCTCTGTTTTTCTGATGTCAGAAGCCATTGATGATCATTGCCTAGATCCATTAGACCATTAGGGGTTGCAAAGTGGCGAGGTCCTAATTTTATCATTCCTCTTCATTTATTAACAAGACTGCTTCTCACTTCTCATCATCTGGTTGTTTACCCTGAGCTATAGTTCATAGGAAAGGCAAGGTAAATGTTTGATTCAAAATTGTTTGTTTCTTAGCATCCGTTGGATGTGACCAATGAGTTTCTTTGTCAAGGGTTATTCTGAACGCGTGGGTTTAAATGTATTTGAGATGTTTTGATCCATTGCAGTTATTATTCTTATGGATGATCATAATGTTCTACCTTTGGATCCTAGGAATGTCTTCAAGTTGGCTCCTGAGTTTTTGACCTGGCTCATGTGGTCTTTGAGGTCTTCCCTGCTGCCTATATAACAAGATGCTCCGGGATCATAGTGCAAGGTTCTTACCCTAGATCCGGGGTCAGCTTTTCCTCCTGGTTCCTTTCAATAGAAAATACATTTAAAGACCACAGACTGGGTGCTCAGGATGTTCATTGGTACAGGATTGATTTTCATTTCTGGCCCTTTTCAGGGTAAATATGTATTTTTTTTTAAGATGAAATATATTTTGAGCTCATACTGATACATCCAATTAAAATTCAGGACCACAGGATTTTTACTTAATCAATAGTATATTTTTATCTGTGATTTCATTGCAAATATTTTTTTCAGTTTGTCATTTATTTTTTCTCTTCTTTCTTTTATATTTTTCTTATGGTGCTTTTTGCCAAACAAAAGTGTTTTATTTTATTTTAAATTGTTAAGTAGTCAGATTTGTTAGTCTTTTCCTTATGGCATCTGAGTTTTGAGTCATAGTTAGAAAAGGTTTCCCCACTCCCATTTATAGGAGAATTCATCCATATTTTATTCTAACACATGCATAGTTTCATTTTTATTTACATTTAAATTTTTGATCCATTTGAAATTTATCTTATTGTGTCCGGATGAAGAAAAGATCCAATTTTATCTTTTTTCCACATGACTTTTCATTTAATCCAACATTACTTATTAAAAAGCCCATCTTTTTCCCCTTGATATGGGATGGCACCTTTATCATATATTAAATTTCCACATGTGATTGAGCCTCTTCCTGTACCATTGATCTTTCTGTCTATTCATGTGCCAATACTGCACTGTTTGAATTATGGAAGCTCTACAATACGCCCTTTGTTTTCAGGGTTTTCCAGGCTATTCTCGCTAAAACAAAACTTCTGAGTGAGTACCTACCTCTATTTCTCTTTTCAGGGTCCTAAGCCTGTTTTCTAAGAAGGCACCTCACTGATTTGATTTAGTAAGTGGGATTGAGGGAAGGTATTGATGGGAGCCTTAATACAGGAATCGGCACACTACAGCCCACCGCCAAATTCATTTGTAAATAATGTTTTCTTGAAATATACCTATGTTGTCTGTGGCTGCTTTCACACTACAGTGGGAGAGTTGAGTCACGGTGATGATAAATCCTGTATGATTGGCAAAGCCTAAAATACTATTTCTGGCACTTTACAGAAGAAGTCTCCAGACCCTTGCCTTGAGATAACACACTGGCATCCTAACAGGTCTTCTAGAGATAATGCTATGTCCTAAATGGGACCTGCTACTGCGGGGCCCAGTGCAAAATGAAAGTTCAGACCTCTCGTTCAAAAAGCAGGAAAAAAAGTGCTGTCAAAAGAACTCAGATATAAAGCTTTTTCTTTTTGCGTCTCGATTTGCCATGTTATTTTTATATGCTATTTAATGTCATTCTAAGAAAAGGAAAATTAAAAATTAAAATTATTAGCATGAATTTTACCTTTCATCTTCACATTGTACAGTATCTCTTTTAAATTCAAATATAAGAGCTTTTAACTTGTATGCAGAATCACTGAAATTACGCAATTTGTATTTCCTGGCTTATCCCTAGAGGGTGCCTTCAATTGGCCAGAGGTGACAAACACAAGCCAGATTCAGAAAGGTGGGGAGGAGGAAGAGAGGGTCCCTCAGGGCCGGGAGCAAGTACAGACCAGGGGGAACACTTCAGCGCTCTTGGGGCTTGTCCGTTGCCCGCCCACCAGCGGCTGGTGAGTTACCTCCCCAGAGTCACGCCCTAAGGCATAGCATCGCGGAACCGCCAGCCTGCTGGGCGTTGGGTGGTGGTCACTGAGAAGGGGTGGGGGTCTGAGTGCTGAGAACCTGTCGCAGGGAGGCGTCGGGGGCGGCAGGAGGACAGACCGGTGTGCCAGCCCAGGGTCTAAGCCCCCGACGCACGCTCCATAGTCCCATTAGAAATCACTTAGAAATCACAACTTCAAAGATAAAATGAGTAAGGCTATTAAGTCAAAACGGCAGAACATTAAATCCCGAGTTCAGAGCTTTGCACGCCCTTGACGTTGGCCTTGTTCTCAACTACTGACCATGATGCTGGGGAATGTCTGTCAACACCCCAGCTTGAAGGGAATGGGTGGGGATATAAATACTTTGAAGAGCCCTGAAGATGTGTGCTCCCTCCGAATGACACCTAAGAGGGGCTGTCCATCTGCTTAAATCCTACACTTTTTTTCTTGAACATGCATTTTTTATTGTGGTAAAATATACATAATATGAAATTTACCAGTGTAACCATTTTTAAGTATTACCCAATTCAGTGACCTTAAGTACATTCACGCTGTGCAACCATCATCACCATCCATCTCCAGAGCTTTTTCATCCTGTGAAACAAACTCTGTACCCATTAGATGATAACTCCCCACCCCCCTCTTCCCGCAGCCCCTGGCAACCATCATTCTATTTTCTGTCTCTATGAATTTGACTGCTCTAGGGACCTCACATAAGTGAAATCTTGCCGTATTTGCCCTTGTGTGACTGGCTTATTTCACTTAGCGTAGTGTTCTCAAGATTCATCCATATTGTAACGTGTCAAAATCCCCTTCCTTTTTAAGTCTGAATCATACTCCGCTGTAGGTATAGACCACATTGTGTTTATCCAGTCGTCTGCTGATGGACAGCTGGGTTGCTTGCACGTTTCAGATATTATGAATACTGTTGCTGTGATGTGGGGGTATCATTTACTGTCTTCTTAAACTTGGTTCCTTTATCACTGAATAAACCTGCACATAAGACTGCAATGAGGCTGCAGCTGCTCTGTGGAGCCTGGAGCCACAGGGACCTTCCCCGGGTCACACTCAGTCCTCCACTGAGGATTTGGTTTCTAGCCTGCATAGACTGGCAGTACCAGGAAAATGTTTCAGAAAGAGAAACCACGGAAGCATTATTTTTCTTTGTTTCTGCAGAACAACTTTGCTTTATTTTCTCCCACATGAGGCTTTGTTTTCACCTATGCAAATGTGATTCATCTTTCAGCGCTAGAGAAGGGCCTTAAATAACATAATTGCTTCAACAATCATCTACTTGGCTACTGGAAATCATCTTTTTAGTGAGGTCGGCTGCTGTTGCTTGAGCTCTATACAGAATCCAAATCACGAGCAAACTTCTTTTCTTAAAATGCTAATTAGTCTCTGAAGCGAGCTTTGTTTTAAAAGGGGGATTTAATTGGAGATTAAATCTGCAATTGAAAGATTAAATTATGAAATAAACAAACATATCAGTCTAATAAATCTTTGGAAAGAATCAGGCATTCCACTCCAGATTTTGTTAAGTGCAAATGCGTCCAGATATATATTTAATTCTCTGCCCATTTTGCTGTGCTTTGTAGCTTTCAACTTGAATTCTTCCCTGGGCTAGTTCCAAAGGAAATCATCTCAGGAGACTGGGTAAGCTCGGGATTCTGTGAGCGCTGGCCCCCAAATAACCTTTTGCTTAAAGACTTTACCTGTATAAATGAAATTCAAGAAATGTTCAGAAACCATTTTGAAATGAATAATACTGAAGCAATTCCAAGGGGTATAATTTGGGATGCATCAAAGGTGATGGTTGGAGACTACATTTGCCTCACAGTAAGTTTAAAGAAAATCAGAGATCAAAACAGGTACATGTTCGAGAAGGAAATTAAGAAATGAGAAGTACATCATCGCTGTATAAAAATCTCAAATGATTTTTCAGAAAATTTTTTCAAGGCAAAGTAATACACTTTCTAGTAGAAAAGAATGTGAAATACCCAAGTTTATAAAGCAGGCTTCCTGGGAATAGGAAATAAAGATGAGTAGCTCTTCAACTTTACATTTTAAAAAGGTACAAGAGGGGCTTCCTTGGTGGCGCAGTGGTTAAGAATCCGCCTGCCAATGCAGGGGACACAGGTTCATGCCCTGGTCCGGGAAGATCCCACATGCCGCAGAGTAACTAAGCCTGTGTGCCACAGCCTCTGAGCCTGCACTCTAGAGCCCACGAGCCACAACTACTGAGCCCCCACGTGCCACAACTACTGAAGCCCGTGCTTCTAGAGCCCATGCTCCACAACTAGAGAAGCCACCGCAATGAGAAGCCCACACACCGTCACGAAGAGTAACCCCCAGCTCGCCGCAAATAGAGAAAGCCCACGGGCAGCAACGAAGGCCCAACACAGCCAAAAATAAAAAAATAAATAAATAAATAAATTTTTAAAAATATGTTCAAAAAGATACACGATAGCAAAGATCTTTTCCCTTCCCCTAAAATTAGTACCCATTTGGGAGAATGGTAATACAACCATGATAGGAAGTCTTTTTAAGCACAGATGCCCAGGGCTGGGAGAAATGAAAGGAATGTGCATTACCCTCGACCACACTTCAAGCAGCTGCTCTAGACTGAGTACAGAAACATCCGCGATGCAGCAGTGATGCCCCCACCAAGACAGGAGGTGCAGGCGAAAGCCAGTGATGGTACGTTCCTCACCTCTTATGAGATCCTTGAAAATGTAATATCAGATGGGCACTTTAAGGGGAAAATTCTAATATGTTGTTTGGAGGCAAATATTGTCTTTCATCGACAGTTTATCAAACAGCCATTGTGACCCCTAAATCAGGTTAATTTTTAACACATTCCTTTTCCACGTTTAAAAACTCAGTAAAGAAATTTTCTTAAAGGCTTTATTCCAAGAGTAGTAAATTCAATGAAATAATATTTTTTCTTTTTTTAAAGTTCTATATATCAATTTTATTTAACTTTTTATTTTTATTTTTTGGCTGTGCTGTGCCGCATGTGGGATCTTAGTTCCCCAGCCAGGGATTGAACCTGTTCCCCCTGCAGGAAACTCTGAGTCTTAACCATTGGAACACCGGGAAGTCCCTAAAATAATATTTTTGTTGATGAATCATTTATCTTCATCTAATGAAATTCCTTGTCAGTCTATTATGTATTGTCTACTTATAAGGTGACAATAAAGCATTTTGACATCATAGAATGACCAGGTCTGGACACTGTTTGAAGCACAGAAAACTGGTCCTTATATTGTTAGTTTTTAGATGTGATGATGGCAATAAGTTATGCTTAAAAAAAAAAGAGTCCTTGTCCTTTAGAGATATATAATGAAATATTTCTTGATAAATATGATATGTTTTGGATTTGCTTTAAAAAGAATGTGGAACCTGAGTAAGTGGGGAGGGACCTGGGTGAAGTAAGACCAGCCAGGAAGCTGGGAGTTCAGTATACTAGTGTCTATTTTGCATATGTTTGAAATTTTCCATAACAGAAAGTTTTTCTTTAAAAAAATAAAAAAAGCTGTCTTTGTATTCTTTACTGAAGAATCCTCTACCCATTTCCTGGAGTAGAGGAGTGAGTGTACAGGAGTTATTGTCTCTTTGTGAGAGCAGGTCGCCTACAGGTTCTGTGTCTAGTTGTATAGCCCATGGTTTTCTGTTCCAGCCACACTGACTAGGAGAATCAACCCCCTGACACAACAGCCTGCTCGGGCAGCAGGGGGGTGGACCAAGGTACAGGAGCCGGGGCTCCTGCAGGCGGAGATACAGGGTAGGGTCCTTGCACAATGAATTGAGGAAACTCACAGAGCCCCGCTGGGACCTCTTCCCCATTTGCTTGTATTAGACGCCACATTCCTACCATTGAGCTTGGTTTACATCGACACTCTTTTTCCTTTCTTTTCTTCTTTCTTCTCTGTAAATTGGGCTGTATATGTAGCACTGTTATCTCCCTACAAATTGCCAATCCTTTAAGGGAGTAGGGGAATGAGAAAGAAAACCATTTACTAAATATTTATTTATTAAGTGTTAGATAAAGAGCTGGCACTTAACATATGGATGCCCTGGAATCCTGTGAGATGTAAGATTTTTAAAATCCTGTGAAGTGAAGTGATTTTTAAAAATCCCATTTTGCAAAGGAGGATATTGAGGTTGGAGAAGTTAATGAACTTGCTGGTCTATATAGCTTGGAATATCTTTGGCTGCAAATTAATAGCAAACTAAGCTTAAACCTTTTCAAACAACAAAAGAAATTTATTGGCTTAGCCCCTTGGTAAATGCAGCAGATTTTAAGGACAGTTCTATCACGGTTTTGATTCTTGTGTCTCGATTCTCCAAATTTTGCTTTCCTTCATGCTAGTTTCCTCCACAGACCGGCTACCCTCCTAGCAACAGGCCTCATACCTGCATAACATACCATTCAGGGCAAGAAAAGTTCCTGTCTTCCCAACTAAGAAGCAAGTCCTGCAGTTCTCTTGGATGGGACTAAACAATTACCATGGACGGGAAGGCCTTATGGTGAGTGGCTCAGGCCCATCCCTTAACCATGGCCTCATGAACGAGATTATACTGTGGGCCTGGGGCTGTGGTTAATCTTACCCAAACCACAAGGCTGCTACACAGTTAAATAACTGTTATAAAGCAGAGAATTATGTTCATCAGATTTCCTCAGAGAAATGACGTGATAGAATCAGACGTACCGGGGGTCTCTATGCTCGTCCATTCACAGAGCACAAGGACCGGGAGATGTGAAGGCCCCTCTTCACCCATCCTGACGGACCGGCCTGGTGGCTGAGTAGAGAGCAGGAAGTGATGGTGGTCATTTCTGGTTTGGAGAGATGGTGGTAAAGAGCCAAGTGGAGAACTTTTGCCTTCCTCCTGGAAGATATTGAGAGAGGCTGTTATATATAACAGATTATTATTTTTTTTTAATTAATTTATTTATTTATTTTTGGCTGCATTGGGTCTTCGTTTCTGTGCGAGGGCTTTCTCTAGTTGTGGCAAGCGGGGGCCACTCTTCATCGCGGTGCACGGGCCTCTCACTATCGCGGCCTCTCTTGTCGCGGAGTACAGGCTCCAGACGTGCAGGCTCAGTAATCGTGGCTCACGGGCCCAGTTGCTCCGTGGCATGTGGGATCTTCCCAGACCAGGGCTCGAACCCGTGTCCCCTGCATTGGCAGGCAGATTCTCAACCACTGCGTCACCAGGGAAGCCCTGAGGCTGTTATATATAGAGAGAGACTTCGCATTGTTTGCAATGATGTTTGCCATTAGTCTTTCCTTCAACGTTTGCTAGAGAGAGGAAGGAAAGAATTGAAGCATTAGTAATTAAATTGTTGTGTTTCTCTGAACATGACACTGAGCTGAGAATGAGCCATGTGGAGCTCTGGGTTTTACTCAGGGTATATAACAAATTGAAGTGTGGTATAGTCAAGAACCAAGAAAGAAAATTATATGGACAAAGTGTGTTCTGGTGGTTTAGGAGCTGAGGTCTGTGGGGAGTGGGAAAAACCTGGATTTGATACTGAGGAACGCAGAGGATTGGGTTGATTAAAACCCAGCTGATTAAAAGTTTTTTTACTTTGCCAGTAAAAAAGTTGGGACTATGCATAGAAGGTAATATGGCCTCTGTGGGGATAAACCAGAGTCTGTGTTGAGATGCAGTAGGTTGAACAGTAATAATAAAAAGAGCTAACATTTACTGAGCACTTAATATGTGCCAGACACCGATCTAAATGCTTGACATGTTTTAACTCATTTTAATTCTCATCGAGGTATAAAAGGTTAACTGATTTGCCAGAGGTCACACGGCCAGTCAATGGTAGAGCTGCGGTTTACACGCAGGGATTCTGGCTTTGGCTCATTCTCTTAACAACTATACAGACAGGGAAACTGTTCCTGCTCACGGGGCAGAGTTACTGGTTAGAGGAGGAACCTGTGGAAAGCAGAGATTTAGAAATTTTAGTCCTGTGGAGGTGCAGGAAACAAACCCTCAGAGAGGAGAGAACGGAGGTAGAGAGGTAAGTCAGTCCCGGGGGTGAGGAGATGGTGGTGGCGGTGGGTATGTGTGGGCAGACTCGGCAACTCCATGAGAACTGGAGAGAGGCAGCCTCAACACGTGAGACCCAATTCATCAGATTTGTCTCACCTCACAGGCCCCTGAGGACCAGGCCCCTGGATGTTGGCCTCTGATGGATAGAGAAGGTAAGGAGAAGCCCAAAGGTGAAGCACGGTCTGGGGCAGGGGAGGACAGGGCCAGGGCACGTGCATGGCTCTGGGCAAGAGGAGGCCATTGGGAGGGGAGCTACCAACTTCATCCTTTGCTAGCAGAGTTCACAAGGAAAATGTGATGCATGCAGCCCTTGAGTACATTACAGCAGCTAGAAGCAATGAAGTGAGTGTGAATACAGCTACATGGAGAGAACGGAAACATCCACAGTGCGTAAAAAAAGGGGAGAAGCAGAGAGAAGCACAGCAGCATTTATGTCGTGTAGAAATGTATACACTCGCGAAGCCAAATCACACATTTTACAAGGACATAGGCTTTCAAGGATGTGCATGTATCGGATTTGGTGGAGGGCGGAGGACGGGAATGCAGATGGGGCTGGAATGCAGGAGAAAACAGACAAGACCTCGCCCAAGCAAGAGAGGGGACTGGAGCGGATGGATGACGCTGGTGTGCTTGAGCTGGGGAGAGGGTGGCCGCAGCCCCCTGCACCCACGTCCAACGAGGAGAAAGGGCAGAAGACGGTCTTGGCCACCTGCACGCTGTGCCCAGGCCGGGCCGGGGGAACCACTGTGGCCACAGGCCCAGCTTCCTCTGTCTCCCCTGCTTTGGGCGCTCTGAAAGGGGCACAGGGAGCAGCTCGGGTGGGGTGGGGGGCACAGGATGAGGGACCCGGCCGACTCCTTTCCCGTCCTGGGCCTGGTCTCCTCATCTGTGAATGGAGGGTTTTGCGCTGCCTGTTTTCTGAAGACCCTTCCAGCTCGGGAACTGCTGTCCCCCCTCCCACCCTGCTGGGGGACAGGAGCCCAGCAACTCCGAGGACAGGCTGTCCCTTCCCTTCCCTCGCCTCTGAGCCTTTCCCAAGAGTGGAGTCAGGCTCCACATTTGCTGTCAGGGGTGGTGAAAATAAGGCAGATCCAGCCGTGACTCCTCAACAAGCTGATATGGGAATTACAAACACAGTTTTGTAGAAGTTACACTGTGCTTGTAATGTTGTTTGCGTGAATTTGCATGACTTGTGAAGGCATAAAAATTCGTTTTTCTCTAAAAGGAGTTAGATTCAGTGACTGAAATGAACCACGCCAGTGTGTGTGTGTGTATGTATGTATATTTTCATGTATGTGTGTATTGTGCATGAATGTATGTATATGTGTGTATGTGTGTATATGTGTATGTATGCATATGCGTATGTGTCTCTGTGTGTATTTGTATACGTGTATGAGTATGTGTATGTGTATTGTGTGCATGTGTGTATGTGTGTGTGTGTGTATGTATGTGTGTGTGTATGTGTGTATTGTATATGTGTGTATTCATGTGTATGGGTATGTGTGTATATGTGTGTGTGCATGTGTGTATGTGTGTATGTGTCTGTAAGCATGTGTATACGTGTGTGTGTGTAGTGGAAATGTGTCTGATTGCTGCAATTTTCCCTTCAGTAATGGACCAATTTCCACATCTAGGCAGGAACATACAATCCGTCGATACTGTTGAGCGCTGCAATTGTCATATTTTAAGACATTTCTCCTTTAGTTCACACTCTTGTGTATCTCTTTTGTGTTTGACAACCTCTTTCTCTGGGTAATAAAGGGCCACTTCTAGCTCTCTGAAATCACTTATTTTGTTCCTATTTTCATTACAATGCAGGTGTGAACTCTTTATGAATTTGCCTAAGTAACAGATTTGGAGGCAGATTACTTGTAGAGTCAAAATGTGTTATTTGTGCGGCACTGGGAGAGACCCTCAGAGTGGAAGGGGGCGTGAGCCAGGTTTCTGTGGGAGCTGGAAAGGTTCTGTTCCCATCAGGAAGCTGGTCACACAGGTATGTTCAGCCTGGGAAAAATTCAGCAACCTGTACCCTAGGTGCACTTTTCTGTAGGTATGTTATATTTCAATGAAAATTTTATTTTTATCTGTTAATCCCAGACTCTTAATTTATCCCACTCCCTTCCCCTTTGGTAACCGCAAGTTTGTTTTCTATGTCTGTGAGTCTATTTCTGTTTTGTAAATAAGTTCATTAGTATCATTTTTTTAGATTCCACATATAAATGATATCATATGATATTTGTCTTTCTCTGTCTTACTTCACTTAGCATGATAATTTCTAGGTCCATCCATGTTGTTGCAAATGGCATTATTTCATTCTTTTTATGGCTGAGTAATATTCATTATATATATATATCTCCCAGATACACACTCTCTGTGTATCTGTTATATATAACAGATACACAATACTATATATAAAATAAACAAGGACCTACTGTAGAGCACAGGGAACTATATTCAATATGTTGTCATAACCTATAATGGAAAAGAATCTGAAAAAGAACATATATGTATACATATATATAAAACTAAATCACTTTGCTGTACACCTGAAACTAACACGATTGTAAATCAACTATACTTCAATTAAAAAAAGTAAAGTAACAAAAACAAAAAATGTTCTTTTTAAACAAAAGTATTTGACGTCACCAATAACTCACAACTTTGTGGGGATGTTTAAGGGTTAATTATCATTAATGCACTTGGATTAATACTAGTCAAATCGAATCTCAGATTCATAGAATTCTAAACTTGAAAGAGACCTTAGAAATAATTTAGTTCAATTCCTAATTTACAGCTGAGGAAACTGGGGCCCAGAGGGAAAGTGGCTTGGCCACACCCATGCGGTGAGCTGAAGCCCAGCCAGGGCTGAGACCACAGAGCTACAGATACAACTATGGTACCGGCAAAAAGAGGTAAGCTCTTGGAGACAAATATATGTCCTCACATTATTCTCTGGTGGTTTCAATTTAAACTGAGGAATTATTAGTCTTGCGGGTCACCCACCATCCCTTAGCCATCTGGAGCAAAATTAATTGAAATCTGCATCTAAAGGTTCTTCTGTAGGTTCTTACATCTTAAGTCAAAAGATCATCTGAATAAAGGCTGGGAAGGAGATAATTTACCAGTACTTGAAATGTCCTGCTTACATATGGGAGTATTTTTTTAAGTTTGGAACTAAGGTAGTTTTGCTGAAAGAGGCACAGAACTAGGCAGTGATCATTTCTGCTTCCCACCTTCCTCCTCTGCGGGGCATGAGATGCTCGGAGGCGTGGCTGCCTGGCTAATAGAGCCCGGGCGGCAGGTGGCAAAAATCCCTGATAGGGGGAGGCCGAGAAGAGGGGCATGGCTGACTGGCCAGCCCTCCTTGCTTCTCTGCTGCCTGCCAGCCTTGCCTTCAGCCCCTAAACCAGGGGCCAGCACCCCTAACCACGGAAGGTCCACGTGCACTTAATGATGTGGGTCTAATCTGTCTGTGCAGAAGCATGAGCTCACTGCAGCAAATTTGCATTTTACTTAGGATTTGTTGCCACCTCTTCTGCCTGGAAGAGGCATGTAGAATAAACACTGTGAGTTGTTTGGGCAGTGGCCTGGAAACTCAGGCTGCCAGTGGGGAAGGCCGCGTCAGTAATTTCAGAGGAATAAAGTGGGTTTGGGGCAGGGGGTAGGGTGGGGAGAAGGGAAGCGGGGAGAGGGGGAGGGAAGGAGAAACAGAAAACATGAGAAAGAAGGCCTGAAGTGGGGAGTTGGCCTTGACGTTTGTGCCTTTGGCCTGAACAAAGACAGAGGCCTTTAGCAGGGCAAGTGCCGAATTCCACAGGTGAGGAAAAGACTTTAAGCAAGGATTAAAATAGGGAGAGAAACTCATAACCTATGTTTGTTGTACCAGAATGAGAAGCTTGTACACAGAGTTATTAGTTCCGCCAGTGTAATCGCCTCTGGCAGCTTGTACAATAGGAAATACCAAAGGGAGGGAACACCTCCCCCTCAGATCCTCTCCTGTTACCTGGGCCTGTCAAGGAAGGGGAGAGAAGGTGAACAAGTCACCTGGCTCGTCTCCTGAAGGTCAGGAAGTCAGATAAGCTGGTCCAGGGACCATGCAAAAAGCCACCATGTTCTTGTCGCTGTTACGACTCAAAATCCTTTCAGAAGCGGGGCCCAGCCAGGCTTCAGAAGTCCACCGTGGACATTGTTCTGGGAATCCCCCCTCCTAGCCCCTCCAAGGGCAGAAAAGTGAATTTGCTTACTCGACATGGCATCAAAGCTCTAGTGAAGTCCTGCCCTGCCTCCCCATCACGGCTCCTCCCCCGGCCGCAGCCCCTCCCTGCCTGCACCTGGCGAGATGCTCTCGGTCTTCCTGCCCCACTTCCTTGCCCCTCCTTTCTTCCTCCCCAAACTCTTTTCTTTCCTGGACTAGTGTAAGGAGCTAGAGAAGCTGCTGGAAGTTTGGGATTTGGACAGGAGGGGAGACTACTTCTCCAGGGGCCACAGAGAGCAAAGTGGAAAGTCAACCCAGCCCCCTGCTCCGGGTGCCACCCCTGCTGCTGACCTCGGCTCGGCTCATTTCTGGTCCTTAGGGAATGTTGGGAGTGGATGCAGGGCCCTGCTTCCCTCCAACCCCCTCAGGGTTACAGCTTGTTGTTAAAACCAGAAAGTTGGTGGCAATTCGTATTCCTTCTGGCCCTCCTACCCTCTAGATCCCCCTGAAATTCAGCAAGTGTGAGGCCCTGAGGCCTGGGAAGGGCGAGCATTGGGAGGCTACTGGGCAGGTTTTTACTCTCACCTAGGCCGTCCTGACATGACTACCTATGGTCAAATTTCCATCGTCCACAATTGGATATCCTCCTTTCCAAGAACCTGAGCCATGGGAAAGAAGTGTGTGTGTGTGTATGTGTATGTGTGTAATGTGTGTGAGTCTGTGTGTGTATATGTGTGTGAGAGTGTGTGTATGTGTGTGAGTGTGTATGTGTGTGTGTGTGTGTGAGGGTATTGGTGACATATGTGATGTCTGACTCTCCTAAACCTAGCACAGTTTCAGTCATTCATTCAAATATTTACTGAGCTCCTACATTGTACCAGGTGCTGCTCTAAAACTTATGAACCAGAAGTGAAAAGAACTGTTAATTTTGGATGTCATGGAGTTATATTCTAGTTGGAGAGAGAAAAAAAGTTAAGTACTTTAAAAATGAAGGCACTAGTTCTACTGAGGACATACGGCAAGGAGGGGGATGGGGAGCGCTAGGATGAGGGGGATGGTATTAAACAGTGCGATCCGGGAGCCTTCACTGACTGCACTGGAGTTTGGGGAAGTTGCTGTGTTGCAATATTTCCACCTCTGCTTCCCCTTCGCTGAGTGTACGAATGATGGAGATAAAGTCAATAGCCTAAAGCCCAGCCATCATCTATCTGTATCTCCAAAATAAGACATGATTCCTCTCAAATCCCTAAATCACAAAAGCCCAAACCCTACCTGCCAAGTCAGCAGAAAGGGCAGATTTTTCTTGGGTTTTCCTCCCCAAATATTCCTGAGAATCACTGGGATGGATTAGATCTGTCCATCAATCAGCCCCCGTTTTGCCTGCCTGCTGCCACCTGCCAGGAGAGGGGACCAGCACTGGTCCCTGGGGGCTGGGAACAGCCAACCTTCTTGGCCTTTGCCCTGGCCTAGCAGGCTGGCTCTGAGGTGAGGCTTATGGTCAGGAGAAGCCCTGGCGGACCCAGATTCATGTTCATGTGCACGTTGCTCCTTTGTTACTCCTACAGATCTCTGCCCGTTTTCCTCGGCATCAACTTCCTCTGCCTCTGGTCCCCCACATCCCTTCAACTTCCAAGTATGGGTCACCTTCTTAAGTAAATTTCCTCTCAGGACTGCATTCTTTAAAAAGTGCAATTTGGTTTCATTTGGGAACTTGGTTCATCAAACATAGTCAGGTACTTGGGAACCTCTTCTCCAGCCCTGCATAAATTTGTGAGTGAGGAGGGGGACACAGCCCAGCTCCATCTGGCAGCATCGGAGACCCAAATGCTGATGCATACATTCAGGGAGTGGTGGGATCTCACTTCTCCTCCCACAGGGCCAAACCAAACAAGGGACTATCACTGACCCACACACAGGCTGAGTTACATATGGGTTGTGACTGAAAGGGAAAGCAAAGGAATTGATTTCCATAAATTATTGGTGAAAAAATCCATTTTGTTAACGTTTAAAATTTTCAAATAAACCACAAAAGAACTCACCATTCAAATTTAACAAATTGTTAACATTTTATTATTTTGCTTGAGATCTTTTATGTTTTTAAAGCAATGAAAAGCTGGTATTCCAGGGAAGGGGAAAACCCACTTCTTGATAGGAGAGTAGCATGTGCTTCCAGGGGGAGAAGACATCAATGGCGGCCCTCTTTGGAGAAAGGCTACCACACCACGTCTCTTATCTCCTCTTTTCACGTTCAGTATTTCTTTGTTTGTCTGTGTTGTATCCTGGGTGATTTCTGCAGGACTGTCTTCCCGCTCACTAAATATCTTTGTGACTATATCCAATTTAAATTTAATTGCATCTACTGATTTTTTTATATTTTAGTGACTTTTTGTTTATTTCTGAGATTCCTAATTGGTTTCCCCATCCACCTATTCTTATTATAGCATTATTATAGCATATTCTTACTATTCTTATTATAGCATTGCCCGTTTTTGTTTAATGATTCCTTCTTAATTTTTATAGATTTTATTTTTTATATTTTTCTTTTAATATCCTAAACATAAATATTTTTAAAAAGAATATTTATTTATTTATTTGGCTGCACTGGGTCTTAGTTGCAGGAGACGGGATCTTTAGTTGCAGTAAGTGGGCTCTTAGTTGTGGCATGCATGCAGGATCTAGTTCCCTGACCAGGGATCGAACCCAGGCCCCCAGCACTGGGAGTGTGCAGTCTTAACCACTGACCACCAGGGAAGTCCCTAAACATAACTGTTTTGAACTAAGAAAAACATCAACCAATTTGAGAGATATTTGTGTGCTCAGTTTGATAGGATTTGGTGAAGTGTGAAGAATAACTTCTAGGTTTTATGACTTATTTAGATGGAGATAGGAAACATGGAAAAATACCAGGCTTGTGGGAGAAAATTATGAGTTCTGTTTGAATTTTGAAATCCTACTTCAAACAGTTGGACAGAACATAATCATTGATGTTAATTCTGAATATGGAATAGGAGAAATAGAAATAGTCCACAATGATAAATTTTAGTTATTGATCCAAGAATTATTCAATGGCTATAATCTCAAGCTCTACTTTCATTTAATTATAAGCTTAAATTTTTAATTCTTCTATGTGCAAGTGAATAAATATCATCTTAGCAATTTTTATACTACTTTCCTTATAAATTTGACATTATTTACTTCTAAATATTTTATATTTCACTCACTGATCATTGATCCTTGGTCCAAATCCTTGCTCCAGAAGTATTGTCACATGATCAGGAATGGAGATGAGGGAAATAACAGAGTGAAAGTTGAGATGAACACCAGATTCCAAATTCATATCTTCTGGTATGTTATCACCCACCTCTTTCTTTCTCTGAATGTCTGAATGTATTTCGCACCTTTGAGTTGCTGTCTCCCTTCTCCCTATCATTTATCTCCCCTGCTTGTTCCGGCCCAGATGGGAATCAGGAGAGTTGACCTTGAGCACGTAGTGGGCTGACCTCTGATAGGACGATGGAGGGGTGGGGGTGCTGCAGAGTGGTGGAGGAGAGTGCTCCCATGGATGACCAGCGCACTCAAAAGGCAATTCTCCCCCAAGTATACTGCTGGGGGTGTATTTGAGAACTATTGCAAGAGAGATTAGCACTCCTAAGCCCAGTCCTATACGCTAATGGCAATATAATTGAGGCTCAGAAGCTCTGTCCTAAGTTAATGAAGTGATACGATGCTTCTTCAAATGCACTTGGTAAATATTCATTGAATGAATGAATGAAGAAACAGACTTGGAGGGATTAAGCAACAATAAGACAACAACAGCAGCAAACTCAAATAGTGGTGACTGTGTGTTCTCAGTTCCTGCTGTCCAAAGTGTCCTATAAATTTGATATTTGTTGATCTTCACAACAACCTTATGAAGTAGGAACTTTCTCAACTCCATTTTCAGATGGGGTCCTGAGACATGAGGGGTTTCACAGCTCTAAGCGGCAGAGCTGGGACTCAACGCCAACAGTCTAGCTCTAGCTTTTAGTACCACTATGCTACCTTCTCTGTCTAAGTAACCTGCCCAAGTTCGTGAACCTTAGTCTGCCTGACATCAGACGTGCTCTTAACCACTGCTATGGTCTGAATGTTTGTGTCCCCCTAAAATTCATATGTTGAAACCTAACCCCCACTGTGATTGTATTAGGAGGTAGGTCCTTTGGGAGGTGATAGATCAAAGGGTGGAGCCCTCATGAATGGGATTAGTGACCTTTTAAAAGAGGCCCCAGAGAGGCTTTCTCATTCCCTTCCGTTATGTGAGCACACAGCAAAAAGACAGGAACCAGGAAGTGGGCTCTCACCAGATGCCGAATATGCCAGTGCCTTGAGCTTGGACTTCCCAGCCTCCTGAACTATTGTTTATAAGCCACCCCAGTCTGTGGTATTTTCTTATGGCAGCCCAAATGGATGAAGACAACCACCATTCCATACGGTTTCCCTAAAGAATCATTGCCTATCAAGAAACTTTCTGTATGTCAAGGCATTCTCCAATTGCAGGCTGCCTCATTTACCTGATCAATGAGTGCATTTCTCTCTCTCATGAGAGAAAAGACAGAGACAAGAACTATTAAAACTAATTGCTTGTTGTCATGCAGAAAAAAGTATAGTTGTTTGACTGAAACTCCTACTCATCCATCATCCTCGGAAATGGAACCAAAAAGTTATTTTCCAAAACTCACAACAGAAATCTTTACTAAAGTGACTTGCAAAGGTGCAGACCTCAGTACTTGTTGAAACAGATGATGGAGGCCACTTTCTCCAACCTCTCATTTCATAGGTGAGAAGACGAGGCACAGAGAGGTTAAGTGTGCCTTATTCCAAGTCATGCACCTGGTTAGTGGTGGCCAGGCCTAGCAGCAGATCTCCAGACTCACTGTTTATTCCTGTTTGGCCTCAGGTTTCTCTCTGTGGCCTGAAGCAGTTAGCTTTTCATCTGTTCATTGGTCAGTCACTTATTAACTCATTCATTCATCCCCTCACATAGGTACTGAGTACTTTCTTTGTGCCATTCTCTGCTCTCTGTGCTGGACATGGAGTGGGAAAAAGGACATATATAATTCCTGATTTCATGGACCTTACAATTTATTGAAGAGACAAGCCATAAATAAATAAATAAACCAAGAAATAAAAAAGGAAAGGACTGGGTAAAAACTGCCACAATGAAAACAGGATGTGAAAAGAAAAAGAGACTTATTTCAGTTTGAGGGTAAAGGAAGGTCTTGTGGGAGCTGGATTTAAGCTGATTTTCGAAGGGGGACAGCCAAGCAGCCATCCTGAGGAAGAGCATCCCAGGGCTGAGGCCTTTAGAGGAACACGGGCTTGGAGAGTCTAAAGAACAGAGAAAAGAACAACATGAGGTAGGGAGGGAGGGTGGTGATCCATGTTATTGGACACTCAGATCAAAAAGTCATCAAGCCATTAAGAAAGATGGTTATGAGCCTATGCAGCAAGCTGGAAATTAATCATGATATAATGTCGCAGGGGGGAAGCAGGATAGCTGTGTGGAAGCCACAACTGCAACTATAAATTTACATGTGAAAAGCCTGTTAAGGGAATGATTAAAGTGGGACTATGGGATTATGGGTAATATATTTCTTTATTTCCATTTCTTTATTGTTTCCAGTTTTTCTCTAATGTGCTTCATTGCTTAAATGGCAAAACTGAATATATAAAAATAAGCTATAGCTGATACTTTTAAAAAAGGACTGGGTTCCCAGGTGTCCTAGGCTAGATTTTTTTTTATTTAAATATTTTAAAATTTCACTTAATATATGCATATAGATTTTCAGAAATCAAATAGTACTCAAAGACACATTGAAAAATAGCCATCATGCCCTACACTTACTCAATCCCAGGTTCCATTCTCCTGAGGCAACCACTTTCAGGTTTTTGTACTTTTTTTTTTCTTTCTGGTATTCATCCCCAAATTTCTAAATAACATGCCTCTATTTTTATTGCTTGATCTTTCCATCATTTTAGGAGTTCCTTTGATCTCTCTCCTGTGTTAGATTCCACTTTTTCTTGGCTCCCATATTGGTTTGCTTCCTTGTTTTACTGGAGCACAACCTCTAACAAAGAGTGCATGCAAAATAAACTTCTGTGCTTGAATTATCTTTTATTCTATGCTCACATTTGATTGATAACTTGGCTGGGTATAACACTCTAAGTAGGAAATATTTTTTCTTCCGTGTATTTGAAAGCATCACTCTGCTGTCAATGAGGTTTTATCGGGGCCATTGAAAAGTCTGATAATATTCCTGGTTCTTTTCTATGTACCTCTTCCTCCTACTCCCTGCACCAAAGCTGTTAGGATCTTCTTTTTATTCTTACTTTATTGAAATTTCACTCATAATGACTTGGGGTGGATTTTTTTATTATTCATTTTACTGGGTACTCAATGGGCCCTTTCAAGCTATATACTTGTGTCCTTTAATTTGCAGGATTTTTTGTGTTATTTCTTTAATAGTTTCTCCCCTTCCTGTTTTTCTCTTTTCTGCTTTTGGAGCTCCTGCTACTTTTATGTTGGACCTCTTGATTGATATTCACATTTTCTTATCTTTTCCCTGCAATTTTCCACCTTGTTTATTCTACTTCTTGGAAGAGTTCCTCAAGTTTATCATCAATCCTTTCTATTGAAATAAGAGAATGTAGATGTTCTCTTTTGGGTCATTTCATTTCTTCATTTCTCTGGTCTTGGAGTAAGAGTGGGAGTGATTAGAGCTCTGGAAGCTAGAATTATAGGAGCTAAACAAGGTGAGGGGTTATGGGGGAGGGAGAAGGAACTCGTTAAAGCCAGGAGGCTTTCAAGAAGTTTTTCAGCTAAGTTTGGTGTCCCCAAGGCATCCCTTTTGACTCAATTTTTCCAGAGAGAAATCCTCCAATCTTCTCGGGTAAAGAAAGGACAGGCTTCTGGCTATGTATGTGGAGGGTTGGAATCTGGGTCTAATTATTCATTGTACAGACGTTTAACCAGTCTTCGAGTTTTCGGCCTTATCCTTCACCCCTGCATTCACATGTATGTTGTGCATCCAGCCTCTGAGGCTTTCCAGGCGCCTGCACATATGTAGACTTGCTTTTTGTTGGTTCCCCAACCTTCCTCACTCTTCTAAAGGAACCTAGCAAAGACTGGAAAGCTGAGACCTAAGTGGTTCATGCTGCTCAAAATACTTTAACTTACTAACATATGTCATTATGAATACATTTTGAAGAATTTATTTAACATACATGTATATTAAAAGCACAATAATGCAATGAACATCCATGAATTTACCACCCAACTAAAAAAAGTAGGAGATTATTAACCTGGTGAATTTCTTCTGAGATGGATTTTTTCCCGAATCAGTAGATTCATGCTTTTCATCAATATTTGTTCAATAACATTTGCATTTCCTCTGCTTTCTCTATTTTCTTCTTCTTTTTTTCTCACTTGGTCTTCCACTTTTCTTAACCTGTCTTCATATTTTCCATCTCCTTGTCTCTTGCTTGCATGTAATTTACCTAGCACATCAGTGTGTTTTGGCTATAGAGTTTGTCAGAATGTCTAGTCTGTCATATTGCTAGAAAAGGAAGTCCCAGATCCCATACGTATGCTTTCTTTCCTGTAATGGTTCATTGACATCACTGGTCGGCTGTCATCAACTTTCTTGGTTTTTTGCTTTTAAACATTTTCAATTCCTTTTCTGTCATTTTAGAGGGGTTCCAGGAGAAATTTGAGATAAATGCTTTTGTTGGATCTAAAATGTTTAAATTGAAGTTGGTTAGGATTCTTTTTTTAGAGTTGTGTAGCACTGCATGAAGAGGTCTAACATTCTTTTTTAAAAATTTTTATTGAAATGTAGTTGATTTACAATGTTGTGTTAGTTTCAGGTGTACAGCAAAGTGATTCAGATATATACGTATGTTCCTTTTTTACATTCTCTTCCATTATAGATTATTAGAAGATGTTGAGTAAAGTTCCCTGTGCTATACATTAGGTCCTTGTTGGTTATCTATTTTATATATAGTAGTGTATATTTTAATCCCAAGCTCCTAATTTATCCCTCCCTCCCTCCCCTTTGGTAACCATAAGTTTGTTTTCTATGTCTGTGAGTCTGTTTTTGTTTTGTA
Organism: Balaenoptera physalus; assembly: GCF_965194825.1. Taxonomy (NCBI): domain Eukaryota; kingdom Metazoa; phylum Chordata; class Mammalia; order Artiodactyla; family Balaenopteridae; genus Balaenoptera; species Balaenoptera physalus. The sequence goes on along the minus strand of NC_138884.1, from coordinate 37,639,833 downwards.
AATAAGTTCATTCGTATCATTTTCTTTTTGTTTTTTTAGATTCCACATATAAGCGATATCATATGATACCTGTCTTTCTCTCTCTGGATCACTTCACTTAGTATGATAATCTCTAGGTCAATCCATGTTGCTGCAAATGACATTATTGCATTTTTTTAAATGGCTGAGTAATATTCCATTGTATATATATACCACATCTTCTTTATCCATTCATCTGTTGATGGACACTTAGGTTGCTTCTATGTCTTGGCTATTGTAAATAGTGCTGCTAGAACACTGGGGTGCATGTATCTTTTCAAATTATGTTTTTCTCTGGATATATGCCCAGGAGTGGGATTGCAGGACCATGTGGTAGTTCTATTTTTAGTTTTTTTTTTTCTTTAAAAACCTCCATACTGTTTTCCATAGTGAATGTACCAATTTACATCCCACCAATAGTGTAGGAGTGTTCCTTTTTCTCCACACCCTCTCCAGAATTTATTATTTGTAGATTTTTTGATGATGGCCATTCTGACTGGTGTGAGGTGATATCTCATTGTAGTTTTCTTTTATATTTCTTTAATAATTAGTGATGTTGAGCATCTTTTCATGTGCCTTTTGACCATCTGTATGTCTTCTTTGGAGCAACGTTCTTTTAGATCTTCTGCCCATTTTTTGATTGAGTTGTTTGGTTTTTGTGTGTGTGTGTGATATTGAGCTGTGTGAGCTGTTCATATATTTTGGAGATTAATCCTTTGTCAGTCGCATCATTTGCAAATTATTTTCTCCCATTCTGTTGGTTGTCTTTTCATTTCGTTTATGGTTTCCTTTGCCATGCAAAAGCTTGTAAGTTTGATTTGGTCCCTTTTTTTTTTTTTTTAATTTCCATTACTCTAGGAGGTCTAACATTCTCTGAGAAAGAAAAGAAGTCTACTGATGTAGTTGTTTAATTTAGTTTTTGCTTAGGTAAAATTATTGGGACAAACTCCTAAGTGGCATTACAAGTGTTCTCCTTTAACATTCTTTACGGTGAACCATCTTGTGGATGGAAGGATTCATTCTGAGACTTATCTAGATGGAAACCATCACTTTGAAAATACATGTTTTCATTTTATAATAAAGATTTTAGAAAAGATATATCAGTCATCCTGATTAAAGAACTGAACAACGTAAGCTGGTTTAGAGACAAGGAGAGACCAAAATACTCACATGAAACCCATTGTTCTCTTTGTCCTTGAAGAAAGATTATGTCTTGAAATGATCACTTGTTAATTTAGTAACTGGAACATCATCCCCCCAGTGCATAATCATTGCTGGGTAACTGCTGGGTTAATAATAGAATTTGTGGATTTCACAACTTCTTTGAACTGAATGTATTTTTTAAGCCTAAATCCTGGGTATGTGTAGTGTGAAATATTTCACTGTAGGATATTAGGGTGGGCCGGTTTTACATCCAGATCCAAGACTTGAGCAGCACCTGCATCCACTGTTTCCTTTGTGAGATGAGAATCTGCCCACAAAGGCCAGAGGAGGTCATTCCTTTGCTGTGATCAGGTAGGGTTCTTCCAGGCAAGGCCCCACCCCTTGACCCACCCCCTCTTGGCCCTGCCTATGCCTGAGCAATGTGGCCCCAGGTGGAATTGCTCTTCCCTCTGACAAGCAGTCATCTGTCTTGGAGCACAGGCTCTAATTACCCCTGCCATTAGCCTGCCCAGAAGGACTGCAGATGTTATTAATTGTCATGAAATTATCCAATGCCTTTCAAAACTCCAGAGCCAGCCCTTGTTTGTCCCTGTGACCCTTCACAGTACTTCATTTCTTTGTTCATTTTACTGCTGTATTGAACCTTAACCTTAAGCACAAAACAAAAATTTGGAGAAGAATGTCACTCTCCTCCACTTTGTTTTTTTTAACCTCATCAGCCCCCTAACCCCCTGATTATTTTGGGATAGAACTCAAAACTTTACCTCCTTGCTAGACTGTTTATTTGCTGGTAACTCTTGATTATGTGCATGTGCCATTCTCCCCATCTCACAGATCTTTTGTCAAAAATTTAAAAGAACTTGTTTCTCCTTATTACAAAATAAATGTATTTTCATGGTTGGAAAAATTAGAGAAATGCCGATACATAGAAAGAAAAGAAAAATCTATAATCTCACCTTTCACAGATAACACTGTTAAAATTTGATGGTCTACCTTTACAGATTTTTCTATGCAGACAGATAGGTATGGGATGATACTGTTATGATGTTAATCATAACTAATATTTCTTGACTTATTATTATGTAACAGACACTGTTCAGATTGATTTTCCATGTATTAATTCATTGAATAACTTCAAGAATCCTATGCGGTAGGTTTAATTTCTATTCTCATTTTACAGATGAGGAAACTGAAGCATGGAGAGGTTAAAAATATTGCCCAAAGCTACATAGCTATTTCAGTGGAAGAGGTGGGATTTGAACCAAGCAGTCTGGCTCTAGGCTCTGAAATCTTAAGTGATACATTATTCTGTTATCTAACCTGCTTTTAAATTTTAATAAACTATCAATATCCTTTCCTGTTACTCTTAGTCCACCAGACAATTTTGAATAATTATGAAGACTGAGTTTGAATTCAAAATATGAATATGCTGAAATTTAAAAAAATCAAACAATAGAGTGGTTTTCCTTTCCTTAGCTTTAGGTTTATTTTTTGCTCTGATTGACAACACATGGATTATTTTTAAATGGGATAATTCCTTCAGGAATATGACTTAAGGGAAAACAAAAAATAACAAATAATGTGAACAATATTCAGTTTATTTCATGATTGTAAGTGATAGTTTGACTCACTCATTGGTTCCATTATTTCTAAGTGATAATTATCTACTATAAAAAATACTAATAATTATTATTATTTATTTATTTATTTATTTATTTATTTTTCACACACACACACACACTGTATTTTATTTTTACAAGAGATAAATAGACTGACACCAAGCATTGTACATGGATGACCACAACAAAAGCAACAATGATTGCAATTACCAAACATGAAACACACTCATACTATGTCATAATATTGACATTCAGTCCAGTAATCCTCCACTGTAACAGCTCCTTTACTTTGCAGTGAAAATTGATTTGTATATTCTTTGCCTCTGAGTCCTTGTGGGATTTTTTTTTTTTTTTAAATTCAGACAGAAAGTCACAAAAATTATACTCATCCTCATCAGTTCACCCAGTCCCATGTAATTAATTGTTTTTTTTTCATCTTGATCTTTTGTTAGCACTTTTATGAGTTCATCAGTTTTTCATCAGAGTTCTGAAAATGCTTATTCATTCAGTTCAGCAGTGCAGTCAGTTACCAGAAACTTGTACTTGTCAGAGTCTTTTCCATGAATTTCTTGAAGATGAAACCCTTTTATAGGAACATATTTGCAAAATCATCAGAGTACACCCAGAACTGTCTGTAAATGACAAAAGACTTAAAAATGACCATGGTAAAAGATTTGATGAAAGTTCATAATAATGCAGTTGACAAGAAAATTAGTTATTTCTGAGATATACATTTTAAAGTAATAACTAGGATTATTACTTATAACATTATACCAGAACATATAAGATTTTTAGAAATTTCATGTAATGTCTGAAACATTTATATTAACATATTTCCATACATATTGCCATACAAATACAAATATAAGATTTTTAGAAATTTCATGTAATGTCTGAAACATTTATATTAACATATTTCCATACAAATAACCCAATGAAAGTTTAGTATTAGTTGTTTTGTTTGTTTTTTTATACTGCAGGTTCTTATTAGGCATCAATTTTATACACATCAGTGTATACATGTCAATCCCAATCGCCCAATTCAGCACACCACCATCCCCACCTCACCGCAGTTTTCCCCCCTTGGTGTCCATATGTCCATTCTCTACATCTGTGTCTCAACTTCTGCCCTGCAAACTGGCTCATCTGTACCATTTTTCTAGGTTCCACATACATGCATTAATATATGATATTTGTTTTTCTCTTTCTGACTTACTTCACTCTGTATGACAGTCTCTAGATCCATCCACGTCTCAACAAATGACTCAATTTCCTTCCTTTTTATGGCTGAGTAATATTCCATTGTATATATGTACCACAACTTCTTTATCCATTCGTCTGTTGATGGGCATTTAGGTTGCTTCCATGACCTGGCTATTGTAAATAGTGCTGCAATGAACATTCGGGTGCATGTGTCTTTTTGAATTACGGTTTTCTCTGGGTATATGCCCAGTAGTGGGATTGCTGGGTCATATGGTAATTCTATTTTTAGTTTTTTAAGGAACCTCCATATTGTTCTCCATAGTGGCTGTATCAATTTACATTCCCACCAACAGTGCAAGAGGGTTCCCTTTTCTCCACACCCTCTCCAGCATTTGTTGTTTGTAGATTTTCTGATGATGCCCATTCTAACAGGAGTGAGGTGATACCTCATTGTAGTTTTGATTTGCATTTCTCTAATAATTAGTGATGTTGAGCAGCTTTTCATGTGCTTTGTGGCCGTCTGTATGTCTTCTTTGGAGAAATGTCTATTTAGGTCTTCTGCCCATTTTTGGATTGGGGTGTTTGTTTCTTTGATATTGAGCTGAATGAGCTGTTTATATATTTTGGAGATTAATCCTTTGTCCGTTGTTTCATTTGCAAATATTTTCTCCCATTCTGAGGGTTGTCTTTTCGTCTTGTTTATGGTTTCCTTTGCTGTACAAAAGCTTTGAAGTTTCATTAGGTCCCACTTGTTTATTTTTGTTTTTATTTCCATTACTCTAGGAGGTGGATCAAAAAAGATCTTGCTGTGATTTATGTCAAAGAGTGTTCTTCCTATGTTTTCCTCTAAGAGTTTTATAGTGTCCAGTCTTATATTTAGGTCTCTAATCCATTTTGAGTTTATTTTTGTGTATGGTGTTAGGGAGTATTCTAATTTCATTCTTTTACATGTAGCTGTCCAGTTTTCCCAGCACCACTTATTGAAGAGACTGTCTTTTCTCCATTGTATATCCTTGCCTCCTTTGTCATAGATTAGTTGACCATAGGTGCGTGGGTTAATCTCTGGGCTTTCTATCTTGTTCCATTGATCTATGTTTCTGTTTTTGTGCCAGTACCATATTGTCTTGATTACTGTAGCTTTGTAGTATAGTCTGAAGTCAGGGAGTCTGATTCCTCCAGCTCCATTTTTTTGCCTCAAGACTTCTTTGGCTATTCGGGGTCTTTTGTGTCTCCATACAAATTTTAAGATGATTTGTTCTAGCTCCGTAAAAAATGCCATTGGTAATTTGATAGGGATTGCATTGAATCTGTAGATTGCTTTGGGTAGTATACTCATTTTCACAATGTTGATGCTTCCAATCCAAGAACATGGTATATATCTCCATCTGTTGGTATCATCTTTAATTTCTTTCATCAGTGTCTTATAGTTTTCTGCATACAGGTCTTTTGTCTCCCTAGGTAGGTTTATTCCTAGGTATTTTATTCTTTTTGTTGCAATGGTAAATGGGAGTGTTTCCATAATTTCTCTTTCAGATTTTTCATCATTAGTGTATAGGAATGCAAGAGATTTCTGTGCATTAATTTTGTATCCTGCAACTTTACCATATTCATTAATTGGCTCTAGCAGTTTTCTGGTGGCAGTTTTAGGATTCTCTATGTATAGTATCATGTCATCCGCAAACAGTGACAGTTTTACTTCCTCTTTTCCAATTTGTATTCCTTTTATTTCTTTTTCTTCTCTGATTGCCGTGGCTAGGACTTCCAGAACTATGTTGAATAATAGTGGTGAGAGTGGACATCCTTGTCTCGTTCCTGATCTTAGAGGAAATGCTTTCAGTTTTTCACCATTGAGAATGATGTTTGCTGTGGGTTTGTCATATATGGCCTTTATTATGTTGAGGTAGGTTCCCTCTATGCCCACTTTCTGGAGAGTTTTTATCAGAAATGGGTGTTGAATTTTGTCAAAAGCTTTTTCTGCATCTATTGAGATGATCATATGGTTTTTATTCTTCAGTTTGTTAATATGGTGTATCACATTGATTGATTTGCATATATTGAAGAATCCTTGCATCCCTGGGATAAATCCCACTTGATTGTGGTGTATGATCCTTTTAATGTGTTGTTGGATTCTGTTTGCTAGTATTTTGTTGAGGATTTTTGCATCTATATTCATCATTGATATTGGTCTGTAATTTTCTTTTTTTGTAGTGTCTTTGTCTGGTTTTGGTATCAGGGTGATGGTGGCCTCATAGAATGAGTTTGGGAGTGTTCCTTCCTCTGCAATTTTTTGGAAGAGTTTGAGAAGGATGGGTGTTAGCTCTTCTCTAAATGTTTGATAGAATTCACCTGTGAAGCCATCTGGTCCTGGACTTTTGTTTGTTGGAAGATTTTTAATCACAGTTTCAATTTCATTACTTGTGATTGGTCTGTTCATATTTTCTGTTTCTTCCTGATTCAGTCTTGGAAGGTTATACCTTTCTAAGAATTTGTCCATTTCTTCCAGGTTGTCCATTTTATTGGCATAAAGTTGCTTATGTAGTCTCTTAGGATGTTTTGTATTTCTGCAGTGTCTGTTGTAACTTCTCCTTTTTCATTTCTGATTTTATTGATTTGAGTCCTCTCCCTCTTTTTCTTGATGAGTCTGGCTAATGGCTTATCAATTTTGTTTATCTTCTCAAAGAACCAACTTTTAGTTTTATTGATCTTTGCTATTGTTTTCTTTGTTTCTATTTCATTTATTTCTGCTCTGATCTTTATGATTTCTTTCCTTCTGCTAACTTTGGGTTTTGTTTGTTCTTCTTTCTCTAGTTTCTTTAGGTGTAAGGTTAGATTGTTTATTTGAGATTTTTCTTGTTTCTTTAGGTAGGCTTGTATAGCTATAAACTTCCCTCTTAGAACTGCTTTTGCTGCATCCCATAGGTTTTGGGTCGTCGTGTTTTCATTGTCATTTGTCTCTAGGTATTTTTTTATTTCCTCTTTGATTTCTTCAGTGATCTCTTGGTTATTTAATAACGTATTGTTTAGCCTCCATGTGTTTGTCTTTTTTACGTTTTTTTCCCTGTAATTCATTTCTAATCTCATAGCGTTGTGGTCAGAAAAGATGCTTGGTATGATTTCAATTTTCTTAAATTTATTGAGGCTTGATTTGTGACCCAAGATGTGATCTATCCTGGAGAATGTTCTGTGCGCACTTGAGAAGAACGTGTAATCTGCTGTTTTGGGAAGGAATGTCCTATATAAATCAATTAAATCTATCTGGTCTATTGTGTCATTTAAAGCTTCTGTTTCCTTATTTATTTTCATTTTGGATGATCTGTCCATTGGTGTAAGTGAAGTGTTAAAGTCCCCCACTATTACTGTGTTACTGTCGATTTCCTCTTTTATAGCTGTTAGCAGTTGCCTTATGTATTGAGGTGCTCCTATGTTGGGTGCATATATATTTATAATTGTTATATCTTCTTCTTGGATTGATCCCTGGGTCATTATGTAGTGTCCTTCCTTGTCTTTTGTAACATTCTTTATTTTAAAGTCTATTTTATCTGATATGAGTATAGCTACTCCAGCTTTCTTTTGATTTCCATTTGCATGGAATATCTTTTTCCATCCCCTAACTTTCAGTCTGTATGTGTTCTTAGGTCTAAAGTGGGTCTCTTGTAGACAGCATATATATGGGTCTTGTTTTTGTATCCATTCAGCCAGTCTATGTCTTTTGGTTGGGGCATTTAATCCATTCACGTTTAAGGTAATTATCGATATGTATGTTCCTATGACCATTTTCTTAATTGTTTTGGGTTTGTTTTTGTAGGTCCTTTTCTTCTCTTGTGTTTCCCACTTAGAGAAGTTCCTTTAGCATTTGTTGTAGAGCTGGTTTGGTGGTGCTGAATTCTCTTAGCTTTTGCTTGTCTGGAAAGCTTTTGATTTCTCCATCAAATCTAAATGAGATCCTTGCCGGGTAGAGTAATCTTGGTTGTAGGTTCTTCCCTTTCATCACTTTAAGTATATCATGCCACTCCCTTCTGGCTTGCAGAGTTTCTGCTGAGAAATCAGCTGTTAACCTTATGGGAGTTCCCTTGTATGCTATTTGTCGTTTTTCCCTTGCTGCTTTCAATAATTTTTCTTTGTCTTTAATTTTTGCCACTTTGATTACTATGTGTCTCGGCGTGTTTCTCCTTGGGTTTATTCTGTATGGGACTCTCTGCGCTTCCTGGCCTTGAGTGGCTATTTCCTTTCCCATGTTAGGGAAGTTTTCGACTATAATCTCTTCAAATATTTTCTCTGGTCCTTTCTCTCTCTCTTCTCCTTCTGGGACCCCTATAATGCGAATGTTGTTGCGTTTAATGTTGTCCCAGAGGTCTCTTAGGCTGTCTTCATTTCTTTTCATTCTTTTTTCTTTAGTCTGTTCCGCAGCAGTGAATTCCACCATTCTGTCTTCCAGGTCACTTATCCGTTCTTCTGCCTCAGTTATTCTGCTATTGATTCCTTCTAGTGTAGTTTTCATTTCAGTTATTGTATTGGTCATCTCTGTTTGTTTGTTCTTTAATTCTTCTAGGTCTTTGTTAATCATTTCTTGCATCTTCTCAATCTTTGCCTCCATTCTTATTCCGAGGTCCTGGATCATCTTCACTATCATTATTCTGAATTCTTTCTCTGGAAGGTTGCCTATCTCCACTTCATTTAATTGTTTTTCTGGGGTTTTTTCTTGTTCCTTCATCTGGTACATAGCCCTCTGCCTTTTCATCTTCTCTATCTTTCTGTAACTGTGGTTTTTGGTCCACAGGCTGCAGGATTGTAGTTTTTCTTGCTTCTGTTGTCTGCCCTCTGGTGGTTGGGGCTATCTAAGAGGCTTGATGGGAGGCTCTGGTGGTGGGTAGAGCTGACTGTTGCTGTGGCGGTCAGAGCTCAGTAAAACCTTAATCCACTTGACTCTTGATGGGTGGGGCTGGGTTCCCTCCCTGTTGGTTGTTTTGCCTGAGGCAACCCAACACTGGAGCCTACCCGTGCTCTTTGGTGGGGTTAATGGCAGACTCTGGGAGGGCTCACGCCAAGGAGAACTTCCCAGAACCTCGGCTGCCAGTGTCCTTATCCCCACGGTGAAACAGAGCCACCACTCGCCTCTGCGGGAGACCCCCCAACACCAGCAGGTAGGTCTGGTTCAGTCTCCCCCAGGGTCACTGCTCCTTCCCCTGGGTCCCGATGCACACACTACTTTGTGTGTGCCCTCCAAGAGTGGGGTCTCTGTTTCCCCCAGTCCTGTCAAAGTCCTGCAATCAATTCCCACTAGGCTTCAAAGTCTGATTCTCTAGGAATTCCTCCTCCCGTAGCCGGACCCCCAGGTTGGGAAGCCTGACGTGGGGCTCAGAACCTTCACTCCAGTGGGTGGACTTCTGGGGTATAAGTGTTCGCCAGTCTGTGAGTCACCCACCCAGCAGTTATGGGATTTGATTTTACTCTGATTGCACCCCTCCTACCGTCTCACTGTGGCTTCTCCTCTGTCCTTGGATGTGGGGTATCCTCCTTGGTGAAGTCCAGGGTCTTCCTGTCAATGATTGTCCAGCAGCCAGTTTTGATTCTGGTGCTCTCGCAAGAGGGAGTGAGAGCATGTCCTTCTACTCCACCATCTTGGTTAATCCTCAGAATGAAGCTTTTTTAAAAATACATTTATTTATTTTATTTATTTATGTTTGGCTGCGTTGGGTCTTCGTTGCTACGTGCGGGCTTTAGTTGAGGCGTGGACTTCTCATTGCGATGGCTTCTCTTGTTGTGGAGCACGGGCTCTAGGCATGTGGGCTTCAGTAGTTGTGGCTCACGGGCTCTAGAGTGCAGGCTCAGTAGTTGCGGTGCACGGGCTTAGTTGCTCCGTGGCATGTAGGATCTTCTCGGACCAGGGCTCGAACCCATGTCCCCTGCATTGGCAGGCGGATTTTTAACCACTGTGCCACCAGAGAATTCTTAGAATCACTAATAATTATTGAACACTTTCTGTGTGTCAGCCGCCCCCTATTTTTGCTGTTTAAGTGCTGATATTTATTCCACGTAATTCAGGTTCTGGTGAAGTCAGGGACATTGAAGGGACAAGGCTCTTTTGTGGTGTCTCTTCCTGCTGTATTCTGTCTTCTTTTCCTAGTTATTCTTGACGGAGCACCAGCTTTTTCTTTTTGTTTTCTTTTTCTTTCTTCTTTTCTTTTCTTTTCCCTCCCTTTTTCCCTTCCTTCCTTCTTTCCTTCCTTCCCTCCTTCTTTCCTTCCTTCCCCTCTGTGCCTGAATATTCTGTGCTTTCCTTCATCTGGAAATTTTTCAACTACAAGTATCCAGAAACTTTAGTGCAGTTTCAATCTCATTCCTGTTCTGGAAGGATATTCTTGGCATGCCATTTTGTCTCATCTGAGTTAGAGACAAGGTCTATATTTGGCCAGTAAATCCAGCATGGCAGGATCTAGTTAGAATTTTTAGCTGATTGCCAGCTGATCTGTGTAAAATGTATTTGAATTGGCCTCTGGCTGATAGGATGGACTAAAAACTGTCCAGCTTCATAATAGGTCCATCCTTTTATGAGTGAGGGTACAACCCAGGTTCCTGACAAGTCACTGATTGATTAATATGTAGGCAGAGACCATGTTTGTTTATTCATTTTTCTACTCCATGCAGTGATGTTAAGCACACAGGAGACATTGGATACCAATTTGTAAAGCTGACAAGGAAGTCTCAGGAAATCTGGGTCGTACTTTCAGTTCTACTACAGATTGGCTGTTGGAACGAACAAATTACTAGCAACTTTGTCCCTCAGTGGCTTCATACATATTACCCTCTTCGTAAATTTTGGAGACACAGTGAAATCATCCCTGAAGATCTTTCATTTCCATGGAAGAATTGTTTTATAGGTTTTTGAAGTAATATCTTTCAAGATTAAGAGTAAAAAATATTCACTCTCTTATCTTCGAAGGACATATGATTTGAATTCCAAAGAATTGTGCAGGGCAAACAGGTGATCGCTTAGATGTTTTAGTCTTTTTTTCCCCCTTTTGACGTACATTGCAGATGACGTTCACATGTAGGATACCCTCCCATGGGTGACTTAGTGTAGGAATAATGGGTTAGGACAAGGATAAGAGAGATTGTGGGATTATATAAAATTCCCAGTCTACCACCTGCTGCCTTACCCTTCTCTCCCATTGAAGAAAACATATTGACTAAGACATATTTCAAAACTACCATAATAAAACTGTGGGGTAGAGGTGCAAGAACATGCAAACTGGCCAAAGAGATTGTATAGAGAGCTTATCCACTGACCCATGTTTCCATGGGAAACTTGTATATAATAAAACTTCTTCCCAAACCAGTGGGGAGAAGATGGATCATCTAGTGGATGGTGTTGGGAGAACTGACTCACCATGGGGAAAAAAAGTTGGATTCCCATCTTACATCATATACAAAAATAAAATCCAAATGGATTAAAGACCTAAGAATGAAGGGAAGAGATACATATTTTATCAGGAGTATGTAGGAGAATATCTTTGTGGCTCTGGGGTCTGAAGAAAATTTCTTAAGCAAGACCCAAACAACATAAACCATAAGAGGAAAATTGATGGGTATGACTACATCAGAAGTAAAGATTTCAGCTCAAAACAGTTAACCTACATGGCAGATAGCACTGGGGAAAGATGTTTGCAGTGTCCAAAAATCAATAAGAAATTAAAGCCCCAAGAAAGTCTTGCAGGTTGGCAAGAAAAATAGAGGAAACCCACATAGGGAAAATGTAGGCAAAGGATTTAGGCAGTTCAGAGGAGAAATCCAAATTGCTAATAAGCATATGAAGAGATACTCACTTCATTAGTAATCAGAGAAATGCAAATTTCAATTACAATGCAATCCACTTTAAAATCATCAGATTATCAAAAATTGGAAATCTTATTAATATCAAGTGCTGAAAGGGATGCAGGGAAATGGGAAACCTCCCGAACTACTGGAGGGGGGATAATCCATGAGGGGACAGCTCTGAGAGTGTTCCTAGCAGCAAAGAATTGGAGTCAACCAGGAGTCCATCTCTAGGACAAGGGCAGATGTGGTTATATGTAAGCTGTCAGCTGTAATACTTAGATTTACATACAACAACAAGGATGGATTGCAAAAGCATCAAGTTGGATAAAAGTAAGAAAGAGAATGAGATTTTTAGCACATTGCCTTTTGTAATTAAATACACACACACACACACAAAGCAATACCATGTATTATTCAAGTAGGTATATGCATATGTCTAAATAAAAATAGGAGTCAGGGGGTCTGGAGTGGGGGAGATTGGAGTGGGGATCAGGAAGTAGGAGAGAAAACCATTATAAGATAAAAGAGGGGCCTTTTGGGGATTGATGATTGCATCAGAACTTGAGTAGAATTAATTCAACTCTGTGATACGAAAGAGAAGAAAAGGAAGTAAAATCAAATTGGAACTTGGGTGAGTGAGAGATACCGTTATGGTAATAATCTTGAAATATTCTGCTTACATACCATATAATAAATCATTGATAAACTTCAATTCTTCATTATTTGTAATAGATGACTTGCCACGCACTTCCCAGCTGTCAGGATCCCAGGGCTGAAAGCCATAGTGGGAGCTGTTTGTGCTCAAATTCTTTGCCCAACATAACCCTACAGAGTGAATGTAGCCATAGAAACTAAAGAGAGGCTACTACAATATTTGAAGCAAAATTAGGAGAAAGATTTGGAAAAGGTTTGCAATGATTATTCTATAAAGACTGAGTGTGAATACTTCTTTATCCATATTTTATTTTCTCTATCTAATATTTAAAATCTTCCCCTTATATTTGTAGAATGAGAAGCAGAAATCTAAATAGCTCTCTAACATTATTTCCCTAATTCCCACAGCCTGCGCCGCTCGGATGGATGTCAGATTCTAAATTCCAAATACAAATGAACAGGAGACAAAATCATTTTGTGGGATTCTAAAATGAAGTATTTCAGCGGAACACAGAGAAACAGTTAAATTTTGCAAAGCTGTGAAACTGGAGAGGGGGCTGTCCTCAAAATCTACCAACCAGAGACATGGAAGGAATTGCTTGCTTGAGATTCATTCCTCTCTCTCTCTTTCTCTCTCTTTCTCTCTCTCCCCCTCTCTTTCTCCCCACCTATTTACGCCAAACTTGCCTATCAATTTCATCAAAGAGACACTGGAACAGATTTCCTAATCTGCCCCCACTCCAAATTGATCGGTTAATTAGGTTGATCTCTGTGTGCTTGTTAGAGAACCATGTCTTTTCCTTTCATGTTCCGTGGCCCCAGTGAACTCCCTTTACCGTGGTGTGCTTCTCAGAGGCATCCAGGAAGATGAGCATCCCTTACACAAATGGATTTTATTCAATGTGAATTTGGATTTTTCTTTTTAAGCACACTTAACTGCAAGTACATTGTGCCACCTCTTTCTTCCAGGTCAGAATTGAGTAGGTTTTTGTTTCTTATTTATTTACTACTTGTCATTTTAAAATACGAAATTCTTGGTCTCAAGCAGGATTGCTATAGATTTACTTTATTCATATGCTTGGAGATCAGAATGAAACCGATGAATAACATGGATGTTTCTTGTGGTAATTGACCGGGAGACAATGTGTGCGCCTTGCGGCTGTGGCTGAGATCACTCCTTGGATCTAAACTCATGAGCATTGTTAACGACCAGAAGTACTTAGGAGGAAGTGGGGCCAGTGTCCTGGGTACAATCTAACTCCCTCTGAGGGGCTCCAACCAGTTGCAGACCATTATCTCATTAGTTCTCAAAATATCCCAGTGAGGAAGAAGGGAAGGAAGATGCTAATGGTAATGAAATGAACTTTGCTAATGAAATAATCACTTCCTTTGCCCCACTCCCAATCCCCAAGCCCAGATGCAGAAACTGAGGCAGAGGGAGCTGAAATTGCTGGCCCAAGATGCCCAGAGAGAGTTGGCAGCAGAAGCGGGACGGAGGTGGGGGTGGGGAATGGAAGGCTGCCACCCAGCAAGCTAATGGAACCGTTTTTTTTTTTAAGGAAATGAAGAAAGAAGGGCTAAATCACTCACTCAAGATAACAGCAAACTTTTATTTCTAAACCAGCACTGGGTGTGAATGGCAGGAAAGTCAGAAATGTGCTGAGAGGAGTGGTGGGCACTGAGCCGAGATAAAGCTGGGACGGGCTCTCAGAAGTGGGCACTGAGCCGAGATAAAGCTGGGACGGGCTCTCAGAAGTGGGCACTTGGAGTGTAGCTAGCCTCTTCTGCCGACTCAGCAATTTGGTCCACGTCTTTATAGATACACACAGCACATACGAAATTGACCTCATTTGGTCTAATTCCTCAGATCTTTAACTGAGGCCTTTAAGGCCATTTTCTTTTCTTTTCTTTTCTTTTTTTTTAAAATATATTTTATTTTTGGCTGTGTTGGGTCTTCGTTTCTGTGCGAGGGCTCTCTCTAGTTGCGGCAAGCGGGGGCCACTCTTCATCGCGGAGTGCAGGCCTCTCACTATCGCGGCCTCTCTTGTTGCGGAGCACAGGCTCCAGACGCGAAGGCTCAGTAGTTGTGGCTCACGGACCCTTGAGGCCATTTTCGTAAAGAACTGCTTTGATAAAGACTTTCATTTTTAAAGAAGCTGATTTGGTTTAAGTTTCTTCTCTGCTTTAAAATTATGAGCCAACATCTTATCGAAAAGTGTTTTGAGAGTCACCTAACAGGACACTTCTGGGTCCTTTCTTTTATTATTCAAGGGTCTTCTGCTTGTGGAACTCAGGGTCTCCACTCCCAGTACACTGCCCAGCCCCCAGCCCTTCTCAGAGGCCCCTGTGTTCCTTTGCTTAGATTTCATGGCCTTCATGTGCTCTCCTCCAGGCTCTATGAAATCCTTCTCCTTTGGAGGAGGGGTCACTAAGATACAAATGGCTGGTAAGACATAGGTCAAGGAATGAATCTCTAATTGTGAAATTACAGGCATGTGTGAGAATTTGTGGGAAGAGGGAATTTTACAACATTCCACCAGGCAGCCTACTTGGAAAGGTCAACCCCATCAGGAAAAGATAGCAACATTTTTGAAAAACACAGGTGCTGTTCTTTCCCCCTTAGAGTCAACTTACCCAACATGTTTAAAGTTGCTAATGTGAATGAATACACAGAGTTCATTTGCTCATTCATTCATTCAACAGACTCAAAAATGAATTAAGTAATGGACCTTAAAACCCAGGAGCTCACAGACATGTGATTGCCACAGATGATTGAAGTGCAAGGGGGTCATAAGAAGCATAATAGAGGTAGATAGAGAAAGCAGACATTTCTGGCATAAAAGTAGAAGTGTTCATGAGTTTAGAGATAATCAAAACTCAAGAAGACATTTATATGCTCCAAGTCCTAGGTGAGACCAGCAGGCATAATATTGAATGGAAATAAATAAATTTCAAGATCAAGGGTATCTGTTGATATGACATGGTGGGCTAGAGCACAGACCACGAGTTGAGTGGCCTGTGTTCCAGTCCTGCCTTTGCCATTTGCTTCTTCTATGATCGTGGACAGATTTCACCTCTCTGCTTCAGTGTCCTCTTCTGTAAAATGGAAGTAATAATGGGTTCTGTCTGAAAAGGTTGTTGGAGGATTAAATGAAATCGTACATTTCAAGAGCTTGGAGACTTGCCTGGCAAAAAATCAGCACTCAGTAGGATTTAACAACTATTATTATTACTCAAAAAGGGTTCTTTTAGAAAAAGCAAAAAAGGAAGATCTCAAACTTTTATTTTATAGCTTGCCCAGCTGTATTCAGCGATTTTCTGATAAGCTCACTAGATTGGATACTGCTCTCGCAGGGGAATAAGAGGCAACAAGGTAAATCATTACTTTTAAAGCTGATATTCCGTCCAAAAAAGAAAGGGGTTGTGTCATCCCAGCGTTCTTGATCAGCAAGAAATGAAAACCTGGATCTGATTGGACACATACTGTGAGGAAGGCACATGTAAGGAAACCTGGATAGAAAACAGCCCACTGTGTTTCTGTGACATGTGACCTTTCCAGGGAGGACCACTCCTGACAGTGAGAGGCTCTCCAAAACAAACTCGTCCCTGCCATCACAACAGGTTCCAAGGAGGGAGGGAGTGGGGGAGTATTTAAAGACTCTAAGGTAGCTGTGGACTGAATGAGCTCAAGCTTTAAAAAGACTCTTGCAGGGACTTCCCTGGTGGTGCAGTGGTTAAGAATCTGCCTGCCAATGCAGGGCACAAGGGGTTTGAGCCCTGGTCCGGGAAGATCCCACATGCCACTGAGCAACTAAGCCCGTGCGCCACAACTACTGAGCCCGCATGCCACAACTAGTGAAGCCCGTGTGCCCTAGGGCCCGTGCTCCGTAATAAGAGAAGCCACCGCAATGAGAGGGTGGCGCACCGCAACAAAGAGTAGCCCCCATTCGCTGCAACTAGAGAAAGCAGCAACGAAGACCCAACGCAGCCTAAAAAAGAAAAAAAAAAAAAGACTCTTGCAGAAAATTGAGGAAAAGCACACTACCCAGAGTGACTACAAGAGGCATGTCGGGGAGAGGAGCTGAGGTGTGCAAAACACTTCAAAAGCCACAAAAAGGGCTTACAGCTGTCTCAGGCAAGATCAGGGAGGGAGAGAGAGACCCAGAGCTTGGAGTAGATGGTGAAATCGAAGCTCGACGGCCTAGTGAAGGCAGAGTTGGGAGAGACCTGCTTCTGTCTGCTTCCTCTGACAAGGAGGAGGGTGGAACAATGCAGAGAAAGAATGAGCACTGCTAAGTGACAGTGGAAGCTGATGAGCTTTTAAGAAACGTGCAGCTACTCTGAATTCAGATCTCAGGAATAAACGAATTATGCTGCAAATTACGGAGGCAAATTGCACGTGAGACTCTGAAGTTGTGACTGGTTGAAATTAGAAGAATCTTAGAGAAAGGAAGATGTGTTAGGAAAAAAAATGCTGGCCAGCTACAGGCATTCATTTTTCGAAATGGAGAGGAAGTTGATTTTACAGACTATGGACAGGTCAGCATGTTGTCCATCTTGGACTTGGTTATGGAAGGGTTAATTTGTGAGCACCTTGAAGAGAATGTGGTGATCAATGGAACATGGTGGGGGGGACGGACAAGGAGCTCCCCCCTCCCCCAACCTCCTCCTCCTCCTCCCCCATTTCCCCTCCTCTTTCTTCTTCTCCTCCCCACCCACTTTCACCCCTCCTTCATCTCCTCCTCCTCCTCCTCCTCCTCCCACACCTTCTCCTCCTCTTTCTCCATTTCCCTTTGGCATTCTTGGGCCAAAGTCCTGAGACATCAACTGGTGAGAGAGAAACGTGGCAACAGAGTATGTCGGTAACTGTCACTTCCTGAGATGCAGAGAAAATTCCAAGGGCACACAGCCAACTACCACATCATACGGGGAACAAGGGAAGAAAGAAGCAGGGACTGTTCGGCTGGCAAGATGAAACGTTAGAGGCCACCTTGACTGGTCTCCACACTGGAAAGGCCGGCAGGTAAGAGTACCTGTCTACTCACTCTCCGGGACTCACTCACTTTCAACTTGCCTGGCTGTTACCTATAGTAAGAATTACATTTTATATCACAACCCACATATGTTACTGAAATAATCATTCCAGAAAACATTAGTACTCTTACTATGTTCAACTTATTTCAGTGTTTTCTATTCTAGTCTGGTCTTGTCTAGTCTATTCCTTTTCATAAAAAAATGTTTGTTGAGCCTATAAATTGATTTCCTGACTTATTAATGGGTTGAAATTCATAGCTTAAAAGTCCATGTCTTAGGCACTAGAGCTGGGGCCCACAGATGGATGCTACAAGGTGTTAGTTATTGCTTCAGGATCACAAAGAACTTCTATCAGGCGGAGGTGACAAAAGATGACGTTTTGTCATCTCACAATATCCAAACTTAGGCTGGATGAAGGCATGATGAGAGCAGTGCAGAAAGGACTCAAACATCAAATGGGGACTGAATTAAATCATCCGCCAGATCCTTTCTGTGTCTGAGATGCTGTGGTTGGATTAGTGAGTGCCATAGTTGCCGTAGTTGGGATTGGCTGCTAAAGAGTTCCTGCCGTTTCAGGCCACATTAACAGAAGCACGGTGTACGTCTCTCAGGAGGTGAAGGAGGCACTGCTCTCTGCTATTAAAACTGCAAATCGGAGTATCAGAACCAGTCTGGGATCTCACTTGGAGATATACTTTTGAAGTTATTCACTCATTTGTTCATTTGTCCAACAAATATTTATGGTGTGTCTAGTACAGGCCAAGCACCGAACTGGGCTCTGGGAATATAAGATTGACACAGCCCAGGTCTAAAGGAGCTCACTGTCTAGTGAGGAAGAGATGATCATTCAATATATATTTTTTGAGTGCCTATCTGACAGTTACTGCTTTAGGGTCTGGGGATGTGTCAGTGCATCGGTGCAAATATATTTTAAAAATCCCTGCCCTCATGGAATTTACAGATTGTACACAACAAGCACACAAATAATCAATCAATTCTGATTGTGGTAAGTACAGAGAAGTCAGAAAGGGTGCTACCTAAGCGCAAGAGTCAGGGATGTATCCCTGAAGAAGTGACATTAGAACTGCCACCTGAATGGTGAGTATTGCTAGTTACAAGGAGAGCAAGAGGGACGATTGGGAAGGGAACAGCAAGCATCTTGGATATGAAAGAAATCTAGGCTGCCGGGATGCAGAGGGGGAGGGGGGAACTGACCCCACAAGTTCAAGAAGTGGGATTTGATCTTGGGAGCAAAGGGAAACCATGAGAGTGGTATGGAGCTACAGAGGGACACAGAGATACAGAGAGATCTAGAGATATAAAGAGAGATGGAGAGATGGAGGAATAGAGAGAGAGAGAGACAATGGATTTGAGAGATGTGTGGGATGTAGAATCAGCACGACCAGGTGTGAGGATGGGCTGGAAGGAGGAGACAAGGAAGACCCCTGTGTTTCCATCTTGAGCAGCTGGTGGTGATGGTGGGGTGGGGGAGGGAAGAAGTCTTATTCACGGAGATGGGGAGCAGGGGAGACGGAGCCGTGGCTGGGAGAAGACGAGGTCAGTTGGGGGCATCTTTGCTCATGTAGCTTCATCTCCTTAAAATACCACCATGCCACTTGTCTGTTGGGGAAACACCTGCTTCTCCTCCAACACCCACAAAGCCTGTCTTAACCGTCCTCTTTTCCAGACGGACGCACTCCCCACTCTGTAGCCCAATTTCGTCCCTTGCAAACTTTGATCACTGCCTCAACCACACTTACTTGTTTGCCTATAATAATAAGAGTACTCATGAGCAGTCTGCCAGCCAGGCACTGCTCTACACCCTTTACAACTACTGTCTCATTTAATCCTCACGGCAACCTTTATGGTCAACGCCATTACCCCCTCCAGTTCACTGGGAAACTGAGGTACAGGCAGGTCTGGTAACTTCCCCAGCAAACGGGTCACTGCTTGTCCGGGCAGAGCTGGGATCCAAGAGCCCAGGCAATCTGGCTCCTGGGTCCATGCTCTTAACCACTGTGTGCATCCACTGTTTTTCCCTGGATTGTAGATCCTTGAAGTTCGGAACTACGTAATAGTACTTTTTCTTTTTTAAAGAAACACATTTTGAGAGCTTTAATTAACAAAATAAGAAAAATAAACACAGTTGCAACTTATAAACAAAACAAAATGAGCAGTTATCTAGATCTTTTCTCCCCCCTACAAATCCCCCAAAGTTTGTTTGAAAATCAAGGTGTAACTACTATCATAGAATTCTTGAGTTAGATCTGGTCTTACCCCCTAGTTTTAAAGATGAGGAGTTGAGGCACCTCCTGAAAGGTGAAATGCCCAAGGCCAGAGTGAGTGCGATGCTGAAGGGCAGGACCAGGTGCCACCTGTTTCTAATCATGATTCCAGTGCGCTTGAGTGAGTGGCACAGGGAGGCCTCCTCAGGTGGGTGTTGCCCTCTGCCTGTAACCTGCCCTCAACCTGGGGTCCCTTCTTCTCCTCTCTGAACCTTTTCGTGCAGGCACGTGGGCACTGGAATGTAATCTACATCAGGGTGGAGATCCTTGTTTTGTCCACTGATATATCCCGACACCTGAAATCAGCCTGCTGCATCATCTACACTCTAAGTATTGGATGAGCCACTGTTTTCTGAACATTTGCTGAGCTTTCCTGACCCCAGGGCTGTAAACAGGAGTCATGCTAAAAAAATGCTAAAGGGGGGCTTCCCTGGTGGCGCAGTGGTTGGGAGTCTGCCTGCCAATGCGGGGGACATGGGTTCGAGCCCTGGTCTGGGAGGATCCCTCGTGCCGCGGAGCAACTGGGCCCGTGAGCCACGACTGCTGAGCCTGCGCGTCTGGAGCCTGTGCTCCGCAACGGGGGAGGCCGCGACAGTGAGAGGCCCGCGCACCGCGATGAAGAGTGGTCCCCGCTCGCCGCAACTGGGGAAAGCCCTCGCACAGAAACGAAGACCTAACACAGCCAAAAATAAATAAATAAATAATTTAAAAAAAAAATGCTAAAGAAAAGAAAAAAAACCCTCTTAATTCTCTCCAACTCTCCCAAACCTATCCCGTTCTTTAAGTTCAAGTTCAAATTTCCTTTTGTAAAATCTTTCTGAAATGCTTCCTTCCCTTCCTCTGAATTCCTACCATGTCTCTGTGTATTTTTTGTTGTTGCTTGGTGGTGAGAACATTCAAGATCCAGTCTCTTATTTTTAAAAAAAAAAAAAACCTTCCCAGTGCCCAGCACAGCTGCTGGACCATCAGAAGTCCTTAAAAAGGTTGGCTAGGGTGAGTCAATGATATGAAAACATTGTTCACACGTTTTAAGAGGGGTTGGGATTGCTGACTTAACCCAAAAGTATGGGGTCAGCAAAATTTGTCTATAAAGAGACAGAGAGTAAATATTGTCGTAGTCTTTGCAGGCTGTGAGGTTTCTGTAGCAACCACTCAACTCTGACGTATAATGTGGAAGCAGCCACAGAAAATATGAAAGTGAATGCATATATCTCAATAAAACTTTATTTGTGGATATTGATGTCTGAATTTTGTATAATTTTCACGTGTCATAAAATACTATTTAAAATTAAAAAAAAAAACTATTTAAAAACGTGAAAACCATTCTTAGGCCGCAGACTGTAAAAACCAGGCATTGGGGTGAATTTGGCCTTCGGGCCATAGTTTGCCAACGCCTGCTCTGCACAGAGGCCCGGACCCCGTGGTAGAAGTGAGTTTTGAGTCCATGGAGTTCAGATCGGCCTCATCACCCTCAACAGGAGGGGTTACTCGTGTCCTAGCTGCTCTCACGGGAGATTTCCAAGCAGAGGTCCGGGGATTTTCCGGGAGGTTATAGAGGAGACCCCCGCTGGGGGACTGGGGCAGGAGGTGTGACGCGAGATGACCTCTAAAAGCCCTTTTCTCTTCTCTATGAGATTCCACGCAGCAGCTTCCAGGGCTTTGAAGTAAAACCACAGGAGCCGAACTGATTGGAGGGAAGGTCATTCTGAATTAGTGGAAAGGTCTGAGTTATAAAATGGTTTATAAGGAATGATGCCTCATTGCGTTCAAGGACATTCGGCAATCAAACGAACACTTAACAAAGGGCTGTCAGTAATCCATTTGAATTGCACTTTGTATTTTTCAAAGTGCTTTCCAGTACATTATCTCCATTGATCCACCCCGGAACCCTAGGAAACAGACAACCCCATTTTACAGGCGAGGTCAGATAGCGTTCCGTCTAAGACGGTACAGAACCAGGTCCGCGCTGCTCCAAATAGCCTGCGTCGGCTGCTGCTGGAGACATAAAAATGACAACTTTATATTCTGTATCGAGGGTATGTTATAGAGTCTTAAGAATCTCATTTCTATTTGTATGCAGAATAAATATTCCTAGAGAACTGTTCTTCCCCTGCTCCCTTAGATCAGGACGAAAAAGGTGTTTCTGCTCCGAGACCTCACATGGGGAGCTGAATTTTGCTCTCATACACAGCATAAAGGTAAACATCCTTCCCAAGTCTGAAGGGTCAGAAATGCATTTTGAATTAGAAAGACTTCTGAGGGTCCAGAATTCTTCCTTCTGGTAAATTACTAGTTTAGAGCGTTAGAAAGAGCATCTCCCACATGGTTGGGAATCTGATCCTGTTGCCTTGTGGTGGTTTTCCTTCTTCCCCGTCCTGGAAAGTGTGACTTGGGGCAGGGGGTGCTACACAAGCAGCAGCTAGCCCGCAAGTCCTGGTGATCTGGGGGATAAATCTGCTTCCCCCCCACCTCAACATGGGGCTCTCGTCAGCATTTTCC
Source organism: Balaenoptera physalus (assembly GCF_965194825.1). Lineage (NCBI taxonomy): Eukaryota > Metazoa > Chordata > Mammalia > Artiodactyla > Balaenopteridae > Balaenoptera > Balaenoptera physalus. Next base: position 37,617,542 of record NC_138884.1, on the reverse strand, counting down.
TGCCAAATTAGGCTTTGGCACAGCTAAGGGTGCCTTGGCAAACTTTAAAAATTTCCCAAGAGCAACTTCCTGGTTCTTAATTAGGCCTTTTATTCCTAGATGTCTATATTTAACTGTGCTCTGTTAGCGCTGACCCCTTTTGGAAACTGCCAAGAACTTGAGGGAGGTGACCGCTGAGTCTAGACAGGGCAATTGTTCCGATAACTAAGTTCTCCAAACCTTATTCTTAAAGTAAGACACTCTAAGGAACGGTTCCGTTATCCAGTGATTCCTCGTTGAATTAATTAGTTAACTGCTCCGCGCCTTCCTTCACTTTGCCCAAGGAAGCAGAGAGCAAACCCTTCACCCACGGAGGGTTACAGGCCAGCTCTGCAGGGGTCTCACCCGTGAACTTGGCGGATGGAGGACAGAGCGGAAATGACGGAGTGAAGAAGGGGCCTAGATGTTCTCAGCTCTGCACCAGGAAACTGCAAGAGTGTTCATTCCACCCTTGTTTGTAAAAGAGAAAAATCGAAAATAACCTGAGCGTGTATCACAGGAAAAACGGGTCTATCTATTGTGGTACATTCATTCACACAAGGGAATACAATTCAGCTGTGTGAAAATGAATGCACTAGAGTTATGCGTGTGGATGTGGGTAAATCTCAAAAACATATTGCTGAGTGCAAAAAGCAACTTGCACAAGGATACCTGCTATATGAAAACATTAGTAAAAATTTAAAACATCAATGATAATTATACTGTGTATTATTTATGAATAGCCTATACAAAGTACCAGCATTTTAAAAATTCATAGTAAATCAAATTTTAAAAACACCCCAACAGATGCATTTTTTTTTCTTTTTAAAGGAAAGAAAGAAAATGCATGATAATCCCACATATTAAGTTCAGGAGAGTGGTCACCTCTGGGGAGGGGACAAAGAGTCAGTCTGGGCAGGGCTCACAGTCTTCTGTTGAGTCTGTACTGTTTGCTTTTTTTCAGCTGGGTGGTAAATTCATGGGGAGTTCCCATGGTATTATTAGCTGTACTTTTTCGTGTGCCTGGAATCATTCATTAAAAATGCAGGGGGTCTCAGAGGAGAGTTGGGGCCTCTGTTTGTTGGGGATGGGGTAGGGTGACAGGAAACATCTCAGGAGAGGAGAGCCTATGGCTTTTCTCCTCACTGAGCTGTAGTCAAGTACCCTTTTAGGAAAACAAGAGTGCTTCTGGGTAGCTCTGGATGGAAGTGCAGAGAACAAGATTCTAGAACCAGTTCTGTCTCTCTCAGGATCTGAGAGATGGGCAATGAGCCCTTGCCTTTCCCAGGTCCCTCCTTTGGAATGGATCTTGCCAATTCTATCTGTCTTTGGTTGTTGGAAGCCGTCCCAGGAGGTCCTGTGAGGCAGCCTTGTGGGGAGTCAGTCCCACTGGTGTTGGCTGCTCAAGATACAGGGTGGGGGTGGGCGGAGTGGGCTTATAAATACTGGACAGAGTTAAGTTAATAATTTGCTTACATAACCCTTTGTGCCTTGCAAATGACCCTGGGGAATAATTACATGGATCAAGAGAGGGTTTTTGTTTGTTTTATTTTGTTTTTTGCTTTTGTTTTGGAGAATTTTGAGCATACATAAAATTAGATTGTACTGCCCCTATTTTTAAAAGTACCCATCAGCCAGCACCCAAAATCATAAACTTATTGTCAGTCTTGCCCCGACTATCTACTGACCCACCCACCAGGACTTCTCATGTCATTTTGAAACAAATCTCAGACAAAAGACCAGGTTCTCCAGAGAAACAGAACCAATAGGATATCTGTATCTAATATCTTTCCATATCTATCTATCTATCTGTCATCTATCTATCTATCTGGATATATTTTAAGAAATGGGCTTGTCCAATTGTGAGGGCTAGAGCTGACATTGCAATCTTGAACCTAAAGTCTGCAGAGTGGAAATTCAAGCAGGGTTTCTTCTATATTGGAGGCTTGAGACAGAATTGCTTCTTCTGGAAATCTCTGTATTTGGTTTTAAGGGCTTCAGCTGATTAGATGAGGCCCACCCACATTACGGAAGGCAATCAGTTTTACTCAAAATCTACTAATTGAAATGTTAATCACATCTAAAGATGTGATTTACAGTGACATCCATATTGGTGTTTAACCGAACTGCTGGGCACCATAGCCTAGAAAAGTTGATGCATAAAATTTACTATCACGAACTATTTTATTAGTAACTATTTCAGTATGTATATCAAAAATAAGAACTCTTTTTTTAAACAACCGTAATATTATCACACAAGATAAAATTAACCATTATCTTAAAATCATCATTAATCATTCAATTAAACAAATGTTTAACTTTCCAGTTGTCTCATACACGTCATACTTTTTATTTTTACAATTTATTTTAGTTAGGATCCAACTAAGATCTAAACCTTGTGATTGGTTAAGTATGTATTTTACATCTCTTAATCTACAGGTTCACCTAACATTTCTCTTTCTTCCTTGCAGTTAATTAAAAAAATATATTATTTGTCCTATGGAAGCTCTCACAGTCTGGATTTTGCTGGTGGCATTCTCTCAGTGTCATTCATTATGTTCTTCTATCCTCTGTGTTTTTTGTAAGTTGGTAGTTACATTTAGAGGCTCAACCGGCCATTTAAAGAGACATGTTGGGACTTCCCTGGTGGTCCAGTGGTAGAGAATCTGCCTTCCAATGCAGGGGATGCGGGTTCGATCCCTGGCCAGGGAACTAAGATCCCACATGCTGCACGGCACAAATACTGAGCTCGCATGCCTCAACTAGAGAGCCTGCATGCTGCAAACTACAGAGCCCATGCGCCCAGGAGCCTGCACACCACAACTAGAGAGAGAAAACCTGCACGCCCCAACTGGAGAGAAGCCCTTGCGTCACAACTAGAGAGAAGCCCATGCGCCTCAACGAAGATTCCCCCCTGCTGCAGCTAAGACCCGATGCAACCAAAAATAAATAAAATAAATAAAAATAAATAATAAATCTTTAAAAAAAAATATACATCTCTGCATAATTTTAAGAGCTCACTGAAAAATTCTTTATTACCCATTCTGCAAACAAACAAACAAAGCAAAACAAACAAAAACAATATGCCTCTCCTATTAGCTTGCTGAGACCTAAAATTGTGCTGCTAGAAATGATTTTGTTTTAATTCCCAATTAAAAGACAATACTCCTAGAAAAGGGAAAACTTAATTAGATTTTTATTCTTGAGTATGAATGCTTTTATGAAGTCCTTTTCTGAGCCAGTTTCTGAACGTGAGGGAGGAGAGAGGGATGTGGGTGAGAAAAATACATGGGCAGCGGTGTGCATTTCATATCCAGGGGACGGTGGTATCACTATCGGGACACAATCAGTTACAATGGGGCTCAGCCTCAGCTATGAAGCATTTACTGTGCTATGGACACCCTATTCAGTGCTTTCAAGCAATTATTTTGTTTCAGTCTTATAAGAACTCCGGGAAGTGAGTAGAATTTATAGCCATTTTAAAGATAAAAACACTGAGGCTCAGCCAGGCTTAAGTAACTGGTTAAAGTCATGTGGCTCATAAAGGCAGCACCGAGGATTCCTGCTTCCAGCTTTGGGCTGGCTTGACAGGGGAGATGAGAGGTGGCCCCCCCAAACATGGGTGCTTTCCCATCTCCGGTGTGGCCTGTTCCTGGACACATTCTGGGGCTCGTGCCCAGAGCTGGGTCATCTCAGAGGGCAGTCAGGGATCTGCCCAGTGGCCTCTGAGTAACAAGACTGTTTTGCTTCCTTTTTTTTTTTTTTTCCCGCCCTTTCCTGGGAAAGAAGGTGGGAACGCTCTCTCTGGAAACCCAGCCTGCTGATTAGACAGCAAAGATGATTATGACTTCCGTGGTGCTCCCGTGAGTCAGCCGTATTTTGAAAAATAAATTGTATTTGTTTATTGCACGAATGAAATTGTAAGACTAACAGACATTTTTTTTTTTTAAAAGGCAGTCTCCCAAAATTCCATCACCCCAACAAAATCAGCAGTCTCCTTTTTTCGGCGTTCCTTGTCAGCCCCTGGCTGGAGGCACGTGCTGGTTTTCCAGTTCTGTTCGGTTCCTCTCTGAGCCTACAGAACCGTTGGAAGGAGTGAGGAGAGACAGATGTGCCCTCCTCCTCCTCCTCCGATGCCCGGCCAAGTTGCTCAACCTGAAGCATTAACCTGCAAGACTCTGCATCCCAGGAGCCAAGGACAGGGACCAGCAGAGCCTTAACTTACAGCTTCCTCATTTTCTTCTGCTGGCCTCTTTGAGAACGCAGCCATGAATCTTCGTAAGGTAGCTCTTTCTTTTAAAACCAGAAAAGGCAGCTCAAAACTAGCAAAGGTAATTGAGAAAGGAGAAGGAAAGTGCCTAGCAATTCTGATTTTCCTTCACACCGACATCATGCCCAGCTGCAGCTTTTATTCCTGGGTGACTAAAACCTCATTATTTAGAAAAATGTGTTTTGTAGGCAATCTCAACATTCTAAGACAAAAGGAAGTGTGTGGAACCAGTTGAACCTTGGACCACTGTCAGCTATTTATTCATATTATAGCTGTTCAATGCACGCCTGAGGTAGACCACTGCTAACCTTGATCAATTTTGTGCATATTTCAAGAGTTAAGTTATGCTAGGCACAATCTCGGGCTTTAGCCAGCTAAGAGGAGGGTGAAGTTCATTTACTCTCAAGACCTATGTACTGTAATACCTTTGAGACATCCTTAAGGAGAAATGCAACAAGAAAAAGAAAGTTAAGTTTTTGAAAGAAGTCATTTGTCTTTAGCCGAATTCATCTGGGTATGACACGGGTTGCTGCAGACATAAAACTGTCTGGAGCCTGGCTTCGGGGTTTAGAATGATAAAATATTCATGGCGTATAATTTTGCATAATTTGTTTAGCTACCAAGACATAATTTAGTTATTTGGTGCATGAATCCTTCAGAAGGTCTAAAGAAGAGAAAAACGGACTTTAGGAAACTAACTCCAGCTTTGATGCAAAGATAGATAAGATGAACTCATCCTGCAGTGCCCTGTGTTCTCAATACACACACACACACACACACACACACCATCTGCCTATATGATTCTTCCTACTGATCCTTAGCGCTGTTTTATCAGGCATTTTACATATATAGTCACCTAGTTCCATTCTGCATGTGATTGCTTATGAACTCAAAGGAAAGAGCTACAGAACTAGTCTTCGATTTCAGCAAGGTACATTTAGATTATAAAATCCCTTGATCATAAGGCCGACGCAATAACAAACATGATAACTGATTTACTCAGAGCACTAATAACTGATCTCTGTGTCCAGTGCTGTGCGAGCACCGATGGGTGTATCTGGCAGAAGTGGTCCCTGTCCCCGGGGCATCTCACAGCTTAGTTGAGACAAGATATATAAACAGGAAAAACCAGAGAACAACCAGCTCGGAGGCATTGTTTAAGCAAGTACAGGCTGGTGCGGCTGAGCCCTCACACTGGAGATGCAGAAGAAATGCAAGAAGAGAAGACGATTGTTCTCTGTACCCTTATTGCCCTGCCCAGGTTGCACTCCTGTCCCCTCCCCCCAGATCCCACGCTGTGACGTGGGTCCCCCATCTCCGTGTTTGCAGTCTGGCCCCTTCCAACCCATTCTCCATATTGAAATAGTAGAGGGTCTCTGTAAAGGCAAATCTGACTACGCTGTTTCCCTTGAACTTGAGAAAAAGCCCTGTAGCTTCATGTACAAAGTCCAACCCCCCCGGCAGAAGGGCCTGCCTTTGTCTCAAAAAAGCAGGCTTGCTTCCTCCCCACTCAGAGCTGATCTTCTCTCCACTTGCCCTGTCCTCACCCCCTTCCTCCCCAACCTCCAATTCCTCTTCCATTTCAGCAAAGGCTTTCCCCCTTCTAGGAAGGCTCCTCTAACTCCCTGAGACTGGGCTATGCTCCCTACTGACCCCAGGCTCTGGAACTTTCCCCCTGCCTACACTCTGTACAGACCATCCTCAGAGTCAGTAACTGGGAATCAACAAAGTGAGAAGAGCTCTGAAGTCAGACATCTGGGTTTGAAACCAAGACCCATCATTGACTCGTTTTGTAATCTTTTTTGTTGTTGTTGCAATATAGTTGATTTACAATATTATGTTCGTTTCAGGTGTGCAACATTGTGATTCAATATTTTTACAGATTATACTCCAGTTAAAGTCATTATAAAATATTGGCTGGGGGCTTCCCTGGTGGCGCAGTGGTTGAGAATCTGCCTGCTAATGTAGGGGACACCGGTTCGAGCCCTGGTCTGGGAAGATCCCACATGCCACGGAGCAGCTGGGCCCGTGAGCCACAACTACTGAGCCTGCGCGTCTGGAGCCTGTGCCCCGCAACGGGAGGGGCCGCGATAGTGAAAGGCCCGCGCACCGCGATGAAGAGCGGTCCCCGCACCGCGATGAAGAGTGGCCCCCGCTTGCCGCAACTAGAGAAAGCCCTCGCACGAACCGAAGACCCAACACAGCCAAAAATAAATAAATAAAGTAGCTATAAAATTAAAAAAAAAAAAATATTGGCTGTATTCCCTGTGACTAGCTTTGTAATCTTAAGGTAATTTGCTTATGTTCTCCGTGTCACCATTCTTTCATCTGTAAAATGGGGATAATTATGGTATCTACAGTGAGGGGCTACTGTGATGTACAGATGAGATTGTACATGTGAAAGTACTTAGACTGGGGCCTGGCATGTACTCAGTCCTCTATAAACGTTAGCTGTTTTAAGATAAAGCTTGCTTATTAAGGTAATTGCAATGATTTGCGATATGTATACATATATGTACAGACATGCATATATGTACACATACATGTCTATAACATAGAATGTTGTGTTATAGCAAAACAATCTTAGCTATTACTGCAACAGTTACTGGTTTGTATCTCTCTCAGCACTGTAAACCCCTGCTCCCCCATTGAGCAAGCTGCAGCAACCACTCCCAAGGGCTGGCGATAAACACCCAGCTTGCCCGTACTCCCCACGGCCTGCTGTTTGGGGGACTCTCTTCTAAAGGGGAAGGGCAGGGGCCAGGCTGGTTTGTGGCTGTGTCTCTGGTTCTGAGCATGGCGGCGCCTGGGATGGGCTCGATGCTTAATAATTATTTTATTAATGAATGGATGCACTGAGTTGTGTAAGGCTTCTTACAGGAACAGAATTTTTGAAAGAGAGTGGAAGAAAATGTAGATTGGGTTTGTCAGAGGAAAATGGGGAAGCTGCCCGCGGGAACAGCATGAAGGGGCCAAGGAGCAGAGTGTGTGTGGGGTCAGGAAACGGCACCTGCATGTCTTGTGCTGTTCGAATCGTTTTCTATGCACACGTCACTTAAACCCGCACACCCAGAGTGCCTGACTGGAGAAGATAGCTGGTCTATCAGAGCACTGAATACGGGGCAGTAAAAATAGAGATGGGGAAAAGCACAAAGGAAGAACAGTAAAAACGAGAATTCTACATGTAAGCAAAATAGCTTTGATTGCAAAATGACTACCATAAAATTGTAATTCCATATGAATTTTAAAACTAACCTTTTACAGATTATAACAGTAATACATATTCATTGCAGTGAATTTGAGATGTGCAGAAAAGCAGACAAAAAATAAAAATTACCCATAATCCCACCACCCAAAATAACCACATTGATGTAGTTATGCCTCTAGGTTTTTTTTTTTTTTGCCTGTGCACGTGTACATTAGCGAATATAAAATTTTGCATCTTTATCCCTTTGTTGTCAGGAAAAGCCTGGTCCAAACCCCTCATCCTGTGTTTACTTTTGCTTCATAGGGGTCTGGGATTGCAGACAGGTTATTACAACGGGGGCCTGAGAGCAGTTAGAGAAAAGTCTGCTCCCTGCTGGGCCTTTAGTGGCTGGGGACAGGTATCTCCCTGCTGGGAGAGGCCATGGTCACTGTCAGTGTAGAACTATTTCTAGGTAGCCCCTGGCTGGTGTCCTGCTGTGGATCCTGAGATGACACCACTTCTACAGCCAGGTCCGTTGGAACTCAGCTTGCTTTGTCTGCCTCTCTCAACCTTGACCTTCTGGCCAGTGGGCTCAACTGTTGGACATTTTTTTCTTTTTTTTTTTAACATCTTTATTGGAGTATAATTGCTTTAGAGTGGTGTGTTAGTTTCTGCTTTATAATAAAGTGAATCAGCTATACATATACATATATCCCCATATCCCCTCCCTCTATCTGTTGGACTTTTGAGTTGGGTACTAGTATGATCTTGGTGGGTTCATGGAACCTCTTCTAGGTTGTGATGACCCAGGGCCTGGACTTGGCGGATGGATTCCGTGTGTGTGTGTGTGTGTGTGTGTGTGTGTGTGTGTGTGTGTACAAGTGGGCGTGTGGACTCAGTGTTAGTTCCTGTCTGCCCCGTCCTGTATCATGGGAGTAGGTTGAAGGTATCTGCCCCACCCCCTTCCCTGCACAGGCTCCCCTCCTGGCCTCCCCAGTGATCGGATAGAGACGAGACCAGGACTCCATACTCAAGACCAGAGTTCACGAGGGTGGAAACAAGGGCGCATCCCAGATCTCACCACTGTGATGTCTAGCCTGGACCAGCAGCTCTGCTTCTTCGCTCCAAGTCTCTGTGCAGTGAGTTCCAGCTCCCGAATGATCACGGGGCTGAGGTCACAGTTTGTCCTGAGTCTGGGCCAGGACTGAGCTTGGGGTGGGCCCCTCGTTGACAGTCAAAGCACCACAGGATTGAGGGGAGGAGGGCTTCCAGAGCAGAGAGGCAGCCCACTCTCAGCAAGAAGAGGTGTTAGAAATTATAATCCACCTTCCCATGCAGTGTGACGATCCCTTCTGTAAATCTCTTGGCAGAAGATCATGCAGACTCTCCTTGGACACGTCCGGGGATGAGGGGCTCACTCATCACTCAGAATGATGGGAAATTCTTCCATATTAAGCTGAAATGTGTTTTGGGGACCATCTATGCAGATGCCCTAGTTCTGCCCTGGGAGTAGCCGACAGCAGACCTGGCTGGTCCCTATGGACATCTGGGCAAACAGTAGCTCCATTTCTCCTTCTAGGCCAGGAGCGAGCTTTCTGCCCTCCTCTGAGCGCCAGCCTGGCAGAGAAGTGAGGCTGGGATAGATCGGATCCAGGAACAATGTAACTGTTACCAACTCTGGTCACAGTGGAGGCGTGGGGTTTGCTTTAGGCAAGCAGAGGCAGGTGTGGGAGAAAGCCCCAAGCTGGGAGCCTGGCAGGACCAAAGAGACAGAACACATTCATGCTCTGGGTGGCCTGTAGCCCTACTGGATGAGGCGCTTGCTAAAATCAGGGGTGACTCCCTCCTCTGCATCAGGCCTAGTAGCTTGTTCTTTTTGTAGTAAACCATGATTTAAAAATTTCATGACTCCAGGAGATTTATATGGAACAGACCTTCCTCTCCTTTATTCTCTAGGCAAAACAAAATGATACAATTACTTAGCTTATTTGTTTCTGCCTTCTACTTCTGAGTTAAAGTTTTTTCATAGGTCTCAGCAAGCTTTAACCCCTCCCCTTCTGTTTGGGAGGTGGACACATAGGCTTTGGTCACAATGGGACGTTGGTTTCAGAGTATCTGACCCCTTTTATCATCTTTAGGGCAGAAATAATTGGTGGGTGTGGCATTTGCTCACAACCCATTACTTCAATGAAGGGTTTCCTGGGCAGGTCACTCCCTGTTCTTTTGTAACGACATTAAACAGTAAGCAATTTTCCAACTGCGATTTCACACATTAAATTTGTAAGCACCATATAGACCATTTATTGCAGTAAAATAAAATTTAGCCTTCAGAGATAGAGCACACAAATTTTGGTGTGACTCTAAAATAGTAGTTAAAAGTTTCGGTCAGTTACTTACATCACTTTCCATCTTTTCCCAAGAGGGAATTAAAACGTATGGTATCAAAGGGGCATCAGACCACACTGAATAACTGACCAAAGACCTCCTGGAATGCTATCAAAATCTGACTGCGGATGGGATCAAGTTAGAAACCATCCCGTCCAGCCTAAGAAAGGACAGTTCCCAGCTAAGAGAAAAAAGGGACAATTCTATTAAAGATCAGGTGGATTGATTTTATGAGAGTGGCAGTGAGGAAGACTCTGGGCTTTGGAGCAGGAATCAGAATACCTAACTTGGCTGTTAAGGAAGATCTTCTTGAAGACACATTGGAGGACTGGGGGCAGAGAGACCATTTATGAGGTGTGTTATTTAGGCTAGAGGTTAGCTGCTGTAATAATGAAATCCCAAAACACAGTGGCTTAAACAACACAGATGTGGTATCTTATATCCTGTTTGGTGTGATGGTTACATGGGGACATACAAATGCCAAAACTTAGTGAAGAGAACCCCTAATATCTGTGCATGTGGGGGGCATTAATTATACCTCAGTTAACAACAAATAGACGTTCATTTCTCTTTGCTATAATAGTCCAGAGGTGGGTAGTTCAGTTCTGTTTCGTGGCCAGTCAGCTATTGTGAACATGTACCTCCATCTCTGCTGCGTAGTAAGAGGGATGAGGGTGGAGGAAACCCAAGGCAGGTGGCTCATCTTTAGGTGGAAGCTGACTTGGAATTGGACACATCACTAGTCAAATGCCACAGGCCCAGACTGGGTCACAAAGTGACGGAAAAGACTGAGAACTACAGATCTGAGCTGAAAAGCCATGTGACCCGCTGAAATTCCGGAGAATGGGGGTCTATCCGAGTACAGTGGGAAAATGATGCTGGAAAGAGTTGGGGTGCCTCCACCCCCGGGGTGGTCACGGGGACCCAGGATCCATGACGGCCGTGACTCAGTCATTTAGGGACAGAACTGACCCAACTGTGTCACTGTTTGGACCTAGGGACAGAGCTATAGAGAACTGCATTTGGTTATTGGTTACAAGTTGTTGGAGATGGTAGGTCAGCAAACAGTGGAGCCGGGATGGAAATGGGGAAACCAGGACAGCTGGTGTGCTGGGGCGGGGTGGGCAGAAGAGGTGGCCAAGGGAGACTTAGAGTCTCTATCCTTAGAGATGGTTAATAATAGAGGCAGCTGTCACTGTTGTTTAGGGTGTGGCTCTGCCTGAAACCAGGCAGCGAAGTGAAACAGCTTTTCCTTAAACAGACGGTTGAGCGTTTCAAAGGTAAAACAAAGCAGGAGCTGGTGGCTGGGAGTGCTGAGAATCTCTCTCACCATCAAGGCTCCCGGCACGATGTCCACGTTTCAGTTCTCTCCACGGGTCGTGGGCATCTGCAGAGGGTCCATCGCGGGCTTATCACCACGTCTTCTTTAGCACCACCCACAGCTTGCCCTTTGCTGGATCCGTGCTTCTCAGACCTCTGGCACAACGCACTTCGTGACCACTACTGAGCTGTATCCTGCGTTTGAAAACATGGCGGCAGAACGCAGATCAGGAAGTGTCTTTGGTTGTTAGGCACTGCAGTGGCTGAGGGAGTTTGGGAGTGGGGGTAACTGAGGGGTCCCAGCCTGTAGCAAAGCAGTCAGAAGACAAGATATGCCAGATGTGTGTTGCTTGTCCTGCATTGCTGTTCAGCCCGTATATTGTCTAAACTGTGAGCTTTCTCTTGGAGAAGATTAGAAAGGCCTTAAACACAGTGATCGCGCATCCTTCTTCATTGCTTTCTCAGCTGCTCCTGACAATGCTTGGGAAATAGATATTTGTTAAATTAATAACCATTTGGATGTAATGCAGCGTCAACCATTTACATATTGATTCCTCAAGAAAAGGGTGACCTTCTTTAACCAACCTCCCCGTATTTACCCACCACCAGGTGCACAAGTTCTGATAAATCAAGAATTTACAAGGTTTATGCCAACTATAGGAAATGTGAGTATGATTTATCAAGGCATGGGACCTTGGATACGTCATTTAACTTCTCTGCGCCTCAGTTTCCTCATCTGAAAATGGTATGGGAGCTAGACCAGGTGATAGCTAAGAACATTTTACAGCACTGATATTCCCTGAGTCTCTCTTAGATCAAGCTTGTCCTCCAGGCATTTTCTCAGACATTTGAGTTTGCAACTCCTCCGCTTTCCTGTTGAGGCAACAAAGTATTCTCTATAATGTGTTTCCTGGTCTTCAGTGAAAGCAGTTCCTATAATTCTGGCTTGGTTAGGATATGAGTACAGGTATGGAAGCAAATGATCTAACATATAAGCTATTGTATTAGTTTTTCATTGCTGCATAACCAATTGCCACAAAGTTAGTGGTTTACAGCAACACAAATTACACAAATCTGGCAGTTTTTGTGGGCTGGGAGTCTAGGACAGTTCTGCCGGATCCTCTGCTTGGGGTCTCTCCAGCTGAAGTCAATCTGTCAGCTGGGGTGGTGATCTTATCTGAGGCTGGGGTCCTCTTCTAAACTAATTCAAGCTGTTGTCAGTATTTAGTCCTTTGTGGTTGTAAGACTGTGGTCCCATTTTCTTGCTGGCTCTCAGCTGGGGGTCACTCCCCTAAAGGCTGCCCTCAAGTGCTTGCACAGAAGCCAACTTCTTCAAGGCCAGTACGAGAGCATCTGATGACATTTCTTTCTCTCAAAGGGCTCACCTGATTAGGACAGGCTCACCTAGAATAATCTCCCTTTTAATTACCTCAAAGTCAACTGATTAGGGACCTTAATTACATCTGCAAAATTGCTTTGCCATCAATCAGAGAGGGATATACCATTGTTCTCACAGGTGCTGCCCACACTCTAGAAGAGAGTTTTCTGCAAGGGGATGGGTGTGTATGAAAAGGAGCAAGAATTCGGAGGGCATCTTAGAATTCTGCCTATCACAGCTATTCAAGCCGAGGTTGCAGTCTCAAGTCCCTACAAAGATAGTCAGGCATGATAACCTACGAAGCTCCTGGGGTTTGTTAGGAGGGACTAGGGGGTCTATGGGGAACTGGGGAGGACACAGCTTCCTCAAAGAGGAAAACCTTGACTTAGTGCCACAATGACTGCTAAGATCATCTGGAAGTCCTGGTTTTCATGTGAAAACGCCTGAGTTTTGAATTTGGACCATCATTTTTAAAATGGTTTTAAAATTTCATAATTAGAAAAAAAAAAAAACAACCCACAGCTGTGGGTCAAAGGCAATCTGTTGACCATGTGTGTGAATTCTGTATTGAGAAAGCCAAACCCAGTTTCCGGAAATAACAAACTTGACCTTGCTAAGGAGAAACCCCACTCAAAAGACAAAATAGCTTCAGGAAGAATGTGAATGCATTAGTCAGCCAGGTCCCTGTACGTGGCCACGCATCTTGGGCACCAGAAACTGAATTTGTAAGTCAGACCCCTGAGGTGGAGTGGGGGTGACTGAGGAGAGCAAGGTGGGAGGTGGGGTCCTGCTGGGATGACTGCACTACAACAGAGTTTACCCTGAAAAAGGGCTCTTGGCCTTGCAATATGGTTCCATGAGCAGAGTGGCATATCACCTTGCATTTGTAATGCGACACCTTCAATGTTTGCTAGAAAATTGCTCCCCAAATTATACTTCTGTGAAGAGTACACAGTAATAATGCACCACAAGGGCAAAGAAAAATGCACTGCAATTGGATACATTGAATAATGTAATGTTTCAACAATACCAGAAAGAATGTTGTATTATTAAAATACCACAGTAGTTTTAAAACGCAGCATTAAAATCACCATGAGCAGGCATTAAGACTGAGAATAACAAATACTGAGTTTTTCTCAGAGCTATGGTGGGTCAAAAAATCCCTGAATCCACTTATACTTTCAGAGAATAGACAGGCATTTACAGGAACGGAGGACTGGAGTGAAAAAGAAATCACTTCGGCTCTCATTCAATACAGGAGTGGCAGAAGGATGGAGATTTGAGCATCTCTTTAAGCAATATGCAAAGTACAGTGAAGCAGGGGCCTGAGCAGTGATACAGAGGTCGTGAACAGTGCTAAGGGACCGTCTAGATCAGGCTCCAAAGTGTCAAACTTTTCTGGAATTGCCAATCTTTGAGGGTAAAATAGTCAGTACTTTCGATGCCCTTAATGACCTTATAGGTCATTTCCTATAGACCCGACTGGTACCCAGGTGTGTTATGAATTACATAAAGGTGAACTTGAGTGTTGTTTGTGAACCTCACAGGGCTCATCCCATGGACTCCTTCACTCCAGATCCTTTTTCACTGGCTTCCAATTCCTGCATGGTCCTTAGATGATTTTACTTCCTTGTGAGTCACCCTACCTGGATCTTATGCTTATTTAATGTGTCATCAAACAAATCTGATGTTTTCTTGGTCACAGGAGAGGCCCAGAGGAATCCCAAAGCATCCCAATCAAGCCCTTTGATTTCAGGAAAAAGAAATCCATCAAAACTAGTTAAAGAAAAGAGGGAAACTAAGTGGAGAGAGATAGATAATTTCATAGTCCCCAAGAGCAGGCAGCACAGCTGGGCCTTGCATGGCCCTGCAACCAGAACAGGACGACCTGGGAGAGAAGTCACCTTCTCATCCCCCCACCCAGGGGCTGTTCATGTAGCAGCACCAATGGGGGTGGCCATCTGTCTGCAAGGAATGTGCAGAGTTTCTTGCTTCTTCATCTATGTGTATCTGCTTCATTTCTCTCTGGCAGCGGGGGGAAACAACTGTAGTTTTGCAGGACAGATCAGCAATAAGACCCAACCCTGACCAATGAGAGACCTTGGCGCCCAGTTCCAAACTGGGACAAGAGGAATTTGGGCTGACCTACCTCAAGTCCAACCAGAATCTCTCCAATTATTTTCTTTCCGGTCAATCTCATATTCATTAAACTTTGCATTATTTCAATCCTGTAACCCAAAGTGGATGGAATGGGGACAGGGTTGGGAAATGGCACCATCTGAAAAAAGCCCCCAAAACCTACCATGCCATGGATGAGACTAGCCATCTGCTGGAGAGATGACTTGAAGTGTGCTCAGATTAGCTGAGAGAGGCTCCCCAGATACATCTGAATGTCATTGATCTGAGATAAATAGTAATCATGGAAACAGTACTGTATTAATGATAGGAACGAGTAGTTGCTCTGCTTGGGATATTTAAAAGCATAAAAATAAACAATGAGTTGAAGAGTTACCACTTGTCTCTGGCTCTGGCCAGAGTGGTGGGTGCCTTGATTGGCTCCAGGGGTCTTCTGGCCCACTGGGGGGTGCCACTCATTAGGGCAGAGGCTCATTAGAGCTTGATGACATCAACCATTAAAAATCTTCCCATGCCCTCCTCTGTGACCTTGCCTTGAGTTAGTAATTTCGTTTTTCAAAAATACTTCCGACTTTAGAAAAAAATGTACCCAGCAGCTGTCAGCCAGTCTCATGAGTTTGATTAGCCTGAACCAATCATCCAGAACTTCGTTGAACTCACAAAATTGAGCTCCTGAACCCTAAGATCTGAAGACCTTGGTGATCTTGTCAAGGTGCCAGCCAATGAGCTCCTGCCTCGCTTGAATTACTCTAAAGAAAAGTCCTTGAAGCCACAGAGAAGCACGGTGAGAATCCCTGTAACAACTAAGAAGGTCAGTACCCCAGGGCCTTCTTTTCTCCAAACCCATTAGCACATTTGGCGGGGAGACTTCTCAGCCAGGCAAGGGGCAGGTAGCCCCAGCACTGTGGCACAGAGACGTATGTGGCACGTGGAACTCTCAGAGTCCTTCAAGTCACCCAATGAAGGCAGCTGCTTCTTCTGTCTGTAAACATGGCAGGAATGGCCTGAAGAAGTTTGGCATGAAAAGGAGGGACTAGCAGAGCTTTGCCTTCTCATGAGTAGGCTGGCCACTTTGACTAAACCTTCCTACTGGGTTTTCTCTCCTTCTATGGCTTCTGTCTGCTCAGGCTGCCATAACAAAATAGCATAGACTGGGGGGCTGAAATTTATTTTCTCATGGTCCTGAATGCTGGGAAGTCCAAGATCAAGCTGTTGGCCAATTCGGTTTCTAGTGAGGACTCTCTTCCTATCTTTCAGACAGCTGCTTCCCTCTGTGTCCTGACATGGCAGAGAGAGAGAGAGAGAAAGAGAAAAAGAGAGAACTCTCTGTGTCTCTTCTTATAAGGGCACTAATCCCAACAGACCAGGGCCCAGCCTCATGATCTAATTATCTCCCCAAAGCCCTGTCTCCAATTACCATCACCTTGTGGGTTAGGGTTTCAACATATGAATTTTCAGAGGACACAAACATTCAGTCCTTAACAGCTTCCTACTTTCTCCTTGTCACTGACTTTTCCTCAAGGTCAAGAGCCCACTGCCGGCCCCGGGAACTGGGGTGAAGGGCAGGGCTGGGAGTGTTGCACAGTGGAGGCTCCACGACCTTTTAGAGAAGA
This sequence comes from Balaenoptera physalus, assembly GCF_965194825.1. Lineage (NCBI taxonomy): Eukaryota > Metazoa > Chordata > Mammalia > Artiodactyla > Balaenopteridae > Balaenoptera > Balaenoptera physalus. The sequence continues at coordinate 37,601,235 of NC_138884.1, read as the reverse complement.
GGTATTAGGGAAAGAAGGGCAGCTCAAGGAGCTGCGTGGATGGAACTGGCCTCTTTTCTCCTATGGTATGATATGCCCAAGGAAAGATGTTATAGCCCAGGGACCAACCTAAGGTGCTGCAAAGGAGGCACGCAGAGAAGCGACCCAAATGAAACTGGTCACGCACAACTCTTAGGTTCCTTTTGGTAGAATTAAGAGGTTTGAGGCGGGTAAGTCTCATAATGCCCCATGACCTCCCTGCATTTATTAGCAACTGTCGTGAAACAGACCATACAACCTTTTCTGAAAGCTGAGTGATAGTCCAGAAATCATCCCCTTAAGTGCTTCAACTGTCACCTTTGATGATAGTTCATTTGAAGCAGTGGGAGAATAACCTGAAAGCAGGATGCTACTGTCTTTCTAGTTGGCATCAGACAACCAGATCCCCCAACTCAATGGCAGTCCTGGCCACTTAGGGGATGTACCTTGGGTGCTGTGTCTAAGAGGATAGCTACAGAACTCACTGGATTTTTATACTCTTTTCACATAAGGGTGGCGAATGTCTTGTAAGGTATTTCGGTCGATCAGCACGCTTCTCTGGCTTTGGCGCTCAGGCTTCTATCTGACTGGACTTGGTATTCTCTCTTGGGCTCTGCACAGTTGTAGTTACATCTGGGAGTCTCCTGCCGCCCAGCCCTGGTCCTTAACACCCAAACTAAGCTAGTCAGCTGTGCCAGCTGTGCCAGCTCTCCCCGCCCTGAAGTGAGCTCAGGAGGCGACACTGGACAACAATCAGATGGGTATGGGAGGTGAGTAACATGAACATGGTTTGATGTGGGCCCTGATTGAGGACAGATGCGGGCTAAATTCCAGCTCTTCATGACTTGCTGTGTGACTTTGGGCAAGACGCTTAACTTTTCTGAGCCTGTCTCCTCAACTATCCAATTATCTGAACACTAACTTCTGCAAAATTCCTGACACATCGAAATAGCACAATAAACTCTGCCTATTATCACTAGTATTGTTATTGTGGTCACACTTAATAGGTGGGAAAAATGCAGTGGTGGAGACTCCAAGGATCCTTTTTTTTGGAGTCCATTTAGGGGTGACAACATCTGGTAGCTCCTGGGCTAAGTTCATGATGAGATGTCAGTCTCAGAAAGAGGGGCTATCAGGGCCAGAGTGGATGGGCCCTATTTTGGGAAGAAAAATGACCCACCAGGCAGGTAGCCAGAAAGAAACCAAGAAGAATTGGACCCAGGCAGAAGCCCCATCTGAGAACTGGGGCTCCAGCGCTCCGTGTCTCAGCTCAGCGGAAGCCGAGGTCTTACAGGTCAGGTGCAGCCAGGCCCCACTGGTAGCAAAGGTGAGCCCGAACTGTAACCTGGGTTAAAAAGGGCTGTTTACCTCTCCAGTCAGGACTGAGCCTGAGGAATAAGGGCGTGGAGTTGCTGGAGATAAGTTCAACCAGACTGTCTCAGTATGAAAAGCTTGAAGGGTGGGTCAAAGTTGGTATCTGGGATGAGAGGAAACCACAGTATGAATTTTCCCAGGCCAGATCCTCAGCAGAGATTTGGCTCTGTCCCCAAGAGAAAATCTGAGCTAAAACCCAAATTACTTGTTTATTAGCAAATATGAGTAATGTACAAATTAAACCACCTGCTCCTGTTGAATTAATTTAGGTTATACTGGGGCTGGGATGGAGTGGTTAGTGAACACAATCATGCAAATTAACACACGCCTGGTTTCCAGGCCAATCCCCACTGTCCACAGCAGGGGCCCTAAGGGAAATCAGGCAACAGACCCGAAAGAAAGCAATAATCTCTGCTTTATCTGTTCTTACAGTTTTCAGCTACTTTCCACGGGAGTCTTTTGGGGAGAATATTCAGGACCTTTTTTTCTTAGCCCAATGATGCAAGGAAGCAGAAAATCAAAACGTGAGAAAGAATAACTTAAAAACTGGCATCTTGGGCCCGTGTCCCTCTGGTGAGCTGGTGATGCTATTTTTGTGTGTCTCACATTTCTATGTGGGCCCCTGGGACTTACTTCTAAGAGACCAGCGTCACTCTCCATCAGGTGGGTTATTTAATGTTACCGTTATTTAACAGGCCTCCTTGGGTGATGGGGACTGATTCTAGGATACAAGGGAAAGGAACAGAATAGGACGCCTTTTCCTCATTAGCCACAGATGCTCAGGGCCTCAGCTCTGTCAGGACTAGAGAGTAGAGAACCCGAGTCATTTGTGTTATAGTTTGAGCACACACCCAGCATTCATATTCGCCAAGATTGGGTCCGCCTGTCACTGTCTAATACAGAAGAGCTCTATTGGGCTGAATCTGTTTCAAGCCTCCTCAGAGGTGATTGATCATTCTCCTTACCAGCCTGCATTGGTTGGGACACCAATCCTGGGTAGCATCAGATGTGGTTCAGGTAGCATGATTGGTCCACTAAATGAAAGTACCAAGCTGGGGACACAGGAATGTTGTGCTAGAAGAGCATTCTTCAGAAGGGGGCTGAGGGCAGGGCAGGCCCTTACTATATTATAGACCAGCTCCAGAAGAGCTCTGCGATTTTCCCTGGCGCAGGGTGGGTGAGCATTGTGAAAGACACATCATCATCGCTAACTCCAGACGGGTGGGGCAGGTGGTAAAGACTGCAGGTGATGCAGGGGAAGGAAGTTCATCCCAGCTTTTTCTCACCTTGGCCTCTTTGTTCCTACCTATGGATTCTGGAAGCCCACTCCCCACTCTAGATCCCTTGTTCCTGACCCCACCTCATTCATTAGGAGAAGGTCAGTGGGATGAGGCAGGAGAATTGAGGCCAGCGATTCGCTGTGGGCAGGTTCTGGTCTCGGCTGAGATGACTTGGGTCTCACCCTGTGTACCCCCATCTGTTTTTAGAACCACCTTCTCAGGCAAGAGAAGCACACTATCTACAGCACCGATGAAGGGCGAAGGCAGGTTCACGGAGAAGCACCATTGGGACATTTTTCTGGGATGGCTCTGCTAGAGTTTGCAGTGTGTTGTGGTAGAAGGAGCAGGGTAGCTCTGCTAGAGTTTGCAGTGTGTCGTGGTAGAAGGAGCAGGGTACCTGGAGGCACGTGAGAGATTGGGTAAAGTCCCAAGTTAAAAATTTTGGCTTGGCTCCCTATGGAACTAACTGTGAACGTTTTGGAAGGTCACTTAACCTTTCTGATCTTTAGTTTCCTTATCTGTAAAATGGGAGTAATAACCTAACCTTAAGAAGTATGGTGGGCATCATATGAAAAATTTGACTCTAAAAGCATTTTGTAATTCTCAAATGTCATGCAAATGATTTGTTTCAAACTGTGATTTGAATGATGTTTCTTTTGCTCCATCTGGCAGAAAATTTTTTTTAAAATGCAAAATTGCAATGCTGCCAGAAAAAAAATAGGCAAAAAAGATTAAGAGGAAAATTTCTATTACAGATAAAAGCTAAGATATACAGCTAACTAATTGGATAATACTAAACCCTTCTGTTAACTAGGTATTCCAATCTCCATCCAGGAGTTGATGACTGGGCCTTTCCCCCAGGCATCCTACCAAACAAAAAGTATTAGCATCAGAACTTCACTGGGTTTTAAAGTTTGCATCGTATTCCCTGTGGGCTGTTGCATGTTATGTTGAACATATGGTAGGTTGCATGTAGCATTAATTAAGTTTTGTTAAACACCTTGAAAACAAGTGACTGTATGAACAGCTGCTAAATCTATATATTGTGGATGTGCTTAACTCTACCTGATGTGTGTAAACACACATACAGATCTAATTTAGAGTTGACATGTAGCAATCAATAACGGATGTCACAGCCTAATATCAGTGAAGGCAAAATGATTTTTTAAACACTCTTCTGAAATGTTCCGCCCTTTTTTGTGGGTAATTTGTCTGTCACCTCCTGAGTTCCAGTTCCCCACTGGCTCTGTGGGCAGCATCAAAGCCTGAATTTCCCTACAGGTAAAGGCACAATAATCCTCTGTTCAAACAGCTGCTTTGTTACGCTTGAGGTAAAAATGGTGATGATGGGCAATATATCCTCAAAATATCTCCAGCTTGATTTGAAGAAATCTTTTTAAAAAAATTTTTTTTGGCCATACCATGCAGGTAGCAGCGTCTTGGTTCCCCGGCCAGGGATTGAACCCAGGCCCCTGCAGTGAAAGTGCCACGTCCTAGCCACTGGACCACCAGGGAGCTCCCAATGGTTTGAAGAAATCTTGATGGTCCCTGTTGCATAGGCCTCTGGTCTGCTCTAGAAGACTCTGCATGGTAGCTGCTTTCGTTCGCTGAGCTTGCCACAACTCAGGACCACAGACTGAGGCATCTGAACACCAGAGATGTATTTCCTCGGAGTTGTGGAGGCCAGAAGTCTGAGATCAAGGTGTCAGTAGGGTGGGTTTCTTCCAAGGCCTCTCTCGTTGGCTTGTTGATGGCTGTCATCTGTCTGCGTCTTCACCATGGTCTCCCTTCTGTGTGTGTTGGTGTCCTATTTATCTCTTCTTATAAGGACACCAGTCACATTGGATTAGGGTTCACCCTAATGGTCTCATTTAACCTTAATTATCTCTTTAAACATCCTGTCTCCAAATACTGTCACATTCTGAGATACTGGGGGTTAGGACTTCAACATATGAATTTAAGAGGAAGCTAGTTCCTCTCGTGACAGTGGAGATTTTTTAAAAAAATTTTATTGAAATAAAGTTGATTTACAATGTTGTGTTAGTTTCTGGTGTACAGTAAAGTGATTCAGTTATATATAAATATATATATATATATAAATATATATAAATATATATTTTTCATATTCCATTATAGTTTGTCACAGGATATTGAACATAGTCCCCTGTGCTGTACAGTAGGGCCTTGTTGCTTATCCATCCTATATACTAGTTTGCATCTGCTCACCCCAGACTCCCAGTCCTTCCCTGCCCCACTCCCCCCCGCAACCAGAAAGAGTCTGTCCTCTGTATCTGTGAGTCTGTTTCTGTTTCATAGATAGGTTCCTCAAAAAACTAAAAATAGGGTTGCCATATGATCCAGCAGTCCCACTCCTGGGCATATATCCAGACAAAACTATAATTTGAAAAGATACATGTACCCCAACGTTCATAGCAGCACTATTTACAATAGCCAAGACGTGGAAACAACCTAAATACCCATTGACAGATGCATGGCTGGTACATATATACAATGGAATATTACTCAGCCATAAAAAAGAATGAAATAATGCCATTTGCAGCAACATGGATGGACCTAGAGATTATCATACAAAGTGAAGTAAGTCAGAAAGAGAAAGACAAATACCATATGATATCACTTATATGTGGAATCTAAAATACGACACAAAGGGATGGTGGGAAATTTTGTTCTTGGGACAGGGCATCCATTCAGCTGATAAAAACCTTTTTTTCCAGATTCCTAAATACCGGCTTTGTCCTACAGCTTACACTTTTCATCCTCATTCCTTAATTTCCAAAACGAGTTCTGAGTTTTTCCTGAGTCTGTTTCTGGTATGATGGAAGAGAGTTTCTCTGACTCAAAGACCATCAAGAGGTCACTTATGGCCCCAATTTATGCTGGTGAAAGAGGATCTGGAAAAGGAGGACACGTGGTATATGGGCAATGACTTCAGTCTGAACTAAACTCTCAGATCCAAGTAATAGCTACTAAGTCCTGAGAACTGAAGGGCTACCCGGCAATGTCCACTGGAACTTTCTGCAATGGTGGAAATATTCTATATCTGTGCTGTCCACTATAGTAGCTACTAACCACCATGAGTACTAAGCATTTGAAATGTGGCGATTGCAGCTGAGGAATTGAATTTTTAATTTTATTTAGTTTTAAGTAATCTAATTTAAATAGCCACATGGGTATAATCCCAGCCACACTGGACAACACGGATAAATAAGAGCAGCTCTGGTGTTTGTGGGATGCAGTAGGATTGAAGCATCGCAAGCCACCACCTCATCCCAACAACACACACACTCCCCATACCCTTCGCTATCAATTCAAATGGCCTTTGAAGAAAGGAGTTATTGCCAAATTCAGCTGGGGTATTCACTCCCTGACCCCAGCTTCAAGTTGGGGACCCCATAAAAAGCTAGCTTGGTTTATTGCTTTGCAAACAAAAGTCTCCAAGAGACCAGATGACTGTAGATAGCAATGTTCTTTAGCCACTGTTGGAAAGTTTCTCACTAAGAAATATACCTCTCTGGAAATATTAACCTGGCAGATCAGTTGAAAGCAATTTTAAGCCCATTGTGGCTTCCTTTGCAAATACTGCTCTGAGAACTCAAATCAGAATAGGGCTTTGGTCAAAATAAATAGTACCCATAATGCCTGAGCGTGGGTTAGTAACATCCCATACTGTAGGGAGTTAGCATCTCTGGGAAATCGAGTCACTTTTGCTCACTCTTATCATGCATCTGGCTCTGCAGAGCTTAGGTAAGTACCAATTTGGAACTCTACCATTTTTATTTGTTATTTTACAGAGGTAAGCAGGGTGGGAATTGCCCGAGACAATGAAGGTAGCCATTACCCTTCATCGGGCTAAGTATATAATTTCCCCAGCGATCCTCTGAGTAATAACAAAAACTTATGTGAGGTACATGTAGTGCTATATTCCCTGGGGCTTAATATGGCTCTCAGTAAAATTGATTTTCTTAAATCTTGCAATATACCTCATCAAACTAAATGAAACCTGTACTGGTTTTATAAGAAGTGATTGGATTCCGTATGATAAATTAACCCTCACTGTCAGAGAGGCGCTGGATAATAGGCTGGTTCATTTCAGCCCCCATAGCTGTCATCCAGGATTTTAACATTTCCACAGGTCCTCATATAATTCCCTCTGAGGCTGGGAGGGGCTCCCACCAACTGAGAGCCTCTGTGCGCTTAGCCAGCCCCACTGAAAGTCATTTCTCCAAGACGATGATTTATCTCCAACTCCTCGTGAAGGGAGTGTGACAGTGGTGGAGAGAATGCCTCCAAGGACAGAGAAGAAGGCAGGCATGGGAATTCTGGGGCTTTAGGGAAATGGATTTTGTGAGTGGTCAGATGGGGGCTTTGTCTGAGGGGAAGAGCCATTGTGCTTCTCTGTGATTTCTGCCCTCAGCAGCATCATTGTGTTATGTTAGCGGATGTCAGAGGCCCCCTCCTGACCTGCTTTTTAAACTTCATACACATACATGCATATATATGTGTGTGTCTGTCTATATATATATCTATTTAGAACACTCTGAGAGGCTGAAAACAGCTTTGCATCTCTGAGAAAAAAAATGACCATCTGAAACTAATATACCTGTAAGATATACCTGTTAATTGTGCCTCTGAGACCTAAGGGGGACATCTTCCCTTGGAAGGGAACAGTAATTATGATTGGGCTTTGATTCAACCCATCCCTAGGAGCTGAGTTCCTAAGGAGAGAGCTGGAGAGAAATTCCTCAGAGCAAATCCTAGGGGAGGAAATCAGTCTCCTCTGTGGGAGTGACCAAGAGCCATTAGGCGAGGGTATCTGTCAATACATAAGGATTTCCAGAAGACCACAGCTTTTCAAGACAATATTGAAATCCAACTAACTTTATGCGCCCAGTACGTGGGGGAATTGATAGCAAAATTCTTATCATGCAGAAAGGTACTGTAGATGCAAGCATTTTGCTGCTAAAACTGTTTAGCGTGGTTGATTTGGCCAGAGTAGATGGACCCTCCAAGGGGTGGAAATAGCAGGGGTTTAAACAAACCAAGTGCCAGGTCCCCTCTCTAGACCCACCACGCTCAGAGCATATTCATTCTTGGGCCCACTCCCTTCTCCCTTTTCCTAAGGTCCTGCCCAAGTTAATAAGTTTGGAAAAAGCAAAGAACTGACAACTTCCCCCAAGCAGACCGTGTAGTGTCTTGTTTAGCTAGAGGGTAATCTTTTCAGGAAGAACCAAATTTGGGGAGAGAGATGTAGGATTTGTGAAAGATTTGGTGCAATGGGGATAAGAAAAATGTGAGAGATGTTTTCTGTTTGGGAGGAAAATGAATGTCAGTGTTTCTCAACCCAAGAGACCAAATTATCCAATAAAGCAGACCCAAGGGAGCAGAGAATAAAGTTGCCTGGGAATACAGAGAAGTAAGTTTAAGAGCAATTAGGTGGCACAAAATAATGGGTCAATTTTTATTATCAATGATGAAAATAGCCATAAAGTGTGGGCTTTATTTCTAAAAATGTTTTTATCTTGTTTAATCAAATCAATGTTTTCTTTATTCAAATAATAATAAAAAGATCCTGGCATGCAGGTTAGGGTTAGGGTTAGGGTTAGGGTCTGCCTCCTTTCCTATTATCTCCATTCTTATGTATCACTATAACCTGGGTGTCAAGGGTGCATAATACATGGGCAGTGCAGAATAAATGCTCTATTCTTCACTGGGAGGATTTCCAAGGAGCAAATGGTAACCATGGACATGTTCAGGGGGAAGGAAGGCTGTGCTCAGCCAGCCGGGGTAGCTCCCTGGGCTGCCATGACTGTCTCTCCCTTCCCTCAACCCCTCCAAATGGGCCCCTCTCCCCCACGATCTGCTGGGCAGTGACTATTTGCTGTTGGATTTGTCTGACCCTGTCAAGACCTGGAACATGAACCTTGGCACCTGGAAGCCCTGTTAGGTTTGATGTAGGTTCTGGGACTCACTTCAACTCCCTCATGTTTCGTTTCACCCTTAAAATAGAGAAAATGTATGTAGCAAGCTGGGCTTAGCTAGGATCTGCCATCTTTTTATCTTTCTCCTCTGACCTCAATATTCTAAGTATACTGAGGTGTATGGGGTGTGTGTGTGTGTGAGAGAGAGAGAGAGAGAAAGAGAGAGAGAGAGAGAGATTCTGTAACCAAATCAGAATAATTCCTCCAGGCTGTAACCTCTTTTGGTTTGTAAAGGGCACCTTCAAAGAGAACCCCAGCCCTTTGCTAGCATGCTAAATTGCTCTTTTTAAATTAGTTTCTACTTTCTTCATATTGTAGCAATTAATCCTGCTTTCTAACTTTCATCTCTGTAAATAAAGGTATTTAACAGAATTGTAGGGTAGTTATATCCTCTGCATCCTTCTGTTCTATTTTGCAAAAGCACATTAGTCCCAGAGTAGCCTGTGTTCTGACATTACTCCAGAAGGTGCAAAAAGAAGCAAATTTCTTACCACTTATGGCTTCTTGAGAATTGAACCTCTCAGTCCAAGATACTGGTAGGCCCAGATTTGGCCAATGGGGTTGTTGGTTAGGTCCATATTACTGAGCTTCTCTCAAAGGCCATGATCTCAGAGACACACTGAGGCAGGGCAGAGCTGGCCCAGCAGTGGATGAGGAACAAAGGGAGCACGCAGCAGCCACTGTGGCTTTGGGGCTCAAACAAAGGTTCTCAGCCAACACTTCTCCCAACACAGCAACTGCCATCTTCAGAACTAAGTCATCAGGGGAGACTTACCCAAGGAAGCAGTGAATAAACACTTTGAATTTTACAGGTTCCATCCTTGAACTTGGATGTGTTTGTTGACTGATAAAAATGGAACTTGGGTGGAGAAAGCCCCTTTTCTTATATGGCAGTTCAACCCTATTTTGGTTTCTAATCTTAACCATGTGGTTGACATTCCTCTGCTCACAGGTGTGATGTGGCTAAGATACTGGGCTGGGGAGAGGAAGGGGGGCTAGGAGCAGTGGTAGCTACCGCGCATGGACCACTGTCCTTGGTCCTGAACATGAACTTCGTGCCACGTTCGGGCATGGTCACATTTCATAACCTGGAGATGCTAATGTCTCCTGTGCAGCCTCTTCTAGAAATTCTGGGTGAGGCCAAGGAAGAGGCAGTGGTAGCACAGAATGAGAGAGGGCATCAAAGAGATTTAACTATAGGGTGGGAAAAAGGATTTTTACTTAGAGTGATAGAAAAAGATTTTATCTGAACAAAAGTGTTGATAATTTGTTTTTAAAAATATCCTCTTTAAGGGAAAAAAAATCAGTTTCTGTCCTGCTATTGAAGAAACATGGCTGTACTTTATGCTTTACAGGGTGGTTTATGTTGTATAATATCTGGGTGATTTCATGTAAATTTGACAGTTACAAATTGTTTTTCCTCTGGGATGTGTGTGAGGTGTCACACCCTTCTATGCTCCGGTCCTGGACCCCAGCAGCCTGACACAGTGACAGTAACTCCCTTACTGAGGGTGTGGTTTGCCGTGATCATGAGAATGTTCATGGACCACCAGCAATTCTTAGTTTATATTAAGGATTAACCAAAAAACCCAGCCAAACTGTCTACCTCCTCTCAGATATGCACTCTGCTCTTCCTTGAGTCTCTGCAAGCTTTCTCCCTAAGCGCTCAGAGTCATCTTTTATCTTACCACAATTCAACCTGCAATCTCTTGGCCTTGGAATGGGTTCAGTACGGAGGAGAGAAACCAAGAATAGCTTTTGGAAGTCTCATGACAAGGCTGACAACGTGAGTAGGTTTCTAAGGACTGTGTCTTTTCAGATGGAAACCAAACTCAAGATGTTTCTAATTCTTTGGCAGGCTGTCTCCACCTTGACTTTCCCATGCAAGGAAGTGTAAGAAGTCTATTTACAACTATTGTATAATGTAAAGGCAAATTACTTTCTTGCTATGTTTGTTCCTGGTTATTTGAGAAAATTATTTCATTTAGCCAAGAGTAAAACCTCTGAGACTTTTCTTCTCATTTCTCTGCTTGTCTGGGGAAACAGGCAGAAGTAAACAATCATGCCCTATTTTATTCCTAGTTAAATGAATTATCATCATAATAATTACCAGTAAAAACATCTGGTTTGGGCACAGCTCAACACAGGGATTTCTCAGTGCAAGGTCTGATCTCTACCATGAATTCTTAACCTTTGCTTGGTTTCTCAGCCCCTTAGATTGACCACCATACTATTTGAGCACAGGACCTTTGAGAGTTAATGCTACTTTCAAATTTAGATGAGCTATCCCTTAAGGGATGACTTTTTTGTGGTTGTTGCGGTTATGCACAATACCTTTTTGTAGGGCTTTATTGCTTGTTTAATTTTCTGTGGAAACCGTTTGCATGAAAACAGAGCTTTGCTTCTTACATCTGCTCCTGCTTCTTCTCCCAACGTGACCACCTGAGCTGATGTCCAGTTGCTGTGGAATTCACCAGGATGCCACAGTGGAAGCAAGTCACCTCCTGGGGTTCGATGCTCTGAATCTGGGGAGGGAGGATAATGCTCTTGTCACGTTGAAAATGTGTTGACAATTTTGTGGTTCCTGCAATTTGAGCAAATTTTAGTTATCCGGTGAAGGCTTGAAAGACAAAGACCAAAGACAAGCTCACATATCTCAAAGCACGGTCCGTGGACGGCTTCATCAGCGCCACCTGGGACTGTTGTTAAATACAGATTCTGAGGTCCTACCCTGAAACTACTGAGTCAGAATTTCTGGCATGTGTATTTTTTAACACCCTCCCCCCACCCCCAGGTTATTCTAAAGGCACACTAAAGTTGAAGAACCACTGAATTAGAGTATAGGAATATTTCATCAAGCAAAGAACCCTAACCTAAGGGTTTGGGACCCTATGTCTGGAAATCTACCTACAGATTTTGGGCACTTAAGAGACTTGCTTAATGTAACTGATGCTGACATACGTGTCTCACCACACGTGTGTGTTCTTGGCAGTGAGAGCTGCATCTGGTTGAAGCATTGAAGCTGTCCTGGGACCCAGCCTGACAAACAAATTCAGCATTGTTACGGAACAATTGACTGAACCCTCGGCCAGGCGGGATGATAACCTCTTGCATGAGTTGTCTCACAACCAGGACGTCCCGATAAGGAACATGGTTCTGCTGCCGAAAACTAGCTGGGAGAATTCAGGAGGGGCCAAAAGGAAGAGATGCCAGCCCATAATATTGTGCTACCAACCTCCCAGAATCTTTCTCGCTGAGAGATGAGTGCATGACCAGGAAGGACCCTGAGTCAGACCAAACATGGGCCAAGTAAGATGACTGGCCAGAGACAACCTGAAAACTAACCCCATCACCATAAAACCTGAGACTGTGAGCCACGTGGCAGAGAGGTTCTCCTGGGTTCCCTTACCCTACTGCTCTCCGCCCAGGTGCCCCTTCCCAATAAAGTCTTTTTACTTTGTCAGTACGTGTATTTCCTCGGGCAATTCATTTACAAGTGTTAGAGCCCACTCTCAGGCCCTGGAAGGGGTCCCTCTTCCTGCAACTGTATTACCAATACAATGTGATACAAGCAAAAATCATGGACCAGGAATCAGGAGATGTGGGTTCCCAGTCTGGCTGTGTTGTCATCAGATGCTCAATCTTGGGACAGCCATATTTTCCATCAGGACCTCAGTTTCCAAATCTGTAAAATGAAAGGATTGGAATAGGTCTGTGGTTTTCATACTATTTTCCTCAGAGTCAAGGAAAATCAAGGGGCGAGAAGGAGCCTGAGTGGTCAAGGTTCAAGAGCTTCTCTTCCACCAGAGAAGCTCAGCTTTCATCTTTTTATACATCACACTTCCACTAAAAAGTTGTTTTTGAAAAAAGAGGTCTGCTGCTTTTTTAAAAAAAGATAAAAGCAAACTATTAGACTAGATAATCTATAAGATCCCTTGCGCTATGATTTTAAGGAAACGTTTTACTGGGTCCCAGTTGGTTGACCTAGGAAAATATGTCTTCTTCTCTTTAAAACAGAAGATTAGGAAAAACTACACCAGCCACTTTGCACATCAGATCCATCTTACAAAATGTTAATTTAACATTTGCAGTTTAAAAACAAGCCAAGGATCTAGAAGTTCCATTTCTCCCAGAAGAATACGGATAAAATTTAGAATGTTTCTATCAAAGAGAATTTTGGGCTTTTCCAAGCCCAGGATATTTTATGAATAGTTAAAGTAATAGATGAATCCATAACACTGCTAGGATTTTCCTCAAAGGAAAACAGCAGGGGTTGATGAAATCTGGAATGTTTGTATGGGTTGACATTAATGGCTAATATTGGGTTTTGAAATATATGTGTATTTTCATTTTCTATGTAGGCTATATTCCACATTAATAATGGGCAATCTGGAGTTGATTGCTTTTTGAAAATATCTGCTTAATGCTTGTTTCCCCAGTCACTCTGGCTGAAGAACAGAGCCATGGCCAGCAGACAAGAGACAGAGTTGGGCCAGATCCCATCTGTCCACAGGTGAGTTGAGAGACCCAGGCAAAGTCCACCAGTCTTTTCCTGCCTCACTTTTACCAACTGAAAAATAGGGAAAATATTTGCAGCTTCCTTCCTTTGTGTTAGGGAGTATTTTTTTTTTTTTTTAATTTTTATTGGAGTACAATGTTGTATTAGTTTCTGCTGTACAGCAAAGTGAATCAGTTATATATAGACATATATCCACTCTTTTTAAGATTCTTTTCCCATATAGGCTATTACAGAGTACTGAGTAGAGTTTCCTGTGCTATACAGTAGATCCTTATTAGTTATCTATTTTATATATAGTAGTGTGTATATGTCAATCCCAATCTCCCAATTTATTCCTTCCCCCTCTTGCCCCCCTGGTAACCATAAGTTTATTTTCTACATCTGTGACTCTATTTCTGTTTTGTAAATAAGTTCATTTGTACCGTTTCTTTAGATTCCACATATAAGCATATCATATGATATTTATCTTTGTCTGACTTACTTCACTCAGTATGACAATCTCTAGGTCCATCCATGTTGCTGCAAATGCCATTATTTTTTCTTTTTTATGGCTGAGTAATATTCCATTGTATGTACCACATCTTCTTTATCCATTCATCTGTTGATGGACATTTAGGTTGCTTCCATGTCCTGGCTATTGTAAATAGTGCTGCAATGAACATTGGGGGTGCATGTATCTTTTTGAATTATGGTTTTCTCCATAGGGAGTTTTTTATGTTTTTGAAAGTTCATGGGTATGTTAGTCTGCTAGGGCTGCCATAACAAAGGACCACACATTGAGCGGCTTAAAGAACAGAAATTTACTTTCTCATAGTTCTGGAGGCAAGAGGACAAAGATCAAGGCATAGGTATGGTTGTTTTTTTCTAGAACCTCTCTCCTTGGCTTGCAGATGGCCTTTCTCCCACTGTGTTCCCATGAGGTCTCTCTCTCTGTGTCCCAATCTCCACTTCTTATAATGACATCAGTCAGATTGGATTAGGGCACACTCTAATGACCCTGTATTAACTTAATTAGTTCTTTAAAGACCCTGCTCCAAATATAGTTACATTCAGAGGTACTGGGTGTTATGGCTTCAACACCTGAATTTTAGGGTGACACAATTCAGCCCATAACAATGGGTTAATATGAGTACAGAACTTTGAGTTATACTGAAGAATTACTAAGCATTATTATTGTTATTATTACTATTATAAGGTTGCCATTATTAGGATGCATTTTGTCCTAAATGATTAATTTCTAATCTGGCCATCTGGAATGCTGATCTCTAGGTTTCCAGAACAGAACCAGCCAATTCTGGCCCAAGCCTGGAGTGGAGAGCATGTCAGCACCTCCCTTGTAAGAGGAGTCCAGGTCACGAGAGTATAATGACCTGGCTTTGCAAGTTGCTGGTTTTGTAAATTCTCCATGCACTGATGTCATACACCTGTCCATCCAGCATAAGGTATTTCGTGATGAGACCATTTAAATTTGATTTTGAAGTGGGGGAACAAGTCATAAAATCTTTTTGGAAGATATCAAATAAGTAATAATGGCTTTTCCAGAGTCAGGATTTGAACAGTGGGACAGTACGTCACACTTCGATTCATACAGGAAGGATAAAAATATCCCAACAACAATGGGAAATTATGAGAAGTGTCTACTGAGTCCTCATTGAAAGCTAGTGGGGCTGTGAAGGGAAATAAATGTATATTGAGAGGCTACCTTCTGCTTGCATCTGCAAGTGCATGTCTTCCTGGGGCCTGGGGCCGGTACCTACTGTGCTTGATAAATGCTGGGTGATTGATTAATAGAAAAAGATAAACTGGATATGGGGCTGCAAACCGAGACATTTTGCTTTTCACATTTAAAGAAGTCTGAACCTAAACCTTCCTGTGTCATAATAGCTTGATTTTAGAGCAGGAAAGGGAAGACACCCCCTGGCACTCAAGAAAGCCTGTGGACTCAGAGTTAATGACAGTCATGGTTAGTCTGTACGTCCAGTCCTAGGAGGACTCACCCATGTGTCTAGAACAGTTCAATGCTCACGAGCACCCCTTTCGACTCTGATTTTGGAATTATTTTCTTGGGTGTGTCTATGAGTGGATGAACTCTGTGCTGTCCACTGGCCACTTTTCCCTGGGCCCGTATGGGTCAGGGGGTGGAGGGTTGGGTAGTGCTTTCAACACCTTTTCACTGTCAGGACACATAGAGAGAATGATGCTTGTAGGGCACCCTGGGATAACCAGGTATGTAAATCAGGGTCCAGTTCAGGAAATCAGAAACTGCTCTAGTTACTGTAACAGAGAGAGTTATTCTGTTACAATATAGGGAATTGCTTAAACAGGCATTAGGACTGAGAAGGGAACCCACATGGGGGAATTGTTGCTGCTACCTCCAGGCTGGGGAAAGGAGGAGAGATGCTGCGATGATCAGACCTGGCGCTTGGAAGAGAGTCCCCGAGCGTTGGGACCAGTCTTCAGAGGAGGGGGCTGCAGATCAGCAGGTGCTGGCAGCCGAGGAGCTCGGAGGAGGGATGCCAGGGTGCTGGGAATCTGCTTCCTGGAGGGGCCGTGCCTGGCTGCTGCCACTGGTCCTTCTGAGTGGGCAGGAAGACGCGGTCTGGGCGGGTGGGCAAGCAGAAGCTGGCTCCCACTGCCAGGGTGGAGGTCAGAAGCCAATGCTAGGTCATCACTGGCCAAACAGCCAGCAAACAGGCAGGAGCAAGTCCTCTTCCTCCCCCTGCCTTCGGGTCTCCCTCTCATGCCCCTTGGGGTTAGAACCTTCCAGGCAGTCACCTGTAAAAGGAGACACATATTTGCAGCTCCCCAGCACCAGCGTCATGGGGCAGAGTACGGAGGGTGGCTTTGGAATCTGGAGACATCCAGGGCTCCCAGGTCTGGTAGCCCAAGGTGTCTGGCTACCCTAGGTCCCACCCTTCTGTCTGTCTGGGTGGGGGATCAAATCTCAGCATATTTATAGCCCATTGGGTGTTAGATCCATTGGGGAGTTCTGGTTTAAGGGCATAACTGTCAGCAAAAACAGATGAGCCGGGGTTTTGGGGAGAGGATGCTGTGTGGGGAAGGAAGGGGGACTTGGCAAACGCCGTGAGATGAGGAAGTGTCAGAGGGCCCAATGGGGGGACAGAAAGAACACAGTGTTTGAACATGTTTGACTGCCAGAACTAAAGGCAGGTTCCAGCCCTGAAAGCTCCCCTGACCTGGGGCAAGCTTCTTAACCTTCTTGAGCTTCATGGAGCTGCCGTGAGGATTAAATGAGATAATCCGGGTAAAGTGCTTAGCTCAGTGCTGGTCACAGGGTGAGCATTCAATAAGTGTTGGTCTCTATGATCGGAGAATTTGTGAAACTCCTTCACCCACTCTCCCGGTGACCGTGGTGACTCTGCACACACATGCTGACTCATTTCCTCATTCGGACAGGTCTGTGATAACCCAATTTTGCATTGCATACACTTGATCTTGACTGGCCAGTTAGAGACTTCATCCTCCCTTGCAAAGCTGGTGGTGAGAATGGGTCCACACAGGGTCATTTCATCCTGACGGATTGTCTCCCACTCTAATAAACAGTGTGGCTCTGCCCATGTGGCAAAGTCAGCTCCCCTGGTATCTGGGAGCTCAATTTTCTATATGGTTAGAATTAGTGCCATCGTACCATGTTTATGAATAGTGATGCTGGAGCAATCATTACTGAGTACCTTCTTACTACTCTTGGCAACTGTGGGCATCTAACCAAATATGTGATTACACGTGGGCTGGCTTTATGGTTCCCCTTGGGAGGCACCTGTCTCCAAGGCCATGTGGTGTTTTTAAGACACCCCAAGTCCAGGGATGCCACCCATGGGACCGGCACAATAAAATTCACTGCAGACTGTGAGCAAACAGTCCAAATTTATCTCCTGCTCTTGGTCCTATGGCCTGTGCCTGTCTCCCATACCCAGCTGCTGTCCTTGGACTTCAAGTTTTATCCTCGGCCTGAACAGTTGGCACCTCCCTCATGTTACCTGCCGTTTTGCCCTAGATTTGATGCTCTCATCCCTGACCACGCTCTCCTGGATTCTGGCTCTGTGCAGTAGCTCTGCTTGGGCCAGTTAATGTGTGTATGTACCTGGGCAGGTACCCAGATGGAGATGATCTGCCTTGTTTATTTGAAGATAGCTAACATCTCGCCATTAAAGATACATTGCTTTAGCCCAAGTTATAGAGCTTGGGATGGTACCAGTTTTTACTTGGAGAGGGGGAAAGAGTTTCATGATGAAATCATTTGGGAAACATTGGGCTAACCATGGTTAGACAGGTTCCCTTCACCCCAAATCTTCTCTGAGCTGTTAAGGTGTTGACGTTAACTGTGAACCTTCAAGAAAGAAAGTGTGAAGCAGTTTCCCAATATTATGTAATCATCAACTCATTTTTTTGAGGCATAGTGCTTGGGACTGGAACGTATTGCTGGATTAGGGATTGACTTTTTCTTGTGATCTCTGTCTCTGTCTCTGTATCTCTTTCTCTTTCTAGGTGTCTTCTTTCTAAATAAAAATACCATATGGTATCAATTATATGTGGAATCTAAAATATGACACAAATGAACCTATCTATGAAACAGAGACTTACAGACATAGAGAACAGACTTGTGGTTGCCAAGGGGGAGGGAGGGTGGGAGGGGGATGGATTAGGAGTTTGGGATTAGCAGATGCAAACTATTATATATAGGATGGATAAACAACAAGGTCCTACTGTATAGCATAGGGAGCTATATTCAATATCCTGTGATAAACCATAATGGAAAAGAGTATGAAAAGGAATATATATATGTATAAGTGAATCACTTTTCTGTACAGCAGAAATTAACACAACATTGTAAATCAACTATACTTCAGTAAAAAATAAAGAAGTACTTCTGGAAGGAAATATATATCAAGTCATGATCACTTTAGGGAGAATTAGCCCAATTACTTTCCAAGCACTCTGGGTTTTTGCTGCCCAAAGACCCTCTCTTCCTTTCCATCTCATCCTGACCATCTGCCTGGGCTTGGCCTGGCAGGTTGCATGAAAGTGGTGATTGGAAGGGATGGATGGGGGAGACCTGGCTCCTGAACCACCTCACCTCACCAACCTTCCAATTTATTCCTTATTGTGTTTCCTCAATTACCAAAATTCTGACTTTTCTGTCCATCTGTTGTGTCCTCCAGCCCACCCAGTATGGGCAAAGGTGGGCTTCTCTGGCTTTCTGCCTGGTCTCCCCTTCCTCATCCCCTTCTTTCTCAGGTCAGTTTGGATGGTCACTGATATGGTTTGGTTGAAGATAATAGAATATTTGTGATGCAAGGGGTCCTCGTGCTCATCCATACTTGCTTCGTAATTCAGGAGAAAGAAGAGGGGTGAACGACATGTTAGTGGCTGCTGACTCCCAGGCCAGTGCTTTTTCTCCTTGAACTAAGCTGCCCCCAGGACTTATTAATCAGAACTTTTTATTCTGTATTTTTAATGCTTTGACATTTGGGGCCTTGATAACCCAGAGAGACTGCCTCTCCCAGGGCTAGCTAATTCCTAGAGATAGCAAACAACTCACCTGTCTTGCAAACATGCCTCGTAAACCAACCAATCCAGAGCTCACAGCCCAACCACATCCTAGATCAGACTCTCATACTCCAGGATACTATCCACATTCCTAATACCCCAGAGCCATATCCCAGGCAACTAGGGACACCCCTGTACCCTAGAGCCTGCTGAAATTATTCAAACAGTCAATCTTAAGCTTGATTACTTGCCTCACCCATTCTTTCCCATGGAAACCACATTAAAAGCTCCAGCCCCAGATTCCCTCCCTCCCTCTGCCTAGTGACCCTGGTGCTTCTCCACGTGGCCCCCTCCTCTTGGGATCTGTGAGTGTAACAAATTCTCTTTTCAATGGCAGTTCTTTCCTGATACGTTGGTCTTGCCATACCTGAATAATAATAATAATAAACCCTTATATTTAAAAATATAGCTTGGTCCTAGGGAATTGGCTGTACTTTTGGAGGACACAGAAGCCCTCTGAGGTTTGGACATGTGGAGGCCCTGAAGAAGGATCTGCTGGTGACAGAAAGCTGTTGTGTGAGTGAGCCTGCTCTTTCCCACACTTGGAGGCTGATTCCCTGAGGGAGGCCCTGACATCACCACCCCTAGCCCCAGAGGACCACTCTTTAGGGTCCAACACTGACAAAGCCACAATTCTTTTTTTTTTTTAAATTAATTAATTAATTAATTAATTTTTGGCTGTGTTGGGTCTTCGTTTCTGTGCGAGGGCTTTCTCTAGTTGCGGCAAGCGGGGTCCACTCTTCATCGTGGTGCGTGGGTCTCTCACTATCGCGGCCTCTCTTGTTGCGGAGCACAGGCTCCAGACGCGCAGGCTCAGTAGTTGTGGCTCATGGGCCTAGTTGCTCCGCGGCATGTGGGATCTTCCCAGACCAGGGCTCGAACCCGTGTCCCCTGCATTGGCAGGCAGATTCTCAACCACTGCACCACCAGGGAAGCCCAAAGCCACAATTCTTTTGCCTTGGGTGCTTTCACTCAAGCCAGACAAACTGGGATTCTCAAAGGGAAACTGGGATTCTCAAAGGGAAATTGACTTCAAAAATAAGGGAAATCAAAAGGAAAATGCACCAAGAAAAAAAAAAACACACAAAAAACCCACTAACATGCATATACACGTGAACCAGAAACAAAAAAGTGAAACCAAAAAAAAAAAAAAAGAAAAGAAAGCAAAGTAGGAAGGAAAAAAAAAAAGGAAGGAAAAAGAAAAAGAAAGAAGGGAAAGAAAGAAGGAGAAAACCTCAGAACGGCTGACTTCAAAGCTCTGGGCTGCAGCCACCTTGGCCATGCTCCATCTGGTCCTTTCAGTCCATGAGAGATCAGCTGTTTATGGATGACGGTGAAGCCCCCCTCCCACAAGTGCCTCTAGCCTTCTCCTCCACCCCCAGCTACATTACCGATTAAAAAAACAGCCTCATTATGGGGCCCATTTGTCAGTCACTTCTCCCCCTTTGGATGGGGCCAAGGCAAATGAACGCTGCACTCAGATATTGCATTAGAATGTAACTATTCCATTCAGTCTGCACCCTGACTTAGGGCCACACCCCTTCCTGTGGCCCCAAAGCACAGGATCCTCTGGGTTTCATCTGCTTCCAAAACTGTTTCCTGCCCACCAGCTCCCGTTTGTCTCTGATCCTTTAGTTTTGCCTCTTTGTAGGCCTTCTCTCTGATTCTCTTGGACAAGACAACCCAACCCTGGCTTGTCTAACTCTGGCCTGTAACCTTGACACTCTGGAAGACCCTGCTGTAGAAAATTGTCCCCAGGCTCCGATCCAGGCTCCCAGGACACTGCTGAACAGAGCCTTAAACTCTCGAAGGTCTAGAAGGGATGCTGTGCAGAAACCATGTTATTAGAAGCTATTTGCTAAGTCCTTTGTATAGTAAACAAGCATCATCACTCCAGCAAAAAAAAAAAAAAAAAAATTAAAATTAAAATAAGTTAGAAAAGGAAGAAAAGGTGGAAGGACTGTGCAAAGGCAAAACAACAGGCTCTTTGAGGTTATGTGACCCTATTCATAACTATAACAAATATTTCTTCCACTGAATAAATATTTATTGAACACCAACAATGTGCTGTGTTCCATGACTTCTAGGCCCTAGGGATATATCAGTAGATTAAACAGAGGAAAATCTCCATCCTCATGGGGCTTCTATTCTACTGGGAGGGGGAGACTGGTCCTAAACATAATAAATTAGCAAATTAATTAGCAGATGGAAGATGGTAGGTGCTAATGAGAATTAGGAGGGCAGGAAAGGGCATTGAGGCACGCTGGGGAGCCTGCAAGCTAGGCTCTTAGTAAGAGCGTTCAGTAAAGGCCTTAATGAGAAGGTGACATTTGAGCAAAGACTTAAGGGAAGTGAGGGGGAGAATTCATGCAGATATTGGGGCAGGTGCTCTAGGCAGATGGTTCTAGAGGGGCCAGTGCAAAGGCCCTGAGGCATTCAAGGATAACAAGGAAGCCAATGGCTGCAGCAGAATGCCTGAGGGGAGATTAATCAGAAAGGGATGGGCAGGGGTCCCGGGTCATGGAGAGTCCCAGGTCATGGGGGTGGTAGGCTTTATAAGAACTTTGGCATTTACTCTGAGTGAGATGGGGAGCCATGGCCAGCTTTTGAACAGACAAATGATGTCATCTGACTTATATTTTGAGAGAACCACACTTTTAATTTATTGAACACTTCGGATGGTGCCAGGAATTATGCTAAACACTCTACATGCACTATTCTTCCAATCTTCACGGCAACTTTTAGGGCAAGATTCTATTATTATAATCTAAACTTTAAGAAGTGAGGAAACAGACTAGAGAACTAAGAAACATGGCCTTAGCTAAGAAGTCAAGGGGGCTGGTTGAACCCCAGCCTTCCTGACTCCAAAGCTAGAACCCGTGACCACCTCCTTGTGCCTTGGGGAGGCTGTGGATGGACTCACCATGAGTTGAACCCATTAGACTTCCATGCCCCCTCCGGCCACCTTGTTGGTCATATTCTGAAGAGCACAATGCCGGAAGTGAAAATGGGACCCAACCTCAGTTCTCTTTGTGCTGTCTTTGCATGAAGGACATTTCACCCCTACTTGACTGAATTTAAATCTTTCTCCTTCACATGTGACCCATTGTAGTTCAAATTTCATACTCATAAGCCCAAGCCCATGAAGTCGGTTCACCACAAAGGCACTGATTGAAGCCAAGCATGTGAACATTGCTTAATAGAATGCCTCTTGAAACTTATGGGTCAATAGGCCCCTGAGGTACACATATGACACCCTCCCCCACCCTGTTCCTATCTGACTGACCCAGCTTGGGAGGGAGACCTCCTTAGCACTCCAGAAAGAAGGGCAGATCATAAGTCTCTCGGTACGCCTCAGATTCTCATAGTATCCCAGCATCCTTCTCCAAGTGGCTTAAACTGGTCTTAAACTGGTCCCTTCTAAATCTAAAACATGGTCTACTGAGTGATGCTTGGCCCGTATAGAGCCATTTGTGTGTGCTTGTGAGGTGAGTGTTTAAATAAGGGCTGGGAGAGTTGAGGGTTAGAATTTGAAAAAAGCAGTTGTGCTGAGGAAGGTGTGGTGAGGAGCTGGGACAAACTCAAAGGGCTTCATTTTGCAGCCTCTTCTGATGGGCGACTCTGTGACCCAAGACTTTTAAGCAATTATGAGAGCAAAAGCTTCATTACATTTAAAGTGCTTCTGCACCTGTGATATTGTGATTTATAATAAGATGTATGTATTTGGTCTTCGTTCCCATTGCTGGCACAGAGTTCCTAAAACCACTGGAATTTCCTAAGTAGGGAGAATAATTAAGATGTCTTTTGTTATGTTAATAAGGCGACCTTTGGAAAGCACCCAGGTAACGTGAGGATGGGGGCTGGGTGCCAGGGGACCCAACCATGTAATTAGATGGTTGGACCTTTTAGTCCCTCCCCAAAGACTGGGAAGGGAAGAGGGGCTGGAGGTTGAATCAATTGCCAATGGCCAATGATTTAATCAATCATGCCTATGTAATGAAATCTCCATAAAAACCCAGAAGGATAAGGTTCTGAGAGCTTCTGGGTTGATGAACACGTGCAGATTCAGGGAGAGTGGTGAGCCTAGAAGGCAGGAATGCTCCTCACCCTTTTCCCACACCTTACCCTAAACACCTCTTCCATCTGTCTGTTCCTGAGTTACATCCTTTCATAATAAACCGGTGATCAGGAGTAAAATGTTTATCTGAGTTCTGTGAGCTGCTCTAGCAAATTAATCGAACCCAAGCATGGGAACCCCTGACCTGTAGCTGACTGGTCAGAAGCCCAGGGGACAACCTGGACTCGTGATTGTTATCTGAAGTGGGAGAGGGGGCAGTGTTGTAGGACTGAGCACTTAACCTGTGGGATCTGGTGCCATCTCCGGGGAGACAGTGTCAGAATTGAGTTGAATTGCAGGACATCTAACTGGTGCCCAGAGTATTGCTCAGTGTGTTAAAAACACACACACTGAAATTGGGTACAGAATTGTAACACCTCACTGGGGTGAGAGGTCGTGGGAGTGTACAGGGCAGGAGAAACTCTAATTTGTGGCAGATCAGGCTCAGGTGAGACTCTTCCCAGCACCATTTGAACAAGAGAAGGTGGACTTCTCCAGGGGAGAAGGGCAGAGCCCCTTCCCTGAAGGAGAGTCTGAAGGAGAGGGCGGCATTCATCCAGGCCACTGTGCCAAGGGCCACTGTGGGATTCTAAAGGAGCAGCAGGACCCTTCTGCAGATGTTTCCGTGTTACCTGTGAACTTGACCTTCACCCGGGCTTTATTCCAAGAGCACTCTTGCCCAAGAGGCAGGAGAACGCCTTGGGCTTTGGTGAGGAAGCATCTGGCAACAGAATGAATACCAACCAGGCTGGGGTGGGGTGGGGAGCGCCACCCCTGTGGAGCCTCTGCCTCTTAACAGGCTTGGCTGGAACATCATCCTTTCTGGCCAGTGTGTGGGCAGCTTCTGTCTACATGGGCACACTTCTAGTGTCTACACTACCCTTAAGCGTGGAGCAAGCCTGGGTCCGATGACTGTTTTATTTGCAGCTGCATCTTTCAGAGGAGGAAGGTGGTGAGGGCTTAGGAAGTTTGAGTGAATCTGGAGAAAGTCGGATTCCTGGAGCAGAAGGAGAAAAGGAAGCAGCTTGAAGGGAGCTGCTGTTTGGGGGAGGAGTGGGTGGGGATGCTGACCGGACCACAGACGTTGCCACCTGTGTGAACTCAAGAATCACCGGGGCAAACATTAGTCAGAACTCAGTAGCGCCAGTCCCTTCAGAAAAGATGATACTTAGACCATTCATTCTTTTATTCGGCAATTTTATTTATTTTGCATGATTATCCACCAGGAACTAGGAATGGAGACATATACAGTCCGGTTTCTGCCTTCAGGGAGTTTGCAGTTCAGAGCAGTGCTGTCCAGTGCACCTTCCTGAGGTGCTGGAAATGTTCTCTAACTCTGCACTATCCAATATGGTAGCCACTCGCCACATGTGGGCTATTGAGCACTTGATATATGGCTAATGCAATGGAGGCACTGAATTTTAAATTTTATTTAATTCAAATTTAAATTTAAGTAGCCACACATGAGTGGCTACTGTATCGGACAGAGCAGGTTTAGAGGAGAAATTGATTAGGATGCTTTGGCTGTGAATCACAGAAGACACAGATCAGAATGGACAGGAAGTCTAGAGATGGGGTGGTCCTTGGATTGATTCAATACAAACAGCATCAAGGATTCAGGTTTCTTCCATCTTTCCTTTCTGCCTTCTTTAGCATGTTGGCTTTGTCCTCAATTTGTTCCCTCATGGCCACAAGACAGTTGCCACATCTCTGCCCACAACAGCATCAGTGTGAGAGTTTTCTTCCTGTGTTTCTCTTGCTAAGAATAAACACTTCTTAGAAGCCCCTGCTGCCACTGCCCCAGCATTTCCCCTCTGGTGTCATTGATGAGATTTATCACATGTTGGTTCTAAGATGGATACATGACTGAATGGCCATCACTGGATGGAGGCAGCAGGGTTCACTTTGGAGTCACATGGCTGGGCTGCTGACACTGAACACGGGTTGGGTAGAAAATCGCAAGGGCTGGCCCAGCATAGATTCTAACATGTATGCAGTTCTAACACACACAAACAATAAAGGGTCTAAATGACCTATGAATAAAGTGGTCTGGGAATACAAAGGAGGGAGTGGTAAAGTCTTCCCAGGAGATTTAGAAAAGATAACTTTTGAACTGAGCCTTGAAAAATGAGATTAAAAATAGTCACTTGACACAAGCATGGACGAGCTAAGCTCTGCCAGTAGGTGAGGGGGTGGTCCACATTTCTCTACATGTAAATTTCTTCAGAGAAATGATGGCATCATCCTGTGGCTTTCTCAAGCTATTCTTCTTCTCCTCTTTCATTTCTTTTTTCTCTAAGGAGATAGAGAGGGGGTCTCTTGAACCAGTAGCAAAACACATCCCTAATTTCTTGCTCCATGTGGTCACCATCTATCCATCCATTTATCTACCTCCCTGCACACTCAATCCTTCTTTGATTCAACTTCCTTCTCTTGGAAGATCAGAGATGGAGGAAATTTGGCAAATGAGAGGCAATGTACAGAATAAGCATGAGACACACAAACACACCCCTTCAGGAGACCCCCGGTAAATGAAATCTCTGCCCACCAAAGGCAGCCATAGCTGCTAGTGGGTGTGATGAGGCAGTAGAGATGTATCTCAATGACTGGATGAAGTTTTCAACAGTCAGGCAGGTTGTAGTAAAGGAAAACCATTAGCAATAATAATAGCAAAGATGGAGGTCTGCCCCAACTCTCATCATTTTCATCTTGAGCACCCCCAGCTCCTACCCTGAAGATGGCTCTATCCCATCACTGGTCAGGTGCTGAGCTGTCTCTACCAGCCAGGCCTGGGGCTCATCTACATCCTCTCCAGGGAAACCAGCCAAGGATGTGGCCATATTCTGCTTCAACTGTGGCATCTCATGAGCCCCATCATACCTTGGGTTGGCAGCTGAGGGATTTCCCATCCATTAGTGAGACATTTGAGAGTAAAAGGGGTCCAGAAAGGTCATCTACATAATTTAAGACATTTTCCTCTTGACGTGCATGCATGGGCACACATCCACGCATGCACACACAGAGCTGGAATACTAAGGGCTGTCAGAGGATTGCTTCTCTCGGCTATCGCTTTTTCTCTCCATTCACTAAATTTTACTGAGAAAATGTGGATGACTGAGAAAGAAGAAATAAGTGGTCTGATTTGGGGGAATAGAGTGTGAGGGAAGCTATTATGCCAACAAAATGTTGAGAGTCTTCTAATTTTTAGCCAATTGTTTAAAAGACGACAGATGGTAATGTTTATGAGATGTATAATTCAAGGCAAATCTGTCCAGATAGAGAAGATAAAGCATCTTTAACTTGGCTAACAAATGTTGAGCTGCATTCAGATAAATAAAACCAACCAAACCCAAGGCACATAATTGCAACATTGGAGAGATGGAAAACAATCTTTTTTTAAAAAAAAATAAAAGAATGATACATACGAGAATGAGGAGTTGGGATGTTTCTATCCTTTCCTGCTGATCAGTTATATTATCAGTCACAGGTGAAGGCAGAATGCATCCCCAAATCTTGAATCTTTCTTTAACACCTGTCTACTCTTTCCAAGATCATGCTACATATCAGTTTTTCAGTTCTCCCAACTTTTTGTTTTGAGCCAAATAACATGATTTTTGTTTCATTAATATTTAAGAGTAATTTAGATTGTGCCAGATGATCTTAAAGTTCATTTAACTCAGCTTGAAGATAATATTAAGCTTTCTCCCAGCATAATCTACTACCATAAATGATAGTGTCATCTGCGTATAAATGATGGGCTGAGTATGATAATGAATAGCAAAGATAATCAATATAGAAAGATAACTGCACTGGATTCCAGATAAATCTTTCAAGGATCCATTATTCTGCTTTCAGAGTTAAAGATGTATTGTTTTTGTCCAAATCTTCTAAAGAAAACACAAAAGGTTTTCATGAAATGAGTCTTTTTTTATTTTTGGGGTGGGGAATGTCCACAAATTATACATGTACTGTTTTGCAGATGCAATAATTAGAGTTCACACAGATCATTACTTTATTGGATTGAACAACTGTCTCTTGGCAATTGTTGCTGCTTCTCCTTTTTCTTCTCCTCCTCCTTCTCTTCCTCCCCACTCCTTCTTCTTCTTCCTTCTAAAAATGAACCCTTTTAAATACTGTTTCACTTGGGACTGGCTTGAACCCTTATTTAATTTGCCATAGGCCTATGGAATGCCAGCCCATGATACCATCTAGGGAAATCCTTCGTAGTCTAAAAATATTTGATTTTAATAAATCATATCTTCCCTTTTTATTGACCTAGAACTTATTGATATCTCTTATTTGAATAAAATACAAACTTTGGATAGCTATGTGTCAAATTTGATTTGTAAGAATTAAGGACATATTTTTCTCTCCTAAGAGAAGAGACTATTTTTAAAGTCAAAGAGAAAAAGCATAATAAGGAGGAATGTACAAAAATAAAAGTCAGTGCCAATAGACACGAATTAGTCTGTGGTGGTTGAAGACAGGGGCCTATGGCTGCAAATTCAGTCCTATTTTGTCTTCTGAACAGATGCTGGGCAGAATTATGCAAAATGGTGATTATTCTTCCTTCCCTTCCATCTCTCCTTCCTTTCTTTTATCTCTGATGTCCCATCAGGGCTCCCCCAAACACTTAGGGGTCTCTAATCCACATTAAGGAGTTCTGGGAAGTGCTCTTGAAGTTTTAGAGCTGGTAGAGAAGGTGGGGTTTGCTCCTGGATTGGGAAGGAATGGTTTTTCCACTTTGCAGACTCAGCAAAGCCAGTCACTGTTCTGGGTCCAGGAAGATGGAACAGATGTAAAACATACCAGGGAACATGCCAAGAAGCTTCCTGTGGGCCTGGTTTATCCATGTATCTCCTCTCACAGCCCCTGGGAAGTAAAAGATACCTGATATTTGTTAATGGAATGAGTGAATGTAGTCAGAGGAAGTCTGATGTAGAAGCTGAGAGCTTACTGCTCCTCTACACCATTGGATATATTCAGGCTCTGTACTTCCTGCTCAATTTTGCCCTAAACCAAAAATTGCTCTAAAAAATAATCTTTTTTTTTAAATTAATGAAAAAATAATGTGTATGCTGCTTCCAGTTGACTTGAAACTACAGAATACAGTTTTCTCATGAATTAGATGAAAGCCCCTTTTCAAATGTCTACATATATTGTACAATTTTTTCTTCTCTTAAAAAATAAAACATTATTGAGTTAAAAAAAAAAAAAAAAAAAAAAAAAGCAAACAGCCTTTCTCTTCTGGGACTCCATCCCCACCCCCTGCTCCCAGCTTTGCGTGTACTTAAGGAATCACTTCTTTGACTTCACAGATTTGGAGAGAAAAGACCTTGAGAAGGAAAGCCTGCGAGGCAGAGTTGCCTGAGAGGCAGTGAGTGAAGAGGAATTATGGGGACTCTAGGTGTGGTGGGGAGATCTAGGGGAAGAGGAACTACAGGGACTCTAGGTGTGGTGGGGAGACCTAGGGTAGAAGTGAAGCCAAACTGTTGTGCAAACCTCGCCCTGCCTCATGTCTCCATATCTTGGCCTCGACTGTACTTTATGTCTAGAACGTTCTTGTTGGCCTAGCGAGTTACTAGTCTTCTTCCTTCAAGATTCTGCCCCAACTGTCACCTCCTCTTTGAAGTTTTCTAATCTTTTTTGGTAACATTAAATCTTCTTTCTTTGCCTCTCTAGTACTTTGTATATAACTTTATTAGCACTGGATGTTTATCTCCAGGTGCCTGTCTTCTCCACTAGACTGTGGACTCTGAAGGGCAAATTTTGTTTCTCTTGATTTGTCCTAAGCCTAGCACAGTGCCTGGCACATAGTAGACACTTAAAAGGGGTTTGCTGAATGAGAACAATGGCACCTTGAGGTGGCAGTACGGAAAGAGTGCTGGCAGGCTGCCCTGTACAATTGTATAGGTTGTGCACCTCACATCTGTATGCTGTGACTCAGTTCTGGATCCTTAACATCAGGCTGGAAAGATGGGGAGCTTAGGGCTTGGGAAAAGGATCATCTCAGAGCCTTCTCTGTCCCTCTTCAACTTGTCTCCAGGGCTCTAAAATGACATAAGTTCTCAAGTGTAACACGTTTTCCAGGACCAGAGGGCTTCCCAATTTCCTTTCAAGTCTCCCCATTTGTGGCTCTTGTCTTGGTCTCCCTCAATAGACATCTCTATCTTTCACTGTCTCAATAAATAAATGCCTTGGAGTGTCTGGGTGTGTTTTCACTTGAGAACAGTATTGAGACCAGATCTTCTCCTGTTGGGATCATTTGAAGAGACTAGAGAGGAGGAAATCCTTTTGCCCAGAGGGGAGGGAGGGAGGAGTGAGACGGAAGTGGAGAAAGTTGCAGAGAAAATAGCTTAAAGACCAAGGCAACCTCCTTCAATAATTGGCCAGGGGCCTGCTCTGTTAGCTCTGTCTGGGTAGAAAATGAGTGAATGTACACAGGGGGACCAGAGGGACGGCCAGGTTCTGACCACAAAGGGAGGGAGGCTGAGGCTGAGGGCGGTTCAGCTCCGAGGGCAGGGCCACGCTGGGGGCTGGTGGGGGAACCCGCACAGAAAAGTGGCTCTGCCCTTTGAAGCCCTTTTTCACTTGTCCAACGGTCTGGCCACTAGGGTAATCATCTCATAATGCTCACTGCTTCCTCTGAGGTTGGTTTATCCTATTCTAACAATGATCATAGCGACATATCACCCTAACACATTTCCCCATCTTTAATGGTCACAGGTTAATGGTTGGAAAGGTGCCCGGAGCAAGCCACAGCCCCCTGCAGCCCTCGTCTCCCCATGTGGCACTCATCATGGTGGCACTTGCTGTCTGCTCTGATTGGGCATCCAAAGCCCGTGGAGTGGGACTGCTCTCTTGGAACCGAGGAGGAGATGGCACAGGGACATCGGTTTCCTTCCTTGGGGTAGACTGTATTCTTGGTGGCTCTGCCCCAAGCCAGAACTTTCCCTCTTGAACATAGGGTCTCCTTGGAGGTAAATTAAAAAGCCCATCTCAATAGGCAGAGTCAGTGGTTAAAAAAAAAAAAAAGTCTCCTTCTGAAAGAGTCAGAGCAGAGGGTGGGGGTTGGGCATATCGACAGCGGTGGGAGCTGGGGAGATCTGGCTCAGTAAGAGAAGAGCTGAGGTGTAAGGCCGGTGGGAAGCACACTCCCGGCCCGCTCTGTGGTTGCTCTCCTCAGTAATGCGATAGGAGGAAATCTCTAGCCAGATTTAGGAAGCAGATACGGCTGACTTACCTCATAATGATCAGTAAATTAGGCAAGTGTGAGTCTAGTTATGTAAAGATCTTCTCCCTAAGTACTAGCCACAGTTCTCCAACAAGGACACAGTCAGGCTGGGCTTTGTCACCTCCTGTGCTCCACATTGTCATCTGCTGCTATTGGTGGGAAAAATGATCTCCTCTAATAGCCAGCCTATGAGGTAGATGCCACTTTTATCCCCATTGTACAGATGAGGAAACTGAGGCAGAGTTGAGGGCAACGGGACATAAGAGAACAGGAATTTGAACCCAAGGAGTATGACTCCAGAGCCTGAGCCCTCACCCATGGCACTAGCCTGCTTTGCCATTTTCCAATAAAACGTTTGTTTAGAATCAATTTAAGAGTTTTATCAGGGATCACTGAGAGCAGAAACTTCTCCTTCTGGATCCCTGGATATCTTCACTGGTGCTCAGCTATGGGCACCTGCATTTTTACTTACTGAGTAGGGAAAAGAGAGGGTCTTCAGATTTATCATCCCTCTGGGGGTGGTGCTGGTGGTGGGAAAACCTGTACTAGCACCTCAGCAGGAGTTATGCTTCTGCTCCTAAGAAGCACGATTCCTTTTCACCTTGTCTCATAAGCTCCGGGCTCTGTCACCCAAGATCTGCTTCTCATTTTGCATACCGAGTATCTGCTGATTATTGATTCATCTGACACTGAAAAATGCCCAGTGCTAAAAGGAATGCTGGGTCTTTCAATCTGCTCTCTCCCTCCCTATTTTCTTTATTGCCTGTGTTCTTACTTTATTGAAGAAAACATTCCACTACAAAAACAACATTAATGGTTAGTTCTTTTAATGTCCTAGGCACCTTTCAAAGAAGAACTCATCAAACTTTGTCCAAACCCTGTCAAGGGAAACATGACCACGTGAGCGATGAGATGCCTGAACTTGAACGAAGGGGGTGGGGGAAAGGGGTAGGGGGGTGCAAACCAGAGGCGGTGGGGCACTGGCCGAGGGAACAGTTCACACCGCGCCTGAGACTCTTACCTTGGCAGCACCTTGCACGCCTGAGACATTTTAAGCCTCCCAAAGTCCAGGCCACTCCCTGAACTATTAAAGCAGACTCTCTGGGGGAGGGACCCCAACAGTACAGCTTTTAAAGGCTCTCGTGTGATTCCACTGTAGGCTTCTGATTGCCACACCACAACTTATTATGGAGGCGGCGGGTGGGCTTCTATAAGAAAATGGCCCTGCCAGCCAGCTCACACATGAACCCCCAGAGTGGGTTCCGTGAGTCCTTTACTTGGACTTTCAGTCACATCTGATATTCATGGTGTGTTACTTATCTGTTACTGCATAACAAATTACCCCATACTTAGTGACTTAAAACAGCCAACATTTATTATCTCATAGTTCCTGTGGGTCAGGAATGTGGAAGCAGCTTAGACGGGTGGTTCTGGCTTGCAGTCTCTCATGACGTTGTAGCCAAGATGTTGGCAGAGGCTGCAGGATCCCCTGGCAAGATGACTCCCTTGCGTGGCTATAGGCAGGAGGCCTCAGTTCCTCACCACGTGGGCCTCCCACAAGGCTGCTTGAGCGTCCTCTTGACATGGCAGCTGGCTTCTTCTGGAGTGGGTGACCCAAGAGCCAGAACAAGGAGAAAGCCACCATGACTTTTATGTCTTAATCTTAGTTGTCTTATACCATCACTTCCACCACATTCTGTTTGTTAGAAGTAAGTCACTAAATACAGCCCACAGTTAAGGACAAGGGGAATTAGATTCCACCTTTTAAAGGGAGAGAGAACAAAGAATTCATGGACTTGTTTTAAAACCATCACAGTGGGTATTGGAGATTAGTGGTTTTCCTCATTTTACTCATCTTTTTTCCCAGATGGAGGCCTTCATCCTGGGTTCCAGAGATGCATCATGAAGCCAAATGCACAGCCAGCAAAGACAGTATCCCCTGGTCCAGCTTCCTTCCTTCTTCTCTCTTTCATTCTGGTCCTTGACTCATTTGCCCCAGCAACCCCACAGTTACCCTGTCCAGCTTCTGCTTTCTCTTGTCTGGCCTCAGTGTGGATTGTCAGTCTCTTCTCAGTGTGGTTCTGCTGCTGGGGATGGTCATGAGGGTAGGGATGCTTTGGACCAGGAGGGAGGAGGAGGTCAGTGAAAAGAGGCCCTCTCTGTGGTCTGGCCCCACACGCAGCCCTTTCCCTCAGTGAATCATAATCTCCTGGGAGCGCATCTCCTATTATGCTAATGGAGCGTTTGTCTTATTGCCAGACTTGAATGACATTATACAGGGTCTGGCCTTGAGCTCTTGGAAATTGGAATTAGAGCAGGAGGGAAGGATCTTGTCTACCACATTTGAAACCTGGATTTTAAGTTAATTATACATGATTAGCATAATTTAATTACACTTAGGACAGAAGTTTTCAAAGTGTGTTCTAAGGAACCTAAGCTTGTATGAAGATCTTTGGGGAATTTTGCAAATGTTTTATTGAAAATTTTTTAATACTGTATGTTTTAAATTGTAAACAAATAATATATTCTATACCAGCTTTTAACAATCACCACATAACCTCGTGCCTGCCAACCTAACTTCATGTGTCTGAGCCCAGATATTGGAATAAAGCTTTTCCCGCTATCACTGTTAACTAAAAAGTGTCTTGAGTTTGCAAGGCAAACAGTTCTTTTCAAAACCTGTTAACATTTGCAGCTCCTCATTTGTGGGAATCAGTCTTTCCTCAGGATTATACAATCAAAACAAAATGCTAAAATAAGTTGGATGCTTAGACTGGTATGACTTTGATTTATGACCCTAACTCCCCATTTTAAATTATGCGTTGCAAAAGTTCTCCATTATCTCCCTGATTGACTTCTAATAAATAAAAGTTATGAATTAAAGCCTATAAAATAAATGTTTAATAAAAATTTGACCATTTTAATCTGTTTTCTACATTAGTATTTCAGAATGCTTGCCGTTGAAAATTACAGAAAACCCAACTCAAAATGGCTTAAAACAATAAGAGGATTTGTCATCTTACATAAAAAGAAATTCCAGGGTTGGTGGATTTCAGGGCTCAGCAATATTGTGGAGGACCCAGGTTCCTCCCATTTTCTGTTCTGCCTTCCTCAGAGTGTTGACTTTGGGCTAACCCCCCTCAAAATGGCAAGATAGTTGCCATAGTTTTAAGTATCCCATGTACACATGGAAATATCCAATGGGTGGAAGGGGCAAAGAGTCTCCTCTTAGGAGCAAGTAATTTTTAGAAGCCCCTGAACAGGTATCCCCTGGCATTTCATTGCCTAGAACCTGTCTAAACCAGTCACGGCAAGGGGAAGGCCCGCCATCATTAGCCTTTCCTGAATCATGGACCCTGAACCAAACTGGGGCCCTGCCAGCATGAACGTAGGACAGAAAGGCTGTTGGGACCCTTACTAGCAGTGCCTTCTAGGATTTGGGTTTCTTATATGAATCATTAGATAACATAATTTTGCTACTGAAAAAAAAATTTGTTGGACAAATTAGGAGTATTGAGAACTTTTCCTGGGCCGGCCTTGGGGCTGTTTATGTGGAAAGTTAGTTTTGCTGATCTTGCCCCAGTTTTGCTGGGGAGGGAAGGGAGAGCTCCTGCCTTCATTAGCCTCAGGGCTGCGGCCCACTCTTCAACATGGTTCCTCTCCTCAGTCACACTGCCTGACATCTGCATGGAGAGTAACAGTTTACAAGGTGTTTCACATATATTGGCTTAGGTAATCCCCAAAGGATGATGCAGTCTAGGGGCTCCAAAACCTAGTTGACCATTCCATTATCCCCATCACCTGGTGATCACCTTGAACTAAAGAGAGTCGTTGGTCTCACCTTGGACCCACTGAATCAGAACAGTGGCCTGGGAATTAATTTTTCTCAGAAAGCTCTTACAGGAAAATGCAAGGGGTTTGACATGTTTGGAGAGTTGGTGCAGCTGGATGAGAGGCTGCAGATACGGGCAGCGGTCGGGTGAAGCTGGGGCTCCAAGTTTAGGACTTGGACTTGGTCCGGTAGGACATCAGATGAGCACCTATGCAGTCGCCATCAGGTGGGACACGGCCGACAGGTGATGGCTGTCAAGTCAAAGCAGCATTGGAGAGAGAAAGCAAGACAGGGCAGGAAGAGACTAAGGATACAAAGCCAACAGGGCTTGGATTCTTTTTTTAAAAATTAAAAAAAATTGAAGTATAGTTGATTGACAATGTTGTGTTAATTTCTGTTGTACAGCAAAGTGTCTCAGTTATACATATATATACTTTCTTTTATAAATATTCTTTTCCACTCTAGTTTATCACAGGATATTGAATATAGCTCCTGGTGCTATACAGTAGGACCTTGTTGTTTATCTAGTCTATATATAATAGCTTACAACTGCTAATCCCAAACTCCCAGTCCATCCCTCCCCCAACACCCTCCCCTTGGCAACCACAAGTCTGTTCTCTATGTTCGTGAGTCTGTTTCTATTTCACAGATAGGTTCATTTGTGCCGTATTTTAGATTCCACATGTAAATGATATCATATGGTATTTGTCTTTCTCTTTCTGACTTACTTCACTTAGTATGATAATCTCTAGTTTCATCCATGTTGCTGCAAATGGCATTATTTTGTTCTTTTTTGATGGCTAGGTAGTATTCCATTGTATATATATATATATATATATATATATATATATATATATATATACCACATCTTCTTTATCCATTCATCTGTCGATGAATATTTAGGTTGTTTCCATGTCTTGGCTATTGTGAATAGTGCTGCCATGAACATAGGGGTGCATGTATCTTTTTAAATTATAGTTTTGTCTGGATAAATACCCAGGAGTGGGATTGCTGAATCATATGGTAATTCCATTTTTCCATAGTGGCTGCACCAACTTACATTCCCACCAACAGTGTAGGAGGGTTCCCAGGGCTTGTCTTCTAATTGAATTAAAAGAAAGACCTGAAGTGGCTCCCCAGTGTCTAGCTTGGAGGATTCTGTCTCAACAGCTCCCTCTTCTCTGTCATTAGCTTTCTGGCTGAGGAAGACAACTTCCCTATCCAATCCCCCTGTCCCTCCTAAAGCTGAATGTTCCAGCATTGTCTATGCTCATGGTTTCCTAACCCTCCCTTCTGCCCACACCTGACCATCTGTCATCACAAAAGAACAGTCATAAAAAACCAGGCTTCCACTGAACTTACACACCATAGTTTTTGTCTGCAGGAAAAAGGAATAAATCCATTTCATGTCAGCTGGAGAGGAAACATCCATATACAATCTAAATAAGGAGAGGGGCCATGTGGGGCTAATTTGATTTAAATAAAATGTTAATGTTTAAATGAAGAAAACAAAGAAAAGTGCGTACTAAGGAGCCTGGACTAAACCAGAAGATATTTGAATTCTCAAATTGCTTGCTTGTATTCATTTTTATTGCATTGTATTCTAAATAAAATAAATTTTAATGTTTTGCTGAAACTCTAATAGAACGTATGAATGAACAGCAGAAAGGTTAAAATGAAAATCCTTGAATTTCATGAATAGTAGGAATTTAAGAAACATTCTTTAAAAAAACATTCAGGAAAAGCTCTGACAAACTTACCTGTTTGTTTGTTTTTAGGCAATATTTTATGAGCACCATCTCCAATCTGACCACTTCTATTCTTTCCAAGATTTCTAGGCTGAGTCAGGCTCTGTAGCTGTCCTCCATGTTTGAAAGTCCCTACACGTCCCCACTCATTGCTTTGCTTCCTGGAAACCTGGCTTATGGTTCAGTTGCTGACATATCCTGGTTGAACACAGGAAGCCCACTTCTTTGCCACTGAAATAAAACACATTAAAGGGAGTCATTT
The DNA here is from genome assembly GCF_965194825.1 of Balaenoptera physalus. Classification (NCBI taxonomy): domain Eukaryota; kingdom Metazoa; phylum Chordata; class Mammalia; order Artiodactyla; family Balaenopteridae; genus Balaenoptera; species Balaenoptera physalus. The sequence goes on along the minus strand of NC_138884.1, from coordinate 37,565,284 downwards.
CATATATAAAAGGGTGGAAAGGGTGAAGAACTCTTGTGAATGAAAGTCCACCATCTCATTCACTGAAGAGCAAGTGGGAACAAGGTTGAAAAAGAAACAGAGGTTTGATGAAATTATGCCATTTGCAGCAACACGGATGGACCTAGAGATTATTACACTAAGTGAAGTGAGTCAGAAAGAGAAAGACAAATACCATATGATATCACTTATATGTGGAATCTAAAATATGATACAAATAAACTTATCTATGAAACAGACTCACAGACATAGAGAACAGACTTGTGGTTGCCAAGGGAGAGGGATAAATTAGGAGTTTGGGATTAGCAGATGCAAACTATTATATATAGAATGGATAAACAACAAGGTCCTACTGTACAGCACAGGGAAATATATTCAATATCCTATGATAAACCATAATGGGAAAGAATATGAAAAAGAATATATATGTATGTATAACTGAATCGATTTGCTGTACAGCAGAAATTAACACAACATTGTAAATCAACTATACTCCAAGAAAATAAATTTTTAAAGAAGTTTTGAAACAGTCAATTTTTAAAAAGTGGTATATCTATCCAGTAGAATTTTACTCAACAACAGCACCAAAACTATGATATTGATGCATGCAAATAAATGGATGAATTTCAAAATAATTTTGTTGAGTAAAAGAAGCCAGACCAGAAAAATGGATGTATATTGTATATGATTCCATTTTTATAAAATGCAAACTAATCTATGACCAAAAATATGGTGGTTGTCTAGAGATGATGTGTGGGAAGGACAAAGTACAAGGTGTACAAGGAAACTTTCAGGGGTGATGGATCCATTGAGAATCTTGACGGTGGTGAGAGTTTCACGAGTGCATACATACGTCAAATCTCATCAAATTTACACTTTAAATGTGTGCAATTTATTGTGGCTCAATTCTATGTAAATGAAGCTATAAAAAGAAAAAGCAACAGGAAGAAAAGAGAGATTGAACCTTCTCAGCTGAAAATTTTCAAACAAGATGATTAATCATCATTCTTGAAGGAATTTGTTCTTTATAATTTTACAGCTATTTTTGCAGGTTTATGTTTCCATACTAACCCCACAAGTCATGTCAGTAAGTCCTTTCTATTTTCCAGACGCTTGGGCATAAGGAGACTTGTAGAGACACAGGTTGGTGAAGACATAAAATTTGTCTTTTCTGTTTTGCTTGGTCCCATTTGCAGCTCCTGGTCATTTCAAGGATTCCAACTCTCAGCCTGCGCTGAAGGCGGGAGCCTCCCTCTGTGCCTGGGCTGGCCACTGTCCAGCTGTCCTTTCTCTCCTTCGTGCTCTGGGAGCTCTGATGAAGTGAGTGGCAGCTGTGCGCATTGAGATGCTGAGCAGGAGTTCAGGTGCTGGGAGGAGATTTTCTCCCTTGGGAAGAAGCGGTTCTCAGAGGCCAAACATCTTCCCTGAAGAGAAGCAGAGGGAAAAATCAGAGCAGGGAGAGGTGAAACTGAGGGCAGCCTGTGGAGAGAAGGCGCCATCTCTGCCTGTCGTGGGCCCCTGGGATGCAGGGTTTGTGGAGGTGAGGTCCCAGGGGCCCCCTCCTCCTCCTCATCTTCGCTTGTCTGCATTTTCCATTAAAAGACATCACTGTGGTGTTTGTGATAACGATGCGCAGATCCTCAGGAACAATCGGCTCAATGCAGGACCCAGAGCTGACCTACTTAGACTGTAGGATTAGGGCAAAGGCTTATCAAAATGATACCTTAACAGTAGGCAGACATTGGTGCTCAAGGAGGTGAACAATTCCAGTTAGAATCACTCCTCCCATTGGCCGGAATTATATGTATTGAACATATTTGCTATAATTTATAGAGCAGCTATGAATAGTCAGGCATTGTGTTAGGCACCTTATACACATTATTTATTTAAATCCATACACCTGCCCAGCAAGGAAGTCATTATGATCCGCATTCTACAGATGAGAAAACCGAAGCTCAGAGAACCAGAGTGACCCCCCAAGACCATGTACTTAGCAAGTAGAGCTGCTGGGACTGAACCTTGACGTGTCCAGATCAAAACGCAGTTCTCTTTCTTCCTTGGCAGACTGCTTACTCCTTCCCCAGGCCCCGTTCTGTTAGATGCCACCTGCTTGTCTCGAATCTCTTCTTTCTGTGTCCTGCTCCGGGTTTTGTTTGCCCCTACATCCCAGCCTCCTAACAGGTTGTAAAATACGATGTTAGCTGATAAAGAATTTAGGTATAGCACTCGCATTTTCAGAACAGAAACAAAAATATCAAAAAGCAGTCTGGGCACCGACTTTGGAATCAGGAAGACTCTAGCAGGGTCAGAAGTACACAGTATGACTGAACTTTCTTGAGATTTCCAAATCTCCCTTCCCAATCCCGGTAGACATCGCTGACCTCCAAGCTTTCTCAAAGCAGTCCTAAGCAATCTTACCATCAAGGAGACAATTTCAAAGTGTGAGGAGCGTGGGTGAGCTCCAGGCCTCAGGGTTCCCCAGGTGGACGCTGATGCCAGGCCTCCTCTCTGTTCATGGAGCCAGACAGGTCTGCCCTGAGGGGCCATGACATTCATTTGTTTCCCTGCCCTGGTCTGCCAGGGCCTCAATGTCCTCTCATAAAAAAGCAAGGGGCCAGGAAGTGCAGACCAGGGAAACAAGAGAAAATGAAAGCTCTTTTGGGAAAGGCAACCGTGACAAATTGAAAGGGTGGAGGAAATACTAGCTCAGACAAGAGAGGGGAGAAGGCTGCAGGAGAATAAGCAAAAGGAGTCTGTGTCTGTAGCCCCTGGACCAGCGGAACGCTGATTTGTTTCTTATAAAAAGAGATGTGTTATTCTTTTCCTCTTCTCTTGGCAAATAATGACAAAGAAGAATGGTTGCAGAGTTTACTGAAATGGAATAGTCTGTGGGGTATTCCGAGTGAATGAAATGTGTTCTTATCATGTTCCCCACTGACTTGTTTTTATTTCAAATTGCCTACAACAGGTGCCCAAGTCTGGGCAAATTATAATAGCGTACCTTGCAACAGCTGTGCCTGGAACACGCCTAGAAAGAGTCAAAAAAGGTTACACAACATGATCGGTCTCCTATGGCTTGGAGCAGCTCTAGAATTTAAAACATTTCCTTGTCCTTGAGTTAAATCCAGCCCTTGTGATGTGTGTTCTGTAACTTAATATGAAAGGCTGCTGATGGATGGGTTGAGACTGTGGCCACCAAAGCTGGCAGTGGGCACCTGCTGGAGCACGTGCATCCTGAGTGGACACAGTTCTGCAAATACAGCCTCTGAGAGATGGGGCTGTTCAGTTTTTCCCACACCTGTAGTTTAATATGGCTGGCACCTACACCTAAGATACTTCTCAAGCTGCAGCCCAAATAGAATGAACTGTAGTTTCTGAAAATATTTCTGGCACCTTAGTTTCCACTCTTTTTCTCCAACTCAAGTAAACATATATGAATGCAAGTGAGTGACAGTGGTGCCATTAAATCTGTTCTAATTTGATACAAAAAATAAAATAAAATCCCCAAACTTCATTTCTTTATTTGTAACAGACTCATAGAGGCATGACCTACAGTTGATGCTGGTACCGTATGATCCAGTACTGCAGCTGAGAACCATTGGTTAAGAGGACTGTCTTAATTTGATAAAATATGTCAGTCATATAGAACATAATACAATTTTTTTCCAAGTATTTTTCTACATGTGATTTGAAATGGAACAGAACACTTTCAGAGGGCAGATGGTTAACCATGTGTCTCAGTCAGGATTCTGAGTTGCAAGCAACAGAAACAGATTCTGGCTGACTTAAGCAGAAAAGAAACATATAAAAGGGATAACGTTGAGCTCACAGAGTTGTTGAGGCACTACAGGGCCTGTGCATTCAGAACAATATCCCCAATCAGGCTGCAGAGCTTGCCTGGCTAGGGCACTGTTGCTGCTGAGCCTGAGATGAAGTGGCCAGTCCTACCCACACCACCAGCATGAGCACTGCCAGTCCAGCAGCTCCAGTTTTCTGTAAACCCTGCCACTACCAGAGACCTATGAGGTAGCCCCAGATGTTTGGCCAAGTGGAGGGCATGGGTTGGAATCCCAGAAAGTGTTTTAGAGTCAACATATTATGAGGGAAATCAGTAGATAAACTTAATTCTGACATTTTGCTGGACTGTAGGCAAAGCCACCGTATTTCTTGTTTGCATCTCCATCCCCAGGCCCTAGCATATTACCTGGCACTTAGAAAGGGCCCAATAAGCATTTTTGGAAATGAAGTAAAATTGAATTTTAAATTTAGAAGCACCCTTTCCAAGGGCTGACTGCCAGTCGCTATTGCAAATTAGTTCTAGCAAATCAAATTAAATTAGGAACCAATCAAAAATAGACTCTCTAAGCCCAGTGATTGTGTTCACTTACCTCCCATGGCATTGCCCTTAGACCTCTGGGTTAGTGGTCGGGTGGTTTGTTTTTATGCACAATGGCACCTTTCCTTTTTCTGGCAGTAACTGTGTGTGCCTGTGCTTGTCCATCCAAGTGAGCATGTTGACTGAAGTTTATTTTGCTAACAAGAAATGAAACTATCACCAGCCTTCATCTGGAGATGAGGGAATTTCCCAGAGTATTTGCTTCTGTTTTGTGACACTTGTCTCTTCGAAGGGGAGGAAAAATAGAACAGGGAAGGTCTTTCCCTGTGGGCAAAAAAAATTTTTCAAAAGCCTATTTGTAGTGTGTGGACCATTACATGGTCCTCACATTACGTTCCTGTTGAATTACCCTAGATGCTTTGCCCTGTTTGTTTCTTCCTGGTCCTTTGCAGAATTCCCGAGTACAAGACTGGAGAGGAGAGGGTATTGCAGAAGATCGTTCTGAAGAAGATTCAGCAAGATGGTCAGTGTTAACACACAATTATACAATTAGTGTTTGAACTGTGCTGTAAAATGGCAGTGTGGATTACTTCCCATGGTGTACATGCCAAAAATAGTTTTAATTGATTCTGAATAAATCATAAATTTTTATACCCTTGATTCAGAAAAATATCTTTTAAAGTTTAAAGGTCCAAAATCTCAAGGTCATTGGTTAGGAGAACAGAGAAGTGTTTTGAAATGATCATGAACTAGATTCCATCTGTTTTAAGTTCAATCGGATTAAAGCATGAATGTGCCCATTCTCTGCCACAGTTATTTTCTTGGGGTGAGGGGGTTACTTTTAGTACATATATGTGTGTGTTAAGTTTCTCTACATGTATGCTCTCCCTCTTTGGTGCAGAAATTATTTTTTTAAATGATTTGCCTTCTTCAGTTTTGAAAAATGTACCATCTTGATTCCAATTATGTTTAAAATAAGTATATGTGAATTAAAAATTATCTCTGAATGGGATAATTAATGGGTATTGAATATTTCCCTTTTCCTCTGTAGCTTCCAATTTTTCAGTAATGAGTGTGTATGGCTTCCATGATCAGAAAAAAAATACATATTACAGGTATTTTTTGCTACATGACCTTCTTGCATTCTTAAAAATTCCCATTCTGCAAATTCATGCACCTAAAATAACAGAGTTTATGGGGAAAATAGGATTGGAGCAGATCACTCAAACCTATGGAAGTCTGAAACCAGAATATTTATAAAAATCAATAGCAATCCTAATAAAAAGAGTGGCATAGGTGAATATATGAAGCTTGGGGTTCATATACTTCCTCTTTTGCAATATATGTCTTGGAGGACATTCATTTCTGATAGAGAACATTTTCATCAATATTAAAATTTGGATTTAAGGTATAGCCTTCTTCATGAATTCATTGTTTTAACATACAGCATAATATCTTGGCAGCTTCTTTACCTTCACTTTCAACCTGCTCAGAATAGCTTAAGATAGTGGAAACATAAGGTACTGAGTCACTGAACCAGACAATATGTGTACTACAGAAAAGTCAAGACTGGAGAGTTCCAGTGTTTTCCTGAATTTTGGCGTACATTTGTAAGACTTTAATTTTTGAGAAAGCTTGCCTGAGGTTGCTTCAAAGTGCTAATGTGCCAGGGGAAATTGCATAAGACCCAACGCTATTTCTGCATTATACTGACTGCATTCCGTACTTGTTGATCACTTGTGAGCTAATTTATATGACAGAAACATGCATGGCCACAGAACAGAGTGTTTAAAAATTCTAGGCCCGGTCATTGCAGTGCCTAGACTGTAGAGAGCTGTAAAGAGCAGTAAGAAGAAAAGTCTGGAAAACTAAAAAATTAAAACTTTTCTTGAACCATACAGGAAAAGCCAAGAAGCCTAAAATCTAAGGAAAGATGGGCTTCTTTCCCAAAAAGATGAGCATGAACACTGGTTCACCCTTGGCAGAGCACGGGAAGAAGAAGTCTCACGTTCCGTCCTCTTGGGTAAGAAGAGTTTAGCTAAAATGTTAAAGAATTGCCAAAAATGAGGTGGGCTAGTGTGAGGGTATAGAAACGAGGGAGCCACACACATTAGGGACACTGCGTCCATGTCTTTATGAACTTCTCTGGGTGCTCATCTCTTGGGTAAGATTGGGGATGGGGTGGGAGACCTGAGAAAGCAGACCTGGAGGAAGGAGCAGTGGCCACTGCAGGGAAGGTACAAAGCCTTCTCTCCTATGGAGCAAAAGCCTTGAGCTCCTGAAGGTGAGCAGCAAACCCCTGACACCTTCAGGACATAGGGAAGGGGTAAAGAAGAGCACCTCTACCTCTAGTCAGGAGGCACTCCTGGGACCAGGATCCTACACCAATACCAGGAGAGGTCTCCTACTGCTGGAGGAGGGCAGAAAGCTCCTGCCCATACAGGATGTGATACAAAAGATACAAGGTGGAGTTTGGCTGCCAGAGAAAGGAGGAGCAGGATCACTGAGAAAACCCCCAAACTGAAACTGAAAACATAAGGCCTGCCTAAGGTCGAGGGTGAGCCAGGACAACAAAGAAACCACCCCCCACACCCACCCATCTTCCACCACCAGGGTAGCAAACCTCAAGTAACAACAACAGTTATCTTCCTCTGGATGAGAGGCGAGAGCATTGAAAGAGACACTTTTTGAGGCACAGGCGCATAAAGAAGGCTGAAAAATGAGGCTAGAGTACGTGATACCCTAAGCTTAAGGCAAAGTTAGATCAGAGTTTCTTAACAGTGTCACTATTGACTTTTTGAGCCACATAATTCTTGGCTGTGAGAGGCTGTCCTGTACATTGTAGGGTATTTAACAGCATCCCTGGCCTCTACTCGCTAGATTCCAGTATCATCCACCTCCTCCAGTTATGACAATCAAAAACATCTCTAGACATGGTTAAATTTCCCCTGGAGGCAAAATAACTCCTTGTTGAGGACCACTGCATTAGAGAAATTTCAAGTTAGTGTACTGAAGATGGCCGTAAGCTTAATAAAACTCAAACTCATCTTAACTTCTGACTAGATTGACTCAACCTCACACTAAAGGTCTGGAAGAAAAGGCATACCCGTTTCCAGACTTAGATAATATTTACCTCAGTCTCTATTATTCTACACATGATGTCTAGCACTCCACAAAATACTGAGACAGACAAAAAAGCAAGAAAAACCAATTCATTGTTAGGAGCCAAATTTATCCTCAGACTAAAACTCAGAGACAATTTGGATGTTGTTACTATCAGACAGGAAAAACTATGATTAATATTTAAAAGCTCTAGTGGGCCAATGAACAACATGCATGAACAGATGGAGAATTTGCGTAGAGAGATGAAAACCATAAGAAAGTCAAATGAAAATAATAAAAATGAAAAAACAAGATAACAGAGATGAAGAAAGCCTTTGAGGGCACACAAATATAATTAACACAGCTGAGAGTCAGTGAACTTGAAAACAGGTCAATAGAAACTACACAAACTGAAACACCAAAAGAAAAAAAAAGTGAGAGAGACAGAATAGAATTGTGGGCCAATATAAAATGGTCTAATGTACCTGTAATTGAAATCTCACAGGGTAAGAAAGAGAAAAGGGTAGAAGAAATATTTGAAGAGATAATGGCATAGAATTTTCCAAAAGTAAAGAAAAACATCAATTGACACATCCAAGAAGCTCAGAGTACCTCAAGCAGGAAAAACAAAAGAAGGAGGAGGATGTGAGGAAGAAGGTGGAGGAGGAAGGAGGAGAGAAAAAGGAGGAAGAAGAGGAGGAGGGTAAACAATACACATGACACATCACATGCAAACACCTGAAAACCAAATATAAAGGAAAAGATAAGAATTACAACTGATTTCTATTCCAAAATAACACAATTCAGAAGACAGTGGAATGAAAAATTTAAAGTACTGAAAGAAAAAAAACCCCTGTCAATCCAGAATTCTATACCTAGAGAGAATATTTTTCAAAATGAAGGTGAAATAAACACTTATTTAGACAGGCAAAAGCTGAGAGAATTCATTACCAGCAATTCTGTACCTCAAGAAATACTAAAGTAAGCTCTTTGGGAAGAAGAACTATGATATCCAACAGAAACTTAGATTTACCTCCCCTCAGTAAAGATCTCTGGAAATGGTTAAAATGAAGATAAAAATACTTTTTCCTTATTTTTAATCATTCTCTAAAACAAAAAATAATTAACTCTCTAAAACAGAAGTAATAGGAATGTATTGTGGTTTTATTGCATCTGCAAAATATATGACAATAACAGAACAAAAGATGGGAAGGAGGAACTGGACGTTTACTGTTATAAGGTCTTTACACTATACGTTAAGCCTTATAATATAATTTAAAGGTAGAGTGTAATTAATTAAGGTATATATTATAAACTTAAGGGTATCCACTAAATATTTCTTTAAAGAGGTCTAAATAATAAGCCAATACTATAGATAAAATTGAATACAATTATTCAATCTAAAAGCAGGCAAAAAGAGAAATAAAGAGACAACATATGGAGCAAATTTTAAAAAGTATCAAAGTGATAGATTTATGTCCAAATATATTAATAATTGCATTAAATTTAAATGACTAAATACATCAATTAAAGACAGAAATTATTGAATTGTATAAAAAAGCAGTATCCAAACTAGACACTTTTTACAAGAAATCCACTTTAAATATGAAGATTTAGGGAGGTTAAAAGTGAAAGGACAGAAAAGGACATACCATGTAAACGTTAATCAAGAGAAAGCTAAAGTGACTATATTAATATCAAACAAAGTAGACTTTAGAACGAGGAATATTACCAGGATTATGAAAGGATGTAACATAATAATAAAGGGGTTGATTCATCAAGAAAGCATGACAATCCTAAAGAGATGTGTACCTACAACAGTGCTTCAAAATACATGAAATGAAAACTGATAGAAATAAAAAGAGAAAAGATAAATCCAAAATTATAATTGGAGATTTCAGCTTTCTTATTTCCTATTTCCTAGGTAGAACAAGTGGACAGAAAATCAGTAAGGAGATAGAAGATTGAACACTATCAACCAGCTTAACTTACTTGACATTCATAGACACTCCACCTAGCAACAGCATAATAAACATTCTCTTTTCAAGTGCACATGGAACATTCACAGGATAGATCGTATTTTGGATCATTAAAAAATCTGAACAAATTTCAATGAATTGAAATAATACAAAGTATATTCTTTGATCAGATTTCTAGTTCAATAGAACTAAACTAGAAATCAACCACAAAAAGATTATCTGGAAAAGTCACAAATATTTAGAAATTAAATAATATATTTCTATTTAACCTATGGTCAAAGTCACAAGGAAAATTAGAAAAATTTTTGAACGGAATGAAAACACAGCATATCGAAATATGTGAGGTAGAGTTGAAACAGTGCTTAAAAGGAATACATCACTATAAATATCTAATTAGAAAAGAAGGTCTAAAAATCAATCAAATCAATCTAAACTTTCACTTTAAGAAACTATAAAAAGAAGAAAAAACTAAACCTAAAATAAGCAGAGAAAGAAATAATAAAAATGTGAGCAGAAATCAGTAGCATTGCAAACAGAAAAACAATATAGACAGGCAATGAGACAAAAAGTTGGTTCCTTAAGATCAATAAGGCTGATAACCTTCTACCCAGATTGATTAAGAAAAAAAATCTCAAATACCAACATAAGGAATGAAATAGGGAACATCACTACAAATCATACAGACATTAGAAGGCTAGTAAGGGAATACTATGAAAAACTTTATGTCCATGAATTCAACAACTTGGATGAAAGAGCAAATTTCTTAAAAGGTATACTTAAGAAGCCATAGATAACCTGAATCATCATATATCTTGTTAAAGAAATTTATAGTTAAAAACCTCTCTATAAAGAAAAATCAAGCCTAAGATGGCTTTACTGCAAAATCCCACCCGATGATTTTGGCAAAAAATAGTACAAATATTACACAAGCTTTTGCAGAAAATAGGAGAAAAGCAACCATTTCTTAACTCATTTATGAGGCCAGCATTACTCTGATACCAAAACCAGATAAAGATATTGCATGCAAAGAAAACTACAAACTAATATCCCTCACGAATATAAATGTAAATTTGTCAACTGAATATTAGAAACATTGAACACAGCAATACATAAAAAGGATAATACATTATGATCAAGTGGGGTTTATTCCAGGAATGCAGATACATTCAACACTTTAAAAACTGTTCAGTGTAATTTACCACATAAACAGATTAAAGAAGAAAAACTATAATACATGACTACTTCAACAGATACAGAAAAAGCAACTGATGAAATTCAAAGTCTGTTCATGATCTATCTATCTATCTACCTGTCTATCTATTTATCTATCTATCATTTATCTATCTATTCTCAGAAAACTAAGAATAGACTCCTCAATCTGATAAAGGGCATCTACAAACAGCATACAGCTAACATCACACTCGATAAGTGACTGAATAATTTCCCAATAATTTGGGAACAAGGTAAGGATATCCATTCTCACCACTTATATTCAAAATTGTCCTAGAAGTCCTAGACAGTACAATAAGACAAGAAAACAAACAAACAAAAATGGCATACAGGTTAGAAAAGAAGAAATAAAACTGTCTCCACTTGTAAGTACCATAATAGTCCATATAGAAAATCCCAAAGAATCTACAAAACAGCTACTAGAATTAGTAAGTAAAGGATGAAGGCTACAACATCAATATACCAAAAGTGATTGTATTTCTATACACTAGAAGTGAATATTTGTAAATTGAAATTAAATATACACCATTTAAAATAGAGTGCCATTTACAATAACACCTAAAAACATTACATAGGTTAACATCTAACAAATATGTGCAAGATCTATATTTTAAAAACTATAAAACTTTGATGAAAGAAATCAAATAAGACCTAAATAAGTGAAGAGATAGACTATGCATATGGGTTGGAAGTTTCAACATTGTTAACACAATAATTTCCCCCAAACTGATCTATAGATTCAGTGCAATCCCAAGTAAAATCCCAGTAAGAATTTTAGTAGAAATCAACAAGCTGCTTCCAAACTGTAAATGAAATGGCTTCCATGGTGGCACAGTGGTTAAGAATCTGCCTCCTAATGCAGGGGACACGGGTTTGAGTCCTGGTCCAGGAAAATCCCTTATGCCGCAGAGCAACTAAGCCCATGTGCCATAGCTACTGAGCCTGCGCTCTAGAGCCTGTGAGCCACAACTACCAAACCCACACACCACAACTACTGAAGGGGCTCCACAACTACTAGAGCCCCTGCTCGACAACAAGAGGAGCCACTGCAATGAGAAGCCCGTGCACTGCAACGAACAGTAGCCCCCACTCAACACAACTAGAGAAAGCCCGTGTGCAGCAATGAAGACCCAACACAGCCAAAAATAAAATAAATAATTTTTTAAAAAATGTATATGAAAACTAGAATAGCCAAGGCAATTAAAAAAAAAAGGTTTGAGAAGCTTTGCTACCTATTTCAAGGCTTATTATACAATACTCAAGATATTCTTTTATTGGTGAAAGGATAGATCAACTGAACAGAATAGAGAGTCTGAAAATAGAACGACACATATATCTTAAGTTGATTTTCAACAAAATTACAAAGGCAATCCGATGGAGAAAGGATGACTTTCAGTGACTAATGCTGGAAGAATCAAGACACCTATATAACAATAATAATAATAATAATAACTATAATGGTAATAATAACTTCAACCCATACTTCTATTAAACTTCTAGAGGAAAACATTGGAGAAAAATCTTTGTTACCTTGAGTTAAACAATGACTTCTTAGATACAGAATCCAAAAACCATCCAACTGATAAATTGAACTTTATCAAAATTGAAAACTTTGCTCTTTGGAAGACAGTGTTACAAAAATTAAAGAAAAAGAAAAAAACCACAGACTGGGAGAAATATTTGCAAAACAGATATCTGATGAATGGCTTATATGTAGAATATATAGATGTTAGAATATGGATGTCAAGTAGACTTATTGTGATCATTTATATATTTACATATATTGAATCATTATGTTGTGCATGTGAAACTAATATAAAGTTATTTGTTAATTGTATCTCAATCAAAAAAAGAATATAGAATTCTCACAACTGAATTATAAGAACACAAATAACTTCATAAAATAATGGGCAAAAAATTTTAATAGACATGTCAAAAAAGAAGCTATATGGATGGCCAATAAGCACGTAAAAAGATTGGTCATTATGGAAATGTAAATTAAAAGCACAATGAGCTACAACTACATATCTATTAGAATGGCTGAAAGAAAAGAAAACCCAATGATAATAAGTGCTGGTGTGTGTGTGTCTATAAAACCTGGAATTTTCTACAGGGCTGGTAGGAGTGAAATGATTGAGCCGTTTTGCAAAACAGTGTGGTGGTTTCTTATAAAGGTAAGCATACACTTACTAGAGGACTCAACAATCTCACTCTTAGGTCTTGATCAGAGAAAAATGAAAACTCATGGTCACATAAAAACCAACATTTGAATGTTTATAGCAACTTTATTAGTAATCACCAAAAAATTGGAAATAACCCAAAATGTCCTTACATTTATTTAATGGATAAATAAACTGTGGCACATCCACACACTTGAATACTTTTCAGCAATACAAAGGAACAAGCTACGGATGTGTGCAGCTTGTGTCTATTCAAAGTGAATCACGCTAAGTGAAAGAAGTCAGATCCAAAAGGCTACATACTGTATGATTCCAACTCTATGATATTCTGGAAAAGGCAAAACTATGGAGACACACCAGATTGGTGGTTGCCAGGGCCTGAGGCTGAGCCAACAGGGTTGACCTCAAAGGGGCCTAAGGGAAATTTTGGGGATGATGGAAATGTTTTATATCTTGATTGTGGTAGTTACATGGCCGTATGCTTTTGTTAAAACAGATAGAGCTGTACACTAAAAAGATCGAATTTCACTGTATATAAATTACATCCAATAAATTGTAAATCTGAAAGAAATCTAAAATGGTTAACCAGGGCTTCCCTGGTGGTGCAGTGGTTAAGAATCTGCCCGCCATTGCAGGGGACACGGGTTCGAGTCCTGGTCCAGGAAGATCCCACATGCTGCGGAGCAACTAAGCCCGCGTGCCACAACTACTGAGCCTGCGCTCTAGAGCCCACGAGCCACAACTACTGAGTCCACGTTCCACAACTACTGAAGCCTGCGTGCCTAGAGCCCGTGCTCCACAGCAAGAGAGCCACCACAATGAGAAGCCTGCGAACCAGAATGAAGAGTAGCCCCCAATCGCTGCAACTAGAGAAAGCCCGCGTGCAGCAACAAAGACCCAACACAGCCAAAATAAATAATTAAATAAATAAAATAAAGTAAAATGGTTAACCAAACTAGTTCCCCAAGTGATCTGATGTCTACCACTGATGAAGATTGGGTGCTGTTTTCTGGGTGGGAAAATGTGGGATCCAAAGGGCTCAGGGTCAGATAACCTCCCTGCAGAGCAGACATTGGACGGGCTTCTTGGGGGTGGGCAGGTTTCTGGGCCCAGCACTGCTCCCCTCGCTAATGCTTGCAAGTTGCCTTCTGACCGGTGCCCATTGGGAGCTGAGATCCCCCCATGCCCGCTCCTGCAGTACGCCGATCTGGGGGATTCGGAGCAGCCTTCTGATACACTCGTGACCTGCCATTGTGGGTGCCACACCACCACCAGTCTCCAAACCCAAAGTGAAGTTCAAGCTTCTCCTCCTAGCTCCTGGAGGCAAACCCTCAGTGCACGTGAAAGCATCCCAAAGCCACCAGAGGGGTGTTTTGATCAGCGTAAACCGTTTTGCGCAGCCTGTGCTTTCAGGGGCCAGGCCAGGAGTTAAGACCCTGTTGTTAACAGTCACTTTATCCTCTCTGCCCACGCCATGGAGCCTGGCAGGAAGGCAGTTGGAGCAGCAGGCAACAGATGTACACAGGCTGCTGAGCGGAGGCCCAGCGGGTAGGATGAAGGCAGTGGGAAGGCCAGTCTGCCCACAGCGCTGAACGGCCCTGCTTCCTTGGGGTTAAGCATAACCTTGCTTGCTCCGTGAAGCCCCTCTTCCTTTGCATTTATAAACTTTTCCTCATGCACTGATTCCATTTAACTGCTAGGTAACTAGCTAGAACTGAAAGTGGGACCTGCAATTTGAAGCCCTGTACTTTGAGAAATTGTGTGTTTGTACTGCTGAGGTTCTAGGAAGGTAGCAATAAGGAGGAAGAGAGAAAAGAAGGATGGAGTAGTCACAGATTAAAAGAAAGGAGAGTCACAGCTGAAGGACCTGAACTGATGCTTCTGTCTCTATCACGGATAATCTTTCCAACTGCCCCTAAGCCCTGACTTGGCTAAAACGATTTGGCCCTTTCTGGCCACACTTCAAAATGTCTAGCCAAGACAGCTTGGTAGGACAGAGGGGAAAGGGGTCCTTTAAGAGCCCGCCCTGCAGGAATAAGGTGTGTGCTTAAAGCTCCTATGGTCCTCCACTTCCCCAACAGATGACAGAGGAAAGGCTTCCCGAGCTTTCTACAGCAGAAACCTGCTGGCAAGGCAAACATCACCTGGCCCCCCGCCAAGCCGAGCAGAGATGCTGCGTGGCAGACACGGGAGACAAGGCGGTGAGCCTTTGTGCAGCTTTGGTACCTGGAACAAAATATGCTGAGCCGCAAAGAATGGCTTTCAGATGTCACCACTGCCATCTGACATCGCGTTTCAGCTGTTCACGTCTTCATTACTGTGCTGCAGGACCCACTGAGGCGGTTACCTTGTGTGAGACAGACTTATGTCGCGTGGGTTACTGTACACACCGAGCAGTGACGCTCACCAGGGGGTGTCAGGCCGATTGCCAGACCTCAAGGTGCAGAAGCTCTGCGTCTATCGGTTGCTTTGGGGGTGACTGTGTGTGCATGTGTATGTGCCCATGTGTGTGTACGTGTGTACATCCCTCTTTCAGGCCCCACGGTGTAACAGCTGAAAGGGATCGGACTCCCCACTACAGGAACTTGTTCTCTGCATGGTTTTCTCATCTCCCTTTGCTTCCGTCAGGCCTCCCTCCCAGCCCATCTGCTAGATCCTTCCTCTCCCCCTCTCTCATGCTCCTCTTTGAGGTGGTAACTAACCAACACAGCAATGCCCTTGAGGCTCCCCTTCCAGCCTCTTAGACTCTCTCAGATTAATGGAACAGAAACATGTGCTTGCATCTGATGCCAGTAATCATATCCTGAGTGACCACAGAGAGGGAGATTAAGCAGAGCTCCTGGCCCGGCCCCGGGGGATACGGTTACAGGAAGAAAGCGTTTCTTGACAGCAATGGCTCTGGCTCCGTCTCACCTGCCTCCTCCTCCTTTCCCAGACTTGTTAAGTCCCTTGAATATTTTCCATAAGATTAATTAAAATCTATCCAGCAATGGTCCTAGTCACTCAAGTACTGGGTTTTGATCTACTTTTTTGATTTGCATTCATGGATGTGAGCAGAACGTATTTCCATATTCCTGCCTTTGATAAGTAGACTCTCCTTTGGATGTGTGTTTTCAAACAGTGAAAAGTAAACAAATGTATGGTTATCTAGCCTGATGACTTAATTCAACAAACATCAACCATGAGCAAATTACTCTTTTGGAAGAATGCAATCCCTGCCCAAAGGGTAGTGGAAGCAATGAGGCACATACTCAAAATGCTGTGATGTGAGGTCGTGTGTGATGAGTGTGGTGAGAGAAACACAGGGAACCCAGGGAGCACAGGGAAGGGAAAGCACTCCTGGCTGGGGAAACCCAGGAAGGCTTCTGGGAAGAAGTAGCACTTGAGATGAGCCTTGAAGGGAAGGTAGGATTTTGGTGAAAACAAATAGGAAGAAAATAAGCATTACATGAGAAAGGTTCAGCTTGAGCAGAAGCCCAGAGATAAGAGGACACAAGGTATTCGGAGATGAATGGGAATTTGAGTTAAATTGCAAAAATTTATGCTAAAGAGGAAGTGATGAGAAGTGGATCTGGAGGGACTTGAATTATGAAGTGTGGAATGTCAGGCTTAGGAGTTGGGTAGAAATACAGCAACAGCAATGGGAGCCATTGAAGGTTCTAGAGCAGGGGAGTGACAAGATTCTGTCCTCTTGATTGGACTTTAAGAAAAGTACCCTTGAAGAAGCACACTATGTAGATTGTGTGGAGAGAGGTGTGGGAGGGGGAGAAGATAGAGCTGGATCAGTGAGGATTTGGGCAATGGTTTGGAAAAGAGTAGAAAGTAAACACTTGATGGGACTGGAAAGAGACATTGCAAAGAGAGAATCTGGCAACTGGTTGGATTTGGGAGGTGAGGCCAATAGGTAGGTGAGAGATAATGTTAAGGTTGGAGAGTAGATACCGGAAGGGTGGTGGTGCCATTGAGAGAGGGGGATGTGAAGGGAGGAACAGATCTGGAGCAGCAAATGACCAGTTCAGCCTGGAATATTTGGACGTCCAGGAGAGGCGCCTGGGAAGAGACATCCCTCGGGGGAATGGCATCGGGGGGTGTTGACAAGAGAGATTGGATGTAAGGACCATCCATGTGGAGGTGTCAGGTGAGGCCCCAGAGCAAGGGGGATAGTAAAGGGACAGCAGGGGGTGGGCAGCTAAGCTCAGAAGCTCAGATCCCTGAGGAGATGGGCACATTAAGAAGAGAGGAAGGTTTCCTGTCCCAGAAACCAAGAGATTTCCTGACAAATGCTGAACCGGTTGAGGATTAGGACTGGGCCGTGGCTGCCAAGGAGGAGGTCCCCGGGTGCTTCCTGCGGCTCCATCAGGAGAAGAGAGAGACGGGGCAGAAGGCAGATCAGAAGCCGGTGGAGGCGAGTGGGTGGTGAGGAAGTGTGGCACAAGTGTATTTTCTGGAGAGCTTTTAAAAATAGGACGGAGGCCCCCTGTGTGGGGATGGGGAAAGGGTCTCCTTTCTGGGAAGCAGGAAATGGACTCTGGAGCCTACGGGGAGCCCAAACCTGAGATCTCTCGTGGGTGTTAGTAATACGATTTCCCTCGGAAGCCAGAAATCCTGGCATGTGTCCTCGCTGGGGGAGCTGAGGAGTCGCTAGTTTGTACATCTAGAGGCACTTGTTAGTCCGAAACCAGGCCCGCCTTCAACACGGCCCAGCGCAGCTTACCCCAGAGGGCAAGCACTGGCTTGGTGGTTTCTAGACTGTTCTTGAGCCTGGTTTTAGGCACCAGCCTGGGGTGACCAGGAAGCACTGTTCTTCCGGGACCCTGATAGAGGCACATGAATAATAAACAAAGGGACGTGTCAGTTTCCACTGTCCCTTTTACGTTCCTCAGAAGAAAAAAGTCTGTCCTTTCGAAGACAGATGAGGTTAATTGATCTTTCCTCAGGAGAGGCTGTCAAACAGAAAGAAGTCCCACAGGGGATGTGACAGTGCCCTAGGACGCCCGATTATCTTGGTTTGGGGACAGCAGGAACTCGACCGCCCGCGGTGGGAAAGTCTCCCCGGACCAGCCCAGCCTCACCTCCCAGGACTGCCCCCCCTGACCCCCCAAGTCGAGCCGCCAAGATGCTGCCAGAGCCACCTGTGTGTGTTTTAAAAACATACGCCCTGGCTTTGACCAGCTCCTGGAAGGAGAAACGTCCAGAGTCTGGATTTGGGGCCTGTGGATAAGTCACTTGTTACCAGAGGAGGTTAGCAAGTCTCCACCACCGTTCTGGGGGAGGCCACTTCCCCTGATACATGTTGTAGCTATTTTTTTTTTTTTTTGGTATGTTTTAAAAAAAATTTTTTTTATTGTGGTAAAAGTCACATAACAGAAAACATACTATTTTAACCATATTTAACTGTACGGTTCAGTGGCACTAAGTACATTCACATTGTTGTGCAACTCTCACCATCATCCATCTCCCGAATTTTTCACCTTCCTAAACTGAAACTCTGTCCCCATTAAACACTAACTCCCCATTCCCCCTCCCCACCCTACTCCCCCCACCCCGCACCCCGGGCCCCTGGCATCTAGCAGTGTACTTCCTGATTCTATGAATTAGACTAGGTACCTAGACTATTCTAGGTACCTCGTATAAGTGGAATCAAACAGTATTTGTCTGCACCTAATGTATACTGGAATGCATTTTTAAGGTTAGCTTAATGTATGTCCTGCAAACAGATTGTATCTTCTTTTTTTCTTTTACCTCTGTGCTATACGGTAGGCCCTCACCAGCCATCTACTTCATACATAGTAGTGTTGTAGCTATTTATGGAGAGTGCGGGCCTTCCAGCAGCCCGTGCCTCTGTCATTCTGGAGGAATTCTCCCACATGTGTTATCTTAGAGGGTCTCAATGCACCGCCTCCCACTATGAAAGCTGCAGCTGGGGTGACGGATGCAAGGGTGGGGCGGTGACTCAGGCTCAGTCAGTCACAGGGACTCTGAATCTTGCAAGAGAGGCAGAAAGAAATGGGTGCCATTTATAAATTATTGGCAGTTATGGAAAGCCTAGAGGCGGAAGCATCAAATATCCAGTGTAGTGATACCTAATGCAGTGTCCTAACCGCTTCTTCCCGTAGAAGAGCTTCTCAGCTCTGGTTCCAGTTTCCTGGGCTCCTTTGCTTTCTGTATATTTCCCTGGCCTGGCCTGGCCCTCTAGCCTTTTTATCTCGCAGTGAATTGGTCTTTCACCCAAGTTAGTCGGACAGAGTTTCTGTTGCTTGCAACCAAGAACCTTGACCCAATGTGGTACAGTTAAGAGATACTCAGGACCTGGGAAATGGGCTTCACTGGACCCGAGAGGCAAACACTGTGTAAAAGTCACCCTCCTGCAAGGAACTCAGAATGTCATCCTTTTGGTGGGAGCGACAGAGAATAAACAAACAAATGTTTATACATAAATACACATAGGTATATATATCAGATGGTGAGAAGAGAAAAGTACAACAAAGGGGTAGAAAGTTGAATGGGCTCTATTTCAGGCAGGGTGAGCAAGGAAGCCTGCTCAGAGGACCAGCAGCGCTGACCAGAGGTCTGACCGCAGCAAGAGAGCTGCTGAGTCAGATACCCAGGAAAAAGCCTCGCAGTCAAGGGAACCCAAGTACCAAAAGCCTAAGGCCAAAAGAAAATATGTCATCTCTCTATCCCTCCCACTGGCATAGCTTCCTGAGAGCAGGGATTCTGTCTGTTTTGTTTATTGCTGTACCCAGTGTTTCTAGAACATGTTTGGGCTCACAAATATTCTCTAGTTGAATGAGAGAATGAGCGAGCGTCCGACTGGCAGTCAGGGCAGGGCCCTGTTTTTCACTGCAGCCCTTCCCACGTGCCTCCTGTCGGGGGCAGGGGTCAGATCGGAAGGAACAGTCAGGAGCAGCTTCAGGATGAGGGACGTGGTGGGGACAGGATAGGTTACCTTAGTCATCTCCAGGTGTCAAGAGGATGAAATTACTTACTGTCTGTAAATTTCCTAGCACCACGGGGAAGAGTATGCTCTAAAAGTTGGTCATTATTAATATCACTGCTCTTCCCAATCAATAATAAACCATAAACCTATACGTCTATGCCCACTTGGACCTGGCCTATTGTTTCTTTGTATTTAATTTATAAATCACCCATCAAATATTCATGTTATTTATCTGCCAAGGAACAAATACAGGCAGCCTCACTTACAGTGCTATGATCCTATTGTTTATCTGGCGGGACCCTTGAACTTCGATACCCTTTCCTTTTCTTTTTTTTTAAGATTTTTTTTTTTTTTTTTGGATGTGGACTACTTTTTAAAGTCTTTATTGAATTTGTTACAATGTTGCTTTTGTTTTATGTTTCGGTTTTTTGGCTGCGAGGCATGTGGGATCTTAGCTACCCGACCAGGGATCGAACCCTCACCCCCTGCCCTGGAAGGCGAAGTCTTAGCCACTGGATCACCAGGGAGGTCCCTCCATCCCCTTTCCTTGATGCATGAAGGGGAGGGTGGTCTCTGGCCCCTCAGGCACTTGTTTATTCCTTTGGAGGAAGCAAAATAGAATCCAGCCCAGGGCTTCCTCAGTGAGGGACCACCATCCCTGCTCTGTGCCCCTTAAAGTTAGGGACCCTTATGGGGGCAGTAATTATGGGAGAAGAGCTTCATGGGTTCACAGCCCCAGCCCTGGTTCACCCTCCTTTTCCTTCTCTCACCCTCATGTCCTAAATGTCCTGGCTTCTCATTTGCACCCCGCTCCAGACTTGACCTTCTGTTGGCTGGGTGGAACTATTCCCCAAGGAGATAACCCCTCATAGCGCCTTATATGACCATCCACATTGTTTACTACACATTTGGCCAGAGGTAAATGAGGTCGAATGAAACAAAACTCCAAGTCAATGCCCATCACCTCCCTTCCCTCTCTCAGACACCCAGCTGACCCTCAAGTGAACTGACTCTGAAGCCTTCTCCTGTTTTGACAACAGGTCAGTTTTCCCAGCTCAGGAGGCATGACCTTTCACAAACATGGTCTCCAGGGCAGCCAGGTGGGGCTGCTTCTTCCTCCTGGCTTCTCCTCCTACCCGAGCAGCTAACACCAGGTCTCCGGGCGAAGGTGGTGCTTTTAGACACCACATCCTAGACTAACTAGCGGGTTCTCCCAGTTGCATTGTATGTGGGAATTTAAATTGGTGTAATGGCCTTTGGGAAGGCTATTTGGCAATATACATAAAAAGCCTTAAACATATAGATTCCCCTGACTCAGTAATTCCACACCTGGGGGTTTATCCTGAGAAAATAATCAGAGATGCAGCCAAAAAATGTATGTATAAGAATGTTTACTGCAGTGCTGGTTATAATGGTAAAAAAATCAGAAAGAATCCACAGGGACTGTGTTAAATAATTTATGGTACTTTCCTATAGAGGAATACTAGGCAGTCGTTTTTTAAAAAGTGTACTTAGGGGGCTTCCCTGGTGGCACAGTGGTTGAGAATCTGCCTGCCAATGCAGGGGACACGGGTACGA
The DNA here is from genome assembly GCF_965194825.1 of Balaenoptera physalus. Lineage (NCBI taxonomy): Eukaryota > Metazoa > Chordata > Mammalia > Artiodactyla > Balaenopteridae > Balaenoptera > Balaenoptera physalus. The sequence continues at coordinate 37,543,921 of NC_138884.1, read as the reverse complement.
GCCCTGGTCTGGGAAGATCCCACATGCCGCGGAGCAACTAGGCCCGTGAGCCACAGCTACTGAGCCTGCGCGTCTGGAGCCTGTGCTCCGCAACAAGAGAGGCCGCGACAGTGAGAGGCCCGCGCACCGCGATGAAGAGTGGCCCCCACTTGCCACAACTAGAGAAAGCCCTCGCACAGAAACGAAGACCCAACACAGCCAAAAATAAATAAATAAATAAATTAATTAATTTTTTAAAAAAAGTGTACTTAAAACATATATGATGATATGAATCATGGATTCTCTCCCTTTGCCTTCCAGATCACTCTTCAGCATCCAGGCTGCCTGCCCTTGACCTCCCTCTGGGTTTGTCCAGTGGGAGACACAGCAGGAGGCACATGAAGGCAGGGTTTTGGTTCCTGGGCTGCTTCTCTACTTGAGGCATCGACTGTGTCAGGCAGCACCTCCGCTCCCTCTCCCACCCTCTCCCCTCCAGGTCCATGACTGCCGCTCCCACCCCGCTCCCCATCCTGCAGGCTTAGCAGGAGGACCTCTTCTGGGTGCTCGGTCTAGGTCAGCACTCCTCCTGGTCCCTTCACCAGTTAACCACGAGGTTAGAGGGAAACCTGTTTCCTGGAGGACCTGCACTGATGCAGTGCAGAAAAAAAGATGCTTGCTATATATATGAGGATAGGGGCTGAGTCAGGCCAGAAAGCAGCACAATTCCAACTGTGTACATAAATAAATATGTTCAGAAAAGGAAAACATACTGGAAGGAAATATACCAATGATTAACTGTCTTTGCCTCTGAGTTGTGAGACTGTAGGTGATTTTTCTGGTCTTACACAATTCTGTATTTTGCACATTCTTGAAAATAGTCATGTATCCCCGTTAAAGTGAAAAAAATTTAAATTAACCTACGTTTTAAAACTGAAATAAAGTAGAAGAATTAACTGCTCGATAACAGTATAATGACAGATCAGTTACCCACGAGTACACTGCAGACAATAGATTTTAACTAAATGTATGATAATGTAATTTAAAAGGAAATATAAACATCTCAGGGTGAATTGTAACTAGGCCTTGACTGTTCTCAATCCCACTTTGTCTAACGCTGAGCTGTGGTCCTGGTTAACATAACTCTTTGCTGGGGTTATGGATGGGGTGGTGGTAGGGTGGGGATTTCATACGGGCAAAACTTTTCAGTAATGTTTGATTTTGTTCAGATTGCTTTTGTAGTTTCTAAATCAGATGGTTTCTTTAGAAACATACTATGGGGATTACATTTTTCAGAGAGTAAAATTAATTGCTTATACATAATAAATACCCCTTATGCAGGACTGACTTTCAGAGTTTCAGCTAATGGAGCCTCCGCCTTGAGGAAACATTCAGCTGGCTGGTCTCAGATAGAGGTGCAGACTCAAAGAGCACCAGGCAACTTGCTTGAGCTAGTTATAAAAATCAGAAAGAGCTAATCCTTATATAGTGACTGTTACGTGCCAGGCTGAGTTCTAAGTGCTTCACGTGTGCCCACTTAATCCTCAAAACTGGCACTATTGCAATCCTCATTTTATAGATGAGGAAACAGGAACACGGAGAACTTGCCTCGGGTCTCACACGGGTAAATAGCAGAATCTGGATTTGAACCCAGGCAGGTTGGCTCCAGATTCCAGGCTCTAAAGCCACCAAACCTTTCTGTGCCCTTCAGGAATTTTTTTTTTTTAATTTTAATTTTTGTTGAAATATAGGTGATGTACAATGTGTTAGTTTCAGGTGTACAGTAAAGTGATTCAGTTATACATATACATAAATATATATAAGAATGTATTTTAGGTTTCACTCCGGAGGAGGTGTAATTTGACTGAAGTTTGTATTTTGCCAATTGTATCAGGCGTCACGCGTGGAAGCCTGAGCTAATTGGCTCAGTGTTTCTGATTGATCCCCGTGATCTTTCAGCGCCCTTCGTAGATTGGCAACTGGGACAGCTGCCCAGCTCTTCTGCCCCGAATCCCGCTCCGCTGGGCCTCCAAGTGTCCCTGATCATGGCCCGTCAGAGGAAACATCAGACACAATCTCTCAGTCTCAGAGCCAAGAAAAGCTGCATCCCGGGGTCCCACCAGCTTTTAGTTCCTGAACACACTCTGCCTCCTGATTAGCTGCCAGAGAAAATAGTGTCTGAATCGTCAGGCATCCTTTGTAAGGTGCAGTTGCCTCCTGATCAGGAAGAGGTTACTACAGCAAGCAAGCGCCCGCACTCTCCCTCCCAACTCCAGAGGTGAAGGTGTTCACTAATTACCTTCATCTGCAAAGACCATGTCTGTCTGAGCAGCGTGCCCTCAGCAGGACCTTTAAAAAACCTGCCACACGTTAAAAAGCAGACCTGCTTTTAATTTATTAAAAGACTTGGCATTTTTTTCCCCACTGTGCATTTTAAAATGCAATTAGACAAAATGGAATAATAATCAGGCAAAAGTACTAAGGAGTTTTCACATAGGTGGCTGTGTTTCTCACGCTCCTTTCCCTTCCCGGACCTTCCTGCTGGGATGCGCCTGAAGTTGGTGGCTCCTCTCCATCACCACATTCCTGCAGACTCGGGGTCCCTGGAATCAACCGCCGAACCTTCATGCAACCCTTGCTAGACGGCAGGGCTCGTCACCCTCACACTGTGCACTGGTCTATCCCTTCTTTGGGATATTTTTGTCAAATTTCCCTCAAGATCAGGATGAGCATGTGCATTTTTTTATGTTTGTTTTAAATTTTTTATTTTTATACAACTTTTAAAGGTTATTTTCTATTTACAGTTATTACAAAATATTGGCTATGTTCCCCATGCTGTACAGTACATCCTTGAGCCTATCTTACATCCAACTTTGTACCTCCCACTCCCCCCACAGTGCTAACCACTAGTTTGTTCTTTATATCTGTGAGTCTGCTTCTTTTTTGTTATATTCACTAGTTTGTTGTGTTTTTTTAGATTCCACATAAAAGTGATATCGTACAGTATTTATCTTTCTCTGTCTGACTTATTTCACTCATCATAATGCCCTCCAAGTCCATCCATGTGGCTACAAATAGCAAAATTTTGTTCTTTCATGGCTGAGTAATATTCCATTGTATATATGTACCACATCTTCTTTATCCATCCATCTGTCAATGGGCAGTTAGGTTGTTTCCATGTCTCGACAGTTTTAACTAAAAGCATGAGCATTTTTGAACAAGTTCCTTACTTAGGTAACTGCGTGCACGGCTGAGTTTGAGAGCCGCTATAAACCCCAGGAAGCAGGCCCACACCTACCTTTCCCGTCATCGTATCCTTGGCGCCAGCACAGTGTTAGGAACATGGATGCTTCAGATGGATAGTTATTGACTACTGGATGAATGAATGATTGAAACTTCATGAGACATGTTACAGGTTTCTATGGAAATTAAAAGGAAGAACAATCCCACCTCACTTACCAATGACAGTGGATCAAGGAAATGGGAAGTGAAGAGAGGTCAGGAACCTCACACTGTATGTTTTGTTAACACGGTCAAGCACATACAGTGCACAGGGGTTTTGTGGTGTAATAACACACACCGCGTGAAGAGAAGCCTGATGTCCATTAGTCACTATTGGCCCCTCACCACTGGCATAACCAGAACAGAGGGATATGGCAGATTAAGCTGGAAAGGGCAGGATGCTTACGGTGCTGACATCTTTGCCGTAAGTGCCAAAGAGGTGAAGGGACGTGGATTCTGTGGATTGTGTCATAGCCTCCCCACCTGTCCCCAGGCTGTGTCAGGTGCCCTTCACGTGCCCGTAGAGCAGTCCCTGTGCACAGCTGAACATGCTGTCTTATGAAATGTGCAACCCTCTGCGCTGGGAGGGCCTTGAGGGTCTCTACAGCACTTGCCTCTGTGTCCCTGGGGCCTAGCAGGGTGCCTGCTCACACCTAATAGGTGCTCTATAAATGTGTTTGGACTACATCCACCCAGTCAATGTGGATTTAGTAATTAAACCTGTTTCTGTGGCACTGGGATTTGAACAGGGGAACAATGGGTTCAAAGAGCCCTGTGAGGGCTTCCCTGGTGGCGCAGTGGTTGAGAATCTGCCTGCTAATGCAGGGGACACGGGTTCGAGCCCTGGTCCGGAAAGATCCCACATGCCGCGGAGCAACTAGGCCCGTGAGCCACAACTACTGAGCCTGCGCGTCTGGAGCCTGTGCTCCGCAACAAGAGAGGCCACGATAGTGAGAGGCCAGCGCGCTGCGATGAAGAGTGGCCTCCGCTTGCCACAACTAGAGAAAGCCCTCGCACAGAAACAAAGACCCAACACAGCCAAAGATAAATAAATAAATTAATTAATTAAAAAAAACCCCAAAAAACAAAAAAAACTCAGGATCTATGAGTCAGTTTAAAAAAAAAAAAAAAGAAAAAGAGCTCTGTGAGCCTCAGAAGGGAAGCTATTCGCATTTTACCAGCTCTAACTGTCCTATCCTCTTCCTCACCCAAGCCCCTTCCCTATGTTTTAATGGGCAACTAAGCTAGTTTCTTCCTCTGAAAAGAAACTAGCCAGTTTGAAAAGGCTTGCACTGAATTCCTTACCCAATCAGGGCACTTCATGGAAGAAGCCAGATTTGGATATTTGCCAGATTAAATTTCCATTCAATTCTCTTTTCCTTGTTTCCTTTCTTCCCTCCTTTCTCCCTTTCTTCCTAATTGTTGCCCTCCGCACGTGTACTGTCTCGGAAGCAGGACATTCTCTGTCATGGGCAGCGGGCACCAGATCAATTGCTCCAAGTTCAACTTCTAAAAAATTACAAGAGAAATGATCACCTAGGCAGTGTGTTTGGATTTCAAACCTCCTGGGGTTTGGCTGGCCACCAGAAGCCCACCAGTTTGCTTTCTCTGGCCTATGAGAAAAGTCTTGGACATTTGGGCTTGCAAATCAGACTCTCCTCCAGCTACGCTGATATTGATGTCCACGAAAACCTCAATTAACCATGAATAAGGCCCGCTTCCCACGCTGAGCCTTGCTCACACCTGCAGCTCACATCCCTACTAGGTCATCTGCAACCTCTGTAAGCCAGGCTCTCGGCACTCAGCAGGCTGACGATTCCAAAGTGCCTGGGATAAGGGAGACCCTCGGGGTTGAACCCTGGCTTTTTATTTCTAGGGAGGGAGTGGCTGAATTCTCTCTTGCAGTGACCATCGTTCCTTCGTTGCCTGATGGATGTTCACTGACCATCAGCACACGTGCCAGGTAGAGCACAGGGTGCAAAGTCTATTGGGAGGCTGCCCAACCTCATGCTCAGGAACAAACAGAGCCCAGGCAAGTCTGGGCTTCCCCAAACGCACAGGTGCAGAGCTCACCAGAAAGATCACACGCTTACAGATAATACATAATCATGCAAACTTGTAAGTCCAGAGCACAGTTCAAAAGTTGGCTGATAAGGTGACCTTGTGATCCCACAGTCATTGGATAGGTGCCCAGAAGCCCCTTTCCTTCTGGCTTTGTTCTCTTTTTTCTTTCCTGGCCCTCCGCTCACCCCCAGGCTGGAGCCCCATCTAGTGAAGGCTGTTCTTGCTGGCCTTGCTGGTGGATCCTCACGGTGGTGAAGCCTTCCCCTCCCCTCCTCCAGTCGGAGGCAGAGGCCATGCCTCTGCTGGGGAGCACCCAGGAGACACACCAACTTGCCTCTTGCTGACACTTCATCTCACCTTCTTCACCTTGGTGCACTGGTGTGTCGAAGGACCACCCTCCTCCACTAGGGATGAGAGGAGAACAGACACGGAGGATGAACCAGGGGGACCCGGGTAGGGCTGCCAGGAAAAATACAGAGGGATTTCATCCCAAGTATTTGGGATGTACTTACAATAAAAAAATTATTCTTCATTCATCTGAGATTCATATTTGACTGGGCATCTCATATGTTTATTTGCTGAATCGGGCAACCCTTCCAGGAAGGCCATGACCACCTTGGGAGGCAGACTCCTTACTTCCTGCCACCACCTATAATCCCCATTCAGCCAGCGGGGCTGCTCCTGTGGCCTGGGGCTGGAAGGCCCTCTTCAAAAGAGGAAATGCCACTTTGAAGAATAACTTTGATTTGGGACCTCCACTAGGTTGAGGTCATGTGACCAGGCAAACCCATAATGGAAGGAGTGACTCGGCCTCTCTCTCCTCTATCCATTAGTGTGAATGATTATTCTACGATGAGATGGGACCACTTTTTCTCCCCTCAGTGGGCTGGGGTTTTCCTGTGGATATTAGTTTCTTAGAGCTGCTGTAGCAAGTACCGCAAACTGGGTGGCTTAAAAGAAATGTCCTGTCTCCCACTTGTGGAGGCTGGAAGTCTGAGATCAAGATGTAGGCTGGTTTGGTTCCTTCGATGGTCTGGGAGGGAGAATGTGTTCCAGGCTGCCACCCAGCTTCTGGTGTTTGCTGGGAATCTTCGATGTTCCTTATCTGTGGAAGCCTCACTCCCATCTCTGCCTTCATCTCCACGTGGCGATCTCCCTATGTGTGTCTCTGTGTCCAAATGTCCCCTTCCCTTAAAGACACAAGTCATATTGGATTAGGGTCTACGTTAAGGACCTCATTTTACCTTGATTACCTCTGTAAAGACCTGCTTTCCAAATAAGGTCACGTTCTGACGTACCAAGAGTTAGGCCTCCAACCTATCTTTCTTGAGGACGGGGGGAACCAATCCAGCTCATAACACAGAGCCTCCAGTCATGCATATTTGCATTTGCCAGGAAGATAAGGCAGCCTCCTCATCAGGAGTCAGTGGTTTGGTTCCTCTGCCGGCTTTGGGTTGGATAATGATTTAAGGGTAATGGAAGATAAACTGCTTGTCACCGCCCACTCTGTGTTCCGGGAGATGGCTTTGCTGGGGGAGGTGGCCCCAGCCTGACCCTCGATGGGCTCTTCCATTACGTGAGGAGTGGGTGATGATAGCCGCCTTTAATATTAAGCCCTTTGGCCTCCATCCCCTGAGCCCCAAGCACTCCCCGCTGACCCTCCAGAGGGAACGGCAGGACTCTCTTCCCTGAGAACCTTCTGCAAGTATCTGCCTGCCGCAGAGGCACTGGTGATGCTTTGCTTAGAGTGGTGTTCAAGGAGGGGAGGGTGGGAGGGAGAAAGGGGGTCTTTCCTGCAGATCGTCCCCCTCCCCCTCCAATCTAATGTCAGAATCAAGCCTCTGCTTGCTTCCCCTCCTCCATGCAGATGCTGGGAGAACAGGATAAAATTCCTTGTCAGCTTGGGCCTTAAATTCTCATTTATTTATTAGGAAATGATGCAGTCCTCTCCAAGGAGCCATCTCTCCTGCTTGCCTGGGCACTGTCCATTACTAAGGAAAGGAAGGCACCGAAAGACCCACTTTGAGGCCAGGGTGGTTTTTTGTTTTTGTTTTTGTTTTTGTTTTTGGTGGCTCTCTGTTTCTGTATCACCAGGGAGAATGCTTTTTTGAAGCCTGTCCAGGAAATTTAGTTCTAAGAACAGCCTGCTAATCTGAGCTTCTTCAAGACTATCTGGTGTGATGAATCTGGCATAATGGCCAAAAAGAGTGGCCTCACGGTGGCGGGAAGTCCTTTCTTAGTCTGCTAGGGCTGCCCCTTCAAAGCACCATGGCCCTGGTGACTTAAACAACAGAGGTTTGATTTAAGATCAGGGTGTTGACAGGGTTGGGTTCTCCTGGCCTCTCTCCTTGGTTTGTGGATAGCTGCCTTCTCAGTATGTGCTCACATGGGCTTCCCTCTTGTTCATGACTGTGTCCTAATCACCTCTGTTGACTGAAAAAAAATGCACAAGCTAAAAGCTGAGAATTATGTTTCATTTGGCGGATTTGCTGAGGACTTAAGCCAGGGAGGCTTCATCTCGGATAGCTCTCAGGAGCCAGAATATATAGGAGTTTTTGCAACACAAATCAGGTAGTTGGAACATCTAAAGATTACTGTTCATTAAGGAAAAACAGACATCTTAAGTTAATGAATTTAGCTCCTGTCTATGTATGGGAAGATGCAAGAGTCTGGGCTCACTGAAATCATTCCTCTGATATGCACCTTAACTATCTAGGGCCAGTGTTGGAGAAAACATCCTGAATCCCTTCAGGGTGCACAGTTCTGGTGGCTGCAGTGGCTGCGGGCTTGATGGCTGCAACATCTTTGTTTATTGATAGGGCAGGTGACATTCTTCATCCAAACCTCCTCTTATAAACACACCAGTCCTATTGGATTAGGGTCCACCCACGTGACCTCATTTAACTTTCATTACCTCTGTAAAGACCTTGTCTCCAAATACAGTCGCATTCTGAGATACTGGGGTTTAGGACGTCAGCATGTGGATTTGGGAGGACACAGCTCAGCCCATAACAGCGCCCTGTCTAAGATTCAGGAGAGACTTGGGTTTGACTCTGCCTCTGGGTAAGTGACTTTGGTTGGAGGTTTTAGGTTGTCAGCCACAGAAGCAATGCAGGCTCACTTGAGCAACAAGGGAATTGGACAAGATGCTGTTGAGAGCACACCAGTGTGGACGAAAAAGGTCCGTATCAGTAAACAAAGGATGTTGCAGCCAGCAAGCATCAGCCACTGCAGCCATCAGGACTGTGCACCCTGAGGGGATTCAGGATGAAGAAAAGTAAGACTGGTGCTAGGTAGTTAAGTTGATATCAAAGGAATGATTCAATGAGCCTAGACTCTTGCATCTTCCCATATATAGAAAAGCTAGAAAAGTGCTAAATTCATTAACTTGAGATGTCTAGTTTTCTTTAATTAACAGTGATCTTTTGAGGATGCGACCGCCTTCTCTGTGTTGCAAAAATCTCCTGTACATCCCGGTTCCTGCCTCAACTCTTCATAACAGTCCCTCAGAGCTCTCTGAGAGGCTGCCTCCCAGGCTTAAGACCTCAGCAAGTCCACCAAATGAAACATAATTCTCAACTTTTAGGTAGTGCCTTTTTTTTTTTTTCAGTTGACACCAACAAGATGGGAAGGCTCTAGACCCAGGCAGTCACCCTGACACCTTGGGTGATGGGAAGCGGGCACCCAGGAACTGTGCTGTGCTGGGAACACTCCAGTCAGGGCTAGGTGGACCAGGTGGGCTGAGTTTCTGAGGAGGAGGACCACTCCCTTGCCGGGTTTGCCGCTGTCCTAGGGCAGGAGGAAGAGGGATCCAGAGCTTTGGCCTCAGTCATGGGGGTCGGGGACCAGGATTCACATGCCAAATTGGAGGGAGTGAGTCCTCAAGGGCAGCAGCTGTCAAGAGAGGGAACGGAGGCTGGGAGACCAAACCAATACAAATTTCTATCACATCACTTATTTCCTTGCTTGGAAGAAAGGGGTTACATCAGATGATCTATACACTCTGTCTTCATGAAACATTTACTAAAGCTCCCCACCACTTCTTTCTTGAGTTCTTCCCCTTTCTTTGTCAGGGGGGTGTTGGTACTTCCACTCCTGACTCTTTGTTGCCTGTGGAGCTGCACTGGCCTTTGACTGCTCCCCAGCGTCTCCCCCAGTGGAGGCGCTGGCCTCTGTTTGTTCAGGAAAGTCACTAGGCTTATACAGCTATAAAAAAGCAGGTGAACGGCTCTTTGGTATGGTTCAGTTTATTAACGTCTTTGTGATTTGTACTGGCAGTAAATAGTATATTCATTATAAACAATCATTCAACCCGCCATTCTTTCTTTGGTCCTCAACTACCTTGTCTACAAAACAAGAGGGTTGAACTCAATGATTATTAAGGTCTCTTTCAGCTCTAGCTCTGTTGGATTCTATGAAAATTAAACTCCTCGGGGTAGGTAGTCTATGGGGCTTGACTGTGAGGCATCCCCCAAGAAGTTGGAAATGGGGGATGTAATTTTCCTCTGAGAGAAGAATTACAAAGCCAGCCGGCACCAGATCAAAGGAGAGATATTCAAAGTCTCCTTAAATGGACAGCATGGAATTCAGACCAGAGCGGTCTGGAGTGACAGCAGGAACATCCCCAGGGACAGCTTGGCCTGTCAGGACATGACAGAGCATCACGGGCACACAGAAAAAGGAGACTGAGAATGTGAGTGCATCGGGATTTATTCCAGATTTGGCCAAGGCAAGGCTGGGGTACAAGGGGCTGGGTACCCACACGTTAGAAGGCTCTGTGGTGGAGATGGGTAGGGGCTTCAGGGCCTCAGGACTGGACCCCTAAGTGAGATGATAGTCCATATCATTAATAACCCATATGGTACAGGCACCAGCCAAACACTAAGGGCTTCAGCAACAGCTGGAACAGGGACCTAGTGTCCCCACTATGCCCATCATTTATCCTCTAGTGGCTGGGACATCTGTGGAGTCCCTCATGTGGGAAGAGCAATGAGTAAGAGCATATAAGAGGCTCAGGGCAGAAGCTATTTACTGATCGGCTCAGAATTATTTTAATAGCTTACATGTTTGAATCGTTCAATTCATTCTCTTTCTCTGATTCCAGCTGACCAAGCAAATCACTTGATTTGAATGTGTTTTCCCATATGCTTCTACCTATAGGGAAAGAATGGGTATGACTGGTTACATGATTGTAAGATTAATGTGTTTTTCAAGGTAAACTAATAGGCTTTCTGTTTTATCAGTCTCTTGGGAGCCTGATCACATTGATCTTGATCATGTGAATCCACCCCGTGAGAGAAATCCACTCTTGGCTTGTTAACAAAGTCAACTGCCTCAATTAAACAAACAAACAAACCAACCAATTTAAAAATGGGCAGAGGACCTGAATAGACATTATGCCAAAGAAGACACACACACGGCCAACAGGCACATGAAAAGATGCTCAACATCACTAATCATCAGGGAAACGCAAATCAAAACCACAATGAGCTATCACTTCACACCTCTCAGTATGGCTATTATCAAAAAGAACACAAATAACAAATGTTGGTGAGGATGTGGAGAAAAGAAAACCCTAGGACGCTATTGGTGGGAATGTAAATTGGTGCAGCCATTGTGGAAAACAATATGGAGGTTTCTCAAAACACCAAAAATAGCACGAGCAATATGAACCAGCAATTCTACTCCTGGGTATATATCCAAAAGAAACCAAAATGCTAATTTGAAAAGATACATACACCCCAATATTCATAGCAGCATTATTTACAATAGCCAAGATATAAAAATAACCTAACTGTCCATCAACAAATGAACTGATAAAGATGTGGTGTATATATACAATGGGATGTTACTCAGCCATAAAAAATGAAATTTTGTCATTTGCAACAAAATGGATGGACTTGCAGGGCGTTAGGCTAAATGAAATAAGTCAGATAGAGAAAGACAAATACTGTACGTTATTACATGTGAAATCTAACAAATGAACAAATGAATGAATCTAACAAAACAGAAACAGACTCACAGATGTAGAGAACAAACTAGTGGTTACCAGTGGGGAGAGAGAAAGGGGGAAGGGGCAACACTGGGGTAGGGAATTAAGAGGTACAAAATATTATGTATAAAATAAGTTACAAGGGTATATTGTACAACATGAGGGATATAGCCGAAATTTTATAAAAACTTTAAATAGAGTATAATCTATAAAAATATTGGATCACTATGTTGTACACTTGAAATAAGTATAATATTATAAATCAACTATACTTCAATTTAAAAAAAGCCCAGACTTGCCCTATGGAAATACTTCTTGGAAGTAGCTGGCCAGCCCCTCTTTCTTTTTTAAAAATTTTATTGGAGTATAGTTGATTTATAATGTGTTAATTTCTGCTCTATAGCAAAGTGATTTGGTTATACATAAATATTCATCTTCATATTCTTTTCCATTATGGTTTATCACAGGATATTGCTGATAATTCCCTGTTCTATATAGTAGGACCTTGTTTATCCACCAGCCACTCTTTCCAACTTAGAGTCAGTGGTCTGAGAGCACTTTTACTATTTTCCTATAGAATCTCTGGCTGAATTTCCACAACATGTAAAAGTTCAGCTGTAGACAGGTCAGTATGATACAGTGGGTTTGTGTGTGTGTGTTATTTTAGTAATACTAAATTTATTTTCAAATAAAAATCTCACAAAGATCTCCCCGTTCCCGATAAGCATATCCATATGCCAGCATCTCTATTTGGGTATGAGCAAGGCAGTGGGTGAGGGAAGCCTCCCTGAGGGGTCATTTGGACAATGACTTGATTGCTGGGAGGAAGTGAGCCATCCAAAGTCAAGGACACCCGTGGTTCTAAGCAGGGGCCACAGGGAATGCAAAGCAGAGAGCGAGCTTGGCACGTTTGAGGAGCAACAATAAGTCCAGTGTGTATGGAGCCAAGAGAGTGAGGGGGAGAGGGGTTCAGTCAGTGAGGTGCCAGGAAACCGGTGGTGGACCCCAGTAAGGAGTTTGAATTTTACTGGAAGTACGGCAGGAAATATTGGAGCACTGTGAACAGGGGCAAATCATGATCCAGCCACATTTTTAAACATATTATTTCCCTGCATAGAGAATAAACATACAGAAATAGGAGTGGGAGCAGGAAGATCTATGACAAGGCTAATGCAGTAATCCAGGTAAAAGGGGATGGTGGCCGGGAGTAAGTTTTCAGGTGTTGGGGCCCCAGCTTGGAAACGATGGGCTTCTAGATATATTCTGTCGGTGGAAGCAGGAGTTTGAGAAAAGAGAACCTGAGAACGATTTTAGGTTTGGGACCTGAACAGGAGAGGAGGAGCCGATGTAGAGGAGGGCAGGGCATCAGGAATTTCACTTGGACATTTTATGTTTGAGGTGCCCATTTCACACCCAAAGAGAGATGCCAGCATATGGATACGCTTATCTGATTTGGGAACCAGAAAATCGAGATTCACGGCACAGCTCCTCCACTAAGAAGCCCTTCACTGTGACCCCTCAAGTCAAGCCTTGGCCTTGCAGACACTTGAGCCCACGCTCTGCTCCGGGAAAAAAAGTTGGGAGAATGGGAAAGAAAAGAGAAGCGGCCCATCTCCCTGATGCCAGAGATAAATCCTAGGGATGTAGAGAAGACCCTGGGGGGTAGAGTACCACAGTGAAATTTGGGGCTGGGGGGCTGATCTGAGACTGTGGAACCCACAGTCAGGGGTTCCCCTTTTGCAACAGTGCCTGGAAGGAACACTACTGGGACCTTTCCTGGGGTTAGTCCCTTGTTCCCATAGAATGCCCAGGAAGCCATGGACCCTGGTGACATCAGGACTTTGGTGACAACTCATTTTCTATTGAGCCTTTAAGGTCTCTTTTCCTCTTTCCAGTATTGGAATTCCATGGAATGTTCAAAGTGCCATCACCTCAAGGATGTAAAGGCCATTTCTAGGGCAAAAAAGGTGACAGAGATGGATTCATGCACACCTTCATTGCCTATTTGTTCTCTCCTAGTCCCTTCCACAATTACTCCCATGTCTGACTGATTTTCTCCACTCTAATGTGTTTTATTGACAGAGACAGGGGAACAAGCTTTAGATGTCCTGACTTCTTGCCTGGACAGAAACACGCTGAGCTGGGATTGGATATCGTTGGGAAAGCTTCCCCCGGAAACCAGAAGGGGAATATGGCCAGGTGTGCTGGCAGAGTCCTGCTGTGTGAGGTCCCCTCCAGAGCCCCAAAGAGGGTTAACCAGGCACTGCTCTCACCTGTTCGAGAGAAGAGGCCCTCCCAGGTGGCCTCAGCCAGAGCTACCTGTTAGAGTGGCTGCAGCTTGGATTTCACCTCCTCCAAATCAGCCAGAACAAATTCCACTGCCCAGTCGCTAGGAAGAGGTCCCAGGTTATCCAACCATTTTTCCTCCCCTGAAATCCTTTCACAAAACAAAAGGAGAAGTTGCCCATAGTCAACCCAGCAAATGTCCAGCAGCCTCTGAGACAGTCTGGACACATCCCACAGGCCTGGGCCGGCTCATTGCTAAGTCCTTTTACAACATTCCCATCACTATTCTAAAGAATAAAACTATTACTGGCACATAATGTTCCTCATCACGGTACAGGACAGGCCCCAGGCTCCATTCTTGGCCCTGACACTTACTTAGTTTGGTGACTTAGTAATCTTGAACAAATCCATTCACTTTTTTTTTTTTAATTAAAAATAATGTTTTAAAATCTAGGCTTTTTCAGGAGCAGCGGATTAAATTTCCACAATCAACTTGATGTACCCTGCATCTGTGGAATACCTGAATAGACAACGATCATCCCAAATCAAGGAGGTGGACTTTAGGCGTAACGATATATATGTATTTTTCCCTTTTTCTTTTTTTGTGAGTGTGTATGTGTATGCTGCTGTGTGTGATTTTGTCTGTATAGCTTCGCTTTTACCATTTGTCCTAGGGTTCTGTCTGTCTTTTTTTTTTTTTTTTAAGTATAGTTTTTAGCGCTTGTTATCATTGGTGGATATGTTTTTTGGTTTGGTTGCTCTCTTCTTTCTTTCTTTTTATTTTTATTACTGAAACATTTTTTTAATAATTATTTTTTATTTTAATAACTTTTTAATTTTATTTTATCTTCTTCTTTCTTTATTTTTCTCCCTTTTATTCTGAGCCATGTGGATGACAGGCTCTTGGTGCTCCAGCCAGGCATCAGGGCTGTGCCTCTGAGGTGGGACAGCTAAGTTCAGGACATTGGTCCACAAGAGACCTCCCAGCTCCACATAATATCAAACGGCAAAAATGTCCCAGAGATCTCTAGGTCAACGCCAAGACCCAGCTCCACTCAACGACCAGCAAGCTACAGTGCTGGACACCCTATGCCAAACAACTAGCAAGACAGGAACACAACCCCATCCATTAGCAGAAAGGCTGCCTAAAATAATAATAAGGCCTCAGAAACCTCAAAACACACCACCAGACGTGGACCTGCCCACCAGAAAGACAAGATCCAGCCTCATCCACCAGAACACAGGCACTAGTCCCCTCCACCAGGAAGCCTACACAACCCACTGAACCAACCTTAGCCACTGGGGGCAGACACCAAAAACAATGGGAAATACGAACCTGCAGGCTGCGAAAAGGAGACCTCATACACAGCAAGTTAAGTAAAATGAGAAGACAGAGAAACACACAGGAGATGAAGGAGCAAGGCAAAAAACGACTACACCTAACAAATGAAGAGGAAATAGGCAGTCTACCTGAAAAAGAATTCAGAATAATGATAGTAAAGATGATCCAAAATCTTGGAAATAAAAGGGAGAAAATACAAGAAATGTTTAACAAGGACCTAAAAGAACTAAAGAGCAAACAAACAGTGATGAACAACACAATAAATGAAATTAAAAATTCTCTACAAGGGATCAATAGCAGAATAACTGAGGCAGAAGAACGGATAAGTGACCTGGAAGATAAAATAGTGGAAATAACTACTGCAGAGCAGAATAAAGAAAAAAGAATGAAAAGAATTGAGGACAGTCTCAGAGACATCTGGGACAACATTAAACGCACCAACATTTGAATTATAAGGGTCCCAGAAGAAGAGAAAAAGAAAAGAACTGAGAAAATATTTGAAGAGATTATAGTTGAAAACTTTCCTAATATGGGAAAGGAAATAGTTAATCAAGTCCAGGAAGCACAGAGAGTCCCATACAGGATAAGTCCAAGGAGAAACACACCAAGACACATATTAATCAAACTATCAAAAATTAAATACGAAGAAAAAATATTAGAAGTAGCAAGGGAAATACAACAAATAACATACAAGGGAATCCCCATAAGGTTAACAGCTGATCTTTCAGCAGAAACTCTCCAAGCCAGAAGGGAGTGGCAGGACATATTTAAAGTGATGAAGGGGAAAAACCTACAACCAAGATTACTCTACCCAGCAAGGATCTCATTCAGATTTGACAGAGAAATTTAAACCTTTACAAAGAAGCAAAAGCTAAGAGAATTCGGCACCACCAAACCAGCTTTACAACAAATGCTAAAGGAACTTCTCTAGGCAAGAAACACAAGAGAAGGAAAACACCTACAATAACAAACCCAAAACAATTAAGAAAATGGTAATAGGAACATACATATCGATAATTACTTTAAATGTAAATGGATTAGACGCTCCAACCAAAAGACATAGACTGGCTGAACGGATACAAAAACAAGACCCATATATATGCTGTCTACAAGAGACCCACTTCAGACCTAGGGACACATACAGACTGAAAGTGAGGGGATGGAAAAAGATATTCCATGCAAATGGAAGTCAAAAGAAAGCTGGGGTAGCAATTCTCATATCAGACAAAACAGACTTTAAAACAAAGACTATTACAAGAAACAAAGAAGGACACTATGTAATGATCAAGGGATCTATCCAAGAGGAAGGTATAACAATTGTAAATATTTATGCACTCAACATAGGAGCACCTGAATATATAAGGCAAATACTAACAGCCATAAAAGGGGAAATCGACAGTAACACAATCATAGTAGGGGATTTTAACACCCCACTTTCACCAATGGACAGATCATCCAAAATGAAAATAAATAAGGAAACACAAGCTTTAAATGATACATTAAACAAGATGGACTTAATTGATATTAATAGGACATTCCACCCAAAAACAACAGAATACATATTTTTCTCAAGTGCTCATGGAACATTCTCCAGGATAGATCATATCTTGGGACACAAATCAAGCCTTGGTAAATTTAAGAAAATTGAAGTCGTATCAAGTATCTTTTCCGACCACAATGCTATGAGACTAGATATCAATTACAGGAAAAGATCTGTAAAAAATACAAACACATGGAGGCTACACAATACACTACTTAATAACGAAGTGATCACTGAAGAAATCAAAGGGGAAATCAAAAAATACCTAGAAACAAATGACAATGGAGACACGACGACCCAAAACCTATGGGATGCAGCAAAAGCAGTTCTAAGAGGGAAGTTTATAGCAATACAAGCCTACATCAAGAAACAGGAAACATCTCGAATAAACAACCTAACCTTGCACCTAAAGCAATTAGAGAAAGAAGAACAAAAAAACCCCAAAGCTAGCAGAAGGAAAGAAATCATAAAGATCAGATCAGAAATAAATGAAAAAGAAATGAAGGAGACAATAGCAAAGATGAATAAAACTAAAAGGTGGTTCTTTGAGAAGATAAACAAAACTGATAAACCATTAGCCAGACTCATCAAGAGAAAAAGAGAGAAGACTCAAATCAATAGAATTAGAAATGCGAAAGGAGAAGTAACCACTGACACTGCAGAAATACAAATGATCATGAGAGATTACTACAAGCAGCTCTATGCCAATAAAATGGACAACCTGGAAGAAATGGACACATTCTTAGAAATGCACAACCTGCCGAGACTGAACCAGGAAGAAATAGAAAATATGAACAGACCAATCACAAGCACTGAAATTGAAACTGTGATTAAAAATCTTGCAACAAACAAAAGCCCAGGACCAGATGGCTTCACAGGCGAATTCTATCAAACATTTACCGAAGAACTAACACCTATCTTTCTCAAACTCTTCCAAAGTATTGCAGAGGGAGGAACACTCCCAAACTCATTCTACGAGGCCACCATCACCCTGATACCAAAACCAGACAAAGATGTGACAAAGAAAGAAAACTACAGGCCAATATCACTGATGAACATAGATGCCAAAATCCTCAACAAAATACTAGCAAACAGAATCCAACAGCGCATTAAAAGGATCATACACCATGATCAAGTGGGGTTTATCCCAGGAATGCAAGGATTCTTCAATATATGCAAATCAATCAACGTGATACACCATATTAACAAATTGAAGGAGAAGAACCATATGATCATCTCAATAGATGCAGAGAAAGCTTTCGACAAAATTCAACACCCATTTATGATAAAAGCCCTGCAGAAAGTAGGCATAGAGGGAACTTTCCTCAACATAATAAAGGCCATATATGACAAACCCACAGCCAACATTGTCCTCAATGGTGAAAAACTGAAACCATTTCCACTAAGATCAGGAACAAGACAAGGTTGCCCACTCTCACCACTATTATTCAACATAGTTTTGGAAGTGTTAGCCACAGCAATCAGAGAAGAAACAGAAATAAAAGGAATCCAAATCGGAAAAGAAGAAGAAAAGCTGTCACTGTTTGCAGATGACATGATACTATACATAGAGAATCCTAAAGATGCTACCAGAAAACTACTAGAGCTAATCAATGAATTTGGTAAAGTAGCAGGATACAAAATTAATGCACAGAAATCTCTTGCATTCCTATACACTAATGATGAAAAATCTGAAAACGAAATTAAGAAATCACTCCCATTTACCATTGTAACAAAAAGAATAAAATATCTAGGAATAAACCTACCTAAGGAGACAAAAGACCTGTATGCAGAAAACTATAAGACACTGATGAAAGAAATTAAAGATGATACAAATAGATGGAGAGATATACCATGTTCTTGGATTGGAAGAATCAACATTGTGAAAATGACTCTACTACCCAAAGCAATCTACAGATTCAATGCAATCCCTATCAAACTACCAGTGGCATTTTTCACAGAACTAGAACAAAAAAATCTCACAATTTGCATGGAAAGACAAAAGACCCCAAATAGCCAAAGCAATCTTGAGAAAGAAAAACGGAGCTGGAGGAATCAGGCTCCCTGACTTCAGACTATACTACAAAGCTACAGTAATCAAAACAGTATGGTACTGGCACAAAAACTGAAATATAGATCAATGGAACAGGATAGAAAGCCCAGAGATAAACCCACACACATATGGTCACCTTACCTTTGATAAAGAAGGCAAGAATATACAGTGGATAAAAGATAGCCTCTTCAATAAGTGGTACTGGGAAAACTGGACAGCTACATGTAAAAGAATGAAATTAGAACACTCCCTAACACCATACACAAAAATAAACTCAAAATGGATTAAAGACCTAAATGTAAGGCCAGGCATTATTAAACTCTTAGAGAAAAATATAGGCAGAACACTCTATGACATAAATCACAGCAAATCCTTTTTGACCCACCTCCTAGAGAAATGGACATAAAACCAAAAATAAACAAATGGGACCTAATGAAACTTAAAAGCTTTTGCACAGCAAAGGAAACCATAAACAAGACCAAAAGACAACCCTCAGAATGGGAGAAAATATTTGCAAATGAAGCAACTGACAAAGCATTAATCTCCAAAATTTACAAGCAGCTCATGCAGCTCAATATCAAGAAAACAAACAACCCAATCCAAAAATGGGCAGAAGACCTAAATAGACATTTCTCCAAAGAAGATATACAGATTGCCAACAAACACATGAAAAAATGCTCAACATCATTAATCATTAGAGAAATGTAAATCAAAACTACAATGAGATATCATCTCACACCGGTCAGAATGGCCATCATCAAAAAAAATCTACAAATACTAAGTGCTGGAGAGGGTGTGAAGAAAAGGGAACCCTCTTGCACTGTTGTTGGGAATGTAAATTGATACAGCCACTATGGAGAACAGTATGGAGGTTCCTTAAAAAACTAAAAATAGAACTACCATACAACCCAGCAATCCCCCTACTGGGCATATACCCTGAGAAAACCATAATTCGAAAAGAGTCATGTACCACAATGTTCATTGCAGCTCTATTTACAATAGCCAGGACATGGAAGCAACCTGAGTATCCATCGACAGATGAATGGATAAAGATGTGACACATATGTACAATGGAATATTACTCAGCCATAAAAAGAAATGAAATTGAGTTATTTGTAGTGAGGTGGATGGACCTAGAGTCTGTCATACAGAGTGAAATAAGTCAGAAAGAGAAAAACAAATACCATATGCTAACACATACATATGGAATCTAAGAAAAAAAAAATGGTCATGAAGAACCTAGGGGCAAGACGGGAATAAAGACGCAGACCTACTAGAGAATGGACTGGAGGATGCAGGGAGGGGGAAGGGTTAGCTGGGACAAAGTGAGAAAGTGGCATGGACTTATATTCACTACCAAAAAGAAAATAGATAGCTAGTGGGAAGCAGCCGCATAGCACAGGGAGATCAGCTCGGTGCTTTGTGACCACCTAGAGGGGTGGGATAAGTAGGGTGGGAGGGAGGGAGATGCAAGAGGGAAGAGATATGGGGATATATGTATATGTATAACTGATTCACTTTGTTATACAGCAGAAACTAACACACCATTGTAAAGCAATTATACTCCAATAAAGATGTTTAAAAAATAAAATAAAATCTAGGCTTTAGAATCCATGTTTGTTAGCAATAATACAGCAATGACAATTACTACCATTATTCTCGGATGCCCACAATGGGTCAGGCACTGTTCTAGGAGCTAGAAAAATAGTGGTAAGCAAGGAGACAAATGTACCCTCTTCAAGGAACTTGTAGCTAATGATCTTGGATGGGCAATATTGTCGCCATTCTACAGCCGAGGTCATTCAATTTTGCAAAGTTAAGTTATGACGTGTGAAGTACTTTCCATTATTGTCTGTTATTAAGTCGCTGCCTCTTAGTTCAATCACACCGTGGACCATGCTTTGTGATGGTGGAGTCCACCATCGGGAAGCCATGTTTATTTTCCCTTTGCCAACTGCTGCTGGTAGGTTCTATCAATAGGGGGCACTAGAGGGAGCTGGGAGCTGGAGCAGAGAAGGGACTTGCTTGCACCCTCCTATGTGCTTTCTGAGGGTTTCCTTGCTGCTTCTGTCCAGTGGTTGCTATTTGTCCTTGTAGCGGCAGCTGAGTTCAGTTTGAGGTTTTTCCAACATGTGCAGAAGCAGCCGCAGCGCACTCTTTCCGAGACTCCAGCACTAGCCAGGCAGCAACCCGTTGTCCCCGATCTGAACCCCAGTTCTGCAGGGCCCCTCCTCCAAGCTTCTAGATGCTCCTAATTCCAACTCTTAGTTCCCGAAGCCAGGGAGGTAGCCACTTCCTAAAGTTGCTACCTTCACGATATATTAGTGATCTTTTTTTAACTCTTTCAATTTTCTAGTTAACAGTTCCTTATTTAAAACCCTCTCAGTCAAAATAATTGGTGTGGCGACTTCCCTGGTGGTGCAGTGGTTAAGAATCCGCCTGCCAATGCAAAGGACACTGGTTCGAGCCCTGGTCTGGGAAGATCCCACATGCTGTGGAGCAACTAAGCCCGTGCACCACAACTACTGAGCCTGTGCTCTAGAGCCTGCAGCCACAACTACTGAAGCCCACACACCTGGAGCCGGTGCTCTGCAATAAGAGAAGCCACCGCAATAAGAGGCCCACACACTGCAATGAAGAGTAGCCCCCGTTCGCTGCCACTAGAGAAAGCCCGCGCACAGCAAGGAAGACCCAACACAGCCAAAAATAAATAAATAAATAAATAAATAAATTTTAAAAAGATACAAAAAAGAAAATAACTGGTGTGGTTCCTGTCTCCTGACCTGACCCTGCCTTATGCAACGGGGTCACCCAGCTGAGAAAGTAGCAGAGCTGGGGTTCAGATGTTGACCCAACTGATTCCAAGCCTCTGCTCTACCTGCCGATAACGTCTCTGTGGCTGCAGATTCATGTGGAAGGGGGGGCAGTTGGTAATCTCTGACCACTGAGCCCCCTAAGAAGACCTGGCTCATCCTTCATGATAGAGAAGGAAGACTGTGTCCAAGTGGTCACTCTCTAAGGAGGACTCACTTGCTGCTGAAAAAGTGACGACAGTCTGCAACTTTCCCTTCCTGGTCACGTCCCTTCTGAGGGCAGCTGGTACTCCCTATTCAGTGCCACCCTGCAACCATCTCCCTGCTTCTTTCCTGCTGATGAGTCCTGGGATTTGGGTCAGGCAGAAGTCTCTTGGTCTTGGGCAAAGTAGACTCTCTCCCCAAGCCCAAGGTTGAATCACAATTTGTCTAAGCCAGCCATGGTTGTCTCCCTCCCCTTTGCTGGTGATTGGGCATGAGACTTGGTTCCTGCCAATGAGACAGAAAGACAGACAGAAATGAGGCAGAAAGGGAAATCTACGGGGACTTCCCTTCAGTGAGGAGAAGGTTACTACCCGACTCGGTTCCTTCCAGCTTGGAGCTCCATCTCAGGACCAGATGACACTATTGAGAACGAAAAGCCAATAGCTAAGGGCAACAAAGCCAAGAATCAGAAAGAGTCGGATTCTTCATGGCACTCCACAGTCCCGGACACCCGTCTCCATGCTTCTTGTATGGGAAGGACTATTTTTAAAAACTGTTTTTATTGCTTAAGCCGCTACTAGTAGTCGGGTATTCTGTTGTCACAACTAAAGGCATTCCCATCCAATACAAAATAACCATTTCTAAAGGACACGGTTTCAGCCACCTCAAAAGTGCCTGCCCAGCCCTCACACCTGCTGCTGTGGGCTGCACCCCAGAAAAGGCATCCCTGTCCCGACAGTAGTGGCCACTGGTTGCCTTGCAGTGGTGGCCCCAGCCCTACACGTGCGCGCGCGCACACACACACACACACACACACACACACACACACACACACACCAGCCCTCAGAGCAGTAGGGCATATAAATCAAAGGCCTTAGGTTTTTTGGGCTCATCAATATTTATTCATTCCCAGCACAGTGGTGGAGCCTGGAAAAGCACAGAGAGACTGTAAAACATCTTCTGTGCCGAAGCTCTTGCTGGAGGGAGGGGGCTTCTTTGTTTCCTCACTGCCAAACAGTCCTTGGCACAGCTGAGCTTTGGAGCCCCTGGGAAGAAAAGGGGGCTGGGCTGATCTGGTGAAGGAGGACAATGACCGTGCAGGGGCCAGGGCAGGCCCACGGACACGGGCTCTGGACGCCGCTGTAACCTGCCCTCTTGGCGGCTCATCTCAAACGCAGAGCATCCTTGTGTCTCCAGGGGCCACTCAACTCTCTTGGCTCAGGGGATCTCGTGGGGTAGCCCATATTTTAAGGGTGGCAGCTGTGGGGTCGTTTGAGGCGGTGCTTGTGTGTCTGATGGAAAGCTCACACCCGCAGACATCCTGCAATCCCTGCCTCGGCTTTTGCCTGCCAGTCGCATTGCCTGCGTGCTGTTGCTTTTGCACCCTCGTGCCTTCTCATCTTCACCGCTGCGTCCTCCCTGTCTCCGCATTTTTCATCTCTCTCCGTCTGACCCAGCCTTCACACAGCCATCTGTTATTTTCTTCGGGCAAGATAGACAATCCTCCTCTCTACCCAGAAAGTTCAAACCTCCGCCTGGACCACTGAATCAGGCCCCAAGTCTGTTGCTGATATTTTAAAGCCTCTCCCCTCTGCCCTCAAGCCTGATCTTGATCTCCCCCTTATATGTATATAATATCTGCTCAACGGAAATGATTCTCCAAACCACAATCTCTTCTCCGTGGCTTTTCTTAGGCTGTTCTCTCTTCCGGTGATGCCTTCCCTCTTCACCACCCTGAAGCAGCTGATCAAATCCATCAGGGTTCAGCTTAAACGCCTCCTTGTTTTCCTTCAACCTCTGCTTTCCTCACTGGGAGAGAGATTTCTTGCATTTGGATCATTGTGACAATTTATATTCATTGCACTAGAATGATTTCCTGCTTCATGGATGATTTCCCGCCTTTCTCTTACATAATAGATCAGTGGTTCTCAACCAGGGGGTGATCCCCCATCTCTATCCCAGGCGTATTCGGCAAAGTCTGGAGACATTCTTGGTTGTCACACTATGGGGCATCTAGGGGGTAGAGGCCCGGGATGCTGACAGACGTCCTACAATGCCCAGGGCAGTCCTCCACAACACAGAATTATCCAACCCAAGATGCTAATGGTGCCAAGGTTGAGACACCCTGTGTTCGATTATAAGCTTCCTGAAGACCGAAATCATACTTCCTATTCGTTTTATTCTCCAGAGTACCCAGCTTTGAAATACAAGCTTGTTCAACTATTTAAAATGAATGGCTCTAAATATTTAATATACATGTGCATATCTTGTTTGGGACCTGTATGGAGGTGCCTACTGCCCAAAGAGCGATCTGCATTCTCCCCTTAATATTCCCATTAGCCACCACACGTAATCGCTAGGAGGGCTGATGGCCATGGTGACCCTTCATCACTGACTTTCTGAGTCTCTCCCTGTATCGCGGGACCCCGCAAGGTCCCAGCTCGGTTCCCTCCGCTCCTTATAGAAACTCCTTCACTAAACTCTGCTTTAGTCTTATCGTCTTCATAGAGAGTCAGTAAAAGCAGGGCTCTGTTGAGCAGTGTTCTTAACTCTTCTGTGGAACTTTCGTTAGCACTGTTGCATACACTCACTGCACCGGAAGGTGACTTTAGTTGCAACCCCTTCGGTTTACACACGACGAGAGTAAGTTTCTCCATGTTATTCCATGTCCTTTATCCGAGGACCTACATGATGAATTCCTAAGTTTAATTCCAAGAAAACATTTTGTCTCCATAGATGCATATGTATGCTGTCTATTGTCAAGAAAACAAAAATGTATGCAACCCAATATGCTTCTCTTTTGGGCTTAGCTGTCAGAAAAGTTAGAACCAAATTCAATACTCAAGCACTAGAATCTGCTTGGCTCAGGTGTCTGAAACCGTCTATTTCTTTTGCTTTCTTCAGCAGGAGTGTTATCCTTAAACGCCTTCTCTTGCGCTGTGTTTTAATCTTTAAGCTGCCTCGAGTCTTTGGGAAGTAAGTAGGATACATTTCTTCACTTAAAAAAAAAAACACAAAAACTTCTCAGTGTTATTTCAAGCCATCTTCTGCTGTTGGGCGCAGAGGGCCAGGACTCAGTGGTGGGTGCCGCCTGGTTAGAACTCCAGCTCTCTCCTATCATCCATGTAACGTTGGACTTGTTATTTAACCTCTCTTGGAATAATAAGAGGTACCGCATAGGGTTGTTGAAAAGATCAAATAAGAACTGATATGTCAATGAAGGCATCTTTCTCTCTGTCCTGGATATTTCTTGCTATATGTATATATGTATATTTCCTGCTTCAATGCCCAGCCTTTTTCATAAAGCCCAGTTTTGTATTTACTCTGACTAGTATCAGCCACTTTTCAGTAATACTAACAATTTCACACTTTAACACAGATTCTTATAGTTATTATTTACCTTCCCCTTTAAAGCTAACGTAACTGATAGAAAGTTAAAACTCTCCATTCCTGTGATTTTTTTTCTCTCTTTTTTTTTTAACTGAAATGTAGTTGATTTACAATGTTGTGTTAGTTTCATGTGTACAGCACAGTGATTCAGTTATACATAGATGTATATATTCTTCTTCAGATTCTTTTCCCCTAGAGGTTAAAAAGTCCGTTCCTATGATTTTCATTTACGAAGGTAAGTTATGTAAACAACAGCACAACACTCCACTTTGGATCCTTTGATTGGCTGTTGTGGTTGCTATTTTCAGTGCTTGGCACTGCTTGTGCTTCTGCCACTTAGGCTTCTGGTTGGCCTTGAGGTTTCACGTTGTAAATACAGGGAATGTGGCCAAGAAAGGCTACTTGTTGTTCTTGCCGTAGGATGGGATGGATTTAGAAACCCAGTGAAGAATATCCAATATTCTACATGTCTTTTTCATTAACTGGTTTCCCATTTGTTTAGAAGCCTAGAGGCCTTGAAAAAGTTAAAAACAAAACAAAACAGTATAATCACTTTGAAAAAAGAAACTTCAATTTTGAGAGTAGTTTGATTCTCACAACTTGCAAGGAAGAGGGGGAAGAAACAGGTTCCCAGAGACATCAGGGCCTGTCCTGGTCCCACGGCTGCTGGTAGCTGCTCCGATTCTGCAGGGCTATTGCAATCCTCATGGGACCACGTGGCACTCTTGTCCCACGCTCCTGAAACTGCTAAAACTAAGACCCAAATCCAGAGACACTTACGTTCTTTACTGAGTTGAGAGGAGGAGATTTGGGATGAAAGTTAGGAAACCTTCCAGAGCTGTGTATCTTTAAATTTACATTTTTGTTATGGAAAAGGAAATAAAATTAAAAATCCCGTTCCTCCGTTTCCCCAGCCACATTTCAAATGCTCAATGGCCACATGTAGCTAGTAGGACCCACCTTGGGTAGCCCAGAGGTAGAAGGCTTTCTCATCACAGAGAGAGCCATTCAACAATGCTTTAAGAGCCATTTTCTACCTACATGGGGATTGACACAGAATAGTGGCATCATTGCATGTCGGCTCTGTCTGACAATCGAAAGTAAGTGTTCTGGGCTTCCCTGGTGGCTCAGTGGTTGGGAGTCTGCCTGCCAATGCAGGGGACACGGGTTCGAGCCCTGGTCTGGGAAGATCCCACATGCCACGGAGCGACTAAGCCCGTGAGCCACAATTACTGAGCCTGCGCGTCTGGAGCCTGTGCTCTGCAACAAGAGAGGCCGCGATAGTGAGAGGCCCGCACACCGCGATGAAGAGTGGCCCCTGCTTGCCACAACTAGAGAAAGCCCTCGCACGGAAACGAAGACCCAACACAGCCATAAATAAATAAATAAATAAATAAATAAATAAATAAATAAATAAATAAATAAATAAATAAATAAATAAATAAATAAATAAAAAGAAAGTAAGTGTTCTTTCCAGAGGAGGGGCTTTGTGACCGGGGCTCTTTGTGACCCACCCCTGGGTCTACCTGTTTAGGCGCCTGCACGCTTTGCACAGGGGCCTCTCATGCAGTTACAGAGCCCTGGGAACAATCGGCAACTGTCCTTTACTCCGCATATATGTGTGTGTTCACGGGTGTGACCCACCCACTCACCCAGAGGCCATCTCAAATACCTCAAAGGAAATGTTGCCCTCAAACAGTTTACTTTCTAAATGGAGCTCTTTCTAGCATAGCCCATGGCAAGAATCCCCAGTATCTACCTCAAACAGAAAGATCATAGGTTTCTGAAAGGCCAAAATTGCTCTACCTTTGCTCTTTTTTTATATTGATTTAGAGAAATTAACGTGTCCAAATAGGGTATCAGGTGCTTATGTAGTTTCTAACTTCCAGGGGAGGTTTCAACTTTATGTATCTCGGTATATATAAATATACAAACAAAACGCTCTCACCATTGTCTCTCTGTGTCCCTGAATCCAGCTGACCTTGACTTTTCTTAATTCTCTGCTTCTTTGGAGGCTCTGGCATGGGGACTGGTCCCTCCCTGAAGCGCCCGCATGGTGCCTTTGAAGCTTAGAACAACCTTTTTTCTGGTCCAAAAATAGTGCTGCTGTGATTACCCTTGATGCCCTGCTGTCATTACCCCAGGTTTCCGGCTCTGCTTCTCCTTATCCAGATAACGTCTGGCAAAAGGAACATTGTGTCTTTTTTGCCCCTAATTTCACACTTTCCCCCATGTTCTTTGTTAATAATAACCACCATCATCCTCCACTGAGCTCTTACCGCGTACCAGAAACAGTGGTGAGTGCTTTACAGGTGTTGTCTAAATTTAATCTCACAGCCTCCACAGCTACCACCTTGCTCCAAGCCACCGTCATCTCTGGACCTTTGAAAAGCTTTCTAACAGGCCTCCTTTCTTCTGTCCTTGCCCCCTTGAGCCTACTCTCAACCAAACAGCCAGAACAATCCTTTAAAATATGAGTTAGATGGCACTACTCCTCACTATCCTCTTCTGACTCAGAGTCAAGGTCAAAGACTCTACAATGGCCTATAACACCCTAAGTGATCTGCCCTTGCGCCCTGTGTCACTGCTCGATGGCATCTCCTGTCACTCAGCCTTCCTTGCTCTGATCCAGCCACACTGGCCTCAGGGCTTTTACACTGGTTGTTCTCTCTGCCGGGTATCCATATGGCTTGCTCCCTCACCTCTTTCAAGTCTTTCTTTATTCAAGTATCACTTTCCCAGTGAGGGCTGCTCAGCCACTCTATTTAAAATCAATCTCTCACACACGTATACACACACACACACTTTATCTCCATCACACTTGCCACCATTAGCAGGCCATATACTTTACTTATTTATTTGCTTATTGTCAGTTTCCCCCAACAAAGAATCTGAGCTCCATGAAAATAAGGATTTTTGTCTGTTTTGCTTACCAGCCTATTCGCAATGCCTAGCACAGTGCCTGGCACATAATAAGGTACTCAACATGTATTTTTTGAATGAGTGAATGAATTCTCATATATCCTCAGATCAAAGCTAATTCCTGTTTTACAGGTGGGGAAACAGAAGGTGAAGCAACCTGCCTGAGATCACACAGCTGGTCCCTCATGTGCTCCCCTCATGACAATGACTGACGTTCTGTCTGTACCCCCTGAAGGGTCCCTCCAACCATCACGATGCACCTGCTCCACAGCCCACTTATGTCTCCAGGCAGAGGACTTCCAGAGTGTGCCAGCCCCCACAAAAGCAAGATCAGCAAATTCCTAAGATGCCATACGATCGTCAGGCATAACTTCTAGAAATAGCATCATCTACTCCCATCTAGGCCAGAAAAGCTCAAAAAGTACAGATTCTGCACGGACCCTGGGTAAGCGTGCAGAAGATAAGCTACCTCTCTGCCTGGCAGAGCTGGGGATAACAAGTTTGACCTGTTATTTTGACTTAGAATGGAAGGTGAAGATTCTGACAAATAAAGGCTGGGCTTTTAGCAGATTTCTCATTGTTATGGTCAAGGCGTTAAGTTTTAAATTTAATTTTGACAAGAGATGTTAGAACAGAAAGAAAAGTGTTTTAAATATTAGCTGATGGTCAGGTACAAAAAAAAACCCTTTTCTTTTTTTAAAGCATGAGTTTGGAACTACTGGTACACTTTTTTTATTACTTTTTAAAAATTGTGGTAAAATATCCATTATATAAAATTGACCATCTTAACCATTTTTAAGTGTACAGTTCAGTAGTGTCGAGTATATACACATTGTTGTGCAACAGATCTCCAGAACTTTTTCATCTTATGAAACTGAAACTCTGTACCCACTGAACAACAACTTTCCATTCTCCCCTCCCCCTAACCCCTGGAAACCACCATTCTACTTTCAGTTTCTATGAATTTG
Organism: Balaenoptera physalus; assembly: GCF_965194825.1. Lineage (NCBI taxonomy): Eukaryota > Metazoa > Chordata > Mammalia > Artiodactyla > Balaenopteridae > Balaenoptera > Balaenoptera physalus. The sequence goes on along the minus strand of NC_138884.1, from coordinate 37,515,089 downwards.
ACTAATGTAGATGCCTCAAAGAGTGGAATCATACAGTATTAGCCTTTTTATGTCTGCCTTATTTCACTTAGCATTATTTTCTCAAGGTTCGTCCATGTTGCCGAATGGACACACTTTTTGAGATCCACTTCTGTGTAGGCTTTGTTTGATTGGGCTGGGCCTAAAGTCCAGAGGCTATTTTTAGAGATGCTTAATCTTTTCATAAGCATTTTGTCTGCATTTATGATATGAAAAAAAAAAAAGGATGCTTTGTTTATAACCTCTCTGTTCAAACAGCGAGACTTACCACAGAGCAGTACTTTTCCATTTAATTATACTTTTTCCATTAAAATAAGATCATTTATTAAGACTATTAATCATCAGTAAATAGAGAACTGTATTTAAATAAGATGTACAGTACCCTGAATGTTTTAGAGTAGTGGTTGTCAAACTGTCCCCAGGTCCTCAGAGACATGTCAGGGGCCGCTGAGGAGGGGACTGGGAAAGTTAAATGCCCACCTCACAGCCCCCCACCCAGCTTTAATCAGAGCAGCTCTAGTTGTATGTCCCATATTGTGGGCTCGTGCATAATATTTTATTTGAATAAAAAGTTTCCATAGTGTGGTGTTGTTCGTGCTGTCCACCAAATATTCTGGTCCTCCCCACTTCCAGGCATGTGGGAGAGCTGTACTTCCTAAATCTCTGATGGTTGGTAGAACCATGGGACTGATTCTGGCCAATGAGGGTGTCATTCTGGTCTGGAGCATTTAATTCCCAATGCAAGACCACCCTTGCCCCTGCTTTTTCCCTTTGCTGTGGTGTTATGGACTGCATGTTTGTGTCCTCCCAAAATTCATATGTTGAATCCTTAATCCTCAATGTGATGATATTTGGAGACGGGGACTATGGGAGATAATTAGATCATGAGGATGGAACCCTCATGATGGGATTGATGCTCTTATAAGAAGAGACAAGAGAAATCTTGCTTCCCTCTGCTCTAGGCTATGTGAGGACACAGCAAGAAGATAACCATCTATGAACAAGGAAGAAGGCTATCATCAGGCGCTGAATCTGCCAGCACCTCCATCTTGAACCCCCATCCTTGAGAACTGTGAGAAATAAAAATGTGTTGTTTTAAGCCACTGAAATTTAAGGGTTGATTTGTCACTGCAGCATAACCCAGCCTATCCTGACAGATACACATAGCTTTTAAAAGTGTGAAAACCACCATTTGGGGGATATAGAAATGCTTATGTTGATTCAGGCACCTCTTCACTAGTCTTTAACTCTTCTAAATACTGCTTAATCCAATCTCATTTTCTGTGGCTTTAGGTTGAACTAGGGTTTTCTTATCTTTTCTTTCTCTTAGATGCTCACGCTCCACACTTGACTGGGACTCTAGAAGTTTTAGGAGTTTCACCAAATAGTTAACTTTTGTAGCTTTTCTGCTGCTGCAGGTTTTAACTTTTTCTAGAAAAGGAATCCTTTGACTGTCACGGGTTTTCTCATTCAGCAAATGCTGCTCTGTATTATTAATACTTCTCCCCAGCTCTCTACTCCCACCTCGACTGTTTACATGAGGGAAACAGTTCCAAATCCATTTCTTCCAGCCTCATGGTAAAGCCACAGAGACAGAGAGAAAGGAGAGGAAGATGAGGAGGAAGAAGGAGGTAAATGAGAAGGAGCCAAGAAATGCTTTTGGCAGCTGGGTTATGTTGCTGGCCTCCTCTCCTAATCATGGGCTTCTGAGTTCATGTGGTTCTCCTGCATGAGAATCACGTGATGGGCTTGTCCAAAATGCAGGTTGCTCTTCAGCCCCCACTGGGAATATTGGCGTGAGTCCACATACACTAAAGTTTGACTAACACTTTAAAATCATTCTAATACAGCTCCAAAAACATTCTTTTTTTGTAATGTTGGACAATTCCATTTTTTTCAGCCTAATCTCAATATCCAAATTACTTTCTGTTTAAAAAAATTGTTGTGGTCACTTAATTCTCAGCCTACTTCAAAACTCAGCTTTTCTAATATATAGTTAAACAGAATATACCAATATTTTGAAATGGAGAAAAAAAGTGATAAGTTCATATTTTGTGCACTTATTCTTTATACTTTAAACTGTTGAATTCTTAAGTTAAAGACACATTAAAACAAACAAATAAACAAAGACAACCTCAATAACTGATTGCAGTGAAGCAAAGTGAGCATGAGGCAACCAGGTCCTGGGCCCCCAGGGTTATCATAGAAGCAGGACATTGGTAGCTGACATTGATCATCAATTACATGTCCAAAACTTGACATGTATTATCTCATGTGATCCTCATAACCGTTTTTGAGGGTGAAATTATTGTGCTTATTTTACTAGATTCAGAGAGGTGAAGTCACTTGCCCAGGGCCACACAGCTGGTAAGCAGCAGAATATGACCTACATGACTTATACCTATAGCCACTAGCCTTCAAAATCCCTGTCCTCTACACCAAACAATTTGCGTTGTGAGGAACTATCTGAAACATCTGAGGAGTACCAGAACAGTGGAGGGAAAATTCAGGCAGAATGGGAAAAATGTCCCAAAGGGTATCTCCACCTAGACCAAATCATCCTTAATTTACAAGACAGACCGCAGGTTATGGCATGAAAAATATGGAAAGACTGCATTACAGACTAGCATCTTCTCTGAAGAGGATTTGCCTCATCAGGGGGAAAAAGCCACTTCAAATATGGATGTTATTTCCTTTGGTCAAAGTAGGTCAGAAGAACTGGGCAGAGTGAGCCGTGTTGGATGGAGGAAATTAAAGTAAGATGGAAAGAACACAATAATGCCACAGCGTTTCTGTTCACCTGGGTAATATCACGACTCTCCACTGAGGCAGGGACATTTACAGTTTCTATATGAAATGTCACCGGGACAGGCTGGCCGACAGAGTCCATCCTAGAAATAACTGCCTACATGGAGAAAATTCTATATGTTGTTGCATTTCTAATTCTATTCCTGCAGGACTGGGATGGGAAGAAAATAAGCTCGGAGGGAATGTCCTCTCGTTCACGGTCATTATTAACTGAAGATGCACATTCTGGTGCATCCCCAAGTCACTGGATGGAAAGTCACTGGACTTTGCTCCATGTACCCACACAACCAGCCTCGCCCATTGTTTTTATTAATATTGTTTTATTTAGGTTTTAATTTAGTTGGGTGTAGAATTCCCCGCTCTGTCTAATCTTCTTTAACACGTTGCATGCTGTGGGGACATAATAAATGCTTATTGATAATGCTATTTCTCTGTTGTGGGTTTTCTATCCTTGTGATGACTTGTCATTGGAGGGGAAATGCTTTGCAATAATAAGTGTCAACTTTTTAATTAAAACTATTATATGGAGTGTCTGCACTCCATATTAGGATATCATAGCGTTAATTTTTAGGGATGATATATACTTGTGTCGGGGGGCTGGAGGGCACGTGTTCCTGGAGAGGCTGCATCATAACCTGGACGTCTTGCTACTTGGCATGCAGGGGGCACCTCCATTAGCTTCCAAAGCTGCTCGTGGTGTGGTTGTCTTGCTGATTGAGTTGTGTAGATCACGCAAATTTGTTCTGGTGGTTTACACTTTAATCATTCTCTCACGGTACTATAATGGTAATTGGTGTCGATTAATCTACTGTGCTATTTAACGCCCTGAGACTTCTGGGGATTTCACACAACCCATCCAACCCTAACCTCCACTATTTATTTTCTCTGGGAAAGAAAAATGCCCCTTTTCCTCGGACACCCCAGCTTTTAAAGACACTGGCTGGAGTAGAATCCATCCTGCTGGTGTGTCCCAAACTGGAGAGAGGTTTTGCCTGCCTGAATTCTGAACTCCTTGGCTTTTGCACTTTTCCTAAGGAATTCTTGAAGTCACTGAGTTAATTTGTTTTTGGGTTTTCCTTTGCTAGTTTTCCATCACCTCAGACCCTTAAGTGTTCGAGGGCTAAGATGAGCCCAGCACAGAGGTAAGGGGAGTTCCTCCTTAAATTTTGCACTTCTGGGACCCCACTCTGGGAAGCACAAACACACACAAAAACACAATGCTTAGAGTTTGCCAACAAAAAAACCACACCAGCGTTAGGAGAAGGCATGGATAAAGGAATGAGGGGAAAGTTCAGACTCCTCAGTTCTGATCTTTTCCTAAGCTGGGTACTCTGAACTTGGTCTTCCTCTTAAGCCCCCATCATTCCTGCAGCACAAAAATGTCAGTGCAACACCTTATAAAAACCAATAGTGTATGCGTCACCCTCCCGTGGAAACAAATGACCATAGCAGAATGGGAGAAATACACTCGCCAAGCACATAAATAGCCATTATGTGCATCTCTGCATGACTGCAAGGTATTGGATCTGGAACCTGACAAAACATTAGAAAGATTTGTAAATGGTTGTGGCTGTCGAGGTGGGAACTAGCAAACCACGTATCTTCAGCATTTTCAAATTTATTTTATTTTTGTCAAAATGGAGTACCTAACCTTGATCTTTGCTTTCCTGAATGGAATAGAAACAAGATTCCAGTGGACGTCTTTACTTTCCCAGTTACAGGTAGGATGCTAGCAGTGATGCAATGGGTCCAGGTCCTGGTATGATTGACCATTGCCTCTGAAGATACTCCCTTTGGATGCGGACATGGGAGAAAGGGGAGGGAAGGGCAAACACTATAGCAGGCGTGGCTGTCAACTTCCTGTAGACCTGCAGTGTATGGGAAAAGCAAACTGGAAAACCAGCAGCATTAGGGGTGGGAGTGGGGACAGAGCAAAGGCTGACTCTCTCTTGGGCAAAGGTGGATTATTTCTTATATAGGTTAATCAGATTTTTTGCTCTTCTCCTTTTACTCCTCCCCTGCTTTTCTTTCTTTCCCTGATCATGAACATCAACCAGGAATGGTCAATCTCCAGCACACCTGTCCCCATCTTCTCTTCCAACAGCCATGGTGGATCCTCCTCATAGGTTATGGCACTCTTTCCCCTGAGCTCATACATGGTCTTAGAGCATTTTTCCCCATGCGTTCCAGCAACCTTTGGGCAGCAGTGAAAGCTGTTTTTCAGGATGGAACTTATTATCCACGCTGAGTAGACCCCAGACAGTCTAGCCAGTTTCTCTCTAGTTCACCACATATAATAGATGCTCAAAAAATACTTGTTGAGTGAAAGAAGGGCCATGACTAGTAATAGAAGCATGGTAGATTCAACTGGAAACTTACAAATAATCTTGGAGGATGGAAGATGAGATTCTAAGATAATATTTTTGAAATCTTGAGGTGCTTTTTAGTTCATCTGTTCCATTCTTTGCCCCATTGGTTATCAAAAGCATAACTAGCTATAGCTAGAAAATAAGCCAGCAACCCATGTTTATGTTAATATTCTAAGAAATCAACAATATAAGATTTTGAGAAAGTGTATGAGATTAGCTAATGTCAACTAAAATAACATTTTTAATAACATTAAATGAATACTTGTTCATGATAGAAAATATGAAAAATAAACTAAGAAATTTAAAAATCACAAATAGTTCTACTTAATATATACTAGCATGATTTTTAATATTTGAAATTTCCAGTCATTTTGGAAATACATAAATATATCTTTACAATGATTTCTTTTCCTTCCTCCCTCCCTCCCTTCCTCTCTCTTCTTCCCTCCCTTCCTCCTTCCCTTATTTCTTACTTTCTTTTCCCTAGTTAAGCAAAATTAATATCATTCAATGTGGTTTTGTAACCCACATTTTTTAACTTAAAAATACATGCTGAGCATCTTCCCAGATAAATGTCTACAATTTAGTTCTCAGAAATGAATTTCTAGTTTTCTATCAGGAGGCAATTTTCTCTTCGGGGTCAAATGCTGCATAGGAACCAACCAACATTTTTCAGAAAATGCTTTCACATAGGCATTTTAAAAAGAACTATCCACTATTTCTCGTCTCCCCGCCCCAAATAAATAAGAAGTTAAAAATGTCTGCTACCATTGAGATGACATTTAAATATCGATAGTTCTATTGGTAAGAAGTTTGTGGTTGTGTAAAAAAATGGAGGCTCTCAAATGTTCTGTGAAGGGAATGAATGCTCGTCTTTCCTGGATGCCTATTTTTTTGGAAAGATCTTGAAGGAGGAAAGCAGAGAACAGTGTCCTCTTGTCACAGGTGTAGCAACAACTTGGGGTGCACCAGCTTCTCAGGATAAGCGTTGGCCCTGGATTTTGGAAAGGCCGCCCCTAGCCACAGCAGGAGGCCTGAATAGGTGCTCCTCAGAGACCACTTGGAGACAGACCCAGAACCCTCAGAGTCTCTGCATTTTCTGCAGCACAGCTGACATGGTCTGACCCTGGATCACCCTCCCTGCAGGTGACAAGAGCAGTCAGATCTAAAAATCTGAGACCGCTGCTTCAATAAGGCGGGAAAGAGGAAACCTGTCTTTGGAGGATTTTATGGAGAAGATGCTTCCAGGAAACCAGAACTAATCAATGTCAATGGACTGATTCTATTCTATGCCATTGAGCAGAGCACTGAAGCCTGAGGTCACAGAGTACAAAAGAGTAGGACCATATCCAGTGCTCAGAAATCAGTGGTGATTTCTCCTTTGAAGCCTCAACAGAGTGCAGACAGGAAGCCAGGGTATGTATGCCTTTAACTCTTTGCTTGACCTGCCTGTTTGATTCCACAAAGGTACCACATCTCACTTATCCGAGGTGAGCTCTTTAATGCCCCCTGCCTACAGGGAGGGCCGTACCTAACAAACCCAGCCCCTAAGGCAGCTGCCTGCCCTGCTCAAGTGATTTCCCAGGAAGGAGGTTGTTCAAAGACCCCTGGCAACCTTTCCAGTGGCTCATGACATAAGTAGGACATAACCCTAACCACTTCTACTACTGAAAAATGGTCTCTAGCCTTGCCTTCAGCCTAAGAGAATGCTATCTTTGCAAAACTCTTCCTTGGTACCATCAACTCAGGCATTCTTGTCTTGGCAAGGGATTGCTTCATTTCTGGCAACAGAAACCTACTCAAGCTAGGGGAAGGAAAAAATTTTTTTAATGTTAAGATATAGACGTATCTCACAGAATGCAAGGGCAGTAATGCAGCTGGGTCTCATGAAGGCCTGTCAGGTGTAAGCTGCAAATGTGTTTGATGTAAGTAACCAGAACAAATAACAACAAACCAGCTGAAGAATGACAAAAAACCAAAATAACCAGTAATATTGTCTTAAACAATTAAAAGGCTTATTTTTCTCATGAAATAATTTCAAAAGTATAGGCCGTCATTCATGTCATTAGGAATCCAGAGGTGGGACTTCTGTCCTCATGGTTGCAAGGTGGCTGCTGCCCATCGAAGCATGGTGTCTGTGTCCCGGTCTGGAAGAAGAGGGAGGGTAAGGGGCAAAGGGTTTAAAGTGAAGAGGGATGTTGGACATAGCTAATCCTTTGGATGGCTCTCCTAGAGGCTCCATCGATGATTTCTCCTTGGCCAGAATGTAGTCACGTGGTCACTTGAAAGAAAGATGAGAGAAAGTTCAGCTGAAAGAAAGATGAGGAAGCTATTTTTTTAGTAGACACATTGCTACCTGGAGTACAGTCTGATATCTGCTGGTAAAGAAGATAGAAGAAGGTATGCTGGGTAGCAGTCATCTCCTGATGTATAACAAACTACCTCCAAACCTCATGACTTAACACAATTGCCACTTTATTTTTCCATGACTCTGTGGGTCAGGGCTTAGGATGGGTGACTTGTCTCTGCTCTGCAATGTCTGGGGCTTCAGCTGGAATGGCTCAATCATGGGTCGGCTCTTCCTTCTCTTGGTATCAACTGGGGTGGCTGGACTGGGGTTGGGGAATCCAAGACAGCCACACACACACACACACACACACACACACACACACACACACACATCTGGGGCTTCGTGTGGCTGAGTGCTGGGGCCCCTCAGTTCCCCTTCACACACACTCTCTCTAGTTCGTGGTCTTTTCTCATTCCGTAACCTAGTTGGTGCATCCTTACACGGTGATTGGCTTCCAAAAGGATGGAAACAGAAGCTGCAGGGCCTCCGAAGGCCTGTCCCAGACATCACACAGCATCACTCTCAAAGCGTGCTAGTCAGACTTGCAAAGCAAGTCAGAAGCCAGCTGGGGACTTCCCTGGTGGCCCAGTGGTTAAGACTCCATGCTTCTGATGCAGGGGGCACAGGTTCAATCCCTAGTCAGGGAAGTTCCACGTGCTGCATACACCACCACCACCCCCAAAAAAAGAAAAAGATAGTAAACAGAAGCCAGCTGAAATTCAAGGGGAAGGCAAACAGACGTCCCCTGATGGGGAGGCAGCACGTTAGTGCAAAGGTGAGAGGAGCTGCTGACACCGCCTTTGCAGAGAATCTCCCAGCCGGCCGCAGGCACTGAGGCTGTTCTCTCTTCCTCTCTGTTCACCTGGCACTTTGCCTCTGCTTTTCTCTACTGATCTGTTTATTCTTTCTCAGCTTTCTCTTTTTCTCTGAGCACCCAGTTCAAACATAGCTGCCCTAGAAAGGTGCCATCAGTCCTGGAGTCCCCTTCCCTCAATGAGTTTTGAACCTATAGCCAACTAATTGGAGTTGCTGAATCCCTATTTCTCTAAGAAACAGTGTAGGGGCAGGTAAGAAATCACTAGGCAGTCCTTTTCTGTAGGCCAGAAATTGCAGTCCCTTTAGGTATTTCATGAACGTTTCTCTATAGCTCACTTGGGAACTGAGCTTCCAGGGAAAGGCACTGCCCTACAGCAGGTATTCTGCAGCATGCGTGCATGGGGGTGATGCTGACTAGTGGCCTGAAGCCATTTGGAGAGCTTTTAAGAAGTAGTTTGTGAAAATCTAGTTTATATTTTTATTTTTAAAGCCCTAAATCAAAAGAAAAACCCATTTCCATCAGATTTCATTGTTTTCTAATGGGTGAGAGGGGTGATTTCTTTTTAATCTCGATGCCTTCCTACAACGCAAACACACACACACACACACACACCCCGTCCATGGTCTGGCTCCATTCATTTATAGCGGAGGCTCCTGCTCCCTGTAAAAGCGCGCGTCCCTAAATAGCAGGGCACCAGCATCAAAGAGATCATTCAGCCTGACCACGTGATGGGGGTTGTGTGTGTGGATAATCACCAGCTTTACCAAAATGCTGTACAGATGTCCTCCTGGTCCAAGGACAGGTGACAGAGATCTACGCACCTCCCTAAATCTGAAAACAACTGTAGTAGAAGTTCTTTATCTGAAGTCCAAGGAATGTGTGAACGCCCTGAAATTATATACAAATTTTAGCACATGTGTTCATTTTTCTGCAGCTGGCATCAGCAGACTCCCAAAGGGGCCTATGAACAACCTCACCCACGCCCCCCACCCATCACCCCCCAACCACCACCGCCAAAAGCCAACACCTATTGAGAATGGACACCCAGGGGGTGTGATGACTGAATGCCAGCAGGAGATTTATTGGGGTCACTTTTTCCATAAGGATCTGCTTGCATGGGGTACTTATTGCTGGCATGTGAGGGGCACATGTAAAAACAGTCATCATCAGAAAGCCAGTGCAGTGGGACCTAGAGCCCAGTGAAAGCATGAGGCCAAGACTGGTGGCTGAACATTCTTTTACTATTGACACGGAGAGGAGAGGTACAGCCTTTCAAGCCTGGTAATCGCAGCCAAGCCTGTCTGCTGCATCGCTTCCCTGAGGGTAGACTAAGAGGTCTCAGCCAGCAGCGCTCAAGCCCTGCCGTGTGCTAGACACACTTGGACTCAGCAGTTCAGTCTCCAAGCAAGTGGGACCCCGCAGACCCCACTGGGCCCTCCTGTGTCCCAGGACGGGGGCTGTGAGAAGCAGGGGGTTGCTGGACTGGGCCTCCCTCCACCCCCAGTGACTCCCCTTCCTTCTCTGCCAAGTGTGGCAGGGATAAATGCCCTGTGTAGCAAACGGGATAAGCCCTGCCAAGAGCCACAGGCTGCCTCTCCCCACTAAGCCTTCTGCTTAAGGTAGGTTTGTACTATTCTCAGATCTCAGATTCTCCTGAGAGATCTGGCTCTCTGCTGGGTGTCCCTTGACCTCCATTGTTGACGCTTCTGCTACTTTATGCTCCTCATTGGAGTTTGGATCAGATTTACTAAGCATATCCAGCAAAGACCCGTGAGGCAACCTACCAGAAAGGATGCACCTGGAGAGTGCAAATAACAAGGGGAAATTTGAGAGAATTCACTTTCTTCCTCTAAACATGTGCTCTCCTGTCTTTTTCACGAAGGCTGATTTTTGGAGAATGACTTTCTTCTAGGTAAATAGCAACGGGGACATCAATTTCTTGTCCGCGGCAGCACCTTCACCATTCCCATCCTTCATTCAAACATGTGAATGCTTTGCCTAAATTGCACATTTCTCATTTAGCACACCTTGAAAGCCTGCTCTGTCACCTGCTCATGATCGTGAGCAGACTGTGCAAGCCGGGGGTGGCACCGAGCAGCTCCACGGAGGCGCGTCGCAGCAGCAAAAGGAGATGCTCCGGCATGCCCAGCTGTCTCCAGGGAGGGAAATCGGCTTCCAAAATTAGGCTTTGAAAACCTGGACGTTGAGGAACAAATTTAGAAACTTACATGAATCCATCTTAGAAAGTTATTATTATTTTTTTAAGATGCATTAAAAAGAGTTTCTGGAAGGGACCGAAAGTTTGCCATATCCCCTTCTAAAGGTGAGACCTTTAGCTCTGGCCTGTTCTGGATTTCAGTTGACTTCTTAGCTGTACCCAGGGAGTCAGGAGGAAGCCTCAGAAGTCACCTGCCTCCCTGGGGCCCATGTGACTCACTGGGTGCAAACATTTCTATCATTCTAAACTTTCATATATATACATATATATATATATATATGTATATATATACCTATACTCAGTTCTTCCAGAAACCCTATGTAGCAGGTATTAAGAGCTGCATTTTCCAAGTGCAGAAATGGAGGCTCAGAGAAGCAGGGATACTTGCCCAAAGCCACACAGCTGGGAAGGGGGCAGAGCCCGGTTTGTTTACAGGTCTCCTGAATTCAGTCCACTCCATCCCACGGCAGCCCCACTCTCAGGCACCTAAATCTGGAGTCCAGCCTTTTCCGAGAAGACCTAAGGTGCTGAATACTAGGATCGGAGGAATTTCATCCCCCACTGTCTTTTCCTTTGGCCTTGACTGGATGCACCTTATTCTTCAGTCTCTTGACTGGGAGAGGAAATAGTGATGACGGTGCTCTGAGACGTAATTAACGAATGTCTTTAACATTTGGCTGCCCTGGGCAAAGGTTCTATGCTACAGTATTCTCAGAATAGTCTATGGACAGAGACTCTAGCTTTTCGATTGCAAGAATCTTTAATTAAAAGGCGATCGGGTGATGGAAGGAGAAGTCTCCTCCTATGCAGCCAGACTGGGAAGAAAGATGGGTGTCAGAGAGCAGAGAGTGGGAGCTGGGGGAGGGAAGCTCGCTGCCACAGTGAGAGGGGAGCTCCCAGGAACCTGGAAGGTATGACTTGCGGCCCAGCCCGCTCAGCTGCTCCCACCCAGCTCTCAAGGAGATGCAGTTCTGGCGGCACCAGGTGACTGATGGGTGACCTTGGTCGGGAGGCTTGCTTCTTCCTTGTGCAACAACGTTGGCTGGGGGGAGCACCGCCCACTGAGATCTGATGTCTCAGCCTCCGTGATAAACAAGGCTAAACAAATTAGCCAGGAAAAAAAAAAATTAATTGAATTTTATAGAGAGAATGTTTTGCTTATCTCATCTTTGCTAACAAAACCGAGACAATTCTGGAGTTGTCCTGGGCTTTTTTTCCCCTTCTCTTTTACAAATCACCCACAGTGCACGCTGTGGAGAGATGCCCCGGCAGGAGCTTGTGCTGCGGATCACATCCTGAGCCTGCTGTTTCAAGGCCTCCTCAGAGACTGCTTTTTATTTGCCATCGAAGCCTGGGGATTACTTTGATACACTGGCCACATGGCTTAACATCCTTTCTAACCAGAATCATAATCCTGGATCACTGATTTAAAAGAGTAGGGTGAGGGAAGGGGAGGAGCTGGGGGGTCACCAGGGTCAGGTCCGGTACATCATGTATATGTTCAAGGGATTTCCTTGAGCCTAGAAAATCCCCCAGATCTCAGTCTAGGACAAGCACTGCTTCCAGAGCGGGGAGAGCAGGAGACCGCGACTTCAGGGTGGGGAGCTGAAATTTGCATACGATGAGGTTGGAAACGGCAAGTTTTCTGTTTCTGTTTATTCACTCCAACAGTCTGGTATCAGCATGCAGGGGCCCTGAGATGTGCTCACGGGCTGTTATCATGAATGTCTTTGATGATTCTGCCCTGACCCCACGGGCCACAAATCTCTCTGCTAGACGCTGTCTGGGAGCCCCGCTGTGCGGGAACTGGGTTGGCTCAGCTTGGGGGTCAGGGCAGACTGGGCAGGGGCTCCGGGTTCAGGAAGGACTTTTCTCATGTAGCCACTGAAAGAGGTGGCCAACCCATTTCAAAAGTTGGAGCTGAGAGAGAGAGAGAGAGAGACCTGGAACAGCAGAACTGCTTGAAATTCTGCGGGCCTGCTGGCTTTATCTGAAGGGGTCACACCAGTGATGGGAGTGGAAACAGTCAGCAGCTAGCTCCTGGGAGAGGAGAAGGCTGGGAAGTAGGGCCTCAGCAAGGGCAATGAGATATGAGGTCCGTGGTTTCCTCTTCAGAAAATTCCAGCTCGGGGCCACGTGTGACCACTGTTATGATTGCGTCCAGTAGGCAGAGACCACCCACCCAACCAGCCTTGACCAGGATCAAATCCAGCTCCTGGGAATCTAAATGATGTGTCTCACCACTACTGTGTTTCGGCTTTTCATTATCAAGTAGGGTTTAGGAGTGTTTGTGGAAGGATTTTTCCCTCTCCTCCACTCACCCCACTGATACCTGTTCCTTGGGTAAGGGAGGATTTTCTGCTGATGGGGAGTTCTGGGGACTCCCTTGCAGTCTCCTGACTGTAGCACATTCTGTCTGTGACAAGTCAAAGCAAGGTGTGGTCTTGAGTATTCCAGCTTGGAACTCTGGGCCCAAGCTCGTCCGAGGTGTCTGGGGTCAGAAGCGTGAGGGCAGAGGTGTGTGTGTGTGTGTGTGTGTGTGTGGTAGCAGTGGGGGGTTCAGACGAGCAGCTCCTGGGCCCTGAGCAGAGCCTTGGCCAGCTCATTCCTGACTGCCTTTTGTCACTGACTCAGCACGCACAGGAGACGTGGGGTTCGCTTCCTCTGGGTCACCGTTTTCTTGTCCCTTAGAAATGACTGCTAATCCTGGCCGGTCACCCTTGTGGAGTCGTTTTAGATTGATTTTGTAAAGCTGGCAGGCAGGATCTGGCTGTGCCACTCAGCAGAGCTGCTAGGGAAAACTTGCTAGAACCGCTAAAGACTATTAGGGTGACGGGTCAGCCGTGGCCATGGAGCATGACAGGTCAGCAGAGCTGTGGTCCGGGGCGTCCTGAAGTCCTCTGGGCTCTAGAGATGAAGGCAGCTCAGCTTGTGTCCCGTGGGCTTGGATTGCTGAGCACAGTCTACACTTCCTGAGGCCTTTCTAGGAACCAGAGATGGTTCCAGTCAATCCTCCTCAAAGCTGAAGGAGGTATAAGCCATTCTCTCCACTTTGCAGATGAAGACCCGCTGGGCCACGATGAGGTTCAGGGTCTTTCCTGTGCCTGTGCTGTTAGCAGTCGGCAGAAGCAGGACACAAACCCAGGAAGTCCACTTTCAGAACCCGAGGGTTGCAGGCAACGCACTATGGAAGGGTGAGGTGGCAGGAGGAACACTGCCGACACCATCACATCACTTGGGCGCCCCTTCACCTCCCATGGGTCCCTCACCTGTACAATGAGGGGCTTCCCAAAGGTCCCTTCTATCTCTAAAAATCTAGAAAGTTGTAGTTTTAGTGTTGTTGGGGACAAAGTCTTCCTGTAGAGCAGACTGGACAGTCACCAAAAACAGAAGCAGAAGAAACTTAGATGTTGTAGCAACCACAAGCGAAGTTACCACCACAGCTAACATTGATTGGCACTTGCTGCGTGCCAGGCACTGAGCCTTTTGTGGGCATGGTTTCATTCAGTCCTCACAACAGACCTGCGAGGCAGTTGCTAACACAATCCCTATTTTGTAGATGCAGGAACTAAGGCCCAGAAAGGTTAATTAACTCACTTGAGGCCACACAGCTCATAAGTGATGGAGCCTGAGGCATCTCTCCCTGCCCTCTCTGCCCACCAAGCACATTCCCTCCCACCTTACTTCTGATGTCAGTACATGCAAGAGCTCCAGAGAACACAATGTTTGGGGTTAGCACAAGAACAACCTTCCCAAATGCAGTTTTCACCACCAGCTGGTGATAGATATTTAGCCTCTGGAGACTTCCTTTCAGGCTGCTGGGGGCTGAAGATGGGACTTGAGAATGGGAGGGCAGCCCTGGGAGACTGTCACCCGAATAGGTCAGTTTCAACAAGGACGCTTTTATCTGGCTTCTACCTTTAGGCCTCTTGGAGAACCACATCTTGGAAATTAATGTTGGAGGGATCTGTCCCCCCTTTCTTCCTTTTACATTTATATTGAACTTAAATTTTGGCAGAGAGGTGGAAGATGAATTGGCCTTGCATTGACGGTTAACTGTGGTCAATATTTTCAAGGCAATATTCAATTGCGGACTGGAAAACTAGTGTAGGCTCCAGGGAGCAGAGAGGGAAGAGGAAAGAACTGATGTCCAAGTGATGAAAAGGGATGAGGAAGAGAGTGGGCCTGAGACGGTAAAAATGCATCCTTTTGGTCACGAGATTGCCTCCAAGGAGCCACACAGAGAGCTGAGAAGAGGACGCAGGGTGACACCCTGGGGGACTGTCGTGTTGGCCAGGGCAGGCTACCTGTTACCGACAAACAACCTCGAAGCTCAGTGGTGGCCTCACCCCCCAACTTTGTCTTTCTCTAACCTCAGTAACATCACAGCCCAGTAGTTAGTGTCTGGGCTGAGGGGAAGGCGGTGGGCTGTGCTCCACTTAGTCATTTAGGGAGCCAGGCTCCGTCCACCCCTTGTGTCTCTGACATTCCCCTCAAGGCTGGGAGTTCTCCGCTCCATCCTCTGCACTCAACAGATGAGGGAAGAGTGATTGCGTGAAGGAGGCAGCCCTGTCCTAACCACCTCCATCAGACCTCACACCTTCTCTCCCGTTCCAATGTGGAACAGCCCCACCTACATACAAGGAGACTATGAGTTAGTCTAGTGATGCTGCCAGGAAGATGAGAAGTGGGCTGGGTGAGGCCATGGCATTGTTCGTGCCACATTAACCTTCTGGCTTCCTCAAAAGTTGATCCCTGAGACCTTCTTCAATGTTAATAGGACCTAGTACTGGAAGGTCTCAAAAAAGTCCCAGGGGACCACATCCTTTTCCCTTGTCGTGTGTCTAAGGGTACAGAGAAAAGTAATTCCATGGTTTTGTGGTGCAAACAGTGTTGTAATAGAAATCCTTCTGGACTTTCTGATCATGGACAAAGTCCCACATCAGTCTGTGTGTTCCAAATGTAATGGTGTATTTAGTATAATCTATGGTTGATGGCTACACACTAACTTTCTGAGTTGGTCAGGTGTGCTCACCTGAAGACAGACAGGTTTTGACCAGTGGTTCTCAAACACTGAAGTTTTTTAGGATTAACTGAAAATGCTGTTAAAATGCAAATGTCTTTCCCACCACGCCAGAAATTCAGATTTGACAGGTCTGAGGTGGGACCTACCACCTGCCTTGTTAAGAAGCATCTCAGATAAATCTGATGAACACCAAAGAGTGAGAACCGTTGCATAAGACCATAGTTTAATCCCTCTGCAAGCAGATCATTTTGGAATATCCTTGAATTCAGAGAACCTGATACAGCTGATGTCACCTCAAAAAATAAACGAGCAGACACGTAACTTGACGTAGTACATTCCAATGGAAACACAGTCAGTTTTGGCCACAAGTCAGATGACATGGAAGCAAGTCTTAACTGTCACTAACTAGGTATGTGAACTCAGTTAACAAAGCACTTATACAACACACTTCCTGTTTCTTCTTCAGAGCGTGAGAGCCACAGTGGCCCTCCACTTACCCTACAGAGTCATTTGGATGATCAAATACTTTTAAGCATGGCAGTACTTTGAAAAATATGAGTTTCTATTAGAGCAGCAGGTAATATCAATATTAGATAAACTGAGGGGGTTATTTACACTACAAAGGAATCATTTGCCTTACAAAGAGATTCCTTAACATTTAAATGCCTGCTTACAGAAAATTAATTGGGGAGTAAGACCAGAGGAATGAACTATTAATGCACTGTTAAAATATTAAGGTAATAAACCAGAGCTCAAGGTTTCTGAAATGATCATCTAGGTTAGCAGGTTGAATTTAAGAATTCAATTCATATCTATCCATTGCTGAAAGCAAAGTACACTCTAAATATATCTTCCTCAGAACTGTTGTTAATGAAAGCAAAAGTTTCCCTGTTATTTTTGCATACATTTCTATTTTAACTTTCCTTTCCCCTAATTTCTTTCCAATGCGTGCTTCTCAAGAACAATTTCTATTTCAAAAATGGCAGGTTGTCTTATCCCCCTCACACTTGCCTTTGTTCTCGCTAGTCCTTATCTTGGGTCCTAAATCCAGGTCCCTGAGAAGGACTGTGTTATGACGAAGCAGCTGGAGTAACAGGATTAAAAGTCTCCATTCTTTCACTCTGCCCCCTAATATTAAAGCCAGGGATACAGAACAGAGACTAGAATCCTGGGTTTCCAGCTCTGTTATAGCAGGTGAAGATGGTGTAAGACACAGACATTTTTAGGGGAAATGGTACGTTAGGAATAAATGACTAGAATTGATTATGGACAGGGAAAACTATTAAGTTCCATCCAGTCAATTGGTATGGCTATCTGGAAAGCTATGCTAAGAAGGACTCTGAAATCTTATCTGGGTACATCAGGAAAGAATGCCAGGATTGATTAGTAATGTCTGCCATGGGCAAGGAGTGAGAAGGAGCAACCCTGTGCCATCTTTGACTAAGACAATGGCCAAGGATTAGGAAGTACTGGAAGAAGAGTGAATAGATTTCTCAGAGTTCCCTTAGAAATGTACGACTAACTGGCAGAATATGCTATTTTCAAATTAGTGTTTCCCAGACTTTCATCCTCCAAACCCCACTTTCCATATTCCCTATCAAAACAACAGCACATCATACAATTTTTTGTAATTTGTTTCCTTGCTCTTACCTTACAGCTCAAACCTCCCTCTCACTATTACCTTCAACCTTGTGAACTCCTTGAAAATTCCCTCTGGCCCTTGGATGTCCCTTATTTTCTTTCCTCCCACTTCAAATTTCATAGTATATGAATGTATGTCAGATATCTGTTAACCAGTTTAATTTTTATTTAATCATTTGACTTTCACTGACTGTGATTCACCTGTTTTCCCAGCCCAGATTTTGTCATCCTTAGATAGTGAGGCCCTAGAGGGAATGAACCACCGTGGATGGTGCTCTTTGTATAGCACTTTGGAGTGGCTGCTGTGGCTGTCTGCCCAGGTCCCCACTTTCAGTCCTGAAATACCCATTTCCCCAGATGCTGGGAGAGTTTGTGGCTTTTAGCTCCATGACGAAGGGCGCCATTTTCTCTCCCCACCCATTAGCTGAGACGGCAGCTCGGATAGAGAGACCGTCGTGAGCTCCAGTCCCCCCTCTTGGGTTCCAGCTCAACCTCTCAGCTCCCAGTTTGTCCTACGTCCCCCACTTCACTTCCATCTTCTCTCTTCACTGCCCGTCTTTCAAACTTCAGGCTCCAGCATCAAACAGAAACAACGGTCTCACATGAACTATGTAAAAGTCTCCACATTAGTATAAAGTCAAATGCCTTTAGTAAATAAATATCTTATCTAGCTCCTTCTTCTTAATTACATCAACTCTAAATGTTATCTATGTATCTATCAATCCATTCCCTCCATCCTTCTATCCACATTTCCATTCTAGTGCTTCATCTTCTGTGATCAAACTCTGGTTGATGTAGTCATGTAGTCACCTTCTAGGAACTGCCCTCAGATGAAGGGAACACTGAGCCCATAGTGACACCCTCTCCCCACCCTTAATGACTAGTTGACGTGGGGATACGATGGCCCAGCCCTCTTGCTTCACAGTGGGACAACTCTAAAGGCGCTTCTAGCTCTTGAGCTCACTGTGGTGTTGGCTGAGGTCTAATATCACGGTCCAGCATCTCCCTCTGCCCGATTTTGCTTCCTTCACACACACACACATACACACACACACACCTTACTGTAGAGACTGATGCCCAGGGCATTCCCAATAAACTTCCTGCGTGCAAACTCCGTCTCAGAGTCTGATTCCTGGGGAACCCCAATGAAGACAAGCTTACTTCAGTACCATTCCTTTCAGGGTAACAAATTTTTATTTAGCATGTATTTGGAGCCAGGCACAGCAGTAGGCACTGAAAGTACAAAAATGAATAAGACTCGGTTACTGCTCCAAGAGAACACATATCTAATGGCATCGGCAGAAACATGAGCAGATAGTTTCAAGATCTAGGCCTGTCCAGGAAGCTGCAATGGGAGCACAGAGCCCTTAAAGTTCAAGAAAGGCTTTCCTGGTACCCCTGAGCTGAGTCTGGAAGGACGAGTAAAAGTTAGCCAGGGGAGGTGGTGAGTGTACTCCAGACAGAGGGGACAACAAGGGCAAAGACAGGGGATCCCAACAGAGCACAGGGAATGCCACTGGTGCTATCAGAGATTCAAGTATGAAAAGCTGTTATGATACGATGGGAGATGAGGAGACAGACCAAGACACTTGGACTTTATTTTAGGGGCAACGGATAACCATTGAAAGGGTTTCAGCAGTGGGGCCACGTGGTCAGATTTCTGTGTAGATTCATCACTGGTGACTTTAAGAGGAGTGCAGTGGCTGTGGTGGCTTGGCACATCTGGCCCATCCTTCTCCTGGAGAGGCTTCCCATACTGCAGCTCTGCAGTGGGTGGAAAACTACGAACTACACACCTGAGACTCCACTGCAGCGAGGATTCTGGATACGATTTAGGTTTTATCAGTTAGAAGTATCCGTCCAAGACCTGGAAAGGGGAAACCAGGCAAGGGCCGAGTCTCTGCTGGTTGTGCTGTGCATGGAGCTGGCAGCATTTTCTGCAGGGGTTTCACAATCACGGTTGCTTCTAATTATGGCTGTTTGCCAATTTCCATGACTTCCTGATCATGCTGGCATCCCGATTATGGCAGCAGAGCCATGGTTCTGCAGCTGGCAGCCAAAGCACGAGCTTCTCTATTTGGCAAGCGGCTTCCTGATCATGAAAGAGATGGTAGTTCTCTTGGTATCCAGGTTCTGCGATGTGGCTCCAAAGCCATTTTCAAAAGCTCAACCTGTTTCTTCAACTTTTCCAACAATTCTATAAACCATTTAGTGCCCTCCAACAAATCACCTTCTGTCCAGACTGGATGGAGTGGATGCTGCTCTTTGTACCTGAACCCTGATTGATACCCAGACAAGACTAAAGGTCCAGGAGAGACGTGTCACAGAGCTGTTACAAGTGTCCAGGCTGATGATGAAGAGAGGTGTGGGCACAGAGAGGAAGGGACACATTGGAAAAACATTTGGGAGGTAAAATTAGCAGTACATGGTGATTCATTGGGTGTCAAGAGTGGGAAGTGAAAAAGAATCAGTGGCTAAGATGACTCAGTTTTCTGACTTGGGGAATCGGTTGGAGAGAAATCCAGATAACTCAGATCAGGACTTTTGGGAAGAAGCAAGCTTGGGGGTAAAATGATAAGTTCGGGTACCTATGGGGAATTCAAGTAATACCTTTTCCTCCTTTTTTATAATTAAAGCAGCTGTAAATGCACACATAATTGTATAATTATTGATTAATATCCATTCCTTCCTGAATCTGTGAACTCCAAGATAGTAGCAACTACATCTTCTTGGTCGTACTTGGCACAGTCTAGCCCAGGGTAGGTGTTGATAGACATCTGCTGAATGTTGAAAAAGTGCGTTGGATAATAAAAATTGTAGTGATCATACTCAGTGCTATCAAGATGAGCAGTCTATGAGCCGCTGCTATGAATAGTAACTAGACATTCAGCAAGAGCACTGATGATGTTGGTGATGATGATGATGATGATATGTTTGACCAGGGACATCACTATGGTTAGAAAATCAAGCCAGAAGAGTAGAATTTCATCAGCATTCCCCCAAAACCCAGAAAAAATAAGCCAGAATCTCCTACTTCAATCACAGTGTACTTCTGTTACATATTCATTAAGTGCCAATAGTGTAGTAGGCTTATTAGGAGGTTTTCCCAGGTGCTTTGCAAATGGAAAGACTTCTGTTGATCTGTTGTATACTTAACGCAATTGCCAGCTCTTGTAAATCAAAGCCGAAGTTGACTCCAGCAACTCAGAGGAGAGCGTGCCCTCAGCCAGACTGATTTCCCGCAGCTGCTCGCAGAGCGTGGCAGCAACCTGATCATTACGTGCAACGTGGTGATTAAGCCGGGCTGTGATTGGGGCAGACATTGTCCCTGCTCATTTTGCTCATTCCCTACCACACTGTGTGCTCAACGCCTCCTTCTACGCGGGTGATTGAGAGGCGATTCTCTGACCCATCAGACACGATGGCCCTTTTTTTTTTTTAAATTAATTTATTTATTTTTATATTTTTTTATTTTTTGGTTGTGTTGGGTCTTCGTTTCTGTACGAGGGCTTTCTCTAGTTGCGGCAAGCGGGGGCCACTCTTCATCGCGATGCGCGGGCCTCTCCCTATCGCGGCCTCTCTTGTTGCGGAGCACAGGCTCCAGACGCGCAGGCTCAGTAGTTGTGGCTCACGGGCCTAGTTGCTCTGCGGCATGTGGGATCTTCCCAGACCAGGGCTCGAACCCATGTCCTCTGCATTGGCAGGCAGATTCTCAACCACTGAGCCACCAGGGAAGCCCTTCGATGGCCCTTTTTAAAGCAACTACTTATTATGCCTTTTTACCTTCCTGAAGTGAAATGCATACATTCTATAACCTATATGCATACATAATTTCAAATAAATCAATATCTTGCCTAACGGTAATATCTAGGCACTCAGAAAAATCATTTGATGAGGAGGATGATGATCAGGAACGGTTGGAAAACCAAGCCAGAGCTGTAGATTCATCAGCATTCTCCCCAAATCCAGAAAATAGGACATATATATCTATACAATATACAAGGAAGGTAATGCACAATAAAAAGACACGTATCTCAACGTGCAAATGACCACACTGCTAGTAGTGAGGAAGTGCTTGGATGCTTGCATCCATGAGAAATTCCCAAGAACACACCAGCTACCAATGTAGACTGAGGGTATGTTACATGGATGACCCCAAAATGATGAGTGCAATCACTGTCAGTGACACAATAGTCCTTTGATAAAGTTCCAAACAAAACAGAACAGTCTTCCCTTGATTTACACAGTGGTTGCATTCTTTGGAAATCAACTGTACGTTAAACTGTAAACAAAATTTTTAAAACCCTAAAACACTGTGTTAAGCTTCTAGGCTCAGATTGAAAACAGATTTTTCACCTACATAACTGTCCAGTAGGACAGACAGAGTTGTGTGGGATGCAGACAGCTCTTTGTTGTGAGAGCAGCCCTGGGCAGTGGTCCACTCAATGCCGGTAGCCACCCAATCACTGTGACCGCCCAGAAAACTGCCCTCCCAAATTTCCAAATGCCCCTGAAGGGACAGTACCAGCCCCATTGAGAACCACAGTATTCCAGCGTGAGCTCCCCGTCACTGCATTCAGCAAACTGCCCACCTGGAAAACATATGGAGTGTGGCGTGGGGAGCTAAGGTTTGGGAGGACAACAGGGAATTGTAATGGTTGTGAATCTTGCAACCTAGACATGAGGGTTAGTATAGTTGGAATTTATACAGCACACATTTTGCAGGTGGTTCGCCTCTGTTAAACTCATAAACAAATAACAATGGAAGCTCAGTTGCCATCATGTCTTCTGGTTATTTGGAGCTTATTCCTGGGTGAGTAGGTCAGCCTAAAGACTTGAAGTCACTATCTGGCTAGAAGTATCCAAGTAAAAAGATCACTAAAAATGCCATCGCATATCAAAACACTTTGCAGCAGGCATTTTATTAGAGGTTAGGGAGTAATTGCTTTCCTTCAAATTCTAGCCCTGCCACTCATTAGCTGTGTGACCTTGGGTGAGTTAGTTAACATCTCTGTGCCTCAGCAAGGGAAACAGTGCTTCTGTTACATATTCTCAAACACATCATAGGGCTGTCATGAGAATTACGTGAGTGCCTATTTGTAGAGTGCTTAGGATAGTACCTGGCATATCTAGTAAAATAGCTGAATACATATATTTTCAAAACAAGGAAACAGTCTCATGCTTACAAAAAGTATCTGGATCAAATGAGGTGTAATAAGCAATATTAAGGGTGGCAGATCACAACAGAGCAAAGAAAGCGATGTCATGAAGCCATTCAAGACTGACTGTCAAGTTTGGAGGAGAGTTGGGTCCCAATGACTTGGCCTGGAAAAACCACGTGGGGAAGAGATAGTAAGAATCTGTATTGGTGAGACGAGATCAGGGAACCAGCCTGGCCACCGAGGCCTTGGGAAGGAGAGCCTATGGGAGACCACCCTCCCGACCAGGGGCTGCAGGGGCCTCCTGCCCCCTGGGGAGCATGGGAGCCCCTCATTCGTGGACACTCATTGACTGAGCACCTGCTGTGTGCGGGCGCCTTGAGGGATGTGTGTGTGTGTGTGTGTGTGAATTTTCTGACTTTCAGGGACTCCCAAGAGATACTCTGTGTCCAAAATCATGTCATAAGTTTTTAATTTTGTGTAAAGAACATGGAACTGACTTTTTACCACACACCCTCATTTCTGCCCACTGAAAAGTTGTAATAAAAGTTGTTCACACAGCTTCCCCTCTGTGTCTGCTCCCTCAAAACATGGGGAATCCAGAACTACTCAGACTTCTGAAAATAAAAAAGAGAACAAATCTCAACAGTAGAGTCCCCAAACTGTGTAGGTGACACCGAAATATTGTTTAAAAAGGGCAATAGAAAAACTCTTCACTGGCCTAGATCTTTGAGTGTCCGGAAATTTCTACCACTTTGTTATTTTAAAAGAACCAGAACTTGTCCTGACACAACTATAAATAAAAGCTAAGTCAAGTTTTAAAAAATGGATGTTAAGAAAATAATGTGTGAGCACTGAGAAGAGAAAAGAGGGATCCTTTTCAGCCCCATTTTAGTCGGGTTTCTACACGTTCAAATAACCTGACCCGTTTTTTTTTTTTTTTTTTGGCTGTGTTGGGTCTTCGTTTCTGTGCGAGGGCTTTCTCTAGTTGTGGCAAGCGGGGGCCACTCTTCATCGCGGTGCGCGGGCCTCTCACTATCGCGGCCTCTCTTGTTGCGGAGCATAGGCTCCAGACGCGCAGGCTCAGTAGCTGTGGCTCACGGGCGAAGTTGCTCCACGGCATGTGGGATCCTCCCAGACCAGGGCTCGAACCCGTGTCCCCTGCATTGGCAGGCAGACTCTCAACCACTGCGCCACCAGGGAAGCCCAACCTGACCCGTTTTCACTGGGACAAGATGAATGCAGACACAGTGGCCATTCCTGTGGGACACAGTATTGCTCACCCAATAGCCCATGTGCAGTTTTCTCAGCACCTTTGTAGTTAGGGTGGGGTCTGTGACCAGTTTTATTTTATGTTCTTGGTTTGCTTTTCTCACTTTAGAAAGCATCCTGTGACTCTTCCCATATTGGCAGTTGGAGAGCTTCTTCATTTTTTCTTTTATTGCTGTATAATATTCCATTGTACTACATATCTTAATTTACTTAAAATCTCCCCTTCAATGAATATTTGGATTGTTTTCAGTCTTTTGCTATTCCACTGCTGTAATAAATAACCTTGTACATATGTCAGGTATGTAGACTAGAGCCCCAGGAGCAGAATGGCTGAGTGAATGAATAAATGTTTCTGTGCTTTGGCAGCTGCAGCCTAATTGCCCATCACAGCCCAGTGTGGCTGCATCCTCGGCTGCATCCCTGCCAACAATGCCTGAGCATGTCCGCTTCCCCAAAGCCTCACCAGCAGAGGATGGGCTCAAACCTTTTTGGATTTCTGCTAATTTGATTGGTGAGAAATCATATTCTCATATGGTTTTTCATTTGTATTTACCTTGTCGTGAGTGAAGTTCAGTGCCTTTTCATATATTTTGGGACAATCTGCGTTTTGTCTTCAGTGTCATGTCCTAAGCTCATTTTTTCCTATTAAGTTCTTGATCTCTTTGGTCTTTTTTTTCTATTTTCAGAGGCTCTTTATTATATAGGGAAATTAATAAGCTGAAAGTATTTTAACACTTTTTCTTTTGTCTTTTGATGGTTTTGAAATTATTTTAAAGAACTAATAACTATGGAAATTATTTTAATAAACAACTATATCAACTTCTCTATGCCTGCTGTTGATGATAAAAATAAATAAAGGGGCTTCCTTTGAAAAGTAATCAGTCCAGAAGAAGAGCTTAAAATCTAGTCCAGTGTAAGACGTAATAATAATACCTGCATTTCTATAGCTCTCTACGGTTTACAAATCACTTTCACATTTTTCATCTTTTTGGTACCTCCCAGATCATTTGTAAGGTTGCATGAGTTAGGTTTTGGTTTGGCTGTAGTGAAGGAAAACTGAAAATAGCAATGCCTTAAACAAAACAAATTTTCTCTGTTCCATAAATGTCTTGATGTGTGGTCCAGGGCTGGTATTGGTCTCCATAGTGTCAGAAACCTAGGCTCTTTATGTAGTCTCAAGCTCACGACCGAAGTTAGTGCCAAAGGCACATGCTTCCTGTCTCTTAGAGACAGTTCCAGAAAGCTGCTACAAGGCCTATTTCACTTACATCCTATTTCACCAGAACTTAGTAACATGGATTTGCAGGGGAAGCTAGGATTTTCCCTGGTTGCCATGTACCAGTTAAAAATGGGAGCTCTATTACAAATGAAGGAGAATGGATATTGAGGTTCAACCTAAAATCTCTGCCAGAAAAATAATAGGAAGGTATCATTATCCTCACTATAAAGGATTTAAAAAAGAGAAGGTACAATTCTCTTCCTAGTAAAGATGATGGATTGAGCACATCTCCTCCCTCTTGACACCTCCTACACAGATAGTAAAGGAAAAAAAGCATAGACTCATAACAGCCAAGAGCATGGAGAGGGGGCGCTGTCCGTGGATGAGTGATTTTAGCAAATTTCTGGCAGCCAAAACGTGCATGTGAGAAACTTTGATGAGGTTTGCAGTGGAGGATGGAGTCCATTTGCCCAGCAGAACCTGACTTCCCAGGTAAGGCAGAAGAGAGGACTGAGAACTAGAACTGAAAAAAGAGGCACTGATTAAAGGTCAAAGGTCTGTATATGAAATGATTGCTCCCCACTCTGGCCCTCCCAGAATGCATGACAGCCAAGAAATTATCACCATTACCCCCCCAAATTCATGTATTCCTAAAGAAATTAAACAAATGGTCTGAGAAGAACTTGGACAGTTGTTATGGTTATTGGTACCCCAGAATACAGTTCTTCTATTCTTTCTTGCATAAGTCTTCAGAACAGAAGTCAATTCCCTATCTATCCACACTAAAGTCCCCCATTCAGCAAGCTCTAGGGACCCAGAGCCCCCAATCCCTAACTCTTCATTCTTAAATATCAATGGACAATCAAGATTAAAAAATAACAACCTAAAAATGTCACCCTGAAGAAACAGAAATAATTCAAGAACAGAAGAGGAGTTTAAAAATAATTCTCAATAACTTCACGGTAAAGAGACTGTGTAATTTATCATCCAACCTGGGATAATTTTGAAAGCAATATGGGGAGATGTTAATAATTATGCCAGGACAACAGGTATAAACCATGACTATCCCTGATATACCATCAAGATACACAGTCGTTGTTATGGACTGAATGTGTCCCCTCACAATTTGTATGTTGAAATCCTGACCCTTAAGGTGATGGTACTAAGAGGTGGGACCTCTGGAGGGTGATTAGGTCATGAGGGTTGAGCTCTCACCAGATGCTGCATCTATCAGCACCTTGATCTTGACATCCCAGCCTCCAGAACTGCGAGATATGTGTTTGTTGTTTAAGCCCCCTGTCTATGGCATTTTTGTTATAGCAGCCCAAACTAGGATAATCACCCTACTACAGGAAGATTTGGACAGATATTGCATGTATAAATTAGAACAGAGTGCTAAGGAAAAGGAACAATCAGAAACCAAGAAGGAATTCTCAGACATTAGAGAAAGTGATTGCCAAATTAAATGTTTAATAGAAATGATAGAATATAAAGTTGAGAAAAATCTTCTAGAACGTAGAGGAAAAAGAAAATAAGATGGAAAATATGAAGAAAAAAGATACAGAAGATCAATTACAGAGTCCAGCATCTGCGTTTTAGCTGTTCAAAACAGAGAACAAGGAAAACACAAAGGGAAAATAACAGAATAAATAATCAAAGAAAAGGCTCAGAGTTTTAAAAACAAAAGGGCTACCAAATGCCCAGCGAGAAAAAAGAAACAATTCTTCTGCTTAGACACACTCACTGTGAAACGTCAGAACACTGGGAATCAGAAAATTTTAAGAGTTTCCAAAGAGAAAAAATAAGTCCCCTGTGAGGAAAGAGAATCCAACTGGCATTAGATTTCAAATTCAAAACCACCGATGCCAAAATGCAGTAAGGTTTTTTGAAGTTCTGAGAACAAACTATTTTCAAACTAGAATTCCATATCAAGCCAAGCAAACATTTAAGTGTGAGCACCTAATAAAGTCAGTTTCAGATATTACAGAATAAATAAAGTTTGCTTCTATATATCTTTTCTGAGGAAGCTACTTGAGTGTGTCAACTTCAGCAAAACTATGGCAAAATCCCAGAAAAGAGAAAGTTTTTAATATAAGAAATAATATAATTTACCCAGGGAATTCCTCGATGCCGGTTGTCAGCTGACCTTGCAAGCCTTAGTCCACATTGAAAGAGAATATCAATGGACTCTAAGAAAAAAAAACATTTTCCAGAAGACTGGAACAGATTATAAGAAGTGAGTAGAGTGAATAAAAGTGGAATATCATAAAGGAGGTATATGTTTCTTCTACCAACAAGAAAAAAGACAATCAGAAACTCCAGGAAAAACAAAACAAAATGTACAAAGAAGTCATAGCCCATATTGGAACTAAGCTAGCATGTGGTCATATTTTGAGCAACTGGATGAGTATGAGAAAGAAGACTGTTTGTTCTTGATGTTTGAAACACTTTGCTTTGAGTGGAACCGGGGTCATGACATCAGAACCACGAGGAAGAAATGTAATCATGGCACTCTGCTTAGCTCCGTTAACAATATTTACATAGTCATAATGAAAGCACTCTTTTCTCGTTTTCAGTTTTTAGAATCAGCCTATAAACAAGGCAGGGGAAACTTAATTGTGGTTGCAGAATAGATAGAATTTGGGATGCAGAAGTGGGTAGAGAGGTGGAAGAAAGACTTTCTGCTTTTATCTTCATCTTCCTGAATGAGTAGTCAGAGGTATCATTGACTGTTGATGGAACAAGAATTAGGGGTTTGTCTGTAGTTCGAGCAGTAACAGAGAAATGAAAAGAGCTAAAACTTTCAAAACGTGGGAGGGAGTCGGGGACAAGAATTAAAACTTTATCTACCCTAGAAGGAAGTGGATAGATAATGTCTACTAAGGTTGCTGATCAAGGCAGAGCGGTGTAAACATACAATTTGGAGATGAAAGGAGAAACCACAGACAGAACTAAAAACAGAAAAGCGTTTGAGGCTGTCATCTATGGGAAACAGAATGAGGCTGGGGAGAGGTGGACCAGGGCACTGTTTCTTTACTTTCCAAAACATTTTGGACTATTTGATATTTTAATCATGCGCGTGAATCACCCTGAGAAAATTTGAATTTATGTCCTGGAAACCTGTTTCACTGCCATGTCACAAAAAGACAAAAATTGATTACAAAAATAAATGAAATCGTCACAGTAAAGTGAGAGAAAGCAGAGAAGCTCAGAGAGGTTAAGTGATTTATCCCAACTCATACCAGCTCATGGGATTTGAACCAAGTGCAGAGCCTGACTCAAGGGTTGTGGTGAGGATGGAGCAGATCTGAGTGAAGATGTGCATCGTAGAGCATGGTTTCCAGGGGGGCATTTGCCTGTACTCACCAGCTCTCTGTGAGCACTTTGTCACTTCTAATCCTGTTTTAGACTTTGATGGGATCTAAATAAAAACATAAATGGCCCAGGTAACAGATAAATGTGAACTTTACATATTTGGAATGTCCTCAGGTGCTGTCTCTAAAAAGTAATTTCTAAACGTGATTGTATTTCAAACGAATGTGAGGCACTTCCTACCGAAAGGGAAGGTGAGGTCAGACCTTCTACAAGGGCAACAGTCCTTTGGCAACAGGAGTGCTAAGCTGGGTGTGTGCTCGACTTCTCTGGCGCACGCTCCTCTATTTTTGGCCTTCAGAGTCGCTCCTGGTACATTTGAGGCTGATTTCTGTCCACTTGCCTGGCTCAGTGACCTCACCCCAGCACCTTTCCAGACCCTTCACTCTTTCAACAGTGACTGTATGCCCACTGGGCTGGCCACCACTAGGGCCATGTGACAAAGGGGCCATCTCTGCCATCCAGGGATTAGGATCAAAGTGAGGTGTCACCAACACTGCAAGGACCTTCTTTTTCTGCACATCCGCTCCAGGTAAGGCATGGAACTGCCCCAGCTTCAGTCCTGGATCTTGCACAGACTTCAAACTCCTCTTTCCCTCCTCCTGGAGAGGACAGGCAGTCGGCAAGCAGAATGTGAATTCCTCATCCATCCTTAGGTGGTTTTGCCTGTTCAAGGGGATCGTTCCCATCCTGGACCCAGCTTCTCATCTGAACTTGTTGCGTCCTGATTATACCAGGAGGATTAGAATATAGGAATTTTCTACTTCCAGTGGGAAGGTTGACCCATCTGGAAACATGAATCAAGTATGTATAGCCACCTACATAGCTAAGAGACCCATATGGAAGAAACACATGTTTGTTACTGGGATGTAACATATAATCACCCAGTTGAGCCCCGGGAAATAAAATACAGACAGACAATCTTGGGGTTTAGTGGGGGTGTTGAAGAGGCCCTTGCTGCCTCCACTCGGTGAGCCAAGGACTGAATGTCAAAAGCACTTAGTTTTTGAATGTGGAATATGATCTAGATCAGGTCTGCCTGGAGGTAAATAAACTTCGCCAGGTGACCTCCACTTCTGGTCAGGAGACCCATCTGTGTTCATCAGCTGATGGGTATGTTGGCTTCTGGGGAGCAGGCAGCTGACCTGGCCTTCATTGAGTGTTCATGTGAAGCCTGATCAGAAAACCAGCTACTTTTCTTTATGATCTTTCCTGAGGCCCCCTGCAAATTGCTATTAGAGGCATTGGGAGATGAGGGATATTCTGTTAAGTGGTCGTCAGTCCCCTGGGAGGCTGTAGAATTTGCAGGATGCCCGGGGTCCATGTGTACATTCATATACAAAGCACTCAATGGATTCTAGCTGCCTTAGACATGCAAACTACTATTTCCCACATGTATGTACATGCTGTTGTGCTTAATAAGATACAAATAATTTTAAAGCCTTATTCAGTTAGCAGTAACTTTTTATCATTATGTGGTTTCTCAAAGGACATTAAAAATACAACCTCAGGTCTTTTCTATGATCTCCCAACACCTAACTAGGTTTCCATGTTAGATTCATAATCTCTGCGTTTTCCTTCAGAGCACTTAACACAATTTTGAATTGCATTTTTATTTGTCTGGACATTTATTTTGTGTCTGTCTCTCCCACTAGACTATAAGCTTCATGAGGGCAAGGAATGTGCTTGTTTTTCTCACAAATTGTATTTCCACTCCTAGTAGAGTGACTGGTGCATAATAAGTGCTCAGTAAATATTTGTTAAGCAAATGAATGAAGTGGTGGGATCAGGGGAGGGTGTCCAAGAACTTTTTTTTTTTTTTGATGGTTAAAAAGTTTGGGAAGCAGTGATCTGGTCATTTTACAAATATAACTGAGGTCCAGCAGAGCCAAGAGATTTACCAAAGAGACATGCTGGTTCTTCACAAATATGGAGGCAATCTCAGCCCAGTGATCTTTCCAGCATTCTTGTCAATTTCTAACAGCATTTATTTTTTATAAAATTATACATTTATTTCTATGTAACATGGTGCTGGGCATGATACAAAGCAGACCAAGTAAAGATTCGGGCTCTTCGGTGACTACAATCTGGAAGAGTGTCCAGTAGCTATTTTATGTAGCATCTTTTATATTGACACTTCCTTGGAATGATTTCATGTAAACTCTACACTTGTCCTTCTGGGATGTATAATGGTGTCAGTCACAAACAGTGAGTCACTAAAGAGGTGAATCCATTCTTTGTAGCCCCCTCCCCACTCCATTTGCCTCTGAGACTCTTCCTATTGATAGGAATGCTGCTTGTTTGGAATCTGGAAGGTAAACAGACTGTACCATTTATGGAATGTCACCCACTAGAAATAACTATTCTAGGTGCCGTGGGGAAATACATGAAACTTAACAGGCATGGTACCTGCTTTAGAGGTGAAAACAAGTAAGTCTACATTTATTTATTTTTTTGTAGCTAGGGTTCTTTCTCTCCAAAGATCTGTTGCAGGGACTTGGCATCTGCAGAGTTGACCTGCGAATAAATTCAACTCCATTTGCAGTTCCTAAGAATGACTGTGACCAGTTCACTCACATGGGTGAGGAGAAAATATTTTCAGAGACAGCAGAGGTACATAAGAAAAAGTCACATAGAATAAGTAGAAGAAGCTTGAGAGTGCATATATCCAACACAAATTCTTGGCTTTTAAAAGGAGGGGTCCGTCCAGTTACGAAGACAAATCTCAACATGCATCCTACAGGGGCCCCTGCCAACAGCCTGTAGGCCATATCATTTCCCTCCACCCCCCATTTAATGATTATCTGCTGCCACTGCTTGACCAGGAAAATGGGTGGGAGTATTTAAAGACTCTAAACTCTATTCCGATGAACTGGGACTCCCGGTTCTAGAGATCACAGCTAGGAAAGGGTGACCAGATTTCAAGCAAAAAAGAAAAAAAATTTTGTTGAGATAGAATATCCTTTCACTCTTGACAGTTAACAGCAGTATCTTTTCTCAGGTTATTTAGGCTGGCATGCTCAGAGAAGGCCTCGGCAAGGCAAGTGTGTCAGTAACTAGGCTGCCGGTGATGGCAAGGGCCCTGCAGCTCGGTCATGTATGGGCTGCAGGCAATGCCCTTCTGTCACCCTCACCTCCCCACCACTTGAGGGTCTGGCAGGCGACATCACATAGCCACACATTTCTCTCCGAAGTAGCATTTTCCCTTGGCTCTATGGTCTTCTTCCTTTTTCCTCTTGGAAAATAATAGGAGGGAACTGGGTGGCCATTGCCTCTCTGCTTCAGACTTCATAGCTGTTTGGAAGAGAAACGAGGTTCACAGGGGGTCTACCATATGCCAGAAGCTGTATGGGGCACTTTCCATGCAATAAGTTATTGAATCTACCCAATCGCCCAGTGAAGGGCTTTCCATTCTCTTCACCTTGCAGGTTTTAAGACAGGTTCAGAAACACGAAGTTCCATGCCAAGGTCACAAAGCTATAATGGAGGCAAGATGTGAAGCCATGATTTTGAATTACAAAGCTAAGGTCTACTTACAGGCAGGCGCTCTGCTTACATCTACTGAGAAGCCCTTCTAGATGCCAGGGACAAAGCAGCATGATAACAGACTTTAGGGAGAAATGGTACCTGCATGGACCCCATCTTTTGCAATTGAGGGGCTCCTGTTCCTCGCCTGGTGGGGCAGAAGGGCAATATTCTTCCAGAAAGAGCCCTGCTTTCGGTCCAGGAGGAAGCGGATCCATGACGGCCACATAAAGTTCACCCTTCAGACCTTTCTGTGGAACTGCAATATGTTCTGTTTCATGTTTCCTAAATTATTTGCAACAGGCAGCTGTGCTAGGTCAGAATCTCAGAGGTGCTCTGGGATTCCAGACAGGGCGGGGGCTGCCACCCTGCTCTCTCTGGCTGGGAATACTACAATTCACAAATGTGGGGCATTTGGGGAATTCAGGGGCTAAAAAGAGAAGCTCCTGGCTGGAAGTGGCTAAGATTCCTGGACCTCCACGGTGTCAGGGAATCATTTCAGGGAGGTTTTGCTTTTGCTGTACAGCTAATAATACAGCAGCCATGTATCAATAGCTACTGTGCTCCAGGCACTGGACCGAAGGCCTTTCAGAGGTATTATATTCATCCATCCCATCAGTTCTGACAGCCTTTAATCCTCTCAACAACCCTGAGAGGCAGGTCTCAGCAACCACGTATCACAGATGAGTAAATGGAGGCTCAGGGATCATCAATAACTCACTCGAGTTTTCAGAGCTTTCAGGCCAAGTTAGGATTCAAACCCAGGCTGTTTGACCTGACTGTTCATATTTGTAACAACAACAGTATATTGCCTCTAAGGAATTTATTCTGCAGCTAATGAATACGTCAGACAGGCTTTCCTCCACCTTCCTACCCACCAAATGTTTGGGCAATTAAAATAGGTGACTTCACTTATAAGGGGAATGGAAACACAGCACTTGGGCTTGTCCCAGTTACATGAATTAATTCTGTCTCGGGGTTCTTGATGGCAGCATAAACCAAAGAGCCCAGAATCCCATGATGAAATTATATCATTAAAGCCCTCGGCATCTTAGCTCTTATTTTATGTAAAATATATGCATGGCTCCTGAGAATTCCTCTCCACCGGTAGACAGAATAAAATATATATCTATATGTAAGTCATGATAGGATTCTATACCATCATGCCATCATGCCGGTCTTTATGTGACATTATTGATAGGAATGCTGTTTGTTTGGAATCTGGAAGGTAAACAGAGTTTCAAATTCCAGCCCTCTATTGTGGGCTGTAATAAGCATGCCGCCTGGCCATGCAAATTAAGGAACTCTGAAACCCCAAACCTCCAATCACAGGAGCGGCCGCACCGACATTCCAAACACGCCTCTCTCGCCAACGACAGCCTGGCTCAGGCCACAGAATCTTTGCAGAGCCAGCGTCACAGGCTGCTGGAGGCTCAGTATTTGGGACGCCTCGTCGTAGCCTCAGCCCCATCGTGGGGTGAGGTCAGTGAGGGCAAATAACTAAATAGTTTTCTCCAAAACTCCATAGTTGGAATTCCCTCTCCTGGCCCAGGATCCCTGGCGCCCCCTCCCCTGCTGTCCGACCAAGTCCCCCGAGCCCGAGGCCTGGCCGGTCCCTCACGTCGCCCACCTGCCGCACAGGGCGCTGCCCAGCCCGGCAGGAAAGAACTTTCCTCCCGCAGAGAGGACCGAGCCCGAGACACGCCCTGGCTATCTATAGAAAACCCCGCTGGGGGTTCTGCTGACCAGTCACTCGAGATCCCTCCTTGGGCTTTATTATGTCACAGGAACCCAGAATGGAATGCGGAGGATTAAATTCCAAGCCCTTCCCGCCTGGCAGGGCCCGGAGGGAGGGGAGCCGCCGGCCATCTGAGCTCTCGGGTGCCCCCTACTGAGTGTCTTTGTCCCTCCGGCTCGGAGGCAGGCAGCCGCTGGTGCCGTGGTCCAGGCCTCCTGAGGCCCTGGAGGCAGCAGGCAGCTCGGCCGCTTGAGCTCTTACAGCATCCAGGGACACGGAGGGAAGGGTAAGGACACCGACTGGACCCTCGGAGCTCACCGTGTAGGTCTGGGCAGGTTGCTACCCTCTTTGAGCCTCAGTTTCCTCCCCAAAGGAACCCCTGGGACATAAGACTGGGAATATCACCAACAGAGGGGGAAGTTGGGGAGCAGATGTTACAGAGGTGGTGACCTCGGAGCAAAGGCTGGTGGGGGGTTTGGAGACCCCCATGGCAGTCACAGGTCCATGCATCTGGAATGATGATAGAAAAGATGCCAGAAAGAGGAAATACTTCAAGTGTGGCTTAATTCTATTTTTAAAGGCAAGGAAATTATCAGGTTACTTCAACCTAACAACCTCTGTGCCCCTTATCCATAATACAGGAGGAATAATAATGCCTACTACCTAGGTCTGTTGTGATGAATAAATGAGTTAATTCACAAAAAGGGCTTCAAACAGTGTCTGGTATGTAGTAAGTCACTTATTTTGTTATTATTCTTGTTATTATTACCTAGGAGTTCCCTATTATTGTTGCTGTTATTACAAAGTCCTAGAACGGTACTTTAAAAAGACCATCAGCGTTGGTAACATTTATCGCACATTTATGACATGCCAGTCATTCTGCTGAGCATTTCAAATAATGTATCATTTCAGAAACAGTCCTGTGCAGTAAGTACCATCATCTCCATCTTATATTATTTATTTATTTATGGCTGTGTTGGGTCTTCATTGCTGCATGCAGGCTTTCTCTAGTTGCAGCGAGCGGGGGCTACTCTTCATTGCGGAGCACAGGCTCTAGGCGCGTGGACTTCAGTAGTTGCAGCACACGGGCTCAGTAGTTGTGGGTAGCGGGCTCTAGAGCGCAGGCTCAGTAGTTGTGGTGCACGAGATTAGTTGCTCCACGGCATGTGGGATCTTCCCGGACCTGGGATCAAACCTGTGTCCCCTGCGGATTCTTAACCACTGGGCCACCAGGGAAGTCCCTCATCTGCATCTTTTAACAGTGAAGAACCTGAGCATTTAGTGACTCACCCCAGGTCAGAGAGCTGGTGAGTGGGCAAGTGGTCATTGCTCTCCCATCGGAGCTGGCCGGGGCTGGATTCCTCCCTTGCTGTTTGAACTTGCATACATCCTTGACCTTGCTGGGTCTCCAATGGAGAAAAAGGGCAGATAATAACATCTGCTTTCTTTCCTTCACAAGACTCTGTTGAAAAAAGTGCTGTGTGAACCGATGTTCCACCCAGAAATGGGAGGAATTGCAGAAGGTGAGCAGTCACAGGGAACCAGCATCACCGTGGGACTGTCCTGCTCCTTCTCAGAGGAGGAGGGACTGTGGGGACACAGGACACATTTGATCTAAGCCACGAGCCCGTGGAGGTGCCTGTCGTCCTGGGGAGGCCACTGGAGCTGTGAAAAGTAGAAGACTCACGACCTGTCAGGTGTCTTTGAGTAGTCTGTCAATGTGTGTGCAAGCATGCGAGCACACACGCACACAGAGGCATGCACAGTAATAATGCATCACTGGGCTCCCACCTTGGCAGAGTAAATGAAACATGTAAACAAACAATAAATTATGCCTGTGCCAATGGGGCGTAGAAGCAGTAACTATAAAATACCACCCAGGGGAGAGAAAGTTTATTGAGACGGTGATAGAACACCCCAATCTCATTGCCAATGGCATTATTTCACACCCGGAGCAAGCTGGCAGGGTTGTTATTTCTTAAAGGAGAAATTTGTCTTTTTCCTTTTTCTTAAACACTGGATTTTTCTTTTCTTTAAACAATGCCAGTCTTTCCTTCTGAAGGGATCTTGAAGAGCACATTCCTTCCATTTTTATGAAAGAGACCCAGGTCCCGCAGAGTGAAGGAATTCCTGATGACAGGGCTGTAAGTACTGCTGATTTGGCAAGGTGGGCTGTCATGTCTCAGTCTCTGAAGGCCTTTAGATGAGGTGCAGTCCCTGGTTCCCGGGGGGAAGAGACCCTTCTGACAGCCATGCTTCCTGTG
Source organism: Balaenoptera physalus (assembly GCF_965194825.1). NCBI lineage: Eukaryota > Metazoa > Chordata > Mammalia > Artiodactyla > Balaenopteridae > Balaenoptera > Balaenoptera physalus. The sequence goes on along the minus strand of NC_138884.1, from coordinate 37,479,293 downwards.
GGCCCCCGGTTGAGAGGTAACGCTGCACAGTGGACTACAGCAGTGGTCTCCAAAATGTGTGTCACACCCAGAGGATGCTATCTGCAGACAATCCACTCACTGGAAGTGAAGAAAGAAAATATTGACTTTTTATATTTATCTTTATTTTTATGTTATTACTACAAAGTCATTTTTGCATTAAAAATTCAAATATATATAAAAGCAGAATAAGATCATGAACTTCCCATGTACCCGTGTAAACCATCGTCCAACTTCAAAAATTATCGATTCATGGCTAGTCTTTTCTCCTCTGTTCACCCTCCTACTTGCCCTGCCTGCTCCTCCTCCCATATTATATAAAGCAAATCCCAGACACTGTATTTTGCAAAGGCCATCTTATGCCTGCAGACTTTTGACCCACTGGAGCACTGCCTTAGCAAGAGCTAAAGAGCCCACTGGGCTTATTATCACCTTATGTGAGAATAGTTTTCCCTGTTTCAGGCTCAATGAATCTTCCTTTGTTCTGCTTGAGCGCATACATTAATGGCCCCCCAGGGATGCCCCCAGCCTTCAGTATTTCAGACTCCATGGGAGAGGGGTTGGGGTCCTTCCACCCCGAGAGGGGTGCATGCAGGCCAATTGCCCTGCATTGGCTTCTGGGAGAGACCCGATGGCCGTGGGGTCTATATACCCACTATTGAAGCTGATATTACTGTTTCTTCTCTGTGCAAGGAAAGTATTGTTCTATCCAGTATTTTTCCTGGCAACGCAGATACCAAGGTGCAGTGGGCAGAAGTGTTTGCAGTCCTCCCCTGGGCCTGGTGACCAGTGCACCGGGAATTGATAACCGGTGCTCGGTGTTCGGCTGGACACTTATCATTACAGCTATAAATATTCCAATATAAGGATCTGAAAAACAAGCCTATAAAGAACAGGTCCTCCCTCTTTAAAAACATAACCACAATGCCATCATTGTACTCCAAAAGCATCAGCAATAATTCCTCAATGTAATTGCATATCCAATCAGCGTTCACATTTCCTCAATTGTCCTATATTTTTTTATAGTTTGAATTGGGATTCAAACAAACTCCATACATTGTGATGGATAAATATTTCCGTTAAGTCCATCCCTTTCAATCTATTGATCCCCCTCTTAATCTCTTATTCTCTATTTTTGCAATTTTTTTTGGTTGAATAACTTGGATTGTTTTTCTTGACTAATCTTCTACAGTCTGGATTTTGCTGATTATGTTCCCATAGTATCATTTATCATGTGCCTCCATCCCTTGTGTTTCCTGTAAATGAAAAATCAAGCATCTTCTTCAGGTTCAAATTAAATATTTTGGCAAGAACCTTTTGTAGATAGTGTTAAGGAAGTCTATTGGGAGAATATAATATTTGGTTGTCTCTTTTTTGTGTGATATCAGCAGTCTTCCATGATCATTGCCAAATCCTTTAATTCACTAGTGGTTACAAAGTGTGGTGTTCTAATTCTATCTATCTGTCTTCATTTATTAGCTGGAGTACTTCTGTATAGAGAATCTTCACGTTAGTAATTTGCTAACCTGAGGCACATTTCTTATAGGAAAGATAGGATAATGCTTCTTTTTTTTTTTTTAACCCGTTTTCAAAATAATATGTTGATCACCTAGTGTTCTCCAAAAGTGATCACCAGGGTATTTTTTTAGTATTATTATAAACGTGAATTTGAATAAACATAATGTGGTTTAATCCACTGCAGTGGCTCTAAGCATCCCATTTTTGGCCAATGGAATCTATTCAAGTTGGCTCTTGATTTTTTTGATGTGACCCCAATGATAATTGATCGCTTCCCTGCTTTCTGGTATAAGATTTTCCAAGCTCACCCCAAACTTCTCCAAGGAGCCAGTTTCTTTTAGTGGGAAATGGTGCTTAGAGATCACAGTCTATACTTAGATTTATATTATGTGTTTATTTATATTTTTGTGATATATGTTTTATGATGTACATAATGTTTTGATACTATGGTAGATACATATAACTTATAAATGGCAAACAAAGATACACATATTTCCTGAAAGGGATACCCAGTACAGAGAGTTTAGAGACCATGTGTTTGGTGCATAGATCTGGGAAATGTGCTTGAATTATGGTCCTGGGCCTCCTTCCATTCTAGCTGTTTTGCCTTGGTCAAGTTCTTTTTTTTTCTTTCCCTCTGAACTTCAATTTATTCAAGTGCAAAACAAACATAGTAATAGCCACTTCATGGGGATGTTGTGATGACCAATTAAGATAGCGAAGATAGAGAGAGAGATTGAGAGAGAGGAAGATACATACATACACAAACACATACCCTTGGCCTCACTCAACAAATAGGAGCTATTCATAGCACCTCAACTGAAAGAACAGTACTGACAGAGCCCTGTCTCATATAAAAGGTTCTCTGTCTGTTCTCAAGGAGCTTACAAACCAGAAGAACGGAGAAGCACCACACAAAGGAAAATTCACACAACATCCACCTTCCAAGGTCTTATGGAGCCATATGAAGGATAAATCTTTTGGAAGTTCGGGGAGAGAGCTCTCTGGAACCTGGAAAAGTCTAGAAGTCTTCGGGAGGAGGATGGGACTTTACCTGGGCCCTGAAACCTCGCCCGGGGAGGTGGGCGTGGGATGGGGTGTGCAGGGGCTCATTCCGGCCTGGGGAGATGGCCAGGCTCGGCGGGGGGGGTGGGGTGGGAAGAGAACGCAGCAAAACAGCAGGAGGAGGAGAAACTACTGGAAGGCACAGTCCCAGGAAGGAATGGTTGTTCCATGGTCCCTACCCTCCACAGAAGTGAGCAGGAGGAGAACAAAGAACAGGACCCCGCTGGCTTCACAAGGACCGTTTCGGGTCTCATTCCACGTCTCGGTGGCGGAGAGATGCCCGACTGCACCAGAGACATGCCCGACTGCAGCGGAGAGACAGGAAGTCCACGCGTGCGCCTGCGCGGAAGGGATCTTGCTGGTCGGTTTGTAAAAGAACAAAGCAGCTCAGGCGCTAGAAAGCGGCAGTGCGACCCTGAACACGTAGTCTGCCCCCGCTGGTGGTAGGCATCCCTCCCCCAGGAGGAAGGTGCTGGAGGAAAAGAGAGACTCGAAATGGCTTTGATGACCTAAGCCCCAAGGACTGCCAAGGCCCGGCTGGCAGCAAGAAAGCAAACGCCAGGAGCATCTGAGGCAGTGCTCGCCTCCCGAAGAGGTGAAATCGGGAGAGTCTGGTGGAAGAGTCTGCCCCTCGGGCTGGGTTGCTGCAGGAGCTCACTTTCTCCGGGGCCGATTACACACCAGGCACTGTGTTAAGCACTTCACATACCTTCTCTCGTTTGGTCCTCACGGCCAGCCTCCAAGACAGATGAAGCATTCCCATTGAAGAGGTGAGGACACTCAGGGTGCGAGAGGGCCCGCGATTTACTGAACGTGAACCACAAATTGGAGGTGGGATTCAAACTTAGGTCTGTTTCTAAAACCCTTTCCACTCTCCTTCCACTACTACTGACTGTCCCTTAAAGTGATGATCAGATTCGTTCATTTAGCACATAATCTGTGGTCCCCCCGTGGTATGAGGTGCTAACTTATTAAACACGTGCCTGGCACATTCTGCGGTTTTTACATGCATTAACTCATTTAGTTCTCTCATACCTTATGAGAGGCTCTTCTGAATATTCATCTCATTTTGGACATGAGGCACAGAGAGGTTAAATAACCTACCTAAGGTCACACAGTAAGGACAGTGCAAGGATTCAGAGCCTACATACTTGACCTCATGCTGTTCCACCTCCCAGTGGGTGCCCATGTGTGCCAGGCCTCTTTCCATCCTGTGCTTCCTTCCAAATGCCATAGTGTGGACGTTCCGCCCTCCCCAACCAGGCACTATGGGTGAGTGGTGGGGTGTCAGGCTTCACTGAAATTCCCCGAGAACAAGATGTCAGAGGGGACAGGTGGCAGTTCTATGCTAATGACAACATCTATTTCCTTACAGTGGCACCTCTGATCCTAACACAAGATTCCATTTTTTTTTTTTTTTTTTGCCCTTGGTTTTGGGAATCTGAGAAATCTGAGTGTTAGGGGTAACAGTGCACGTACCAGGGAGGGGGCCTATCCAACTACTCTGGGATCAAAATTTTCTTTTTTTTTTAATTAAAAATTCTTCTTGGGAGGTTTTAGGGAGAGCAAAAGCAGGTGGTGTTAAGAGTGGGAAAAAAAAAAAAAAATCTTTGTCCCATGGGGACTGACTGAGAGGAATGCCTGCTCTCCTGAGATCTGCAGTGCAATTTATCTTCCTTAAATGACCACATAGGAAAATGATCACAGCAGCAAAGTGACATTAGAAATGCGAAATGGATAAAGAAAACCTTGGGTGAGCACACTGGCTGCTGAACCCATTTGAAAAATGGAGATGTGAAGGGCACACAAACTGAACCAGGAGAGGCCTTTCAAAGGAAGGCCATGGAACCAAATGTCAAATGTTTATCTGGGAGAAAAGAGAAAATGATGTACACAAGCCCTCAGGCCTTCAGCAGGCTCTCTCTTTGTCAGCAAGGCCGAATGTTTCCACAGGTCATTTCCCTGCAATGGTTACAGCTGCTTTTAGTAATGACCGAGGACCATGGTGGAAGGGGCCTTCGAGGTCACACTTTATAGTCTGACCACCTCACTTTGCAAATGAGGAACCAGGCCCGGAGAGAGGGAGTGATGTGGCCTGATATTTTATGTGCATTTTCTGGTGGGACGTTTGTGAGAATCAGATCATTCATCAGATTGGAATGTAGGTCACAAAGTTGCAGTCACCACTGACATCAGTGAACCCTACTATATTCCAGAGAGCGGTGAGCCTTCTGCAAACAAGAGCTCATTTAGTCTTCACAGTGGCCCGGTGAGAGTGGCACTAGGACAGCCCGGATTCTCGTAGCTGAGGCCACTGAAGGCTGAAGAGATTAAGTGGCTTGATCAAGGTCACACTGCTAAGAAATGTGGCACCAAATCCCTTGTTCCCTCTCTGCTACCTTCTGACAAGAATAGGGGAATGGTAAAATAAACCAGGGTACGCCTCCTGGGGTATTATTTTACAATTAAAAATTATTATCAACTCTATGTAGTAACATGGTAATTGCTCCTTCACTGAGTGAAGAATGCAATCCTTGATGTAAAACATAAAGAAGAAAAATGGAAGCTGAATGCTTCACCACTAACAGTGGCTGAGGAGTATGATAAGCTTATTTTATTTCTGCTTTTTTCCCATTTTAATGTTATGTAATGTGCTCTAGGTCTTTTGTAATGAAAGAATGAATACAATCTTTTTTCTTTAAGAACTAGTACTGTACTCTCAAAATCAATAAGGATAAGGCTAAAATGAATAGTAATATATTTTCCTTTCCTTGGCAATGAAAACTAATAAGTAATTGATTCGCCGCATGAGATAGGAGATCATTATATAAAGTCCACGCATAACACAATTCTCTTTTCACATTCCATCGGATGCAACAAAAACCCAAATTCAAAGAACTTCAATTTTGAAGCCACCCTATTTTTATGGCTTGCGTAGCCTGGTCTATTAATAAAAGGAGATGATCACTTTCCCATGTTTGCCAGGGGAGTGACTAATCATTCTTTCCTTCTGTCTGTAATTGAGTTCCAGCCAACGTGCAGGCTCAGGGACACATTGCATCGGAAGGTTCCCTCCTATCCACTCTGTCCTTCCACACGCAGAAGCTCAGGCACAGAGAGGTAAACTCTCCTGCTCGAGACCTTGGGTCTTAATAGTGAAATCCTGAATATAAACTCTCAGCTCCCCAAGGGCAAGGCTCTTCCGTGTCTTTGTTAATCCCAGCCCCCAGTGCTGACTCCTTCTTTTACTAGGTGCATTAAGATTTCAGTGACAGGACAGGATGAAAGCCCAGTTCCGTAGCCCACGTTCATTGCGTGCTGTCTGTGTGCCAAGCACTACGCTAAATGCTTTACGGGGACGATTTAGCCCCGGAGATAATCCGGTGGTGAGGTCGTAACATCTACCGTATTTCAATGGTGGGGAGAATGAGGCTCAGGATGGCGAGCGCGATGCCCCAGGTCACGTAGCTGCCTGGTGACCAGGTCAGAATTTTGACCTGGACAGCATGCCTTCAGAGCCAGTCCTCTTAACTCTTAGAGTTGCAAAGGACTCATAGCATCAGCTCACGTCCATTGGCCAGGTTTCTCTTCCCAGAGAGTTTAGAAAGTTCCTGAGGTCAGAGAGGTACTAGACTTCAGTGCCAGATATCTGTAGTCCTGAAGCATGGCCAGGACAATTTGTAACAATCCAGTAAGCCTTAAAGTGACCCCCTCATACCCGCAACCAAGCAGTGCCTCCTTTCTGCTTCTGCACAGCCATGCGTTCCTCATGCATCAGCGTCCTGGTCGCCTTGCCTCAACTTAGCACAGGCTCCCGTTTTCAAGAGAAACATGTTCAAATGTAAACTCATTTAACAAACACATGTCAAGTTTCAGGCCTGTGCAAGGTTTTGACGTGAGGATGGAGGTGCCAGGTTCTTTTCCAAAATGTGATATGTGACCTCAAGAATTTTAACGTCACCAGCATGTTTTTAGCTTTGAACCAGATGATTCAAAGGAGCCCAATAGGTGATGCCTTTGGCTGTTGCTCTGTAAGAGTGAGCAGCTCATACTCATGTTTCCCGGAGGAATTATGCAAATATTTATATATCCTAATACCCATCAAGGCAGGCCTGAAGCTCCCTGCACTGAATGGCCTGAGTTCTGTTTCCTCTGTTAAAATTAAGTGCCCCTGGCTGAATTCAGGGTACCCTGTGTTGACCAGTCAATGAGCAGAGCCAGGAAACTCAGTATCAGAGAAAAGTGAGAGAAAGGAATGAGCAGACGTAAGGCGAGCAAACTAAAAGCCCACATTTGGGAAGGGGATGCATCAGGATTGGGCTTTGGAGCTGGTCAGATATGATCCAGAATCGGCTCCAACCAATCACCAGCTGTGTGACCTTGGTGAATCCTGTAGCTTTTCTCAGGTTCTGTTTCAAAATCACAAAAATGATGTACTAATAGCTACCTTGCATGGTTATTAGATTAGTGCTAATGTGTGTAAAATGTGTAGCACCGTACCTGGCATCTTGCACTGCCCAATATGTGGTAACTGTCATTGTTATTTACAATCACTGGGAATTTCCAATAACACTTGGCTTGTCTTCATTGTAAATTAAGTTGAGGATTTCCAAAAGTGAGGAAAAATAACTTCTTAAAGCAAAATCAGCTGAGCAACATTGCGGAGTACCTGCTGGGTAGATACCACTGCTCTGGACTTCAGTGGGGTTGGGAAAGCAGGGAGTCCTCCACTGCTTGCTTTTTTAATGGTGGTGAGGAAATAAAAACACAAAATGAAAGCAACTAAGAAAGTTTCTTTTCAAAACACTAAGCTAAGCCTCTGTGGAGAGATAAAATGAAATCACCAATTTGTTTCAGCTCCAAAGGCAAACTATAAATGACTATGGAGATCCAGCTGGCACCCAGGGTTGAGCACCTAAGTAGGCACAGGTGTAGCAGTTGAGGTAATGCAGACCACTATAACAGATAAACTTCAAAAGACAATGTTTCTTTCTCCTTGGAATAAAGTCCTACAAACTGGGGAAGGGAGGGATGTGGAAGGAGTCTCTGCTCAGTGCAGTCCAGAATCCAGGCTGGCTGAGTCTCTGCGGTCTTCAACAGGAAGCTCCCAGTTCTGCCCCGGCATTGACGTCCAGCCTGCAGATGGGGGAAGTGGGACAGGATTGAATGTGGCCTGTTTCTAGGGCCGGGGCCTGAAAGCCGCACCTACCTCTGCCTCCATGCTCCATTGGCTAAAATTTAGTCATGTGGCCATACCTAATTGCAAAGGAGACTGAGAAAATAGTCTCTGTTTGCTCAGGAGGAAATGGGGATGAGTTTTCAGAGCAGCAGTCAATCTCTGCCACACAGGGCATGGCGCAAACTCCAGGGACACTAAGACTTGTTTGAGAAGCCTAAGACCTGTTTCTTCCATGTCTTCATTTTTGCAGCTAAATCCAAGTGTTTAGACCCCAGGTTCATAGTACCACAGGCAAAATTCACACAGCACAGTAACAAAATAGACGGGATAAGAAGCGGGAAAAAAAAATAATACGGACTCTGAAAGGGAAAAGCGAAATGAAACTTATACTGAGAGGGAAAAAATCAACGTTCACCTTCTCTGCTTACACAAGACTCTGAGGATAAAGCTTCTGAGAAACCAAGGCAGCATCCACAAAGCTGCATCGGCTAAATTTAAGCCAGGCCATGCTTCTTTCTCAAAACGAGGGTGTTTGATTGATTATTTCTGTATTATAATTCCTGGTTATTGTGACTCGAACCTACATCTCCAGATCATACAGTTTGTAATGATCATACCTTGTTCTGGGCGAGCTCAGGTCTTAGCACTTCTGGACCCCAGTGGAATGATTTCATTTATTGGCAGGTCTAAGCCAGGTACCTCCTACTCTTGTGGGTCTGCCACTGGACCTTTCTGGGGTCCATGTGGCTCAGGCCAAAAGAAGCTCAGGCTGAAGTTTCCCCTCTCATCTTCCATACCCTTCCACCTTCCTGAGAAAACCTTGCTTTGGAGTGCATATCATCTCAGCCTCATCTTTTTAAATCACAGCACACAATAAGGAATACATTTTACATTTTCACCCAGTACAGCGAGTGCACACGTGCACACACACACACACACACACACACACACACACTTTAAATAATTTTCTCAAAACATTTCTTTTTCTTATTAAGAATGATGCTTTGCGGGAATTCCCTGGTGGTCCAGTGGTTAGGACTCAGCACTTTCGCTGCCGAGGGCCTGGTTTTGATCCCTGGTCAGGGAAATAAACGTCCCACAAGCCAAGCAGTGCAGCCAAAAACAGAAAAAGAAAAAAAAAAAAAAAGAGTGATGCTTTCTGATAATTCCTGTTTTATTCCATTTGAAATAAATAAATAAATAAATAAATAAATAAATAAATAAATAAATAAATGCATGCATGCATGCATGCATGCATGCTGCCTGGGGCCCACTAAATTGTTTAGGCAAACCATCTTCCGTACCTTGTCATGACTGTAATCTGCTAGCTTCCGCAGTCACTAGCTTACATTAATAGAATTATTTTTTTTCTCTTTTTGAAGCCAGTGAACTTCACCTCTGCTCCACTTTACCCAGATTCTCCTAAAACTACACCCTTGGCTTTTCTCTATTTCATCTTTCACATCTGTAACTCCAATATCTCCTTGGACCTCAGCCTCTCGCTCTTCCCACCCGCTATCCTGTTATAGCCACTCTACCTACACTTCAAGCTTATCAGGAACTTTGGACCCTTACTCTTCCATTGGCTCCTCTTTATCAGAATCTTCCCGGTTTTGCTTCCTCCCAATCTACACAAAGCCCATGACCACAACCTGATCTGTCCACCACCTGTCATGAGATATTTTGCTTCTGTCCTCCTGATTTTAACTAAGCCTGCAGCCTGGCCAGTGAGCCAATGGGCATGGCCCAGAAAGCATAGACATTAAAGTATCTGGACCAGGCTTATAAATTTGGAATAATGCCTACACTGACTTACTTCACTGCTCATTTATTCCTTAGCTCACTGTAATCTTTCCACTTTGAATCCCTCTGCACTATCTTAACCGTCTGAGAAATGCAAAGCATACTCTTTGAACCTTGTATTACTCTCTGCAACATCTGAGACTTTTGACCTTCAAAATCTTTCCCCCGTTACTCTGATGACTCCCTCTTCCCTAGTTCTTCTTTTTCCTCTTTCCTCTCTTGTTCCTCCTTTTCAAGCTTCTTTATAAATTCCTTCTCTCAACTCCTTAACTGCTGGTGTCCTCAGGTTCCTCCCCTTCTCGTCACACTGCAACCTTCCAGGGCAAACCCATCCACACCCATGATCTCCACTACCATCTATGTGATGGTGATTCTCACAAATACATCCTAACCTCAGCCCTTGTGGGTTCATGTCCAACGCCAGCTGCACCCCTCCACCCGGTTGTCTCACACACCCTTCCGAACTCACCATGTCCCAAGCTGAAGTTGGGTCCTTCTCTCTACCATTCATTTGCCAATGGTTTCCCATTTCACCTAGAAAAAAAAATCCATAATTATTACTATAGTCCTCCAGGGCTGAGGTCTAAATGATCCAACTTCTAGCTCCCTGCTCCATCTTACCACCTGGTCTTTTCTCATGATTCTCTCTGCTCAACCCAAGCTGGTTTCCTTGCTGTTCTTCCAATACGCCAAGGATGTATTTACCACACGGCGTTTGTCCTGGTTATTCCCTCTGCCCGAAATGCTATTGCCCCAGATCCGATAGCCACAAACCTCTTTCCATTACCTCACTCAGGTTTCTGCTGAAATATCAACTGCTCATGGAGGCATCTCTGACCAGCCTGCCAAAGTAGCAACCCCTTCACTCTGTATCCCACCGATTAGCACCACCTTATGTGAATGTGTTTGTCTGTTTACCCTCACTAGAATACAAGTTTCTTTATTTAGCTGAATGCTCAGCACCTAGAAAGGTACTTGAGACAGAGTAAGATCTCAATAAATAATTGATGAATGAATAAGTAATATATCTCCTCTCCCTCTCCTACCCTGTGTCCCAAAACTGTGCTTTCACCAGGATTCTAGGTAAAAGATACACAAGTTTCCCAATCATGGCCCAAGCCAGAAGCCTGGCCTTTGGCCTCAGATGAGAATCCCATCTGTCATGCCTCCCAGTGAATCTAATTCTCTCTTCCATGGAGTTTGATTTCTCCATCCTCACTGCATGGCCTTGGTTCAATGTCATGTATCCTTTTGCAAATTTGATGAAAGCTATGGGTCCTCTTCTCAGGAAAATGTGCACACAAACACCATATTTTTCACAAAAGAGTTTCTAGATTCTCCAAAGCCCAGTGAGGACACCCCTCCCCAGGCACCACCATGTCCAAGGATAAAAATCTCTGTCTCAAAGGCTTCTTACTTTTCACTTGCATAACTTTGATGTCTGCTATGATCTGAATGTTTGTGTCCTCCCCAGATGCATATGCTGAAATCCTAACCCTGCAATGTGATGGTGTTTGGAGGCAGGCCCTTAGGAAGTGACTAGGTCATGAGGGTGGCACCCTCATGAATGGGATTAGTGCCCTTATAAAAGAGACTCTGGAAAGCTAGCTTGTCCCTTCCTGCATGTGAGGTTACGGTCATCAGTGAGGAAATGGGTTCTTATCAGACACCAGATCTGCTGGCACCTTGATCCTTGGACATCCCAGCTTCTAGAACTGTGAGGAATAAATGTTTGTTATTTATAAACCAACCCGTTTATGGCATTCTGTTACAGCGGCCTGAATGGACTAAGACAATGTCTTTTGACAGGTCTCCCTGACACCGCTCCTATGCCTCTTTTGGTCCACTCCTGACAATAGCTACTCAAGTCATCTTTTAACAGTGCAGTTTGCCCATGGCCTCTCACGTGTCCCCTGTAATGCCTGTCAATGGTCCCCCATCACCTTAAGAATAAAATCCCAAGTCCCCTGTGTGGTTTCATGGTTCTGCTTATTCCTCCAGCTTTAGCCCTTTAGCGTTCCACATCCACACTCCGCTGTAGTCATTCTGAAAATTCGCTCTCACACCTCCTTGCCTTTGAACATTGAGGTCCTTTGCCCTTCTGGGCACCTCGCCTTCCATCTGCTTGGCCACCTGCCACTCATCTTCTCCCAAACAGCACAAGGCTTATCATGAAAGTACTCCCTGATCACCTGGGGCTTAGTGAGGGGCTCTTCTCCTATCAGACTCTATTTGATCCTTCTCTTGTCCATTTCCCATGCCAGATGGGGCATCACTGAAGACAGGAGCTGCCTTGTTCATCTCTGTGGCACATAGTAGGTGCTCAATAAAGGTGTGTTGAGTGACTGGATGGAGTGATCAGGTGAAAGGAGACAGAGGTGGCAGCAGGACTGTTGGATTCACATCAACGATGCAGGTGTAACCAACACAGCATCCAAAATAGGAAAATCCATATTTCCACAGAAGATAAACCAGACGGTTCTTTCATTTACAAAAAGGATTCACCACAGGGGGCCTCTAAATAGTGGGTACTTTAACCATTCTCTGTTAAGTGTTTGTTTACAGATCATTAATCATTTTACAAAAGAGGCCAAAAGCTAAAGTGCAGCCAATGGGAGCCTTTAGAACTGAATCATGGGGCTTCTGTAAGTTAACAGGAAGAAGGATTCGATGTTAAGATATTCAATTAACAGGTAATTTTTCAAGAATGAGCCAGAGAGAGAAAGAACAGGAGAGAGGGAGGGAGGGAGGGAGGGAGGGAGGGAGGGGAAGAAGAGGAGGGCCACAGGAACAGGAGCAACAGTCTGTATTTCAACAAGGACATCTCCACTCTTTTGCAGGGTGGGGTCGGGGGATATTAGGGGGCGATGGGGGGCAGATCCAAAATGATTAGAGACCTGCAAGTAGGCCGTCATGGTAGTCGGTAAAGACAGCTCTGAATTTATAGTGAAGACGAAGATGTTGAGAGATCTGGTCTTGGCCATCATTGTGCACACAACACGTTAAATGGATTTACTTTGGCACCACCCCTAAAGGTCATTCATCTCTTCATGAAATATCAATTGAGCACCTGGGACACACCAGACCATGTGCTAGGTCTGGGCAATCCCTTGCTCTGATGGATCTTGCATTTTAGAGGGAGGAGTACAGAATCAACCAACCAACAAACAAGATAATTCCCTACAGTGAGAGCAGGGAGCACAGCAGTAAGGGGATCATGTGCTGACAGGGAGGGGATGGACGGCAGGCGAGGCAAAGGAGGCCTCTCTGCGAGGGTCTCATCTGAGCTGAACCCCGTGGAGAAGGAAGCAGCCACGGAAAGACCTGGAGGAAGTCACTGCTGGAGGAGGGACCATCAGAGTCCAAGGCCCTCAGATTATTCTAAATGCACTGGGAGGCCATTGAAGGGATTTCATCAGGAGATGACAAGATAGATTCACTTATTAAAAAATCATCATTCTGGAGACTGTAGAGAATAGGGTCTAGAGGAAAAAGAAAGAAACTAGAACTCTCGTTAGGAAGCCACGGCACCCTCCAGGTGGGAGATGATAGTGGCTTGGACCAGGGTGGTACTGGCAGAGCAGAGAGGTGTGGATGGGTTCCAGACCTAGAACTGATATGGGCACAGGACTGTTATGAATGATAACAGGTGAGATTCAGGGCTCCTCTCCCACTCAGACATCCTATGACTGTTACCTGGTGCCATGGCTGTCAAGGTGAGCTCTCTGTTGAGGAGGTCTGCTTGGCCTCAAAGCTGGGCAGAGCTACACTTGGGCCCTGCTGTGATCGTCATCACACACCCATGAGTCTGGGGTGAGATTTCCAGAAGAAATCCATTCTGGGCATTCTAAAATTCCTGATCTTGCAGCTGTCTCTGCTGTGTCTTCCCTCTTGTTCTTGGCATGAGCACTTTCTCAGAGATTCTCTATTTCAAGTGTTAAAAGATAAACTGAGGAACATTAAAATTTTCAAGAGTTTATTGGAGCAAAAATTGATTCCATTCAGGTAGCACCAAACCTCCATTGACAGAAGCTGGGTGGGTTGGGGAAGACTTTTATAAAGAAGAGGAGGAAGCAAAGCAAGGAAGTGACTTAACTGGCTGTAGCATAAGTAGTTGCCTTATTTGGGAGAGCCTGGTTGGCTGTTTGTGATGGGTTGTCCTTAAGTTTTGATTTCTCAACCTTGAGGCACTTCAGGCTTAGGTGCCAGTTTGCCACCAAGGCATGAAAGCTACCTCAATCTAATGGCCTCCTTGTTTAATTAATTTACAGCAGGGAATGCAGCCTTTGTCCAGCCAAAAACCAACAAAACAGCTCTGGTGCCAACCGACCTAGGTCAGGCTGGCTGTTCACAATCACCATCTGTTTGGTAGCTGACAGGACCTCCCAGTTGTTAGAAGGAGGTGGGGCTACAGGTCTGCTCTGCAACAACCTCACAATCACAGCACACCTCAGACCAGGTTCTGTCTCCCCACAGGTGTTGATTAGCAAACAAGCACAGAAATGATCCTATGACCAGATCACTGAGCTCGATGGAGTCCCAGCTGCCTCTCATCGAGGCACTCAGAAGCACCTTACCTGAAAGGTCCCAGGCAATTTCTGGAGATATTTGTGTTTTTCACAACTGGGGAGGTGCTATTAACATCTAGTGGGTAGAGGCCAGGGAGGCTGCTAAAAGTCCTCCAGTGGATTCCGTCAATCCCGGGGACTATATGTACCTCTTCCTGAATAAGTATAGACACAACCTCTCTCCTCCTCGCCCTTCTACTGCCCTAGTTTGGACCTTCAGCATTTCAAAGCCTTCTTCCTACCAGCCTCTCAGCTCCTCTGTTCCCTCTGCCCCAGTCTCCCATCCTGCCGTCGGAACGGATCTTCCCAACCCAAGGCTGGTATCCTAGTTTTCCAAATTCCCCAGTGGCCCTCACTGCATAATAAGCTAACTCTCTGCTTCCTCCCCTGTCTCCTCTCCCTTGGCCATTTGGTTCCAACCTGTTACGGATGCTTTAATATGCCAAGCTCTCCCAAACCTCTGTGCCTTTGCACATGCTGTTCCTCCACCTGGAAGGCCCCCCCATCCCTCTTTCATACTCTCTTCCACCTTTCTAGGTGCACAGATCTTGAGCCCCAACTCAAATACTACCTCATGGTTTGGCTCCTCCAGGCCAACCCTGGGTCTCCTATTGACCTTGCTGTACTCTGTAAAACCTCCGTTAAAGCAGATGTCACGATTGTCTTTGTACCGTAACTATTTGTTTCCATGCCCAAACTCTAAACTCCTATAAGGCAGGGTTTGTGACTAGCTCATTGGGCCCGGCATGCTACATGCTACGTAGCAGGCTGCAGCTAAATATTTGTTCAGTGAACAATCACCTTCGATGCCTTGGTTGTCTTTTTTTTTTTTTTTATAGCTGATTTTAAATTCTTCAAATTTTCAGGGGATAAAGTGATTACAAATGAGATGCTGTGGTTTTCAAATCTCAGTGGACTTAAGAATCATTTTGAGGACTTGTTTCAAATGCAGGTTCCCAGGCCCCAAATACCCAGGTAGTTTTTAGAAATTAATTTTTAAAAACAGAAATAATTCACATATTGTAAAATTCACCCTTTTAAGCTGTAAAATTCAGTGTGGGTTTTTTTGTTTGCTTTGTTTTGTTTAATTTTTTTTTAGTACTTTCACAAAATTGTACAATCATCACCACTATCTAATTCCAGGATATTTTTATCTCCCCCAAAAGAAATCTATATTCATTAGCAGTCACTCTCCATGTGCCCAGCCCTTGTCAATCACTAAACTACTTTCTGGTCTCTATGACTTTGCCTATTCCGAATATTTCCTATTAATAGAATCGTACAATATGTAGTCTTTTGTGACTGGCTTCTTTCACTTAGCATAATGTTTTCAAGGTTCATCCATATTAAAGCATGTGTCAGTACTTCGTTCCTTTTTATGGCTGAATAATATTTCATTGTGTGAACTTATGCCACATTTCATTTATCCACTCGTCTGTTGATGGTCATTTGGATTGTTTCTACTTTTTGGCTATTATGAATAATGCTGATATGAACATTTGTGTACAGGTTTTTGTATGGAAGTATGTCTCCAATTCTTATAGGTATATACCTAAGAAAGTGGAATTTCTAGATCATGAGGAACTGCCAGATTTGTTTTCCTCAGTGGGTGAATCACTTTACATTTCCACCAGCAACGTTTGAGGGTTCCAATTTCTCCATATCCTCAACAACACTTGTTATTGTCCTTCTTTTTTTATGATAGCTATCCTAGTGGGTGTGAAGTGATAGCTTTTTGCGGTTTTGATTTCCATTTCCCTAATGATTAGGGATGTCAAACATCTTTTCATGTGTTTATTGACCATTTGTAGATCTTCTTTGGAGAAAAGTCTATTCCAGTGTTTTGCCTATTTTTTTAATTGGGCTATTTGGGTTTTTTTTTTTTTTAATTTAAAGATCTAATTGGCTTTACTTAATGGTTCATGAATTGGGCAGTATTCCATCTTAGCAGACAGAAGTGCCTAAGAGCTGTACAAATGGAAGATTTTGTAGGCAGAAGGAGGTGGGGCAAGGAAATTATTCCAGCAAAGAATGAATTGTTTCAGGCAAGGTCACCTTCCCTTGGGGGATGGCAGGGGTCTATCAGGCAGATTATGTCACTAGTTCTGACTAGGTACTGTTTGGATATATTTGTTGTTGTTGTTGAGTTGTAGTAGTTCTTGATATAGTCTGGATATAAATTCCTTATCTGATATATGATTTGCAAATATCTTCTTCCATTCTGTGAGTTATCTGTTCATTCTCTTGATAGTCTTTTGATGCACAAGAATTTTTAATTTTGATGAAATTGAATGTATCTGTTTTTAAAAACTTCTTGATCATTTGTGTCATATCGAAGAAACTACTGCCTAATCTAAGGTCATGAAAATTTATGCCTCTTTTCTTCTATGAGTTTTATAGTTTTAGCTCTTACATTTAGGTCACTGATCCATTTTGAATTAAGTTTTGTGTATGACATGAGGTAAGGGTCCAACCTAATTCTTATGCATGTGGATATCCAGTTTTCCCAGAACCATTTGCTGAAAGGTCTATTTTTTCCCTGCATCAAATGGTCTTGATGCCCTTGAAGAAAATCAATTGCCCATAAATATAAAGGTTTATTTCTGAACTCTCAATTATATCCCATTGATCTACATGTCTATCCTAATGCCAATGCAACACACTCAGATGGGCGAAGAGCTACATTTGGAAAAAATTTGGTCCAAATTTCAGTTGCTATAAATAAGAGTTAATCCAGAACAATGGTTCCCAAACAGACTGAACATGAGAATCCTTACAAGCGTTTCAAAAAGAAAAAATCCTGATCTCTAGGTCTCCCTTTCCCCCGTCCCCTTGGCCTCTCCAAAGGTTTTAATCCAGCAGATGGATTAAGGGACACAAGGGACCTAAAATGTTAGGAAAAGAGAAGATATGAGATGGAAGTTTGACCCTAAAACATGTTAAATAATGATCTTATGTGTATTTGGCTGTCAGAAGGCATTTAACTGATGAAAAAAAATCTGAAGCTGATTCTATGGAAAACAACTAAAGTTGAGGGACCAGTGTTGCTCTAGGATGTCTAAACTGGGAGGGGATAATCCACATTTCAGTGTTAGTGAAGATGTGGGACTGAGCCCAAGGCCAGGCACTGTGCCCTCCTTGGTGTCTGTCTCTCCCACTAAACTCTGGGTCTTCTCAAGCAGAAACAGGATCTATTCCTCTTTGGATCCCCAATGCCCATCACTGTGCCTGCAAATTGCAGGTATTCAATAAAATGTCAAATTAAACTAAACACTTTCTATATTTAGTCAAATGCATAGATAAGGTCAAATAGCAGGCTTTACCTAAAAATGCTGGGTATGTGTTGCTTTGAAAACAGAACTAGGAGGGAATTAAGCAGTGGGATTTAAAAGATTATTTTTTTTAAAAAACATGCAATTATTTTTGTACCATGTTTATCATCTCAGTCCCTATCCACCTGCCTACTGACTGTATTCCTCAGGGTCCCAGCAGGAAACAGATGGCTCGCCAGAGTCGAATGGAGAAACTATTTCCAGAGGAGTGGGCAGAATGAAGAGGACACCAAGGAATGAAGTCCTGGGATTAGCAGCAGTGGGATGTCCTAGCCATCCCTGTGCCCAAAGGGACCAGAGGACAGAGCAGGGTGGCCAGAACCTAGCAAGAGCTACAGCCTAGAGGGGCCTGCACAGCAGGGCCTGTAGCCACAGGATGCAATGGGCAGAAAAGGGCAGAACGTTCCTCCAAAGGCCAACTAGAACCAGCAGCACACCCACCCAAAGGAACAGGAAGACATGGACAGATTCCACAGCAAGCCATGGAGAAAAAGAACCTTAGGGAGCTATGATGCAGCAAATCAGTGAAACTTCTTAGTCTGTAGCTTGTCTGACTTTTTTAGAAGGTTGAGCTTTCATTAGTTCATTCATCAAATACTTGAACCTTTTTATGTTGTAAGACACTGGTTTTGGCTCTGGGGATACAAGGATACAGTGGGGAGTGGGGGACACAGGCAGGGAATAACAGTACGGTACAATAGCGCAATGGTGGGTGTATTAGTTTCCTAGGGCTGCATAGCAGAGTACCACAAACTGGGTGCCTTAGACAACAGAAATTTGTAGTCTCAAAGTTCTGGAGGCTAGTTCTGGTGTGAGATCCAGGGGTTGGAAGGGTTGATTCCTTCTGAGGCTATGAGAGAGAATCTGCTCTAGGCCTTTCCCTTAGCTTCTGGTGGTTTGCTGGCCATCTGTGTCTTTCCTTGGCTTGTAGAAGGATCATCGCAGTCCCTGCCTTCATGTTCATATAGCATCCTCCCTGTGTGTGTGTGTGTGTGTGTGTGTGTGTGTGTGTGTGTGTGTGTCCAGATTTCCCCTTTTTATAAGACATTAGTTATGTTGGATTAGTATGACTTTACCTTAACTAATTACATCTGTAATGATCTAAATAAGATCCCATTCTGAGGTACTGGGGGATAGGACTTCAACTGTCAATTTGGGGGACAGAATTCAACCCATGGCACTAGGGACAGGCTCAGGGTATCATGGGAACACATACAAGGTGGTCGTGGAGGATGAGTGAAGACAGGGCAACGTATCTGGTCTTAAAGGATGAGTAAGCGTCAGCCAAGTGAAGAGATGAGTGGGCAGTGAAGGAGGAAGATGGGACAGGAGGGGAAAGCAAGAGACAGCCCTGGAGACTTGGAGCCGCAGGAGAGCAAAAGCCCAAGGTGCAGGGAAGGGTCAGCAGCTCTGGCCACAGAGGGCCTTGTACAACCTGCAGAGAGTCCAGACGAGAGAAACGATGTGAAGGTTTAAAGCAGGGACTTGACAAGTCTAATTTTGCCTTTCAAAGGGCTCACTCCAGCAGCTAGGTGGGTGCTGGTAAGGGCTGTTAGCAAACATCCAAGAAGCTGTTGTACTGGGTCGGGAGAGAAGTGGTGGGAGGGATAGAGGGGAGGGAAGGGTGAGTCTGAGAGACACTTGGGAGGACTTGGTGGCGATGGCAGCACAGGCGTGTGGAGAGGGGGAAGGAGTGGAGTAATAGCATCCCTACCCCTGCAGGGCGGCCACGGTGCCTTCAGCAAGGTGGGCAAGAAGTGGCTTAACAGGAAAAATGTCCCCGATTGCTGTTCTGGAAATGCTGGATTAGTGGTGCCTACGGGAGAAGCTAGGGGTAAAGATCTGGGTTAGAGAGAGGGACTTGGGAGTTATCTGCATAACCCCCGAGAGAGGATGCACTTCGCCAGGGAGTGTGTGTGGAGAGCAAGACAGGTGAGTCAGAGCGGAATCCCGGAGAACAGCCACATGCCTGGGACAGGCAGCGGGAGAGGAGCCCCTTTCAGAGGGAGGGTGGAGAATGGATGTAAGGGATCAGGAAGCTTCAGAGAAGGATAATCCGTATCCTCAAATGCCTCAGAAAACTCTAGTAAGGAAAGGAATGCAACTAGTCCATTCAATTTGTTATCTATCGAGGAAGTCGTTGGTCACCTCGGTGACATCGGTTTTGGTAGCGGGGTGGGGACAGAAGCAGAGTACAAAGAGCCGGGAATGAATGGATGTGTAGACAGCAAGTCGTTTGGAGGAGAAGGGGAGAGGGAAGCTGAGAAGTAACTAGAGGAAGACATGGGCCACGAGACTCGAGTACTGAGAATGAACATGTTTGAAATATTTCAAGAATTGCCAACACGTGACACAGAGAGAGGAAGTGAGCCAATGCTGTTGGGAAAATGGCGCCCGTAGACTTGCTGGATGGAGGGTTGCCACAGACTTTCAGTTTGTAAAGACGCAATTATCTGCAAAGTGAAGCGCAATAAAAT
Organism: Balaenoptera physalus; assembly: GCF_965194825.1. Lineage (NCBI taxonomy): Eukaryota > Metazoa > Chordata > Mammalia > Artiodactyla > Balaenopteridae > Balaenoptera > Balaenoptera physalus. Next base: position 37,459,333 of record NC_138884.1, on the reverse strand, counting down.
GAGGTCTGTCTGCCTGTGCATTTAGAGGCTTCCAGGGAGATGGAAGAGATTTGATAAAAATGAAACAGAGGGGGTAACTATCAAAGTCTGTCAGTAGTCATCAAGAGAGAGAGTAAAGGCACAGAAAGAGGGCCCCGCCTCTGAGAATGAAGATGAGGATGAGTGTGCATGTGGAGGTGTTTGTAGAAGGGGGGTGGGAAATTGAAGGAGAATGAGCCTGATGACCTTGAAGTTGGAATCAAGTTTATCTGCTGAGTATAAGAGACTAAAGATTGAGCAGGAGCCTTGGTGAGAGAGTTAGGAGCTCGGAGTGGTCCCCTGGGGCACAGAGGAGGGAGCTCTCCAAGGACAGCTGCACTGTCAAAGGTGACATGGGCTGCACTGAGGACCCAGCGGAGCTTGGGGGCTATGAACTTGGGGTGGCCCAGCCTATCTAGGAATGTCCATTTCCCCAGGGGTGCTCAGTCTCAGAGCTAGAACAAAGGCAAAGGCTGTGAGGGCTTCTTTGCACCCAGGTTAGGATTTTGCTTGGTGAGAGCTGAGGGACGCTGAGGGATCTGGCCCAGGAAGGAGGATGAAGGAAAAGGGGGCAGGAGGAACCTGATGAATGGGGAGAAGATGTAGGCGTCAGCAGAATAAGGACGTAAAAGAGCCGGAAGTCTACACAGATGGAATCAAGGAAGGGATGCACTTAGCCTGTTTATGATTTTACTGAGTGGGATACAAGTGAACAGTGACCTTTGCACTGAGTCCATGTTCCTCTTGCAAATTGCTTACACAAAAGCACTGGCGCTGGCTTAAAGGGGAAACATATATAAGATGCGTCTCAGCTAACTCAGTGCTCTTTACAGTGGGTCTCACAACAATGTCACTAATTATTATTGGGGGGGTGTGATTGTTGAGAAAATAGAGAAATCTATTTTCTAAAATCTATCATTTTTCTTGTCTTAATCAGAGTCTGGCGAAGTGTTTCAGCCCTTTTCCAAGACAGTATCTTGGAAGAGCTCACTGTGTCTTTCTGTGAGTAATGGAGTCCCGGGTACAGAGAGGGTCTGAGGATGGAGGCCAGGAAGCAGAGGCCTCTCACGGGCCTTCCGGCTGCATCTCCCAAGCTCGGCCAGTTGCTGATTCATGGCAGGGAGGCAGGGAACGTCTCAGCCATACAGATGCAGCCATGCCACACTGGCTGCACGGAGCCCCGAGTTCTGACGTGCTGAGAGAGCTCCGGACTCTTGTCAAATCACCAAACAGGAAGTTGGCCATGCTGCAAACAGGCCTGCAAGCTGTTGACAGCCGGATGTCGGGCAGTGGAGCCAGGCACCGCCACTTGACGGGCAAGGTCCCCAAGACTCGGGGGCAATCTGTATTCCAACTCACGCCCCTGGCCACGCTGCGAGCCCTCCAGCCCGACGCCAAGCACTTCCCCGGGCTCTGGACCCACAGATGCTGTGGCGGCAGCTCACACAGGCCCCTTTGTTCAGAGACTCGGCACGCATCAGCCAAGGCAGCTTGCTCTGGCCATTTGCTCAGGGCCTGGGAAAGAAAGGTCTCACGGTCAAGCTGCCTGACCGGCCAGCTTTGGGGGTAGAGGGGGCTGCTCGCTGAAAGCTAGTTGGCTGTACCACGTCCACAAGCGGAGCTTGAAGGACTCGGCCAGAATTATGGCAACACCTCACTCGGGTGCCAGCCGGGCCTGCTTGCGGCTGGCCGGGGGCCCTCGGCAGCCCCTGCTTGTTAACCCGGTTGAGAAAGTGACTCCGACAGAGAAGGCTCAGTCAACACTGGCGCTGTGGGCCATCTCTTCAAATGACAAAGGGCCTCTTGCTTTGTGTGTGAAGAAGAGCAGGAGAGATTCAACACGGAGCACAGGACCTGTCGAGGAAGTACGATTTTCTTCTTCTGGGGCTGCTCCATCTGCCCTGAAGTGGTCTTCTATCAGCTGAAGGACACTCAGCCATCCAGTTCATGGCCATTGTCTCTCCACCTCAAACCACACCACCCAAAAGACACAGCCAGTGGAGAAGACGGGTTCTCAGACCCTTCTTCCCTGATCCTGGAGACATCTAGACCAGCATCTGCCGTCTCCCTTGATCATCAAGAGCATCGACCAATGTGCTCCATTCTGAGGGGAGACCTACTTTCTGTCCACAATAGAAAACCATTTCTCTTGAAAAAAATATATTTTTGATCCTAAAGGAATAATCATTCCTTATTTGTCAGCTCCAGAAACAATTTGGTGCAGAAAGCTTTTGAGTAATTCCCAAAGTTTGGCCAACATCTTGTTTGGTGATTTGCAAATTTCCCAGCAAGGTGGAGGGTTCCAGGGAAGCCAAGGGTGACGCAAGCGCGGTGGAGAGAGAGAGCTGGTGGTGCCAGGCTTGCCGGGTGCGTGGGCTGTGGTCCTGCCCCTCCAGGACCCGGGCCGTTGCTCCCTCCACACTGGGTTTTCCCCGTGGAAAAGAAGTTATGTTCCCCCTGCTTGAGACCAGGGTGCGATTCATTTTATGTCATTCCAGCACCCAGCACAACACACAGCAGGGGCTTCGCAGCTATTTAATGGACGGACGGATGTTTAGCTGGTTTCTGGGGACTGGGAAGAAACGTTTCTTTGTATTTGGCTCTGTCTGCTTTGTTTGAGGGTGAGACCAGGGTGTGCGTCTCTTGCAAGGCTCCCAGATCTGGAAATCTGCGTATTCTTCTTATACCACTGCTCTGGCAGCTCAGCAGGGCCCCCCAGGGAGAGGCCACCGCGGCTGAATTAAGCCTAGACAAAGAGTTCCCGCCCCATCCCCTCCCTGAAGCTGGCCCCAGGCCAGGAGAGCTAGGAGCTGGGGTATGAGCCAAGGGAATTAGGAGGGCACCCCCCAGTTAATTCAGTGCCTTTAGTTGCTCTCCTTGACTTCTAAGAAAATATAAACCTCTCCAGGGATCCAGCCCACGCCTTCCTCACTCACCTTTTCCTTCAGACCTTCCTCCTCCTTGCTCCCCGCTATATATTCATTCATTCAGCATGTAGTGGGTGTCTGGCATTGCTGGTTACTAGGGGCGTAAGATGACTGGGGCCCATGTCTGAGTTCACCGACCATTGGAAGAGGGAGAGATGCAAATACTCATCGCTGTTCTTGAAGCTGCTGACACTCGTGATCATGTACATGGGGCTACATAGGTGGGGACAGCTCACGGTAAAGAAACGTCAGACCTTACTTTTGTATTTGAGATATTTGGTTTAGCGGTATCATCATATGCTCTGTAATTTACATTTGCAACTTAACAATGTGTTTTCTGAAACATTATCTCCTTTAATCCTCACAGTAATCCTGAGATCAGGGATTTGATCTCTGATTTACAAATGAAGACACTGAGGTACCAACTAAGTGGCTGTTCAAAGAGGCTTTGAAGTCAGGGTGTCAGGGTAGCCCTGGCGCTGCCTACTCCCTGGGCTGCCTTCCCGCAGCCCAGGCCTGGGGTTCATCCTGGTAAAGCGGGTGGGAAGAGAATTCTAAAGCCTGAGCGGAGCCCTCCACCCCACTTTCTTTCTTCGGCCTCAGCTGCTTGTCTCTTTCTTTTTCAGTTTCCAAACTATAAAAAAGAAATAAAAATAGCATGAGAATGTTCTGTTTCTTCCTTAATGAACCCACCTGCTGGCTATTGCCAGAAATTTCTTTAAAGAAGCACAAATCCCTTCATTCTGCAGGTAGAAATAAAAAGCTTAAGATGCAAATGCCTGGAAGCCTTAACACAGAGATATAAATAAGTTCCACTCAAGACCAAATGATAATAGAATATTCTATCCTGCTTGTTCTGAGCTAGAAAGCAGAAATAAAAATCACCAGTCTTATACAGACTTTACAGTTCTAAGGCAGTTTTACTAAAATCTCCTCAATTTTATGCATATATATAATATTATATATATGTGTATATATATATATAATAAATACATATAATATATATATAAAAGTTTTTGAGCATCTACTAGGTGTCAGGCACTGTGTTGGGTGCTAAGGACAGTGGGAAGTAAAACAGATATAGTGCCTTCTCCCATGGAGCTGAGTACAAAATTAGAAAAGTAAATAACACTAAGCTTGAGGAGAGCTATGAAAGGGAATAGTGTGAGGAAGGGCTTCTGGGGTGAGGGAACAACATATTCAAAGGCTCCAAGGCAAGTGTGGAGCATGTGAAAAGCTGAAAGGGCACGGGAGTGGTGGGAGGGATGGGCGGGTTAGTAGGGGGCAAGGAACAGACTGAGAAAGGAAGGCCCGGGAAACTTTGGTTAAGGACCTTGAGGCTGGAACATGAACTTACAGGTGCTTAAAGGGAACTTAAAGGGCAATGGGGAGACATTTGAGGGCTTTACAGCAGGACGGATAATAATATGATTTGTATTTATATTTATTTTGATAATAATATGATTTATATTTTGTTAATTTTGCTGCAGGGTCAGGAATGGGTATGAATATAGCGAGAAGGATGCCATTGTGATCATCCAGGTGAGGGGAGACGGGGGCTGGACTAGGATGGAAAAGTGAGGATGTGAGGGTGGATAATTCCAGAGATTTTAAAACCTTATAAAATAAAATTGATGTGATTTGGTGATGAGACATGGGGGTAAAGCAGAGGGGAGTCAGGGAGGACCCAAGCTCCTGGCGCTCAGTTGAGATGGGGTGGGTGACAGCGCCGTGGGCTGAGAGAAGGACCACCAGGAAAGGGAAGGTGATGGGCTCAGTTTGGGGGACGCTGAGGTTTAGGTCTGCAACAGCGTGGAGGTGCATAGAGGCCATGTGACATTTTTGCCTTTTAGTGGCTGAAATTGCCTTCCCTGGCCCATGTGGCTGAACCAAGTCAAACGCCCAGCCCGTTCAGTCTGGTCCCACCTGCATCCACAAAACACAACACCTAGAGACAGTGAAACAGAAACAGCATCCGTCATACATTCAGTGTTCTTCCTCTGCGTGGTTTTCATCTCCTGGCAGAAGAGCAGAGGGAGAAGCCAGTTTCTGCAATTTGTACTTCGAGATGTTCATCTTTACCAGATACTAGCCCCAGAGCTGAGCGCTGCCCCTCAGCTGCTTCCTGGGGAATTCCAGAGAGCTGGGAGCAGGACGCGGGAAGGACCACCTGCCTCCTCAGTCTACCTCTGTGAGCTCTGCCCCTCAACCCATCTTTCAAAAGGAAATAAAAGTAAACTTCCCTGAGAGGAGAAATGCAGATAAAAAACCCATGTCCAGACTCCTTATGCACTCTGCAGTTCATTTCTTTCTAAATCTTTTCTTTGATTATATTGTCTTAAGAGAGTGAGAGAGGGAAGAGGGAAAGAGAGAGAACAGAAATCTTCACAGAGGCTGAACTGTGCCTGCTCTGACTTCTTCTTTCTGAGCAAGTTTTTCGTCAGTGAACAGAAAAGAGCCTTTTCTAAGCTCCTCCCAGCCTGGAAAAGCCACACTGTTCTCCCTGATTCCCACCCCACCAAGGTTTCTGTGCTCCAGGCCTGCCGGTTTCTAAAAAGCTTGGAACTTTGTACACAGGAGAACAGCCGATTTCCCCTCAGCATAAAAGAGGGTCTGCAGTGGGCTTTTAGGAGCAAGGGAGGGACCTCGCCTCAGAGCTCTCATCCTCCTCACGTCCCTTCTTTAATGAACAACAAATACAGAGGCCACAATTTGAGGTGTCTCGAATCCCTCTGAGGAGAAGTAAACGAACGCCTTAGCTCAAGCAAAATAAAACGTGTGTCTTGGTCCGCGTCTCTAGAAAAGCAGAGATTGGGGTATAAAAGTGAGAGGTGCAATTTGCATTTCTCTAATGATTAATGATGTTGAGCATTCTTTCATGTGTTTGTTGGCAATCTGTATATCTTCTTTGGAGAAATGTCTATTTAGGTCTTCTGCCCATTTTTGGATTGGGTTGTTTGTTTTTTTGATATTGAGCTGCATGAGCTGCTTGTAAATTTTGGAGATTAATCCTTTGTCAGTTGCTTCATTTACAAATATTTTCTCCCATTCAGAGGGAGGGAGATGCAAGAGGGAAGAGGTATGGGAACATATGTATATGTATAAATGAGTCACTTTGTTATAAAGCAGAAACTAACACACCCTTGTAAAGCAATTATACTCCAATAAAGATGTTAAAAAAAAAAAAAAGTGAGAGGTGCAAGCGGGTTGGTGAAGGTCAAAGGGAGGTGGGGTAGGTCAAGGTGAGAAGAGAGTCCCCAGGATGTGCTTCCACTCTGGCCAGGGCTGGCCGGGTGCAGACAGGGTCCTCCTGACCCGGGGCCTCTCTGGAGAGACTGCAAGGACAAACACACCTCGGGCCTCAGAAGGGTGCATAAGAGGGAGAGAGTGGAGGGATTTGTCCACAGGGCTCCCTCCCATCCCTCACCTCCCATCTGTCAAGTTCCACCCCAGAGGGAGTCACCCCTGCACCCCATCCCCAGACGTCCAGGTTATATCACTCACACCCTTGTCTCAGAAACCAAATCCCACACCTTGTACAGTGGTGTTTCCTTCAACTCCAAAGTGGAATAGGTGGGGCAGAGAGAGAGAGAGAGAAGGAGGAGAAGAAAGGGGGAAGGAGGGGGGAGGTAGGGAAGAGGGGAGAGAAGGAGGGGAGGTAGCCCCTTCAGCTAAGGACATCAGAGAAGGAACACAGTTTGCCTGCTAGTACAATAGGTTCAACGTACACCACGTTTTCTTTCCCTGGGTCAGGTTTCAGCAGAAGAGGAAGGAAAATCTCCAAGAGGGGTGGGGGTGGGGGAATAACCAAGGTCTAAAGGGCATCCTGAGGGTTCCCAGAAGGAAAGTGTAACCGATCAGGACCCTATGGGGCTTTCCTGGGACAGACCCCTTTCCTATACTCTCTGCTGTACCTCCTCTCTGAAGTACCCAGATAATACTTCCTGAGTTGTTTTACAGATGCGAAAACCCCCATGTAGGCCCCAGGCCCACTGGAGCCTAAGGATTGAATGTTAACCCCTGCAACACTGCCCTGACACCTCATCATCAACCACAGAGAATTGTACACGAGCTGATCACAGACCTTGTGAGCCCCCTCCTTCACCTGGCCTTTAAAAATGCTTTCCTGAAATCCATATGGGAGTTCCGGCATTTTGAGCACTAGCTGCTGCCCTGGACTCCTTGCTGGGCACCCTGCAATAAATGCTGCACTTTCCTTCACCACAACCTGGTGTTAGTGGGTTGGCTTAACTGCGTGCAGACAAGAGGACCCAAGTTTCATTCGGTACCCAAAGGACTGAAGGGGTCAGGCTGGTTACGCCTGTGTATTTTGTGCATCAGGAACCTGGAGCAGAGAGCAGTGAGGGAGGCTGAGGAGGGAACCAGGGGGCCAGAATCTCCGTCGTGGGGAATGAAGTACCCAGAGAGGCACAGAGGCGCTTGCTCACAGAAAACAGTGCCTATAAGACCAGTCACAGAGATTGGTCATGAGAAATGCTGGTCTACACCCCAACCTACCTGCCAAAAAGGGCCCAAGGAGATCTAGACGTGACACCTGATGCTGCACTGTCTGTCCAGCTAGTCCTAAGGATAGACCACTGTGCATCCTTCATGAGCAGAATGGAAGATGTCAAAATGGGCCCCCCTATTTCCTGGGGCAAGGGCAGGACCAGGCCCCTCCTTGGCAGAGAGGAAACCAGGGTCCCCTTCAAAGATGTTCCCTGGTCCATTCCATTTGCCCAGACAGAGGAAAAACAACACACACATCAATTTCTCTTCCAGGCCTCATCCCTGCATAGGACTTGCTGACAAAGCATTGATTTAGGGGACAGAGTTTTGGGGGTCCCTCTGTTGGCCGTATGTTGGTCTCTTGGGAGTAAGTTCATTGGCTTTTCCCCGGCAGAGTCCCGTGAAAGCTGCCGAGGGCATTTGAGAACTCCTGGACCATGTGCCGGACAGACCCCCATGAAGTCAGTTCCAAGGGAGCCACAGCAGCTAGCAAGATCACAGCGTATCTATAGAAAATGTCCCGTGGCTTGGGCATCTCAAGACTAAACCTGGGTTGTGATAAATGCACATTATTCACAGTGCGCTCCACAGAGTGCAAAGTGCCTTCATCTCGCTATCTCTTGTTTTAATAGCAAGACTGAAGTTGATGATGAGCAATCTAGTTGAAAGAGGTTGTTAAGAGGAGTTCCCAAGGTCACACAGCTGATAGACTTGAGCTCAGATCTTTTATTCCTCAATTTGGCTCCAATTCTGGCTTGGCAACCTAAAGAGGAGCTGGAGGGATGAGACTTTTACATTTAATTCGATTATTCTAATTTAGAGATGTGGTTCACAATTCTTGCATCTACGTTACCAAGTAAGAGCTTTTCAGGCCTTGGTCTTTGGACAGCACCTACCCCGCACTATCGCGGGCACCAGCCATGAAATCCTCTGTATCATGCATTTTCATTCCTGGGTTATCACCCCTCCCACCTGGACTAGTTCGAGAAGGGAATCTATAAGCATTTCCCAGGCTGCTTCCCTCTCTCTCTCTCTCTCCACATCCCCAACTCCGACACAACAGGGAGTGCTGATAGCCGAGACTCCCTGGGAATTTTAATAGCATCAATCAGCCTCACAGCTGGGGACAGAGATAAGCCTTTGGCAGTTCCTCCCCAAAAGCCCTTTCCCTGTTTTTGTGGGTGTAGCTCTCACTACTTCAGTTTGGGAGCTCTTCACACAAAGACAAACAGGAACAATTACAATTATCTGGGGTCTACCTGGGACACAGGGAAACCCTGTTTGAGGATCTGGGTCATTTCTACACTTAAGACTGTAGTGGGCCCTGGAACAGTGAATAGGGCCTGCTTCCCAACCTCCCTCTTCCCTAGAAACATCAGAGGTGTGCCATCTTCCCAAAGACACTTTGTTTTGTCCCTTCTTGTCCCTTCTTTATGCAATAGGCCTTCCTGGACTTTCTTCCTTCACCTCCCAAATTTTACATGGCTTGAGGGAGAAGACACTGGCTTATTCATGATTTTATAGTTTTTAATGGGCTAAGTGGCCCCATGATGTAGTGTAAAGAGATGATCAGAGGACCCATACCGAAATACTAATTTTTGCCCCTGCTGGTGTGCATCCTGGGGCCCATTACTTAATTCGTTTCTGCCTCAGTTTCTCCATCTATAACATGGGAACAATTCCTGCCAGGAAGGGTCATTGTAAGGACTCAGTGAGATGCATGGGAAGCCACTGACCCCCTGAAAGACTCAGTGAAGCTTAGACCCTCCCTGACACAGGGTCTTCCTGAGCAGAGCCTTGGTGCTTTTGTACTGAACTGGAAACCAAAGGAAAACCTCACCCTTCCCTTTGGAAATCACTTTGTCCTTCTGCTTCTTTATTTCTCCTCCTACAAACACATTGTCATATACGCGGAAGATGGTACACTTATTCTTTCACCGTTGTCCATCTCATTTCACTTCAACTCAGGTATACAAAGTTCACCTCATTTCTACCCCAAGTCACCAAGGCAACCCTGCTTTTGCTATCTTTCCCCATCTTCCCAAGCCCCCCACCCCTATACACACCTGCACATACAATCAGGGGAGAAAGAAGTCAAGGGATTCTCCATTTATTTATTCATGTGTTTGAATCCACCTTACCCTCAATAGGATTTCAAGTAATTCAAAATATACCACTACAGTGAGATATAAATTTATATTAAATTAAAGGTAAGCAGGTGAGGACACTGGGAGATGAGTTGTTGGTGGGGTAACAGGAAGCCAGCAGTGGAATCAGCACACAAAATCGTGTCAATTATGTGAGCAGATCTGAGAAGAACTGGACAGTTGATAAAAATTACCAACATGCACTCCCTGCCCCAACTGGCACTTTGGTGAAAGGATTAGAAGAGAAAGCCACTGAAAATGACAATCTTGGCAACATCCTTATATGTTTCTTCCACGGGCAGAAAAACTCTGGGGCCACTGAAGTCTCCACATGGACTCAGGAGGAGGTGGAACCACGGATGCTTTCTGGATCATCACCCGTCGAAGGTGGGTCAAGTGTTTGGCATCCAGGGAGTAAATACTCCTGGTTTAAATTAACAAATCAAAATTGCTTGGAAAACGCAATTTTGAAACAGGAGGGAAGGGGGCAGGGCACAACCTTTAAAAGAATGACATAGCCTGAGGACACGACATAAACTGGTTAGAACCAACTAGGTCCAAGATGGCAGACAAGTGACTTCCACTAGACCTTGAGCACGCTAAATGACACACCCACAGGTGCCATGACAGTTCCAAGACTGACCACAAAAGGTCAGAAAGTGGGCGGTGGCCCAATTCCTGGAAATCCCCACCCTTTCCCCAAAATAGCTGGAATACTCCTCCCACTCATTAGCCTATGAAATTACCCACCCCTCTAAAAACTGACAACCCCATACCCTGGTGCTGCTCTCACCTTCTGAGATGGCCCACACCCTGTCTGTGAAGTGTGTTTCTCTCTAAATAAATCCACTTCTTACCCATCACTTTGTCTCTCACTGAATTCTTTCTGCCATGAGACATCAAGAACCTGAGCTTCATTAAGTCCTGAGACCAGGTGTGTGATCTCAGTTAAAAGACCGTGGGTCCAAATCCCCATCTGAGTTGCATGGTTTCAATTTTACCACAAATTGAAGCAAGCTCTGACTTTTTGACATGGAACCACTATAGACATCATAGTAGCCCAACAAATTAAAAAACAAACAATTATCAGGTTGTTTCATAGGAATTCAAAAACTACTATGATCAAAGACAGACACCCCTACTCTCTCCCTCCCTCTCTCTCTCTCTCTCTCTCTCTCTCTCTCTCGTCCACTCTGTAGGCTTACCTGGAGACCATGGACTCAAAGAGCTGGAGGGAAACTCTGAGAGCATCCTTTATAGTGAGGAAAATGTTTCTTGACTCTTAGGGTCCAAGGCTAGGTCTGAAAATGAAACTGACAGACCAGATTAACAGGAGAAAAACATACACATTTTATTGAATTTGTACATGTACATGAGAGCCTTCACAAGAAAATGAACTCCCGAAAAAGTGACCAGAGCAGGAAGCTTTTATACCTTTTAGACCAAGAAACAGTACGTTTGTGAACAATTGACAAGACAAAGGGGTTTGGGCTGGGGGTGGTCCAGCTAAGGCTAGGAAGTCCTTATCTTACTTAACTAGGAAGATAAGGGTTAGTTTATCAAGGTCTGTCTGCAGATTCCTCTGGTGACTTCCCTGGACTGATAAGAGTCTGTCTCCAAGAGGAGAATTTATTTCCTGCCTTTAAGCAGAAAAGGGGATGCTTTTTCTGCATTTACTGCTTTTCTGAATTGCCTGCAGCTCAAAATAATTTTTATGTCAAAGAGACATGTTTTGGGGTGACATATTCTGCTTTCCTTCTCATACAGATGAAGATCCCAAGGTTACCGGCTCAAGCCATCAGTGGCTGGTGGCGGCATGGAGGTTGGCAAAGCTCCTGATGCCCATTCCAATATGTGTGTCTCTCCCACTGAAACAGGAGGGAAGGGGGCAGGGCACAACCTCTGAAAGAATGACATAGCCCTTGAGGATATGACATAAACTGGATAGAACCAACTAGGTCCAAGATGGCGGAAGATTTGACTTCCAGTAGACCTTGAGACTCATTATATGCTTATTATAATACATTAACATATGCTAAATGACACACCCATGGGTGCCATGACAGTTCTGAGGCCGACCATAAAAGGCCCAAAAGTGGGCCAACTCCTGGAAATCTCCACTCCTTCTCCAAAATAGTTGGAATAATCCTCCCACTTGTTAGCCTTTGAAATTACCCAACCCATAAAAACTAACCACCCCATATTTCGAGGCCTATTGCCTTCTGAGATGGCCCACACTCTGCCTGTGGAGTGTGCTTCTCTCAGGGCCATTCTTGCCTTTCGAGACAGACCACATTCTGTCTATGGAATGTGTACTGCTCTAAATAAATCCACTTCTTACCTATCACTTTGTCCCTCACTGAATTCTTTCTACCATGAGACCTCAAGAACCTGAGCTTCATTACGTCCTGACACCAGGTGTGTGATCTCAATTAAAAGACACTGGGTTCAAGTCCCAGTCTGGGTTTTGGCCAGGTTTGAGTCCCAGCCGGGGGGTTCGAGTCCCATCTGAGTTGTGTGGTTTCACCACATCTCTCCACTGTATTTCTCTCCCCAGGCCTTTGGCTCTGGCCATTCCACTCTCAATCCACATTCTCATCTCTCCATCTTCCCTCGCTTTCCCAACTCTGCAGCAAAGCCGCTGCTGGTCTTCTGACTGCTCACTTGTGGGCACGCCTCCTCAGAAGCCGCAGCACCGGGCGTTTGATTCTCCCTTGTTTCTTAGGTGATATTTGGGTTATTTGCAATACAGGTGTTTACACTACACACCCAGCATCCACGTTGCTTCCTTTCTGTGAAACTATTGATTCCTCCTCTTGGCAGCTGAAGGGAGGCTTTGATGTGGGGATGTGTTGTGGTTTCTGAGGAAGGGAGTTGTTTGGAGGAGGATTTACAGCTGTTTGAAGAATTCCTCCGCCCTGGCAATTGTTCTGGAGGCAGGAGCCACTGGTGCATTTTCCGGACTGGGGGCGGCTTTCCTGAACCCTGTTTCTCTCTGAGAAGGAGAGAAAGGAAACTGAAGTGCTTCCAAATAAAGATCTGAGTAATGAGATTTGATCTGAAGGGATTTGGTAGTAAACTCCAAGAATTTCCAGACGCAATCCAGAGTACCGGCAGATTTTGTTCCTTCCAGGCAGGCAAAGGGGCAGTTCTGCGGGGGGCAGGGGCGGAGGGGAGGTGTTTATTGATCCCTTCTCCACCCCATTTCCCCTTTAAATTTTTCTGCCCCAAGAGACTTCCTCGGTTCTGTTGCAGCAACTCTCAGCAAGTGAATAGTGCTTTCTGGGGACCTCACCTTTGTTCAGTAGGTCCGCAGTGATACAGTAGAGATTTTAATGCACAGTGCTGAGTTTTAATAGACTATTAAACTACAGCATTACACATTAGCTAGCTATGGCACAATTGCAGAAATATCGAAGGTGTGCTCTCGGGAAAGCACTATTTACTTTAATGGGGAGATGCTGCAATAGACTGAAAATCTCTGCAAAGGGAACCGAGGGAGGAGGGTGGGGAGGACCCAGGAACTGCGACCTGGACCAAAGCAACCCCTTTTCTCCTTCCCAGTCCCTGAGCCTGGGACAGCAAGTCCTGGCCAGCTGGCAACCATCCCCAGCCCTGGATGGCTTGTGGCTCCTTGTTCCAGAAGATTTGGGCCAAGCTGTGAGTGTCATGGTCACCTGGCACTCCAGGCCCATTTTGTTTGGGGTCATTTGTCTGTGGTCTGTGTCTGTGGTCGTTTGTCTTAGTTTATCAGGGGGCTGGAACTTTCCTTTTTATGGTTTGCTCTGTTCTCTCTGGCCTGAACGACGGGAGCACAAGGCAGATGATGTTCTACTTTGGAAAAGTCATTTTGCTCTAGGACTTTCTCCTCCCAAGTGCCTCTACCCCAGCACACACTCAAAAGTATGCGCACAAGCACAAGAGCTTTTTGTAAGGAACTCAGACTCCCAGAGTCTGGTCCCCTCTCATCATTTCAGAGGAGGCTGGGCCTGGTCTCCCCACAGGAGAAAGCCAGCAGCTTTCAGATCAGCTGTGATGTGAGAGCTGAACTCAGTAGATAAAGGACCCTATCCAGCCATTATGCAAAGTATATAAAACTCTGAGCAGGTTGTTGCCCACTGTCTCAAACTCTGCAGCAGAAATAAACCTCGAGAACAGAGCCATCCAAGCCTTACCCAGATGAGAGCCGTGAACAGCATTTTCCAAAAAAAAATCTATCTTATCGCCTATGCCTTTTCCTACTGTGCCTTTCTGCTGTACTGCAACATTGAAAAACCAAACTGCAAATTCTAAAAAGAGGCCGGTGCCTTCCCAGGATATGTTCTCCCAAACACACTCTTTATGCAAACCCAGGCCCACAGGAAGCCTGAAGGAAGAAGTGGAAAGACAAGGGAAATAGCCCCCAAATCAGTAGTACAACAAGGCTTCCCCATCTGCCTAACTAGTTTGCTCATTCAGCCTTGGAAATCATCACTTTCCCACTCACTTGGTGACATTTCATTCTAGGTGAGCAGATGAGAATGTTAATTTTGTTCACGCTCTCTTCCATGTATGATTACAGGGTAGGGTGAATGGCTCTCTTTTTCTTTTTTTAAAGTGGAATGCTTGTAACGAGGGGAGACAAGCCTGCACCCAAGGGCAGTATTTGCTTCCTACAGCCCCTGCTTCATCCCTCTGGGGCTTGAAAGCACAAAAACAAGAAGGGAGTTTCACAAGCTGCTTCTTTAAACCTTTCAAAAAATATATTATAAAAATGACACGCATATGGTTAAACATTTTTTCCCCCCCAACAGCTCAGGAAGGTATAAAATACAAAGGGATTATCTTCTTCATCTACCTTACCCCTTATCTAACTCCTCCAGGGAACCACCATGAATGGCTTCAGTTTTTTGGTTTTTTAAAATAATTATTATGATTTTAAATGATATATCTTCTTTGTTTCAACTCAAGAAGCTACCTAACGACTGCCTGTGGTGGAAAGAGACAGAAATGTACCTCTCCACCTTGGTTGTCCCTCTACCTCTTACATTGGCTCAACGTCTCTCAGTAACACCTCAAAGTGAATTGCAGTCTTAGCAACAGTTAAGGGTGGGCTGGAAACACTTAGGCTAGGTGCTGGGAGGGGTGAACAGGAAAGGCTAGAGAGGAAGGAGGGAATTCCAAGAGGAAAGAGTTGTAGTGAATTTCTTTTTCTGCATGGCTTTGTCGGGTCATGTAGCTGTTTTTCCCGCCATTAGTTAAAGGGTTATGATAGCCAAGATACGGAAACAACCTAAATGTCCACTGACAGAGGAATGGATAAAGAAGATATGGTACATATATACAATAGAATATTACTCAGCTATAAAAAAAGAATGAAATAATGCCATTTGTAGCAACATGGATGGACCTAGAGATTGTCATAATGAGTAAAGTAAGTCAGACAGAGAAAGAGGAATATTGTATGATGTCCCTTATATGCAGAATCCAAAAAGAAATGATACAAATGAACTTATTTACAAAACCGAAACAGACTCACAGACTTAGAGAATGAACTTATGGTTACTGGGGGAAAGAGTGGGGGGGAAAGGATATTTAGGCAGTTTGGAACTGACATGTACACACGGCTATATTTAAGATGGATAACCAACAAGAACCTACTGTATAGCACAGGGAACTCTGCTCAATGTTATGTGGAAGCCTGGATGGGAGGGAAGTTTGGGGGAGAATGGATACGTGTATATGTATGGTTGAGTCCCTCTGCTGTTCACCTGAAACTATTACAACATTGTTAATCGGCTATACTCCAATATAGAATAAAAAGTTAAAAAAAAAAAAAAGGGTTGCGAACATGGGAGAAGGAAAGCCTTGATGGGCAAGGTGAGGGCTTGCTTTAAGAACCTCAACTATCTCACATATGTCTTCATTCATTCAAAAACCATATATATTCATGCCAGCAGTAAATAGTTCATTGCATCTATGGTAGATTACATTAATGGCCCAATTCTTCACCCCTCCCTTCATCCATGCCCTTTGCTATGTAACTCTGCAGTCCCTTCCTGTTCTGTGGGCAGAGTGAAATTCCCATCCCTGGGCTTACGCCTTGCATCTTTCTCCATTGACCAATGGGACATCGGCAGACGAGGCGCAAGCGTGCTGTCTTGCTTCCTCTTGTGCTTCTGCCATCACCATGAGAAGGACTGGTCCTTAGTCCCCAGAGGTGCACGAGAAACCGTGGAGCAGAGTTGCCCCAGATGAGTGCAGAGGCACAAGCCAGCCCAGTGGAGATGAGCCAGGCCCAGCCCAGATCAGCTAGACCCCGCAGAACTGTGAAGAGCCAATGTTGATGGTGGTAAGCCATTGCCACTGTATAAGTTTTGTTATGACACAACTTTGTGGCAATACTAAATGATACACAACCCTGTGATCTTCCAGGAACTGTTCAGAAAACTGTGGAAAGCAGCGGGGAATAAAACTGAGTCACAACTCTCATGGAACCTCTGTTCTGATAGAGCACTTTACACACACATATCAGCTACTTAATGCTCCTAAGCCCAGGTGGCAGTCCCATTTTGGGGATGAAGAAACTGAGACTCAAGAAGGCTAATTTGCTTGCTAATGATAACAACCTGGTAAGTGCCAGAGGTGGGATCTGAACTCATATCTTCTGACTCCACCTGCTCTGCTCTTTCCTGCTGCTCCACAGTAACCTCTACCTTCCGCTGGAGTCAGCACCTCTCACGGGAGTTACAGAGGGACCTGACTTGGGTGGGAAGACAGATGGGAGCTGCAAGTTGTACCCAAAGAGGACTGCTCCGTTATCGACAAAATGAGAAACAACTCTCATTTTTATCCCCTGAAACTGTTCCTCCTTGCAATTAAACCAGTCTCTGTTTACAAGTATTTAGCATGATTCTAGAAATTACATTTTGAAATTATGTGAACAGAGAGAGAAGGCAGCCCACACAGTGAGCGATTTCTTGTGGGTAATTGGCTGCTGGTTCTGGCTCCGTGATGCCTTCTCTTTTAGAGCATAATTAGTGATTTCAAAGGAAACTGTTAGAAATGGCCCAGGTCTCTAAAGAAAGGCTTTTCTAGCTCTTAACATTAGGAGATCTGCTCAAATGCATGCTGACATATTTCCCTTTTTGCTTTTTCTCCTTTTTATAATGACCTCTCAAGCTATTTTCCAAAGATTAGAAAGGATGTGGATCTATAGAACTCTTCCAGATATGGAAGATATCCCAGGTTCTCATCAGAACACTTAGAATCCCTTTCCCTTTTTCTTTCTTTCTTTCTTTCCTTCTTTCTTTCTTCTTCCTGAGAAAGACATAGAGTATTTGGATTTTAACAAGGGCATATTCCTTAGGATTAAATTCAAAAGTTTAAACAAAAACTTATTTCTCCCTCTTATTAGAAAATCTTTAGGCAGTCACGGGCTGCTATGGTGGTTCCAAGTTCAGTAGAGACCACGCTCCCTCTATCTTTCATCCTCAAGGTCACCTCACAACCCAAGATGGCTGCTGGAGATTCAGCCATTACATCCACACTCAAGCACCAGGAAGAAGGGCTAGGTCCTTCCAGCTGAGTCAATTACTTTTAAGGAGATTTGCCTGAAGTCCCACAAAACAATTCTACTTAAACCCATTGGCCAGAACAGAGGCCCATGGCCATATCTAGCTGCAAGAGAGGCTGGGATCAATGCAACTATATACAGGGTTCTGTCACTAAGGAGGAAGAAAAGCATGGATATTGGGGCAATAAACTAGTTTCTGCCACAAATGCAACAGTGGAGAAATGTGGGCATGTAAACTGAATGAACATACAGTTTGGTTGGTTTGAAACTAACATTAAAACTGAAGAGATCAGGTCAGTTTGTCAGCACCAAGCTAGGAGCTTGGGGTGTAAAAGGGCTTTATCTTTTGTCCCATTATGTTCAGTAATGTTACCCATGATTCGGTGAAGACTTTGAGAGCCCTCTGTCCATCTCTGCTGATGACACAGATCAGGAAGTTTAGCTGCCATAAATCAGGATCCAGAAGCTCTGGAAAGGCTAAGTTACTGGGCAGGAAATAACAAGAGAAAATTTGACAGGAAAAAATATAAAATTCAATATTTAGATCTAAAAAACAAACTGCACAAGTGCAGGATGAAAGAGCCGTAGTTTAGCTGCAGATTTAATCTCCATGTGTTCTAAGTGGCTCAGAAAAAACATAATTGGATCTGGCCTTTGACAGGAAGGAAAAGGAAGCTAATATTTATGGAACATCTACAACATGCCACACCTTTTAATGGGCCCTTACAGTGATTTGAGAAGATAAGTGTTACTATTCCTTGAATCACAGAGAGCCCCAGTCATGGCCCAGTTTCACACAGCTTGTTCTTTCCTCTATGCACAGATATGGCTCCTCTAGGGTAGGAATGGAGGCACCAAGAGGCCCCGTCGTTTACTGCTGGCCTTGCCTGGAAATCCCCTTTGTAGGGACGGCTCCCCAGGGGAATGAATTCTAACTGGCTTGGAGAGCGCTTTAGCCAGGTAGTGTTAACAGCAATTAGTTCATCTGATTAAGCAATTAGCACTCTTTGTCACTTAGCAGAGCTCAGGGGCCCAGAGGAAACGTAGCACAACAGATAAGATAGGAAGGGGGAAAGATGGGAGGAAGACACCCCTGGGAGAAACAAAGAGTGGCGGAGAGAACCAGATGCTTGTGACAAGAGAAGTGATGGCAGAGGCGGAGCAACTCTGAAGACCAGCAGCACCTTGGCATGTCCTTCAGGACAGATGAGGAAACTGAGGCACTGGGTCAAACAAGAATTTCCCAACCGGTGGCTTCCAACTGGCCAGCTCAGTGGTTCTCAGCTCTGGCTGCACGTTAGAACCCCCTGGGAACTCTTACAAACACTTACGCGGGGGCCCCACTCCAGACCAATTATATTAGACTATGGGGGAAGGGGTCAGGCACTGGTATTTGTAAAACTCCCAGGTGATTGAAGCAAGGGTTGGGTGGGCTTGCAGACCCAGGTGGTGGGATGCTCCTGCTAGAGGTGCAGGGGCTTCCCTTGGTGGTGGGGGAGGTGTTGGCATGGGTATTTCATCACTATCAACACAGCCTTCTGCCCAGCTTCATGGCTTTGGGGATGAAAACACTTCTTTATCAAAGACTGAAGACCCCAGGAGAGTGAAGCATTGCAAATCCCAGAGCCATTCAGTCTGGCCTCGTTATTACTCCCAGGAAAAGACTGAATTCCCCTTTATTCCCAGCACACTTCTGAAGCCCTCTCTCCCTCCCTCCATTTCTGCCTAGAATGCCCACTCCTCCAGGAGCTGCCTTCATTCAGGCTGGTCTTGAAATGCCTACTCTTCCGTGAATTGTCCCCCATTTTCAAGAAAGGAGGCTTTCTCTGCTTCTCTTAACTTTGCACGATTATGCAAC
Organism: Balaenoptera physalus; assembly: GCF_965194825.1. Taxonomy (NCBI): domain Eukaryota; kingdom Metazoa; phylum Chordata; class Mammalia; order Artiodactyla; family Balaenopteridae; genus Balaenoptera; species Balaenoptera physalus. The sequence continues at coordinate 37,440,319 of NC_138884.1, read as the reverse complement.
ATCTTCTATACACTTACTCTTTGCTGTTCTAAACTACCCCGGTTTTTACACCTGTGCCAAGCAAGTCACCCAAGGGTTTAGCTAGACATAAGGACTCTCGGGGATTTTACCCCAAAGATTCTAACTCCAAAGGTCCAGGGTGGGCTCAGGAATCTGTACTACTAAAAATACTGCCCACCCTAGCCAGGCTTGCCCCTTGGCTTATACAACAAGGTATAAAATGTTAAGGAAGAACTCTTCTTAAAGGACAGTAGTTTTATGCAATTGTGTATGTTTGGAGGAGGGCACGTTGAATTGTGCTACACAGGAATCACCAGGTGTTCATATTTCTGCCCCAAGAGGAAACGAAGCTGAAAATTAATTCTGATTTTATACCTTAGGTAGAAAGTGACTTTTTCCACCAAAAGAAATGTAAAATTCCCCTTCCTTCTTCACAGTGTGAAGGATACTGATTGCAGCAGAGAAGGAAAAGAGAATACAGGCACAGAGCAAGGGAAAGAGAGACACAGAGATGGAGAGAGAGAAGTGGGGGGAAGGGGAGACGTATAAGCTGCAGGCAAACAAACAGCATTTTGTAGGCATTTTAGAAAGACTAACCTTTGAGGAAATTAATTGATAGAGAATGTAAACTGAGATGAAAATTTCTTGCAAATGAAACAAGAAAAAAATACTCTACCTTAGGTGTCTACAGGATAATAGTATCATAGGAGTTACGAAAGGGAAACTGGCAAAATCTCCTCAAAGAGGACTCAAGTTCAGACAGGAACAGATGATTCCCTTTGACCTACTGACTACAGGTCTAAATGTGTTCCCCGAGGAAGAGAAACTGGAAATTGCTATCAGATCTCCAAGGTATTGTATACAGAGCTGTATACAAATAAATACTGGAGTAAAACTTGTATTTCTAGAATGTTCTCATTCTAGAATGTGGGTCCAGTGATTGTCTTTTTGTCTTTGGGTAAAATCTCAAGATTAAAAAAAAAAAAACACAACACCTTAGGTATTGATTATGAATATGTAGATTCAAATTACTGATTACATTCAGACTCTTATGGTCAAGATTTAGTGCCCAGGAAAATAGGAAAGTCTTTCCAGACCACGTCCCCAACAGGGCTGATTTGTGTACCAGCTGCTTCATGGTAGACTGGGGCATGAGCAAAGCTTCATCTCAAAGTGCATTGAATGGCACTTAGCCAGTGTTTTGCCCATGTGTTTCTGTCAGTAGAGACTTCTTAAAGTGAAATTTCCTGGAGGGCGGGAATTAGGCTTAGCTCAGGCTTTTCTCTGGTACAACACGTCACCTGGATGGTGATCTGGACTAGAAAAATGCCCTCTCACCAGCCACCGCCTGTTGATGTCTGGAACCCAAGCAGCCCTTCTTCCAGATCTCCTTCGTGGGTAGTAATCTTCCTTCTCTTCACTTGAGATGCTTTATGAGAAACGGAAGCCCATTGGGAGAAATAAAGCCTATGGCTGAAATTGGATTGACCTGCATTTCTTTGCGTTGGGTAATTTATTCTCCACGTTTCTCTAAGAGTTGAATCTTGGCTAATTATTTCTCTGGGAGGATTATGATCAAGAGTAGTTAGGTTTGGAGGTGCAAACAGCCAACCAAGCATTTTATTCATTGCATATAGACACCCAAAGGAAAGCCGAGGTAGATAAGGGAAGTCTAGGAAAAACAGATCAGTAGAGAGCTGGGGCCGGTTTCCAGTGGGATGTGAATTCCCATTGCAGGCGGGTATTTTAGGGAAAATGATTTCCCTAAATTCAAGAGCTGGTCTTTATGCTCTGAGCTGACCCTTTTGCCACCAAAGTCCCGTGGAAAGCAATCAGAACCACTTAAAGCTGACATTTCTCAAGCTGAGAGCAGCTCCTTCGTGCTCCTGTTAACGTACTGATTAGATTTGCCCAGGAAGTTTTCTATCAGAGGGAGAGACAACTGCAGAGGATGTTTGCATCTATTTTGAAGTTCCTGGATGTGCAAGGACTTGAGGTCCCCGTAATGGATCTCCTTTCCTCCCTGGCACTTGAGGAGGCCCAGCACTCTGGAGAGGTCCTTGAAGCTTTTCCTTCTATGACAGTTTATTGGTTTTCCCAGAAGAGGCCTTGAACCTCCAAGTTCCTTGTGTCTCCCCTGCAGATCCCTCGTAAGATCCTGTTGCTAAATTGATTGTCCTTCATTATGGTCTTTCTGAGGAGTCTCTTGCAGTCCTTGTCATTCCTCCCTGCACATCCCCCTTCCTCCCCATGGCCGTCTAAGAATACGTAGGGTGTAGAAGTCCCTGATGTCACTTCCATGGGCCTAAACTCAGGTGTGAAGTCAGAGTGATCCAAGGGAACAGGTGGGTGCAGTGAGGAGGATGCTCTCCTGGGAAGGTGCTGGGACACTGGTCCTGAGCTGGGGTGACACTCACCCTTTTGGGGCCATGAGGATGTCATGAAGATCCAGGGTGGACAAAGGGGGGGTGTATAAAGAGCTTCCCAGGTAAAATTTCAGAGAGGGAGACAATCAGGACTATACATTTGATGGCAGAAATCATTTGAAACGTTTTCCTAGATCGGATATTTATTTATTTATGTATTTATTTATTTATTTTAACAATTGTATGCTTATTTATTTATTTATTTATTTTGGCTGTGCCGCATGGCTTACGGGACCTTAGTTCCCCGATCAGGGATTGAACTGAGGCCCCAGCAGTGATAGCGCCGAGTCCTAACCACTGGACTGCCAGGGAATTCCCTAGATCAGATATTTGCAAATGCAGTAGGGGAGGGCTCTTAAAATGAGGAGGAATAAACAGGACTCCAAGGTAGACTTTAGACAGTCTATAAAACCTCTGAAATCACTGCCAAAATCATGTGTGGGGTCCATAGCTTTTATCAGAATCTCAAAGAGGTATTAATGGCACTTGGAAAGTTAAGAACCACTTGATCATTGACTTGTGTGTCTGGCATCCTTACCCAGCCCCTAGCAACCAGGAGACTTCTGGGAAAGCAGAAAATAACTCCACATCAGATAATATCAGTGCTAGGAATATTGCCCAGCCCAGCTTAGTTCCCTTAAAAGTCTACCCCCAGTGGGAAAGCCTTCCTAAGTAAAACAGGAAACCCTGAGCTCATAAAAGAAAATATGGACAGATTTTATGATGTAAAACAGAAAAGTTTTTATACAGAAAAAACACTATAAACAAAATTAAAAGCAAATGATAAACTCATAAAAATATTTATAATCTACATAATAAAAAGTTAATATTCTTAAAATACAAAAAAAATGTATAAACATTGGGAAAAGATCTATAGAGTTTATTTATAGACGAGGGTATTCAAACAGGAATAAATATTTAAGAAGACCCACAAACCTCCCTAGTGATCAGATACATACAAACTAAAACAGAGATACGTTTCTCACCAAATAGATTAGAGAAATGAAGATCAATCATGTCTAATGTCTAGTCATAAACTGTTGTGGGAATATAAACTGGTGTAATACTTTCAGAGAGAAATTCTACAGCACCTAATTAAATTTAAAATGCATATAATTTTTGATCCAGAAATTTCACTTATGGGAATTTATTCCCCAGAAAAGTCTTGCACATTTGAGCAAGCCAATTAATTTCATACCCACAACCACCTCCTTTATGGCGCTCTCACGCTCCAGACCACTATTCACCTGCCCTAATCACCCAAGGGCCAGGTACCAGAAAACTAGGGATAGCCCCTATGCCCCAGAGCCTGGTGGAATTATTCGAACAAGCCAGTCCTAAGTCCGCTTTTCATGCCTCACATGTCCCTTCCCGTGGAAACCACAATAACGGCTCTGGCCCACGGTTTCACTTTCTCTCTCTGCTGTGACCCACCCTGGTGCTTCCCCCAGTGGTCCTGGATGGTGCACTGTGTTCCTCCCAGGAAACTCTGAGTATAACAGTCTGTAAAACTCTTTCCAGCTTCTCTCTCTTGATCTGCATCTGGTCCGACCATATCTTACCCAAGTTAATATGGTTGAAATACCAGTAAAACATGTTTAGCCATGTTTTCAAGGAACACTCTACGGATAGATGATCAGTGCTCATAGAGTGAACTCCAGAACTGCCTCCATTTTATCTGCCTTTGCCTGGCATCTCTCCTCGGCTTCCACACTCCTGACCTTTACGCAGGGTCTGGTGCCTCTCCCCCGAGGGCTGGCACCTGATGCACTTTGGCTACACTTCCTGGCTCTGACTTTGCCTCTCTCATCTGGTCCAGCATCTCAGTGGAGCTGTCATTGGCTAATGACCTGCTGTCTGTCCCAGCTCCCATCAAATACAGCCCAGCTTCATAGGCCATCCTCTAGCAAACTTGACCAGTGAAGCACAGAGACAGAGAAAATCTCTGAGGCTGTTAGACCTGGAGCAGGCTGAAGTTGGGGTCAGAAAACAGGCAGATAGGTTCTCAGGAGTCTGGCAGACTGGGAAACCAGCAATCACCAGCAAGTTCTCCCAAGCCAGTCCTGTAAGCAGAAACAAGAGCACATGTGGATACAGGAGCTGAGGTGAGCAGGCTGTTAGGAGCCAGATGGACACACTGAAAGGCAAAGCAAGGTAGGGGCTGAAAGGGTTGCTTGGTGGTCAGAAACCAGCACACCCACGGAAGAGGCAGTACAGGTAATAAAGAGCAACAAGCTTGACTTCAAAAGGCCCAGATTTGATTCTGTTTCTGCTGATGCTGTGCTAGCTGCACAGATGTGGGCACTTCAACCTTTTAAGTCCCAATTTCTTCATCTGTACAGCTGGGCATAATGATTCCCACCTATGCTCACCTCAAAATTAAGGTGGTTGTGAGACCCCCTGCCCTGTGTCTCCCATCACCACAAACCTGAGATCTAGAAGGTCCTAGAGCTACAGGTGAGAGAACAGTTAAGAGGCTCCTTGTGGGAGACACCTGGATCCAGAGGCAGAATCTTCTTACTTATGTGTCTGCTCTGGCCCTTCTAAGGCCCTCTGAACATAAGTGCTCAGGATGTAGTAGCAATTGGCCAGAGGTGGGGAGAACCTGCCATGGGGCGTCCTGATCCTTGGTTGGGCATGACTTCTATCCTCTTCCTCTCTCCTCACGTTGCAGTTCTGGCCTCCACAGACCCTCAAATTCCACGTGCCTCCCCCATCATCCCCCTACCCCATGTACATACCAATTTTCCTCTCGCCCCTCTTTGGGGCTGCTACGTTAAGAGCAACACACCCATGTCCAAAATCTCAAGCCAAGATATGAACTCCCAAAGTGGCCTCTGCCATCCCCTCCCATTCACCAATTCCTCAGAAATCTCAAACAATTTCCGTTATTGTCAGACATGGTGTTTCCTCGTTGTGTGCTACTTTCCGACAACTGGAATTTGTAGACAAGAAATATACAGCTGTTACGCAGCACTAACTGGGCTTTTATGTGGCTTCACAGGCAGGAGACTGGCTGTGGAATGCCACACACCTCTTTATCACGGCTTGCGTGCTGGGACCTCTATTCATTTTATGCATTGTGTATCTCGGAATTTTCCAGGATGTGGTAGAGAGTCATGTTGCTTGCTCTCAGAATTATGCAAAAAGCTATTCTTTGGCTTGAGCAAGAAATCATAGGCACTCCAGAACCCTATTGACTCAGGCAGAGCTGTGGGGTGGGTTTTCCACAAAAAGCAGAAGGAATGAATTGACACTGAGTATGTTAAGGAGTCCTCCCCAAAGGACGGGGAGCTCCCCACCCCAAGCCAACTTGGAGAGTCATTTGGAGGCAGCAAGCCTTGAAAAACTCTGAGTGGACCTCAGGTCCTTTAGCCTTGTGGTTCCATTATGTACTGGCTGAGAAAGCTGCCATCATTAGTTGCCTGTTTTTTCAATTAAAATAATTAAGCCAATGGAGTGTTTGGGAGAGGGCAACTGGGGAGAGCTGAGCCCTCTGCTTGTTGGCAGTGGGGTCCAGGAGGAAGTGAGCTGTGTAAGCATTTTGGGACCAGTATCTTGTGAACTGAAGGCGAGAGAAGATATTTCCCCATGGACAGGAGGACGAGCAGAGGCCCTTGTCTTGGAGGTAGACCTTGGCCTCCTGCCAATGGGGGACGTGTCTTGATGGTCCAGCTGCTCAGGGAGCACCAGGTGGCTTGCATTGCTCTGAGCTACTTTCAGGCCTCTGGCCCCTTATCAGTGGATGTTCACACTGACTTGCCTCTAGATTTATCAGGCAACCACTGTAGCTGCAGGTTCATCCTGTGGGTAAGTGGTGCTGTTCATTTCCTCTCAGTAAGTATTCAGGATGTGAGAAGGAAAGAAGAGGAGGAGGAGGAAGAGGAGAAATGAAACACATGAGGAGAGGACCTTCTGGGATGATGGCAAATCTTGGAAATATCTGAAGGGAAGACTTCCCAAGTCCTGCTGGGGTAACTCCAGCTCCCACTACTCAGGAGGGCTGCTTCTGCACTGTGGGTGTCAAGCAGGTCCTACTCTCCCCATCCACCTAAGCTCAGCTGTCGTCTGCCGTGTGGCATTTTTGTCCTACAAATTTCATTGACAGGATATAAGCCCAGTCTCATTACTTGAGCCTGCCAGGCTTCACTACATTAACCTGTAGATCAAATGTTCAGAGTCCTTACTGGGCCCACTACTAACTCTCCCCATCCTCTGTTTGAATTGGCTTCATCAAAGTCACACCCTTTTGGATAGTAAGGTTCAGAGGACATTTCTGTCAAGACTTCAGGTCCTCTTCTCATACCTCTTCTGATACCCTATTGGTGGCTCTGTGGGATCTTGTCCACAGAATGTCCCTAAATGAGACCCCCAACATTCTTGGTGCAGAATGTGCTCTCTGTTACTCAGTCCCTCCTCACACAGAATCCACAGTTTCATTAAAACACTGGCACATTACCTTCATTATTAGACAAGAAACACCATCCTAGACTTCCAATTATCTGTTCTTACCCAAAGAGCCTTTAGGAGTGAACTCTCTTTTGGCCTGTTGCCTCTCTTCATATCAACATGATTATAAACATGGCCAGATTCTTCTTGAAAAAATTATCCAGGTTCCAACCATGCAAAAATGTATAAAATGAAAAAAGGAAAATTCTCTTCATCTTTCCATCCCACCCCCAGAGCAGATTTTCATTCTCGTTTTAGTCACCACCATAACTCTAAATGCTATGTTTATTTCTTCAACTGGATTCATCAAGGTCCAGCTGCATCTGTTGTAACTGGACTCAGGTTTGGCTGCTCACAGCTCAAAATCCAATACTTGAGAGGCAAGTGTTGGTAGAAAGGAAAGTTGCTTTAATCAAAAAAGCCAGAAATCTGGGGAGAAAGAGGACTCAAGTCCTGAGATCAACTCTAAAGATTCTGCTCAGCCATAGACAGTTTTTAAACGGGAAAAAGGGAAAGAATCTCAGTGAATCATCAAGGCAGGAGCTCAAGCTCTGCATCATTTTCCATTGAGTGCAGGCTGGCTCACTCCTCATGATTCTTCTTCAGATGTTTACTTGTCCTTCATGGTCTACCTGCAGGATTGCTAAGGGGGCTCTTGGGGGTAGAGAGCTAGTCATTCTTTTTTTTTTTAATATTGTTATTGGAGTATAATTGCTTTACAATGTTGTGTTAGTTTCTGTTTGTACACAAAGACTAGTCATTCTTTAACTAATTAATTCTTCATCTACTGTTTTTAATCTAAGAAAAGAATCAACAGGTTTGACAAGGCATTGTGTGCATTCAGGAGAGCATAAGTCAGGAGTTAGGTTAAATTACCTAGTGATCTCATTCCTATAATTAGGTTCTTTTAAGGTCAGAGGAGAATAGAGATGGGCAAACAAGAAAGGGGCAAAAGAGCTGCTTTTACTATTACTCCCAGCCTAGGGTAACACTTCTGCCACAAAAAAAGTTGTGAAAAGTTAAAGATTTTGTTCCATCTGTACTTGGCAGGTAAATCTTTTTTCTACAGCCTCTCCCCAACTCCAAGTGCCACCTCTTTGATGCACTGTGTCGTTGGAACCAGTTGGAGTTTATGAATGTGAGAGTTCACATTAGGATGAGCTTTGATGATGACTAGTATCAGGGAGGAAGAAATTTTCCTCTACCCTTCTAGGTTCTTCTGGCTGATCTAAGAATTAAACTGACATGAGACAGATTAACAGGAAAAAAATCACACAAAACTTCAATAACATGTATACATGGGAGAGACCCAGGAAAACTGAGTAACTCACCAAAATGACCAAAACCCTCACCTTAAATACCATCTTCAGCTTAAGACAAAAGAGGATGTTGGGATAGTGATTGGGAGCTTCAAAGGGAAGGAAGACAATTGACAGGCAGATGGAAAAGCAAATGTTTGGTAAATAAGTGTTTGCTGGTCCCTGCAAGAGACAGGGACTCGGAGAGGAGTTTAAACAAACAGACTTTGCTATAGTTCATCCTATAGTGATCTATGGTGATAGCTCCTTTCCTAGGACAAGTTCTGTATCTACGTTCTTTAGGCAGTTAGGGGGAAGGTCAAGTTTCTTCCAGTCTTTTGGGCCTTGGTTGTTTTCAGCCCGAAATAATCTGCATGCCAAAGAGACATATTGGGGTAGCAAATTTTGTTCCCCTACACTGGAGAGGGTGGAAGGGGAACCCACAGAATCTCACCTCTGGTGTCCACTCAAGACATGTGCTAAAGGAGAGGAATAGACAGCAGAGTGAATCTAGCATTCCTACACAATCTTGCATTCTTCTGCGCTCTCTCATGCTTAGATAGCACAAGGCTTGCCAGAATCAAGGGTCCTAGGGCTGTGGGTAAAAAGCAGATCAAACTGCACCTCTGCTCTCTCCATCCAGTCCCTGCTGCTTGGGTCACAGCTGTGGGCTGCTGAGAGTGTTGGCTCCCTTCCCAGCCCCACCTGGTCCCAGACAAGCCAAGGGCAGTGATGGGTCACAGGTGCCTCGCAAGCATGAGGGGCCTGGAGAAATGAGGCAAAACCAGGTGCCAGATGGGGGTAGACATGTCAGCCTGAGTCTCCCTGTTCACCCTCCCATCTGCTGCATCAACCTTCTGTCTTCCTCTTCTGTTATCCCACAGTCCACCACCCTCCTCCTTCCCTTGCAACCCTGCACAGCAGACTGTCACAACAAGGGACAGAAGACCAAAGGTCTTCAACCATCTTCACCGAAGGCAAATGTTCACTGGCTGTTCTTTTCTAGGACTTCAATGTGAATTTGCTGAGACTTCTCCATCTAGACCTGTGCCATCCAATAGGGTGACCACCAGCCACCTGTGTGGCTATTTAAATGTAAATGAATTAAAATTAAACAAAATTAAAGTGTTCAATAGCTACTTGTGGCTCATGGCCACCATGCTGGACAACAGAGAGATGAAAAAGTTCCATCACTGCAGACATTTCTGATCTAGACTTTCTAACCTGACTCTCATAGCTCCAGACTCTCCTCCCTCTGTAGTCCCATTCCTTTATAGTACACAAAAAAACCCACAATTTCTTTTTGTCTAGGCCTCCTCCCTAGATGGGGCTTCACACATCTCTACATAAGAAAAGCTCCTTCAAAGTTTTTCCCTACACCAAAGGGCCAGCTCTCTGCCTCTGATCAGAATTGTACCTCTCCACTGGGATGCTGGAGCACTGGAGTGATTTCTCTTTTTCTTTGGGGGAAGGAGAGCAAGCTAGCTCCCATGGGGGCCAGCAAGCCAATGTAGCCATCTACATTGAATGTAGCCATCTACATCTACATAGAATCTAAGGGTTAGACTTGGGTGAGCAGTCTAGAAGATCTTGTGGTCAGACGCTGATGATCAGAGCTGGGCTAATCAGAACTGGGTGCTTGGGCAAAGTGTGAAAGACCATATCCAAAGACTTGCAGACTGAATGGAAGTGAACAGAGTTGTTGGTGAGTCCAGCTCTCTCTTCTGAAGAGAACTCTGAGCTGGTGAAACAACCTGCCCAGTTAATGAGGAAAGGCTTCAAATCTGTGTAATGCCTGAGTGTGGGCAGAGAGATTGACCCAGGAATGGGCTACAAGCAAATGGAAGAAAGAGGAAAAGAATTAAGGCTTCACCAATGAAATAAGCACATTTCAGAAAAAGTTTATTCTAGAATGGAATTATTTTAAATAAATCCCATTTTCCTTTTGACCTCCAGCATAAAATTGCAAAGTTACCCTTAGCAATGCAGCAAGAGTTAAAATAGATGTGTGTGTCTGTGTCTGTGTCTGTGTGTGTATTTTAACTAGGAAAAGAAAATCCAATAACTTTTCTTTATTAAACACTAACATCAATACTCATGTTGAAAACAATACATTTTTCTACTCAAAATGAAAGCAGTGATGGGCACATGGTAAGCAATCAATACGTACTTGCTGATTGATTGAAAGTAAATCACAAAATAAAAATACAAATTAGGATCCCAGCCTCTGCTGACCATTCTCTCGCCAGACTAACGACTTGTTTACTTCACTGGTGACAGCTTCTCATTACGGGTTGTTAGTACAAAATGGTGCTTGTTGAGGCTGGGCCTGTGCTAATCAGTGTTAGAGATTAGTTTGTATCTCAAGTGGCGGTAGCCACAGAGATAAGATGGCAGGCACAAAACTTCAATTCTTTTCCTTTTACAGTGGGATGTGATTTAATTCATCATTTCCTTAAACAAGGAATTCTATGATTGGCATTTCAGTAAGTGGAGGAGAGCTGCTCACTTGGAGCAAGTCATGGGTTTAAGGGGGCAAAGAAAGAGGCACGTCCTGGTTAGGAATTTCTAACCAGACTGTCTAGTCTGTAAGCAGGAGCTGTGAATACTTGTCCTGAATGTAGCTTGTGCATGATGGTCATACTGCCAATAATAGCAACAATAGTAATGGGCATGTGTTTGCTTCCAAGTGTTCATTTCTCCACCTTCTGATGAAACTGACCCTACAGATTGCTTGGAAGGGAGTGCTGTTTCCCCTTGCACCCCTGGTAATAAAGTGCAAGCTTTCATAGCCATAATAAAAAGACTCCAAAATGTAACGTCTCAAACAAGATAGAAGGTTAGTTCTCTCTCATGTAACAATCCAGAGCCAGTAGACAGGCTCTGCTCCACCGTCATCCAGGGACCTAGGCCAGCGGGGCAGATCTGCCACCCTCAGTGTGGTTTCCAAGGCTGCCCAGGTCTTTGCCATGTCCACCCAGCAGGAAGGAAAGGGAGCCTAGGGGAGTGGGGCCTTGTGAGTGGCTACATATCACATGGAGTCATATTCCGTTGGAGCGAACTTGGCTACACTTGGCTGCAAGGGAGGCTGGGACTTGTCGTTTCTAGCCAGGCCATGTGTTCCAGCCATTACTCTAACTAAAATGTGAGCACATAATCCAAGCTAGGTAAAGGACACTCTCCCGCAAGCACTTTCCATAGAAATTTTAATCTTAAGCAGAATAACAAGAAGCATGAAAATGGTTGCAGCCGATCCATCCCAGTGGCAGAGATCTTCCACGGATTTTGTAACCAAGAAGGACCCTATGGGGCCTTCCCAGGACAGACCCCTTCCCTATAACCTCTGCTATTAGCCCCTCTCTGAAGTACCTAGATAGTGTCTGATGCACACTTCCTGAGTTGTTTTACAGATGCTAAAACAATCACCAAATGGAAGAAATTAACTACTTGATGATCATGAGCCCCCAGACCTACTGGCACCTAAAGACTGATCACGTTTACCACCCTGTTAACTCACCATTAACCAATTAGAGAATTGTGCACGAGCTGATCACAGACCCTGGGACCCACCCCCCCTCACCTGGCCTTTAAAAATGCTTTGCTGAAACCCTTCAGGGAGTTCAGGGTTTTAGAGTACCAGCCACTCGTTCTCCCGGTATTGGCGCCTTTACAATAAATGCTGCACTTTCCTTCACCACAACCCAGTGTCAGTAGATTGGCTTTACTCTGTGTGTGAGAGCAGACCCAAACTTGGATCGGTAACAATTTCTGCCACCTAGACTCCCGGAACTGCCCTAATTCCTGTCATTTCCCACCTTTCCATCTGGCATCGCTGTAAGTACTGTCTCTGCTTAAGCTAACCAGAGATGGTGTTCATTATTTGCAAGGTAGATGCAACTGATACAACTACCTTTTGGAACCACCTATGGCTTAACTCAATAGCAAAGATTTCTTGTGCATCTACTGTGTGCCAGACAATGTTCTAGGCACTAGGATACATCAATGAGCAAAACAGATCACAACCCTGCCCTCACTGAGCCGCCTCTTCTGATTTCCTGCAAGCAAAGCTCTTGGCTTTCAGGACTCTCTCCTTTGTTTCTTGGGTGGGAGCCTGAAACTCCAGTTGGGACTCAGCAAGTTTCCCACAAGGGCAAGTGCACAATGAGATTATAGTAAGTCCCCTACACATGAACAAGTTCTGTTCTGAGAGCACGTTCATAAGTCCAATTTGTTCGTAAGTCCAACAAAGTTAGCCTAGGAACCCAGCTAACACAATCAGCTATGTAGTACTGTACTGTAATAGGTTTATAATACTTTTCACACAAATAATACATAAAAAACCAACCCCAAAAATAAAGAAAACATTTTTAATCTTGCAGTACAGTACCTTGAAAAGTACAGTAGTACCGTACAGCAGCTGGCATACAGGGGCTGGCATCGAGGGAACAGGCAAGAAGAGTTACTGACTGGAGGAGGGAGAGGAGGTGGAAGATGCTAGAGCTGAAGGGTTGTCAGCAATAGAAGCTGGAGGGCAAGGTTCAATTTCACTCACACCTGACATTGTTGGCACAGATTCTGGTTCCTTGCTGGATTCAATTCTATCCACCCTTTTGAAAAAACGATCCAGTGATGTCTGGGTAGTAACTTCTTTTCTAGCCATCATAGCCCTTTTTTCTAGTCATAGATGACACAGTAGCACTGGACTGCATTCTGAACGGCTGCTGCAACCTTCGTGTACCATTCTACGTTTGAGTCCTGTGCCTCAAAAACTAACAGTGCCTCCTCAAATAAAGAAAATCCTCTTGCCATTTCCTGCGTTGTGAATCTCTTTGGTTCTTCAGTTACTTCTTCTTCCTCTTGTCTCTCTTCGTCCTTTCTCTGGGCCTCCAATTCCTGGAGCTTCTTAGCAGTACCATCTACATGACCGCTGCTTTTACACTTGCTTCCGGACATCCTGGGCTTGAAATAAAAATACTGTACTACCGTACTCTATGCAGTACTGTACAGTAAAGTACGCAAAAGCACAACCACTTGTAGAGGATGCACGCACATGACAACAGACTCCAGACACGTGAACTAACTTACATGACTGGACATGTGAACGCACGTTCTCATCTTTCAAAGTTCACAACTTGGAGGTTCGTATGTAGGGGGCTCACTGTATCAATACCACTGGTACTTTTCTTGGGCATTCTCATTTTTATTTTGCCTTGTGTCTATGTTTGCAATATGAAAATTAATTGCAGTGCATCTTGCAAGTGAGATTTGCCTGGGCAGCGATTTGACTATTGCATTGCAGCCTCGACATCTCCACCAGCTACAGGCGGAAGGTTGGTGACAAGTTAGAATTTGCATATTAGCAGGCATCAGTGTGCTGCTTTCCAGTGAACCCAAAGGAGAATTCCACCTCCCCTCAGGCTATTATCACAGGCATCCAATACAAAGGAGCACATTCAAAAACAGATGCCCTTATACCCTGAGAAAACCATAATTCAAAAAGAGTCATGTACCACAATGTTCATTTCAGCTCTATTTACAATAGCCAGGACATGGAAGCAACCTAAGTGTCCATCGACAGATGAATAGATAAAGAAGATGTGGCACATATACACAATGGAATATTACTCAGCCATAAAAAGAAATGAAATTGAGTTATTTGTAGTGAGGTGGATGGACCTAGAGTCTGTCATACAGAGTGAAGTAAGTCAGGAAGAGAAAAACAAATACCATATGCTAACATATATATATGGAATCTAAAAAATATGGTTCTGAAGAACTTAGGGGCAGGACAGGAATAAAGAGGCAGACATAGAGAATGGACTTGAGGACATGGGGAGGGGGAAGGTTAAGCCTGGACGCAGTAAGAGAGTGGCATGGACTTATATACACTACCAAATGTAAAATAGATAGCTAGTGGGAAGCAGCCGCATAGCACAGGGAGATCAGCTCGGTGCTTTGTGACCACTTAGAGGGGTGGGATAGGGAGGGTTGTTGGGAGATATGGGGATATATGTATATGTATAGCTGATTCACTTTGTTATAAAGCAGAAACTAACACACCATTGTAAAGCAATTATACTCCAATAAAGATGTTAAAAAAAAAAAAACAGATGCCTTCATTAGGGTCTCCCCTTTACCTCACTGTCATGCAAATAGTCTGAATCAAGGAGTCTAAAAAGTGCTGGAGAGGTGACAGGAGAGCATCTTAAATAAGTAACAAGTCAATGTTCAGGGCATTACTTGATTAATTGGGAGTTATAGAAAAATACCACAGGCTTCAGCCAATGGGAACTTGCTGACATCAAATTATCTTTGAATACCCTCCAGTAATGTGAGAAACTCCCTCTTGCTACTTCTGTCAAGTCTTTTCCCCACTTTTCCTTGAGGAGAGGAGGTGGGACATGAAAGAAGAGGTGGGGCTTGGAAGGAGTTGCCAACTGCAAACATTCAAGCTAATTTAGCAGGAAGCTGGGGCCAGGCGGGCGGTGAGGATGTCTGGGCGGGTTGGGAGTGGGGTGGACCAGTGCGCTTAATAATAGCAGCCTAACAGGTTTCAACCCTCAAGATATGTGTTGGGAAAATGGCATGAATAATTCAGTGAGCACGAGGTCCTGAACCCACGTTTTCTCTCATAAAGAGGAAAGCCAGGAGCCTGAGGTACCAAGTTTGAAGCCTATCAGAGCTAAATCTCCCTCTTTCAGAGCTTCGTTACTAAGTGCTGTGTAGGTGTGAAAAGCCTTATTACCATGTAATTTTGTTGGGAGCAGACTTCCAAGTACCTGCTTTACTTTATATTCACACACACACAAAAGATCAAAATGCATTTTATTTCCTAACAATAGCCAATTTGGCTATAATTATTGTAAAACACTGAATTTGAAAGCATAGTGCCCAAGTGACTCCTCACATTTCTCCCCTCCATACATGAATATCTTCTTATTTATTGCCTTCCCTATAATGAACTTTGAGATAAACAACAGAAAAAGTAATTTGTTTTTTGACAATGCTGAACGTTTGAATAGAGAAAATCACACAGCTGAACACAGAGCGCAGTCCTGTGTGGTAAGTGGTATCCATGGCAACCAATAGATTTTATGCTAAGTCTGGCCTTTAAAAACATTTCACGTTTACCACTGAGAAAAAGATGGCCTTGATTTAAAAATGATACAACAAGTACCTCGAATGGGCATGCTTTCTGCTCTGGGCTGCAAACACAATTAAGAGACATCTCCTCGGCACCAAATCACCTCAATAGGATCTCTGCCAACCGGGAGGAACATCGCAGCCTGCTTGAAAAAAAGAAAGAGGTTGGACGTGTTGTATTCTGCTGCAGGGGCTGCGGCGGTTTGGTTTTCACTGGTTCTCCTTGTATTTAACTCCAGGAGTAAAAAAACAGGGAGTAAAAATAGCACGTGTGCTTCTTGTCTTAGTCTGTGATCATGGTGACTGTGAAAATATTATGGCCTGCTTATCTTTGGAGCAGCTCCAATCACACCCGCTTCTTATAACTTGAAATAAGGGATGGAGAAATACCTACCATACCAGCCTCAGATGGAACACTAAATTAGTTTCTGTTCACATTTAGAACTTGGGTACCGAAAATGGAATGCAGTTGTGGCAAAGAGAGGATGTCGCCCTAATGATACACTTGAAGAAAATCAGAAAGGGCAAGCCCCCTTGTTTAAAAAGAGAAAAAAAGAGAGATTTTATCAATGCTGCATCAAAGGAAGGAAACAATTAACGTCTTGGGGAAAGTTTGTTTTGCTAAGCTGTTTGGAGGTTCTTTGATAGCTTCCTTAAGATGGTATTTCTATTTCCTTTGGCGAGGTGGGTTGTCCTTTATTCCTCAGAATGGGATGATCTTGGCCCCATCGAGTCCAGGAAACCTCCGTGCACCTCTTCTGAAGGTATTTGCAGCTGGAGGGCTTTTGCAATTGACTTGTGTTATGGTCTGAGTTGTGGTCCCCACAAAATTCACATGTTGAAGCCCTAACCCCCATACCTCAGAGTGTGGCTTTCTTCGGAGAAAGGGCCTTTAAAGAAGTGATTAAGTTAAAATGAGGCTGCTAGTGTGGGCTGTAACCCGATCTGACTGGTGTCCTTATAAGAAGAGGAAATTTGGACCCGCAGAGAGACACAAGGGATGTGCATGCACAGAAGGAAGACGGTATGAACACACAGTAAGAAGGTGTGAACACACAGTCTGCAAGCCAAGGGGAGAGGCCTCGGAAGAAACCAAACCTGCAGACACCTTGATATCACACTTCCAGCCTCTAGAACTGTGAGAAAGTTCATCCCTGCTGTGTAAGCCACCCAGTCTGTGGTATTTCATTATGGCAACCCTGGAAAACTCATGCATCTGGGGTGGGAGTGGTCATCCTCTCACAGAAAGGACAGCTTCTCAGAAAACGTGTTATCAGCTCACTGGGGAAGAAGGTCAGGGTTGAAGAAAGCAGCGGTTGTTTTACCTTCCCTGCAGTGTGGGGTGTTGGGGGGAGGGAGAGGTGTCTACTTCACAAATACCCCTTCTACCTCTTCTGACTCAGCCATCCATATTTGTCAGCGGCAAGCAGGACGGCTTTGTAACGCCTCGCCACCGGCCTCAGTGAATCAAGGATACTTTCTGAGTCATCAGCATTTTATAAAGACAAAAGCTTATGCTTCCTTCCTACTGCCAAATACCTGAGGAGTGACGTGGACTCAGGAGGGTGGCGATGCCAGAAAGGACGAGGGTCGGGGAGAGGACAGTGCTGCACTTTGTTCCTTACATTCACAAGCTTTGCTCGATGCCTGGGCCTCAGGCCCAGTGCCACACATCAACCACCTGCCCAAAGGCACAAGCCATTCATCTTTGTGAGATAATTTTCTTCTCTCAGTCCGGAGAGAGCTCTGGGCTATCTTTGGTCAGGAAAAGAATGTTGACTGTTTCACACACTGAAACATAAATCACTCTCTCTAGGCCTTGTTAACTCTTACTTATAAACTGTTTTAATGTAGAACTGCCAGGAGCCGGTGAAAATAATGGGTGGTGACAGGTTTAGGATTAAAATCTTCTCAGGTAGTTAGGATGGTGAGTTAGGTTATAAATTGCTTTTAAAGAGCTGAGGCATGAACTATGAGACTATGAGCTTCCCATGTTAACTCCAAACGGACGCCAATGAGGCAGCTGGGGCAAGTAGATGCTAGTAATTCATCTTAATTATTTGTCAGCAAAGCCATCATGATAAGAGATGTCTTTCGTTTTGAGGAAAATGACCTTTGGTAATCTCCCAAGGGTCTTGTCTGAAAAGCACCATTGAAAGGGAGAAGTTGAATCTTCTGGGGCTTGGGATTTTATGCTTCAAGCCAGGAGGCCTGAATCAGAAAAAATGTACCAACGGATGTAAAGGTATATTGTCCAATATAGATGCACCCATAATTCTCTCAGATGACCTCACCTGCTTCAGTGCCAGGGCATAAGGGGGCTCTTATTTTGTCTCAGAACTTATTAGAGCTCAGGACTTACTGGAGAGGGATGGCTGTTTACTTACAAGGAGGCAGGGCTTTCAGGAAAGACCAGGACCTGCCGTTACACTGCACAGCAGAGACGAGGATTGTGGAATATCGAAGTCCAGTGAGTAGGCAAAGCAAACAGCACCATCTCCGGCCGTAGAGAAGCAAACTACTTTCTCCGGGAGCTGAAAAGGGTATATGGATGTCCATCAGGTGAATGCAACTAGACTGGGAATCTAGGCAAGAAAGGTTGAGCCCTGGGTGGGGAGAGAAGAGCAGACCCACACCCTTTAGAATTCAGGCCCAGGATCAATGAAACTGTCCCTCTGCTAAGATTCCTCTGTGCTTGGGGAACTTACGGGAGCACAATGGTCACACAGAGGCACCCCAAGAGGTCAGACTGTTAGAATCTTTTATTCCCTCATTCACTCAACAAACACTTACTATATGCCTACTGTGTGCCAGGTACTGTTCCAGGGCCTGGGACACTTCTCTGAATAAAACCAACAAAAACCTGTCTCACCAATGCAACGTACGTTCTAGGGGGATTCGTCACTCCACATTGAGCCTCATCCATCAGATGGGACCAAGACTACTTATGTGGTTTGTTCCTTGAGACAAGAGTTGCCTGGGCAGGACAGCCTTGGGTGGCTGGGAAAATACTTGTCAGGAAATGAGCTGGCAGTGTTGGTTGCCTCAGAGTCCCACATCCTCTTTGCCCAACACTTCGGGGTGGAGAAGCCTTTCCACGTCTTGGAGGAGCTCTGTAATTCAATAACAATTCACTAAGATGTTTCTGACTCTAAAACATGTAACTATAGCTACAGACAAACTGCATTACAGGGCTTCAGAGAACCATCTGCTAGACTTTAATTTGCTTCTTAGGACAGAGGATAATAAATCATGCAATAACACATCTAGGAACATTCTTTCTTCTATACTCGCACCTTAAAAATGTATGTAGTAGCATCAACTTACTTTACCATTCTTATCTTGGTGAATTCCTCACCTAGGACCTCTCGTTGATGGACAGAAACAAAATGGGATCTCACTAATTTGGTGCACAACTTTGCTAATATGATGTACTGTGTGCAAATATCTGAAACTGTTCCATAGGCATTTTTAACAGTTTTTTCTCCATTAAATTTATAAGACTATGTCACTTCGTTCCAAAGAGTCATTAGCAGACTCTCAGACTCACAGTTGAAGGATCTACGACACCAACATCTAAGACCCACGGGTAAAACTATGCAGGGAAGATAAAGACTTCCAGCCCACTATCCTCAGGGAATGCACTATGGTTGTATTTCTAATAATCAAATCCTCCATTTAGTGAACATTTGTTGAGCACCTGTATTGTGCCAAGCCCAGCCCCCTCCAGGAGCTCCCAATTTAGTGGAGAAGAAACAAGAGGACACAGAATTCCATAAAATAGGCTATGCTATAAAGAAGTATATCTCAAGGCACCATGGCTGCACAAAGGTGGAAGGCCTTAACTCTGCCTGGCACATGCTTCCCAGAGGAAAGGACATTTATACATTCCTTGAGGAATTCCCAGCAACTACAAACAGCATATGTAAAAGTCAGAGGGGAAAGAAAGAGCATGGAACATTTTGGCAACTGCAAGCCCATTATCAAGGCTGGAGCTATACAGGTTATATGAGAGAGTGATGAAAGATGAGACTGGAAATATTGACCAAGGTCAGGTCATAGTATATCTTGTGAGCTATTCTGGGGGGTTTGGGCTTAATCTGAAAGATAACAAGCAGGCTTTGGAGGAAGTTTCCTTTCCTCTCACTCACCCACCCTTGCTCACTCTGTCATCTTTGAAATAATGGGATCCCAAGATGGCGCACTCTGTGCCCATGACAAGTTGGAAGCTAAGGTATCTGTCTGAGGATGAAGACTTGTCCTTGACTTTGGGTTCTTGGATCCATGCCTTTAGCTTTTGCTTTGACTTGGAAAAATATTGTAGTAATCTAGGAAAGCAGGGGCGTTATCAGGTAAAAGGAATCAGATGAGACATTGGTCGTGAGTTAGAAGCTTGAAATACAAAGTCTTTTGGCAGGGTAGGTCAGTATCTTTCTAACCTCAGAGACCTGAGGTTCCTACATCGGAGGCCCACGGACCCAGACTATATCTCTTAGGAAAGTCCCTAAACCACACGGTATGAAACTTGCAAGACAGAAACTAGGGGTAGGGGAAGGGGCTGACAGCCAACTAATACACTCTGTTTTTTTATGTTTCCCTCTGCTTCTTGGCACTTTAAGAAAAAGTCATATAAAGAATAATGTCTAGGAAATATTTTCTCTAGATCTTGCCCAAGCTACTTTCAGATGTGATGAGGTGGCATTCTGCCTTATTTAACAAGCCTGGAAATGAGGAGTAAATGAGTCTATACTATTGGAGAATTTCAAAACCCTTTCTTTAAATGGTACTCATTTGTTTTATAGTCTGGACGGGATGAAATTTAGCAAATCAAACTTGCCTTTTCATGTGGCGAAGATTGGAATCTGTCGACTGAACATTTCTACTTGGACTCTCTCTCATAGTTTTACCTCAAACATTCATCAGTTGCTCTGGGTGCTTTAAGTTTTCCTGTAACTGCCATTTGCTGACTTCTACCATGGAGGTATTTTAACCAGCTACCACTCCTGTTGGTGGGTTGAAAAGAGCTTTATCAATTCTCCCTATTCCATTCTGGGTTCTGACAGTGTCTTGATTTGTAGGGTGGGACAAAGCACTTAACCTTTGTGTCTCCAAAAGCAAATGATGAATTCTGTCCCATTTACACTGTTTATTAACAGATGGGAGTTGCACATGATTAACTGCTCTGTTCCCTCATTTCTTTGACCTTAAGATGCCAGCCTCACGAGGGGTTGCTATGCAGAGACATATAGCCTGCAGAGCCTCAGAGGAAGTAAGCCGCAAATACTCAACGGATGATAATGATGATGGCGAAACTTACTTGGCTTCTCAGCAAATGCCAAACTCCCTGCAGAATAACACACGGGGAAGGTTACTATCCACTCTGGAGTGTGGGAGGAAATTGTGTAAAGTGGAAAAGGAAAGTAGGGGTTTGCCAAAGCTGAACTTACCCTACTTCACCATAGCAAAGCCACTGATAATAACTAAGTTGGTTCAAAATCAAACAGCATGTCAGCTCTTTGATGAATTACTAGAGATTAAATCAGCTAAGTGCTGTTGACACTTGGCCACTAAGCTCAATGGGAATTCTTTGACTCAGCAAAAATTCTCCTCATCACTATCTTGGCAGTTGAGGAGAGAAACAATGAAGGCACGGAGACTATGGCCCTCTACTTTCCATTCACTTTATGAAACTGTTTGTCAGGTTGCTTCCAAAGTCTTCCATGTGGCAGCAAATGATACTTCTTTATCCCCAGTGCCTGATAAGATGAACTACAATTCTTCCCTCTATTTCAATGTATTATCTGAATCCTATGAAGTCACAGGGAAAGGTTTAGGGCTTTCTCTAAACCAGCATTTTCTAAAATGTGTCCCATGGACCACTAGTTTCCAAGATGCTCTTCAAATTAGAATTTCTTGATCAAGTAAGTTTGGAAAATGCTTTCAAAATTTATTTCTGAAGTGCTGGGGATACAGCGATGAACAAGTCATGCAGTGTCTGAACTCTCCTGGTCCTGGCATGAGGTAAGGTCACAGAAAAGGCAGAGGTGGATCATGGACTTTGGCTTTTATGATTAGAACAGGCAGTCATTGGAAGGTTTTAAGAAATTTTGATCCAGGACATAGTGGAATATTAAGGTTTATGGAAACTTCTATGAGGAAGAAATCTGTAAAGCTTTGTGTAATTCAGTTATTCCAAATTATTTGACTCGTAATACCTGTTAACACACTGGGAAACATAATTATGAACTTATGAAAATTCCTTTGCCACATTTTAATGTGCTTGCCTACTATGCCCCTCTAATATGAAGATGCTGCTCCTGGCCCAGGGCGTTCATTGCAAAATTGTTTCATTTTTGAACCTTAGCTACTTTCATGCTTTTCCTCACTCTTCTGTTCACCATGTTGAATTACTGTTATTTGGATACATTTATTTCTTCCCTTGTATTAGATAGGGTAGGTTAATTGCTATAATTAATAGATCTAGAAAATGTATATTGGCTCAAATAACATAGAAATCAATTTCTAGTTGATGATATAACTGTACAGGGCAGGCGAATAAGTCAGAAAGTATCTTTCCTCCACATAGTCATTCAGGGACCCAAGCTGATGGAAACTTTGCCATTTTCAATACATGGTTTCTAAGGCTTCCCTGGGACTCATCTTCATTCTACCCAGACAGTAGCGGAAAAGAGCATGGAGAAGTATATATATATGCATGTGTGTGTGTGTGTGTGGAGGGGTGTTATGGGCCAGGGCTGGAAGACAACCAACACTTCTGCTCACACTTAGAACTAGAAATAGTCACATGAGTCCACCTAGGTACAAGGAAGTTAGGATTTGTGGTCCTTGGATGTGCAGCTACCTCCCAATGACATTCTACATTATGGAAGGTTTGCATGAAGTCTATCGAACAGCTATCCATTTCTGCTACACACCTACTATATTGACAGCTCTTTGAAGAAAGGGCTGTAAGTTTTAATGCATTCCTTTTTATTAGTTTCATAAATATATCATGGTGCTGGCATGAAAGAGATGTCCAATAAATGTTGGTTGAAATGAGCCATAGTACATCAAAAACTTAAATATCTCAACCAGAAGGCTGGAAAGAGTTGAAGAGACCATCAGAAAACAGAATAAGGCAGCTGTCATGGTATTTCAGTTCCAAAGAGATAAACATTTGCAGAGAAAGTGGTCAAAATTGAAGTTTAATTTCTCCCGCAATTTATTGAAAGGAGGCTTTAAGCAAAGCAGAGGGGAATTTAGAGACAGAGATGAGATTTTCAGAGGCTTATCTGTTACTGAGGAAAGTGCCTTCTACATTTCTTCATTGTGTTTTTGGCCTGGAACCTCACAAATCTGCCTGAATCCCATCAGACATCTTCTGGGTCATAAATCACACAGAGGCATGGTGAGCACTAAATCAATGGAGTTTCTAATTTCTGAAAAAGCGGGAAGGTGCTTATGTAACCCTGTTGGGAAAGGGAAGGCCATTGGCAACTTGCCTTGCTTATCCTGAATCGGATTCACACTCAGAGGCCTCTCCGCTCCCTGGAAGCCCTTTTGCTCAGATGGCACTGGGGGAGATGCTAAAATTTGCAGTCCTTGGACATCCAATTTCCCCATATTATCTTGTTCTCACCATCGTTTATTCTGCAATTCGAACTAACCGTAGAAAAGTGTTTACAGGGCTGCATAGTATAGCGTGGCTAACGTTTCCCCTTTCTTGGCAGTAAGAAGAGGTGGGAGCTAGAAAAGAAGGAACATTTATCATCCAGGACAGTTTCCCTCCCAAATGTGATCGTCATACCTTTTCAGAGAAATAAAGCATTTGGAGTGCTTAGTTTGTACAATCCAGAAGTTTTCAATTCCTAACCCCCCACCCCCCCACCCCCAATGATGTGATCTTAAAGAACATCTGAGCAGAAACACAGCCTGCTCTTCTGTCCCCTAAGCTTCTCTGTCTCCACCATTTATTATCTACATCCCCAAACAGCTGAATGTTCTGGGCTTTCTTTATTGGAAAAGTGGGGTGAAAACATGTTTTGCTTTTCAGCAGAACCAAGGTGGGGAGAGGCACCAGCAGTTTCATACTCCACGTACATGGTCCGTTGAACCAGTCCAGCAAATTTCGACAGGGCTAGATATCAAAACTGCCCTTCACGGACCAGGGAGAGTTAAGTGGGAGAGAGATAAAAAGACATGACATAAATGATCCAAGCAATAAAACTCACTGCTCAATTAGTCACTGGGAGAGGCAAGAGGTGGAGGGGACTGGTGGTTGAGGAAAAGTGTGTATCTGCTCTGCAGGGACCCTATTCATTTCACAGTGTCACCCCAACCTGCTTGGCTTAGCTGCAGAATTCAGGCTGGTTGTTAATTTTATAGGAGGTCCACCTATCTCACCACCTCAACTTCTGTTACTTTAAAATATTAGCCAGTTAAACCAAGGATATCCATCATCCTATGCAAATCATGCCTCTCTGTTTTGATGGCAGTGGGAGAAACCAGCATTGCACCTAGCCCAGCTATTGCTGGTAATTTGGGTTTCTTTCATTTTCCCAAGCTACTATTATAGGAGACACTGAAAGCAAAAATCCTTCAAGATTCATCTGGCAACTCCTAGAAACCTATATGAATGTCTGTTTTTATAGACTTAACAGGCTATAAGCAAGTCCTGATATTAGGCATTTCTGACAGCCACTCCTGGCCTGACCCCTGAGGGTGTTCTAGGAAATCCAGAACTAGGGCAAAATTAACTGTGCCCCAGAAAATCTGGTCTGTCATCGAGAAAGAGCAATTTATAATTGGAGGAACTGGTATATGCTAATAACAACTTTTGAAGTTTTCCAATTTGATCTAAATTAACCCTAGTACTTGCCAAGGTCTAGCTACCTAATGAGAACAATTATTTCTGGATTTCAATTAAATTGAATTGAAGAAGTATTTTATTTGTTTTTATTTGCAATTTTTTCATTATGAAAATAATATAGCCACATTATAGAGAATATGAAAAATATATTGGAAAAAAAAACTCCCATAATCCCCTGCCCTAACAAGACCACTGTATCAATCTTGGTGTAACTGAATAATATTTAAGGAGCATCTACAACAGCAGCTGCAGTGTGGTGGCAACAAACGACTACAGCAACAAAAGCATAAAGTCAGAGTTTTTCAGACTAGGTGGGAAGACCCTACATGTGCATATAACTCAAGAAATAGAATGGATATAATGGGATGGTGCATGGCGTGGTTCATATTTGGTATAGCACTTTAGAGGGAAGAAATAAGTAAGGGTTAGCAGTCATGGGGAACTCCACAAAGGCCACCGGGGATGAGCATTACTTTAAAGGATGGACAAATATGACAGATCAGTGGTGGGGGGCAGGGGAGGGAGTGGTAGAGCCTATTTAGAACTAGAAATGAATCCAGCATGTTTGTTAAATATTTTAAAATTTGGCTGAAAGATTTAAATGAGAGAAAAGTCAAATATAAAATCTGATAGCAAGCATGAGCCCTTGTGAGAAGGGACAGTGTTATCCTGATCACAAGTGCAGTATGTGTCACATAGTAGGCACTTAATAAATCATTGCTGTTCTATTATTCACTAACATATGTCTAATGACCCATATAGTGCTTGGACTAAAGGAGATACTTGTCAATATTTTTTTTTACTAAATAAATCAATGAAAGGGTGGGCTCAGATTATAGAAGGTCTTGCAATTCTTCCTCAAGATTTGCAAGAATCTTCAAATTCAAAGGTATGAGAGATTCACTGTTGTGCATTTTGAGTTAGGTATCGGGGAGGGGCAGAAGGACACTAGCCTCCTGGAAAGGTAAATGTGGTAACAGAGTGTGTGAAGAATTCCCGGGGGGTAGGGGGAGCTTGGAGGGAGGGAGAGCTGATAGGAAATTATTATAATAAGTGAGGAGAGATGAGATGAGAAGCTGGAGGAAGATAGTGCCAGGGGAAA
The DNA here is from genome assembly GCF_965194825.1 of Balaenoptera physalus. Lineage (NCBI taxonomy): Eukaryota > Metazoa > Chordata > Mammalia > Artiodactyla > Balaenopteridae > Balaenoptera > Balaenoptera physalus. The sequence goes on along the minus strand of NC_138884.1, from coordinate 37,415,032 downwards.
TGGACAGGATGGAGAGAAATGAAGGAGGAAGAAGCCTATAGAATAAGTGGGTACTGGGGGGAAGAGTCTTGAAAAAGGCAAAGTTAGAACTCTCTTAAAGGCCTTGAACTTGGAAACTGGAATTATCAGTGAGGGAAAATGGGACATCAAAAGTGAGTTCTCTTAGTGGGAAAATGTGTATTCCATCTTGAACTTACTGGGTTCAGAGTGGCTTTAGGATATTGATACCAAAATGCTGGGCCATGGAACTGCAACTAGGCTGGTTATAGTGGCACTCTCTAGACTAATGGTCTTCAAATAGTTTTCATCATACACCCTCGCCAGCCCCCAAATTTTTGCCATTATTTATTATTATTATTTATTAAATTATGTAACATATAATACTATACTACATATTAGATACTTTACAAACTATAGACAAAAATTGAAATTAAAAGGATACATGCACCCCAATGTTTATAGCAGCACTATTTAAATAGCCAAGACATGGAAACAACTTAAATGTCCATCGACAGATGAATGGATAAAGAAGATGTGGTACATATATACAATGGAATATTACTCAGCCATAAAAAGGAACAAAATTGGGTCATTTGTAGAGACACGGATAGACCTAGAGACTGTCATACAGAGTGAAATAAGTCAGAAAGAGAATGACAAATATCATATGATATCACTTATATGTGGAATCTAAAATATGACACAAATGAACTTATTTATGAAACAGAAACAGATTCACAGACACAGAGAACAGACTTGTGGTTGCCAAAGGGGAGTGGGGGTAGAGGAGGGATGGATTAGGAGTTTGGGATTAGCAGATGCAAACTATTATATATAGGGTGGATAAACAACAAGTTCCTACTGTATAGCACAGGGAACTATATTCAGTGTTCTGTGATAAACCATAATGGAAAAGAATATAAAAAAGAATGGGGGCTTCCCTGGTGGTGCAGTGGTTAAGAATCTGCCTGTCAATGCAGGGGACACGGGTTGGAGCCCTGGTCTGGGAAGATCCCACATGCCGCAAGCAGCTGGGCCCGTGAGCCACAATTACTGAGCCTGCGCGTCTGGAGCCTGTGCTCCGCAACGAGAGAGGCCGCGATAGTGAGAGGCCCGTGCACCGCGATGAAGAGTGTCCCCCACTTGCCACAACTGGAGAAAGTCCTCGCACAGAAACAAAGATCCAACACAGCCATAAATAAATAAATAAAAATTAAGTGAAACTGTTGATTAAAAAAAAAAAAGGAAGGCATTTCTTTAAAAAAAAAAAAAAAGAATGGTTGTGTATATATATACGTGTGTGTGTGTGTGTGTAACTGAATCACTTTGCTGTATAGCAGAAATTAACACAATATTGTAAATCAACTATACTTCAATAAATAAAAAATAAATTAAAAAATAAATAAATAAAATAGAAGATAAAGATGAAAAAGACAGTATTTTAATATATTTTGCTAACATGATGACTTAATTTGATTAGCTAATGCTAATAGTCCAAAAAGTTGTAAGAGCTGATGAGCCTTCTCCATCACACTTTACCCCACTTGGTGTCCCTGGAGGCCACAGGTTCCAGATAGCATTGCTTCAGAAGGGAGGAGGGCAGTCAGCGCTTACCAGGCTTTGTGGAATGAGACGTCCATCCACGCTGTGTTGAGCCACTGAAATTTAGGGTGTTGTCTGATACAACGGTTAATGTCAATTATTCTGACTAAGGAGAGGAAGAGATAGGAGAGGGAAAGGATAAGTCTGGGAACAGCATCTGTACGATTTAGGAAAGAATGGGGCTTTGAAAGGAGAACAATTCTTCCCTTAGAAGGGCAAGAAAGGCTGAGAGGACAGGGGTCAGAGCTGAGGGTCTCCTTAAGATGATCCAATCTTCTTGGCAAGAGAGGGTGAAAGGTCAACCTCCGAGCTCTCTGGGTGAGAGCAGGCTTGGGGCTGTAGGGGAGACTGCAGGGTCTGAAACAATTGCCACCCTCCTGTGTTAACTAGAGAATCAATGAGGGATCAGCTAAGGGATTGATTACCTAGAGCTCAGCTAAAGTTGGATTTCTCCTCGGGAAGGCTAGACAGAGCTGGGAAATGTCCAGAGGAAAAGAACTGAAATGATCAAGGAAATGTAGCTTTTGTAAGAAGAGAAGCTAAAATGATTGGAATTCTTCAGCTGGAAGCACAAAGGCTGAACAAGATGTGATCAAAGTGTTTATAGCGTGAAGGGAACAGAAGGAGAGAAGGAGAGAGTCCAGCTCACGGAAACTTACAAAACCGTGTGACAGGGCACATCCTGAAACCTGAAAGAAGTGATCTGAAGATAAAGAACAAAAGCGCTACTTTCTATAGCAGGTTCATTATGGGCACAAGGTATGGCACAACTATAAATATAAATACAGAAGGAAACTGACTTTTAGACTCAATTTCCAAAAGTTCATCCAAACATTAAATATAAATAAACAAGGCTTTTGTATGCTCCAAGGCAGAGTAGAAAAAGAATCTGGTTCTGAAACCATAGAGACCTGGTTTTAAAACCTCCTACTGGCTGTGTTCCACTGTTCATTTGAGAAATATTTACCAAACACCTACTATGTGCCAGCACTGAGCTACACAATAGGTTCTAATAGCAAGTGAGACATATGTGGTCCCTGCCCTCAAAGAGTTTACAGTCTAGCAAAGAAGGCAGATATCAAATAAAGGATTGCAGAAATAATTATTTAAATTACAATATTGGTAAGTGCCTCTGAGGACAGGCACGAGGTGTTATGAGAACACCTCGAGGGACTAGACTAATCCAGGTGGGGAATCATCTCCGGGTAGCTGTACCAAGGAAGGGCACTGGGTGGGGAGTCCGTGGTGCCCGCATGGGGCATGCTGGGTGCACCCCTGCTCATCTTCCCCCTCCAGATACCCGAGTCCCTCATTTTGTGCAAGGATGTTAACCAAACTCTTTACAAAATACGTTCACAACCATCGTTTGCTTTGGTTCTCAAAACAACCCGTTAAGTAGAAGGGAGTCGTCCAGACGAGGACACATGGAGTCGGAGAGATGAAGCGATCAGCTCAAGTTCATCCATTAGTGTTGCCGGGACTCAGAACTGCGACCCTGGTCCCCAAGCTCTTTCACCTCCGCACAGCCGTCCACTCACTGTTGACTGGTGCCCCAGGAAGACGGAGCGCAGCGCGAGATGCAGGATTTGCCTGACTTGATACGGCGTTTTTATGCTCTTGTGGATCTGCTTTCATAATCTTTGCTAATTTTCCCTTGAGGGCAAACATGTAGATCATGTGCACGCATACACCACTCTTCAGGGCGTGGGTCTGTGTTTTCTTTTTTCAAACTAAATGATGTGTGCTGGTTTTCTTTCACCTATGAGATTTCCCCCCCTTTTTCAAGTGCAGAAAGCAGAAAATCTTTTAGGATTCAGCTAGTGCATAAAGATCTAGAGGGGGAAGGTAAATGGAATGGTTTGGGTATCAGAGGAAATTAAGGAGGTCTTAAAGAATCATTGCCTCTCCGGCAAATTTGCTGAAAAGGGCAGGATGATTCCAGAAAATGAGTGGCCCCCATTCTCTTTCAGCTCTGAGCTTTGAATAAGAGGGCAGAGTAACCTTGTGAGCGACCTGTCTGGTCCTGACATTCTATAGGCAGGATAAAGGATGCTTTGGCATTTGTGTGATAGCCTCTAAATTTTTTCTTTTCCTGCCGCTATGTGCACAGAAACAGGACTTTCATTTCTTGAGAGTTAATTTCCTTCAGCAGCTTATTCACAATCTGAAGTCACAATCCTCTTTGGGGAAGCAACTGGTTATTGCGTAAAGGATTTTGAAGTTACATACTAAGGATTATGACTCTATCCGGTGAGTAAGAAGCAGTGTCAGGAGAACTCTTAAGCACCAAATACCCATTTTTGATGAAAATGTTCCTACTGGAGATGAATAAGAGAAGGAACAGTAAAATCTATGAAGTCAATGTAAGTGGGAAAATTGTAAATGGGAACTTTATCCATATGTGGCCTATCATTTTATCGATTGAGCATTGCAGTGTATTTCTGCCCTGTGTACTGGGGCATCCTGGTTATAATTGAGCTTTGCTGATTTTATGAAACTCTCTGTTCCCATTATTTTTATCACATCACTCTTAACCATAAACACAATTCCTGCCCAGCCTGCCTCAGAGGTTACAGTGAAGAGCAAATGACAAAAGGAGTTTTGCCAGAAAACACTACACATCTGCAAGGAGGTCTTACCATCATAAGCAGCCACACACTCTCCCCACCAAACAGAAAGTCCACAGCATGAATCATTTCCACATTCCTGAATGCCGCCATCTCACGTGGGTCTACTCAAGCACTGTTTTATTTAAACATGTACCCAAACCTGACTGAAATAACACTCATTAAATATTAACATACAAAATTTAACCCAGGGTGCAAAGAGGTGGGAAAATTGCAAATTCCAAAATGTTGATCATTCTGTGTCTTTCAATTTAATTTTTCGGGTAAGCTGTAGATTTGCAACCAGGACACGTTGGCCTGCGGTTCAGGAAGTTAACGTTAGCTGTGCACGACTGCTCAGAACCTGCACTGTGCTTTCAGAGCTGTGCTCCTCTTTACTCATGGGAGGGAGGTGCCTTCTCGCATTTGGCTCTCTGAGTTAATTCACTCTGCAAAGGAGTACGTGAGAGTCCCAGAACCCCCTTTCCTTATGGCTCACCACGGAGCCAGCCAAAAGCCATTATGATTGCCCTCCTTGCATTGGTTTGGAAATCAACTCTAAGGAAAAGAACTCCAACTCCACCCTGCAACTGTGTAACTTCGGCAGACCAGAATCGTCTGCACAACTAATAACAGGCCAGACCCTGAAGCCCTGAAGTATATGTCATTCTTGTTCAGGCCCATTTGCTGTGGAATGTAATGCTTTCACGAGGGGAACAGGTGCACTATTGTGCTCTTAGTAAAAAGGTTGATATTTCATCTGCACTACCATAGATTTTCAACCATTTTGAGCTCTTCTTAGTTCCCATGTATCATTTTTCAAAGTCAGTAGCAAGTGCCCATTTATCCAAATGCCCATGTACAATGCTCAAATGGCCATATTTTCCCCACACAGTGACAATTGATGCTTTTAGCGATGATTCCAAGTACCACGAGCTCCTGTGCTTTTGGAATCATCAAGGACTAAATCATGCTCGCCATAGGCTGAGGGTCAAGTTTATAATTTTGTTATAATTCATTGCAAAACTGACAACTTTTGTTGATACGTAGGTCACTCCAGGTTAGATAAAATATTTATCAACAATCCTGTATCCTTTTTGTCAAAAAAGGAAAAAAATAACTGATATCTCTCAAAAATAGAAGCTAGGAGAGCCACTTTTCACACAAATCACCAAAGGATTCCGAAGTTTGCTTTTTAATAGATATAGTCATGATGAATTCACAGCCCCACCCACATTCCTAAGGCAACACAGACGTGTGCAAACACATGGGTTTTTCTGAGCACACAAGTCATGGTCACTGGAGGGCAGTGAACTTGCTATTTGTTCATACGGAAAGACTCAAAAAATGGCTTAGATCAAACTCTGATCAAAACACTCCAAGGAGTCACATTTTTATGAGGCTTTATCCTCAACCCAGTAACCCAAGTCCCTCCTCTTTACAGAAATATTCTTTTCTCCATTGGACAGCTCTGCAGGGCAGTCTCTACGGGGTCATCACCACACTGGTCTGTGGGTAGGTACCAATGCCAGTTGGGACCCTTGGGTCTAGGATGACTTGTCAGTACTTGGGGTCCTTGGCAGTTCAGCTGGTGTCAGGGTTGTCCTGAATAACAGAATATACCCGTTGATTTTCAGTATCCATAGGATACTGGTCAAGTGTACTAAGTTAATACATTAAGTGTATTAAGTGTAATACTTTGGCGTCAGCTAGACCAAATTTAAATTCTCTTTTTGCCATTTACCACCTATTAAGTTACCACTGTCAAATTGCATAACTGCTCTAAACCTCCATTTTCTTTTCTTTCTTTCTTTCTTTTTTTTCCCAGTAATCCTCCACTGTAACAGTGAAAATCCTTTACTTTGCAGTGAAAATTGATTTGTATATATTTTGCCTCTGAGTCCTTGTGGGATTTTTTTTTTTATTCAAACAGAAAGTCACAAAAATTGTAATCATCCTCATCAGTTCACTCAGTCCCATGTAATTAATTTTTTTTCATCTTGATCTTTTGTTAGCACTTTTATGAATTCATCACTTTTCCATTAGAGTTCTGAAAATGCTTATTCATGCAGTACAGCAGTACAGTCAGTTACCAGAAACCTGTACTTGTCAGAGTCTTTTCCATGAATTCCTTGAAGATGAAACCCTTTCATAGGAACATTTTTGCAAAAGCATCAGAGTACACCCAGAACTGTCTGTAAATGACAAAAGACTTAAAAATGACCACGGTTAAAGATTTGATGAAAGTTCATAATAATGCAATTGACAAGGAAATTTAGTTATTTCTGAGACATACATTTTAAAGTAATAACTAGAATTATGACATAACATTATACCAGAACATATAAGATTTTTAGAAATTTCATGTAATGTCTGAAACATTTATATTAACATATTTCCATACAAATAACCCAAAGAAAGTTTAGTATTAGTTGTTTTTTTTGTTTGTTTGTTTGTTTTTTTATACTGCAGGTTCTTATTAGTCATCAATTTTATACACATCAGTGTATACATGTCAATCCCAATCGCCCAATTCAGCACACCACCATCCCCACCCCACCGCGGTTTTCCCCCCTTGGTGTCCATACGTTTGTTGTCTCAACTTCTGCCCTGCAAACTGGTTCATCTGTACCATTTTTCTATAAACCTCCATTTTCTCATTAACATAACAAGGATAATCATGCTACCAAGAATATCTACTTACAGAGCCACTGTGAATTAAAGGAGATAATGTATGTTATTCCTTAGGCACAGTGCCTGGTACATAGTAAGTCTTTAATCAAGAGTGACTATTCTTGACATACATATGGCCAACAGGCACAGGAAAATATACTCAATATCGCTAATTATTAGAGAAATGCAAATCGAAAGTACAATGAGGTATCACCTCACAACGGTCAGAATGGCCATCATTAAGTCTACAAATAATAAATGCTAGAGAGGGTGTGAAGAAAAGGGAACCCTCCTACACTGTTGGTGGGAATGTAAATTGGTGCAGCCGCTATGGAGAACAGTATGGAGGTTCCTTAAAAAACTAAAAATAGAGCTACCATATGATCCTGTAATCCCACTCCTCGGCATATATCCAGAGAACACTCTAATTCAAAAAGATACATGCACCCCAATGTACAATAGCCAAGACATGGAAGCAACCTAAATGGCCATCAACAGATGAATGGATAAAGAAGATGTGGTATGTATGTATGTATGTATGTATGTATGTATGTATATGTGTGTGTGCATACATATATATATAATGGAATATTACTCAGCCATAAAAAAGAAAGAAATAATGCCATTTGCAGCAACATGGGTGGACCTAGAGACTATCATATTAAGTGAAGTAAGTCAGACAAAGACAAATATCATGATATCACTTATATATGGAATTTAAAAAAATAATATAAATGAACTAATTTACAAAATAGAAATAGACTCACAGATATAGAAAACAAACTTATGTTTACCAAAGGGAAAAGGGAGGGAGAAGAATAAATTAGGAGTATGGGATTAACAGATACACATTACTATATATAAAACAGATAAACAACAAGAACCAGGGAACTATACTCAATATCTTTTAATAACCTATAATGGAAAAGAATCTGAAAAAGAATATATATAGATATATGTATAACTGAATCACTTTGCTGTTCACTTGAAACTAGCACAACATTGTAAATTAATTATACTTCAATTTAAAAAAAAAAGAGTGACTATTCATTTTATCTGGCAACCTTCCACAATCATCTATATGTACACGTGCAGGCTTCTGTTATCCTTATTGATTTAATAACCTAAAATCCTTTTCTCACTCATTATTATAATAGCAATAATTATTGCAATTACTGTTTGTTCATGACACCTCACATTATTATAATTACTATTTTATCCTGCTCTCACAAATGTCATCAATAACTACCAGCCATTAGTTGTCATTAATAATTACCTACTCTGTGACATCCCACTCCAATGTTCAGGATAAATGAGGGTTTGTTTTATGAGTACTAAGGGCCAGCCATAAGTGAAGGATTTGTCTCCATTAAACAAAAAATTCCCTTAGAATGTTTAAGGTGAGTTTGTTTTCTGCTCTGAACTAAATGTAATAACTGACTAAATTCATTGTCTGACATAAAACATCTGAAAATACCATGTTCTGAAGGAGAACACTTGAAGGCTATGAGGTGTGTGTGAAATCATGTGCGCTGGGTAGGAATATGCCATTCACTGCTCCATGAGGCAATATTTCAGAAGAAATAACTGAGTTAAGTGGTTAGTTAGCTAGTTAACTAGTTTGCTTGTTTTAAAGCTACATGAACTATCAGTTCACTTTAGTAAATTCTCCATAGTGAAAACATGAGTATATGGATATACGTAAGCTAAATCTCATTAACGTCCAGATTTTTCCAAATGTTTTTGTTTGCTGGGATTTTGCTAAAGTTAAATACAGTATATGGAATAGAAGCCAGACCATGGGGCTACAGCCTCCAAGGAAATAAACCGCGGTGAGATGTGGCCTCACTTGAGCCGTGAACTGATGGGGCTTTAATAGTGACGCATGAGAGGCAGAAAGAGCAGCATCCCATCTTGGGTTCTAAACTTTTGATTTCTCTCCTCCACCTGTCACTTGCTACTTTCTTTCACTGCCAGATGAAAAGACTGCAAATCAGAAGGTCCTAAAGAAGACGTAGGGTGGCCCTCCTCGCTCCCCCTCTGTAGGGTGCGTGCTAGGTCAGCATGGCCATTCCCAGGTGCACAAAGGCAGCTGGATCCACCCCTGAAATGATTTCAGCTCAGGAGATTTATAGACTCTTGATTTGTTCCTTTACATGTAAGACTGCAGACTTCTCAAGGTCAAGGACAAAGTTGTTCTCAGGTTGGTGTCTCCAGCACTTTGCCCAGGACCTGGTGCACAGATGGTGCCCTATAAAGATTCTTGAATGAAAAGGGGATGTGCAAATGCGTCCAAAAGTGGGGGGAAGGGCATGAAGTGAGCAGGACTGCGGGTAAGAAACAGTAGCGATCTGGGCTCTTTCCATCCTACAAAACGGACTCAAGTCACCTTGGACCATCTCTACCTGTTCCGACTTTGATTTCTGTGTGGTAGAGAGGTCTTAGTTAAACCGTATGAAATTTCATCTTTGTCGGTCTAAAATTCCCGACAACTGAAGTTTCAGCCGAGGAGGAGGCAGAGGGGTTAAGAGCACTTACTTGAGAGGCAGAGATGGGAGTTTGAATTCCGACCTCTGCTTAGAACCTGTGTGTTATTAGACAAGTTACGTAACACTCCCAAGCTTCAGTTTCTTTGTAGAACTGGGGATGACAAAACCCGTTATAGTTGTAAAGGTTGAAATAAGGTTGTACGTGTTGACCACGTTCTCCAAGGTTCAAATACTCAGATCCCTTCTATCTGCCTCTTTGTCCTCAGCGTAGGCTGCTTTTCCTCCCCCCGCCCCCCCTCCACCCCCCCACACACTCTGCAGTGTACTTTCAGCATCATGCAAGTCATTATACTGTGTGCCATTTTCAAACAAGATTGAAATAGAGGCTTAAAAACAAGGCATTCAGTTGTGCTTTTTTCCTATTAAAATCAGAGATTTCAATGCATGCAGAAAGCATTTTTTAATTTAATTATTCAAACTAATAGGTTTTATTGTAATGAGGTTTTTAAAAACCATTATGATGGTTTTTAAGGGCTGAGGCTTAAAATATTTTCATTTACAGATATGTCATGCTTTAATGGAAACCAATGTGTAAAAATCTAACTTAGGTAAATTGGAAGCTTTGTCTACAGTTATATTGTTTACATTACAAAACAGGTATTCTGCCTTACAAAGCATGTATTTCAGTGTTCCTTTCAATAGTGAAATCCCTGTGGTGTGTTGAGAACGCAACTTGAATTATTACTGTGTTATTTACACACAGGTGTTGGATGTAAAGCAAGGTTCACCCGGGGAGAGTGGTGGGCTACAGTAGGAATGGCTCTGAATTTCATAATCAAAGAAGAGGAATAGAGAGAAGAGATTTGAAGTGACATCCTCGGCAGAAGGGAAGAAGGGCTCCACGTTAGACTTTCAGGGCTCCTATCTAATCTTGATGGAAAGGTGTCTGTCAAATGCACCATTATATTCTGTTAGCTTAAACTGAGTGGTGTTTAGCGATTAAAGTAATGGAACACATGTTTTCTGTTTCTGTCTCTTCTAGCTTCAGAGTAGATACCCTTGATGTGTTCATGCTCAGGCCAGTTCCCATTTACAAAGCCATTCTTTCCATCCTAGGGGATGCGGTAAAACCTTGTCAATGGTTTTAATAGCCTGTGGACTCTACAGACTGAAGATCTGGCCTTGCTGCCCTCCCCACATTTGTGAACTATTTGCCGATGACCCTCTTTCCTCACCACTTGTCTTGACCTTCAACAATAAAATAAGTGGTTATAAAAGCCAAATCATGAGTTATGCCATTAAGAAACAAAAAATATGTCACCCAAACCATACATAAAAACTTTCTTGAACCGTGTAATTAAATAAAACTTTAAAATCTGTTAAATGTATGCAACCTGTTAATAAAGCTATTGTATGAGCTCTTTTGTTCAAAAGAATTGGTTAGATCCACCTCAGCAAGTCAAGGCCAGTTTGTGTAGTTGCTGGCAAGACAGAAATAGCCTTATTATATAGAAGTGGGCAAAATACTGAATTTGTCTCACAATCTACCTTGTGAGAGTTTGAAAAGTAGCTTTTTGATATTTTAGACTTATGGTCTTTGAAAGGAAATCCCCGTTCTAGAGTTATAGGAGAATCAGATCCTTGGATACAATCATTGAAAATATAATTGCGTTACTTACCTGTTAAAGGAAAGCAAACTATCTTTAAAAAGAAAAAACAAGAAAGGATGTGGTAGATGTGTATTCAAAGGAAAAGAGAAGAAACCAACATGATGAATTACAGCTAAGGCTTAAGTATCTAAGTTATCTCTCTTCCTTTTGTTACCAAATGTAGAATTGAGTCATTTATTCCTACTTTCTAAATGCAGTAGGAAACCAGTCTCCCCAGGATCTAGAACAGTGCCTAGCACAGAGTAGCCACTTAATAAACAAGTTAGTTGGCATTTACAGAAGCATCCTATCTCTTTAAGCACAGGATGGGTGTGGTCCGTTATGAAGGCAGGATCTGGAAGTAGAGACCAGACCTTTTCTGGAGATGCAGTCACACTTTTGGTTAGCACCAGATCCCAGTCACCGTACCCCAACTGGGGACAGCCACCTATGGGCTACAGGATACCTGGGTGGGGTATTGGTTAAAGTAGGATTTCAAGTCCCAGAGAGAATGAACAGAGAGGTACAGGAGTAAAGAGAGGGGCACAAGGTCACAGCCAGACTGGAAGGCAGCAAGCCTGATGTCAAATCCTGATGTTTGAGGTCAGGATCTGCGGTGGGAACTCACATCAGATTGAACCTGAAGATGGGAGACCACTGTTCCTAGCTGTGGGGCGAGAGGTTACAAATACACTAAGGCTGAGAAACAGGCGATGCCGTGCTAACTCCATGCCATGGAGTTAGCATGTTTATAGTTTCCTACGTGGTGAAAGAAACAAGAAAGGCTTTAAAATCTATGATCTACTAGCATCTCATAAACGGCTAGTGATTTACATATCAGAAAATGAACAATTACAAACAAGGATGATTTGAATTAAGGCTTCCTCAAAGCATTCCATTAATACTGGTCCCAGAAATAATCTAGAATAGATGTCTTGTTTTTTCCTTTAATGAAGTCCTTTCCCCCTCTGTATCAGGAAAGCTTGAAACAGATGGCACCCTGAAGCTAGGTAATTCAAAGAGAGTTTATAAGGGAACTGTTTACAAAGATGTGGGCTAGACTTAGGAAACCAACAATAATAGTGCAGTCAATAGTAGGGAGCCAATCTGCCCTCAGGCATGAAGGGCAGTGTCTGGAGAAGTTTCTCCACTGGTCTTTGTAGACAGACGCAGCAGCGGGGGAGCTGGGAAAATAAACATCCCAACCGTACTGTCCCCTCACCCATCCATCTCCTGCCACACCGCTCACTGGCTGAACCCAACCGAAAGCCAGAGGGCACACAGGCCAGCCTCCAGGGTAGAGTAGGATGGAGAAGGGTAGACAGCAGCCCAGGAGGGTGCAAATATATACACTACCAAATGTAAAATAGATAGCTAGTGGGAAGCAGCCGCATAGCACAGGGAGATCAGCTCGGTGCTTTGTGACCACCTAGAGGGGAGGGATCGGGAGGGTGGGAGGGAGGGAGATGCAAGAGGGAAGAGATACGGGAACATATGTATATGTATAACTGATTCACTTTGTTATAAAGCAGAAACTAACATACCATTGTAAAGCAATTATACTTCAATAAAGATGTTAAAAAAAAATCAATAGGAACACATCTTCATTGGAAAAGTAATTCATATTAAGAAAATCACCTCAGGGGCTTCCCTGGTGGCGCAGTGGTTGAGAATCTGCCTGCTAATGCAGGGGACACAGGTTCGAGCACTGGTCTGGGAAGATCCCACATGCCGCAGAGCAACTGGGCCCGTGAGCCACAACTACTGAGCCTGCGCGTCTGGAGCCTGTGCTCCGCAACAAGAGAGGCCGCAATAGTGAAGAGGCCCGCGCACCGCGATGAGGAGTGGCCCCCGCTTGCCGCAACTAGAGAAAGCCCTTGCACGGAAACAAAGACCCAACACAGCCAAAAATAAATATAAATAAATAAATAAATAAAAGATTACTATTAAACAAAAAAAGAAAATCACCTCAAAGACATTGCAAAACAAATTAAAATATTCATTAGGAGAAATTGATGAAATCATCTCCATTTGACTCTTTAGCATATTTATAATAACATTGGTGGTACATTTCATAAAAACACAAGAATCTTTGGTTAGGCTGTGGGCTTCCTGAGGGTTTTATTCTTTGTTCTTTACCCTTCACAGCTAGCACTGTTCCTGGCACATAATACATGTTCAGTAACTGTTTGTCAAATGATTGACTACATGAATAAGTTAATGAAAGAAGTATGTTCTGGTTTATATAATTTTCTTGTCAAAGGAAGCATAATCCAAAAAGAAGAGCAGTCCCAGAAAACCTCTTTGATCTTCTACCCCCATGACTGAAAATCCTTCCTACAGCATAACCTTGGCGTTTCCCACCACTCTAAAAGGATTCTGCTAAGCATGAAGGAATATGTCTTTGATGACTGAGAATCCAGCAGCACTGAGGCTGTCATTCTAAACTATAGGTGTGGGCAACGGGGCTATCGAGTGACTTTCAAGACACTCAAAGTTTTTAAACACAAATAAATAAACACGTGGGAATTGCCATACCAGATCAGACTGGTGGTTTATCCTGCCGAGAATTCTCTGCTAGGGCTGAATGTCCTACATTTTTCCTTAAGTGTGAACTCTCTGATTGATTTAAGGGATGGTTTGTTAGGTTCCAGAGAGTAGAGATTTTACTTCTTCATTAAAAAAAAATTTTTTTTCTACCATTCGCATATTTTAACTTCTCTTCTGGTGTTTTCCCAATTTCCCAAAATGATTGAACTCTCTTTATTAAATTAAGTTTCCAGACTTTCTTTTTTTATTGCCCTTCAAAAGATTGTTTACTCTTTCATATCAGCCAGGTAAGGGTTAGGTAGCGTTATTTTATTTCTTTGTTCAAATATTTCTTTAGTTGGAATAATTGCAACTGTCTCTTAAACTTTGTGTATAATCCAAGTTCCCTGGTAATATTTTCAGTTTGCTCTTCAACAAACCTCTACTTGTCTTGAAAATAATGAGAGCCCTTGATCTGTCCACCTTTGGTGCTCTGGGAAGGTCTGGTCCAGGGTCTGTCCCAGGTACAGACTGGTCAGAGAACACTAATTTACGCAACCAAGAAAGAGGATTGTAACTCACTTATGTGTATTTTCCCTGGATAATTCTATTTATCCCCAGAGTAATTTCCTGGCAATATTCTCTGGTAATTTCCTGTGGTCCAGACCTCTTGTCCCGTCAGAAATCTGCCTCTTTACACTGGTTCTGTTTTGTTTCCAAAGGAGCAAACCATCCCAGACACAAGCAAACTCCCACCTTACAGGACTCACAGTATCCTCTTCTATTACCCTATTCCAGTGTTCCCGAAAAGGAAACCCTTTCCCCGTTCCTTGCACCAAACTTTGAAGTCACTTCTTTTCTGGGTCACTGCTTTGTGAGAGAGCCTTCATAGACCCAAAGATTGACTGACTCTCTCCTTTGCCTTCTTGGGAGAAGTTAGCACCACAGCTGGTGGTGGCTTTCAGCTGGTCTCTTTCATCCTTCTCTCCCCTTCCTCCCAACCCCAGTCCTCCTGCCCCATCACCCCAAACCATCTTTGTGGCTTACCTCTGAACTCTCTACAGTCCTCTAATGCTCTCCTTAGTTTAGTCTTCACCCCTTAAAGTGGCAAATTATACTTTAATAAGAGGATATAGTTTATTTTTAAAATAAAATTTAAATGATGCTATATATATACAAAGAGAAATATATATGGAGATAGAGATAAGCCAAAAAATTTAAAACATGAAATAGACAAGCAAAACAAATTTTTTAAGATAAAAATCACCTCTAGTCCTATCGTTCAGAGACAACCATTGTTTACATTTAATGTCCACACTAACAGTCTTTGAGGAAAAAACATTGGCCATGTTTTCAATAAAATGGGGCAATACTATTTAGAACTCTCTTTTTATCTCTGCTAAATAATACATTAGGGATATTTTTCCATGTCATTAATCTTTCACATCATTTGAAATAACTGCATAATATTCCACTCCATCAATGTTCATAATTTATGCAACAAATGTCTTCATTTCCAATTTTCCTCTCGTTACTGATGCTCCGATAGCCACCTTTATGCCTAAATATTTGCACAGCCAATATGAAGAAATAACTCTGAGTGGAATTACAAGATCAAAGAGCATGCAAAATATGGAAGATTTTGATACAACTCAGCCATAGGGCTGAGGTTTGGAATCTCACCCGTTGGAAAGATTGAGAATTTGAAGTAAGTGGAAAGATAAGGAGAAAATGAGGCTATTTGAGAAGAATGTGAGGAATATCAATAGTGAGGGAACCTTTAAAACACTCAGGTAAAGAAATAAGAGATTAGAAGCTTAGCTTGTAAATAAAAATATCTAGAGGAAGGAGGTCCATAGGACACTTCAGAAATCGTGTTAGTCTCCTCCCCGACTTAACTGGAAAACTAATGTTACTGACTGGACACCTCAGCACTTATCCATGTTGACATGTTTCCTCAGTGAAATATTTCTTAGAACAAAACAGAGTTCAGGATCATGGTCTCAACAGTTAAAAAAAAAAAGATTTCAAAAAAGGAATTTCAAAAGTCAGCATTGTTGATTTCATGTAGCATTGCAAATTCCCCCCAACAAAGCAAAGCTGCAGTAGTATATCCAACCATCGCCATCCTTACGACCTTTGAAATTAGAGATGTGAAATGAATGTAGTGACATGTCTGACTCCTTAGCGACAAGTCTGATAAGGGTGTTGTCCCAGTTGTCTTAATGTCTGATTGAAATAGAACCTTGGAATAAATACAGCCACCTGAAATTCTCCTTTCAGAATGGTTCACAAATACAACAGGCTTACGGAAGGATTTTGAGAATGTATCCAAGGAGGCCATTTCAACCATGACTTGAGGAAATTAATAATAATAATGATCATCCATTGTCTTGGGTGGCCATAGCATCTGCCCTCCATTCTGGGTTTGCATATTGTTTCAAGCGAGGATGACCCCCAACCCAGAGCAAACATAAGGCACACCTGGAAGAGAAGGAAGGAGAGAAGGCAAGAAGGAGACAGAGTGAGAGAAGAGAAGATGAGAAAAGAAAGATGCAGATGGAGAGAAAGGAAAGAAACTGCTTTATTGCCATCGTGGTAGGAGCGTAATGATTCGTTAACCCTGCTCTGAAGACTTCCTGTGCTTTTTGTTTTTTAATGTCAGCTTGCATAGCATTGGCCCTTAATACACACACACACACACACACACACACACACACACACACACACACACAACTTAAGTAGTCTCCCAGGAACAAAACAAACAGAGCAAATACCAGAGTCCTTGTTGGGCTGGTCTGTGAAGAGCCAAACATCGGAATTTCCTTCTAGGAAAACCCATCATTTCGCCTGGTATAGCCTTCAAGGGCTTGGTTCCAGCACAACCCGAGTGCAGGATCTTTGATGTCTGTTCTTTTTGAGTGGGTTCAACCTCTCCAGAACATAAGCCCCCACTTCTCAGTACTGTCACCATGTTGGAGAGATGCTACAGCTGACAGCAGTGACTGGCAGAGGCCTGGGAAAGTACAATAGTATTCTAAGTTGCCTTTAGTCTCATTTTTATTTAGGCTAATTTGCATGGCTGGTTTATGCCAAATGAGGATATTTTCCCTTCTCCTTGGAATAGCTTCATGTTAAAATATCACTCTTTTCAAAGTGCCCAAATATTACTGGGATGAATAATGAGACAGATGGAAAATAGGAAGGGTGGAGCAAGTTCAGAATGCTTTCTACTTGGCGGAATAAATGAGCTTTGCAGATTTCCAGCCTCCATCTACTTTACTCATTCGAGGTCACCTTCCCCTCCATCCTGTGGAGATGCAAGGACCAGAGAGTTTCCCGGACTCAGCTTCCACAGGAGCCACATCAAACTCTCTGGTCCTCGTCCGTACAGCCTAGTCAAAGGGCATGTGGCAGCTGCACAGCCCAGCTGGGCATGACGCATTCTAAGGAGTGAGCCTGCCCGGGGAAAGCTTCCAGGATGTGGGACTTTGCTACGTGCAGAACTCTGTCTGAAGCATCCATCATTTTCCAGAAAGAGTCCCCTAAATCCAGTGCAGTGTGGATTTTCAGGAAATGGAAGGTTGCAAGGAGTTCTTTATTCTTTTCCGAGCAGACCAAAGCAGGAAGCAACCACCAGCTAAATATTTGACTGACGCTGGTTTACAGCTTTGTGTTGCCAGTAACACGGGGTGGGTCAGAGCCCCATGATGGCAGTGGCCAGACTGATGGAACCCAGTGTTGTCCCCCCAGCTGTAGTGTGTTTCTGTGTGTCCCTCCTCTACCCAGACCTAGCCCACCTCCAAGGCCCACGTGAAATGTCAGCAGCTCTTCCAGAAACCTCTCCCATGCAGATGCCTTCTTTCTGTACCAGTTCTCTCTCCACTAAACAATTTAGAGATTAATAATGAAGCAACAAGAGAGAGATTAAAAAGCCATCTGGTGAGCAGTCCCTGACACAGCTTAAAATATCCACAAAAACAAGAAGAGAAGCCAGCTCACAGTGAAAGCAAGGACTCGGGAGTCAGATCCGAATTCAATTTCTCAATCTGCTGCTTCCTAGCTCTGTAGTTTGGGGAGTGGTTATTTAACCTCTTCATGCTTGAGTTCTGGGAATAATAATAATACCTACCTTATAGGTTTTTTTTTTTTAGATGAGTTGATTGTAATTATAAACAGTCTAAATAGCATAAATGTTAGTTATTACAACTACTACCCTTGCAGCTGGCATGGACCACCTATTGCCATCATCCCGGGGGGAGGTCCACTAACTTCCTAACTGATGGAACCAGACTGAAAATGTACTGGGGGGGTCCCTTCACATCTGGCTGTTGGAATGAGCAGAAACCTGTAAAAGGGTCAGGAAGACTCACGTCCTTGACCCTCAGTCTGTTCCTGGGTGCCAGGAGCTCACAGTGCCATAGTTCATTCATTCATTCGTTCATTCACTGATGGAATAAATATTTAGTGAGTGCCTAGTAAGTGCCTAATGAGGAGGTGGTTATAGAGCCACGAACAAAGCTGCCCTCATGGAGCTTACATTCTAATAGAGAAAACAGACACGTAAGTAAGATATATGGTACTCTAGAGACACAGGGAGTGCAGAGCTGGGGCTGGCCCACAGAGTGTCTGTGACGCTGGGGGAGAGGGCTGTCCACCCCTCTGCAGAGAGCCATGTGGTGACAACAAGGACTGAGAGTGCTGAGTGCCCTGCCAGAGGAGGACTGAGCTCTGCCCAGCCAGCAGCTGCTGGGGGAGCCACGGAGCCCGCATGCTGCTGGGAGCCCTGCAGCTCTGAGGGGCTGGAGGGACCCAGCCCAAGACCCAAGTTTGCGTGCCGTGGTTCCTTCCTCCCCTTAACGTTCCTGTCCCCAGCAGTGGCCCAGCCAGCACCTGCTAAGGAAAATGCCTCATGTTGTTCTTACTGATTAGTTTTATCTGCAGTCAAAGGGGCCTGTAAGCATCTTGAGGGCAGAGACCAATTCTTTTTAAAATAATTTTTTGAAGTATGGTTGATTTACAAAGTTGTGTTAGTTTCAGAGGTACAGCAAAGTGATTCAGATATATATATATTCTTTTTCATATTCTTTTCCATTATAGGTTATGACAAGATATTGAATATAGTTCCCTGTGCTATACAGTAGGTCCTTGTTATTTACCTATTTTATATATAGCACTGTGTATCTGTTAATCCCAAACTCCTTATTTATCCCTACCCCCCCACCCCATCCCCTTTGGTAACCATAAGTTTGTTTTCTATGTTTGTGAGTCTGTTTCTGTTTTGTAAATTAGTTCATTTGTATCATTTTTTTTAGATTCCACATATAAGTGATATCATATGATATTTGTCTTTCTTTGACTCACTTCACTTAGTCTGATAATCTCTAGGTCCATCCATGTTGCTGCAAATGGCATTATTTCATTTTTTTTTATGGTTGAGTAATATTCCATTATATATATGTAACACATCTTCTTTATCCATTCATCAGTTGATTGACATTTAGGTTGCTTCCGTGTATTGGCTTTGTAAATAGTGCTGGAGACCAATTCTTATACTCACATTGCCCACAACCATTTTCTGAGGAATGGGGAATCATAATAACAGCTGACATGTACTGTGTGCTCATTGTAGGCCATTGTTCCAAGTGCCCATGGGTGTTACCTCATGTAACCCTCACACCACGCCATCAGGTGGTACTTTTAATAGCTGCAGAGGAGGAAATAAAGGCACAGGGAGGTTAAATAACTCACATGGGGTCAGCTTTAGAGATGCTGTCATGGGCCCCCTCAAAATTCGTATGTTTTTGAACAATGAAGACCTAACCCTGGGACCTCAAAATGTGACTGTATTTGGAAAAAGGGTCTTTAAAGAGGTAATTAAGTTAAATGAGGTTGTTAGGATGGGCTTTAATCTAATATGACTTGTGTCCTACAAGAAGAGAACATCTGGGGCTTCCCTGGTGGCACAGTGGTTAAGAATCCGCCTGCCAATGTAGGGGACATGGGTTCGAGCCCTGGTCTGGGAAGAACCCACATACCACGGAGCAACTAAGCCCGTGTGCCACAACTACTGAGCCTGTGCTCTGGATCCCACGTGCCACAACCACTGCAGCCCGCGCGCCTAGAGCCCGTGATCCACAACAAGAGAAGCCACCACAATGAGAAGCCCATGCGCCGCAATGAAGAGTAACCCCCGCTTGCTGCAACTAGAGAAAGCCCACGTGCGGCAACAAAGACCCAATGTAGCCAAAAATAAAATTAATTATTAATTATTTTTTTTAAAAAAAGAAAAAGAGGACATTTGGACACAGGCAATTACAGAGGGAAGATCCTGTGAAGACACAGGGAGAGAGTGGCCATCTATAAGCCAAAGAGAGAAGCCTCGGAGAAATCAACTCTGCCAACACCCTAATCTCAGACTGCTGGCCTTCAGGACCCTGAGAAAACAAATTTGTGTTGTTTAAGCCTCCCAGTACATGGTCCTTTGTTATGGCAGCCCTGGCAAATGAATGCAGGTACATAGTGAGTATTGAAGAAAGATCTGGAGACCCTGTGCTTCACTAATGAGCCCACCAATCTGGCCCTGCCATCGCTGGGGGACAACTCGAGGAGGCAACTGCTCTGGTCCTCTGGGAATCTGGTGTCTTCAGGGCTGCGCACATCCTAGTAGATAGAGGTATTCATCCTCATCACACAGAAACTGTGATGCCCTGGCAGACACCAGGCACAGCTCATGGAACTAGACTTTTTCATTTGCTGATTCATTGATTCACTCAACCAATGATATTGATGCCCGGGCACTGTTCCGGGAATATAAAGGTGACCAGATAGTCTCAGGGGAGTCATCATATAAAAAATGTAAAATTTATTTTAATCAGGTAAACATACTAATAAAATTAAAATAATCTACAGGGTAAGAATTAAAAGGGAGAGCTGTACAGTGCAATGGAAAGAGATGACAGGGGCAGTTGACCTAGGAAGGGAGGGCAGAAAAGGCTTGAGCTTATAAGATGTACAGGACGGAGTTAACTAAGCACAGAGGAGAAGGACTAGGATTGCAGGCAGAGGAAACAGCCGGGGCAAAGACGTAAAGAAACGGACTCACACAGCAGCCCTGCTTCCCGGACGCCTGCAGAAGGGAGGAAGGAGAGATGAGAACGGAGGAAAACAAGAAGGCGGAGGAGAGGAGACAGACAAGAAGGCAAGGAGAAAACTAACATAAATTGCAATCTACAAGCCAGGCAATGTGCTTGGCATCTTCACACAACGCAGCTCATATTTTCCACCATCACAGATACAGCTACACAGGACCAGGGGGAGGCAGGAGAGGTGCCCTCACCCGACCCTGAGAGAGATGCCTCCTTCAATTTACACCGCAGGTGTCTCACGCTAGCCCCAATCCTGCAGCTCCACCGGCACTGGTGGTCTTCCTTATCACTGTGGCCTGGCCCAGCTGGGCAGGAGCCCCACGCTGCTCTCAGCCAGCTCACCCTCAGAAGCAGGGCATCAACCCAGCAGCACTCTTGGAAAGCTTGCCATGCACAGCCAATTAGGCCCCTGGACTGTCCCCGCAGCTAGCTACCACAGGCTACGCATTCCACTGCCTGTGTGGCCTCCCTGCAGGACTTTGAACAAAGTCCAGGGGGGCTGGTGAAGATAACAGGAGGTCAGGAATTGGTGGAATGTGATGGGATGTGCTGAAGGATTCACATTCTCGGGCAGAGTCCAAGATAGCAGAAAGAATTTATAGACCAAAACCAAGACCCGGAATATAAGCAGAGAGATAAACTGGGCTATTTTAAATTGCTGCCCAAGAAGTGCTTTCGTGCTATATATATACCAACAGAAAAAGAGAGAGAAAAGCAAGGGCTTCAGCTCAGATCAAAAATATTTTCACAGACATTTACATGCCACTTTCAAAAGGCCCGGTAGCACTTAGGTCAAAGAAATTCCTTTTATTTTCTATAATTCACCATTGCTCTTAGCTCTGGCACTTTCCTCCCTCTTTTACTAATGAACACAAGTAACAGCTAAATGAATTTTGCTAACACAATATCTCTGAAGAACTGAAAGCCTTATCCTCTACCTAGATCAGCATTCATATTAAAGTCCACAAGGGAACTTTGTTTTAAAATTTGATTCTAGGATCTGCCTGCCAATGCAGGGGACACAGGTTCGAGCCCTGGTCCAGGAAGATTCCACATGCTGCAGAGCAACTAAACCCGTGCACCACAACTACCGAGCCTGCGCTCTAGAGCCCGCGAGCCATAACTACTGAGCCCATGTGCCACACTACTGAAGCCCGCTCGTCTAGAGCCCATGCTCCGCAACAAGAGAAGCCACCACAATGAGAAGCCGGCGCACTGCAATGAAGAGTAGCTCCCCCACTCGCCGCAACTAGAGAAAGCCCGCGCGCAGCAACGAAGACCCAACGCAGCCAAAAATAAATAAATAAATAATAAAAATAAATTAATTACAAAAAATTTAAAAAAAAAATTTGATTCTAGGAAAAGCTTTGTTTCCTTTCTAATAATAAAAGCTACAGAACTTACTGTTTCCCCTTTTACCATGACTACCAGGAAGCTCAGATCATGGTTAAGATTCAACTGTTGCAACTATGTTTGTCCTTATGCTTGTAATTACCATGCCCTTGATTTGGTCCTGATTTTCTATTTCCTATTTGTACTTATGGCTTCTGTGCACATATTTTTGTTGTGAATTGCCATACATTCTTTGGTTAAAGAGAGTATAAATGTTCAAAAAGCAAGTTCTATTATCTCTCCTAGGACCAAGTTTCTCAAACTAAGAATTCCTAAATAACCCCTGTCTTCAGTCATTGTTTTAACAGCCTTGGCCACTCTGACTTGACAAAGAGACATTGTCTTAGCAGAGCACCTCTAGCCTCCACAGGAAATAACTTGAATGCAAAATGTATTATTTATCTACTGCTACAGTTAAAAGAGCTTAGCAGCTTAAAACAACCAACATTTATTATCTCACACGGTTACTGTGAGTCAGGAACGTGGGAGCAGCCAAGCTGGGTGGTTCTGGACTAGAGTCTGTCGTGAGATTTCGACCAAGATGTTGCCCAGGGCTGCAGTCATCTGAAGCCCCGAGAGTCGGTTTCTAGAGAGGCTGCCCTACCCGCCCCACCACACCCAGTGCCAGCCAGTGATGCAAGAGAGAGAGCAAGGCTAAGCCTCAGGCCTTTTATGTCCTAGTCTCAGGGATCAGGCATCACTTCCACCGCTTTCTATTCATTAGAAGTGAGTCAATAGTTAGTACAGACCAACCATGCTCCAGGGAGGGGAAGTAAGCACCATGTATTGACAGGAGGAGTATCAGAAAACTGGGGGACATATTTTTAAAACACTGCTCAGACTATAAAGCTACTTTCATTTTTTAAAAAGTACATACATACACCAAGGCACAGCTTGGTATCTAACATGCCTTTACCTAAATGCAAACCAGGGCAGGAAAAAAAGGTTGAAAAAGAAAATGCTTTTCCTCAGTGTATGTGCTGAGGGCAAGCATCCTGCAAAGGCATTGCTCCACGCAGTTCCAAACACTGGTGTACGTGGGAGAGAGAACAAGTCCCCAGATGGAGAGGGAATAAAGAGAGAAGGCTAGACATTGCAAAAGGAGGGAAAGGGAATTATGTTTCCAGCCAATCTGAAAAGTCAGCCTCACTTGAGACCAGAATGGAAGACCAAAGCCAAGGTGATAAGGTCTAACGTATCTATAAATTACTCTCATCTTTTGTCAAACCTTCTAGTTAGACCCAGGTGAGAAAAATGAGCGGTGACTCAGAAAGCAAGGTTGGAGATAAGAGCTGAGTTCACCTCCGGAGGTGATGAGGGGTGCTGGTGAGAGGGAGGGGGAGGGGTTAATCACAGCTTGAAATGTGATCCACGTTGCCAGGAGAAATCTAGTAACTCCTCTAGGCCAGATGCGGGCTGCCCGGTGTATCCCCCTGCTGTTCTGGATCCATGTTGCAGGCATACTTAGCTTCTCAGTAGTCTGAAGATCGCCCCCTCAGAGAGAAAGAGGCAACTGGAAGGTAGGGATGCTTTCGAATTCATCTTACTCTGTTTATCTTTGAGAATGAACAGCTAGCGCTGAGGTCGATCCACAAGATAGCTAGGTTGTTCTTCTCCTTAAAGTCATCTTTGCTCTTGCAAAATTGCTATAAAATACTCCAATACACACCAGCTAAATAACCAGCTCCGTGAGGTGTGTAACATTCTTGTCATGTGGGAATTAACTAGCCTAAAATATGGACAAGCTAGGGAGTATATCATGGATTAAAGCATGTGGTTTCGAGTCTTTTTCTGTATTAAGAAATCCAGGTACCTAAGGACATTCCATTTGTTGGTTCAATCGCATTTCACTGCACGTTGACCCTTCCCCCGGCTCACCCTCCCCCCACCAGGCCCACCTTCTGACCCAGCAGAGGGCACTTCCCTTATGGGTGCGGATCTTGGGAAGGGATCCCAGGAATAGGGATGGGGCATGCAAGGGAGAAACGGGAAGGAAGGGAAATCAATACAAGGATCTTGAGGTCGTGGCCACCAGGTAAGGGGGAGCACTCATTTTGGGGCTCTCACCCCTCACTGGTCAGGAGCTGCAATAAACCCTTCACATTTCCAGGTCCCATGGGAAGCGTATCCGTGCAAGGACCCCGGCAGGCACCAAACAACAAGTAAGGGACTTCCTTGGTGGTCCAGTGGCTAAGACTCCGAGCTCCCAATGCAGGGGGCCCGGGTTCGATCCCTAGTCAGGGAACTAGATCCCACATGCCACAACTAAGAGTTCACATGCTGCAACTAAAGATCCCGCATGCTGCAACAAAGATCCCACATGCTGCAAGTAAAGACCTGGTGCATCCAAATAAATAAATAAATAAATAAATTTTTTTTTAAAAAAGCAAAAAACAAAAAAAAATCCCCAAGTAAGAGAAGCCTTAGGGCAGCTGAGGTGAGGCACTGTGAGGTAGCTACAGCAGTGACTCGTTGAAAAGGTGAACATGGGCTGTGAGGGAAGGCCCTAGAGGTGACCAGACAGTGACCAGACAGAAGGAAGGGATAACAATTCGGAGGCCATGACTTCTGCAGTCATGTAGCCAAAGGTGACCGGGACCTGAATTCATGCCATGTCTGTGGGGACAGAGAGAAGGGAGCCGCTGGGAGAGCCATTTCAGAGAGGGCCTCGCAGACTAGACGTGGATGAAGAGAGACAAAGGCAGTAAGACTGAGGATGATTCCCTGTGTTCTCACCTGGCTGCCTGGGCAGCAGGTAAGCCAGAGAACAGAGGAGGAGGTCGGGAAGTGAGAAGCCTGGCGAGGGCTGCAAATTGGGGAGGACGCTGAGAGCAGACCAAGGCTTAGGGGAGAGAACGCAGAGCGCCGACGACGGCCCCGCTGACGTGAGAGGCTGTAAATTACGTGTTATAAGGGCCCCCATGCTGCAGGATGTTGACAGTTTCCACAGATCGGATATAGGAGCAAGTCATGTTGACAGAAGATCTGATCCATGCTTGGGATTTCATTGGGTGGGTCTGGAAGGACAGAGTAACAAAGAAACTGAAGATATGTTAAGAGTATGAGAAACGCTAGACCATTTATTACATTCTTAGGATGGGTTCTTCTAGATGATGTCTGCAACTTTTTCATATGTTCCATATTCTTAAATTAATACATGTAATATGGTAATTTCTCCTGTCTGTGACCCGAAAAAGAAAAGTGATGTATCCAATGTTGGTGCGATTGAATATTTACGATCCCCCCCTACCCCGCGATGTTTTTTTAAATGGCCTTGGCCAGAAGTCTCTAGCTGGCTTCCCAGGCAGCAGAGATGAGCTCCTGGGTGACTTCCTCAGAAGGGCTGAAGTAATGCAAGTTTACAAGACACTTCCTTACCTGGCCGCCCACCATTGGCGCTCATCTGTCCTGGAAATGATGGGTGTATCAAAGCCGAAAGGACTGTGAGCTGCTTTCCCTACTCAGGGCTCCATTGGCAAGGCTTTGCTCCATAGCCATGTTTTGGCTTTTCTTCTTTATTATCTGAGTTTTTCCCCTCCCTTTTCCCCCTTCTTCCTGCCCTTCTCTTCCCCTGCCTTCTCCAGTCGCTGGTGCTGAAAGATGACAAGAAACTCTTGAATCCACCCCAGCACGTCCCTGGAGGTCAGCTCCTGGAGGACCACGCTGGTTTTATAAGCGCTCCAATTACCCCGAATGGAGCTGAGGTCCTGGGGCCTGCAAGGCTGTAGACGGGCCCCCTCTGCCCCGACACGTGTGTTCCCTTTCAGGCTGGGAGCCCCTGCTATGGTCCCTATGTAAGGTCACGGGGTAAGGGCACTACAGGACCTTAATCCAACTCTGCTGAAAGCTCTAGGGCTTTTGTTTTCTTTGGTTCTTTTTTTAAGGCCATCTCTGTTTATGTGAACATTATTTCATCTAGAGTGAGTTTTCAAAACCTTGGCATTTGCTTTAAAGGTAAGTCTGCTTTGAAGACTGGTGGAAATTTCAATCATATTCCTATTCATAGCCAAGGAGTGAGTGGGAACTAAAAATATCAGCATTTTGGATTTTTTGTTTTTTCCTTCTGAAGCCCTGAACAGAAATGCAGCAATTCCTCCGAGGGAGGGGGTCTGGCTCCCCGGCCCCATCGCTGGCACACGGCCTCCTCACCACTTGCACCCAGCCTTGGGGTTAGCCCCCGGCTCCAGGAGGCCCACGACTCTCCCACCAAAGCACCCAGCAGTCTTCAAGGCCGTCTTTCTAAACATGTAAAATGAAGCTTCCTAAATACATTACAAATTTAACCAGCGAGACAATTTGGCTACAGAAAAACCTCAGAGCAGTCAGGATGTTCAGGGTATTAAAAGCCAAATTAGCTGACAACTATCATCTCCATCGCATGTGACATCAAGCAGCTCTAAAAGTTATTAGCAAGGCGTTGTGGCCAGAGAGAGCTCCGTGATGCTTTCAAGCCCACATTCATTACTCATTGGCTGGTTCTGCCGTTGCCCTTACAGGGCGATCATAGTCTCTAGGCGTGAGCAAGCCAAGCAAGTGTAGGGTTGCAGATATTTTACTTGAAAGGTGATTCTATCACAGACGCTGATTTACCACTGATGGCTTCTTGTGAGTCCAGCTTTCTAAGAGAGGAGTGGTTCCTTTAAAAGAAAAAAAAAAAAAAAAATCTCCGAAATCTGTCAACATTTTTTTAAAACCAGATCTGTCTTTTGGAATTAGATTTAAATTAAGACAAGATGACTCAGTCTGTCAATGCCTCATTAAAAACAGAGATACCTTAAGAAGGCCAGAAGTTTGGACGTTAAGAGGTTGGACACAGATCGTTCTTCCATTTCTGGAGCTCTGCTCTCCCCAAGACAAAGGCATCTGGCGAAGTTCTCTATTTCTTGCCCAAAAGGGTCAAGTTGCCTCTTGGCAGTGCGGGTACACATTCTGATTGACAGGCTGAGTTAACAGTCCGTAGCCAAGGTAATAATCATTGGGTAGGACCATATCAAAGCTAATTATTAAAGTTAATTAACAGGAAGTTTAATGAACTTATCAGCTATCCAACGGTGGAGAAACTGCCAGAGGTCACTTCGGAACTAGTCAGTCCTCTGCTGTTTTATTTTAGGTTAAGGACAAAGCAAGAAAATATTTACCAATGATACAGAACAAAAGGAAAAATTGCTAAAGATCAGAGACACCATGGTAACACTCTATTCTGAATGCTGCGCTGCGGCCAGAAGACAAGCGCTGAGGGTAACAATTTCTGGTAAATTGTATTAGATAATGCTTGTCACGGAGATACAAGCAAATGAGCCATTGTTTCCTTACTATGAACTGATCACTTCCTTCCATTTAAAATCTGAGGGAAAGAAACTCATCCACATGAAAACAAGTCGCTTTTTGGATCAATTGCCTAAGAGTTTTTGTCGACACAGAAGACATGATGCCCGGTTGAAATGAGAGCGGCTGATGATCATAGTAGGCGCTCCCCACTCACCTTTGTGTCTATCCATCCCCACCCAGGCCTGTCTTTATGACTAGATTCATCCTTACTTTGTGGCCGGAAAAAATTAGTGGTGATGGAATACATAAATACCACCTGTAGGTTACTGCCTATTTGACATCGGGTAAGTTCATCCAGATCCACAGAGGAAAGGACATGGGTTTGAGGTCAGACTGATACAGACTCAATACCTGGCTCTGCTACCTACTAGCTGTGTTACTCAGGCAAGCCCCTGGGGCCTTCTGGACCTACCTTGAAACGTAGTTGTACGAAATAGCGGTGATAGCGTTGATTGACCTCACACTGTTTGGCATTGAGTAGGAGCTCTGTAAATCATATTATGTTTAAGTAACAAAGAGCAGAGGGCCCACTGATTTACTAATTCCTTTATTTGTATATAATTATGGAGCACATTCTTACGTTCTAGGTCCTGAAGGAGCAGCCCAAGGTTATCTGGGATTAGACTCTCACGATGACCCCTCTGGACCCTGGGGAAGTGTTTGGGTCATTCCACCCTGCCCAGGATCTTATTCCATTGAGTTGCTATAGAGTAGTGGTTCTCAAACTTTTGATCTCATGGCCCCTTACAACTCTTAAAAATTACTGAGGACTCTGTATTAGTTTTCTTATTTCTGCTGTAACAAATTGCCACAAATTTAGCAGTATAAAACAGTGACATTTTATTACCTTACAGTTTTGAAGGTCGGAAGTCCAAAATCAGTCTACTGGGTTAAAGGTAAGATGTCAACAATGCTGATTCCTTCTGGAGGCTCTGAGGAGAGAATCTGTTTCCTTGTTTCTTGTAGCTTCTTTTTTTTTTTTTTTTTTAAATGTATTTATTTATTTATTTATTTTTGGCTGCATTGGGTCTTCGTTTCTCTGCGAGGGCTTTCTCTAGTTGCGGCAAGTGGGGGCCACTCTTCATCGCGGTGCGCGTGCCTCTCACTGTCGCGGTCTCTCTTGCTGCGGAGCACAGGCTCCAGACGCGCAGGCTCAGTAGTTGTGGCTCACGGGCCCAGTTGCTCCACGGCATGTGGGATCTTCCCAGACCAGGGCTCGAACCCGTGTGCCCTGCATTGGCAGGCGGATTCTCAACCACTGCGCCACCAGGGAAGCCCTCTTGTAGCTTCTTGAAGCCACTTACATTCCTTGACTCACGATCCCTTCCTCACATGGCTCATCTCTGTATCTGTCATCATCTGCTACTGCTCCCTCTGAGCATCTCTCTTCTGTAAGGACCTATGTGATTACATCAGCCCCATCCAGCTAATCCAGGTTAATCTCCATCTCAAGATTCTTGATTTTCATCACATTTGTAAAGTTCTCTTTGCCATATAAAGTAACATTTACAGGTTCTGGGGATTAGGATGTGAACAACTTTTTAAATTGTATTTTCTTAATTGAAGTATACTTGATGTACATTATTATGTTAGTTTCAGTTGTACAACATAGTGAGTCAACATTTAAATACATTATGAAATGATCACCATGATGAGTCTAGTAACCTTCTGAGGATGTGGATAAGTTTAGGGGGCCACAGTTCAGCCTACCATAGATCCCAAAGAGGTTTTGTTTATGTGGATTATATCTATCAGTGTCTGCCATGTTAGGAATTAAAACAGATTTAAACAGTGTTTATCTATGAATCCACTAAGAAATAACAATAACAAACCCACTATAGACTAACATAAATGACATATTTTAATGAAAAATAATTTCATTTTCCAAAACAAAACAAAAAGGCAGTAAGAAGAGTGGCATTATATCACATTTTTACAAATCTCTTTAATGTCCAGATTAATAAAAGATAGCTGGATTCTCATATCTGTTGTGATATTTTTTGGTTGATGTATATAAAGAAAATCAATCCTCATAGAGATATGTAGTTGGAAAAAGAAGAAATATTTTAATAACCTTGTCATATAATTATGGATATTCTTCTTTGATACTACACCAAAACTCAACAAGAGGTAGTATCTTAAAAGTTAGTTGCAATGTGGAATACGAAAACATATCCATGAACTTTTCCTACTCTGTTATAGTAAACCCATTAGTCTACTTTGAATCCACTTTGAATGACTCTTTTATCCATGCATGATTTTAGAACATTGTATTATAACACTGGTCATTGGAAAATATTGGTTCACTAGATTATGCTGATCTTCTACATATGGACACATTTCATTACACAATATTTAAAAATTAGCCATTGTTATCACCATGAGTTTATCAGAAAAGTCTTTAAGAATTGGGAAGTTGTCAACAGGTTTTCTAAAATTCTAACTTTTCTAATTTTTGCTGGAAAACCCAAAAGTTGTCTCTGGCAACAAATATTGTCAGTTGTTTACCTTGAAGTGACAGGCTCACGTAGTTCATTTTGGAAAAAAAATGTTTGCCTAATACCTGGGTCTGAATAGCCATAGTTAGTCAGTTCTTCTTTCAAATAAAAAATGATAATCCATGGGTGGGGGGTTGGGGAGGGAGGAGGGGAGTGGCTAGTTAACTTACAACTTAAATAATCACACAAGTGTTTTTTCCTTGAGAAAATCATCATAATTTGATATGCAACCAAGGGTTTATGCATACGTCCCACTTTGTCACACAACCTATTAAATAGGCAAATACTCAAAAAGAGTTGGGAATGAATAAAAGTCATAATTTTTATTACTTCATCAAGAACATTCTTAAATGGAAATGGCCTTGGTTTTATAGTGGTTTTTAATGTTTGTTTATTTTACTGTGAGTTCCTGGCAGTTTGGTCCCACTACCTTGATTGGTGCTAAGGAATTAGCAGTTTTACCCACAATTGTCTTTGCAGCATCACAGTAAATGTCCAGAAGAAACAAAGGCAAACACATTAGTCTTATTATTTTGATGTCTACAGACTCCCTGAAAGGTTTCCTCTATTCCAAGAAAGCGTTTGCTCTCTGGGGCTGCCTCTGCGATATCTACCAATCAAAAAGGCTCCAGATAATTTCTACTTGATTCCCTGTATCTTGTGGTATTGGATTCTGCAGGGCAGCAGTTTCTCACAGTGGGATAGGCAGACCCCTGGGAATTCCCAAGGCCAGTCAAATAGACATAGAATAGACATAGCCTTGGTGATTAAAAGGTCATTCAAATAATATGTGCCAATGACACTGATAGTTTCTGTTGATTTTGTCTTGTCCTTAAGTCTTTAGGCCAGTTCTTATTTTCACTGTGAAGGCAGCGTCAGCAAGGTTTGGAATTTGAGTTGGCTGGAGGGCAGAATATGTTCAGAACCTTCTTGCAGCTATTTCTTAAATAGGAATAACCTACATAATGCAATCCATCTTGGAGACATTCTGGTTTGTAGTCCCAGAATCACACTGAATCTCATGCCAGGAGGCCTCACTTACTTTGATTGCTAAGGAGGAAAAAATAGATCATTAAATAGCAGGGAAGACCAGAATGATTTCTAAAAATAACTACTAATTAGATACACTTTTTTAAAACAAATGCTTAGTTCCTTGTTTTTCCCTTCAATGTTAATTTATGGCATTCCTGCCTGTTATTAATAAACCCTTCTTACCAGTGTTGGTAACTTTGTACTTTATAAACACTTTTAGATACGTTATCTCATGTGATTCTTACTATAAATCTAAAAGGAACACCTAGTTTAGAGATTAATCAAAAAAAAAAAATGGAATGTTCAGGAAAGTTAAGTGACTTAACCAAGTACCCTCTCTTAGTTTTCTATTGTTGTGTAACAAATTACTGCAAATTAGCGGCTTACAACAACACAGATTTACTATATCAAAGTGTCTATGTGTCAGGCACAAGTTGGCTGGGTCCTCTGCTCTGAAATCAAGGTGCTGGTGGAGGCCGTGATCTCATGTGAAGCTTGGGGTTCTCTTCCAATATCACATAGTTGCTAGAAGAATTCGGTTCCTTACAGTTGTAGGACTGAGGTTCCTCTTTTCTTGCTCGCTGGTAATCAGGGGTCAGTCTCAGATCCTAGAGGCCTTCCTCTCACAGCATGGCACCTTACTTCTTCAAATCCAGCAGGAGACTCTCTCTCCAGTCTGAGCTTTCTTCCATGGCTCCCAGCCCAGTGCTCAGCCAGAGAGCAAGCAAGTGGTCAAAGAATGAATAAGTGAGTATTTGTGCCAGTTCAGAATCTACCATCTTCTATTCATTTCCTTCTTGCAACCCAACATCATTTCACATGAATGCTCTAAAATCTTTTGTGTTGGTCTTTAATGATCTGGGTATTGATCGTAGATAACATTGATGTTACATTAAATCTCTTAACCATGTGAAAGTCATTTTCCTATTTGGGGGCTAGCAGGGAGACATGAGCAGAATTGCTGAGTCATGTTGTCAACCAAGAATCTTGGTTTCAACTTGGACTCTTCTGGTTTATAATGAGAACAGCTATAATTTCTCAAGGGCCTAACACAGGCCAGGTAACTGATAGATAGGTAGGTAGGTAGATAGATAGATAGATAGATAGATAGATAGATAGATAGATAGATAGATAGATAGATAAATAGATAGATGGTAGCCTGGCATACACGCACACAACACATGCATACATACACATTATACTCTTTGTATGTGTGTGTGTGTCTGTCTGTGGTGGAGGGATTACAGATTATTTTTATTCTTTTTCATTTCCTGATGCTTTTCTGTCATACATATATATTCTTTTTTATTGAAGTATAGTTGATTTATAATATTGTGTTAGTTTCAGGGGCACAGAAAAGTGATTTGGTTATACATATGTATATATCTATGTTCTTTTCTTCGATTCTTTTCCATTATAGTTTCCATTATAGTTATAGTTTATAGTTTAATCTGAACAATGAATCTGCAGTATTGGTAAGACCATCATTACGTCCATAATATAGATAAGAACTGAGACTCAGAAGTTAAGGAACTTATGCAGAGTCGATGTTGGTAAGTGGCAAAGCAGGCTTCAAGCCCAGGTGCTCTTCACCTTTCCACACAGACTTCCTGTCTACTGCTGTCCGCTCTTCAGGGTTTCTCTGCCACTGAGCCATCTGCCTTTTTTACCAGGAATCACCGCTAGCCCCTATGGCACCTTTGTATGAATTAGAAAAAGGCATCCCTTCATCAAGATACTTTGCTGCATTCTGCCAGAAATGTGTTGCAATAAATACAGAAGTATTCTATGTCCATGATGTTCATGATGGTGCTCCCTAGGTTGTTCAGTGTTCAACCTACACAACTGTGTGGGGCTGCCCTGGGGAGGAACAGCAAATGATCATGGAGAGTCTGATTCAAGTTTTCATATGATTAGTCTGTACTGCTGAGTCTTGGTGCCCAGAGGACTCTTGTTTTTTTGTGGGAGTTTGGTGGGTTTTATGTCTCCCTAATTTGATCAATACCTGCTTATGGATGACTCAAGAAGGAGAGAATGGCTTTTTATTTCTCTTGGCTTCCATTCCTCTGTCTGTGAACTCAGTTTTCAGGAGTAGCAAATGTGACCTTACTTTTCCCAGAAATGCAGTGGTTCTGAGATTATAAACCTCACGCAAATGTGGAAGGAAGCATATGCTGGCCCCACTGGCAGAGTTGGGAGCAGCAGAAGCAGTAACCAATGTAGACAAGCCATCCTTCAATGTTTGCTCTTGATCTGGAGACCACGTTATTCCCTTTTTCTTCTGCAAACTGGAAAGAAAAAATGTAGGGAAAACAGGTTCATTAGAACATCCTTCCAATGAATCAAACACATATTTGTGCCCAAGGCAGTGCATTAGGAGGGGCCTGAGCAGAGAGGGGAGGTGTGGTGTTAAAAACCGACAGTCACCTGGGGGCTAGAAGGGTCCAGGGAGGCATAATTCCCACACTGCTGCCTGTTTTAGTAATTAACAGTGTTTCTCGATTTTTCTTTTGTTGGATGTGGGTTTTTCTGCTGGAGGAAAGAAATTACTTCCGAGCAGAATGAATCATTAAAGTTAACTGTAGGTCATGTGGAAGGAGGCATTTGGGCTCTGACAGCCAGATGATCACCAGCCACCAGACGTTACTTAGTCTCTGTGATCCTCAGTTTTCTCCTCTGTGAAATGGGAAAGGTTACTGGTACCTACTTCACAGGGTTGTTGAAAGAACCTGGTGAGAAAATTAACATAAAGCATTTATTTATCTAAGTGCCTGGCATTGAGCAAGCACTCAGTAAACAGAAGTGATTATTATTAACGTAACAGTAATATGTAACATATTAACATAATACCTACCTTTCTGGAGGGTGACAAGGCATTTCTCCCCCAATCTTGCTCTATTTAGCAAAGCTCCCACCAAAGCTTAGCACTTCACACCTTGAAAGAAATTCTGCAGGAATAAGAAAGTGCGGAGCAGAATTAATTCTGTGACATCAACCTGTGTGCACTCTTGCTCCACCCACACACCTGTGTCCTCCAGCTCTGCGGCCCTGGATGGTGGCAGTAATTTTAGCAGAACCCAGTCTGCTGAACCTAAGAGATAAAGAAGAAGTCACTATTCTGGTGCAACTATCATAAAAACAGAGAGTTTCAATAAAGACTTTTATATTACTAAAACTGTGCAGATTTCTTTGGACCTGGCAGCCAGCTTCTCCCACCTGCCCACTCCTACACTTCTGCTGTCAGACCTAGATTTAGACCCAGGGCGGGGCACTCAGGGAAGAAGGGGAACTCAGGAGTCTGGATTCAGCCAGGGAAAGGTGAGGCTGGGCTCAGATCTGATCCCACCCCTGCTTCCATCCCCCTTTACCTCTCCGGTCCAGGGAAACCAGTCCTCAGCAAAAAGAAAAGCTATAGGTTGGCATTTTTAAAATTGAATTTAAAGTCCAATGTGATAATAAGTATAGTATACAAATGGCTGTATGTTCAGGTAGAATAGAAATGAGGGATAGGAAAAAAGGGGAGGCTGAAGGCAGAGGACGCTCTGACAACTGAGTAACAATGGCCTTTACAAGGTCCAGAGCTGCCCCACGTGGCTGTGCAGGCTGTGTGGTGTGCGACCTCAACGCCTGTACATGACGATCCTGAAGGAGTCGGAAAGCCCCTCCTCTTGACAAACGGCAAAGGCACACCCAACTGTGCTGTCCTTGAACTTGCCCAGGCCCCTCTCCCAAGCTGCTCTGATCAGATTGCAGGGGTCCCTGTGAGCCGCACAGAGTTGAAAATTTGTGTTTGAGGATGGTGCTAAACAGTAGACAGTGTTGGAGACCGCCAGAGTATCTTTGTTCTGTTGAGTCCTGTTTTCCTATCGGCAGCTGGTCACTTTGGCGCGGGATCCTGGGGGGGCGTGGCGGGCGTGGAGTGCGCTGGCTACGTGTACCACAGAAGGTCACTGGTTTGTGTTCTCGGTGAAATAAAGCCCTGGGCCTCAACCAGCTCATCTTCTTCAGGTTTCCTCCGCCTGACAGCAGGACTGGGGGGGTACACTGCGTTTCTCTGTCTAGTAGATGAGACACAGTCTAGAGTCAGGAGCTAAGGGACACATGTTTGTAAAAACTCAGGGCTGGGGCCAAGTAAATGTCCGGGCCCAACATCACTCCCAGGGTGACTCTCCCACTATTTTCCAAGGAACCTGCCTTTCTCTGTGGAGGAGGTAAGGATGGAGAGGTACCATCTGTTGCCTGTCTCCCACGGCTGTGCCTTTAGCCAACAGCAAGCAAAATGGTGGCAAATGCACCAGCAATCACTATGCCATTATTGCCAATGGCCTTCAAGAGAGGGCTGGGGGGTTCCCTTTCTTCTAGGGTCTGAAGTGGGACAACAGAGGAAAAGCATCTCATGGTGCCAGAATAGGAGAAAATGTCTCAAGCTACTTTCATATATTATGTTACATCCTATCCCATCTTTATATCCCATCAAATGACACACGTGATGGTATCATACATGATAAGTGTATGGTATGATCTGATTTTTTTCAAGGGAGAAACAAGTTATTTGAAGTTTGAATAAACCTCTTAGGAAATTCCAGTCCGTAGTTTTTTTGTTTTGATTTGGGTTTTTTTTTTTTTCCTCTTTCTTTGGTAGTTTGATCTTGAAGTTAATAGCAAAAGGATGTTGTAAAGACTTCTACAGAGATGTGAAAGACGAGAAAATGAGGGATGCTTTCTGGGTCAGGCTGAGTTTGTTCTGAAAATGGAGTCCATGTGAAGTTTGATGACTGGGATAATGAGGCAGAGAGATGCAAGGGGTCAACAGCATGGAAGAGAGTTTGGGGGCTTGGTGATGGGGTAAGGAAAATAGGAATGGTGCTCCACAGGAAGCAGGGAGAGAGGGAAGAAGAGAGGTTGCTAGGCAACTTCCCGGGGCCGAAGAGAGAAATCTTGAGGGAGGAGGCACTTTCAAAAGTGCTGCTTTGTGCCGTGGGTGGCTATATCTGTCCGGAACAAACAGACCCGAGAGGCTGGTCACACCTAGTTGGCAGCCGGCTGTTCATCCCGAGCTGCTTCCTGCAATAATAAACATTCGGGAAGAGTCAAGGGCACAGAGCTCCAGGAGGAGCGCGGCAAACAGTCTGAATGGCAGCCGGGGTGCAATACAGAGATGAAAGCTGTTTATTCTACAGTTTGTGCCACGGAGGAGATAATGGCATGGCCCACTGGTGGCAAGGGTTGTGGTTAAAAATCCATTCACTGAGTGCCAACTAGATACTGTGTTACTTGCTGGGAGGAAACAAAGGTAAACCAGACATGATCCTTGTCCTGTAGGCAGCTCCCCATCTGGTGGAGATACGTGTGTTGCTAATTAGCTACAGTTACAGGATATAAAACAAAGCCTAATCGTTGAGAGGATGAACTCTGGAGTAGAGTTCGAGTCCCAGTCTGAATCACGCTAGCTGCGCCCTTGCAGAAGTTGCTTATTCCCTCATCCGTAAAACACAAATGATGAGAGTACCTATGTCACAGGGTTGCTATGAGAACGGAACATGTTGACAATTGAGAGGTGCTGAGGAGAATGTGGAGCAAACAGTAAGGTTCGTTAAATAAGTTCTGGATAGAGGTGCGGAAGCCAAGTGCAGTATGGAATGTGGCATAAGTCCCTTTCGATACACACATACTTGTATAAAGGTGGCGC
Organism: Balaenoptera physalus; assembly: GCF_965194825.1. Taxonomy (NCBI): domain Eukaryota; kingdom Metazoa; phylum Chordata; class Mammalia; order Artiodactyla; family Balaenopteridae; genus Balaenoptera; species Balaenoptera physalus. The sequence goes on along the minus strand of NC_138884.1, from coordinate 37,378,397 downwards.
CCACCTTAGGTCCACCCGTGATGCTGGGACCCATCTACTTCCCAACTGCTCTATTAGATGGTTCTTTAATTATCCTATGAATGTTGTACACCATTGTAAGACACCTTCTCTGGGTGAAGGGATAAGGTCTTTCAAACTCAGATCCACAGCATAAGGGAGAGCTGAGTTGCAAATCTTGCCTTTTCTGTCCCCTGGAATGAGAACAAGCACACGTCAATCACAGTGCATCCCCTTTGCCATCAGGAGGGCTCCCCAGTCTGCACGGGGGCCACTTCCCTTCCCTCTCCATCTACAGAACCCCGACCTTCACTGCCCAGCTAGGCTGCCTCTAGCTTTCCCTAGAAATTTCAGTGTGTCTGGAATGCACACATTGGAAGCCTGGTATCTCCAACCTCCCTGGCCAGGTAAGCCTGCTGTCTGCTGAGTAAAAATAATGGAGACCTGCAGAGCAGCACATGATGTTCTTCATTGTTCCAGCTCTGTCCCCTGCAAGGCATTCGTGACACTTGGCTGGCAGGACCCAGAGTCAGCCAACTGCCCCAGACAAAGGTGACTCCAGAATGTCAGCTGTACAGCACACAGGGTATTTATGGCACAAACACTTTGCAGAAGAAAGAGAGAGGGGCAAAATGTCATAAAAGAGGAGGAGGAAAAGTCCTGAAAACCCATTTTCTCTGCAGGCCCCGGACTGCCTACCCACCGCCCCCATGATCAGTCTATGGAAAGTCCCAGTTTTCTGCTCCAAAGGAGCTGTTTCGGTCAATTCAGATAAAGGTTGAGATTCAGAGTTCTCTCACCGATCCCACGCCTGAGGGCATTTGACTGGGGATGTGTAGAAATCTCTCTTTAAATGCCTCCCTGCCGTGGTAAGCCATAATTTTTGTGTCTAAGTACCACGGCCTCTTTGGGGAGCTAGTGAAATGTCACCCTCTCTTCCTGTGCACAGACTCTCTTTAGGCCCCAGGTGGCCCTGCTGGCCTTCCCCGCCCTCACCCATCTGCTTGGCTGGCCTGGGGCCCACTGACACACTGGTTTGACCCTTGACCTCAGGCACACATCCAAGGCCACATGGGCTTGGACGGCAGGTCTGAGGAACGCCAGAGGCACCATCTGTCCTGCAAGAAGACCATCTCTGCGTCTGTCCTCAAGCACTGGCTCCATACTTTCATCACAGCTGGTAGCTGTTATTTGCCACAATAAAAGATACTGGAACAGTCAGGCCAGGAGGACGTGTGATTCAGGGACAATTTGAAATGTGAGCTAGAAGTTTCTAGGCACAGGAGGATCTCTCAAAAAATCTGATAGCAACAAAATAAAAGAAAGGAAATTAGAAAATTACTCAAGAATAAGGAAGTACCAAGACACTTAGAAAAACCCAGAGATTCCTAAACCTTGGGGAATAAGTCAGCAAAGGGTTTTGTCAGATATCAAAACCACTCAAAAGGATTTTAAAACCTTCTTCGTGCATGATTTGCCTTGAGGCCAAATGCCCCGCCTTTGGTCATCTCAGAACATGTCCAGGATTCTCCTAGAGAAATCGGAAACTCCAGTATCTCAGGCAATATTTGGATGTCACGGAAGGGAAGTGACCACCCTCCAGAAATAATACCACTGCTTACCCAACCCCTGGGGTGAGAGGGTGGAGGGAATTGGAAGTTATTGGCTGAAAAGCCAGTTTCAAAACAATACCTAACTTGTATTGAATGAGTTTATGGGACAAGACTGGCTACCGGAAGAAAGTACCTTGGTTCCTTCCTATATGTGCCCCCTTAGAGCCCCCTGTGGCCTTGGTCCTCCCCACCCTGAGTGACACCCCAAGCAGACCTCATAGCTTTTCCCAGATCCAAACAGGCCAGACCAATGCAACCTCTTACCCATCTTCTTATTGTCTATTTTTCTTGTGTTTGTTTAAAGTTCCTCCCTTTTCCACCACTTGGGCCTGCCTTAGGGTGGGATTTTATCGGGGATGGGGAGAGAGGAAGAGCCTTGAGCCTCTTAGTTGGGAGGGAGGAGGCCTTCTCTCTCCTTAACTTCGCCTCCAACTCACAGCATCTAGTTCAAGACCCTCAGGCTTGAAATCAGGGCAGAAAGGATTAGAGGAGAAAGTCTGACAGACCAGCACGAATGTAATCTAGTCTTGGGGTTCCCTGGGAATAGATAGCACAGTGGGGAAATTAAAGCACAAAGATGGTACCTCACTTGCCCATAGTTAGAAAATGGTGAGTGTGGATTTGAACCTGGGCAACCCAGCTCTGAAGACTCCATTCCCCAGGACTTGGATGAAGCCTCATGTTGCCCCTTAACACCTGGCCCAGCATCAGGCAGTCCCTACCTCACACAGAACACCCCCGCCAGAGCTGCCTCACTGTGTCCGTGGTCCTCTCGGCCAGGGTCCCTTCCAAGATGATTCCAGTGGGATTTCTCCAGTCAAACTTGCACTCAGGACAACACAACTCCGAGCGTTTGGCTCCTGTCCAGCCACCCTGTTGCCAGCCAGCTCCTCGGGCAGTCTTCCAGCCTTGAGATCCCCTGACATCTCAGGGAAGGAAGCAGACGCATTTGTCCCCACAAGTCCGAGGATACATGTCCAGCTCTCTGAAAGGTACCCTTGGCTCCCTTGGCTTCACGTGAGGGCAACTCCCAGCATTGATAACTCTCTCCAAAGAAATTCTCTCCCTCTGGTTTTTGCCTCTTTCAAGGATATTTTTTCATATACCCCAAGGTGGGCTGTGAACTGAGAGTCAAAATCTACTTCACCATCTCTTTGCATTTCTTCGATGGGAGATCTGACATCTACTGTTCTCAGGCTTTTGGGGTCCTGGCCAAAACTGAAAACTCAGAAGAACATAAAAACCTGCATTTGACCTCTTATTATACATGTTAGAGGTAATATGCTCTAAAGCATAACTCTGTCCTCCAGAAAAAGAAAAACAGAATAAAGGAAGGAAGGATGCAAGAGAGGGACAAAAAGAAAGAGAAAGACAGAGGCAGAAAGAAGGAAAGAGAACGTGAAAGTGAAAGAAAAAAGATGGAGGAGAAAGAGAGAGAGAAGGACCAGATTGCGCACTGACATCATTAGGGTAACACGTGACACGAAGCCCTCTGAGCACGTAATACATCACAGCTTATGAGGCTCTTTGTGGAATCTTCTAACAACAGCCGTTAAAGAAAGATGTTATTGTCACTGTTTTACAGATGAGGAAATGACGAGAACCTCAGGGCAGCCTGACTTTCAGAGGTGCCCACAAATGCGGGGGGCAGCCTTCTACCAGGTTGCTCTTATTCTGCAATTAACACGCATTTGAAGCCTCGTCTTACATGGCACCGAGGCTCCTGCACCCCCTGGTTCTCCCTCTATCTGTCTGGCCACTTCTTCTCAATCTTCTTTGCTGGTTTCCCCTCAACCTCGCAGCCTCTAAACACCTCTAAGCTCAGGCCTCAGGCCTCTCTGCTTTCCTATCTCCACTCACCCTCAGGACGATCTCATCGGGACCGGTGGCTTTAAATATGATCTACCTGCTGGTGATTCCCATGCTTAACATCTCTAGTCCAGATCTCTCCACCTACTAACCTACTCACCATCTCAAACGTTAGATGTCCAAAGCTGAGTTCTTACCATCCTGCCCTGAACCTAGTTCTTTTCACAGACGTCCTCACGTCAGTAAACGGCAAGTCCATTCTGCTCGTTGCCCAGAACAGGAACCCTGAAAGCATCTTTGACTCCACTCTTTCTCTCCTGTCCTACATGTCCAATGCATCAGGAGGTACTTTTGGCGTGGTGTCTTCAAAGCATATCCAGAATTCAACCACCTCTCAGCACCTGCACTGCTACGTCTCTGTCCAAGTCACCATCCCCTTGCACCTGGTCGTGCACCTTGCACACATGTCATGGCCCCTTGGCCAGTTGCCCTGCTTGTACCCTGGCTTCTGGAGTCTACCCTGTACACAACAGTCTTACAGTCTGCTCCTTCTGAAATGTTAGGCAGAGCATGCCAGAACACTGCAGGAAGCACCTCCCCACCCTCACACGCACACCCAGTGGTTTGCATCATACTGGGAGGAAAACCCCAAACCCTCCTAAGACCTATAGCCCTGCATGAGCTGACCAGCAGGAGCTCCCCAACCTCCTCTCCTTCCATTTCCTTTCCCCTCATACCACTGCAGCTGCCCTGGACTCTACCACCCCCTCCATGCCCTTGAGCATGCCAGGCATGCCCCCACCTGACAGCCTTTGCATTCCCTTTCCCTGCCTGAAATGCTCTCCTCCCACATAATCACATAGCTTCAGCCTTCACTTAAATGTCACCTTCTTGATGGGCCACCCGTCCCTGGCCACTCTGTCTGTATCAGACATCCTCCACACAGCACCCACCGGCGGTCCAGTTCTTCTCCCTTCCTCCCTTCAGACAGAATTCTTAGGGGGCCTCTCAGAAGTCAGTCCCGGGAGATGCCGGGATCAGTTGCACTTGATACCAAGCAGTGGCTACCATGGAACCTGCATGGATTCTTGCACTGATTCTCCTGCCCTTCCTGCCTCATTACTCCTGTCTCTCACGCTTGCTTCCCTGGAATTTTCTTGCCAGTAAAGTAAAAGCACTAGCTTGTCTGCTATATCTGTGAGTTTGTTTCTGGTTTTGTAATATTCATTCATTTTATTTTTCAGATTCCACATATAAATGATAACATAATGTATTTGTCTTTCTCTGTCTGACTTATTTCACTTAGTATGATAATCTCTAGGTCCATCCATGTTGCTGCAAATGGCAAAATTTTATTCTTTTTTATGGCAGAGTAGTATTCCATTATATATATATATATATATATATATATCTCACATCTTCTTTATCCATGTATCTGTCAATGGACATTTCATTGTTACCAGTGTGGAAAGGGAAGAGGAAGAGGGAGGGGTAAATATGGCTAGAGGGTTAAGAGGTCCAAACTACTATGTATAAAATAAATAAGCTACAAGGATATATTGTGCAGCACAGGGCATATAGCCAGTAGTTTATAATCACTTTAAGTGGAGTATGATCTATAAAAATATTGAGTCACTCTGTTGTACACCTGAAACTAATATAATATCATAAACCAACTATAAATCAATCAATTAATTAACTAATTAATTAATTAAAAGTAAAAGCACATGAGCTTTAGTTTGAAGCACTGTGTTCTTTGAAACTCACTTTCTAAAATTGTAAGCCTGCTGCCAACACACATCACACACACACACACATACCTTCCTATCCTTTTCACTTCTTTATTTTTCATCTCAGCACCTATCACCATATACTATACCATATATATTTACTGATTTCTTTTGTTTACTGTCTTTCTCCTTACTAGAATATAATCACTATGATTTTTTTCTATTTTGTTTACTGTTGCATCACAAGAATATAAAATATAGTAGGTGCTCAATAAATATTTGTTGAATGAATGAGTATGAAAAGGAGCTTGATCTAAAGAACTGAGAGGAAGCAACTCCCTAAAGGTAGAGACCAGAGACAATGCTGTGCAGATCCAGGCCTGCTGGGAAAGACTTGGAGCTCAGTAACTGGCTGGTCATTCCATGTCTTAGTGGGTAGACAGGTGTAGGGGGCCCTACAATAAAGCGACACTCGATTCACTCATGGCTTATGTCTATGAAACTGAATAAACTAGCTTCATGCATCTTGAAAGAAATAAGTTTTGCTGTTGTCGTTGTTGATATTTTCCAAATGTTTAATGTAGATCTAATTTGTGTTGTTTCACATTTGGCAGTAAAGTGTGCTGTGACTTTAGATGACATCTTTGCTACTATATATATATTTTTAATCCTAGTGGTTCTGTAATATTACAGTTACGTTTTACCCAGAAAATCACCTTTCCTGAGAAGAAAATGCTAAAACCATATCAAATGGTTTAGAGATTCCAGGCTGATATAAATAAATTCTCAATAGGAAAATTCACTGCACACTTGGTCTTTGTGGGATTAGGAGGAGTTATCCTGCCTTTCACATCCTCTGCCAAGGCAAACAGTGGTATCTTTATGATCAGTTTGGAAATCAGCCATATCAAGAGGCTTTTGCAGCAGTCAAGCAACATTTATTTGAAATCCAGACTGCCTACGAAGTATCTAAAAGTACTCATCTACTGGAAACAAGATCAATACAGAATAATAACATATTGTGAGTGGCTCTGAATCTGGAGAGCCCTTTATTTTATTGTGGGTACGGTACACCGCACCAGTAAAGTTTCTAATGAGAGAAATAGTGCATTTCAGAAGAAACAAATTTGTTATGGCGAAGATTTCAAATTGTTATAGCAGAAGAATCTACAGAATAGTATGTCTAGATTTCAGCAAGACATTTGACTAAGTCAGCCATGATATCTCCTAATGGACAACGTGGAGAAATAAGAACCTTCCTTATATGGCTAGAGCGAGGGTGACATAGAGAAAAACTAATTATCGTTATTATATATTATTATATAATTCAATTCCTGGTGCAGAATAGCTATTCCATAAGGGTCATTATTATTGGTATCTTTATATTAGCTACCAATAGTGAAGACTTATCATGTGTAACTGAAGACTTATCATGTGTAAGATGAGTTAAATGCATCCAGAATCATCTAGAGGATAGAAGGGGGGCTTGCCAGTCCCCAGCTGAGGGGCTAAGCCAAGGTGCAGGATTTGGGGGAAGTCTGAGGCTAGAACCCTCCAGCACTAGTCGGTGGAATCAGTCTCAGGGAGATGAGGCCTGGGACAAGAACAGGTGAGAGCTCCTGGTCCAAAAACACTCAAGTAAAAAGCAGCTCAGTGGTCACCTGGAGACAGGCGGTGGGAGGGAGGGATGACTAAGGGGCACAGGAAAACTTGGGGGACTGATGGATATGTTCACTATTTTTACTGTGGTGATGGTTTCATGGCTGTGAGTGTGTGTCAAAACCCATCAAAATATACACTTTTCTTATGGGCAGTTTATTTTACATCACTTAAGCACCTCAATGAAGGTGGAGAGGAGAGGATAAGAGAGGAGAGAAAAGGAAAAGAAGAAAGAAAGAATAAATTAAGTCATGTCGGAGATATCAAAGTACCAATAGCTAGCATTGAGTCAGGCACCTGGAAGTCAGTGATCAATTCCAATGTGAGGCTGGAGTTGCCAGAGCTAAATTCAAATGGAAAAGTGCAGACATGACCGGATGCTCTGATGTAAGGTCAAGAACTGAGGGAGACATTATTGGGGGAGCAAGATGGGTGTGTCTCTAATAGCGGGGATACAGCTTGATGCTCTTGCCTTGCGGGTTGCTCCATGCCCCCAAAACTTAAAGGGGACTACGGTCAGATCCAGGCAGTGAAACTTACTGGGCACCATTTTCAAATGCAGGAAGGAACGGCTGTCTTGGGAGGTGGTGAGCTCCAGTCACTGGCAGTGTTGAAATGAATGGGGGCTAATCAAACCTTGCTGCCTAATTGCTTAGGAAACTTGTTAAAATGTTCCCCTCTCCACTCTCACTCCTGTCCCAGAACTACTGAATCAGAATCTCCACAGTGGCAACTGACATCTGTATTTTTTTCAACTTCCCAGGTGATTCTGAGGCAGCCTGTGGTTGGCATTTGCTGCTATAGAATTGGACTCAATTAATTATCTCTACAGTTCCTTCTAATTCTAAGTTTCTATGATTCAATGAACACCCTGGACATATGAAATTATTCTTTGAGTGTGACACAAGGCTTCTGGGACAGACTCCCCCTTTTCCCAGACAAGAAGTCCTGGGGAGAATCTTTCAAAGTATGGGAGCCCCAAGGTCCTGATTCCAAGCAGCAACAACATGTGTGAAAAGCTTAGCCTATCAAGATATTCATCCCTGAAGACCTGCCCATCTCCTTGATGAAGGTGTCTACTCCTCTATGGGTCCCAGGACCTCTCTTCTCTGCACTCTGAACTCTACAGCACCAGAAATCTTGGTCCTTTTTAAAAGGGGACCAGGGAAGCAGAGGGTGCTTCTCATGTGTTGTCTTGGCATCATTTGTTGGGAGATTCAATAGACCCAATTAAGAATGCATGCCCAGCAAGTTACAAACTAATTGAGAAATCAGACTAAAGAAAAGGGCATATAGAGACCAAAACATCATCTTCAGGGCTGATAAACTTGCTGTCAGAATAGCGGAGTCCACAGCACAGCTCCCATCACAGGCAGCGCGGGGGAAGGTGCTTCCCCATAGAGCAGAGCCTGCCCTGGAACCATCTATATCACATCACAGAGGAGCAGAGCAAAGCAGGCGCCTCCCGGGAGCAGCGTGGCCCCGGGGCGAGGGGAGTGGGGGTGGGCAGGGAAAGGATAGAGCTCCGTGTGCCCAGTGTCTCCTTCATCGCTCTCCAGTTAGAATCTGTTTCTCCTCCTCTCTCGGGAGGGCCAGGTGGGGAGCGGCAACAAGGTTACAGGATTGGGCGCCCTCCAGAGCGGGAAGGAAGTCCCCCTGCCTCGCCCAGCTCCTTCGTATTCTTCTTTTGTGTATATCTTGTCTCCTCACATGAAGTATAAACCAATGGAATGCAGGGATTATGTGTTACCTTCCTTTTATGTTCTCTCCAAAGTGCCTGGCACTGTGCCAGGTGTATAATGGATGTTCAAAAAAATGTTCAGGACAAAGAACCCAGGAACAAGGGATGGAAAGAGGAAGGGAAGAAAGGGGGAGAATAGGATGGTGATTCGCAAGCATCTTAAGGATGAGGGAAGCAGGAGTGGTAAAAGGCTTTGACAATGGAGGCAGGTGGCCTGAGTTCAAATCCTGCTTCTGCCTCTTACCGGCTCTATTATTCTGAGCAAGTTACCTAAATTCTCTCATCTGTACCTACCACAGAGGCTTGTTGTGAGCATGAAATGGGTTTTGGCCTATTGATGGGTTAGAACAAAGTTGGCACACTACAACCTGTGGTCAACCTGACCTGACGCCTATTTTTATAAATAAAGTTTTACTGGAACCCAGGCACGTCCATCATGTATGTATTGCCCACAGCTGCTTTCACACTACAGGGCGGAGTTGAGTAGCTGAAACAGGTCTTATGGCCCTGAAAGCCTGAAATATTGACTATCTGGACCTTTATGGAAAAAGTTCGCCAACAAAACCCTGGCTTAGAACACAAGTGCTCTATTCTTTATCCCAAAGAAGTAGAAGACTCAGTACATGTGTCATTTTCTCTTCAAAGTAGTCTCATTTCTGACAGTCGGGCCTTGGGGCTCCCTCCCCACTGTCATTCCACGGCCCCTCAAACCTACTTCCACGGCACTTATCTCACGGCATCATCTCATTGGTCTGGGCTTCCTCCACTGGACACTGAGATTCTCCAGGTTGGGATTGTGTCTTGTTCATTGCTCTAGCCTAGTGCCTTGGACAGGATTGACCCCCAGGAAATGCTTGCTCAATTAACAGTAATCAGAAATATACTAACACACAATATAAACCCTCAGAAATAAGGGTCTATAAACCTACAAAGGGACAAACGCTAGAGTTCTAAGCAAGCCTCTCTGGACTTTGCCCCCATCACTGTGATTGGGACAGATCTTCACATCCTCATCTCTGCCTCTTTATTTTCCTCTTTTTATTTCTCAGCGTCTGGCTGCAGTGGCACTGGCATAGTGGTCCCCCTGTCATTGATCAGCCTGCAATCTACAACTGGCATCGCTTTTCATTCCTTGTGGGGTCATCGGCCCTCCCGTTGGTGCTCAGGAGTCCATGCCAAGATGCGGCAGCCGGGAGAGCTTCAGTCCTGGGGCAGATGCTGCCCGTGGGAGCTGAGGAATGCACCCGCCCTTGCATTCCACAGCAGGTGTGCGGGGGCATTCTTATCATGCTTCTTGTGGAGCTGCATCTGCTCCTGGCTTTCAGAGCTCCTGAGCATTTTCACAACAAAATGTTAGGCTATATTTATCTGTCACATCACCAAAGCTGGTCTTTGAAATTTCTGTCCAGGAAATGTTTGAGCTGTGCTGTTAATGAGCTCAGTGACCTTGACACCTCCCTGATCCTTGACCTCCTCCTCTGTAAAAGGAGGGGAGATGGTCACAAGCCCTCCCCGCCCCACCCTTAAACTCTGACATGAGTGCCTCTACAAGGTCACATGAACCCTCAGTACTGGAAATTCCTCTAAACAGGATTAGCAGCTAATTCAGGCATTGACCTGCCTGGGGGGCAGTTGGCTGTGAACTGCCCACCATCTGTGAAACCCTCTGCCTACAGGATGCTGACCTCTGGTCCTCCCACTGACAAAATCTTGCCCAAATCCTCCCTTCTAAGGTAAAATTCCTCAGAAAGCTCTGAGTAGCTTGAGCTTTCCCAAGGCTCCTTGGGGCTCAAAGGTGAAGTCAATGTTTATCTCCCAGTAAGAATTCATTAGCTGCTATTGCCAATCAGAGCTGTTTTCTCTGAGTGGAAACGGACTCCCTGGAACTCTACAGGTCATGAGGCCAACAGCTTAACATGCAGAATCTGCAAACAGCGGTGGTGTGATCCACCAGGACAGGCAGGTAACACATAAGTTTCCTCTTCCGACTCAACTGTCCGGCTACCCATCAGGGACCGGATGAAAAGTACCTGCCATGTCTTGTGGATGAGACCCAGGCCCCATCAGACAGCAGACTGCAAACCTAAGATGGATCTGGAAACCTGAATCCCTCTCCTGGGCGTTCTGGCAAAGCTCTCTCTCCAGTGTGACTTGAAAGAAGAGGTTTTTTTTTTTTCCCTTACAGCACTTTTATTCCCATGGGAATCAGTAAATAGAAATGTATTTGTAGAGTAATGTGTAAAAATGATTACTAGGTTTTTAAAATGTTCTTTCTGATGTTCCAGTTCACTCAATGGTGACAGTTATACTGACAGCCACACTTATTCGTGATCCAGAGAAATCTTTGCTTAATACTACATTAAGCGCTGTTTGAAAAGTAACAAACCTCGTATGGCTTTCCCCACGGTGTTCGGGGCCTGTGCCATCCTCCTCCACGGGAGCTGACAATGTTTTAGCAAAGTTGGCTCTTGATGCTGAAATTCCATTTGGGGCAGAGAAACATCTCAGGATACATTGGAGCCTGCCTTCCTCAGATAAATGGCCTCAAGGAATGTCCTAGGAGGCGGCTGCTGGCCCAGGGGTGATGGCTGCAGCTCTCTTCTCTGGAACAGACTTTATTCTGACTGGGGAAAGGCCGCAAAATGAGCTCTTTTTAATTAAAACCCCCTGAACCTTACTTACTAAGACTTTTGGCACTCGCTGACAGTGGAATTTTTCCTGCATGGTCCTTTTGAGAGCTACCTAGATGACTTTGGCAGAGAAATGACATAAAAATAACATTTAGGATTATTATTATTGGGCCAAGTTCTCATCCTGTGTAACTCTCTGGGAAGTCTACTGCTCGTACTTGCTTGCTATAAATACTATACCTTTCACCTTCCCCCCAAGCGACAGGGGATGAGACAGTGGAGGGCTGTGCGGGGGTTAGAAGAGGGCATCATTTGGAAAATCCGTTAATTGAAGTCAGTTTGAGAGTCATTCTGCACATGATTAATAAGCTATAACAAATTATTCCCTATTTCGGGAATTCATTCATTCTCCAAGTCTCCAGAGAGTGGCTTTTAGACCTGTTTCAGGAATGGAAACAGACTGAATTGGCCCAGTGAGAGATGACATTGTAGAACAAATGACACTGACCTGCCACAGAGTAGGAAGACATGGCCCCCTATCACAGGGGGACCATGTCTCTAACCAAATGGGACCCCATCAGGAGGCAGAGGACAGGGACTGTAGACTATTCCCAACATTTAAGGGAAGTGTTTCTATTTAGGAATGCTGGTACCAGATCCTAGGGTGAACATTGGTTCACTTAGCAGATATTTGAGTCTGTGCCATGTGCCAGGAACCATCCTCTGTACTGGCCTGGGTGGTAAAGAGGACAGGCAAAGTCCCTGTTCTCTGGAAGCTCAAATTCTAAGGTATGGTGTCGGGGGAGATAAATCATAAGTAAGTAGACAAGAAAGCAAACAAAGAGATCCGATAAACTCAGAGACGCAAACAATGATAGTCAACAAAACCGTGATGGAAAGTGACTGGGGAGAGGTAGGCCCCTGGGAGCCTAGACAACTCTGATAAGAGTGAGTGATGAAGCCTTCTGGAAGGAGGTAACATTTGAGTTGAGACCCAAAGAATGAGAAGCAGACAGACCTGGGAAGATATGACTAGAGCTTTGTAGGCAAAAGGAACAGCAAGTGCAAATACCCTGGGGCCAAAACATGCATGGCACGTTCCAGGAGCAGAAGGAAGGAGGTCCTGATGCAGCCAAGTCAACAGCGGGAGTGGCAGGAGAGGCAGATGGTGGCAGACCACCTCCGAGGCCATGGTAAAGACTTGGATTTCATTCTGCAAGCATGGGAGGCCATTAAAGGTACTATAGAAAAGACTACTAGTTGCCCCCTATAGCCATTCTCCCCTTCTTTTCAGTCCTGGAATCCTTGACTTTTAGCCAGCAAATGCCACCCAGTTTGAAAGTACATTTTCCAGCTATATTTTGCATAAATTTATGGCTGTATGATTAAATTCTTGTCAATAAGATGTGAACAGAAGTAATGTATGCAACTTCTGGGCCTCACTCTTAAAACGATCAGGCAATGCTCTTCTCTCTCTTTTTCTCCCATCCCAATGAGTAGAACACAGATGTGTCTATAGATCCAGCTTTGACTTTGGAACATGAGGGCAACATCCTATGGCATGGTGAGCAACAAGGGAGAAGGGACTTCAGTCATTGCATGATTACATGCAGTTTGACCACCCATCTGCCCTGAATCAGCTTACTTCCTTTGTTTGAACTGTTGTATTTTGGGCTTGTGCTACATCAGCTTAGCCTGCATCCTAATACAGGATATTTCAAGCAGGAAAGTGACATGATTTATGTTTCCAAGAGATCAATCTAGCTTCCACATGGATAAATTACTGGGGCGGGGTGAACAGTGGATGCAATGAGACCAGAGGCCAGCTAAGAGGCCATTGCCGTAACTGAAATAAAAGATACTGATGGCTTAGGGTAGGGTAGCCACTCTGCACACAGAGAGAAGTGAGTAGATATGGGATAGATTTTGGAAGTAGAACCAAAAAGAGCTGGAGATGGAGTAGATGATTGGGGGGGAGATTGAGGAAAGAATAAACAAGGTAACTCCTAGTTTGGAGTCCTTGGGTGATTTTCCCATCTAGATGGGATCTGAAGACAATAGGAGATGGACCCCACTAAAAGGACATTGAAGCATCTCGGCCATGGGCATCTCTGGTAGGAGCTACCCCTGAAATAGAAGACTTGAAGATGGTCCATACCACAATTGTCAGTCCAATAATCTTCTATAAAGACACGTGTATCACGCCCCACATTTGAGTTGAAAATCCTTAAGATTATTTTAGTTGCATGCAACAAAACCAACTCTGGCTAGTTAGAGACCTAAACTAGCCCACAGAACCCAAGTGTAGTCCTTTGGAAAAAAAAAAAAAACAAAACCAGAACTGAGGACTAGAAAGATGACAGGAATCAGATAATACTTTTAGCTCTTTATCCCTAAATAGACCACTTTGTCTGCTTTTCTGTATATATAGTGAAGGATGGTGTTTCCATGGCTTCAGGGTTTATATTACTTCTAGCAAATAAACCTATCTAGACACTTGTCTCAATCTTAAACCCCTAGAAGTGAGAATTTAACCAACCTCGATTGGGTTAGGGGTCCAATCAACTATAGTCAGGAGAACAGGACCAAATCATTTAAACATGGCTGCCTCTACCCATCCGCACAGAAAGGGCAGGTCACAGAGAAAGGGGCAGACAGCCCCCCAAAGTGCCTTTCTAACAAGTCCATATGGAACACAAATCTCAGTTTCATGAAGACCCAGCACCGCAGGGCTCAGAAGACCCTTTGGAAGCGTCTACCTCTAATACAGAGGTAAATTGAAGTCATCTTGAGCCTTCAGATAGCTTTCTTATTTTTAAAGCTATCTTGCACAGAAGATGTCATGGCCTTCCTTGGGGACAATTGGTGAGGAATCACAATGCTTACAGACACTCTCTTCTATTTCTCACCTATGTGCTTACCACAGCATGCGAAAAACTTTTTCTCCTCATTACAAAGGGGCCAGCCGGTCACCAATTCTACCCCCTCAGAACAACCCTCAGTATGGTACACCTCAAGTAAAGCCGATGAGAGTGGATGTGGAATTCTGTGCATGACTGGCCTGGATGTGACACTGCAGTCTCAGAGGTTTGGCTAAACCAGCTCTGAACAAATCAGAGGACTGTGGATCTGACTTTTTTTTTTTTCTAGAAGCATGTATTCTACAAGTCAGTGATGCCATCTTCCTCTTCCCCTTGTTGATCTCAAACACTCATTTTTTATTCCCATCCAGGGCTCCCTCTCCGTACTTCTCTGAATAAAGTTTAAAATTGAGCTATAAGAATGGATATAGCATCTCTTTATCTGTCAGAGGAAGATTAGCTAAGGATAGTTATGGGCCCCAGGCAAAGATAGGGATGCAGTCTGCCTCTTAAAGGCTTGATTGGGAGGATTTTATTGTTATTATAAAGATGCACTTTCTTTTAAAAGTTTAGAGCTTTTTTTTTCTTCTTTTAGTCACAGGGGGTCATGTGTTTTTTTTTTTTTTTTTAAATTAAGAGACTTTTTGGTTTTAAGGCTGAAACTTAACCACATGCACGTAAGGACTCTGGGAAAGTGAGTGGGGCCTTTGAGGAACGTTTACCTCTATTTATATGGAGGACACTGTGAGTTCTGTGTCTCCTGATAATATATGCAGGTCACAACACTTCCACCTCAGCACAAGCCCACCGCAGGGGGTCCATGTATCCTTTTTCCAAAAAGCAAGGCAATGAAGAAATAACCTTTTGATATCCTTTCTCTCTCATCATTCCTTTGACTTTTTTATTATGCAACTAACAATTAGGATCAAGCAGATAATATGTATTAAAAGTGCTCTAAAAATATTATCTCACTATTTTTATAGGTTTTAAATTTTCCCACCAGACTTTCTGCTCATGGTGTTCAAAACCATCATTATCATCATCCCTATTGTCCATTAACCAGTAACCATCACAAGTTGCTGCTTTTTTTCCCCACATTTTTTTATTGTGGTAAAATATACATAACGTAGAATTTACCAGTTCCACCGTCTTTAAGTGCACAATTCAGTGGCGTTAAGTACATTCACAATATTGTGTAACCATCATCACTCTCAATTTCCAGAACTTTTTCATCATCTCAAACAGAAACTCTGTACCTATTAAACCGTAACTCCCTATTTGCCTTTCCCCTGCCCCTGGTCATCTCTATTCCACTTTCTGTCTCTATGAATTTGGCTGTTCTAGGGACCTCATATAAATAGAGCCCCTGCTTTTTAATCTACTCTCCAAATCAGACACTGTGGCTCCCCTGCCACACCCTCATACAGAGGCCAGAAGCCATGCGTTCTAAATTGTGGTCTTTCAATATGAAGACGGTACCCTTTGTACACTATCTTACTTAATCCTTATAAAACCTGGCAAGCTACATATGACCTCCTCCATTTTCTAGCTGAGGAAAATGAGGCTCCTACAGATTAGATCACAGAGCTAGTGAACAGCAAAGCCAGGATTCAACTCAGGGTATCTGAATACCAATCCCTCCTCTTCACCATCATGCTCTCCTCCTTGCCCCACTGACACCTGGCAACATAGAATAACTGTCTTCCAGACTCTTGCCAAGGATTAATATCATGCTCTGTGTTGTTCAGCCTTTACACAAACCGCAGGTTGGGAGAATGTTATTTACGTAGGAGGTACATGCATGTTAGTGAGAGGCCGTGCCGTAGAGTGGTCCAGCCCTGGAACCAGGCTGCTGGGTTCAGCAACTGAGTGACCTCAGCCAAGTTCCTTAATTCGCACGATTCAGTTCCCATCTCTGTAAAATGGGGATGATAATGATGACACCAATCTCACTGAGTTCTTGTGAAGGTAAAATAAGTGAATGCACGGAGAGTGCTAAGCATAGTGCCGAGTGCTTAGAAAACAGAGTATATGATTCTTACGTATATGGTTCTTATGATTATCACCCATTTCTACAGCTCAATGATTTTTACATTATTTTGGTCATAGATTCCTTGATGACATTTATGTATCTCTGCATCAGTTAGGACGCTTTCTGTTGTAAGTAACAAAACCATAAGTCAAACTGCCTTAAACCAGAAGGAAACGTCTGAGAATAGCTGAAATCTAGAGGTGAGCAGATTCAAGGCATGTGCAGTCATCAGTGGATGGCATCATCAACAACCATCCTCTCTCTGTATTCCCTTCTGTCATCTCAACATCAGGATCAGCCTAATGTTGGCTCATGGGGGCAGATGGCTTCCCGTGGCAACCAGAGCTTTGTGCTTCCTGCTCAGATCTGGAAAGACAGAATGAATAAATAGGCTCCTCCTCATTATGATTGAGCCAACTCAGGTCTTACACGCCTCCTCATGATGGGGGAGGAGCCAGCAGTTGCTAAGGCAATGCCATCAGGAGCCCCTCTTGGAGCTGATGGTAGAGGAGCTGCCTTCAGAAAACCAGTGTTTTCAGAAAGACAAGACTAACAGCAACAGCTTCAAATCTCTGTGCATTAAAATACAACACACCAATTTGGCAGACAAGTTCAGAAGTTTCAGTCTCCAGAGTAAGACGCCCATGGTAGATATTCTAAATGAAAGGTTATCCATGGATGAAAATGATGAAAACAGACTTCCAGGAAGTTGTAAATATGAAACATGTTGTTTTGCTCCCTCTTAGAACCAGTTACTGAATCGCGTGCCAGCATTATGCTGTGGGTCTCTTCCTGTCACCCACAATAATGTTAGGGAAAATGTGTGCCCCTCATGAACAACTCATCTGATTTTAGTTTCACAACAATGTGAAACACATATTTAACCATGATTCTCTCTCCCCTCACACCTCTAGGTACCTTAGTTTTATGGCTTAATTCAAGGAGAAGGCAGAATTAATTGTTCTGTGCTAACCCTATAACTTGTTTGTTGTTTTCCTGTCAATAGTTTCCCTTCCTCCTCACTCAATTAATTTTTTGTATTGTATGTAGATTTTTACCCACCCAACTTCTTTATGGAAGAAACAGGGTAATAAATAAATACATTTAAATAGCCCAAAAAAAGGAAAAAATATTTTTGCTCAATGTCAACCCCAGCATTATTAATAGTTAATTTTAAAATGTGAAGAAATATAAACGTTGAGGGAATAATTGAATAAATTATGACATATTCATAAAATTAAATATATTGCAATTAAAGTTATGTTTATAAAGAATTTGTGATAAAATTTAAAAATTCTTGGCTTTTAATATTAACTTTAAAAAAATAGCAAGCAAAATTGACTATGGGTATTCAGTTCCTGACAAACAGTAAACTAGACTAATACAGCTTCTTTTCACTACAAAAAATACAAATGTTAGATTAAATTTTTAAAATAAATTTAAATACATAGCTGAGAAATTAAAAGGAAAGGAAGAGAGAAAGGTAGTGAAGGAGAGAAGGAAGAAAAGAGGAAAGGACAAAGGAACTCCCAGGTAACATTAAAAAAAAAAACAAGGATTGAAAGCCAGAGGTGTGATTGCTTGACATCATATCATGGAAGTTCAGGAGAACATCAGATCCAGATACATAACTTGACAGCTAAGAGCTGGGGCTTCTACACTCATGTTGAGACAAAATATAGAGCACTGAGACTAGATAAGGTGAGGGGGGAGGGTTAGAACTGAAATGTTTGCATGAAACCAGAATCCTCCTCCCTGAATGGTAGTAATAGAACCCATTGGCCCAGAAAAGCACCAATGAAACTTGTCTCTTCCCATCATGGGAAGTGGGGAGCCTCCAAAAGCCTCCTAAGCCTCTTACATACAAGATGTAATGTCCAAATGTATTTTACTCATAGGGTGGTAATCCCAGGCTGAAAAACTAATGAAAAATTAGTCTCAGATTGGTGAAACTTGGAAAAAATCACATGTAAAAAATTCAGTCTGTAAGGACACTGTCACAGATTGCCACAAAAACAAACAAAAACCATTGGAGATGTGTATACAATCTAATAAATAAAAGCAGATGTGATAATAGAAAAATTCATACCTCAATTTGAAAAAAAATAGAACAATCTTAGAGAAATTATAAGATAAATGTTTGAAATTATCAGGTAAAACAAAGAATAGCTACATATTAAAAGAATTAGATACTATAATATTAAAAATACAGTCACTGAAAGTAAGAACCCAATAAAACAGGAGATTAGAATCAGCTCAAGAAAAAATTAGTAAACTGGAAAACAAATATGAGGCAGTTACTTAGAATACAGCACAAAAATAAAGAGATGAAAAATAATACAGAAATTTTAAGAATTTAAAGGATCAAAAAGACAGATGTCTAAAAAGGAACAATAAATAGACTGATGTCTCATCAGCAAAAGTAGAGACCAATAGAGTGGACTGACATCAAAGTATTCAGGAAACATAATTGTCAACGAGGAATCATACCCAGAGAAACTACTACTCAGAGTGAGGGCAAAACTATGCAAACAAAGATGAAGGGAGTTTATCCTTCACAGGCCCTTGTTGAAAGAATTACTGAAGAAAGTTATTTATTTAGAAATAAATTGAACTTAGAAGATAAGAGTAGAACACATGAAACATTGTTGACCAAATGGTAAATGCAAGGGTAAATCTAAATAAGCATCATGTGCAGAAACTATAGAAAAACCAAAACATTATGCATAATAAAAATGACTAATTTTAGGGAGTTTAAAAACAAAACCAACTCAACATATTATTACATAATGACATGGAGGACAGATGACAGTCACAGAGTTAAAGTAACCTAAGGTCATTGTATTGTTCCAAGGAGAGTAGACATGTTGATTTAATGTTAGCTTTCTTAAATTAAGTACATAGGCTGAAAGTTCAAGGGTGACCACTGACAAAATAGAAATAGAACATTTACTTCCAAATATAGAAATATTCAAAAATAAATATAAACATATTAAATTTACCCATTCAAAGACAGAGATTATCAGATTGTTTTTTAAAATATGCTTTATCTTCCTAGTAATTTTTTTCATAATTACATAACATTTATCTTTATCCCTACATAATTTTTTTGCCTTAAAACTTGCTCATCTGATATAAATATAAATTCCATTATCTTGAGTCAACTAGTCTTGATATTTTAGAATGTCCCCTAGTGGCCTTTAGAAATTACATAAATATATGTTAGTTTTTTCCAAAAAGACTTTGATTTAGAAAAATGTCCATTTTAATATATGAATAGTATTAATATCCATTACCTTTTGATTTCTAGGTAGGCCTCCTCCAACAATATGACATGCATTTCTCTCCCTAGACATGGCCATCATGTTTCAAAAGTAGGATATTCTTAGTATACTTTTAGTAGTTGCTCTTCATCAAGTTAAGGAAAGTATTTTCCATTTGTAGTCAATGAATAGTTTTTATTATGAATGACACTTTAATTTTACACTTTTAAAGCATTAGACTCTTTATATGACACCTTGCCCTTCATCCCAACTTCTGTTCAACATTGTTCTACAGGAAGTTTTATCTAACAGAGTGAGATAAGAAAAAGAAAATCAGAGATAAATAGATTAAAAGGGAAGAAACCACATTGTCATTATTCATAAATAATATGCTTTTTTTGATATAGAAAATCCAAGAATATCTTTACATGAACTATTAGAATTAGTAGAGATTTCAGTAAATATGCTAAATATAGCCACCATACACAAACTGATGTATCATCATGAATATTGCCTATGTCTAGAGGGATAAATCCATGTCACATAGTTAGAACAGGCCTGGAAATCAAAAGGTAGTACATGTGATATTTACTATGATTTACAAACCTCATGGACATCCTCTTAAACCAAAGCCTTTCTGGAAAAAAATTAACATATGTGTATATAATTTCTAAAGACCATTAGGGAACATTCTAAAATGTCCAGAGTGGTTGACTCTAAGGAGTAGAATTTTTTGGATGGCCTTTAATTTTTATCTCTATTATTATCTGTTTTATAAAATTTCTACAATATTTTATAATCTGGGTGGATATTTATTTATTTTTTTAATAAAAAGAAAACACTGGATCCAAACCCATACCCTACCACCTTCCTAAGGAGGCATTCTAACTAGCCAGAGAGCTCTTACCAATCCAAACTGCTTTCTGCCTCATTACTTCCATCTTACTTTAATCCTCATCTGAAAATAATTTTTTAAAGGGGAGGAAGAGGGAAAATTTAGGAGTATGAGATTAACAGATACATATCACAATATATAAAATAGATAAACAACAAGGATTTACTGCATAGCTCAGGAACTATATCCAATATCTCGTAATAACCTGTAATGAAAAAGAATCTGAAGCTGTACACCAGAAAGTAACACAATATTGTAAATCTACTATAGTTAAATAATAAAAAAAAAATTTTTCCATTCCTTAGTAGTATGTGCCTTAATTTCTCCTACTCTGCTTCCTATAACTACATCCTCAAATCATGTGATATACTTTGACTCAAAATAGGCTAGTTTAAAATAATACCATTACCTAAAAATGCAGTGTCTCACACTTGCACAGCTTGATGGACAGCCTGGCAGAGAAGTAGTGAGCAGGGCCTGACTTTAAGATACAGCATAGGGACTTCCCTGGTGGTCCAGTGGTTAAGACTCCGTGCTTCCAATGCACGAGGTGTGGGTTAGATCCCTGGTCAGGGAACTAAGATCCCACATGCTGCACCGCACCACCTAAAAAAAAAAAGACAGCGTAGACTATTGCAGGGGTGGGAAGGCGGTGTCACAGTGTCAAAAATGTCACCATTAAAACCTTTATGTTAAGCATTGGTCTCTTTTGGTTCCTTTTTAAAGATTTAATTCTGCTGAGAGTGACTAACACATTAAAACCTCCACCTGTTTAAAATCTCCCTTATAAGGGGAAGGGAGTAGAGGTAGACAAAAGGAAAAATACAGTTTCTCAAAATTTGGACTAGAGCCACCTGATCATAAGTTCCCATCTTTAATTGTGGCAAGGAAGGATCTTGGGAAGATCAGAAAGGAGATTGGCTCCCAAAGCTGACCTGTCTCATGCTGGTCAGGTATGCTGACCTGGTATGCTGGTGTGACTTTCTCCTAAGAAAGGCTTCCTTGGATTATTCTGCCAGACTCTGTTCTGTAGAAACTACTACAATCCAACTTTTTCAGAATTTGGACAAATCCACCGAGTCTTACATCCATGTATTTGGCTCATAAAAGTAAGTGAGAAAACCCATCAGGCAGTCTCTTTTGCTAGGTAGGAGGTGCTGGGGTAGGGGAGCTTCCTGTGTGCCCCTCACCCTGGAGCAAGCAGCCCATGCCAAGGGCATGGCAGGGTCAGCCCAGTGCCTTCTGCACAGCCAACACCCAGAGGAGTCTGGGCTGTCAATGGAGGCCCGTCGATGTTTCTAGCTCTAGCCTCTCACTCAAGCCCCTGCAGCTTGGTCCAACGTGGTTACCTTCTTGATTTATTCAGGTTGCTGTTTAGGTTTATTTACTTTGGGATTGCCATCGACAGGCATAGAGAAGCCGGGAAACCCAGAAACTGAGTAAAACCTGGGCATCTTAAGTAATCTGAATTTTTTTCAGGCCCCACAGGAAGTTAAAATAATTGGAGATTTCGACAATCACACAGCCATTCAATCATGAAACTACAATCGAGCATCTTCCCATGTGTAAGGTCCCTGCTAGGCCTTGAGAGTTGGGGATGAATACAGCATAATTCCTGTTCCCAGGCCTTAAGTGTGTATTAGGCAGAGATACAACAAAAGGCAAGTAGCCACAAAACAAAGCAGCAAAAGAAAAGTCTCATGAGAAAGTTCCAAGCCTACTTTGAGGCCTGCTCCAGGGTTAGGCAGACAAGTTGGAATCCTGGGTCTGACACTTCCTAGCTGTGTGACTTGAGTAATGATGGTCTAGCCAGCATTCATGGAGCATGTTCTAGATGCCAGGCGTTGGACAAAGCGCTCTCACAGGTATCATTTCATTTCATCTGTATAATACTCTTAAAAACTAATAGGCAGTGTTGTTTTTTAACAGAATAGGAAACTGAGGCTTAGAAGCAAATTCTGAGATGGAGTTTGGGGTGCAAGGTGTTTATTAGGGAATCAGCACCTGTGAAAGGAAAGCGGGGAGCAGGAATGGACGGACCTGAAGGATGGCCCACGTTGGGCTGAAGTGGCAGGCATTACACGCTCACTCCCTCAGTCCTTAGACCCTAGGTGCAGGCAGCCCCAGGAAGGGCATAACCGCCTTGGAGGCAGCTTTGCAGCTGAGGGAGGGCCCAGAGGACCCGACAGGTGGGGGCTGTTTGCTGACTGTGCCCCTACAGGTGGGCAGCATCTCTGGTCCACCGCACGTACCTACCCTGCCACACTGTTATAAGGATAGAAATAGCATATGCAAAGTACTGGGCACAGAGCAGTTACTCAATAAATTGTGGCTTTTGTTATTCAACCTGGAACCTGGGCAGGAAAAATGTCATCGTAGCTCCTGGAATATATGTTGCAAGGAAAACGTCATCCACACTGATTGGACCTTAAAACTCTGGTTCTCCCCTCGCCTGTCCATGGCCAGCGGATGCTGAGGCTCATCCCAGCTACAAAGCATCCGTCACACGGCGGTAGAGGGATGTGGCCGTAGAAACAGGCACTCGCTGGTGTGGGCAGCGCTGGGAGAGAAAGGAAGGCCTGGTTTGCGGTGTGCTTTTCTTCAGGGGATCTCAGAAGTTGTAAGTTTTGAGAGCATTTTGCAGAGATAGCTTGTAGGATGGTGTTTATGAAGAAGTGCCCGGGGGGTCATGGTGGCAGGTCACTGGTTACTCACCAGCGGGATGGTACACAGCGAGGAGGCAGGGGTGGCTATTTGGGGATCTTCACGGGAACTGAGCTGGGGGGAGCGGTGGGGGGAAGGGTCTGTGGGAAGTCACAGTCAGGTAGAGAGGAGAAGTGATGGAACAGGAGTTACTCAGCAAGCCCACGCCTTCCAGTGACTCACAACCAGATCTCTTCTCCAAATACAAAAGTGACTGGATGGACCTAGAGATTATTATACCAAGTGAAGTAATCCAGACAAAGACAAATATATGATATCACTTATAGGTGAAATCTTTTTAAAAATGATACAAATGAACTTAGTTACAAAACAGAAACAGACCCACAGACATAGAAAACAAACTTACGGTACCAAAGGGGAAGCGGGGGGATAAATTAGGAGGTTGGGATTAACATAGTAGTGTGTATACACTACTATATATAAAATAATCAACAAGGACATACTGTATAGCACGGGGAACTATACAAAATATTTTGTAATAACCTATAAGGAAAAAGAATCTGGAAAAGAATAGATATATCTACGTATAACTGAATCACTTTGTTGTACACCTGAAACTAACACAACATTGTAAATCGACTATACTTCAATTTAATAAATAAATAAATAAAATATGACAGTTACTTAAAAAACTACAAAAGTGACAATTGAGACAATAAGGGACGAGCCTTTGGAACATGTATCCCACGTCGGTAATCTAATCAGTCCAGCAGATGCTAACGACCTGACTTGTAGGACATTTGGAGACCATTTTTAATCTGCCTATTACTTTTCATTAGGAAAAGATGAGAGTTCAGTATTTTCCTACTTTTATCTTCTTCTGTTCACATCTGTCACTCACTTAGGCCTTTTCACACCTGTGGTCTCTTGTCTTTCCATTATGTACATCCTCTCCTCCCCATCACAGGACCCTGCGCCCTGTCAGGGCAACTTGTGTGGCTTTTGACGCCAAACTCTAGGAACAGGTGATCTATCCCCTCAGCCTCTACTTCTCCTCCTTTCATCACCCTCCTGACTCCTCACAGTGTGGATTCTGCCACTTCCATGACAGAAATCACCCTCATCACAGCAGGGTCTTTAGGGACAAGCCCTCAACATGTTTCAAAACAGACCCTCTGATGCACCCACCATCTAGTGACCATTTCGCTTGTAACATTTTCATTTGATTTTCTTACAGCACTACAGACAGCAAATAAATTTTGAATTGAGTGCCTACTCCTGCCAACTGGGCACAGCTGCCTGAAGTGTTGAGTGGGGAAGAAAATTCAACTTACACCTAGGATGTGGTGATGGGTTCACACACTTGTCACAGGCCAAAAATGAGAGGTGTGGGCTTCCCTGTTGGCGCAGTGGTTGAGAGTCTGCCTGCCAATGCAGGGGACACGGGTTTGAGCCCTGGTCCGGGAAGATCCCACATGCTGCGGAGCAACTAAGCCCATGCGCCACAATTACTGAGCTTGTGCTCTAGAGCCTGCGAGCCACAACTACTGAGCCTGTGTGCCGCAACTACTGAAGCTCGTACACCTAGAGCCCGTGCTCCACAACAAGAGAAGCCACCGCAATGAGAAGCCCACGCATCGCAACGAAGAGTAGCCCCCCGCTCGCCGCAACTAGAGAAAGCCCGCGTGCAGCAATGAAGACCCAACACAGCCAAAAATAAAAAAAAAAAAAATTAAAAATAAATAAATTTATAAAAAAAAAAAAGAGAGGTGTGGCATGGATCACATGCATTCACCTTCCTGTACCACACAGCTTGTTTCCCCATGTTTCTTTTTGTTCTCTCCTTTTCCTTCACTCTTTAGGCATCTGTTGACTTCCTGACCACTTTTTGGGGTCTCTCTCCATTGCAGGAGTGATAAAGTCATTGAGAGAATGACTCCCAGTGAGATGATGCTTAGAAAGCTCCTTAATTATACAGGAGTCAGAATCAATAGTAATGATTATTATCACTTTGATTTGGTTTTTGTTTTGTTTTGCTCTTTTCAGAGATTTAGTGCATCGGATATCATGTGTTCTTTCTTGATGCTACTCGCTACCACCTTGACGCCCACGTCTGCGTTCCCAGCCCTGCCTTCTTATCTACACTTCAAGAAAGAAGAAGACAAGTAGAGAACAGGAAGCAGAAACCCCTTCAAAGGATAAGCAAAACCAAAAAACTAGGGAAGGTGACATTATTTTTCTTCCCTGAGAGTTTGTCATTTGTTTGTTTTCAACAAAATCAAAAAGCTTTGGAGGAAAAACAAGATTTTGAAAATTATTCTGTGTCTTTATACCTCTGGCAAAGACGTGATCCCTTCTACTGAGATGCTGACCCCCAAGTGTCTGACCTCTGGCTCCACAACAGGACAACCTGTTTACCTGCCCGCCTCACGTTTTCTCTTATCCTCTCTCTTCTTCTTACCTGCTGAGAGCCTCTTTTGAGTGCCTCTACTAAGGTGGAAAAGCAGGGTAGGAGGAGAAACAGACTCACAGAAGTACTAGTAGATCGAACAGGAGAAGAAGGAAAAAATAAGAGGGGAAGCAACAGCCAGCAGTGAAGCCCTCCTCTCCCAGACCCCAGACAGCCCCTCAGCCTCCACAGTCCTGACCTGACCCCAGGCGCCATTTGGCCAACCCCTTATGGACGGATATCTGCCTTCAGTATCTGTTTTTCTACCCCAAGGATGCATTTTGCCTTTTTACAGGTTATCTGCAATCCCACCTTCTCTCTGCTGTCTTTGCAGGGGGCCTCAGGAAGCTTTATGTTGGTCACAGATGGGGGTGGGGCCTGATTAGCCAGAATTACCCGGGAGAAGCGCCTCAAAGACAAGGCTCCTTACTCCTCCCACCCACCCCAGAAGGGAGGGTGTCTCCCTCCACTCCCCTCAGGAGGCTCAGATTCCAGCAAATGAAAAGGAGCCCCTCCTCACAGAGACTTAACGTCCCCGTTTCGGTTTGTTTCCCAAGTGTTGGTGCTAGAGCTTTTTCTCTCTTAAGAGATTGACCTTTTTCATAGAGGACAATTCTACCCTTGTTTGGTGACTCTTGGGAGCTCCCTTCTGGGCCTGAGAGGGGAGGCTGAAGAGTGGCCCCTATCCTGCTGCCGCTGGCCTCTTGGGGAAGATCATGCAGGGTAATGGCTCAGCCCTAGGGCTCTGGTTCGCAGGCAGAGGGCCGCAGTTCTGGATATGCATTCTGAAGCACCCCAAGTCGAAAGCTCTCAGATGGCATTCCCCATCAAAGAAAAACTCTCCTGACCATAAACACATGAGTCACCTTGCTGATTAAACTCCATCCTGTTAGACATCAGTTGTACACTCTTTGTTTTACCAGGTGCTATTTTAAACACTAGACACACATTCATCATGTCGTTTAAGAAGTGCCCTAGCACCCTGGAATTTTGCTTCAAAGCTCTTGTCCATTTTATAATCATGCATAGATTTGTATGATTATTTTTTTCTTTTCCTTTTTTAATTGGAATATAGTTGATTTACAATGTTGTGATAGTTTCTGGTGTACAGCAAAGTTACTCAGTTATACATATACATATAACCATCCTTTTTTAGCGTCTTTTCCCATATAGGTCATTACAGAGTATTGAGTAGAGTTCCCTGTGCTATACTATAGGACTTTATTGTTTATCCATTCTATATATAATAGTTTGCATCTGCTAATCCCAAACTCCCACTCCATCCCTCCCCCACCCACTCTGTTCTCTGCGTCTATGAGTCTGTTTCTGTTTTGTAAATAGGTTCATTTGTGTCATATTTTAGAATCCACATATAAGTGATATCATATGGTATTTGTCTTTCTCTTCCTGACTTACTTCACTTAGGTAAGTGATAATCTCTAGGTCCATCCATGTTGCCGCTAATGGCATTATTTCATTCCTTTTATGGCTGAGTAATATTCCATTGTATATATATTTTATGATCATTTTAACATCTGTGTTCTCAGCTAGACTGAGGTGCCTGAGAATATGGACCATATCAGCTCTTGCCCATCACTGTGTCTGTAGCTACTGGTACAATCCTTGGCACAACAAGCCTTGCTCACCAGGAGAGGGGTGAGGGGATGGGAGGTGTGTTCATGCCAGGAGTTGGTGGCTTTGGCTTGATTTCACTCTACTGGAGCTTCTTGTCTCCTTTACATCATGGATGCCTTGGAGAACCTGGTGCAAACCATAGAGCATTGCCTCAGAAACAAATGCATTTACACCAAGTTTCAGACCCCTTGAAGCCCATCCACCAACCCCAACTTTGAGAATCCCCAGAACATACAATTGAGCATCTTATTTTTTCAATTGACATTTTTAGGGGCATTTCCCCATGATATGAATTTTTCCCTAAGTATCACTTTTGAGAATTACAAATACATAATTATACAAATTTATCATAATTTACTTAACCTTTGTCCTACTGATATATTTCCATATTTCTGAGGATCTCCTGATTACGGAATTCTAGGCATGGCATTATTGGTTGAAAGATTCTTGATACAAGATGCCATATTGCCTTGCAGAAGGGTTGTACACATTAATACTCTAATGCTATGTTAGCATAAAGTTGAGCAGTTTTAAATTTTTTTTTTTTTTTTTTATAATTTTCGGCTGTGTTGGGTCTTCGTTTCCGTGCGAGGGCTTTCTCTAGTTGCAGCAAGTGGGGGCCACTCTTCATCGCGGTGCGCGGGCCTTTCACTGTCGTGGCCTTTCTTGTTGCGGGGCACAGGCTCCAGACGCGCAGGCTCAGTAGTTGTGGCTCACGGGCTTAGTTGTTCCGCGGCGTGTGGGATCTTCCCAGACCAGGGCTCGAACCCATGTCCCCTGCATTGGCAGGCAGATTCTTAACCACTGTGCCACCAGGGAAGCCTTTAAATATTTTTTAATTTAATAAATGAAAAAGAGTATTTAGGGAGCATTTTAATTTTTCCTTCCTTCATCTCTAATAAAGCTAAACATTTTATTAGCTACTTTATTGGCTCTTCTGTAAAAAATTTACAAAATTTTTCCTACTGTTTTGAGGTCTTGCCGCTTTTTTCCTAATCAAAGTGTATCAGCTTATGATGAATCCTTTGTCTTATATGTGGAAGATATATTTTTTCTCAGTTGTGTTTTAAACTTGACTTACAGTTTTTTTATTTTACATGCTTACTAAGGTTTTAAACTTTTAGGTGTCACGTATCTATTTACCATAGTAATTTAAAAAATTATTTTTATGTTTAAAAATCCCTTTCTATGCAAATATTTAATCAAATTTGTGTTGCTATTTTTTTAATTCAGCTATTTAAGCCACGAGGAAATTGTTTTTGTGTATGCTATGAGCTGGTTCTGTATGAGCATCTATTCATCCTAGCTACCCAGCTTTCCCTGGTAGCTTGCTAAATGTTGCATAGATGGTGGTGCCTTCACATACAATTGTTTAGGTCACATGATACATAAGAGCAGCACATCTAAAGAGGTGGCCTTTACATTGAAAACATCATAGATTTGCATTTTTATAATGACAGTTTTCTGGCAGGTGGCAGGAAAGAGTCCTGTTCTAACATCTTCAGCGTACTATGACAATTTTCCAGCAGATGGAAGTAAGATGTCTTGAGCAAGGGGTGCCTTTTCTAATTCCCACAAGGCACAGTATGGACCAGTGCAGCACTGCCCGATTGGCCAAAGGAATCAATGCTTCCTGACCTCTCCCTTCACACTTAGAGGGCATCTTCATGACCTGGAAGCTCTATCCCGCTAGATGTTGCCACACGTGCACACACACACACCCAAAATGCCTTTCCTTCATGAATATGAAAGTAACAGGCCCTCCCGCATCAGCCATTTGGCCTCTTTCAGATAACTAAAGGCCTAGAGGAGTATTTGATTTGCTTCAGCCTGAACTATAACCACGAGGCTCTCTCGAATTTCTCTCTCTTCTCATAAATAAGGAAGTCTTCTCTCACCAGTTCTAACAACTGGCCTTGCAGATGGGACTCCAAGCGCCCAAATGAATAAATGCCGAGGCGGCAACGTGCAGATTAATTATGCAGGAAATAATCTCCAGCTGCAGCATGCTCTGTGCGCTCTAACAAGGCTAAGAATGATTTGTGCCACCTAGTTATGGCTCCAAGTGCTCACCTCGGGTCCTTCAAGTATTCCATTAAAAACTTTTTGATTAACTTGGTCTCAGGGCTAACTTTTGTTTGTTTGTTTCTTTGGAATGAATAGAGATTCCACGCCCTTGTGCCCAAAGAGCCACCTGGGTAAATCAGCAGGAAGCAGTCAGGCTTAGAAAGACCAGAAGTGTAGGCATTACTCTCCGGACTGACATTACCTGAGAGACTCAAGATTTGTCTGATTGATAAAAACTCCACTGCACAGATGTGTAGAGTGGACTTTTCCATTTATTTTAAGGAACTTTGAGCTGTCACGAGTTGGGAAGAAGGTAGCTTTGTTTTTTATGAGGCTGCAGTATTTTTCACTGTTTGATGCTGAGAGGAGATTACATGTGTGTGGATATAGACCCCTTCCCAGTTTGGACCCAGGTCATAATAAATGTATGTGCTATTTACACATGGCTTTAAATAATTTTACTAAGAGAAGTATGCAGCCTAGAAATTTAACTGCTCTTTGTGGTGCATAAATGGCTGCCTCTTTGAAAAAGAGAAAGGAAGGTAGGGGAGGAAAGAAGCAGCTTCTACCATAACCAGAACACTAATGATGATAGCTTGTTTTTGCCTAGCACTTAGGAACATGCTCTCCCAGGCGTGTCTGATCCTCATAAAACCCCCGTAAAGTAGGAAGAACAGGGATTATTAGGCTGAAATACACATATAGTTATATAAAATATTTATGTGATAATATAATTTGTTATCATAAATTATATATAATTATTATAAAATGATAATAATATGTATAAATATTTATATAAAAATTTACATATATCTATATATAAAGAAGCTGATGCTTAGCATAAGAAGTTGACGTTTTCAAGTTCATGCAGATTGTGTTTCCCAAAACCTAGACTTTAGGGATCATGACATCAAGGAGTCCAATGGCCTTTTTAATATTCCATGCTACCCCCATAAGCCATTAAGGTTTTACTATCTACTATAGGGTCATACCATACTTTGAACATTTTGGCATAATACTTAATTTCCTAAGCCTTGTGCAGTTACTGAAAATGTTATGTGGATTGGGGTCCGGATAGGGCTCAGCACCATCATGGATGGGACCAGAGTAGGCATATGGACCACCATACTTATTACTGGGCTCATGACAGTCATCACCAATCAATCACTGCACCCTTTCCCAATGTTTGACGTCTTGGATCAGACAGAAAAAGCAGTTGGACTAAGTCCTGTGTCTTCCTACACCACAGCATGGATTGGCCTCAAAACCTACTACCCTTAGATTCCTAGGGTATCAAAAGAGTAATCACTCACTTTGCTTCATCTTACTTCTACTTTCTTTGGAAATGGGAATCTCAAGACAGTGTTTTAAACCATCCCCACAGATTGACAAGAATCAGCATGGGAGAAAAACCTAGTTGCCACCACAGCTAAGTGTTCTAAAGCATATTGTTCTTGACTCTATTGATTACTTATATGGGGTTGGCCAAAAAGTTCTTTTGGGTTTTTCCATAAGATGTTACAGAAATATGTTGACTATATCGTTTCATTTCTAACCAAGTCATGCCAAGTCCTAGGATCCCCACATCACTAGATCCAGGGCACTAACACATGAAGCCTTGGAGGGTATAAAATCTATGGCTCTATCCAAACTGCAACACCCACTGTAGGGTCTGCGTTGAAAGCAATGCTGAGATTCCTGGCCCATTGGTTTGCAAGTGAATTTAAGACAAGACAACTACCTCCCCCCCTCAGAGACTCTATTGTTGGAGATGGAGCTTTGAAATGACAACGGAACATAACACCTCTCACCATACTGGTCACTATGTATCAAGCTAAACTCTTCTTTATTCCAGTGTGATTGAGATATAATTGACATACAGCTCTGTACAAGTTTAAGGGGTACAGCATAAGGACTTGACTTACATTTATTGCAAATTGACTACCACAGTAAGTTCAGTTAACATATATCTCCTTATATAGTTCCAAAAAAAAATTCTTTTCTTTGTGATGAGAACTTTTAGGTTCTACTCTCTTAATAGCTTTCAAATATACCATACAACCAAAAAGGATCTATGCCCAGGGAACGATATTCAATATCTTGTAATAACCTATGATGGAAAAGAATCTAAAAGAGAATATATATATATATGTGTGTGTGTGTGTATTTATGTGTGTGTGTGTATATATATATAAACTGAATCACTTTGTTGTACACCTGAAACTAACACAACATTGTAAATCAACTGTATTTCAATAAAAAATTTTTAAAAATACCATACAGCAGTGCCAACTATAGTTATCATGCTGTAAGGCTAAACTCTTTTTTATTTTTTTAACATCTTTATTGGAGTATAATTGCTTTACAATGGTGTGTTAGTTTCTGCTGTATAACAAAGTGAATCAGCTATACGTATACATATATCCCCATATCTCCTCCAACATATCCCCATATCTCCCTCCCACCCTCCCTATCCCACCCCTCTAGGTGGTCACAAAGCACTGAGCTGATTTCCCTGTGCTATGCGGCTACTTCCCACTAGCTTGTAAGGCTAGACTCATAGCATTATTGATTTATTTGAATATTTATTGTCTCTCTTCAAAAAATAAAATGAAAGCTCCTTGAAGGCAGGAGGGGCTTTGTTCTATTTCCTGCACAAAAGTAACACCAGGAATGTAGCAGATCTCCAGTAAATATTTGTAGACAAACCTACAGCAGAAAAAAGAGACAAGAATTTGTTCCAGGCGTGCTGGGAAGCAGATCCCTTTGTAAGCATGGGATTTTATAGGGAATCCTTAAATCATGTGACATTTGAGATAATATTATACACGTCTGGGATTTTAGAAATACTCTATTCATCTTTATTCAGTCAGCAAGTATCACTGAAATGCCTATAATGTGCTCAGGCATCGGGCAGGCTTTCTAAGGAAGACCTCAGCCCATCCGGCAGAGATGGAAGTCCCCAGAGCAGTGTGTGAATGGACCCATCCAGCCTCCCCAGGCTCATGTCATGGATCAGGGTAAGAAACCAGTCTGGGCTCAGTTCTCTGTCCTTATAGACAGCCAATCACAAACCCACCTCACCTTTCAGGGTGGATTCCTAGAGTGAAGGAATAATCACTTACTTTGCTTCATTTTGCTTCTACTTCCTTCTAAAATGCTTTTGTTCTCACAACCATCATTGAAGCTCAGGAACAGGAAAAAGCAACTTTCTTAAATTTCTCTCTTCTTTTCCATCTTGACGCCCTACCTATCTGGTAAGTTCCATAACATCTCTGTATTACCCCCACATACAAGGAGCCATTACTCTGGGAGGGACAAGCACTGCCCTGCCTAAATCTCTTTTCTCATCCATATTCTAATTTATCTTTTCATGCCAAGGAGACAGCCAGGAATGGGATAAGATTTTATATAAGAATGTCCAGTGTAGCATTAATTTATAATAGCAAAGCTCAGAAACAACATAAACATTCTTCAGTAGGAGAATAGCTAATTAATTATAGTACTTCCATAACACGGAACACTAAGTAGGCTTTAAACAAGCATATTTAATGGCACAGAGAAATGTTCCTTATATAACGGTGTATGAATAAAAACAGATGCAAAACAGACCAGTTATATAACTGCACACATAAATGTGTACACCAAAAGATGACTGAAAGAGAGAAACCGAAAGGTTAACACAATTAACTCTCAATAATGGAATTTTGGGGGTTTTCTTCCTTATTCACACTTTTTGTATCTTTCCAAATTTTCTACAAGAAATCCAGTATTTTATATTTTTTATATTATAAAAAAAGCAACACATAATTGAGAAGGTGTGTGTATATCAATCATGGTTTATGACAGGAAAATAAACATGCGATAGATCAGTGGTTCTCACACTTGAGGGTGCCTTGGGAGCGCTTGGAGGGCATGTTAAAACACAGATGGCCGGAGTCTTTGATTCGATAGGTCTGGGGCGGACCCAGGAATTTGCATTTCTTTTTTTTTTTTTTTTAATAAATTTATTTATTTATTTATTTATTTATGGCTGTGTTGGGTCTTTGTTTCTGTGCGAGGGCTTTCTCTAGTTGCGGCAAGCGGGGGCCACTCTTTATTGCGGTGCGCGGGCCTCTCACTGTCGCGGCCTCTCTTGTTGCGGCGCACAGGCTCCAGACGCGAAGGCTCAGTAGTTGTGGCTCACGGGCTTAGTTGCTCCGCGGCATGTGGGATCTTCCCAGACCAGGGCTCGAACCCATGTCCCCTGCATTGGCAGGCGGATTCTCAACCACTGCGCCACCAGGGAAGCCCAGGAATTTGCATTTCTAATGGATTCTCAGACGATGGTGATGCTGCTGGTCCAGGACCACTCTTTGAGAACCACTTTCAAGCAGAAAGAGGTTTAATTTTAAGCACAAAGGGGTATTGCAAGCAGGAAGAGAATTAAGTGTGAGCAAAATTGTTGGCTGTGCAAAAGAGAGACAACTTAGGGGAGCTGCCCCCAGCTTTCATGCTACACTACAACAGCCATGCTCCAGGGGTCACCACGGTGGTCCTCAAATCCCAGGGCAGGAAACTGCAGCTGACTTCATAGCTGTCCCTGGACCTGAAGCTGTGACTGACAGTAGGACACGGAGTCCACTGCAAAAACTCACATCTGCTGCAGCCCATGTATCTGCCGTACTTCTGCCAGAGGATGAGGAGCCCCTTTCCTGCCTTCCAGATCTCCCTGGAGGGCTTCTCACCCGGAAGCAAGGGAGGCTGGGTGTATGGTTTCCAGGCTCCCCCCGCCCCCGACCAAGATACGAGCAAGAATACAGATGTGACTGGGAGGCTGATGACAACAAATAATATCTAGCAGACGGGCGGGGAGGAAAGGGACGGGAGAAGAAGGGAAGGAGGAGGAGGAGGAAGAGAGAGGAAATAGAGGTGGTGTGTTATCACATGTAGGTGTGAAATTAGGTGCGATCTGCAGTTGTGGAATGGGAATTGGTAGTAGCATTACTGGGCGGGGGTGGGGTGGGTGGGGAGTGGAGAGCCAGGAGACGGTCGCACCAGGCTAACAGCACAGAAGAAATGTATGGACGAAACGGTGTACTGGAATCAGATCCAAAATACATGAACAGAAAGATCAACGGCCAACAGGGCGAGATAAATTCTGTGATTAAATTAGAAGTAACAAAGTGTTGAGATTCCTCCTCCCTCATTTCCATCCTATGCCTTTAAGCGCCTCTGTTTTGGTAAGTAGATAAAAACTGCTCAGCAGGGAGATCAACTTGATGCTTTGTGAAGACCTAGAGGGGTGAGATAGGGAGGGTGGGAGGGAGGGGATATATGTACACATATAGTTCATTCACTTTGTTATACAGCAGAAATTAACACAACACTGTAAAGCAACTATACTCCAATAAAGATGTGGAAAAAAAAAAAACTGTGAAACACTATACAGATGTAAAGAACCATCATCTTTCTTTTTTACTCCAAGGTGGCCAGCTAAGAATCACCACTGACTCATCAGAAAAGCAGGGAGAGAGGGCTCCCTCCTGAAAGCCTCCAGGGAGGTGGAGAGGCGAGGAAGGAAGGGGTCACCTGCCCACCCCCACCACCCCATACCCCAACTTGCAGTTCCCTCCCTGGTCTGCTCTCGCTTTGCTACACAACCATCCTTGGGAATCCCTGGGCAACACCACAGGCCGGGTAGAATTGCTTTGCACCTGAACATTTATGGGCAGTAAAAGCGGTTGTTTTCTCTTCCTTTTACAGCGTGGCCAGCCAAGTGCTGAGCCTGCTGATGCATGAGCAGGAAGCTTCAGGACAGGATTCCCAGGGCGGCTTGGGGCCTGGGAACTGTGTTCTGTGAAGCGTGGAGGCACTGCCTGAGAAATACTGATAGGAGACCTGAAAAAACAGCCGGAGGAAGCCCAGAATGTTCCCAAAGAAGCAGGACAAGAAGCTCTCAAACTCAAATGATGGAATTTTTCCTAACGTTATTGCTCAAGGAGACGGAGGCTTAGAGAGGGCGGCAGTGGGGAACTCAGATAAATCCCCGCTGGTGTTTCTCCACAATGCCCATATTCTCTTCTCCCCAGCAGCAGGGATTCAGTCTGATGCCCTCTTTTGAAGTCAGAGTTGCTGCTGAAGCCAAGAACGCACCAGTAATGACTATAGAGCACCATTAGGAGCAGGGCTACCTCCCTGGGACTCATGGCATCCTCAGACCCCCTGCAGCCGTCCTAACCCACCTGGCATCACTGAAGCGCCCATGTCTCCCCTTCCAGGTTTCTCCAGGCAGGGCAGCAGCTCAGCCTGCCAGGGACTCCTCAGAAATTGATCCTTCCCCGCTTCACACTCTGCTTTGCTGCTGCTGCTTCTGTTATTATTGCTGTGGGGGGGGGGGGGGTTGTTTTGTTTTGGCTTTGCGTCATTTTGTTTAATGAATGGTC
Source organism: Balaenoptera physalus (assembly GCF_965194825.1). NCBI lineage: Eukaryota > Metazoa > Chordata > Mammalia > Artiodactyla > Balaenopteridae > Balaenoptera > Balaenoptera physalus. Next base: position 37,342,927 of record NC_138884.1, on the reverse strand, counting down.
CGTGCCGGCCTCGAGCAGCAGAGCAAGGCACCTGTCCACCCCTCCCTCTGCGCTTTTCCCCCCAGTGTGAACAAGGACCACATCTGGCTTCTACCCTCTGCCCAAGGGCAAGGAGGCGCCGTCTCAGTTCTCTCGCTTTGCCTAGCCGGTAGGGTGAGGCAGGTTTACTGGTGCTAAAGAGACCCAGGTGTCGGCCGGCTTGAGGCTGCCATACAGACCATCTTTATTCAAGTCACTGGGGCACAGTCTCTTTTTTCTCTGACCCTTGTTCATGGCTTGTGAGCTCTGGATGGGCCTTTTTTTCAAAAAAGAGTGATAACAAGTGGGGCTCAGGTGTGAACTTCGGGAGGGAAAAGCAAAAGCAAACTTTTCAGACTGCTTCTGGTACAACTGAAACAGGCTGGGACTCGGGACCCTTTGCTGCCGTGCTGCAATGCTTGCACCTGGCTAAACGTCTCCTCGAGCTGCGAAATACCAAGAAACTAAAAATAACTGCGTGCATGCGCAGTTGGGGCAAATTATAAACAAAAAGATACAAAAGGACCAGAAAACTTAACTGCCACTTCTGAAGAGCCGGCAGCAAAAGCAGGGTACTGTGCATGCCCCGCAGCACTCAACACCAGCAGGGGGTGGGCAAAACACCTAACCCAGCCCTCTGGCCCGACCCCTGGGCCCTCCCCTACCCTCACCCCATATAAGGAACCAGCTCGGCCCCCCTCAGAGAACCAGCAAGGGAACCTGTTACTTGTTGTCGCTCCTCCCTGCTGCAGCATGGGCCCCAATAAAGCCTTGCTTGAATGGCCTCTAGTCAATTTCTATTGATTAAGGAGGCCAAGAACCCTGGTCGGTATCACAATCACCACATGCCTTGTGATCATTCCCCTCTGGGGAAGCTCCAACTAATACCAGACCCATCTCTTGCTCTGCTTGGTCCCCTGGGGGTATGCAGGTGCACGCGGCAGTGGGTGAAGGAGTTAGGGACTGTCTTTGGGCCATCGGGTTCTATATGAACGTCCCTGTTTCCACTAAACCTGCAAATCTGACCACTCATTTAAGGCAACGAGGGTGCCTGCCCTCGACGGAGTAAGTGTCCCACCTCGAATACTGTTCTAGCGGCCAAACTGCGTTGTCTGTGTCACACGACCAATCAGGCAAACATCATGAGCAAAGCATTCTGCTGGCTCTTCTCATCTTGCAGAAACAGGTACCCCATGAGCGGAGTGGGGACATTTTGCTCCTGAGACGCCCAGGTTGCTGCCCTTCTCAGCCGGGCACATGGGGGGTGATTCTAGGTCTGGCTTTTTTAGGCAACGGCATTCGTGGCATGTCTCCCAGATTTTGAAAAGGCTACAGGGTAATATACCATCTATCTAGACATTTAAAAGGCATTTTTAAAATGCCAAATGTCTGTTCACTGTCTGATCAGATGAGCTTCTGTACCTCATTTCCACTTTAACTTTGTAGGAGAGGGCTCACGTACAGAGCGTGGAAACTTGGTTATTATGCACCAAGTTTTATGGCAAGAAGATCTGGGCTGATGAAGCTGACCGATTTACAACCTGTCTCTAAATTATCTGCATTTAAGAAACTGATCACTATCTAATCCTTTCCATCAACATTTTTGTTAGTTATATATATTGTGGTATTGCTGAATCTTTCATCAGAGCTAGCTAAGCCTTTAAAAACTTGAATTTCCACATTTGTAAATGGGAAAAGTATGTTAATTATGCTACTCAGTTCTGAGAATCTAATGAAGCAATGTACATGTAAGTACATTATAAACCATTGTGGACTTCACAAGTTAATGATATTTTTAAATGATTCTTGGATATATCGTTGGTGATTTCTCTATTAAGAGTGGAACAGTGTATCCCCCACTTCCACCCCCCAAAAAGGAAACTGATCATGGACAGCTAAGAGGACCGTGATTGCAATATCATGAGCTCAGAAGAGACGCTGTGGGGGGGGGGGGGGTGCCCAAGCAGCAGAGCTGGGTGGCGGGAGGGGGTCGGGGGACTCGAGAGTGGGAAGGAAGCTGTCTGCCGAATGAGGATCCTAATTCTTGCGTGTGGCGCCTGAACCGTTTCCAGCGTGCCGTCTTCCATTCCTGATACTGTGCGCCCCTTCCTTGTGCTTTGTTGTGATACTCCAACATTCGGCAAAGGGTGTCCAAGTCCAAACATTTGGTGTTATTTTATACCAGGTGAGTGTGGTGCTCTGAGCAGGCTCAGGCTGGATCTGCAAAGGTGGCCATGAGTGTGTGTCATCTGGTCATGGAGCTTTTTATTCAGCATCAGGCTATCCGAGGAATGCTTAGTTCCTAAAGAGGAAGAGCCCTGGGGATTTAGTAGCCCACTGTCTAAGACAACTGTGGGCTGAAAAAAAAGGCACTTAGCATTCTCAGCAAAGACCTGGGCATCTCCATGCTTGGTATGTCGCAGGGTACCCCAATTTTAGCCTGATAACCTCAGTCATATAAAGTTTAAAAGTTACTTACTAATATCCAGAGAGACAAACTACCCATTGATACATAAGTAAGAGAAATGCCTCTACATATAGAGAAGAGAAAACTGAAGTATGCAAATAGGGGAGCGCAAGGAACAGGACCAGATATTTTAATCAACCATGAAGTCAACCAACAGCCATTGACGGACCAACCATTTATTCCAAAATATTAATTGGGTATCTCCACGAGCCAGGCCCCAGGCCAGGTACTGGAAATATATCCATGAGTAAGACACTGACCCAAATGTAAATGGGCTCACAGCACATGTGCAGAATCTGAGAAGTAAATCAATGATTACAGTAAACAAAGATAAGTGCCACAATGGGAAAGTTCAGGGAGCTGTGGGAGCACAAGGAAGGGACCCCTAACTCAGCTGGTTGGGCAGAGGAAGGCAGAGAAAACTTCCCAGGCCAAGTAAAACGTGCTGAGCTCTGAAGAGGAGAGGCTAGCCAGCCATGGGTAGGAATGGGTGTCCATCAGGATCATGACCCTCGCGGATGCAAAAAACTAACTAACTGGAACCAGAAGGTTAAGTGCCAGATGACAAAGGTTAGCGTTACTGGAACACAGAACTCAGCAGAAGCCATCAGAAAGGCGTCCCAGAGAATGTGATATGGGCCTTAGAGTTTAAGAAAAGTTTATTCAGGTAGACAAAAGAGGGGAAGGGCTTCCATTACAGGAGCAAATTTATGGGAACAAGAAAGGACACAGGTGCTTAGGGGTCGGTACGTGGAACATTCATTCAATACATGTTTATTGAAAAGTACGCGGTTCTGAAGGGCAAATGAAGTCGTGTAAGACATGCTTCCACCCTTTAGATCAGGGGTCAGCTATCTGTAAAGGGCCGCGTGGTAAATATTTTAGGCTGTGTGGGCCCCGTAGAATTTGTCCGTGGACCGTGGCGTCCTGACCCTTGCTGGAGAGACTTACACTCTTAAAGGGAACACAAGATGGGTATGTAAATAATTATAATGCAAGAGGAATCTCCCTGGAGTCTTGGGGAACTGGGATCAGACTGTGGGGGGCTTTGAATGCCAGACTCAGCAGTTGGATGTCATCTTGTAAGTAATGAGGCACCATTTGTGGTTTGGAGCCAGGGATTGTCTTTTGGAAGATGAATCTTGCAAGAATGTGTGGGACGGATGAAAGTGTGGAGAGCCTGGAGGCAGGGAAACTGGTAAGAACTCTAGCGCGGTCCTCAAAGCATCAAGAGAGGAACTCGGATTCTCCAGTTAGTCGGGAACATGGGATGGGAGAGACATTCCACACTGTGCAATAACTGGATAAGAGGCCTGAAGGAAATTAAGGAATCCAAGGTAACCCCACAGTGACAAATCCAGGTGGCTAAATGATGGCTTTGAATGAACAGATATGAAAAGTCAGGAAAGGCAAGGGATTTAAAGGGACAGGTTTGTTTAGCTTTAATGCGCATTGAGTTTGAATCAAGTGAGATGTTCACGTGAAACTGATGGTCTAAATTACCAGGAGGAGAGCTCAGAGGTGTGGCCAGGATCGCAAGAGGAGATTGTGGATCATCAATGAAGGTTCAGCAGTCATAAAGGTTAGGAGAATAGTTAACAGTGAGCACTAACATTATGCCAAATATTACCTTAGACATTTTTTTTTTCAGATTTTTTTTATGTGGACCATTTTTTTAAAAGTCTTTATTGAATTTGTTACAATATTGCTTCTGTTCTTTTATGTTTTGGTTTTTTGGCCCTGAGGCATGTAGGATCCTAGCTCCCCAACCAGGGGTCAAACCCACACGCCCTACACTGGAAGGTGAAGTCTTAACCACTGGACCCCCAGGGAGGTCCCTGCCTTAGACTTCTTACATGTGTTAGCTCCTTTAATCGCCCCAGCTACACTTGGAGGTGTATATTGTTATCCTCATTTGACAGATGACGAAACTGAGGCTTAAAGACGTTAAGTGACTTGCCCAGAGTCACGCAGTTATTAAGGTGTTAAACTGTTAGTTGGTTATGTCTGCCAAGTAACGCTGTGCTCATAGCATCAAATGGCACTGCTTCTTGGTTGAGGGTGAAGGTCCTTCCCTGGGTGCAGACGCTTTCCTCTCCACTAGGCTATCACACTCAGAGCCCTTATGCACTCTTGGGTTCCCAATGTATGTGGGAAAATACCCCCGTTCTTTTCTTTTCTGAATTAACTTAAAACCCAGACAGGCACTGCTCACACACTCATCCATCCATTGCAGGTCCAACTTCCCGGAGGACACGAGGCCTGGGGACAACCAGAGAGGTGTAATCTCCATCCCTCGATTACTGGGTTAGCATCCAGACCTCTTCCCTTCTCACCTGCTCTGTCAGCAGACGGCTACTGGGACGCCTTCCACGTGTTCCTTAATGTATTGGCTCCCAGTGATAGATGGCAAAAAAGGCCACAATTCTTCCCCTTCCTGTATCCATGCCCTTGCAGTGTGACTTTGAAACTTCTTCCATCAAGAGTAGGGTATTTCACCCCGGGGATCTGGGTTGGCCTTGTGACGTGCTTTGTCCACTAGAAAGTTATGAAAGTGATATTTTGCCAGTTCCAAGCCCAGGCTTCAAGAGGTCTTGCATACAACCACTACATCTTTAGAGACTCCTGTCTCTGCAGTTTGAACATCTTGAATTAGCCTGCTGGATGATGAGAAACTACCTGGACCAGAGTCGAGTAGCCCCATCATCCCAGCCAAGTCCTAAGACAGGTGAGGGAGCCCAGCCAAGTCCTAAGACAGGTGAGGGAGCCCAGCCAACATCAGCAAAACCACGTACCAACACACAAACACACCACTGACTGGATGCCTGAGGAGCCCCCACTGAACCCAGACTAAGCTGATGATTTGCAGAATCTTGAAGTAAACAAATGGTTGCTTTTCTTTTTTAAATCCCTACATTTTGGGGTCTCCTAGCAGTATCTGATACACTCCCTTTCACATAAAACTTCATGATATCTGCATTTGAACAGCCATCAGCTAACCACATTCTACTCTAGAACTTCCTGGATTTCACATATTTGAGCCTCCGAGACTGGCTTGTTCGTGGTTGCTATGAGTTAGCACCAAAACTGAGAACAGAAGGCGGAACCAGGCTAGCTGTACCTCTAACCACACAGACACTCTCCCTCTTGGATGAAAGGGCTCTAATTAAAAGGCGGGAAAGATCAGATACCTGCAGAGTTCACCGCTTAATGTATCTGAAACCTGGCTCTTAAAGTCGCTTTGCTTCTGACTATTCATACATCAGAAGACTAATTAACTATGGCAAGTTGACCACTGAAAACCATTTTCGTGAGGATGACACAATGATGGATGGGTCCATGCTGTTACAATTTCATTGCTGAAAAAGATGTGATGAGTCGAGTTCCACTTACTTAGAGGCACACACAATACAGAAGCCTCTTTAAAGCCACAGAACCCCATTGCAACGGCCGACATGTGTCACATTTCTGTATTTAAGGGCCACAGTCATGGGCCAGTGACACACTGAGTTATGCATGTTAGGCCTTCTGTGTCTGGCAGTTGGAATGAAACCCAACTCTATCTTGTGGCTTCAGAGCTTTGGACACCAAATGGGGAATTTGTGCAATAGAAAAACCCAGCCAAGAGCAATATTTTCCCATTTTCCCATTTCCAACATGGGAAATGTGTGTGTGTGTGTGTTTGTGTGTTTCCTGCCTAATGCTGCCCCACCCAGCAAAAACTGTATGTCCTGACTAGCCCTGACTCATCCATCACTCAATGGCTTTTATGTTTTTGTTGGGATGTGTTTGGTCAGAGGTTGGTCTCAGTTGTCACTACATACTTCAGTGCAAAATTTTGAAAATGGGTCTCAAAAGGTCCTAAATCTGGGGTGGCAAATGTTTTCCTGAAGGGCTGGATAATAAATATTTTAGTCTTTGCAGGCCAAGAGGCAAAAAGGCTATTACCTAGGCATTTATATAATCATGTAAAATGTGGTCATTCAAAAATGTAAAAACTATTCTTAGCTCACCAGCCATAACAAAATAGGCAACTGGCCAATTCTGGCCCACAGGCCATGGTTTGCCAACCTTTGCCTTAAATAAACAAAATTGTTAGATTTCTCACTAGTGCTATATTTCTGCAGGAAAAATTCCCTTAGCTGCAGAAAATTTCTTTTAGGTACAGAAAGTCTGATCACAAAAAATTTTTTAAATAAGTTAATAAAAAATTATTTGCAGTAATATATTATATATATTATTATATGTATAATATAATATATATTAATATACTTATTAAATCTTCTATTAATATATGATAGAGTACATGTCAATATTATATTATATAATATAGTCAATATAATATTGACATTACAAGTCAATATTATATTATATAATCTATTATATATGAATATATATATTCATATATAATAGATTACATGTCAATATTATATTATATAATATATATTTTATATAATATAACTATAATATATATAATATAATATATATGTTATATTTATAATCTATAAAATATAAATTATATCTAGTAATATATTGATTATTACTTCTTCCAATTATCATCACAAACCAGTTTTTTTTTTCCCTCAAACAAAAGCTAAGGCTCCTTATTTGGTTCCCGATGTTGCCACTAACTCACAGCTCACCAAAACCTTCCCGTCTCACAAATCCAGGGTGTAGGCTGGGGGTGAAGAGCTACTTGCCTAGAAATGTAGCAAACACTTTGATTTCATTATTTGAAGTATATGGAGGGGAGAGTTTTAAAGCCTCCTATTTTAGTCATCTTATGACCTTCTACATGTCTTTTCTACAAGACTATTGAATACTCTGTGGCACTAACATTTCTAATTTAAAATTCTAATACATTCACATGATTCAAGAATCAAATCTGCACAAAGACGTGTATTCTGAGAAATCTTGCTCCCACTCATTCCCATCCACCCTGTAGAGAATCCTGTGTATGCTTCCAGGGTCTCTTTATGTAAATACAAGTATAAATTCTTGTTTGCCTATTTTTAATATCCAAATGTAGTCGACTTTATACTCTATTTTGTATCTTGTGCCCACGGCCCCTTGCATATACATTCTACCTTGGAAACTTGTCCACATCAGTACGTAGAGATGTGGCATGGATTTAAGGCAATAGAAATTAAGCAGATTTATTTGGTAAACAGTTTGTTGGGATGTTTTAACTCTATGTGGGTTCGAAAATGAAATCATCTTAATTTTTCCAAACTGTCTCCAACTCTGCTAAGTCAAACTCCATTTTCTTACTGGACAGTAGCTCTTTTAACAACATCTCAAGTTGATTTCGAAACTTGACAATGACCTCTGCTTATTAAAATAGTCACTTTCAGTTTTTAAGAATAATTGAAAAGCTCACAGCACACGGACTGGATTTGAGTCCCCAGAGGCTTAGCGAGGGGCAGTCATCTGGTGGTGGGGGCTGGGAGTCTAAATTCATACTCTTTCCCTTTCCATTGGGTGTTGAGGCAAGAACAAGGAATGGGAGGCAGGGATTTCACTTTATGCTGCTGACATGGAGGAGCTGTAGTCCTTCTCTGGGGTCAGTCATTAACTGCTTCTGACTCACTGCCTGTGGGCTCTATGTAGATAGGTGGTAGCAGCTTTGTTAGGCAGTGGGTGTCTGTGTCATTGGGAATCAAATGTTGTTACAGGTAGTAGGAAACCCAAGTAATAGTGGCTTAAGTAAGAAAAGGGTAATCAGAAGTCTAAGAGTAGATAGTCTGGGGCTGGTATAGTAGCTCCACAAAGTTGTCCGTGACTTAAGCTCTTTCTGACTTGTTGTTCTACCATCTTGAGAGTATGACTTATCCTCATTCTCACAAAACAACTGTTGGAGCCCCAGCCAACTCATCCAAGTTCCAAGAAATAAGAAAGAGGAAAAGAGTAAAGAGAAGAAAGGACTTTGCCTGTGACAGGAAAGCAAAACCTTCCCAGAAAACCCCAATAGGCTTCCACACACTGACTGTCTTATTAGACCTGTCTTATTTGAACAACATGAGCTGCAAGAGAAGCTAGGCAATGTAGTTTTTAGCCAGGTATATTGCTCCCTCCAGAAGTTTTGGAGTTCTCTTAGAAAGGAGAAAAGTGAGAGTAGATGATAATAGACAAACAGCAGTCTGCCATGTGGTTCTTTGCAAGAATCAGTACATTTTCCAGGGAACCACCAGCTTGTGACCTTGCAGTATTCCTCTGCTATCCACAAATATCTTGCAAATTTGTAACCCTCCAGCTCATCTCCCCTCTACTAGCCCCACCTCCAGAGCCTCCTGATGTGTTTCGGATCTACCTTCAGTACTCCCAGAGACCAGAAACCACAGAGGATGCCCTTGCTCCCCTCTCTACCTGGCCATCTCTCTCTTGCCTCTCCCTAAGCTGCAAACAATTCAGTGAAGGGGGAAGGTTTGGCCAGCCCAGTCCTTAGGTGGGAACACCGAGGACATCCCTCCTCTCCCCTCCCAAATGCTGCACTTTCCTATCCCCCCCAGGTCCTCGTGAGGGGCAGCCACAATCGTTGGTGCTCTCCTGAACTTAGATTGTCATTGATTTAGAGCCTTTTACTTCCGGTCTTGGGTTTTAGATGAAATTCTGGAGTGACAAGATCCCCCTTGGCTCCCAACATACCCACACCTTTGCCTAGGTTTCTCACTACCCCTAGGCTTCCCCTCTGCTCCCCACAGCAGAGGTCCCCTCGCCCTCCCTAATGGTGCAGTTCTGAGGTTCACATACTGTGATATTGTGATTTATAATAAGAAATATACATTTGGTCTTCATCCTGTTTTGGGCACAAAGCTCCTAAAACCCTTGGAATTTCCTAGGTGATAAGAGCAATAAAGCTGTCTTGATATTCAAAGCAAACCCCTTTCAACCCCTTTTATGTTAATAAGCTGACTTTTGGACAGCACCTAAGAATGGGAGTTGGTTGCCAGGGGAGACAGCCTTGTGATTGGAGCGTTGGAACTTTCAGTCCCGCCCCCCTGCCCTCCAGGGAGAGGGAGGGGCTGGAGGTCGAATTGCTGGCCAATGGCCAGTGATTTAGTCAATCATTCCTATGTAATGAAGCCTCCATAAAAATCCAAAAGGATGGGGTTTGGAGATCTTCCAGGTCGGTGAATGGTGAATGTGGAGATTTGGGGAGAGTGGTCCGCTCAGATGGCATGGAAGCGCCACGCACGCCCTTTCCCCACCCCTTGCCCTGTGCATCTCTCCATCTGGCTCTTCCTGAGTTATATTCTTTTATAATAAACTGGTAATCCAGTAAGTAAAATGTTTCTCTGAATTCTGTGAGCCACTCTAGCAAATTAATCCAACCCAAAGAGGGGGTTGTGGGAACCTCCTACTTAGAGCAGTTGGTCAGAAGCACAGGTGACAACCAGGACTTGTGATTGGCATCATAAGTGGGATGCGAGCAGTCCTGTGGGAGGAGCCCTTTACCTGTGGGATCAGACACCGTCTCCAGGTAGGTAGTGTCAGAATTGAGTTGAACTGTAGGGCACCCAGCTGGTGTCAGAGCACTGCTTGATGGTGTGGAAAAAACTCCACGTGTTGGAATTCAGAGCAGAATTGTACATACGATTCCAACCTTCAAGCCCCATTATTTTTTTCACAAGTATTTATAATGACAGAGGCATCAGACATAGATGTACGTGAATGCTATCTCCATCAGAAGCATTAGCTGCGAGGCTAAAATCAAGTTGTTAATGGGTTTGAAACAGTTGTTGGGCTTTGAGCCTCATTGCTTCTAGCCTTCTAAAAGCTTTGGGATACTAAGTCATTATCCGGGGAGATAAAATCATCCATGTCACGATAAAACACCAAGTTTGTTTTCTGGTGCATTCTGAACTTTGTTTAAGGCGTAAGGGCTACAGGAGCTCTGAGGGGGCCTTAGAGGTGTGTGTAAGCGTGGGGTGCAGCTCTGGGAGGGGTAAGGAAACAGATTCTCGGAGTCTTGTTACCCTCCCTCCCAAAGCCCGTATCTCCCGGCTCCTTTTTTCATCCTCTTCTGCTGCTGCCTTCCCCCAGTTTCCTCTCATCAGCCCTTTACCTCGGATTGTCATTCTTCAATCATCATGTCAATTTAAGCTGCTTTTATCCTGGATTCCATGAGTGAACAATGTCTTCAGTTTTGCAGGTTGGAGGCCTGTAACCAGAAGGTTCTAAAAAGTGTTCCTCCTGGCCAGAGGACTTCATGGAGGCAAATCCATCTGTAGACCAAGGAGTTCTGGGGCAGGCCTGGCTGACCCATCACCGCTCCCAGGCCCCAGAGCCTGGCTCAGTCCACTTCAGCTCTCAGGTCTGGGTAGAGGTCCTGCTCTCTTCTCTGATTCACAGGAACCCCAGAACTCCAGGCCAGGGTCAGGTATTATCTGTTGCCCCCACTAGAACGTAAGCTCCATGCACGCAGGGATATTTGTTTGTTACCCCTACTGTAGCCCCAGTGCCTAGGACAATGCTGCCACACAAACGCACAACAAATATTTGCTGAACACTTGAACGTTGGCCCCTGGAGAAACAGCCTTGGGACCAGGGGGCTGCTGCAGCTGACCCCGGGCTTGGGCCGGGGTACCAGCCGTACAGATCGACTGGACCAAGTTCAGATCTAACAAGCCCCACTCAGAAGTGTGCACAAGTGGCTGGTCCAGAATCCTACGGGACTCCTGGAGCTGGGACGGTGGGGCTTTGCTCATTACTATTTGACATGTACACTTAGGGCCCTGGGACAGAGTGCAGAGACCCGCTCACCTTCCTGCCATGGTTGGGCCGTTGTGCTGTGACAGCCTCTCTGTGCATTATACGGAGTCATCACAATGCACAGTTTCCGGTTCTGGACAAATAGTTCCACTTGCTTTTTAAAAAATGAAGATAATTCAGTTCACTGATCAGGCTTCCAGATGAATCCAGATGGGCATTGAAGATGGTTTCATTATTGTACTTTTAAAAGAACGTGGGAAAAAAGAGACAAGCCTGAAAAGAAAGGCTTATGTGGTTTACAGTTGGAGAATTTCTCTTCTGAACCTTTAGAAATTTTCCCTGTGAGGCTTAATACAGCAAAAGCGAGAGTGGAAAACGTGCTTATCTGCGATCTCAGATGCCAGGCAGCCTAATAAATCTAGCCTGGGTTAAGATTAACATTGTCTGAAGCTGGAGCCTCTTGGTCTAATCTATAGTCAAAGGAGTACCCAAACATCTTTTCAGGTGGCCCACTGCTGACTTTCTTTTAATCCGCAGAAGTAGAACCAAAGAAAAACTTCAAAGCTGACGTCGTTGAACATGATAAGCCGAAAAGCACCTCTCTCTGCTGCATGAAAAAACAGAGATTTTCATGAACTGCCAAAGTAGTGCCCAGCGGAGCCCCAGGTTTCCTTAAGGAAAATTCACTCCAGCTCCCTGAAGAGCTCCTGTGCAAAATGTCCAGGATGGAATGTGGAAAAACTGAGACAGGTAGTTGTTGATTTAATGGAAGGTAAAGTACTTTGGAATCCATTTTCTTAGTGTTGAAAACCCCACAGTAGCTCCCTGTTATGGACTTAATTACGTCTTCCCGCTCCCCCAAATTCATAGGTTGGAACCCGAATCCCCAACATGATAGTACTAGAAGGTGGGGCCTTTGGGAGGTAAGGAGGGTTAGACGAGGTCATGAAGGTAAGCCCCCTGGTGGGATTAGTGCCCTTATAAGAAGAGACCAGAGCCTCTTCCCATCATGTGAGGGCACAGCGAGAAGGCAGCAGAGTCTGCAAGCCAGGAAGAGGGCCCTCACTAGAACCTGACCATGCTGGCACCCTGATCTCAGACGTCCAGCCTCCAGAACGGTGAGAAGTAAATGTCTGTTGTTTAGGGTACCCCCCCGTGGTATTTTGTTGTAGCAGCCAGAGCTGACGATACACTCATTTCACGGGCTCTGAAAGCCCTCCCTCCTCAACCTCCCTCTCTTTTTCTCTGTTCCAGCCCATCGGCCTCCTATCACACACTAGGCATACTCCCACCTCAGAGCCTCAGCATTGGCTGTTCCCTCACCTGGAACACTCTCTTCCAGGTGCCCACATGGCCTGGGTTACTCCCTAAACATCCCTCGGGTCTTTATCCAATGTCACCCTCTCAGTGAGGCCTCCCCTCACTGTTTAAAACCACCACAGTCACCCATAGTGCCTGTCTGCTTTTCTGCTTTATTCTCTCCCTGGCATGTATATTTTTTTCCTCACTTGATCTTGTTTATCATCTACCTTCCCTGGTAGATCATAACTTTCATAAGGGTATGTAGTTTTGTCTTTACTGCTATATCCCTAATACCTAGAATAGGTCTGGTACTTAATAAGCTCTCAATTTTTTTTATTGAATGAATGAACACATGAACGAATCAGTGAATGAACTTAACTAATCCTAAACTTACCTAAATCTGAGGTCTAAACATATCTGTACACATTGTCCTATCTTAACTGTGTTTGCAAAATATTTGCTCTCTTCCTTCCAGACTTTCCAGAGTTGCACGGCTTACTCCAGGTTGCACGTCGAATGCGCCAGATGGGAAGCACGCTAGACTCTCGACAACTCAGGGCAAGAAGGCCCAAGAGGAAGCCAGGCCTGGACAGTTGAGAGTATGGGGAGGACTACAGAGCAAGCGTCCAAGATGACACAGTACTCAGCTCTCCCGGGCATGCAGACGGGACCTGGGCACAGCAGCAAGGAATTCAGATGTCGATCAAATGCTCAGGCAGGCTGTGGTTCTAATGCCACCAAATCTGTCACATTTGATAGGACCCTACCCTGGGGTCAAGCATGGAATTCAGTCCCTAGAAGACAAAATGGACCAGAAGGATGGAAGCTCTCAAGACCTTAGCTACACAGTCCTAGAAGAGCAGGAACAGAGAAGAAATCAAGAGCCTCCAAAGTGATCCATCCCAAGACCCAGGGGACATGTCCCTCTGGAGGGCAGCACGGAGCGGGGAGCTCAGAGGGACTCAGGCCCGCACAAGGGGAGTTTGGTTCTGGCTGCAGTAAAAGGAGAAGCTGTCCTAACGGGTCCCCGGGCCCCACTGGTTGGAGTGAGAGGTGACAGCCTCCTTCATCAGGCTTGCTCAGGAAGTAAAATAAGCCTGAGTCTTGGAGTGCGGACACCCCGCAGATGTAGCTGTGAGGGGTTGAGAAAGGCCGAGGGAGGAGAGTGAACCAGGGTCATTGACCCCACTCTGGTTGTTCTAATATTTTTATCATCTTGTCTCCAAGGGAGACGTAAGGAATTGCATTTCTTCTCTCAAGAGCTGCTTCTCAACAGCACTCTCGTCATTTTGCTTTCTTCTCCACTTCTGGTGCCCTATTCTGTCTGGTGGATGAATTTAAATTCACTGTTTTAAACACAGTTGCTTTAATGAAAGCTTATCCAGGGTCCAGAGGACTTAGCCACCCCCCAGAGTCAGAGCTAACATTCCATTCAGAGCTCAAGCTGGTGATGGTGGTGGATTAATTAATTCCGCCTTCAAAAAGTAAAAGAAAAACCCTCGTCTTTCCTTTAGAACCACGATAAACTACTTCTTTATTTTTTGTCGGTTTTATCAACTTTTTTTTAAAGAGCTGGGCTCAGCTTTATTGGTTTTTTTCTGTGCCCTTTCAAGTAAAAAGAACTTTTATTAACACTGTTCCTTGCCTGTTAAGAGCCCAGCTTCTGCATAGGATCTTCCTGGAAACCCCGAGTGATGGAGTGATGGAGAGCACCCCGGGCCGTCCTGGGTTTGCAACTGGCTGTCTTAGCCGGGGAGCCTGTTTCCCCACATGCACCAGCTCCGCGGAGACCCCCATACTGATAAACATAAAGGTGTTTGAAAAGTGAATGGCAAAGGACAGAAAAGAAAACATTTCCCAGGGCTCTGCTTCTTTCATTTAACTTTACTGTTTGCCGCACTCTTTGGCTCTGTTTCTTAATCTGGGGCCAAGCATAAGAACCAACTGTTCTAATCATATTCATTCTAGAGCTCCCGGATGCCCTGCTCCAATGACTACATCCAGGGCGCCTTTGGTCCAAGGATGGCCAAGCTGCTCACAAACATCCAGTCGTTCTCATCATACTCTCTCCCTGCCCCGCTCAGTCTCCTCCCAGAAGGAGCTCTCTATCCTTAACTCCAAGGAAGAAAACCAAACCCTGAACTGCTCATTACTTTTCCTGAGTCACCAAAATTTAAGTGGAGCCTGGACCTAAGAGAATGCTCAACCCAGGTCCCAGGACAGCTGCGTCTGCCCCTCCCAGGTCCATTCGCTGCAGCCAGAGCCAAACTCCCCTAGTGTAGGCCTGACCTGAGTCCTTCTAAGCCTCCCAGAGAGACATGTTCTTAGGTCCCAGGATGGACCACTTTGGAGGTTCTTGATTTTTTAATCTCTCCCTGCTCTTCTAAGACTGCATATCTAAGGTCTTGATACCCTCCATTGTTCTGGTCAATTTCTTCCCCTAGGGACTGAATTCTGCACTTGAACCTCTCCCTCCACCTCCCCCACCCCCCCACCCTCGGCCTCCCAACACACACACCATGCTTCTGGTCTCCTTGAAGCAATCAGGCTCAGGCTCGTCGCAACCCTTGATCTCGGCCATGTGGACAGCCAGGCCTGGGGCATGTTCCCAAATGCATTTCGGCATCAGACCCCTTCCTTTCCCCTGGCCTCAGCAGGAAGAAGCACTGAGCAGTGCAGTCCGGTGCCCACTCTCTCCTTCCGGCCTGGCTGCTGTGTCCCTGGGGTGGCGCCCACTGGGAATAGCGCTTACCTTCCTAAGAGAGGTTTCTGCTACTCGCTTCCTAGGATGGAATCCTCCTTCTCTTTATTTTTTCTCAGAAAGCCGAAGCCAATTCCAACCACCTTATCTCTTTTGCAACTTTGACAGCTGTCCAAGGTGGATTTTATGGTTATTCACAGCAGAGAATGCCCCCAGCTCCATTTTCCCTCCCATCCCCCAAAGAGCCAGGCTTGACAAAGGAATTCTGCACAACTCCAGCCCAGGCTCCTACCAGCAGGAAGAACATCAGCAGTTCAGAGATAATACAATAAAAACCACCAGCTTGTTTTCTCACTGGTAGCCTTGTAACTAAGTGCTAATGGTGTCTTCTGCTGAATTGATTAGGTCTATTGGCTGGTTTTCTAATACCTGGGCTGTTCTGCAATTAGAGAATACCTGCCACTTTTCTGTCTTTTTACCTAATCATTACTTAGCTCCTAAGTCAAGATGAGACGTTTCTCCCCACTCTTCTATTTGGAGATGAAGAAACAAGGGCACTTCACAGAAAAAGTCCACGGCAGAAACGAGCCAATGACCTTCTGAGGTCCACTCGGGCACTCTACCCACAGTCCTCTGCCACCAGGTTACTTTGGTCAGTGACACCAGATGGGCCAGGCATCCTGCCCCCTGCTGAGACTCCTCAGAGCACCATAGATCTCACCACAGTGCAGCTGGGGGGACCAGATCCCTGCCCTCAAGGCTGGCCTATGGCCTAGGGGGTGTGAAAATTGTGTCCAACAAGGCTGAGCCCATCTGATCTTCTCTCGGGGAGTTTGAACTCAGAATCCACAGAGGGGAGGGAGGTTCGGTTTTGCAAAAGAGCTGCAGAGACTGTGGAAGCAGGGACAGAGTCACTGAGGATCATAAAGGTGGAGCATTAGAGCACGGGCCACCTGCTGCGTCTGTAGTGACATGGTTAACCGGCTGCCACGGGGGCAAAGTTCAGGAATGTTCTTACGTTACATTGTGGGCTCTTCCTAAGCATCCTCAGGGCCATTTGAAACTTCTGTCTTCAGGATTTTCTCTTGAATCCCTACAGCCAGCTCTCATAGCTAAAGATAAACTGACCACTGCATTGTGAATGAATCCAGCAAATATATCAACCACATTAACCAGAAAACTATTTAAATGTTGGTCTCTTGTTTCCTAATAGATATTTCATGAGAACCAGGGAAGATGTCTTAGAATTATATCATGGCTTGCACTTTTTAAATGTGCAGGTCCAAATCCCATCAGCCTTCCTAAATTAAATCAACATTGAATCAGTTACAATAGTTAATGTATGGGGCAGCAGCTGGTACAATGTCTGGAAGTGAGAAGGATTCCAATGAACATAAAATTTTAATTTGGATAGTGAAACTTATGATTGACACATGACAGACAAATTTGGGTCAGAGTTTCTGGAGGGGAGAAGGTAGAAATGTTCCATGAGCAGCAGCTGGCCTGAGGGCCTCAGGCCTATGGGGGCAGGCACTGCCTCCAAGATGCCTTTAGGCTCAGGACGGAGGACACTGCACCAGGACATTCAGAAGGGCTGATGAGCCAGGTTCTAGGTTTTCAGACAAGATACCTATTTAGGCCCTCTTAGGCCTTCTCTAGAGCAGGATTGAAGCATAAGCAGGGAAGTGGATGATGGAGATAGAAAGAGGGAATATTCGAGATGCCTGGAGCCTAGTCCAGACCACGGCAAGAAACAAAAACAGAAGCAAAAACAAAAAAACGGAACACAATATTGTAAAGCAACTATACTTCAATAAAAATTTAAAAAAAGAAAACTCCTATGAGCTAGAGCTAGAGGGAATGTTATGAGCTGAACTGTGTCCACCTAAAATTCGTATGTTGAAGTCCCAACCCCCAGTACTTCAGAATGTACCCATATTCAAAGAGTGATTAAGTTAACATGAGGCCATTAAGATGGGGCCCTAATCCAACATGACTGGCGTCCTTATAGTAAGAAGAGGAAAGACACCAGGGGTGCAAGCACAGAGGGATGACCACAGGAAGAGGCAACAAGAAGGTGGCCACCTGCAAGGCAAGAAGAGAGGCCTCAGAGGAAACCATCCCTGCCAGCACCTTGATCTTGGACTTCCAGCCTCCAGACTGTGAGAAAATTAATTTCCATTGTTTAAGCCACCCCATCTGTGGAATCTTGTTATGGTGGCCCAAGCTGACTAGTACAGAAGGGGAACAAGAAATGAGTGAGAGTGGGATGAGCTAGGTCAGATCTGAAGACTGGTGGGAATGGCAACTCAGACTAGATTTTTTCAATTTGCTTTCACTTCCATTAGTTCAAAATCAGCAATTAACCAATGCAAAGGGTGCCCCAGAGTCATGAATACATGTGACGCAGCAGAATTCTGGTCCTTCCCTGACTCCTCGGAGTTGATTGGTCTTCCCAGGTCCAGGAGCCCAATGCATGGCTCCCTGTCTTTTAAACCATTAGACCAGGAGCAGGGCCACACCCACCCTGTCTGCTACCCCCACAGAAACAAGTTCCTGCTCTGCCATGGTTATATACCTCCATGTTGCATTTTTTAAAACATCATTCATTAGGCCTATCTGGCCATGAACCACCAACAGAATGTCACAGCTGCCGAATGGAAGCTTGAGAAGATGTCTTAGAATTACATCATGGCTTGTACTTTTCAGCCTCCAGCCAGGATACTCAGACCCCACACCCTGTCCCATTGTTTCAGGAAGAGATGGGAGACATCTCCTGAAGGTCAACATCTCTGCAGTGAGCCTGCACTGGAAAGAGCTCCTCCTCAGCATTTCTAGGACTGGCTGCTCAGCATTTTACATGTGTTATCTCATTTAATCTTCACAAACACTACAGAAGACGTATTATTACAGTATCACCCCGTATTACAGCTAAAGAAACTGAGGTTCTGCTAAAAATAGAGTTGCCATATGATCCAGCAATCGCACTCCTGGTCATATACTCAAACAGAACTCTAATTCAAAAAGATACGTACACCTCAATGTTCACAGCAGCACTATTCACAATAGTCAAGACATGGAAGCAACCTAAATGTCTATCGACAGATGAATGGATAAAGAAGATGTGGTACATATATACAATGGAATATTACTCAGCCATAAAAAATAATGAAATAATGCCATTTGCAGCAACATAGATGGGCTTAGAGATTATCATACTAAGTGAAGTAAGTCAGAAAGAGAAAGACAAATACCATATATCACTTATACGTGCAATCTAAACTACAACACAAATGAACCTATCTAAGAAACAGACACAGACTCACAGACATAGAGAACAGACTTGTGATTGCCATGGGGGTGGGGGAGGGATGGATCAGGAGTTTGGGATTAGCAGATGCAAACTATTATATATAGAATGGATAAACAATAAGGTCCTACTGTAGAGCACAGGGAACTATATTCAGTATCCTGTGATAAACCATAATGGAAAAGAATATGAAAAAGAATGTATATATATATATATATATATATATATATACATATATATATATATATGTATAACTGAATCACTTTGCTATACAGCAGAAATTAACATCACGTTGTAACTCAAGTATACTTCAATAAGATTTAAAAAAAAGAAAGAAAGAAACTGAGGTTCTGGGAAATCAAACCACTTCCTCAAAATCACAGAGCAGTGCTGTTGGCCCTGAATATCCCAGAGTTCCACATCTGTGGATTCAACCAACTGCTGTAACAAGGGGGAAGGGTGGTGATGGAAGCCCAGGGTCTCCTCACAGCACCACGGTGCCCAACAAATTACCCAGAGCTGCCCACGTGGTGTGGTGCCCCCTCTAACCGCCTTAGCACTCCCCGGTGTGGCCCAATGTTAGAATGTGAGTGTAATTGCTTTATTTACGATTCTCTTTTCCAATCGTTCTAATTATATAGCTCTGGTTTTTTGTTTTTTTTTTTTTCGTCTCACACCCCGCATACAGCCCACCAGGAAATCCTGCTGGAGCCAGACCCAACAATTCATCTGCAAGCTCACTCTCTCCACTGCTGCCACCTTGGTCCAAGCTTCACACTAGCTGCATTTCTGTACTTCCTGGATTCCTGCCACAGGGCTCCTTGCCCCACTATAGCCACAGATCGAGCTAAAACCTAATGTATCCCAAGTGCCCAGAACAATGCCTGGCACATAGTAGGTGTTCATTAAACACTGGCTGAAGGGATGGATGGATCTGGAGCTGACAGGACCCTAAAGTCTTTGTGCTCTTCTCTCCCAGAGCCCATCGGGGCACAGCTGTAACCCACCATCCCCACCGTCCACTTCTGGGCCAGGATGCTGGTACCCGACTCCTCTGTTTCTGTCCTTCCATCCCTCTTTCTGGGAGGAGACCTCTGTGTTCTGTATGTGCCTCCATGAGCTATCCCAGGCCTCCGGTTCTGTTGCAAATGCAAAACGTTTCACCCCCACCTCAGGGCAGCTCCTGGTCCTCTCCATTCTACACAGAATGAAGGCTTGAGGCGTCTGAATCTCCAACCAAGAGACAACAATACTGCACAGACCCCAGCATGTGTGAATGAACAGAATCCCACCTGCACTTCTTTTCTTTGTAGTCAGAAGTGGCTGATGGCAAACATCATCAGAATAGCATAGCCTGAAAACTGAATGTGGGTTAAGGTTCAGAAGAAGACGAACAATTAATTCCTCCACGGAAGTTGACACTTAATTTCCAAGGCTTACTGTTTATTTTGTCTTCTTTAGGGCCCTTGGTAAATTATTTTCATTTAACAAGTTTTCGACTCTCCCAAGTCTCATATTTCATACTCGAGAAGCCGGAGAAGTCAAAGCAACACCTTTGATCAAAGTGGAATGTTTTAATTAAATAACCATAAAATTCCCCTGTAGGAAACAAGTCCACATAAAAGCACAGTGAGCAGATTTTCTCATTGCTCTTTTCAGTTCTTGACATTGGCCCAGTGCGGTCTCTGTCCTGCTGTGATGTGTATGTCTTCAGCCCAGCGTTGCCCTCTTCACTCTAGGAACTGAGGCAGAGATTGCCGAGCCCAGGTCATCATCACATCACCTCGGGAGGTTGCCATGAATGAGGAGAATCTGGAAGCTCTGAT
The DNA here is from genome assembly GCF_965194825.1 of Balaenoptera physalus. NCBI lineage: Eukaryota > Metazoa > Chordata > Mammalia > Artiodactyla > Balaenopteridae > Balaenoptera > Balaenoptera physalus. The sequence continues at coordinate 37,322,591 of NC_138884.1, read as the reverse complement.
CCCGTGTGCAGGTGACGGAGCCTGGAATCTGCTCCCTGGAGAAGCTCCCCAGGTGCTGCTGGCGGGAACCACTGCCTTGGAGACTTCTTCCAAGCAAACTGAGCAAAGCACTGCTTTGCACACAGTGGTGTCCACTCCAAAATATGCAGTGACTTGGAGAGAAAGAAGAAAACAGCATTACTGATAGTGATGCTGAGCATCTGATATGGAAGCTCCAGAAGAATAAGGACCTTGTTGGTCAAGTTCTCAGTTGATCTCTAGCTTTTTGCACGGTACCAGGGACACGGTGAATGAAAACTCACTGAGTAAATGAACCTACTCCAGCTGATCTCTTTGCGTACAACGTTCATTTAACCTACTCCGTACAAAACCCAGGTAAAGCAGGTACTATCAGCTCTACTTTACAGATGGGCACATGCACTGACATTCTGAGGAGTGAAGTAAGCTCCTCAATTTGCCAAGAAGTGCCTGAGGAAAGACTGGAGCTCTGATTTACTTAGCACCAAAGAGCTGCCTGTTGCACATCCCTGCAGAGTGGCTGGTGAGCCAGTCATGGTGGGCTCAGACTGTGCCAGTTACTGTCTTTCCCAGCCCCATCCTGCAGCAGTAACCAAAGACCTCCACCCTGCCGCTCTTCCTCCACTCACCCCCTCCAAGGCCCATCCTGACCCTGTCTCTCTCAGAAGGTCGGTTCTGGAATGTGTCACACTGCCCTGAGTTAGGACTACCCAGGATAACCCCAACTATCCACAGGTTTACAGAGCTGGACTCTCCCCATCTTGTCTGCTTTCTTCCCAGTCCCAGCCAGGAGGGACCCGTCTGTAAGATCTGACTTCTCCTGGGCCCATCACTGGAATTCTTGTCTCCTTTAGCCGAGTCCCCGACAGCTAGCCTGGCCCTTGTTAATCCCCTTTCCCGAGCTCTCCAGCCTGCGTCCCTGCACCTCTCTCCCCACCTCATACCTATCAGATTCCACACATGTTCAGAACTCACTGGGTTTCCCTTGGTTTCTTGTCCTAGATTCCTAAGTGGTCTCCTGGCTTCAAGAATTGTTCCATTCTCCAGACATCTCCATCATGATCTATGAAAGCACACGTTAAGCCTTGTTTTAAATCTCTGAAGGGGTCCCTATCACCTACTGACTGGCTTCCTAGCTCCTTAGAAGGGCACACCCACCCTTCCACAATCTGGCTCCTACTTCCCTCTCTGGTCCCATTTCTTGCAACTCTAGTCACATGGAACAAGCCATGCTGTGTCCACATGTCTTTGCTTTTCCCTCTACCTGGAAAGTCCTCCCCACTATCTTAAAAATATAACCCTGTTTGACTCATCCTCCAAACTTCAGCTCACCTTCTGTAGAAAGTCTTCCCTCAGTTCCCATTCTGGGTTGAATACCTCTCCTCCACACACTCAGAGCAACCTCAGCAGATTATGTTGACGTCATCTTGTAAATTCCCCAAGGGCAGGGCCAAGGTTTATTTATTGCTGAGCCTAGCACCATGCCAGCCACAGACTTGACATTCAAAAAATATATGGACTTAACTGCACTGAAGCCTGTTGGGAACCTCACCACTGCTAGGGAGCCCAGCCCTCCCTCCAGCATGCCTAACCATCAGGATTTTAGTCTTTGGAGACTTCCAGCCACTCACTCACCAGATCAGTATATCAGGATGTCAAAGCAAATCAGGCTGGTATATCTCCTTCCATGTGGAGACATAGACCATAGGCTTTTGTTCTGCTGCAGCTTCATGGACAGAGGTCCCATCCACTCCCAGTCTTTTCTCCTCATCAGTTCCTGCCCCCAAAACAAGCCCAGCATGACTCTGAGCCACATCCTCCACACAGGCCAGGCAGATGGTACCTCTGGCCAGGGTCACACATCTAGCAAACAAGCATCACTGCTCTCAAAGGACCAGAAAGGTAGTACTGGTGGTTCAGCATGCTCTCTCTACATGAACAACAACTTTAACATAGATTCTCTCCTGAGAGCGGGTAGGAGCCTCATTTACATACATGAGTAACAACACTAAATTAATATGGCACCTCACTGGGTAAGTAGGTCCCAATTTTCTTGCATCACAGAAATGAAAGCTCCAAAGGCACCCCTAAAACTCCAAGCCCCTGACAGCCCTGTCACTCCTGTGCCCTGATCCTGATGGGGAAGGACGGTAGTGAGGGAGAGGGTTTCCTTGCTGCCTTGAGGCTCACTCTCCTCCTGCACTGGCAACTTAGATCCATAAATGCACATTGTATTTTCAAGGCTTGTCTGATCCTATTTCTTTGTAAATTATATTAAACTCTTTACTGTGTACTACTGATATTAAACAGGAATGAATTCACATCTTGCAAACACAGCAAAAAGCAATCGCTCCCATGGCAAGGAAGTCATTGGCCAGTATCCACAAGAACCCAGTTTTAACTTTCGAGCCCAGTCAGCAGGCAGAGATGCTGGCTGATGGCAGGGTCAGACCCAGGCGACATTGTGAGCCAGGTAATGTGAGCTGTCAGCATCTCAGGTCTCCATCTTTTTCTCTCTTTCCTCCCCATGCATCTTCAGTGCCTCTTTGACCCAAACACTCCATCCTCCTCCATCCTTCCAAGCCTCTTCAAGTCTCCTGGAGAAAAGAGCCTGGACATGAAGGTTAGGTATGGAAATGGCATGACCAGGTGATACAGTCTGTGAAGTCCTGTACAAGAATCACAGCAACCCCTTATATGTGAATCATCTCTACACTTTGCAAAGCCCTCTTGTCTCAGTGGCATAGAAACTCTTTGGAAGGTTGCATCTCCACCTCACTCTTCCCTCAGTTTCTCTGCATTTCAGAAGATGATCTTGGTGGTAAAGAACAGAAAAACAAAGCATGAAGACATGAAGGTTAAGATTTCCAGGCTTCAGGGGAGCAGTGATTTGGGATAGAGCCTAGAGAAGGGTCAGGGGTAGTTTTCCGCACTCCTCAAAGTGCCAGAAGGCCATAGCTCCAAATCTGGCCCTTTTGAGAATTTTTAATGATTGGGATCAATAAAAACATGAAAGGAGCATGAACTACTTTGATATGACTTTCCCATAATCTAAATGTCCATATTAGGGGAATGATTAAATAGTATGCATCAATTAAAAGAGTGAGGTAGATCTGTATGTACTGAAATGGAAAATTCTCCATTGAAAAAAAACAAGTCGCTGAATAATGTAGGTGGTATAGAAGGATCCCATTAATACACACACATACCTACACATTTAGCCATGTCTGTATGTAAAATATGTATGTGATAATACATGGAAAAGGTCAGGATGGCGTCTTCCCAAACTATCAGCAGGGGTCATGGATGGGAGGGGAGTGAGATCATGGGAAAGGGGGGTTAAGGGGAGTTTTCATTGTTTATCCTATTTACTTTTGTATTGTTTGACTTTAGGTTTACAAAGGACCATGCATTAATTTTGAAATTCTTTTTTACAAAAACGAAAAGATATTCCCACATCAAGATTATGGTCCCCAAGTAGTCAGGCATTTGAGAGGGCAGTTTGGATTGTGGTATGATGGTCAGTGCCCCAGGTTAGTGTCGCCAGGTGATTAAGGATACAGGAGGCTCAGGTAAGCCAAGCACTTGTCTGTAACCTCTACACCTCCACTGTGCCCAGAGAAAGGTCTCCCAACTCTGAATCTGGGTAGGAAATTCCCACTACGCCACCAAGGACTTGCTGGTACTGTATCTGCCTGAAATACCAGACTCCAACTGTTCCTCCTAATAGAATTTACCCTGAGAGTCAAGGAATGAAAATATTTTGCACGTCTTGCTGTGGCACCTGGATAAACACACACATTTGCATAGTTACCTGACTAACGATCTTGCTTTAAGATTGTCTTTTCAAGGAGCTTGAGAAGGAGGTTATCACAGAAATCGTAACTCCACTTAAGAAGATGCTGTTGGTTTTTCATCAAACGTGCAGAAAATGCCAATCTTACAGTGTACGTGTCTATTTCTCCCTTATATCCAGTGCAGGTGGAAATTCTGGTTGACGGCCCTCAAGTGTGTACCTGTCAATCTGGCCACCCACCCCGTCTCTCCATCTCTGCTCTCCCTGCTGTGCTGTCTCTGGGCTGAGTCTGAAGCTTCTGCTTCTCCATGAAGGGAATTTGGCCTGTGCTACGGCAGGACCAGACTGTCCTCACCTCCAGCCTCTGGGTTCCCTTCCTAGATGCGAGAACATGGGGCTCTCCAGCGCCCAGCGAGATCGGCTCCTCACCTTCAGTGTGAAATACCTTCTGAAAAGGTCCCTACTTCCCTCTAGAAACCCAGGGCAAGGAACATATTGTTTGTCCTTAAGATTCTGGGAAGCCACAGGCTACAAACAGGAGTGCTCTCTTGGAAGAGCCTTGCCCTGGGCAGTCCATAGCCCAAGAGTAAGGGTCATGGCGATGGGTACCCAAGGAAGGTGGAGGGAGAGGTTTGCCCTGGCTGCGGGCAATAAGGTCATGAATTGTCCATAGAGATTTTACAGTAATAGAACCAACTAAAAGTTGGTCTGCTTTCTATTATCATCATCCAACCAGCAATTCCAAACAATGTCAGGGACAGAACACTCACCCCTGCCAGGGTGGCCCACCCTTATGTTCCATGACACCACAGTGCCAGGAGCCTCATAGTACACAGTGGTCAAGGAGGTGAGCTCTGAAGTCAGACACCCTGGTTAGAATCTGAAGCCTGCCACTTCCTAGTTCTGTGATCTTGACAAGTTACTTAACATCTCTGAGCCTCAGTTTCCTCTATTGTAAAAGGTTCATGTGAAATAGTATTTCCTAGGATCGTTGTGAAGATATAATGAGACAAACTATGTGAAGACTCTTGATAAACTGTAAAGTGATAGAGAAATGTCTTCCTGTTTGTAGTTAAAATTAGGTTTGTACTTGAGGTTCTGCAAATATGGCCAGTGTGTTCACTTTCCACACTTTTACACATGTTGTGCACTCTTTATGCAAAGCCTGCTCCGTACCTATCCATCACCTCTCATTTCTCTTCATCCCTGCAATCTGAATCTCTCACACCACCCCAGCTGCCATTTCAAAGAAAGCCACGATCCCTTTCTAAATCCAAACTAAGTTGGCCCAAATCCCTACCTGACGAGATACAATATGAGATCTGTATTCTATTGGATTTTCCCTCTCAAGGATCCCAAAGTATTCACAAAAACAGACATATGGATCAATGGAACAGAATAAAGAACCCAGAAATAAACCCACACACCTATAGTCAATTAATCTTCAACAAAGGAGGCGAGAATATACAATGGGAAAAAGACAGTCTCTCCAGCAAGTGGTTTTGGGAAAGTTACACTGCCACATGTAAATCAATGAAGTTAGAATACACCCTCTCACCATACCTAAAAATAAACTCAAAATGGCTTAAAGACTTAAACATAAGACATGACACCATAAAACTCCTAGAAGTGATCACAGGCAAAACATTCTCTGACATAAATTGTACCAGTGTCTTCTTAGGTCAGTCTTCCAAGGCAAAAGAAATAAAAATAAACAAATTGGACTTAACCAAACTTACAAGCTTTTGCACAGCAAAGGAAACCATAAACAAAATGAAAAGACAACATACAGAACGTGAGAAAATATTTGCAAATGATGCACTGACAAGGGCTTAATTTCCAAACTATACAGACAGCTCATAGAACTCAACAACAACAAAAAAAACAAACGACCCAATTGAAAAATGGGCAGAAGACCTAAATAAACATTTCTCCAAAGAAGAAATACAGATAGCCAATAGGCACATGAAAAGATCCTCAACAATGCTAATTATTAGAGAAATGCAAATCAAAACTGCAATGAAGTACCACCTCACACCAGTCAGAATGGCCACCATTAAAAAGTCTACAAATAACAAATGCTGGAGAGGATGTGGAGAAAAGGGAACCCTCCTACACTGTTGGTGGGAATGTAAGTTGGTGCAGCCACTATGGAAAACAGTATGGAGGTTCCTCAGAAAACTAAAAATTGAGTTGCCATGTCATGCAGCAATCCCACTCCTGGGCATATATCCAGACAAAACTATAATTCAAAAGATACATGCACCCCTATGTCCATAGCTGCACTATTCACAATAGCCAAGACATGGAAACAACCTAAATGTCCATTGATAGATGAGTGGATAAAGAAGATGTGGTACATATATACAATGGAATACTACTCAGCCATAAAAAGAATGAAATAATGCCATTTGCAGCAACACGGATACAACTAGAGATTATCATACTAAGTGAAGTAAGTCAGACAGAGAATGACAAATATCATATGATATTACTTATATGTGGAATCTAAAATATGACACAAATGAACCTATCTATGAAACAGAAACAATCACGGACATAGAGAACAGACTGGTGGTTGCCAAGGGGTAGGGGGTTGGGGGGAGGGATGGAGTGGGAGGTTGGGGTTAGCAGATGTAAGCTATTATATACAGAATGGATAAACAACAAGGTCCTACTGTATAGCACTGAGAACTATATTCAATATCCTATGATAAACCATAATGGAAAAGAATATTTTTTAAAAAAGAATGTATATGCATGTATAACTGAATCACTTTGCCATACAGCAGAAATTAACACATTATAAATCAACTATACTTCAATTAAAAAATTTATTGGGGGAAAAAAAGGATCCCAAAGGATCACCTTCACATCCTCATGAAGGAGTTTCCCTTGCCACTTCCCTGCTCTCACCCACCAGGAGCTGAGACATTCCTTCAAGGCTGCACTCTGTCACCACGGGCCCGGGTCAACCATGGGTCCCATGGCTGGGTGAGGGCTTGGTGTTGGACACAGTCTCACTGAAGCACTAGACACCCCCACAGATCACCCCACATAGATGCTCCTTCTCTCTGTGTCCAGCTGGGGCTGGGGGTGCAGGGCTCACAGCACACCGGCCTGCACTCCCAGGGCACAGCTCTGTGCATTCCTGCTTTCAGGTGACATTCACTGTCACTTCCTAAGGCCAGCCCATGGTGCCTGGCAGCTGAGTCAGAGCGGTTCCAGCACCATCCCTTCCCCTTGACCTAGGCCTTAGGGTTGTGTCCAGGTTGTTAGTCTAGATCCTCTCCCTTATACTGAGCCTATAACAGAGCAATCAGTGGCTTTGTGCAAAATTCGGAAATGATGCTGTCTCTTTGACTGGTGCCCTGAAGCACAGTCCCCTGTTAGGTGATCTCAATGAATGAAAACCTGGGCCACTTTCCACATGACTTGGCCACACAGGCCAAGGTTTGGTCAGGTGGGCACTCAAGACATCAAGCCCCTGGGCAGCTGATATGCTAGGAATTGTCAACCTACGCTGGGACATCCCTGGTGGTTTGGTCAAGAACCTGGCAAAGCCTTGGGGCATTAGTCAGCCTCTGCCTCTACTCACATTCACTGAAGCAAAGGGAATCTGACTCTAGCTGAGCCAACAATTAACTACTGAGGATGAGGAGTGAGAACTTGTCCTTCAGAACTATTGTAAGCTGTTATAAATGGGTATTCTTCAAATGGGTTTCTTTCTTAGGAAATAAAACCCTCTTGGACCACTGTTATGGGCTGAATAGTATCTCCCCAAACATTTATATGTGCTTAAGAATATTACCATATTTGGAGATAGGGTCTTCAAAGAAGTAATTAAGGTTAAGTGAGGTCATTAGGATGGGCCCTAAGCCAATATCACTGGTGTCCTTATACCAAGAGGAAGTCTGAACATAAACCCATACAGAGGGAAGACTCTGTGAAGACACAGGAAGAAGATGGGCACCTACAAGCTGAGGAGAAAGGCCTGGAACAGATCCTTCCCTCATGGCCCTCAGAAGGAACCAACCCTGTCGACACCTTGATCTTGGACTTCTAGCCTCCAGAACTGTGAGACGATGAATTCCTGTTGTTTAAGCCCCCAGTCTATGGTATTTTGCTACAGCAGCTCTAGCAAACTAAGACGACCACTCAGCATTTTTTAAAAAGAGAAAAAAAGAAGAGGAAGAAGAAGGAGGAAGAGGAGAAAGAGGGGGAAGAGGAGGGGGATGAGGAGGAAGAAGAGGAAAGAAACCCACGAAGCAGGTGGGCTTTTGCCAGAGGGTCTCTCCTGGACCCACTTCTTCCCCAGCCAGGTTGACCCAGTCTGTAGCTCTGTATTTGATCCCCCAAACACTGATAGCTTTTGCTTCTCATTCTTAACTGTAGGTCTTTCCCGCAGTCACAAGGAATATGAAGCAAGACCCAGGTGCAGCCGACGGGAGGGCGGGGTGTGATTTGTGAGCAGGGCAGCACAGGGGGTGATGATCGCTGTCTCTCGTTGATGCCTGAGCTTCTTCAAAGTCCGACTGCTAGACACGGGCTGCTCAGGTGGATGCAACCGACGAACTCAGCTTGGAAACAGAAGGACCAACAAAGAGAATAGAGTTGTCCAGAGATGGGGGGGTCATGTGCTGCTGGCTTCTGTTTCTAAAAATGGAACAGAAAAAAATGGTACATATCCTTGAGTTCGGAGGAGGGAAGCTCTTCCAAGCATGGTGCCAAGAGGGAAGGGGCATCTGCAAGTCACCTCTTCTGACCCACCCAGACTTGTGTCTCACAAGTGGCCCAATTTCTACACAGGTAAACGGCCCAAAGAGAAAGGACTCCTTTGGGTCTGATGTTTTTTCAATGTTTTTTCTTAAGAGAAACAGTCTAAAGCTGAACGCTTGAGATGATTTGGGGTTCCCACCCACTGTCTGTGGAACAGCTTGGAGCTGACGAGCTTAGCTTGTTGAAACGCTCTGGGATCCACTCCGACGCTGCCCACACAGAGGAGCCTGGCACCTGCCGAGCTCAAGGAGATCTGGTTTTTGCAAACAGCCCCTGTTTTCCCTCTCCCATCAGTTTGGGCTGCTCGTTGCCTTCTTTACCCATGATCTTGAGGGCTGCTGCCTCCATCCTGGCTCAGCCCCTCAATCCCAGCTTTCAGGTTCAGCCAAGTTCAGGGCTTGGCCTCTTCGGGTGAGTCCTTGGAGCCACACGCCTGTTCTCCCTCCTGCTTCTCTTGATTAAACGTTGCTGGTATTTTTACCTATCTAAGCAGGCTGCACACGCTTCCTTCTCCTTGGCTCACTTCCTGCCAGCTCTTCTGCCCCCGCTTCTCTGATAACCAACTCAGACAGAAGGGCCTTATGCAACACACCTCCCCCACGCTCCCAGCAAGGGGGGCTTCCAAGCCAGCTTGAAGCACAGACATCTACATGTTCCACTTACAGAAGCAAACACCGCGATGGGCTCCCTGGCGCCTCTCCAGGGCTGTGAGATCAAGAGAGGCACAAGCTGATCGGAGTACCCTCTTACCTGGCACCCTGGCCGGCCCTGCCTCTGCTACCTGGTCAGAGATGACATGAGCAATTGTCGTATAATTGTCATTTAGTCTCTTCCCAGAGATTTCAGCTGGCTCTCAATTGTTCTGGCTAATAGAAACTAAGGAGATTTGCAAGAAACTCCAGATGCATTCGAACACTTTGGCGGATAGCGCAGCCTGAAGGCAGATGAAACTTGACTCAAATAAACAGAAGGTAATGTGCATTGGCAAAAGTAATCTAAGACGTGAGCGCACATCTGTATGCTCTAAGTTTGCAGCTGTCTCTGAAGAAGCAGATCTGGGAGTAGCTTATAATGGACGAAGTGGGAAGAGCAGCCAAAAAGTATCCCAGGGTAACGACCCCTTGACAAGGAAAACTGGATCTCGTTTTGGGCAGATTCCAACTGTGGCCCAAACTGAAAGGAGTGCTTGGGTCGGCTACAGATTCCAGAACTTCACTCCCTGCTTTCTCGTGTGGGAAGACAACGAGGAGTGGTTTCCAGAGGCAGGTGAGGCTGGGAGAGTGTGATGGCATTCCTGATGGGGCGTGGAGAAGGATACCTCTGGGTTTGCCCATATTTACCATTTTCTGCCAAGGCCTGGAAGGTGCTAGGTTATCTGGATCCGCTGTTTAACCCCCAGGGTCACGTTTAGATGGGACAAGCTTTCAAAGTACAGCAGCCCCCCGTCTCAGTCACTTCCCTACTTTCTTATATAAAAATAACTGAAAAGCTGCATTTTAATATTTTACATACACGAGATATAAAACAGAGTTTAATTCCAGGGGTGAAGGGGGGTATATAGACATATGCATATACACACACAACAAATAAATATATATGCATACATGTGTGTATACACACACACACACATATTTGCTAATTATGATTCCTGCAGTTCTGTCTCCTCCTGGTCCAAGAAACCCAGTAGACAGGTAAGCGATGTTCCTGGCACTTTAGAGGCACCAGCCTATGCAGGGCAGGAGGAGGCTGGCCCAGGCCTGCCCGTCATACCTTTGCCCTAGCCACCTGTCCCTCCTCCAGACAGGCTGGGGCAGGAGGCCACCCGCCCCAAGACTCCGAGCCTGCTCAGAGAGGTGCTGATTTCTGGAAACGGGAGGGAGAAATGACCTGTTCCCGCCCTCAGGCGGACTGAGCTACACAGGGCCTCAGCCAGCCCAGCTGCCTTTGCTCTCCCGCCTGACCCTGCAGAAAAGAAGCGAGGACTCCAAGGGAGGCTGTGGCTTGGGAGGGGAGTTTGGGCCGGGAACATTCTCCTTCCCAGAAAATGGTGAGAGAAGTTCCATTGCGTGGCAGTCCAGAGGCCCCCTGCAGCGTGGAGGAGAAAGGGAACCACGGCCACAGCACTGGCTTCAGGGCCGGTCAGGTCCACGTGGCCCGTCCATGGTGTCATGGCTTGAAATCATCAGTATGTAACTGACAACATGAAAGACCAAACTGCGCATGTGAGGGGGCTCACGGGGGTCAATATGTAATGTGTAGAGCTTCCGGTTGTGTGAAAGGCAACCACCAAAAACCTGTGGGCTTCCCCCTGGTCCTCAAGAACGGAAGCACCTCTCTTCTTTCACGGTCAGCACCTGCTCGGCCTGAGGGCCCATGTCCTCAGGTCTGGTGACAAGAAAAGCCACTTCTCAATTTCTCCACCACTCTGAGGCCACTGAAACAAGCGTACCACCCCACTGCAGGCCTTGGAAGGTCTTTTATTTCTAGTAAGACAGGGAATGGATTAATTCATTTATGCCATCAAATACGCCTCCACTATGTACAAGTCACTACGCTAGGCAGGGCAGAAGATAAAGATTCAGCATCCACCAGGGGAGAAGAAACTGGACACAATTTACAATGTCTGCCAGAAAAACAAAGCCAAGAAAATGCTCAGAAGAGCAAATTGCATGGGGACTAACTAAACAGGAATTTACCTGCAAAGCAAAAGGATTCCGAGTGATGTCATCAAGGAGGAATTGATCGGTTCTGCTCAGACTCTGACGTGCACCCAGGTCACTGGAGGAGCCGATTCAGACGGGCTGGTGTGGACCTGAGTCTCTGCATGTCCACCAAGCTCCCCTGTGCTGGTGAGGCCACCATGCTGCTGGTCCTCAGACCACACTGGATGTCACTGTGTCTTCTATGAACTTTCAGCCCTGGGAGGTGGCATCACAAGAAAGGACGGTTCAACTATAGCCGAGTGGCGGGCGGGAGGCTACCATGACACCCATGTCGCCAGCTCCTGCCAACCTGGCTGGATCTAGGAGTCGTTTTCAGAAGAGCTGGAAGAATGGCAGATTGAACAGGTCTTTTAAATTCTTCCTAAATATCGTTTTTTCTCAATCTAACATCGTATAATACCAGGTGGCTATAAACTCAAGATGGTCTTCCCCAACAAACACCTGGAAAGCAGCTGAGTTGCCACTAGAGCACAGGGCCATCTGCCACAGCTACGAAGCTACGGAGCCTGGAAAGGATGTGGCCCCAGGTCAGAAGGACAAGGGTGTGGGCAGGACAAGGAGGGAAAGGGACTTGCCAGGTGAAGAGAAGAGCTGAACCAAGTCCCCAAAGTAGGAGGAAGAGTAGAGTGCGTAAGAGATGCTGTTTGCCTTGTTCACTTGCCTCCTTCAGTTCTCCGCTCAAATGTCCCCCCTCCGGCCACCGCATCTAAAACAGCCTCCTTCTGCACCTGCCAGGCTCACCGCCCCACCCCGTACTTCACCGCACTCATCACCACCAGAGACCCCATCAGCTAGCTGAAGAAAATACTTCAGAAGCGGAAGACGCTGCAAGCGCAAGGCCGTGGGGCTGGAGGGAGCTGCTGGAATGCAGCGAATGAGGCTGAGAGTCCAGAAAGGTCGCTGGAGAAGACACCAGGGACCACGAAGCAGCTACCCCAGCCAAGGTTGCCCAGCAGTGGGCACCTGTTTCTCTGAGCATCTGGCCATCGGCTGGGGCAGCCCTCCTCCACGTGTGTCCTTCTGGGGCCCAGGCTGCAGCCGCGCCAGCCCCTGGGGTCCATCCTCGTCCCGGCGATGGCAGAGGTGCAGGAGAGCAAACCCATCGGCACAGAGTCAGGCCCACTACCATCCCATGGCCAGAGCACAGCCTGTGACCAAGTCAAAGTCACAGGGCGGGAGGACACCATGGCCTTGGCCAGGCTGTGGCAGGGTATGGGTGTCCTATTACCACACCGCAGGGATGGGAACACGGGGACAGTAATTCATTCCTCCCCACAGTGGGTGGGATGGGGAAGCCACTGCGTCGGGGGAGGAGGGCGTCGGGCGAGGAGTGACATGACGGATGTACACTTCCTGGAGTCCTCTTTGGCTGTCGCATAACTAATAGACCCACCCTGGGAACCAGCGTGGAGACAGAGGGACCCTGCCAGAATACAGCCGATGATGACCGTGGGCTCACTGAGGCCTTGCCATGTGCCTGGCAGCTAGAATACAGGAGAAGAGGACACATTTAGGCCCTGCCTCAGGGACCCCTACACGGAGCTGTGGTCCCCACTCTGACAGCATTGAGGAAAGGCGAGCACGTTTGGTTTCACCCTCATGGTACTCCCAGCACTAGCGTGGACAGACTGGCAGAGAGGGAAAGCAGGGACCTCTGACCCCAGGGATGGCCACTGGGAACATCACAGGAGTGGAAACGGCCACTCGGACCAGATGTGGAGAGAAGGCTCCCTGATGGTACTGAATGGGCGCGCGGTGTTCAGGATGAAGGCTGGAAGGGAGGCGGACAATCTGTGCCTCACTTGAGCTGTAAAAATAAGGCAGCAGGATGATGAGTCAGAGGAAGCTGGCTGGCTTCACACCCTGCAGGAAGAAAGGAACGGGCTTCCCATCTCATCCCATCCCACTTAAACCCTGCATGTGTCATGTCTCAGATCTCCTGATAGCAACAGCAAAATGAGATGCTCCGAGAAAGCAGCCTTTGGGAAAGCAGGCCGTTTTATAGAAGGAACACACTGTAACCAGGAATTTCCGTCCGTGGAGAAGTCAACAAGTTGTCAGAGGGTGTCAAGCAGACACTGTAGGAAACAGGCAGAGGGATTCCTGAACTGCGCAGGGCTGGGCAGAGGGATTGCTACCTTGAGATCCTACAGGGTGAACGGAGGCACCTCTGGATCCCAAATAACAGCTGTCAGCTGGGCACCCAACAGCATGGATCAGACACCCTCTCTTCATAGCAAAAGGATAGCACTTTAAGGCCAAAAAGGAAACTTGTGTTATTCAAAACTTCAAAGGAATATAAATAGCAAAAAATAAGCACACACAACCAGAAAGGAAGTATAAGCCACTAAATGGGTCAGATCCAGTCACATAACCTCTTTCAAAATTTAGTTTTTCATCTTTAGGCTGGGGCGTTCGGACCAAGTCACATTTTAACATTCCTTTTAGTTCTGAAATTCTATGATTCACTAGAGCAGCGGTCCCCAACCTTTTTGGCACCAGGGACCAGTTTCGTGAAAGACAATTTTTCCACTGACAGGGGGCGGAGGGGGGCAAGGCGGGGTATGGTTCAGACGGTAATGCGAGCAATGGGGAGCGATGGGCAGCGGCAGATGAAGCTTCACTCGCTCGCCCGCTGCTAACCTCCTGCTGTGCGGCCTGGTTCCTAACAGGGGTTGGGGACCCCTGCATTAAAGAACACCTTGCAAGAAACCCCAAAGAGTGTCAAAAATAAAACCAAGAAACTGAAGGCAGTAGATGGAACGCACTACGGAATGGAGAAAGGAAATAGAAGAGAAATTGTACTAGCGCTGTGCCTTGCCCTCTACCAGGGAAATGAGCGCCCTTGAAATAGACAGGTCAGGGCGTTCAACAAAATTGTAGTCAATGCACAGAATGTTCTAGTCTTAACTGACAGAACACATATCAATAAATCACCCAGACAGGACGGGATTCACCTAAGGATTTCCAATGAATTCACGGGCAGGATTGCTTAACTGTTGACCATGATGTGAAACCAGTTGTTGCAACAGCTGCTGTGTCGGATACAGAACAGTCAGGTTGCCAATGTCAGGCTTATTCCAAGTCTCCAGAGGGGCCCCTGGGAAACCATCCACTGGTTGTTTCTCCCTTCCCTACTTGCCAAGCTGGTGGAATCTTTAAATAAAGAACTGCAGAAAGCTCAAATCAGCACAGCCCATGGAGGCAAAGGAAAGACGGAATCTATACGAGGAACTGGGTCTGATGATGAGTTCTTTGAGGGTCCATGGAAAAAGAAGAGAGAGTCATTTTCCAGACTTTGGAGTTGCCTTTGACAAGTGTCCGCACCAAGAACAAGTAAAGAACGGTTGAGTCACCATAGGATTAAGGGACTATTTGAAATGGATGAAGAATTTAATTCCAACATAGGAAAACTGGGTAATAAAAAAAGAGTCATTCCTTTGCAAAAAGTAGGAGCTCTCAGAGATCAAGAGGGGCTGATCTTGGTGACTAATTTTATAAAGAGATTTGAAGAACTAGGTACACAGTGAAACTTTCACAGTTATAGATGATCCTAAGACATTCTAAGGAGTAAAATGGCAAGTCAGTGGGATAGAGACTTTTTTTTAAGGCTGAGTAGAAAGTGGTACAGTAATTTCAGTGCTGCTAAGTTTAAGTTAAAGCACCTTGAAAACAAAAACTTGTAGAACAATAGCCTAGGAACTAACCCTAAACCAAGAGGAGACCTTGGAGGTTATTTGCTTTCCTGAGAACATTAAGCCCAATGCAGGACAAGAGCATCAAAGACAATAACGTGCCAGGCACTCCATAAATATTTGTTAAATGAATGAAATGCTGAATCATCAGAAAGATGCAAAATAGAAAATATGTTCAAACTTGAATAAAACTATTTGTAACAGGATGTTAAAATGGGACTCTTCTTACCTCTGTTTTAGCTGAATCAAGAAAACAATATGTTAATGTTCCAAAGTAAGACCATTATTTTTTTAAAGACTTGTAAAAAGGAGATGGCTGACAATCTCAGAAGGATATGTACTGAATGATGCCATGAAATAACATAACTACAGAGATGGAAAATTGATTAGTGGTTTCTGGCTTAGGGATAACAGAAGAAAGGGGTGTGCTATAAAGGGGTAGCTTGAGAGAACCTTGTGGTGATGGTACCGTTGTGTACGTGATTGTGCTGGTGGTTACATGGAACTACACGTGTGATAAAATTGCACATAGTGGCAAACGCACACACACACAAACACACACAATTGAGTGGTGAAATCTGAATAAGCACTGGATTGTACCCATGTCAGTTTCTTGGGTTTGATATCTCTTTACAATTATGCAAGATGTTAACATTGAAGGTGAAGGTTGCATGGGATCTCTCTGTACATTTCTTTGCAATTTCCTGTGAACCCATAATTATTTCAAAATAAAACAATTAAAAAAA
The DNA here is from genome assembly GCF_965194825.1 of Balaenoptera physalus. Classification (NCBI taxonomy): domain Eukaryota; kingdom Metazoa; phylum Chordata; class Mammalia; order Artiodactyla; family Balaenopteridae; genus Balaenoptera; species Balaenoptera physalus. The sequence continues at coordinate 37,306,834 of NC_138884.1, read as the reverse complement.
AAAAGAGGTGGGGGGTTGAAACCAGTTTCAACCCTGGGCTGCCCACCCACCTCTAGCCTGAGGAGAGAGAAGAGATTGGAGAAGCCAGGAAAGGAGAGGGCAGAGGTCGTGAGACTTTTTTCAGAGGACGCGCTAGGTGCGTTATGATTCCAATCCTCTCCTTGGAGGTAGGATTGCGATGTCAGCCCCTCGTGTTAAAATTAGTGAAGGGCCTTCAGTAGGAGCACCCCGAAGGCATGATCTGTGTCCCCTGCAGGGGTAGGAAACATTCCACCGTGTCTGACTCCCACCCAAGAAATGTCAAGAGCAAGAGTTTCAAGGCACACAAGCCAAGGAGAGGAGGCTGTGCTGGGTGATCTGCTCTCACAGACTTTGTCAGCGTGAAAGATGCATGACTGCTTTCCATGCGGCCGAGGTTCAGCAGGCATAGCCTTATCCAAGAAGGCCGTCTGGAGGGATGAACAGACAGCAGCAGAGGCAAGTTAGAAATAATGCCAAATGCCAGGAAGTGCAGGAGTAACAACAAACTGGAGACGAGTGTATTGTCTCTACCAGTGATCTACGGAGGAGACGGAGGTCTCCATTGATAGGAATATCAAACAAAAGCACAAAATAGAGATGAGAACCAAGGGTCAGCTTTCAACGCTTCCCAGGCACAGAGAGGGCAACACCGAGCTCACATTAGCACCAGAAAAGGAAAAACTAACCAATGGTATCTCTTCTCTCTCCCTGTGCTCTACACAGGGGTCAGAAATCACAGTTAACAGGACGGAGGGGAGATGGGGGAGAAGCACAAGGTGAAGAGAAAACATATCCCCTTTCCCTGCTGCCAGCTTCCACCTGCAACAGGTCACCATCAGTGGAGAAAAAGAAAACTTAATATTGAACCACGTTCTAAGTATTATCTGTTACATGGGACTGGACTCTTACATTATTGATTAGAGGAGCTTGTATCACCTGGGTGACCAGAAAACCTGCCTGATTTTTCATTCAATTGCAAGAGAAGAACGAAGCCTACACAGCAGATTTAAAGTGACAGCAGGAAGCAAAGCATTTGTTCATGATTATATGCCACGGTCTTGCTTGTTCAAGGTAATGGTTACATAAAGTGCATGCTGAGGGCTACTTTATCAAGAAAGATATCACGAATCTGGAAAAGGGCAATGAAAACGACCAAGGGCATAGTATCGGGGGAAGGGAGGTCTGGCATACAAGAAGAGATTTTTAAAAGATTAGGAATTTCAATGTGAAGGCAAAGTTTGAAATGGAAATTGTATTGAAATCACTAAAATCATAAATGATATAGGTAAGGTCAATAAAAAAACTTTGCCAGCCCCCATAATACAATACAGGGCACCAACTCAAGGTAGGAGAAAGGAAAAGCAAGGACAAATACTCTTAGGGAAGATACTACCTCTCAAGAAATGGTATAGGTTAAAATACCTATAAGTGGAAAATTTTAAACTTAAATTCACTTGAATTTGGAAAATAAGCATAACTCATATAGCACTTTTAGGGAGAGGAAAGAATCCAAAATTATATCAACAAGATGAAAAGTCTTGAAATACAGCTTGACGTACCCATATGATACTGATATTTAATGTACTTCAATAATTCACTTTCATTTTCTAAAATATATCCCACACAACAATTTTAGGCAGCAAGAGATATCTATTATTACAATTATACTAACGAGGTTAATAGTAATAACTTGCAACGTCAATACCTACCATATTGATAAAAAAAATGTACTTTGTGAATAAATAAAACATCACTAATGGAACGCCGCTAACATTGTTCCTCCAGTTGATGTAACTAGATTACTTTTCACCTCATCTGAACGGGCTTTCAAGACTTTTAAAGGTTGGGGATCAGTGGTTCTCCACCGGAGTGTTCACTGCATCATGCTGCCCCAAGGCCTTAGTGGATGCTGTTCCCTCTGCCTAAAACACTCTTCCCCACCCTCCTCACATCAATCAGGTCTCTGCTCAAATGCCACGTGCTCAGAGAGACCTTCCCCTTTTTGACCCTATTTGAAATTACCACCCTTACCCATTACTACTTAATTATAATATTTATTTTTTGCTTCCTCATCTTCTGTCTCCCTACTGGAATACGAGGACCCTAAGAGTGGCCAGGGACCTTGTCTTTTCATTGCTGTATCCTCACGGCTCAGAACAGTGCCTGGCACATAATGTATATTGTGTGCCCATTTCTCACCTAACATCCATGTTCCCCTGTAACAGAGTCCCTGTATTGCCAGGTCAACAGTTGTTGCCAGCTATAAAACTACATCTGCAGCCTCTCTTGTCAATAGAAGTGGTCAAAGAGGTCTAAGCAGAAGTTGTGAGGTGGAGCTTCTTGGAAAACACTTTGAAGGAGGCTTACTCTTTAAAATAGGCATGCCCCTTTGCCTTTGGCCCATCTTCCTTCCTACTACATGGAACAGGAAGGTAATGGCTGGAGCTGCAACAGCCACAATTGTGTCCATGAGGTAAGCTTACTTGGAGGAAACACTCTAGGAGAGGCCTGTGTCTTTGATACCCAGTCTAGGCTGCCTATCTCTGGAGAGAAAAATAAACCTTGATCTTGTTTAAGCTGCATGATTAGTGTTATTTTTTAATTGTAACTAAATCTAATTCTGATATATAGGTGTATAGTAAATATTTGTTGGATAACTGTACATGTGTTTTTCTTTTACACTTTTAACTTTCAAAAACATACCTTGCTACATTCCCCACTCCAGATCTCTAATTAAGCAGTTCTCAAGGGGGGACTGGTTGATTGTGATGATCAAGAATCCCAGCTCAGTCACTTACCTGCTAGCTGTCCCACCTAAGGCAACTTGCTTCGGCTCACTAAGCCTCAGTTTTACCATCAGCAAATCAAGTCAACATTGTAAACAGATGCTTCATAATTATTTATTGCTGTTGTTATGGTATGAATTCTAAGGCAAAGTAAAATATTTTAGGAACATGCCAGTGGCTGTCTCTGAACCTACGCTGGGAAAACCATGAGGGAAACCTAATCGACCATGACAATTCTCATGCTGCAGTGCTTGAAGGAAAAGAAGATGAGTCATATATAGAGAACTCCTCTGAATGCAAGTTCCTGGGACTCAGTGGGTCTAGCTAAGTTGAATTGAGGAATGTGGCTGAGCCAGGGAATGACTCAGCCAGGGACTGAACAGCCCCAGATTCTTTCCCCATCTCTGTTTCCTCCTCTTCTCTTTGTTTCCATTCCATTCTTCACTTCCTCTCTGTAACCTGCTTCCTCTGCTTTTCTGGTTCACGTAGTAGAAAAATACGGCTGTAGAGAACCCTCTAAGTTCACGTGTTCCTGTTCCCACCATGTGGGAGGAAACCAGATTTCCAAGTTTCTTCTTCCAAGTTTCCAGGGAAGACACTCTGGGTCAGCTCAGCACTATGACCACCATGGCCTCAGGAACTATATAGTAGGGGCGGGGTGAGTGAGTCCTACTATAGGAACATGGCCAGTCCTAACTCAACAGTATGGACAGAGACGGGAACAGCGCCCCACACTGGAGGGAGAACTGGACAGGAAAACAAAGTATTCATTACGTGAACTGAAGTCACGTTTTCTCTGGGTGAGCAGAGCGTCTGAACCAGAACCAAGGAAGAAGTACAGGTGGTGAGCTGAATTGTGTGAGATGCTAACTCTTCCAAAAGCTGCCCCCACCCCCAAAACCAGTGAAATGTGTGGCTGAAAACTGGGTGTAATGGAGAGATGGACCTGAATGAAGACACCCTGGCCACTGCATGGACAATTCAGAGAAAAGCGACTTGCAGGAGAGTAGAGGGCTTGCAGCGGTCAAATGTTTCGTTTGATAAATATTCAGGTATCGTTCCCCTCAGAGACCAAATGCGCATGATGGACTGAATGTAAGAAAAAAGAATGTCTCTCATTGGCCGCCTTTAACCTCTTTCATCTTTGGAAGTGAAAAGACTATTTATAGATTTCTCTTTCTGCAAGTGCTGCTTTCAAGATGATGTGCAGGCTGTTGTCTGCAGGGCCTCCCTGACGGCAGCTCCCACCCGGCACACGTCCCACCAGGGAGGGCCTCCCGGGTCCCACCACGCCCGGGTCGGTGAGCACGGGCCCGTTACTGGTCCCTGAGTGCTCACGTGGCTGTTCCCCTAACTCCTCCATAAGTCTCTTCCTTTGGGAAAGAAAAAGATGACTGCCTATCGTCCCTAGAATATAGACAGATGGCTTCCTTGCCATCACTCCACTCATTGGTTTACTGCACGGGCCCTTCAGTGATATCTGGCTGTGTCACAACTCAGCATCCTTGGTGACTGAGGCTCTGACACTTCTGCCAAGGCTGGAGCACCGTCACCCATGAGTGCTCGGAGCCTGAGAGAAGTAGTGGTTGCAGAAGAGACTTGGTAAAGGAGGCTAAATCTCTCTCTCTCTTTTTTTTTTTTGGCCACGCTGTGCAGCATGCAGGATCTTAGTTCCTCCACCAGGGATCTAACCCATGCCCCCTGCATTGGGAGCAGGGAGTCTTAACCACTGGACCACCAGGGACGTCCCTAAATCTCTTTCTAGATGGACCCTCCAGGGCTTTGTTTTTTCCTGACACTGATATAAGCTTATGGGATTCTAAGCAACCTAATTAAAATGAGGGGTAAGTCTCCCCGTGACATCAACTGCAGGGGGAAATAGAATAAGAAACACTTTTGAAGTAAATGCCATTGACCCTGAGAGATGCTGGGAGACCCTGCATGCAGGTAAAAGGAAGAGGGCATCCTGCCCGACGTTGTTTTCACTGAATGTCAGGTGGTCCCTCAGCCAGTTCAGCAGGGTGGAGCTTGCTTGGGCTTTGAGGTTGTGCGGACCTGGTCTTGCATTCCGGCTCTAACCCTTAGGATCTGCAGGGCCTGGGGAATTTTTCCTAATTTCTCTGGCTTTCTGTTTCCTCTTCTGCAAAACGGGGATCATCTCCTGCTGATGACTGAAAATTAGCGGGACCACGTGAAGTTCTGGCACCAAGCCCCACACGAAGTAGCATCTCAAATAAATGATATCTACAGTCCTTGGGAATGTCGTTGAGATAGCATAATACACCACCAGCCTTTCAAAAGACCTTCCATTTCTTTGTGTTTCTTTGAGTTTTCTCATGGGGATTAATAACGCCCCATCCATTGCTGGCTCAGAGGGAACTTGTGTAAGCATCTACAGCTCAGTTTCGCCATTGTGCTGCTCACAGCACTGACATCTGTCGAGTTTGTAAAACTGCAGAGTCCGGGGCCCCACCCCAGATCTCGGGCAGGTGGGGCCCAGGACTCTGCATTTTAACAGATTTTCCGCTGAGTTTAACATGTGAACTTGGGAGCACTCCTAGTCGATATGCAATGGGTTTTTTAATTCATTGGTGATTTGTTTAAAGGCAGTCAAAGAGGACAGGACAGTGGTTCTTTTAGTTGGTGAGGATGGTCTTATAACAGAGGAGGTGCCCTTTCTCCCAGCCCCTGGCTGCTGGTAACCATCTTCACAGTCCCAAAAAGAGATTCTCTCCTGCCTAGGAAAGTGCCAAAATAAGCAGGAGCCCACCTCAGGTCTGCCTACGCGGTCAAGGTTTCTCAAAAGTTTAGAAATTTTCCGAAATCAAATACAGCTTCTGGGGCTTCCCTGGTGGCGCAGTGGTTGAGAGTCTGCCTGCCAATGCAGGGGACACGGGTTTGAGCCCTGGTCTGGGAAGATCCCACATGCCGCGGAGCAACTAGGCCCGTGAGCCACAATTACTGAGCCTGCGCGTCTGGAGCCTGTGCTCCGCAACAAGAGAGGCCGTGATAGTGAGAGGCCCGCGCACTGCGATGAAGAGTGGCCCCCACTTGTCACAACTAGAGAAAGCTCTCTCACAGAAACGAAGACCCAACACAGCCATAAATAAATAAATAAATAAATAATTTTTTTAAAAAAAGCTTCTTTTGCTCAGCACTTTGCGAGGCTTACCCTACATCAGCAAATTTTTATCAATAAGAGAAACAAGATGGAAGACTGAGTGGAAGTGAGTCCATCTCTAAATGATTGATTTAAAACTTCTTAGAAGTAGGTTACAAAATACCACCTGATTGTCCCTTACCAAAGGCAGACTGCCTAGAGATCATGGGACTTAAATTTGGATACAAGTCAGGAAACACAATAGTTTTGGTATTTTGTGGAGTTCCTTTTCTTTCTGCCCTTCTTTTTCTCTTTATTTCCATTCATCAAAAATACTGTCTGCACTGTGTCTAAATATTAGGAAGAAAACACTGTCTGAAGACCCCTGAGATCCACCACTCTTGTGCGTACTGCCCAGTTTCTGTCTGTGCCTCTCCTGGGCACTGATCCATTCCCTGCATCTCTTGCTTCGTACGAACGTGGAACATGCAGCTTTCTCCTCCAGATCCCTGTTTAACTGCACTTGTCTGATTAATTCACCACACTCAACACAAGATAGTCTTTGCTATCTGACCTACTGGGAATTAAGGGCCCTATTGCTTGAAAGGGCCAAATCTACGTCTAATGGAATTGAAGAAATCAAAATATTTCTTTTTCTGATATGTCTGTTGCTATTTGCCAAGGTAATTCTGTGAACAACTGAGCTTTAAGTTGCTCCCTAATGGTTGATATAAGGTCGTGAGGGAGACCCAGGGCTTCTAGGATTGGGACATCATGAAGAGTATTCCAAGTTTTTACCCTTGATACCAAGGTAATGATACTTTGCCAGTTATTATTCTACTGATTTATGAAGTCTCTTAAGGGGTGATTCCAGACTGATTGATCCTTTTTTTTTTTAATTTAATTTATTTTTGGCTGCATTTGGTCTTCGTTGCTGCACGCAGGCTTTCTCTAGTTGCAGCCAGCAGGGCTACTCTTCGTTGTGGTGCGCAGGCTTCTTGTTGCGGTGGCTTCTCTTGTTGCAGAGCATGGGCTCTAAGCACACGGGTTTCAGTAGTTGTGGCACACGGGCTTCAGTAGTTGTGGCTCTTGGGCTCTAGAGCACAGGCTCAGTAGTTGTGGCGCACGGGCTTAGTTGCTCCGCAGCATGTGGGATCTTCCCGGACCAGGGCTCGAACTCATGTCCCCTGCAATGGGAGGCAGATTCTTAACCACTGAGCCACCAGGGAAGACCCCTGATTGCTCTTTAATCAACCCTTCTTTGGTTTCTTTGTTGCCTCCAAAAAAGAAAGAAAAAATGAATTTGTTTAGGTAGTAAGGAGCCCTGCCTACATCCAGTGATGAGCTTGGTAATGGAGCTGATTAAGCTCAGAGTTTTCAGTCTCACATGATCTTGTGAGAAGACAGACTCCTTTATCCCAGTCATTTGTTTTCACACATGTATATGCTTGATGAGAGAAGGGACTGGGCAAGAAGGATGCATAGCTCATTCAATATTCATCCCATTCACCAAATACTCACCAAGCACCCACCCTCAGACAGGCTCTGTGCCAGGCACAGGGGTTAGAGTGGAGCAGCGAACAAGGCAGCTTCTGCCCTCAAGGAGCTCACAGGCTTGTGGAGAGAGAACAACTATCACCATAAAGTGTAAGTAGAGAGCACTCAAGATGAAGTGGGAGGGAGGGGAAGGAACAGTGAAGACTGCCTGGGTAGCTCAGAGGATCAGCCAACTACTGAACCCAGGACTCCAGGCTCTATGGTGGGTTCCATGGCAGGTCAACAGCGTTATCTTTAGTCAGAGGATTGCATCATTATCATAGTTGTCTGAGTGGCAGGGAAGTAAATTTGCCTGTGGCTCCCATAAGCCCTACCTTCTTGCTTGACATTATAGGAAAGCCCAGCCTACTTGGTGGAGATCATTTCTCCCTGATACGGGAAATCATGTTCCTATGAATCACTCCACACCCCACAGCCACTCTTTTTCATCACATATAAGCTTTGATTTCCAGCTGGGTGTTGACAAAACTGTTCTCTAATGCTTAAGTAATAGCGTGGAAAATAGTTGATGAAAAATGAAAAGGTTGATTTTGATTATACATAGAATCTCTTCTCTTAAGAACAAAATGTGTTTGAACAAGCATGAGTCATTCCTTACAGAGTTTGAGATGATTGACTTATTTATGTAGTTGGTTGTTAATTGATTTTTTTTTTTTTTTTGGTGCCGAAACCCAGGATTGATGTGTTTTAAAATAATACCTTTACTGGCTTTATACATGCGTATTATAGAAATTCAAGAAACACAGCAAAAAAACAATGCATTACTCAAATTCTATTACCCAACAATAACTAGTGCTAATATGTAATGAACCTCAACTCAAACATCTCTATCTACAAATTATAATTGGACAGAGGAATGGATGGATGAACAAAAATAACCTCATAACAATGGAATCATGTTATATTTCCTTTAAAAACAAAAAAAATTAATTTTACATGGATTGAATAGAAAGCAAAAGAAACTAAAGCGAAAATAAAAGAAATAGTGAAATTCATAGATCTTTCCTAATTCATAAGAGATTGCTCTAAGGATAAGAAAAAAGACCATGAATATCATTAAGAGGCTGTTTTCTAATTGCTTATTTCAATTTTAGACAGTATGGATTGAAAGATTTTGCTATAAAAGCTTAAGTGACCAGCATACTTAGACTCTCTCCCACTTTTCTTCATCTCACCTCTTGATTTTTGGGTGCTTTTATTTTGTTTGCTTAGTCAAGATTTATACATGTACGTTCTGTTCTGCAGCCATTCTTCCCTTGGTTGTTGCTGTTTTTGTTTTATCTTGGATCTGTATTTAAACTAATTTAATGCTCACCAGTGGTTCATCTCTTGGTGGGATAGATTTCTTCATCACAATGATATATAACATTGATTACAACAAACATATGTATATATGGCTTTTCCTATGGGCCAGGCACTATTCTAAGCACTGTATACATATTAATTTTTTAAATCCACACAAACAACCCAATGAAATGGTGACTATTGTTAACCTCACTTTACAGATGAGGAGACAGAGGCACACAAAGTAACTTGCCTGAATTACACAACCAGTAAGTGGCAAGCCAGGATTCAAACCCAGACAGTCTGGCTCTGAGTCTGGTCTGGAAGGCTTTCTTCAAGAAGGTTTATGGATGCTTTATTCCCTGAGCTCTGTCATGTTTTAGAATGCTCTCCTTGTTGCTTTTATACATGGATGATGATTTGACTGGATAAAAATATTGTAGCTCACAGTTCTTCTCCTCTGTAGATGTTGCCCTACTGTTCTCTGGCATGGGGAAGTGATGGAGAGAAGTCTGAGGCCCCCTGGATGTTTTTCCCTTTTGCTTTTTCTGCTGGATGTCTGAAGAATACTTTATCTTTGAAGTTGAATAGATTTATCATTATATGACTCAGTGCTGTTCCTTCTATCTAAATTTTGCCTCGTATACACTGTGATCTTTCAGATGGCTGATTCAGCTCCTCCCTCACTTACGGAAGATTTTCCTGTATTATGTTTTCCAATATTTTTTCTGTTTCACTTGTTCAGTTCTTACCAAGAATGTCAAAGATCTTTATACTAAATTGTCTTTAAGCTCCTTAACTATTTTCTAATTTTTTCCTCTGCATTTGCTGTGATTATTTCAAGTCTTCATCTATCATTAATAGAATTTTTAGCTATTTGCACTATCTCTTTCTGTTTCTAATAGTTACTTGAAATTTTATTTTGCCCCTTTTAGCTCTTCAATATCCCATTCCATATCATTTTGTTGTCATGTTATTTTGTTTTATTTCATCTATGTTCTTATTAAGCTTTTGTATAGTGCAATGTGCTTGCAAGGAACCTGCTTGCTATTTTGGTTTTGGGTTCTTCCAGACAGGATTGTTCTTCTGTGTTTCACATGTACTTTTTTCCCTTATTTTATTTGCACAGTGACTATGCCATTACTTTGCATCTTATTTATGCTTAATATGAGCAATTCTGTCTATTGCTTCAACAGAATACAGTGTAGGTGAATTTTCCTCAACATCCTCCCTGCCTCATATAGAATCTTTTATCTTCTCCACTCGATATGGCAGTTTGAGGACTAGGTGTTATTTTCTGTAGCTTAAAGGTGTGGGGATAAGGAAGAGGGACAATTCAGCTGGGCCTGGGTGGAGTCCTTGCTTAGGACCCAAAGTTTCACTCCTTTCTGAGATGCAGAGAACTATCTTTCACCCAAAGCCTGGTCCATCCAACCAAGGGTCAAGCGCTCTCGCCTGGGTTTCAGCTGGTTTCTGCAACACAACGCACTGACCTGGAAGCGCTTCCAGCCTCAGACAAAGCGCCAGGGTCAAGCATTGTGACCTCTTCTCTGAAGGCCTTTTCCTGGAATTGCTTACTCACCCCCCTCAATCTGTTTCTCTTGAAGCTGGAGAGTATTAATGAGAATCCTCAGGATTTCATTATTTGGCCATCTCTCCTCTCTGTGGCTTTGGGGGAACAGGGGCAGGTGATGCAGGGTTAGAAACCCCATTCAGCTCCAATAGCATCTTCTGTTTCTTTTTGTAGCTCTCACTTCTTGATGTTTGCGGCACTTTCCTTGTTTGTTTGGTGCTAGTAAATAGCACTCAGTCTCTCTCTCTCTCTCTCTCTCTCTCAAAATAAAATATCCCATACCCTTTGAATAGTCACTCCCCCTCCCCCCTCAAGCCAGCCCCTTGCAACCACTAGTCTGCTTTCTGTCCCCATAGATTTGCCTATTCTAGACATTTCACACACATGCAATCTTGCAATACGTGGCCTTTTGTATCTGGCTTCTTTCACTTAACATAACGTTTTCAAGGTTCATCCTTATTGTAGCAGGTGTCAGAACTTCATTCTATGTGTGGCCCAATAATCTTTAATTCTATGGGTACACTGCATTTTGTCTGTGGCCTCTTCCTTCATCTTCGAAGTCAGCAGTGTAGCTTTTCTCTGCCTCTGCTTTGTTTATCACATCTCTTTCTCTTACCACAGCCAGGAAAAGTTTTCCCCTTTTAAGAATTCATGTGATTCAATTGGGAACACTTGGATAATCCAAGATGACTCCTCATCTAAAGGTCCTAAACATAGTCACATCTACGAACTCATATTCTGGGGTATGTTGCAGTATATTCTGTAACTGGTTATGGGGACTAGGGTGTGGACAGCTTTGGGGGGTGGCATTATTCTGTGTACCACAGACATGTAAACTAATAGTGATAATAATAATAATAGCCAACATCTCCTCAGAGATTACCATGTGCCTGGTACCCCTCTAGGAGTTTTACTTGAATTAACTTATTTAGTCCCTACAATATTCCTATGACTATTATTACTCCCATTTATAAATGAGGAGGATGCTAAAGTAAGAAGAAATAAAATGACTTGCCTGAGGTCTCACAAGAGGTAAATAAATAGCAGAGCAAGGATTTTAATCCAGCAATCTAGTTCCAGAGCCTGTACAATTAAAAAGGGATTCACCTAGGGACTTCCCTGGTGGTCCAGTGGTAAAGACTTTGCCTTCCAATGCAGGGGGTGTGGGTTCGATCCTTGGTTGGGGAGTTAAGATCCCACATGCCTCAGGGCCAAAAAACCAAAGCATAAAACAGAGACAATATTGTAACAAACTCAATAAAGACTTTAAAAATTGTCCACATCAAAAAAAAAAAATCTTAAAAAAAAGGAGGGGATCCACTTATTAATAAGATTGGAACACCTACCCTAAAGGATAAAGCCTTTCCTAATCAGGTCTTGCCTTAGGTCCTAGCTGGTCCTCCCACCCCTCACATGTGCCTGTGTACTGGGGAGGGAGGTGGTCCCACGGGGCAGGGCTCCAGGGCCAAGCTGGGATTAGGTCTCCACCAAGCACAGTCAAGAGCCCTTAAAATGTTGTGAATTGTGGAATGATATTTATGGTTGTCTTTGTATCTAGCGACTGATTAAGAAAATATGTAACAGCAGCAAGGTACATTAAATATTGGAACTTGTTTAATAAATTTATCTCTTACTGATCAGTATATTCATATATTTAAATTATGATAGTTCTACAATCCCTTATCCCTGAACTTCATAAAGCATTGAAGATAGGGTTTGGGGTTTTTGGGTTTTTTTTGTGGGGTTTTTTTAGTAAGTTGTGACAAACTAATCTTGGGGGCAAAACTGGACCTGAACTGACATAAGGCTATTTATATAGTCTTTCTTTATCCCATCAGTAGTGAACAGTCCCATATTTAATTGCAGATCAATTAAAGTGCTTGATTATAGGGTGCTGCCCCAGACTTTTCTGGGAATGTTTTTAATGCATGGTAGATACATCCTATTACCTAACTTCTAAAACCTGAAATATCTGACTTTCAAGACACATTTGGCCCCAAAGGTTTAAAATAGGTGTTTGTGGACCTGTAGGAGCTATACGTGTCAGAAATATTGTTCATTTAGTCTATAATCAGTACTCGTGCATCTATTGACACCTTGTAATAAGTTCCCTCACCTGCACACCAAGCTTGCTGGCCGGCTTTGCAGGTTTACCCAGGGTCTTTGTCCTCATTTAAACTGTCTGAGCCCCTAATCTAAGAACTGCCTCATCTCCCAGAGGCCGGTTTAAAATAAATACTATACGAGTCCAATATACTTAATGGAAACATTTCAGTATAATAAGAAGCCAGCAGGATCCAGCTACAGAATAACATAGGATGGCTTATAATCCCCATGTGGAATTATAGAGAAGAAGAAATGTGGGTTGTTAATTACAACATGCTTTAAAGAGAGTGACGAAAAGTCCTTGCCTGGCTTGGGAGGCTCTTAGAAATGCAGACCTGTGGAGCGCAGCAGAGAAAGAGCACTGGCTAGAAGGCCGTGAATTCTGGACACCGGTTCTCCCCGCCATCTCGTGCTGGGCGACAAAGCACGGGCGGCCTGCTGCTCTCGGCCTCCGTTTCCTCATCTATGAAAGGAGGTGGTTTGATGAGCTCGGCAGAACTACAGCCTGTGGTTGGAAGGACCATCCTTTCATGGGACAGCTAGGCCTTCAGGAACGCAAGTTCGAACAGCATCCCAGAACCTCACTTTTAACCCAGGTTAGCTGCCTGTAGAATGAAATGCATGTTTTATATCGATAAAATGTAATATGTGTACCAACGATGAGCTCATAAATATACGCTCATTTATATGCATGTCATAACTCATAAATAACCAAAGGAATCAACAGTTTATCAAATGTTCATCTGAGGTCAGTAAGGGGACAACTCCCGCCTGCTTTTTCTGGAACTGGTTGTTGAGAAGTCAGCCCCGTTCTGAGTTGACCCTGATGATGAACTCATTAATTCAGTTCTTGCTGTGCATCGGGTACTGTCCCGGGGAGGGGAGAGGGCGCAGAGAAGGCTGTGGATTTTGTATTTATTGGCTTGCAGCACTGTGTAGCTGTCTACCTATCACAGCATAAGAGTATCTGCTGCCCCCCCAGGTCTGATGGTGATGGAGGAAGTTGTTGATTGGCATGTCAGTTGAGTCCCACTCCTTTTTGATGTATCACAAATAATTAAGGTGTAATAGTGATAGCAGAAGGCAGGGGATTGTTCTGGAAGCCAGTTTTATTTGTTTTCTGTTTTTTCTCCAGCAGAATACTGACTTTAAAGTTACCATGTGAGTGCAAAAAACCTTCACACTATGGTCGCCTCGACATGAAGCATCACCAACCGTCAGACCCAATTGGCCACACAGCTGGCAACAAGCTCAGGGGCTCTCAGAGAGCCAGGGGGTGGCTGGACTCCGGCCTCCTGGGCAGTGTCTGTGCCCTGCCCAGAATGAGTGGACAACATCGGCTGCCCCAGAACGTGATTCAGGGCTAACACTAGCGCCCTCTGCATCCACTCCACAGCTGCAGAAGGAGAATCGGCTCGGGTTTCTGGCCAAGAGGCCTCCCAGTGAGGGCTGCCCATGCAGAGGAGCAGATGCAGGCTGAGGGCCCGAGGCACGCGGCTCTCGGCTCTCTGAACCTCACGATCACTGGCAAAGAGCGACCTGGCTGTGTATTTGGGCTTGAGGGCCTGCTGGGCAGAGGAGTCCCTGGCCGGGCCCAAAGCTTGGAGCCCTTCCTGCTGCCTCCCCTGCTGAGTCTTTCCTGCGCTCTGTCTTCCCAGGTAGACTGACGGTATTACTGACTCCCAGCACCAGCTCTTTCTGCTAAAGATCAGTTACTGGGACCTGTGCTAGAATTACCCATGCAGGTCAAGGTCAGAGCGGTTTCAGAAATCAGCACAGTGCATATCCAGAGCTCTAGAGCTCTCCCCCGGGGCCCCGGTTCCCTTCTGCTCCGCAGGGGCCAGGCCCGGGCCCCGCTCCAGGTCTGCACCGTCAGAAGCCCCACTGCAGGGCGTGGGTAACGCTCTACCTGCTACTGTCTTCTTTCTTCCTTGTTTCAGTCCCCCTCCCCGCTCAGATACCCCCATCCTCTTTTTGTTCTCTTTTGTTCCCGCCCGAAGCTTGAGGCACTTGATGGAGAACTCTTTCTTTGTACTAGAAGCTGTGTATGGCTTGAGGCGTTCTTCCTCTGAGGAAGATTCACCTTTTATAAGAGACCTAAGGAGGAGGGCCCTGCTTACCTCTAAGGAACAAGCCACAAACGGTGGCATTTCAGCCTCCAAAGATGGGCCAAGGGAAATTATTTTTAGGTTGGAAATATCTGAAATCAAACCACAGAGACAGCCCCTTGATCTGTTATGCATATGATTGCTACTGGTTCATTTGCAAAGCGAGGCTAGAAGACCTGGGGGTTAAGCCTAAGGCTACTCGGGCTCTGAAGCCGCCAGTGACCGTGAGTGTGACCCTGAATTTCAGTGGCCTGCGGAGGACTCGGGGGGGGGGGGGCTCGTGTGGCGCGGGCCACATCTCACTCGTCTCTCCTCCCAGACAGTCTGCTCCAGGAACGCCCTCGGAGGCAAGACCTTTTCCCTCCTCGGTGGTCACTCCAAGCCTAACTCCTTCATCGCAGGGCGGCAGTGAGGCAAGGGAGTGACAGAGGCTGCGGTGAAGGACGACGGGGGGTGGGTGGGAGGTTGGGGGGGGGCGGGGGCATGGCAGGGCAAAGAAAGGAGGCCACGTGGTGACGATCTGTAAATACCCTCTTCTCCGTACGCTCCCCCACCGCCCCTGATGTTGAACTAAGTAGATAAGGATGTGCCGAGAACCAGAGGTGAACCCAAAAGGGGGCTCTGCTAAGCAGGTTCTAAAGAAGAATCTGGTCCCGCCAGCGTAATTCAGAGAAGGGGGACATATACTCTGCTCAGTAGCAGGCACTCCTGTGTTGGCGATTTGCGTCGACTAGAGACACTGAAATCCACCCTCGGTGGAGGCAGGGGCGGCCCACGTTGAACCCCAGTGCCTCGGTCAGGTGAACCCACACTTCCTCCCTTCCGACGCCCACGACGTGCTCGGCGCGGACGGGACCGGGGGCGATCTGCCTTATCCTCAAGATGCCAGCCCTCTGTGTCTGCGTCCTGGACCCCCCAGTCATCCTGCTGAAAGAGAAACAGCCGGTCATTTTTCTCACCCAGCTTCCCACCCGGGCTGGAGCTCCACAAGGACCCCAGGGCAAGGGGTGAGCAGCGCCCTCCTGTGGGCTGTCTGGAGCATAGCGGGCCGACTTCCCCGCGCTGTCTTTGATGGTTTGTTTTCTGCAGGACGTTTTTTCCCCTCTACCAGCCGTTCTCTTTGTTTCAGGGAGTGACTCTCTGTGCAGGATTTATTGGCTATAGCTAGAATCTATTTTCTGCAAAGGCATTGCCGCAGATGCCCACTCTTTCATTCTATCCTGGCATGTAAAGACGTCTGAAACTGACAAGAAATGGAAGAAATTTAAAACCCAAGAAGGAATGGAGCAGGATGGGGCAGGACATTTGCGTTCTAAGTCAGATCTTTCCCACGAAAGGAGCAGCACTGCGGCACAAAGAAGGATTTCTTAAATCGATTTCCTTCACAATCCTGCAGAAAACCTGAGTAAGGCTCTCTCTTATGGGTAAATGATTGTTTAAATCTCCTCCTCCCTTTTTTTACATAGCAGGTTCAGCCCATTTGCGGGCAATTCTAAGCCATGGTGCATCCAGGAGGCAAATTTTTGATTTGTGGAATCCCACTCATTTATTCAGTAAACCTTTTCTTGTTTGGCCCAGGAGATCTGGAGATGAATATCACGGCTTGCCTCGTGGGGGTCTCTAATGAGGGTACCGACCGAAAAACCATCATATTCAAGCCATCATCACATCCAAAAAGGAACTCCAAAAATAAGCTCACATCTATCCATTTGTCTCTGTCTTCACCAGCATCACCCCCATCAAAGCTACCATCTCTTCTTCGGACTATAGTAATGGTCTCCAGAAAGACACTGTATTACTGTCACCAAATATTTCATTTTCGTTTCCTGCAGTGCCCCTCCTTCAAGGGGATACATTCCCTCTCTGTTGAACTCAGGAGTGACCATATAAGTTGATCTGGGCAATAAAATACAGGTAGAAGTGACAGGTGACATATCTAGGCAGAGATTTTAAGAGCTATGGTTTGCTATTCTCCCTTTCCTGCTGTGGTGACCATCAGTGTTCAAGCTGGTGGCTGTTCAGGTCCTGGAGTGAGTGGATATGAAGAAGCTCCCAGCTGAGCTGCACTGGATATGTAGCTTGAGTGCAAGTGTTCTGCTGAGATAAGCCACAAATATTTAGGGGTCGTTTGTTACCACATAACCTAGCCCCTTCTGGCTGATACACTTCCTATGCTGTTTCCCTCTTTCTATCTTGCCTCACTCCAACCCAGTCTTCAAACAGCAGCCAAAATTATCTTTTAAAAATAAATCAAACTTGCTAGAAGACTTTCACTGGGTTTCTATGGCACTTAGAATAAAATCTGAGCTCGCTAACATGTTTTGGCCCTTGTTTTTTCTGTCCTTCTTTTATGTCACTAGCTGTTCTCCCACCAACACTGACGTTCCCCCTCCTGCACAGGTGTTCCGGCTATACTGACCTTCTGATGCTCCTAATAGGCCAGGCTCCTTGCTTCTGGGCCTTTCCATGTGTTTTTCCCACTAAATGGAACACTATTTCACCATTTTTATTATGGCAGGTTGCTTCTCATACTTCTGATTTCAGCTTGACTGTTACCTCCTCAAAAAAAGCTTGCCCTGTTTTTTTCGATTAAAATTAAGTTCTTCTTGTCATTAACACCATGTTCTTTTCATTCATAGTATTTATTATGATCTTTAGTCATCTATTTGTATAATTATTTCCTTTTTCATTGTTCATCTACCACCACTGAGATATCAGTTCCACGAGGTTAGGGCCCACGCTTGTTTTGTTCGTGATGGCATATCCAGCACCTTACACAGTGCCTGGCACATACATATTTACTGAATGAATGAATGAGTGAATGGATGAATGAATGAACAAAATAACTACTTCAGAGGCTTGATTAAAGTAGCAGTGAGAACCAGCCAAGAGAAATACATGTCAAGGATAACTTCAAAGAGGAAGCTATAATGTGGACTAGAGATGGTCTGAAATGACAGAGAAGGCCCAGTTCAGGTTAAGGTGTAAGGCTGGTTCCAATGTTAATGCAGAATTTCAAGTCACAGTCAAAGGGAGCCTAGACTACAAATCAAAATCCCATGAAACTAGTCACTAGACAGAATCCCCAAGAGGCATTTAGCACCTCTACCCTCTCTCCCCCTTCCCCATGCCAGCAAAGAACGCATTATTCCAAAGGACTGTAGGCAGCTCCCTATTGCAATGGTGGGGTTTTTTTTCACTTGCCTATCCTCTAATAAAATGTTTGAAAACTAATGTGCCCCCTCAACACATTTTTAAGTTAATGTTTAAACTATTTATCATATTTACAGTTGCAAATTTCACATCATTACTTTTTCTCTTGGAACTCTTATTTTCATTCTACATTACCCATGGACTTTCATACTGATATAAACTTCTTGGCAATAAAGTATCAATATATTACCAATCTTAATAAATAATTCTTAAACATAAAATTCAAATTTTATTGAAAATGCATCTTTCAGTGGGAGAGATGAGGCTTCTGTTTTCAATTAGTTGATGCTCCACGAATAAACATTACTTTTTGCTAGAATAAGACGACTTCAGCAACAATTCTATTTCTACTCAATCTTGTTTTAAAGTGTAACTGCTGAGATACCTCGCTCACATAAATACATAGATAGGCTTGCATGGAAAGCAAATAGGTCTGTTTTAGAGGCACTATTCATTTCTTTGAATTCTTTCTGATTCTTACATCAAAAAGTAACAAAGTGATCTATCACCACAAATTATTTTTAATGTCTGAGAGATGACAACTCAATTAGGTCTTCCTCAATTTTATTGAAAGCAAAGATTTGAAACCCACCCAACTCACAAAAGGATTCGTTACCCAGTCAGCCATCCTCTCTCTTAAATGCTGAGAAGTATATCAAAGTGTCTCTACCAAGACTTATCAAATGACTAGCATTTGTACATTTTACTCTTTCGCTTAAGGGCACCTTGTTTAGCCTGATACACACATAAAGGGTTGGGAAAATCAATTATTGCTTGTTTCATTAGGTCTTTTCCAATATAATATTTTTTTGTTAAATGCTTTAATCTTATCACTGGCTTTAAATATATTTTAATACAACCTTGGAGCTATACATTGATCTCACTCATTAATGGAAAAACGTCTGCCATATAAAATTGCTTTCTTGATGTCTAACCAGTCAGCCAAATCAGGCTTAACTTTCTGTCAGAATATATCTAACTTTGTATATTAATCCAAATAAACATGTTAAGACATGTCGCTCTGACCACCATCCACTACAGAGAGACAGATAATACCCCCAGCCTTCCCACGGAACAAAACTCTGCCTTCACTTTGCCTTATCAAAAGTCACAGGGATCTCCCGCCACAGAAAATGTTTCTTTGGCAACATCTAGAGTATGAAAAAGACAAGATCCTTCTAAAATGTTCTGTATTTCTAACACTCCCTTTGTTTGATACCACAGAGGTTATTACATCCTGGGCAACGTATCATAGTATGACTTGGGTTGGGTAAGAGATAAATGCTTCTCTAAAGCAGGAGAAGGAAGACTGTGAAAGGGAATATGGAAGAGAGAAACAGTCTTGTTTTCAGAACTCCCACTCAATTGTAGAAAGAGTATATATGAAAGTTGAGGATCTGAAAATAAATTCCCTTAAATGTAGGCATGCTGGTGCATCTCCTGTGAAGACTTTGTACAATAAATCCCCGGATTTGAACCTGTCGTGTTGCTCTTGGGAGAGGTCTACCTTGGGCTGCAGCCTGAACCAAATCCTCCTCTATGATATGATGGATCCAAACAGCTGGGGATGATGAGGGACCACAGAGGGTCCATCCTGCTCCTGCGTCTCATCTCGTCACATCCAGAGAACGAGCAGTGGCCACAGGAGTAGGGACCATTTATAAGACCACTTACTGCTGCATGCTGCTCGTATGAAGCAGCTATTCTGGTCACTAGGAGATTGCTCCTTCTTGGAATGGGTAAAATGGGGAGTACACTTCCCTGTTGGCACCTCAGTTCAACATGAACCCAAGGGATTTTCTAATTTTATTTTCAAAGACTTAGTCTAAATGAGTCAAAGCCATTCATTTCAGTAAATGTAAGCTTTACCCAGAAACCAAGTCAAAGTGGGATATGAAATGGAACCTAGATTTTTCATGGGTTTATTAATTGACTTGTAACAAATGCAGATTTGATATGCCAAACCCTTTGCATAATACAGTAATGCTTAATCCTCCCAATAGCCCTGCAAGGCAGCTATGATAGCTCTCCTTTTACAGTTGAGAAAACTGAGGCTCAGTGTGGTTGCATGGCTAGCCAGGGGCAGACTCAGACTCACAAAGCCTTTGCAGTTGTCACCATGCCACACTGCCTCTGTACCCTTTGCCCACTGTGCCCATGGCAGCCAGGACATGCAGCCTCAACAGTAATAAGCAGCTGATACATCTTTCTTTTCTGTGTTTTGTGCCGATTAGTCAGGATTATGAGTCATGTCCCATTAACTATAGAAGTTGGCTAGCGTGGAGAAATTAAAATCACATGTAATCCCCAAATCTCATTTTAGCCAATAAACTCAGCCTCTTCTTTCATAAGGACTTTTAGAAGAGCTTCTAACAAGAATACTTGACAGGTTCTATTTTCACCACCTTGCCTTTTCAACCCTACCCCTGAGTAGAGAGTGTAGCTTACACAAGAGAAATTTGCAAATCCAGTAGCAGGAAGAGAGAGAAGAGAATCTGGGATTTTGAATGACATCTGTATATGTGTAAGATGGCTACTGGGATATTAGTCTTCACTTTGTCACTTTGGGTTATCGCCGATTTTAAACCGTATCTTCAATTGGAAAGCATGCTCAAATGCATTGATTCTGACCATGGAGGCTATATCTCAAACTGCTGAGTTTCAGATCACAGTCAGGGACCACAGCAGACACCTGTGGCACAACCCCGCCCCCACCCACCCCCACGTCATTCCCCTCAGTCCACCTCTGACTTCAGCTGCCACTACAGTGGACAGCACCCAGTAATTTCAGACTCCCCTTGCTGTGTCAGGGTCTGTCCCATGGGCCTTTCTGCTGGGCAGTGGTGGGCAGGTTCTCTGATGCCATGGGGTACTCAGTCCATGCAAGTGCATCCTGGGAGTGGTGAAGGATGAAGTTTGTTAATACCCCTGGGGCCACCTGCAACCAATAGGAATGGGAGACTATTGGCTACAGTCTTCTAAGTGCTAAGTGCTACAATCTTCCATCCTTAAGGGGAACCATCCTGGGATACGTAGGTACACTTTTCTGGAGGTTCTGATAGAATCAAGCCCTTATTGCCCATAGTATAACCTCAGTAACACACTTGTCTATTGGCTTTTTCTTCTTCCCTGTCTCACTCTCCCTGTTTGCTCACATTCCTGCTTCCTGGGACCACCTCCCTAATAAAATACCTGCTCTGAGGACTCTCAGACTCTGCTTTGGAAGGAACCCAAGCTAAGACGTGGAATTTTCAGAGGTTATTTACAAATAGGCCATTCTCCATGGAAATAGCTAAACAAACAAAAAACATTAAATAACAAAGCAGGTCATGCCAATAAGGCAGTAATTCTTGACTCACAAGTGGGCAAGTAGTTAGAAAGAGGGACATGTGCCCCAGGAGAAGCTTTATGAGTCATCAAGGGAGCTTTTCAAGCTACAGCCTTGAAATTCTGGTCTATCTTTATGGAGCATTGCATAATTCCCTCCTTCAGAATCACAGCCACATCAAGTCACCGTCTTGTCACCACTGCTGATGAGAAAATGTGTTGTGTGGGGCAGGAAAAGAAGTTTGCTGCACTGACAGCTTTTTAAAGACAAAATTGTTCAGATGCAATTCAGTACATTACTCAATAGTCTTAGCTATTTTTAATTGTAGTTTAATTTAACTTGGGTCTTCTTTTCCCCGTGGAGCCTGAGCTTTTCTTTCTAGCATTTGTGTTGAACTTGGAAAGTCCTTATCACTCCTCCAGGCCCCTTTTGTCTTCTCAGTCACTCAGGAGATGAACATGTCACAGAATTGTACCTCTGACAGCACAAAACTCCTGACCTGTTTTCCATTTTATTCTTTAAAAATCCCCTTTCCCAGCAACTTTCTAGTGAGAATTTGCCAACTCAGTGTAACTTAGAATTTGCATATAATTCCTTTAGCAACTCTCTGGAAACCTGCAAAATTTACAACTGCACAAGAGAGCTCCATATAAGGGGGAAAAAGTTGCAGAGAATACTCACGTCGCTACTTAGAATAAATCATTTTAAACAACAAATTTAAATAAGGCCTTTTGGCACATAGATTTAAATTAGAGTCACAGTAACTATAAATTTCAAAACACTTTAATTGAAAGCTAGGGGTTGGTGGGAATACTTTAAGCCTGGTACACAAGGGCTGGCCACTGCAGACATTATTAGTTGATCGCAGCACTATCTCTCACAAATCTGGATGCAGTTCCTGCATTCTTCTCAAGACAGCATTCTGGCTTGACCAAGGATCTTAAGTTGATAGAAAAAAATCAGGAAAGACAAATATAGACTAGCATTAAGGATACAATCATGAACAAAATAAAGCTCTTGCCCTCATGGAGCTAGTTTTTTGTGGGGAAAACACAATAAATCAATAAACAAATGTATATTTAATATTTGGAGTAGAGTTTGACAGTTGCCTTCTAAGTACCTATTTTTTGCTTCTCTCTCAAGCTAATAGAAAAATGATTTTTATCTGGACACATGGTTTCCCAGGTAAAAGACCATATTCCCAGCCTCCCTCATAGTTAGGTGTGGCATAGGACTAAGTTCTGATCAATGATATGTAATATCATAGTAAGCAGGTATACTTTGTGGGACTTTCAAGAAGTTTCCTTAAAAGAGAGGGAGCAAATACTTCTTTCCCTTTTCCTCCATTCTGCTGCGGGAAAACTGGATGTTATGGCTAGAGACCCAGCAGCCATCTTGAACCTAGAGGATTAGAGTCACATCCTAGGCACTATGCTTTGGAAAGCTGGAAGAAATCTTTAGTTCTAAACTATGGAGGTCCCATACCAGCTCTGGACTGTACACCTCTAGATGTCTTCTGCCTAAGAAAGAAAGAAATTTCCACTTTATGTAAGCTACTACATTCCAAGCTTCTGTTATTCCTAACTTAACCTAATCCTAGCTGATAATTTTAAAATATATATACTCACACACTACATAACATTGAAATAGATACATGATAGTGAAATATATGTCCAATAGTGGGTATTAATTTTTCATAGAAGAGAGGCAGACTTCAGTGTTTCAATTGGAACAAACAATTATAGATTTAAATTTGGGACATTTGGCAGGAGTAAAAGTACATATTTTCTTTTGTGGTTGTAGATTGTATTTATGGGTGGCATCATTTCTGAAAAGTTGCAGTGTCTGCATCTAGTAAATTAATGAATGGTTAAACGGCTATATTAAATTGAGAGATTGTTTTCTGTTTTAAAACAGTTTACAGAGCCGTAAATTTCCATTTGCATTGGGAATTCCAAGGGAATACTGCATTCATCTGCATTCTAGGCCTCTTTGTCTTCTTTCATCAGAGCAGCAGCACCATTGAAACACCAGGGCTGCAATCCTATCCTCTTGTTTTCTAAAGCACCAAAGCCGTGCTGGTTCGCATATTAGTTGGCATAAATTTGAATATTAATTTCAGTAGGCCTTGCCTCTAAATCTAGAAAATAAATACAGCCTGCTGCAATTACACAGATAACCAGGATTTACGGCACATGGGTGCCTAAAAGTTTTAAACCTTCTGTGCTTAATTATACTCAGATTATACTTAACACATATACTCATGCAAACTTACACAGTTGTCAAATTAGAGGTTGTGAACTTTACAGTGAATTTGTTCCCACAGCCAGATGCAAAAATTTCCATTTTGGAAAAACTGATAATACAGTTTCAGGAATGTATTGGTCAGGACCCCCCTCTTAGTTACAAAAGGCAGAAAACCAACCTAAACCTGCTTTAAGCTAAATTGTGAATTTATGGGCTCATGCAACTCAGCAGTCGAAGGGGTTATCTGACTTCTGGTACAACTGGGCTGAGCGTTCAAATGAATTCTCTCCCTTCATCTTTCTGCTCTGCCTGACTCTGCTGATTTCATTCTCAATCAGATTCCCTCTATCTGCGGTAGCAAGAGAGCCCTGCCAGTCCCGATCTTCTCTTTGCACCTTATAATCTCAGAAGCATAAAAGCCCTCTCTCTCTCTCTCTCTGTAGCAATCCCCAGGAAAGAGCTGCTCTCAGCCAGCCTCTGCCAGGTGCTCAGCCTTCTCGGTGACAGCCTTGCCAGAATCACATGCACTTCAGAAGGACTTAAGGAAACAATAGCCACACACGGGGGAAAAAGAGGAATGTGTGTACTCATGAAGGGAATGATTATTTATTGCCTTTTGCTGAGATGAATATGAAATCAACTTACCACCAGGCTGGACAAACTGTGTCCCTTCCTAGCCGGTCCAGGCTGCTACTGTGGAAAACCACTAGGCAGCTGGTGGCATGTACTTCTCAAACTTTAACATGCATACATATCATCTGGCGTTTTGTTAAAATACAGATTCTGACTCAGTAGGTCTGGAGTGGGGTCCAGGATTCTGCAGGTACAACAGATTCCTAGGTCATGCTGATTCTGCTGGTCGCTGGACCACACTTTGAGTAGCAAGGGTAGATGCTCCATCACTACGGAAAGTCTGTTTGACCCCAAGAGGGCAGCTCCCTGTCTCTCTTCAGAGTTCTTTCACCATCTTCACTTTGGCACACCCTCAGGTCCCGTGGATAAAGCCGTCTTTACTGCTGCCATTCAGGGGTTAACGTGGCTAAGGTCCCTGCCTTTTGAATCTCCTGACACAGTTTTCCTGGCTTCTGCCTTGGGTGTGAGAATCCCCCGTGGGCAAAACTTCTTTTCTGTGACTGGCACCTGTCAAAGCAGATACACTGTGCTGAGCAAGTAGGTCTCGTTGCCGTTTGACTGCCTTTCAGTTTGCATTCTCCTAAATGATGGAGTGCTTAGGAAAACTGTACCACTGATAGCACTACTTTCTGGACAAACGAAATTACTTGTTTGCATAATTTACCGCGAATTCATGTCTTAGCACCTGGGCATTCTTGCTCATTTAACATGCAGGTGTATAAAAGATGCATAAGACTTTCTCTGGGAGCTCTCCAGACATAATACCCATCAGCTGCATCCTGGACAAACAAGAATGTCATCTGGGCTTTTGAATAGGGACACAAGAATGTGAAGAAGAAGAGGAGTTAGGCATCATTTAGCTGAATGCTACATTTCTGTGTCTTCCTCTCTGCCTTTTTCCACACACAACCCTGATCCCCCTCCTGGACCCCACAAACTTAGCCCACATCCAACACTCTGCCTTGTTATCTCCATGAAGGAGCGAAGGGTAAAGGGAAAACCTGGCAAACCTGGGGAAAAAAATCACATTGTGCACTTCTCTGCATCTTTAATCAATGAATTCAGGTGCAAATGAACTTCAAGGCTGGTTTTAAAGGGGGAAGAGAATTCCTGAATTGTTTGTGTTGAAGCAAAGAGAAGCAATCCCACCCACCTGACCTGGAAGACCCCAGGAGTTTATAGGCTGATTGTATTTTATGTAAATTTTGCTGGCGAAGCCCTCTCCTGCTCTCCTTCTTCCCTGAGTCGCTGCTAAGAAGGAAGGGAGGAAGAACACGGAGAGTTTATGCAACACCAGCTCATTCCCTTGCTGCAACCCTCCCCAGCCCTCCAGCTCAGAGTTCATCTGCCACTTCCTTGTTTCTCCAAGAGTCACAGCTTTGTACACACTGCCCCAAAAGAAGAAAATGTCAGTCCAGCCAAGTGTTTAATTGCAGGCACTTGCATGAGGTACAGGGCTCAATTTCCTGTACATAAAAAAAAAAAAGCCCTTCTTGAGGATCAAAAATTCATACCACATTTTGTAGGAATCTGATGGGAAATGATGTCTGGGGAAATTTCTGCAACTTAAGATATGCAAATTCACTATTTGATTGTAATGCTAACCCACGATCCAGTGCTACTACCTGTCTCTTACAAGATGAGAGGCTATAAACACTAGTATATTAAAATGTATCCACCAAAGTAAAATTAGTGCTCAGCAAATGCTTATTTTCTAGAGTTTCATTTCTCAGATGAATTGGTATAATTTTTAGGGGTACATATTGCCAGCCTATAATAAATATATAAGCCTATCAAAACTGGATAGAAAAAGGCATCAGATAATACACTATGAACTAGGGATCAATTCTATATTAGTCTCAGGGGATGTATCTAGTGACCTAATAGAACGTTTCCAATTCTAATTTCTCTGATTCTGTGAAATCAATTTTTCTATAGACTATAACCGGTACATGAGTGCTTTGCAAAAACTAATCGTATTGGCATAATAAACGTGTCAAGTTATGGTATAATGGACATTCTGTTGTCCTTTTATTGAAACTAATAGAGTAACATTAAAGGAATAAAATACTCAAAATGATAACAGTTTATGGCTTTGATTTTTTTTCTAGCCTTTTACATTTGATGGTATAGCATATTGGCTTGTATGAGTATTTAGTTTAAACCTGTTAAATCTCCCTGTATGAGTATTTAGTTTAAACCTGTTAAAAATGACAAAGAAATGGCTAAGAAGAAGCATTTTCCCACTATCTGACCCTCAGCCAGTGTGGTCGAGAAATAGCCATGCTATGGCATCTTCATCTGCGAGGATCATATGTCAGCTGCTGCTGCCGGGAAGATTCAATGAGGGAGAAGAGTTATGATGATAAGCCTCCTGCTTTGTAATGTTGACAAATTAGCTGATCTCAGCTCTTCATTTCAGAAGTACCTCTACCCAAGGAGAATCGGATGAAGTTGAAGTTGGTCATGCTAACCCAGGATGACCTTGAATGAAATAGATCTCTCTGCTTACCAGACATAAATATTACAGTTGACTCATCCATCAGGAGGCCCACAGTATCATAGACTTATCTTACTAATTTGAACTTTACAGGCATTGGAAACTAAAGCTTCATTGCTAATTATTACTGTGGTTGTTATTTAATGGGATTTGGAAGCCTCCCCCAAAGCAGATGGGCTTTCCTCGTTGATACTTATCACAGTTGTGGCTGATAATTAGTTTTTGATTATATATTGAATGTTTGACTCCCCCACTAGGCTCTAAGTGCTATGAAGCCAGGAAATGTATTCATCCTCCTAACATGACAGCCCCAGTTGCTAGCACAGGTCCGCAGTAAGTGGAGGAACCAGTTTGTTCAGTATCAGTTTTCACCTGTTGTCTTGTAATAATTATTAAAACCTACAGTCTCTCTATCACTAAGAATGTGTTAGAGAGATAAGTGGATGAGTCAGCACTTGGCCATATATTGGAAATGGCTGTGGGCTTGGAGTCGAGGGTAATTGCTTAGAGTCCTAATGACTCTGTATCAGTTATGTGACTTGAGCAGGTGACTTAAGCTCTCCGAGGTTAATCTTCTTCACTGTGAAATGAGAAGAATCTAGAGCAAATATAATGCCTACTGCATTGGAACTCCTCAACACGTATTTCTTTTTTTTCTTCTTCTAATACAACTTCCTGCAATGATGAAAATGTTCAGTACCTGCACTACCCAATATGGTAGTCACCAGCCCCAGGTGTATATTGAGTGGTTGAAATGGGACTAAGGCAACTGAGGACCTGAATTTTTAATTGTATATAATTTTTAATTTAAATAGCCACATGTGGCTAGTAGCTACTATATTGGACAGAACAGATCTAAGGGGTTTCATAGGCTTTAGAAAAGCCAAATGGGGGGATTACATAAATAGTTTTAATAGAGCTCCCAATAACTGTTCTGGGGTCTTCAGCATCTAGGATTAATAAGTACATTTCTTTTCTTTTTGTAAATCACATATTCTGGAGCTGACCAGTTTGCATTGTCTTAGTAAACTGTCAACATTTGGATACTTTTTCAGAACCCAGGACAGTTCTCATAATTGTAACACACGTTTGATATGAAATGATTTCTTTCCACCCGTGAGAGACCGACCACCCCATAGAATGACACCATGCTAGGAGAACCCTAATTTTACAACACTACTTGGCTTCCATCAAAACTGTGAAGCGGGCTTCCCTGGTGGTACAGTGGTTAAGAATCCGCCTGCCAATGCAGGGAACACGGGTTCGAGCCCTGGGCCGGGAAGATCCCACATGCCGCGGAGCAACTAAGCCCGTGTGCTACAACTACTGAGCCTGCGCTCTAGAGCCCGCGAGCCACGACTACTGAGCCCACGTGCCACAACTACTGAAGCCCACATGCCTAGAGCCTGTGCTCCACAACAAGAGAAGCCACCGCAATGAGAAGCCCGCGCACCGCAACAAAGAGTAGCCCCTGCTCGCCACAACTAGAGAAAGCCCGCGCACAGCAACGAAGACCCAACGCAGCCAAAAATAAATAAATAAAATAAATAAATTTATCAAAAAAAAAAAAAACTGTGAAGCCACCAAATGTGATTTATTTATGAAGTAAACAACTTGTAGTCACTTGGACTTTTTTCGAACTTTGGTGAGTTATTTAAATGTCAATTTTTTTAATTTGAGATTTAAATCTAAATCTGGAGAGAGGGAATAGGTTTTATTCAATAAAAACTTCAGATTGTTGCATTAGTCCTTGAGCAATAGTTTATTGTTCCCTTGAGGGAGGAGGAAAATGGGGTGATATGTTTTCACTGGATTCCAGAAAAAATTAACTGGAAGAATTATTTCAACACTTCACCTGGAAAGAGAACATCATTTAAAAAAACTCAGATGAACTTTCTCTGTAGCTACCATTTAAACCTTCAGTCATGAGTCGTTCACTCAAAACACAATAGCAGATTGCACTGAGAGCTGATTTTTAAGGTGTTGTGTATACATATTAATAGCAGAGCTCATGATCACTGGAGGAATCGAATGTATACTGGTTAAAAAATACTCAGTATTGGAATTTCAAAGAGCTGAAAGGAGATCACAAACGTATTTTTCATTTGTTTAGATGAATGCTAAAACCAGGTTTCTCTGAAGCTAAAGCAAGTTCTTTTTTCACTGCAGTAGAGAAAGGACCATTAATACCTAATTGCCCAGGTTTACAGGCCACTGCTTAAAAACAGTAGTACTAGAATATCATTTTGTCCCTTTCGGTTCACTTAGGAGTATTTTCTTTATGGACCTTTCAGAATATGTCTAAATGAGAAATTCATTTTGAGTCATCGTCACCACATCTCCAGCTAGAAAAACAGCTAAATCTGTTTCAAATCAGGACAGACTAAAATCGTGTGCTTCTTATAGGCAAATCCAGTTTCTTAACTGGCTCTCGTCAGAAGCCATTGTACCTGCTTGCCTGGCTCTTGGTGACCGAAAGGCAAGCCAGAAAACATCATCGGGTAGCTTGGGGCCCACCACCAGTTCATTATGACTCCAGTGGAGAGTGGTTCATGAGATTATATACAGTTACAACATGATTAACTCTCTGCTCATCAATTCAATTTTTTATTGGAAATGTCACTGCAAATGTGGCATAAATTTCCTGGGCACAGCATTCGGTTTCACCTTATTATTCAGCACAACTTTCAGAGATAGGAAGTACTATGGCTAATCCGAATTTAATTTCAGAAGAAGTTAGCTCTCCTGCTTGCTACAAGCCGAGCTCCATTTCTGATGTTACCCACAACGCTAACCAAGACAGGCTAGAAATACCTGTGTGACTTGTGGTACCAAAGAATAACCCTGAATCCGGAATAAAAGTGCAGAGTCTCAGAAATTTCCTGGCACCGCCAAGTCTGTGCCTGCAACAGAAGCACCTGGATCCTGCAGCACCATTGACACGTGGCTGTCAGCATCTGTACACACCCAGAATCTCCTATGAAGAGCATCTCACAATTCTCAGAATCAAGCCACTAGCCTTCCAAGACAGAATTCGGTGTGCAGAGAAGTTCCTCTCTATTAGAGGAAATAAATAACTTGATACCTTTTTAATCTGAGCAGATGCATGGAATTTCCTATGGGGAATTCTCACAAGGATATTTTTACTTGAACGTTTTTCTGCAAGAGAGAAGGAAGAGTCTGGTATCCTCCTGGATCAAAAGTACAGGTTTTTCATTCACTTGCAATGAATATATATGTATCAAATCCACATCCACTTAAAAAGGTGGAAATTACCCTCATGGTTTATTGCACCAGGCAGGGACTATCAGTTCCATCGGTTCTTAACAGAACTTCGACAGCTCCATAACTGAAGAAATTCTTCCAGGACCATGGATATTATTTAGCTTTCCTGTTACCTAGGATCCACACCAGGAAGACTATGTGCAAACACAAATCAGATATTCTCCTGGGACTTAGTTGCTGAATGTTACTTGGCAAGAATTCCTGCAGCATCAAAATTATCCTTGGAGAAAAAAAAATGGAAGCCTCATAGCGAACCATGATGCTTTTTGCGGGAACAAAGCAATACAGAAAAATAAAGACTGTGACAAACTATTTTCCTCCTCAAGTCTACTCTCTTGTCAGAGGCATCTTTTTAAAGTTTGTGGGCCAGCCTGAATGTGAAAGAGCTTCTCAGGCCAACCCTGTGACAGTTTCTGTGTCTGGAGAGTTTTAAAATATGCTGAAGCTAACAAACAAAAAATCTTTATATCGGAACAAAAATCTTCACATTAGTACATATTTGTGGGTGGGTATGTGGGTGCGTGCGCACATGCACATGCAGGAGCTATGAATACCTCACATAACCCCGTGAAGTGAAAATAATATTAAGGATGAAGCACCTTTTAAAAAAATTAAAGTATAGTTGATTTATAATATTGTGCTAGTTTCAGATGTACAGCATCGTGATTTTGCAGATTATATTCCATTATAGATTACTAAAAATATTGGGAAAATTCCCTGTGTCATACAGTAAATCTTTGTTGCTTATCTATTTTATGTATAGTAGTTTGTATCTGTTAATCCCATACTCTTAATTTGCCCCTGCCCCTCCTTTGGTAACCATAAGATTGTTTTCTGTGTCTGTGAGTCTGTTTCTGTTTTGCATGTAGATTCATTTGTATTATTTTTTTGATTCCACATATAAGTGATCTCATATAGTTTTTATCCTTCTCTGTCTGACTTATTTCACTAAGCATAACATTCTCTAGTCCATCCACCTTGTTTCAAATGGCAGAATTTCATTCTTTTCGTGGTTGAGTAATATTCCATTGTATAAACACATCACATCTTCTTAAGCCAATCGCCTGTTGATTGACAGTTAGGCTGTTTCCACGTCTTGGCTATTGTAAATAGTGTTGCTATGAACATCAGAATACATGTGTCTTTTCAAATTAAGGTTTTCGTTTTTTCCGGATATATTCCTGGGGGTAAGACTGCTGAATCATATGGTATTTCTATGTTTAGTTTTTTAAGGAAACTTCATACTGTTTTACATAGTGGCTGCACCAATTTACATTCCCACCAACAGTGTACAAGTGTTCCTTTTTCTCCACAAGGAATGAAGCATCTTAAATTACAGCTGCTAATTTGTCCCTCAATGATTTTGCAAAAACTTTACAAAATTGTCCAGTTGCTTATCTAGAAAAAGAAACATTCAAGAAGGGGTAAGAAAAAGATTTAAAAGAATAAAGGAGAACTTGCTATACTAGATTTTAAAACTTAGGATAAAGCTGCAATAAATAAAACAGTGTAGTACCAGCATAGCAATAAATGGCTAGACCAATGGAGCATGGACCAAAAAAAACTGTATATATGGCTTCTGCCATATATATATATTTATATATATATAAAGAAAGAGAGAGAGAGAACACTTGTGATGTAACCTGGATTTAAATTCCAGTTGTATCACTTCCTAGCTGTGTGCTCTTAAGCAAGTTAATACTCTTACTGAATATAAATTACCTAAATCTAATGGGGGTGATGATATGTGTCTTGAAAGGTGTGAGGACTTGAGGATCAAATGACATCCTGCATGTATCAAGCCAGGTTTTCAGTTCCAAGTAACAGAGATAAACTCTGGCTAACTGAGGCAGAAGAAGAATTTATTCAAGACTATCATGTGGCTTGCAAAATTTCTGAGAAGGTTGGAGAACCAGACATGGGGAAAGGAAAGATCAAGGAAGACTGGGTGGGAGCCAGGACAGCAGAAATTCATGGCACCAAAGAGCATTCGGAGACTTCCAGCCCCACCACTGAACACCTGGCCGCCACAACTAGCCCTGCTCCATGAGCTCTTGGAAAGCAGGAATTGTTGACATAACACAGCAGAATGGCCCTTGGTCTCTCCACCTTCCCGGGATCAATAAATCCAGTTGTGAAGCCTGAATGGGTCCATTGGTTGATTGAGCCTAAATCACATGTTCCTCGCCTGAGTGCAGAGGAACATGGGAAATAAGCTCTTGGCATTTTCAGGTTTTATAGTCAAGGCAAGCACTCTTTCCCAGCAAGTCGTAAGACGGAGAATTTACCAAACAAAGGAAGGAACTTCAGATTCTGAGTCACATAGAAGATGCACAAGTACATTACAAAAGATATCAAAGCTCCTGACACATAAGAGGCATTCAGTAAATAGTGACTATGAATATTTTCCTGAATCAGTGGGAAAAAGGAACAATCCATTATTCAACAAATGGTGCAGAGACTATTAGTTACTGGGGAGAAAATAATATACAATTCGCCAAAGTAAATTTCAATTGGATCAAAGATTAAAAAGAGAAATCAATCTACAAAAAATTACACATCCCACTGTGCCCATCAGTGCCTCCTGACCCACCCTGAAGGGCCTTGTTTTACACATCTTTGAGTCCTATTATGCCTGGCTCAGTGTTTTGAACATAGGAGGCTATCAAGTCATGATAGAGGAAGAAACCTGAATTGCTTAACCCTAATTGGTTAACTGTTTTGAAATGTCTGGTAATGGTTTCAGCTTTGAGAGCTAATTTAGATAAAGTAACCTCTCTGTTCCTCAATTTCCTTTCTTTAAGAAGAACAAGTACACTTACATTGCCTATTGCCCACATAGTGCTACATTGTGCCTAACTTCACATAACATCAAATATTGATTATTTCAGGCTCGATGAAACAATTCATAGATGACAGCTCTTAAGTTCACAGATGGACAGCTTTCCAGAATGTATACCACTTTTTCCTCTCTTATCTATAATCCTTACTGTTCCCAACTTCCAACTGCCACTCCTATACCCAGTTCTGAAAGACTAGTCAAAAATGAGTGAGGCTGGTCAGAAATATCTCTCTTCTAGCTGTATTTCTTGTTGGTTACATTTTTCTTTTTAATTTACTGCTTTTCTCTGATGTTAGAATAGATACGGGATCTGAAGTACCTGAAACATTACTTTCCTCATGATTGAAGTGATTTTTGCTTTTCCTTTGGCTTTCTAAAAGCTTCTGATGTTATTTATTTAAGTTGAGAGATCACTTTGAGACCCTTAAATGCAAATAAATGAAATATGTATATTACTGATGCTGTTATTGCAAACAAAAGAGGGAAAATTCCATCTCTTACATATACTATATTTTCATATTTAAATCTTAAGAACAAAAACACTGTTAGCCATGATACATCCCTAAATAACACATAAATAAGGATTTACCATCTCTGAAAAATTTTCAACTCCAGACCTGAAAAAGGCCATTTGCTGCCCTGTTTGATTCATCTCTGAAAAGGAAAAGAACCAAAAGTCATTTCCCTTTAGTACAAACTCTCTTTCATATTTTATTTGCTAATGTACAGCTAATTTCTAAATTAAGAACATGCTTACATGAAAGGTTAGGAAGCTATTCACTCCAATCCATTAGTAAGCCTGGTTTTGACTGAAATTTTAAATAACTTTTGATAATTATTGCATCTTGGCTTTTGGATTTCAAATAAGATGAAAGAATCTGTTTTCTTTTTGATTTAAAATTACAGTAGATGGGAAGAAGATGGCGGAAGAGTAAGACGCAGAGATCACCTTTCTTCCCACAGATACATTAGAGATACATCTACACGTGGAACTGCTCCTACAGAACACCCACTGAACACTGGCAGAAAACATCAGACCTCCCAAAAGGCAAGAAACTCCCCACGTACTTGGGTAGGGCAAAAGAAAAAAGAAATAACAGAGACAAAAGAATAGGGACGGGACCTGCACCAGTGGGAGGGAGCCGTAAAGGAGGAAAGGTTTCCACGCACTAGGAAGCCCCTTCGTGGGCGGAGACTGCGGGTAGCAGAGGGGGGAAGCTTCGGAGCCCCAGAGGAGAGCGCAGCCACAGGGGTGCGGAGGGCAAAGCGGAGAGATTCCCGCACAGAGGATCAGTGCCGACCAGAACTCACTAGCCTGAGAGGCTTGTCTGCTCACCCGCCAGGGCGGGCGGGGCTGGGAGCTGAGGCTCGGGCTTTGGTCTGATCGCAGGGAGAGGACTGGGGTTGGCGGCGTGAACACAGCCTGAAGGGGTTAGCGCACCACAGCTGGCTGGGAGGGAGTCCGGGGAAAAGTCTGCAGCTGCCGAAGAGGCAAGAGACTTTTTCTTGCCTCTTTGTTTCGCGGCGCGCAAGGAGAGGGGATTCAGGGCGCCGCCTAAACGAACTCCAGAGACGGGCGCGAGCCACGGCGATCAGCGCGGACCCCAGAGACGGGCATGAGACGCTAAGGCTGCTGCTGCCGCCACCAAAAAGCCTGTGTGCGAGCACAGGTCACTCTCCACACCACCCGTCCCGGGAGCCGGTGCAGCCCGCCACGGCCAGGGTCCTGTGATCCGGGGACAACTTCCCCGGGAGAACGCACGGCGCGCCTCGGGCTGGTGCAACGTCACGCCGGCCTCTGACGCCGCAGGCTCGCCCCGCATCCATACCCCTCCCTCCCCCCGGCCTGAGTGAGCCAGAGCCACCGAAGCAGCTGCTCCTTTAACCCCGTTCTGTCTGGGTGGGGAACAGACGCCCTCAGGCGACCTACACGCAGAGGCGGGTCCAAATCCAAAGCTGAACCCCGGGAGCTGTGCGAACAAAGAAGAGAAAGGGAAATCTCTCCCAGCAGCCTCAGAGGCAGTGGATTAAAACTCCACAAACAACTTGATGTGCCTGCATCTGTTGAATACCTGAATAGACAATGAATCATCCCAAATTCAGGAGGTGGACGTTGGGAGCAGGATACATTAATTTTTCCCCTTTTCCTTTTTTTGGGAGTGTATATGTATATATGCTTCTGGGTGAGATTTTTGTCTGTATAGCTTTGCTTTATAATAGCTTTATTTTACTTCACTATATTTTACCCTCTTTCTTTCTTTCTTTCTATTTTTTCTCCCTTTTACTCTGAGCCGTGTGGCTGAAAGGCTCTTGGTGCTCCAGCCAGGCATCAGGGCTGTGCCTCTGCGGTGGGAGAGCCAACTTAAGGACACTGGTCCACAAGAGACCTCCCAGCTCCATGTAATACCAAACGGCGAAAATCTCTCAGAGATCTCCATCTCAACATCAAGACCCAGCTTCACTCAACGACCAGCAAGCTACAGTTCTGGACACCCTATGCCAAACAACTAGCAAGACAGGAACACAGCCCCATCTATTAGCAGAGAGGCTGCCTAAAATCATAATAAGGCCACAGACACCCCAAAATACACCACCAGATGTGGACGTGCCCACCAGAAAGACAAGATCCAGTCTCATCCACCAGAACACAGGCACTAGTTCCCTCCACCAGGAAGCCTACACAACCCACTGAACCAACCTTAGCCACTGGGGACAGATACCAAAAACAACGGGAACTACGAACCTGCAGCCAGTGAAAAGGAGACCCCAAACACAGTAAGATAAGCAAAATGAGATGACAGAAAAACACACAGCAGATGAAGGAGCAGGGTCAAAACACACCAGACCTAACAAATGAAGAGGAAATAGGTAGTCTACCTGAAAAAGAATTCAGAATAATGATAGTAAGGATGATCCAAAATCTTGGAAACAGAATAGACAAAATGCAAGAAACATTTAACAAGGACGTAGAAGAACTAAAGAGGAACCAAGCAATGATGAAAAACACAATAAATGAAATTAAAAATACTCTAGATAGGATCAATAGCAGAATAACTGAGGCAGAAGAACGGATAAGTGACCTGGAAGATAAAATGGTGGAAATAACTACTGCAGAGCAGGATAAAGAAAAAAGAACGAAGAGAACTGAGGACAATCTCAGAGACCTCTGGGACAACATTAAACGCACCAACATTCGAATTATAGGGGTCCCAGACGAAGAAGAGAAAAAGAAAGGGACTGAGAAAATATTTGAAGAGATTATAGTTGAAAACTTCCCTAATATGGGAAAGGAAATAGTTAATCAAGTCCAGGAAGCACAGAGAGTCCCATACAGGATAAATCCAAGGAGAAACACGCCAAGACACATATTAATCAAACTGTCAAAAATTAAATATAAAGAAAACATATTAAAAGCAGCAAGGGAAAAACAACAAATAACACACAAGGGAATCCCCATAAGGTTAACAGCTGATCTTTCAGCAGAAACTCTGCAAGCCAGAAGGGAGTGGCAGGATATACTTAAAGTGATGAAGGAGAAAAACCTACAACCAAGATTAATCTACCCAGCAAGGATCTCATTCAGATTTGATGGAGAAATTAAAACCTTTACAGACAAGCAAAAGCTGAGAGAGTTCAGCACCACCAAACCAGCTTTACAATAAATGCTAAAGAACTTCTCTAGGCAAGAAACACAAAAGAAGGAAAACATCTACAATAACAAACCCAAAACATTTAAGAAAATGGGAATAGGAACATACATATCGATAATTACCTTAAATGTAAATGGATTAAATGCTCCCACCAAAAGACACAGACTGGCTGAATGGATACAAAAACAAGACCCATATATATGCTGTCTACAAGAGACCCACTTCAGACCTAGAGACACATACAGACTGAAAGTGAGGGGATGGAAAAAGATATTCCATGCAAATGGAAATCAAAAGAAAGCTGGAGTAGCAATTCTCATATCAGACAAAATAGACTTTAAAATAAAGACTATTACAAGAGACAAAGAAGGACACTATATAATGCTCAAGGGATCGATCCAAGACGAAGGTATAACAATTGTAAATATTTATGCACCCAACATAGGAGCACCTCAATACATAAGGCAAATACTAACAGCCATAAAAGGGGAAATCGACAGCAACACAATCATAGTAGGGGACTTTAACACCCCACTTTCACCAATGGACAGATCATCCAAAATGAAAATAAATAAGGAAACACAAGCTTTAAATGATACATTAAACAAGATGGACTTAATTGATATTTATAGGACATTCCACCCAAAAACAACAGAATACACATTTTTCTCAAGTGCTCATGGAACATTCTCCAGGATAGATCATATCTTGGGTCACAAATCAAACCTTGGTAAATTTAAGAAAATTGAAATTGTATCAAGTATCTTTTCCAACCACAACACTATGAGACTAGATATCAATTACAGGAAAAGATCTGTAAAAAATACAAACACATGGAGGCTACACAATACACTACTTAATAACGAAGTGATCACTGAAGAAATCAAAGGGGAAATCAAAAAATACCTAGAAACAAATGACAATGGAGACACGACGACCCAAAACCTATGGGACACAGCAAAAGCAGTGCTAAGAGGGAAGTTTATAGCAATACAAGCCTACCTCAAGAAACAGGAAACATCTCGAATAAACAACCTAACCTTGCAGCTGAAGCAATTAGAGAAAGAAGAACAAAAAAACCCAAAGCTAGCAGAAGGAAAGAAATCATAAAAATCAGATCAGAAATAAATGAAAAAGAAATGAAGGAAACAATAGCAAAAATCAATGAAACTAAAAGCTGGTTCTTTGAGAAGATAAACAAAATTGATAAACCATTAGCCAGACTCATCAAGAGAAAAAGGGAGAAGACTCAAATCAATAGAATTAAAAATGAAAAAGGAGAAGTTACAACAGACACTGCAGAAATACAAACGATCATGTGATCATGAGAGATTACTACAAGCAACTCTATGCCAATAAAATGGACAACCTGGAAGAAATGGACAGATTCTTAGAAATGCACAACCTGCCGAGACTGAACCAGGAAGAAATAGAAAATATGAACAGACCAATCACAAGCACTGAAATTGAAACTGTGATTAAAAATCTTCCAACAAACAAAAGCCCAGGACCAGATGGCTTCACAGGCGAATTCTATCAAACATTTAGAGAAGAGCTAACACCTATCCTTCTCAAACTCTTCCAAAATATTGCAGAGGGAGGAACACTCCCAAACTCATTCTATGAGGCCACCATCACCCTGATACCAAAACCAGACAAAGATGTCACAAAGAAAGAAAACTACAGGCCAATATCACTGATGAACATAGATGCAAAAAACCTCAACAAAATACTAGCAAACAGAATCCAACAGCGCATTAAAAGGATCATACACCATGATCAAGTGGAGTTTATCCCAGGAATGCAAGGATTCTTCAATATACGCAAATCAATCAATGTGATACACCATATTAACAAACTGAAGGAGAAAAACCATATGATCATCTCAATAGATGCAGAGAAAGCTTTCGACAAAATTCAACACCCATTTATGATAAAAGCCCTGCAGAAAGTAGGCATAGAGGGAACTTTCCTCAACATAATAAAGGCCATATATGACAAACCCACAGCCAACATTGTCCTCAATGGTGAAAAACTGAAACCATTTCCACTAAGATCAGGAACAAGACAAGGTTGCCCACTCGCACCACTATTATTCAACATAGTTTTGGAAGTGTTAGCCACAGCAATCAGAGAAGAAACAGAAATAAAAGGAATCCAAATCGGAAAAGAAGAAGAAAAGCTGTCACTGTTTGCAGATGACATGATACTATACATAGAGAATCCAAAAGATGCTACCAGAAAACTACTAGAGCTAATCAATGAATTTGGTAAAGTAGCAGGATACAAAATTAATGCACAGAAATCTCTTGCATTTCTATACATTAATGACGAAAAATCTGAAAGTGAAATTAAGAAATCACTCCCATTTACCATTGCAACAAAAAGAATAAAATATCTAGGAATAAACCTACCTAAGGAGACAAAAGACCTGTATGCAGAAAACTATAAGACACTGATGAAAGAAATTAAAGATGATACAAATAGATGGAGAGATATACCATGTTCTTGGATTGGAAGAATCAACATTGTGAAAATGACTCTACTACCCAAAGCAATCTACAGATTCAATGCAATCCCTATCAAACTACCACTGGCATTTTTCACAGAACTAGAACAAAAAATTTCACAATTTGTATGGAAACACAAAAGACCCCGAATAGCCAAAGCAATCTTGAGAACGAAAAATGGAGCTGGAGGAATCAGGCTCCCTGACTTCAGACTTTATTACAAAGCTACAGTTATCAAGACAGTTTGGTACTGGCACCAAAACAGAAATATAGATCAATGGAACAGGATAGAAAGCCCAGAGATAAACCCACGCACATATGGTCACCTTATCTTTGATAAAGGAGGCAAGAATATACAGTGGAGAAAAGACAGCCTCTTCAATAAGTGTTGCTGGGAAAATTGGACAGATACATGTAAAAGTATGAAATTAGAGCACTCCCTGACACCATGCACAAAAATAAACTCAAAATGGATTAAAGACCTAAATGTAAGGCCAGACACTATCAAACTCTTAGAGGAAAACATAGGCAGAACACTGTTTGACATAAATCACAGCAAGATTCTTTTTGACCCACCTCCTAGAGAAATGGAAATAAAAACTCAAATAAACAAATGGGACCTAATGAAACTTAAAAGCTTTTGCACAGCAAAGGAAACCATAAACAAGACCAAAAGACAACCCTCAGAATGGGAGAAAATATTTGCAAATGAAGCAACTGACAAAGGATTAATCTCCAAGATTTACAAGCAGCTCATGCAGCTCAATCCAAAAATGGGCAGAAGACCTGAATAGACATTTCTCCAAAGAAAATATACAGATTGCCAACAGACACATGAAAGAATGCTCAACATCATTAATCATTAGAGAAATGCAAATCAAAACTACAGTGAGATATCATCTCACACCGGTCAGAATGGCCATCATCAAAAAATCTAGACACAATAAATGCTGGAGAGGGTGTGGAGAAAAGGGAACACTCTTGCACTGTTGGTGAGAATGTAAATTGATACAGCCACTATGGAGATCAGTATGGAGGTTCCTTAAAAAACTGAAAATAGAACTACCGTACGACCTAGCAATCCCACTACTGGGCATATACCCTGAGAAAACCATAGTTCAAAAAGAGTCATGTACCAAAATGTTCATTGCAGCTCTATTTACAATA
The DNA here is from genome assembly GCF_965194825.1 of Balaenoptera physalus. Taxonomy (NCBI): domain Eukaryota; kingdom Metazoa; phylum Chordata; class Mammalia; order Artiodactyla; family Balaenopteridae; genus Balaenoptera; species Balaenoptera physalus. The sequence continues at coordinate 37,266,924 of NC_138884.1, read as the reverse complement.
GCCAGGACATGGAAGCAACCTAAATGTCCATCAACAGATGAATGGATAAAGAAGATGTGGCACATATATACAATGGAATATTACTCAGCCATAAAAAGAAATGAAATGGAGGTATTTGTTATGAGGTGGATCGAGTTAGAGTCTGTCATACAGAGTGAAGTAAGTCAGAAAGAGAAAAAGAAATACAGTATGCTAACACATATATACGGAATCTAAGGAAAAAAAAAAAAAAGGCCATGAAGAACCTAGTGGCAAGACGGGAATAAAGACACAGACCTACTAGAGAATGGACTTGAGGATATGGGGAGGGGGTGGGGTGAGATGTGACAGGGTAAGAGAGTGTCATGGACATATATACACTACCAAATGTAAAATAGATAGCTAGTGGGAAGCAGCCACATAGCACAGGGAGATCAGCTCGGTGCTTTGTGACCACCTAGAGGGGTGGGATGGGGAGGGTGGGAGGGAGGGAGATGCAAGAGGGAAGAGATATGGGAACATATGTATATGTATAACTGATTCACTTTTTTATAAAGCAGAAACTAACACACCATTGTAAAGCAATTATACTTCAATAAAGATGTTTAAAAAAAAAATTACAGTAGATTCAGCACAGTCAAAAGATTCCAGAGTTTCTCCCAATGAAACATTTTGGGAAATTCCTTAATTCTCACAAGGAAAATATGTGCTGACTATATATGCCCATCACCAAATTTTAAATGGTCATAGTGTTGAACTATATTTGTAATGAGGTCAGAGGTCAGAAAACTTTTTCTGTAAATATCCAGATAGTAAATCTTTTAAGCTACGGTCATATGGACTCTGTCACAACCTCTCAACTCTGCTATTGTAGTGCAAAATACACCATGAACACTACACAAATGGCTGAGTATAGTTATGTCCCAGTAAAACTTTATTTATAAACACTGAAATTTGAATCTCATATAATTTTCATGTGACATGAAATATTATTCTTCTTTTGATTTTTTCCAAGAAGTAAACATCATTCTTAGCTCATGGGCAATATAAAAACTGATGGTGGGCCATATTTAGCGAGTGAGCCATAGTTGCTGACCCCCACTTAAGGTGAACAAGGGATGAAATTCCTGAGAAGTTTTTGCTTTTATTGATGCCCAAACTTTGCCATATCTTGCATAATTCAAGTCCAAATTCTTTCAATTTATGCTATACATTCATTTAAAAGAAGGATGCAGCTGTTATGTGCTCTGGTACTGAATGCTCTCCCAGGCACACGTGTGGAGTAGGCTCTCATTTATGTTTAAAAAGGCAAACTCTATACACATATATACCTCTATATGCAAAGACCTCATGAAGGATACACCAGAAGATTGTAACAATAGTTGTCTCCATCGAGGGGAATTAGATGACAAGGGACAAGAGTGAGAGGGTGACAATTTTCACTATATACCTTTTGGCTTTTGCACCATTTAACTGAACCTACTTTTTATTTTTATTTTTATTTTTAAATTTTTATACAATTTTTAAAGGTTACTTTCCATTTACAGTTATTACAAATTTTGGCTCTATTCCCCGTGTTGTACAATACATCCTTGAGCCTGTCTCACCCCCAATAGTTTGTACCTCTCACTCCCAGACCCCTGTATCGCCTCTCCTCCCCCCCACAGTGGTAACTACTAGTTTGTTCTCTATATCTACGAGTCTGCTTCTTTCTTCTTATATTCACTGGTTTGTTTTCTAGATTCCATGTGTAAGTGATATCATACAGTATTTGTCTTTCTCTGTCTGACTTACTTCACTTAGCATAATGCCCTCTGAGTCTATCTGTGTTGCTGCAAATGGCAAAATTTTATTTTTTTATGGCTGATTAGTATTCAAATGAACCTATTTTTTAAATAATACATTAATTTTTCAAAATTTTAAATGCTGAAAGGAATGGCTAGAGGGATCTGAAGCTGGTACTTAATATCCTTCAAATTAAAGGGGCCCACAGCAAGAGTACCAGTGAAGGTCCCGGCCCAAATGATTCCTATTTGAATTCTCTTAAATTCATGTTCACTGTCACTTGTCATTTTTTCTGCATCCCAGCCTTGCATCATCTGCTAATCTGGAGATTTGAACTTCTGTCGTTCTACTCGTTGCAATCTGTAGATGAACTGACAGAGATTCAGTGATTCCCAGAGCTCCTTTCATCAGCTAGAGGCCCTCTGATGAAAGGTGCCTAGGAAGGGAGGGAGGAGGAGAGTATGCAACAGAGACCATAGGTGGACACTCAGAGCTGGGAATAGTTACTATCTGAGCTTTTATGGACAAGTTTGCCAACCCTCGGTTTTGGAACAACCAAGAGGGTAAATAATACCTTAGAGGTCCAGCCCTTGAAAGAAATCAGGTAGCAGACTGAGAGGGTATCTGTTAGCTATTTTCACAATAATGCTGCATAGCAAACTATCCCAAATCTCTGTACCTGAATATCGCAGTTTACCTGTCTGTGGATGGGCCAGGCTCAGCTGCAGCAGCTCTGCTGATCTTGGCTGCGCTCACTCATGCATCTGTGGGGTGGGGGACGGACTGAGCTAACACAGGCAAGGCTAGGCTGGGGCGGTCTGCTCCACACTGCAAGTCTGCAGGTCTGGATCTCCACTGCTGTCTCTCCCCTTCCTTAAACCAGGCGGCTAGTGAGGATATGCTCTTCTCATGGCTGTGACAGAGCCCGAAAGAGAGTGGAAATGTGCAGCAGCTCTTAGGGGCCTCCGCTGGGAACTCACACATCGTCACTTACTTCCCCAGCCTGCCATCAGTCAAAGCAAAGCAGCAGGGAGATAGTCACCTCCCTTAGAGGAGATGCCTAGTCTCACGGCAAGGATGTGAATAAGGGAAGAGGGAGAATTGGGGTTGATAATGCAGACTGAAGCTCAATTCACCACATACTGAGCGCCAACACATGCCAGGCACTCTTCTGTGCCAGGGATCTATCAGCAAACAAGACTGGCTGTTGTCCCTGTGCGGGAGCTTAATTCTAGTGGGATATGGAAGGGATTTAACAGTCAATGCTACCTCCTTCTTGTCTGTTTTGTTTTGTTTCACTAGCGGATGAGCCCATCGGCATGTTTGCTCCTGGAGGCCAGGAATCATCTCTGCTTGGCCAGCTTTGTGTCTCCCAGCACCCAGTACTGGGCTTGGGGCAAGGCAAATGTTCGCTAATAAGTGAGGGAGGAAGGGAGGCATTTTCTCTCTCTCTTTTCTGGGAATCACTGAATCTCTGTCAATTCATCCACAGATTGCAAGGAGTGAAATGACAGAAATTCAGATCTCCAGATTAGCAGACGATGCAAAGCTGAGACACAGAACAAATGACAAGTGACAGTGGAACTGGATGTAAGAGAATTTGAATCATCTGGGTGAGAGAGCCCACAGATGGCACATGCCTGCTCAGTGTAGAAAAATGGGTCATGGCTCCCAAACCAATCACTATACAGCCTCAGAGACCAGAGAGAGGAGCAGAGCCTTTGTGCCATGGGCTGGCCGTGGAAGAGCGTGGGTAGATTTGTGGGGACTCTCTGACACATGGGGACCCATGCTCACAGCAGGATGGCAAAGCAAGTTCAAGAGGGGGTGCTGTGCTCAGTGAGGTTCTTGACCTTGGCCTTCCTGGGTAGACTGAGGGCGAGGCTGGCCCGAGGGTACCAGTGCTGCTGCCACCACGGTGCCTGAAAGCGAGAGCCAGCCCTTGGTGTCCATGATGGCTGGGGACAGGGAGCCAGAGGTCCTCATCCCAGCCCAGCGCTGCTTCCTGAGAAAGGCTCCTTGACCTTGGTTCCTTCATCTGTGATGTAGGCATTACGCTACCTGCCCTACTTACACCACAGGATTTTAGTGAGATTGCAAGAAACAGCAAGTGTAAAAATAAACCCAAATAAGCCCGACTCAGAGAAGATGGGTAGGATTTGGTCTTATCTTCAGCAAAGCAATGCTACTCTGCATTTGGGGAGGGGGTGGAATGCATGGGGATAAAGAAATTTCAGAACCATGCAAGAGATTGTTTCCAAAGTTGAAAGTAAGACAGGATTCATTGAGGAAAAGAAACTGTGAGGAATGATTTTCCAAAGCTTGAGTTGTGAAAGTTTCAGAGGCTCAACTGATTCTCAGGAGGGTAATAACTGTGGGAAATAAATTACTGTTGAAGTTAATTGAAGCACAGTGTGAACAAGCCCAAAACATACCTACATCCCTTTCAAATGAAGGGGAATAGAGACATTAAGAAAGAAGGTCAAGGGGGGTGGTGAGAAAGGGGGCAAGGAGGCCAAAGGTCAACGTTGAAAAGACTAACGTGTTCTTTTTCTCAAACGGTTGTGATCTCAGACGTGGTGTTGCACAGGCAGGCAAGTCCCCAGCCCAAGAACACCCTGTCCCTGCTGACCTGCCAGGGGTGGTTGCAGAGGTACCTGCCATCAGAATGTGCCCTGTAAGCTTCCTCTGATGGTGCCCCGGTGCCTCTTCATGGGCCATCACTGTCACTTTTATTTCAAGCCCTTCCTCTCCCAGACCTGCAGGGCACTAAGAGGAGGAGGGATAGGGGTCACAGCGATGTGGAAACAACTTTATACATCCATTGGCCTGAAGGCAACAGCAACAACGGAATTTATGTAATCCATGAAAGCACAGGATTGGGTAGTAAAAGTGCATAAATCATCTCTCTTTAAAGAGCAAATTCTCACCAACTGTCACCCCGATAACATATGAGGAGCATCGCTCTTCATCTGGACACACCTGCCCCCCTAAAAATGAAGTGCCTGGACGCCTCTGAGAATTATGCAAATGTAAGCAGCATTTACACATCGGGGTGACGCATCAAGGATCGGAAGGTGTTTCCGGGTATGAGTTACAAGGCCTCTAAAGGCAATGACTCCTTTATAGGGTTTTAGATTATGGTGATTTTCTGTAAATCCGGCCGGAGCCACACAATAGGTCAAGAGCAATTAACGTTAATTAAACGAGCCCTGTAAAGAGGTTGCTGCACTGATACATGGATAACCTGTAAATGCACTGAGCATGTGAACGTCCTCGAGGGCTTGCCTTCCACGGCACCATGGGTGCAAGGCGGGCCCCTCCTGCCCCAGGACTGCACACACCTGAGTGTAACACCGATCAGCTGGAACCCAGCCCTGGGACCACCGCTCCGCAGGCTGAACCACCTGAGGATCCTGATAAAATGAGATTCTGACTCAGTAGGTGTGGGGTGGGGCTGGAGAGTCTGCATGTGTAACAAGCTACCCGGCAGGGCCGAGGCTGCTCCAGCCCAGACCTCACTCAGAGAAGCAACGTGGTACAGAAGCCCTGTTGACAGTCCCGGGGGGGATGGCCCAGGTCAGGGTCAGGGAGAGCAAGCCAAACCATCCGCTGCACTCCTAATGCGCTGGCCTTTCTGCCCTGCTTTTCTAACCGCCAGGGAGCTACGGCCGAGGAGAAATAAGCAAGCAGTATATTACGCAGACACTGAAGTTAACCTCTAAGTCACCCCAGATACTGGAAGCCTCATCTTCTATAGAAAGGAGCAGAGACAAAAATCAGCCTCTGAGAGAGATGAGTCCAAGAGTATCTCCAGCCTTGGGTTCTCTGTATCCTACGCCTTGCCTGGTAGAGTGAGCCGCCAGGGATGCCGCGGCCCACCACTATGATGTGCGGCTTTTCCAGAGATGGAAGGATCGGGAACCCGGTAAACCTCTCAGTAGCGCCAAGAACCCTTATCCCTAGGCACAGCCTCCCTCTCTGACTTGACCCCATGGTGCACAGAGAGGACCTGGATTTAAAGGCCGGCACAGCATGTGGCCAACAGTGAGGGGGAGGGGGACCGTGCAGGCAGGCAGGCAGCGTGTGTGTGTGAGTGTGTGTGTGTGTGAGTGTGTGTGTGTGTGTGTGTAAGGAGAGAATGTGAGCGGTGGGGGCGGCAGGCAATGGGCAAAGGTCAACTATTAAAACACAGTTGGCTGAGAAGCTTAGGCAGGACTGACCGTGGTGTGGTGACAGCCATGAGGGGTTGGCCAGCAGGAGGAAGGAGCATTCCGTCAGGGCTGGGACGGAAAAGTCAGAGAAAATAGTGCGGAGAACAAGAGAGAGAAGTTAGGGGGCTCTAAGCACCCATCTTTGGGAGCAGATGTGAGGTGTGGAGCAGCCCTATAAAACTGTAGGCCGGCCGGTCATAAAACTGTTATGATATTATAACCATGCGTCCGCAGAAAGCATCGGTAACAATGTATTGCCTGTGGCCGGTTTCCACTTTAATTCCTTAACGATGTGATTGAAATTAGAAGTGTGCCATGAGGCCACGGAAAGGGGCCTGCGTGCTTTTCTTAAAGCAACCTTGTAGCAATTTCCTGACCCAAAATAAAGTCAAGCGTGCAAAAAGTGGGGGAGGAAAAGGAGGAATATTTGCTTGGGTGGATGAGATCTTAGCAAAAGAAGTCACAAGAGCCTTGCGGGGAGAGCCCACCGGGGATACCTCCTTTACACAGGGAGCTCTTGGATTCCTTAGAGACTGGAGTCATCGGACCAGGAAATTTGCCCTTGAGCCTGTCGCCTTTCCTTTTTCTTCTCTCTGTGACCCTTCCTCTGTAGCATTTTCACTGCAACTCAAGCCAAGTCGGCTATTTATAGAGCGGGGACAATTTTACCACAGGGTGTGGTGTTTAATTTGAAAAGACGTCAAAGAGCGAGGGGCAGATGGCTGGGCCAGCCGTGCCTCTCGGTGACCTTGACGGGACCCCCAAGCCCACGGACTCACCCTGAATTTCATCCATTCGATCCTGAGTTGATCAAGCTCTGGGGAAGAAAGGATAAATTGATAATCCAGGTGCCTGCTTATTAATTTCTAGAGGATCTAGAAATGAGAGCAGTTCAGATGCATTCTGAAATTATTCCATTTGAGACACAATATATATCACAAGATCGCTTGGATTTGGAAGATCCCAAATCTTTTTTTGGGGGGGGGTGGGTACATAATGCAAACTCTAATGGCTATGCTACCTTGTGGTCCAATTAAACATTAAGCATCAATTCAGCATCTGGTATTAGCTACCATGGAGGAAGGTTTGGAGGTAACAATGGCTACGGCCGTTCCCTGCCCTCAAAGATCCCACCGTCTATTAGAGGCGGAATTACTATTATATGAGTAACTTACTTAGCTTTTTCTCCCTGGCTGCAGGAGAAAGTTTAAAATATATTGATGCCGAGGTTCTAGCCCTGACCAATGAAACTAGAGCCCCTGGGATGGGACCAGCAGTATTAGTATATTTTAATAGTTCCCCAGGTATGATGGTCAATTTTATCTATCGACATGACTGGGCCACAGGGTGCCTGGATATTTGGTCAAACGTTATTCTGGTGTTTCTGCGAGGGGTGAAGGTCTGAATACAACTAAAAGGCTGACCCTCTCCTGAATAAGAGGGAATTCCTCCAGCCTGGTTGTCTTCATGCTGGAACATTGTTTTTTCCCTGCCTTTAAACTTGAACTAAAGCATCGGCTCTTTCTAGATCTTGAGTCTGCTGGCCTTTGGACTAGACCCACACCTTGGCTCTCCTGGGCCTCCAGCTTGCTGACTGCAGATCTTGAGACTTGTCAGCCTTCATAATCATGTGAGTGAATTTCTTATTTTATATGTATATGTATATATATATATATATATTTCCTTTGGAGAATCAGATGATCTTAATATGAAACCAGCATTATTAAGAACCACTGACCTATAAATAACAGACAAGGGAATGATTAATTCTGCCTGGCAAGGAGACTTCACAAAAGCCATCACATTTGAGCTGGGCCAGAAAGAATGAGCAGTATTTGCCTTGCCAAGCAGATGGGCGCAGAGGAAAGAGTATTAGCAAGGGAAGCAAAGAAGAGAGGTTGGGAAGAAGGAGGAGTAATTGGAGATGAAGCTAAAGTGGAAGAGTTGGGACCTGATTCTGACCTGCTGCAAACACCATGGCTCAGTGGTAAGAATATTGAAAAGTGTTACATGTGGGAGTGGTGTGCCATTTCTGCATTTTAGAAAGATGAATCTGAAAACTGTGTAGAAGAGACTGAGAGTGAGGGGGAGCAGTTAGGACATCAGTGTAAAAGCCTGCTGTGGACTGAATGTTTGCGTCCCATCCAAATTCATATGTTGATACTCTACCCCCCAAATGGTGATATTAGGGGGTGGGGCCTTTGGGAGGTAATTAGGTTTCAATGAGGCCATAATGTTACCAAACTCAGGTCTGGCTGCTTGCCACTCAAAAACCAATACCTGAGAGGCAGTTTTTGGTAGAAAGGAAAGTAGCTTTTAATCAGAATGACTGCCGGCAGTCTGGGGAGAAGGTGGACTCATATCCCCCCCTGCAAAACCAACTACCAAGATTCTGCTCGGCCATGAAATCTTTTAAAGGGAAAAAAGGGAACTCATCTCAGTTAATCATTGACATAGGGGGTAGAGTGGCCGCCATCTCCCACTGTGTGCAGGCTTGTCAACTTCTTGTGATCTTCTTTAGATGCTATCCTGTTCATGCAGTTTGTTTACACAGTTTGTTTGCGAGATTACTGAAGGGAAAGCTAGGGAAGAGATCTGGTCATCTGTTCATTACTCATTCTTCATTTCTACTTATTTGATCTATGGAAAGACCCAACAGGTTAGGCAAGGTATTGTGTGATCAAAAGATTTGCAAGGTGTGCTAGGGCCAGAGATGGGTAGAGCCTGGGGGTGCCTGGTTTCAGGTTAGTTACAATATAGCTCTGCTAAAGTGACAAGACAAAGGGGTTTCCTGCTCAGGGCTATTTCCTGCAAAGAGCTGCTTACAGTGAGGGTAGAGACCCTCTGGTTGAATTAGTACCCTTGTAAGTAGAGGAAGAGACACCAGAGCTCTCTCTCTCCACTGCACAGCAAGAAGGCAGCCATCTGTAAGCCAGGGAGGGGGCTCTCACCAAGAACCAGATCTTCTGGCACCTTCATCTTGGACTTCCTAACCTGTAAATCTATGAGAGATAAATGTCTGCTGTTTCAGCTGCCCAATCTTTGGTATTTGTTATAGCAGCCCAAACTAACTAAGAAAAATCTCAAGCAAGAGATGCCATGGTCCTGGACTAGAGAAGAACAGAGGATTTTTGGTATGTTTTAGAGCTAGTCAACAGGATTTTGGTGACTGGTCTTGAGAAATGAGGCGGTGTCAAATATAACTTCAAAGTTCCTAACTTAGGTGACTGAGAGGAGAGTCCTGTTAAGATTGGGAGGACAAGAGGAGAAACAGATTTTGTGAAGAACATAATGGATCCACTTAAATTTGAGGTGCCACAGGACATTTGCATGGAGATGTCCAGTGAGCTGATAAAAATAGATTTCCAGCCCTCAAAAAAGGGGTTGTGCTCTTTATAGATAAAGTTTAGGAATCATCAGAATAACAGAACTGATAGCAGAATTCATGAGAGTGTGTAAGATTAGCTAGGAAGAAAATGAAGAGGGCTGAAAACAGAAGCCTGGGATATATAACTGTTTAAGGAACAATGAGGCAGGGGAAGTTATCAAAGAAGCTAAAAATGAGTAATCAGTCGAATAAAAGTAAAACAGGTAAGGATGGGGTAGCAGAAGCCTTCTGAATCTGGATCTAATCAGTAGACAGAAACCACACATTCAAAACAGAAATAGAATACAAAGAATTATTAAGCAATGATAAAGATAGAGAACTCTAAGGTTTACCCTAAAACTGAGGGAGAGTTTGCAAGGAGGAATAAACTTAGAATTCAGAACTTATTGAAGAATATGTAGGTAGGGACATATACTCTTCCCATGGAAGTCAAGGAAAGGATTTAATATTTGCCAAGTAATAATCTAATCTAAAACAAAAGCGATAATTGTCCAGTAATTAGAGGGAAACCAGAGAAGAGATACACTTGGCCATCCCTGGGGTAAGTGATTAATATTCTAAAGCATTATCTTTCATTTTAAATCAACTGTGAATATATAATGGAACAGAAGGGGAAATTAGCATAAATTTTAAAGATTAAAAGGGGAATTTCAGGAAGTGTGTTTGCAGGTACATCTAGAACTACTGATACAAAGAACTTGGGTCCTAAGTTCTCCTCTGCCATTAGGGGTGCTGTGTTGGGAGAGTCTGAGCTGGTTCTTCTTGAAGAAAGTGGACCCATTTCTGAGAAAGTGCTCAGAAACTTCAGCTAAGCATACTACCCCTTGAGTCTAAATTCCAATCTAGGGATTTAGAGCAATCATGATAGTCCAGTGACTTTTTTTTTTTTTTTTTTAGAAAAAAGTAAAACCTGGGAGGCAATTTGGCATTTAGCAAGACTCATCTTACTGCTTCCCAGGACTTCTTTTCTTTAGAGAGAAATTATTCAGTTCCACAAAACGTTTTCTTCTATTAAAAGCCTATAAAGCAAAAGAAAAAGCTTTCCATTGGCTGATATGAATTCAAATAAGTGGCCATCTGGTCTTCCCATCAAGGCTTTCCAGCAACTCTTTGATCAGTCGTGACCTAGTATACTTTGTCTAAAAATATAGCAAAGCCTCATTCTCTGAGACCTGCTCATTGAAAATTGGTCCCTATCTTTTCAAGGCTTCTTTTCTCTGCAAAACTAGTATGGTTCCTTATCTTGCGACTTCTTTAGGAGAAAGCCCAGAACATTCACACAGCCCCTGTGGACGGTAATCATCTGGATCACAGTGTCCTCACTGCTTTGGACTAGAGGGCTCTAAGATTCTATCTCCTCCGGTCTCGGGGTCTCTAAAAGCATTGCTAGAATGAATGCTCTGCCTCGCCTCTTGTGACAGTTCGTTACATTGATGGACCCACAGAACACCCGTCCTGATACACGCATGTCCTGGAATTAGTGCCCTGTGTATTCCCCTCCCACTGAATCAGGGCTGGGCCTGTGACTTGCTTTAACCAAGAGAATGTGGCAGAAGAGGCGCTGTTCCTGTTTTCGGACCAAGCCTTACGAAGGCCTGGCAACTCCCACTTCGTCATTCTTGGGAGCCCTGAGGTGCTCTGTGAGACGTCCGGCTTCTCTGCTGGAGAGATCTTCTGGAAAAGGTGAGGCCCTGAGCCCTCAAGTAGAGGGAGAGAGAGAAAGAAAAAGAGAGAGGTGCAGCCACGCCAGCATCCCAGCTGAGCCAGCTCAGAGCTGCCTGGCTAGCTAACTATAGTCACATGAGGCCAGCAAAAGAATCACCCACTTGAGCTCAGTCCTAATAGCAAATCATGAGCAAGTAAAGTGATTGTTGTCTTTGACCACTAAGTTGGAGGGTGGTTTGTTATACAAGAATAGACAGCCAAAAAACAAATACTGTTATGATCCTATAAAACAAAGGTTGGCAAGGGTTGTGTGATATGCCAAGGATCTGACCCTTTTCCTTGCAGAGGTGATAAAAGGTAGAATTACTAATTTGCCCAACCAATTATTATATTAACCATGTCTTTTTATTCTGCATTTTTGATGTTCACCCCAAAAGGATTGCCCCTCCCTGGGATAACCAATTCTTAGAGATAATAAAGGGCGCCATACCTTTCATATGGAAACCAACAAATCCAGAGCCCAAACCCACACCACCTCCTTTATAAAGTGCTCATATCTGGGCCACTATTCACCTGCCCTAATCATCCCAGGGCCAGGTACTAGACCACTAGGGAAGTCCCTATGCCCCAGAGCCCACTGAAATCATTCAAACTAGCCAATTCTAAGCCTACTTACCCTGCCTTGCCTATTCCTTCGCTCAGAAACCACAATAAAGGCCCTTGTCCAAGTTTTCTCCTGCTCCCTCTGCCTCCTGACTAACCCTGGTGCTTCCCCATGTGGCTCCCATAGCATGGCATGCCCCCTCCTCTTGGGATATGTGAATATAACAAACTATTTTTTCAATGGCAGTCATCACCTGATCTGTTGGCCTTGCTACAGCTAAATAATAATAAAACCTATATAATCAGACAATAGCTTGTGAGTAAAAACGAGAGGGCAAATGTGGCCAGTGTAACTCTCACAGGAGACTAAGACAGATGAGGCAGAGGTGATTGGGAAGGACCACCTTGTAACGCTGTGCAATGAAAAATAATAACTACTATTTTTGAATGCTCCTCATTAATCCTCAGGATAAGTCTAGAAGGTGGGTTTTATTGTTCCCATTATCCAGAAGGGAAAATTAAAGCTTAGATTAAATAATATACCACAAGTTAAGTGGCAGAACCAGGATTCCAACCCAGTTTTGCTGGAATCCAAGACCAGAACTCTTCTCCTATGCTGTCCCAACAATCTTTGCCAGGCTCACCATAGTTTGCCAAGGCTTCCTACGTGTTATACCATACCTTGGTAGGTTTTCTGTGTTGAATTTTTGAAAAATTAGTTTTATCTTCTTTAATCACCTGATTATAAAAGTAATAGCTCTCACTGACAATTTAAAATATAAGGAAGACATTTTAAATCACTCCTACAAGCACTCAGAGATAACCACTATTAACATCTTGGTGTATGTCCTTCTGGTCTTTTTTCCATACCTATTTTGCATATATTTTACAAAACTTACATTAAACTCATTATCTCTTATAACCTATTTTCTTTTTATGCAAAAATATATTGTGAGCATTTTACCATGCCATTCATTATTCTCCTAAGATAGGAATTTTAATAGCTAAGTTTTAGTTTCCTAGTTCATAAATACTATAGCCATTTATTAGTGCTCCATTGTTATGTGAATAATTTCTAATATTTTGCTAATAAAAATGCTCTGCTTAATATCCTCATATGTCCTTATGCATAATTTTTTATGAACACCTTTGATATCTTAGGAAAAATCCCTAGGTGTAAATTGCTGAGTCAAAGAATATGCATATTTTTAAGACTTTTGATACTTTAAAATTTTTTATTGAGGTATAGTTGATGACAATATTACATAAGTTACAGGTGTACAACCTAGTGATTCACAATTTTTAAAGGTGATATTCCATTAATAGTTACTACAAAATACTGGCTATATTCCCTGTGTTGTACAATACATCCTCATAGCTTATTTATTTTATACATAATAGTTTGCACCTCTTAATCCCCTACTCCTATTTTGCCCCTCCCCACTTCCCTCTCCCCACTGGTAACCACTAGTTTCTTCTCTATATCTGTAAATCTGATAATCATTTGTCAAATTGACCTGCAAAAATGTCATACCAATTCCCACTTACCACAGAGCCCTTTGTTGTTTTTTTTTGTTAATGTGTATTTCTGTTTTGAAGTATAGTTGATTTACAATGTTGTGTTAATTTCAGGTGTACAGCACAGTGATTTGTTTTATACACACACACACACACATATATGTATATATATTCTTTTTTCACATTCTTTTCCCTTATAGGTTAGTACAAAATACCGAGTATAGTTCCCTCTGCTATACAGTAGGTCCTTGTCTGTTAACTACTTTATATATACTAGTGTGTATCTGTTAATCCCAAACTCCTAATTTATCCGTCCCCCCCCCCAACCCTTTCCCCTTTGGTAACTATAAGTTTGTTTTCTATGTCTCTGGGTCTTCTTCTGTTTTGTAAATAAATTCAGTTGTATCTTTTTTTTTTTTTTAGATTCCACATATAAGCAACATCATACGATATTTGTCTTTCTCTGTCTGGCTTACTTCACTTAGTGTGATAATCTCTAGGTCCATCCATGTTGCTACAAATGGCAGTATTACATTCTTTTTTATGGCTGAGTAATATTCTATTGTATATATATCACATCTTCTTGTTCCATTCAACTGTCGATGGACACTTAGGTTGCTTCCATGTCTTGGTTATTGTAAATAGTGCTGCAATGAACACTGGGGTGCATGTATCTTCTCAAATTATAGTTTTCTCTGAATATATGCCCAAGAGTGGGATTGCAGGATCATATGGTAACTCTCTTTTTAGTTTTTTAAGGAACCTCCATATCGTACTCCATAGTGCTGTACCAATTTACATTCCCACCAACAGTGTACAAGGGTTCCTTTTTCTCCACACCCTCTCCAGCATTTATTATTTGTAGACTTTTTGATGATGGCCATTCTGACTGGTGTGAGGTGTTATCTCATTGTAGTTTTGATTTGCATTTCTCTAATAATTAACAATGTTGAGTGAGCCTTTTATCATGTGCCTTGATGGCCATCTATATGTCTTCTTTGGAGAAATGTCTGTTTATTAGAGCTGCCCATTTTTTTATTCTTTTTTTTTTTAATATATATTAGCTGTATGAGCTGTTTGTGTATTTTGGAAATTAGTCCCTTGTCAGTCTCACTGTTTGCAAATATTTTCTCCCAGTCCATACGTTGTCATTTAGTTTTGTTTATGGTTTCCTTTGCTGTGCAAAACTTGATTTTAATTAGGTCCCATTTGTTTATTTTTGTTTTTATTTCCATTACTCTAGGAGATGAATCCAAAAATATATTGCAGCAATTTATGTCAAAGGGTGTTCTGCCTATGTTTTCCTCTAGGAGTTTTATAGTATCTGGTTTTATATTTAGGTCTTTAATCCACTTTGAGTTTATTTTTGTATATGGTGTTAGAGAATGTTCTAATCTCATTCTTTTACATGTAGCTGTCCAGTTTTCCCAGCACACTTCTTGAAGAGACTGTCTTATCTCTATTGTATATTCTTGCCTCCTTTGTCATAGATTAATCGACCATTGGTGTGTGGGCTTATTTCTGGGCTTTTACTCCTGTTCCATTGATCTATGTGTCTGATTTTGTGCCAGTACTATACAGTTTTGATAACTGTAGCTTTGTAGTATAGTCTGAATCCAAGGAGAATGATTTCTCCAGCTCCATTCTGCTTTCTCAAGATTGTTTTGGCTATTTGGGGTCTTTTGTGTTTCCACACAAATTTAAAATTTTTCTGTTCTTGTTCTGTAAAAAAAAAAAAAAAAAAAAAAAATGCCATTGGTAATTTGGTAGGGGTTGCCTTAAATCTGTTGATTGCCTTGGGTAGTATAGTCATTTTGACAATATTGATTCTTCCAATCCAAGAAGATGGTATATCTTTCCATCTGTTTGTGTCATCTTCAAGTTCTGATTTTTCATTGTTAGTGTATAGAAATGCAACAGATTTCTGTGTATTAATTTTGTAACCTGCAACTTTGATGAATTCATTGAGCTCTAGTAGTTTTCTGATGTTGTCTTTAGGATTTTCTATGTATAGTATCATGTCATCTGCAAACAGTGACAGTTTTACTTCTTCTTTTCCAATTTGGATTCCTTTTATTTCTTTTTCTTCTCTGATTGCTGTGGCTAGGATTTCCAAAACTTTGTTGAATAAAAGTGGTGAGAGTGGGCATCCTTGCCTTTTTCCTTAACTTAGATGAAATGCTATCAGCTTTTCACCATTGAGTGTGATGTTAGCTGTGGGTTTGTCATATATGGCCTTTATTATGTTGAGGAATGTTCCCTCTATGCCCACTGTATGAAGAGTTTTTATCATAAATTGGTGTTGAATTTTATCAGAAGTTTTTTCTGCATTTACTGAGATGATCATATGGTTTTCATTCTTCAATTTTTTAATGTGGTGTATCACACTGATTGATTTGCAGATATTGAAAAATCTTTGCATTCCTGGGATAAATCCCACTTGATCATGGTTTTATCATCCTTTTAATGTATTGTTGGATTCTGTTTGCTAGTTTTTAATTGAGGATTTTTGCATCTATGTTCATCAGTGATATTAGCCTGTAGTTTTCTTTTTTTGTGGTACCTTTGTCTGGTTTTGGTATCAGGGCAATGATGGCCTCATAGAATGAGTTCAGAAGTGTTTCCTCCTCTGCAGTTTTTGGAATAATTTCAAAAGGATAGGTTTAACTCTTCTCTAAATGTTTGGTAGAATTTACCTGTGAAGCCATCTGGTGCTGGACTTCTCTGTTTTGGGAATTTTTAAATCACAGATTTGATTTCAGTACTTGAAATTGGTCTGTTCATATTTTCTATTTCTTCCTGGTTCAGTCTTGGGAGAATGTACCTTTCTAAGAATTTGTCCATTTCTTCTAGGTTGTTCCTTTTACTGGCATATAGTTGCTTGTAGTAGTCTCTTATGGTCCTTTGTATTTCTGTGGTGTTGGTTGTAACTTCTCCTTTTTCATTTCTAAATTTATTGATATGGGCCCTCTCCCTTTTCTTCTTGATGAGTCTGGCTAAAGGTTTATCAATTTTGTTTATCTTTTCAAAGAACCAGCTTTTAGTTTCATTGATCTTTTCTATTATTTTCTCAGTCTCTATTTCATTTATTTCTAATCTGATCTTCATGATTTCTTTCCTTCTACTAACTTTGGTTTTTGTTTGTTCTTCTTTCTCTAGTTGCTTTAGGAGTAAGATTAGGTTGTTTATTTGAGATTTGTCTTGCTTCCAGAGGTAAGCGTGTATCACTATAAACTTCCCTCTCAGAACTGCTTTTGCTGTGTCCCATAGGTTTTGGATCGTCGTGTTTTCATTTTCATTTGTCTCTAGGTATTTTTTTAATTTTCTCTTTGAATTCTTCAGTGATCCTTTGGTTGTTTAGTAGTATATTGTTTAGCCTCCACATGTGTGTGTTTTTTGCAGTTTTTTTCTTGTAGTTGATTTCTAATCTCATAGCGTTATGGTCAGAAAAGATGCTTGATATGATTTCAGTTTTCTTAAATTTACCGAGGCTTGCTTTGTGGCTCAGCATGTGATCTATACTGGAGAATGTTTGATGTGCACTTGAAAAGAATGTGTATTCTGCTTTCGGATGGAATGCTCTATAAATATCAATTAAGTCCATCTGCTCTAATGTGTCATTTAAGGCCTGGGTTTCCTTATTGATTTTCTACCTGGATGATCTGTCCATTGATGTAAATGGGGTGTTAAATTCCCCCAATATTATTGTGTTACTGTCAATTTCTCCTTTCATGTCTGTTAACATTTGCCTTGTATATTGAGATGTTCCCGTGTTGAGTGCAAATACATTTACAATTGTCATATCTTCTTCTTGGATTGATCCCTTGATTATTATATAGTGTCTTTCTTTTTCTTTTGAAGCAGTCTTTAAAGTCTATTTTGTCTGATATAGGTATTGCTACTCCAGCTTTCCTTTGATTTCCATTTGCATGGAATACCTTTTTCCATCCCTTCATTTTCAGTCTGTGTGTTTCTGTGGATCTGAAGTGGGTCTCTTGTAGACAACATATATATGGGTCTTGTTTTTGTATCTATTCAGCCAGTCTGTGTCTTTTGGTTGGAGTTTTTAATCCATTTACATTTAATGTAATTATCAATATGTATCTTATTGCCATTTTGTTAATTGTTTTGGATTTGTTTTGTAGGGGTTTTTTTCTTTCTTCTTTTGTCCTCTTGTGATTTGATGATTATCTTTGGTGCTGCTTTTGAGTTCCTTTTTCTTTTTTGTGTGTATATCTACTATAGATTTTTGGTATGTGGTTACCATGAGGTTTTGGTATAGCAGTCTGTATATAAACAAGATTGTTTTAAGTTCCTGATCTCTTAATTTCAAATGCATTTAAAATATCCTGCATTTGTACTCTCCTCCTCTCACAATTACTGATTTCAATATCATATTTGTGTGTGTATGGTTTCATGTCTTACTGTATGTTTGCCTTTACCAGCAAGCTTTCCCATTTTGTAATTTTCTTGTTTCCAGTTGTGGCCTTTTCTTTTCTGCTTAGAGAAGTTCCTTTAGTATTTGTTGTAAAGCTGGTTTGGTGGTGCTGAACTCATTTTGCTTTTGCTTGTCTGCAAAGCTTTTGATTTCTCCGTCAAATCTAAACAAGAGCCTTGCTGGGTAGGGTGTTCCTGGTTGTATTCCCTTTCATCACTTTAAATATATTGTGCCACTCCCTTCTTGACTGTAGAGTTTCTGCTGAAGAGAATCAGCTTATAGTCTTATGGGGATTCCCTTGTATGTTATTTGTTGCTTTTCCCTTGTTGCTTTTAATATTTTCTCTTTGTCTTTAATTTTTGTCAATTTGATTACATGACATGTTCCTCCTTGGGTTAATCCTGTATGAGACTCTGTACTTCTTGGACTTGGGTGACTGTTTCCTTTCCCATGTTAGGGCAGTTTTCACCTATTATCTCTTCAGATATTTTCTCAGGCACTTTCTTTCTCTCTTCTCCTTCTGGGACCCCTATAATGGGAATGTTGGTGCATCTGATGGTCTCTTAAACTGTCCTCATTTCTTTTCATTCTTTTTTCTTTATTCTGTTCTACAGCAGTGATGTCCACCATTCTGTCCTCCAGCTCACTGATCCTTTCTTTAACCTCATTTGTTCTGCTATTGATTCATTCTAGTATATTCCTCATTTCAGTTATTGTATTCTTCAACTCTGTATGATTGTCCTTTATATTTTCTAACTCTTTGTTTAAAACTTCTTGTAACTTCTCACTCTGTGCATCCATTCTTTTCTGGAGGTCTTGGATCATTTTTACGATCATTACTCTTAAGTCTTTCTCAGGTAGATTGCCTACCTCCACTTCATTTATTTGTTCTTCTGAGGTTTTGTCTTGTTCCTTTGTATGGAACATATTCCTTTTCTGTCTCATTTCGTTTAAATTTCTGTTTGGGGGCTTCCCTCGTGGCGCAGTGGTTGAGAATCTGCCTGCTAGTGCAGGGGACACAGGTTCGAGCCCTGGTCTGGGAAGATCCCACATGCCGTGGAGCAACTAGGCCCGTGAGCCACAACTACTGAGCCTGTGCGTCTGGAGCCTGTGCTCCGCAACAAGAGAGGCAGCGATAGTGAGA
Source organism: Balaenoptera physalus (assembly GCF_965194825.1). Taxonomy (NCBI): domain Eukaryota; kingdom Metazoa; phylum Chordata; class Mammalia; order Artiodactyla; family Balaenopteridae; genus Balaenoptera; species Balaenoptera physalus. The sequence continues at coordinate 37,248,190 of NC_138884.1, read as the reverse complement.
GGCCCATGCACCGCGATGAAGAGTGGCCCCCGCTTGCCGCAACTGGAGAAAGCCCTCACACAGAAACGAAGACCCAACATAGCCAAAAATAAATTAATTAATTAATTAATTTTTAAAAAAATTCTGTTTGTATTTTTATGTATGTAGTAGGTTAGTTATGTTTCTCGATCTTGGAGAAGTAGCACTCTGTAGGAGATGTCCTGTGTGTCCCAGCAGCACACTCCCCTCTCATCACCCAAGGCCCAGGGACCAGCTGGTTCCAGGGTAGGTTCTGACCTGTGTTTGCAGACTCAGTTCCACAGGCTGTGGGATCATAGCTTTCTTGCTTCTGGTATCTGCACCCTGGTGTGTGAAGCTGGTATAGAGGCTTGTGCAGGCTTCCTGGTGGGAGGGGCCAATGCCTGTGCACTGGTAGGTGGAGCTGGGTCTTGGCCCTCTGGTGAACAGGGCCTCTCAATGGGCATGTCTACAGGTGGCTATGGGCTCAGGATGACTTTAGGCAGCCTGTCTGCTGATGGGTGGGACTGGGTGTTCCCAGTCCCTGATGGGCACCCTGATGGGTGTTGCCACCCTGTTGGTTTTTTGGCCTGATGCATCCCAGCACTGAAGCCTACAGGCTGTTGGATAGGGCCAGTTCTTGGTGCTAATGACCAAGGAAGATGTTTGCCTCCAGCAAGAGTTCCCATAGATGAACCCTCTCAGATATGTCCGCCACCAGTTTTTATGACCCTAGGGATAGCCACAATGGCCCTCCACCTCCTCAGGAGACCCTCCAAGACCAGCAAGTAGGTCTGGCCCAGGCTCCTATGAAGTCACTGCTTTTGCCCTGGGACCCGGTGCACACGGAACCTTGTGTGTGTCCTCCAAGAGTGGACCCTCTGTTTCCCCCAGTCCTATGGAGCTCCTGCAATCAAGCCCCACTGGCCTTCAAAACCAAATGCTCTGGGGGCTCCTCCTCCTGATGCTGGACCCCTAGGCTAGGGAGCCTGACATGGGGCTCAGAGCTCACACTCCTGTGGGAGAACTTCTGTGATATAATTAGTCTCCAGTTTGTGGGTTGCCCACCCAGGTGGTATGGGATTTGATTATATTGCAAGTGCACCCCTCCTACCATCTCACTGTGGTTTCTTCTTTACGTCTTTGGATGTAGAATATCTTTTTTTGGTAGGTTCCAATGTTGTTTTTTAATCAATGGTTGTTCAGTAGTTAGTTCTGATTTTGGTGTGCTCGTGAGAGGAGGTGAGCAAAGCCCTTTGTTTTTAACATAAAATGACTTACCACTAGGAATTGTTCTCTGTGTCTGTGTGTGTGTGTGTGTGTGTGTGTGTGCTTGAGTGCGTGTGACTAAACCACACACAGGGTCCTTTTCATGCTAAGTATAAGCAAAGTTTAGTCTTTAATTATCTCTATAGTTGGTAAATAGAGATAGTCCCTAGAATTGAAATCTTTGCTCTAAAAGAGCAGCTTCTCTGAGGGGCTTGCCAGTCTGATGGTGGAGTCGCTATTGTTTTTCAGCCACACAGAACTATGACACATGACTACCTATATTGTTTAAATGACAGGTTTCTCTGTGTCCCTCTAACATAGTCAAATATATGGTGAGGAAGCTGTATACAGTAAGTCTGGAGAGAGAAGGCCAAAAAGCAGTGCAGTGCATAGACTTCAATAAAGGAAGTGTGGCTGGAAGGGGTGGCATTTTACCTGATTCTAAAGAAGCGAGAGATGCAGAATGCTGGAATGCAAATAGGAGGCTGGATTGCTCCCCTCCACGCCTGGGCAAAGGAATGCACTACTTACCTGGTATGAATAAAGTGTCCCCCAAACAGATTCCTGCTTCCAAATGCCACTCCCCACCAGCCTTTTGTTGTGTGCCCTAAATTCTAAGTAATAACACCTTTGGCTTTAAGCTGAAATGTCCCTGTTAAGATGCAAATAGATGAGTTGGAAGGGCTAACACCTTAAACCATTAGCAGCATTAATAACTTAGCTCAGAGGAGCTTATCAAGTAGCTATAGTCACCTAGAAAGGCCCCAAGGAAATGAGACTGGAGTATGCAGTATTATACAGAAGCCAAAGTCAGGGTACAGTGGGTAGCAAAGTAATGTCCTGGATGATCTGGAGACAGAGGATGGCTCTGGTGGCAAAAGGGACAACATAGGGTGTTTTTAAGGACCCTGAGGAGAGAGGCTTCTAGGGAAGTGTTCAGTGAGGTTCAGGCAAGTCATTGGACTTGTTGGATTGTTGGACTAAACCTAGAGTCCCATTCCCTGCTGGTCTCTTAACCACACTGGTTCAGAGCAGAGGTCACATCTGTGGCTTCTACTCGTTGCCACCCACAGAACTTGTAGCAAGCAAATTACTCCAGGTGGCCACACGGCTTATGTCTCCCTCCTCCAGAGGTATAAACCCCATCACATCCATTAACAAGGCCCTGGTTCCATCTACGGCAACCCTGAGGAGATTCTTCTGTGCAGAAGGAAGGCACTAAATATAATAGCCTCTTAACTGGCACATTGTTATTAGTATTATTATGGCTTCTTCTTCATGTCTGTCACTGGATTATGGTAAATTTTTTAGTCCTGGGTTTTAATCAGAGTTGAAGTCTCTGAGTTACTGACAGCTCGGGAGAGCTGTAACTGCTTCAAGATTGACTTCACACTGTCACAAAATCATAACACAAGGAGAAAGCTAGAGCTTCTCAAAAGCCTCCTCCTGCCAATTAAAACCAAAGCAACTTTCTAAACAGCAGGCTCTCTTTCCAGGCTCCACACAAAAGGGAGGGAGACAGAGGGCACCTACACCTCCCTCCTCCTCCCCTCAAAGTTCAAACCAGGAAACAATGATCCTGGCAAGGGAGGTCCTAGAAGCAGACATTGCAATTTTGCTAATGGTATCTACAGGAAGCTAGAAATCATTCCTTTGACACACTGAGGCACTTACACAGCATCAGGCCATGTTGAGTTCTCCTGACCTTGCATTGCCTCTTCCCAGACATTGTCCACGATCACTCATGTGAATGACCACCATGGACCAGAGTGAACGGGTAGCCATTCTCTTTGGAGGTGATGAGACAGAGGCAGTCAGAGCCCTGGCCTTGCCTTCTTATCATCACATGTAATGGAAGTCCCTTCCTGACCAAATGGGGTGATGACTTCTAGGCATCTAGCATTCGGCCATGTGTTAGGCAGAGATCACTACACCTTTTTCCTGTCACCAACCTTCGACAGACCCTAGATATTGCTCCATTCTGCCTTTGGGGTCCTTCTACTTCCTCCACATGCAACCATATTCCCTTTTAATGCCATCATTCTTGGAACCCCATGACCAGCATCTAACTTAGTTTTGTCCTTCACGTCTATCCAAACCCTCATTGACTGAGGTCCTGATTTTAAGTAACTATTGTGGAGAGTTGACCTGAATACATCAGGCAGGATAGGCTAGGTGATGCTGCAGTAATAAACAATCCCAAAATTGCAGTGGCCAAAACAAGGGTTTCTCACTCCTGTTGCCCATCCATCGCAGGTTGCCAAAGGGCTCTGCTCCTCAGAGTCACTCAGTGACCCAGAGCACCTTTAGTGACCCAGGCCACCATCTCAAAAGTTGCAGTCATCATCAGAGGAAAGAAGGCTCTAGAGTCTTTTCCTGGCAATTAAATGCACTGGTTCAGAAATTATAAATATTACTTCTACTCTCAAGTCATTGGCCAAAATTAACCACATTGCCCCATCTAACCAAAATTATCCAGGAAGTACAGTCCTCTTTTGTGCATCAGAAGTATAGAAATATTTGGTGCATTACATAAATGACTAACACACCAATTCAATAATGTTCACTAAGAAGAAAAAATGAAGATTCACAAGGTGTTACCCCTCCCAGTGGTAGTCACTAGTACAGTGATGCTTATGATAGTCAAATCTCCAGTGCTGGGCAGGGGCGACCAGATCACAGAAACAAGGAAAACCTCTCAATTCAGACCCTATACTTGCTTGATTTGCTAACAGTTCTCAAAGTGGTTTGCCAGAGTGAATCAATAGTTATATAAATATGTGCTGATGATGAAAAAGGATGTGGTGAGAATGTTTATCCAAAAAATGCTAAATAATTTAAATTTAATTTGAGGGGATCAGGGTAGAAAGAATTGGAAGCCAAGACAGGAATCTGAAAGGGACTCTGGGATGATGAAAATGGAGCTGGACAAGGATAATTTTTGCTGCTGGTTGCTCACTTTCTGGAAGCAAGAAAACAAAAATGCCGGTATGAAAATCGTAACATCAGTCTAACATGGAGCAATTAAGGCTTGGAGTGGAGTTGGAAGGAAAGAGATATCTGATCTCAGAATCTGAGACTCTGGTGAAGGAATCATAGATATGATGAGATGGTGGTGTGGGGAGATGAGGACCCTTGTTGTTCCCGGATCTAGGAAAGCAGCCGGGCACCAGCAGGAACTCTGGACATGGGCAGTGAGAAGCTGAGTTTCAGCAAACAGAAGAGCATCAAAATAATCTTGTGCCCTGGCGAATGCTATATATGTGCCCAGGGCAAAAACAGCAAAGGCAGAAGCAAACCCCAAGTATGACCCATGGTGTAGTGTTGAGAACTCATCACCAGAGCAGGAGCAGGAGGGGGCAGAAATCACAAGGATCTCTGTGCACCTGGGCAGCAACTCCAGGCTAGTGGGCCTGAGGGGTGACACCACATCCCACCTGGCAGCCAATTCTGTGGGCTCTTCCATCAGCATGTAACCAAAAGTAGACTACATCTTACCACCTCCACCTGCCACCTTCCGCCAAACCACTCTACTCTCATGCCTGGGTTTTTTCAATAGTAGCTTCCTAACTGGTCTCTTATTTAAACTCTTGCCTCCTGAGTGTCTATTTTCTATGAAGCAGCCAGATTAATCCTCTTGAATAATCATTTCTCTGCTCAATGAGAACTCAGTGTCTTCCCAATCCACTCAGAGGATCCCGAGGCCTTCCCATGCCCTAGAAAGCCCTGTAGGATACAGTCCTCTGAATCATCTGGGACTTCATCCCCTGTCACCCCTTCCCCACCCACTCACCTTTTGTTACATCAGCATTGTTGCTCCTTCTACCAAGCCTTCCACCTCAGGGCCTTTGCACAGACTCTCCTCTCTGCCTGGAAGGCCCTTCCCTCAGAGATCTGCCTCAGGCCCAGCTCACAGGTCTCCTTTGGGTCTCTGCTCAGATACCACCATATCAGTGAGGTCTTTCTTATTCATTCTATTTAAAAGAGCAACCCAGCTTCCAGCCCTGTAGGCCGTATCCCCCTTCAACTATCTTTCCTTAACCAGTTTTGTGTGAAATGACTCATCACATGGAAATAACATATTTTATATTCTACTTGTTTAGCTGTAGTATAAGTAAGCTCCAAGAGGGCAGGAGGGTGTCTTGCCTGATTTGTTTACTGCTGTAACCTCGGCATCTAGAACATACCCTGCCACATAGTATGAGCTCCATAAATATGTTAACTGAATAGACTGAAATTTATCCCAATCTTACCACCACACAGATTTAACGTCAAAGCCATATTCAAGAGACAGGCATTTCTTTTTCTTGAAATGCCCTGTGAGGATTCGGAGAATCCGCCTCCTCCTACCTGGTATCAGCTGCCATGGATACAGGTTTCTTAAAGGGGTCAAGGATGTGACAGATGCTTTACATTAGCTTTTATATTCTCCATAAAATTAACAACAAGCAAACCCTGAGGAACGGAGCTATAATTCTGTCTTGCAATTCTGATCCAACACAGAGTGTAAGAGCTTGGCTCTCAAGGCTAAAAGCTGCTTCCAGAAACCCTCAATGGAATTATACCTCTGTAATTCATTTACTGTTATTCATTTTATGTATGTTTACAGATAGAACCCTCAAAAATCACACAGCCAGCAAAACCAAAGCAAAGAAGAAAAGAAAACCTAGTGGTTTTCATGTTTAAATTACAATCATTATGTAAGATATAATATTTTGTCACCCTACAGCTCTTCTAGACTAAATATGAAATACACTTCACAGCAAAGTAAACATAATAAAATAGCTTTTTAAAAAAATGAATATTACCTCCCTCTGTCTTCAGGGATGTTATTCTCAATAGCAATATCAATTCACAAAGAAAAGTCAAGAGAACAATTACGGCTCTTTAGCCAATAAGACTCATGGATGTGAACAAGATAAGCAAAAGTATTGGATAAAATCCTTGAAAGGTCTCCACAGTTATTTTTCAGCTACATGACCAAACACAATCCAATAAGCCTTCATCATTTATGTCCCAGTTTCTAATGAAACAAACCTCATGCAAAATAAACAATTATACAGATGGACTTGGAGAGATCTGGAATCAAATATGCCTCATTTTTTTTTATTTTATTTAGTTTTAAAACCATTCAGGGCAATCAACAGTGGTTTGTTAGAAAGAAACACTGGGGGAAAATGGCATTTTCCAAACACCAGAGACAATGTAGATAAAGATAAGACAGATACACTTTCTCCAGCCAATGAGCTCCAACCTCACTTGGGAAGGAACACAGGGACCTAACAGGTTCTTGTGGTGTTGATTTCTATCCACAGGGCATTTGTCTGTCACTTACGACCCATTTCATATATAGGCCACTGAGCAGCCTCCAGATGGCGTGTATAAGATTTTACAAATGTTTTTCTTGTTCCAATCAGACATGACCTTTCAAATGTATAAAAGCATACACAAGAGCACTGCCCACAAGACTTCTAGAAAAATTCAGCAAATTCAATTCACAAATACTTTGGAGCACCTACTGTGTGTGAAACACCATTCTAGGTACTGAGGAAATGCTCATGAACAAAATGGACTTTAAGCCCCTGCCTTGACGAAGCTTCTATTCTAGTGTGTGTGTTGGGGTGGGGGAGGGGTGCACAGACAGTAAACAAAATAAATTATATATTTTGAAGGTGATAACTGCTAAACTCCTTTCTAAATAGAATTGGAGTAGGCTTCATTGGAAAAGAGACATTTAAGCAAAGACTTGATGGATGCCAATATCTAGAAGAGCATTCCAAGCAGAGAAAACTGCAAGTGCAAAGGTCCTGGGGTGAAAATTTGCCTGGCATGTGACTGGGGCAGAGTGAGCGAGAGGAGAGCAGTGGGTGAGGTCAGGGAAGTAGTGGGGGCCGTATTTTTTAATGACTCTGGGCTTCTCTCCCAGTGAGGGAACCGTGGAGCAGGGTAGTGACATGTGACCAATGTTTTCAAAGCACCACTCTGGCTACTTTGTCGAGTATAGCTGCTGTAAGTAGGGGGATGGGAGGTGAGGGCAAAAGTAGAAGCAGGGAGACCAGTTAGAAAGCTATGGCATTAACATAGGCAGGAGAGGATGGCTACCACCCCGGGACCAAGGGAGTAAGTAGCCATGTGGATGATACAACACCGTCAGATTCTGAATATATTTTGAAAATATATAAGATAAGACGGGAACGGCAGGACCGGGCCGCTCCCACAGGCTCACGTGGCTACTTTAGGCATGTATGATCCTCTTCCAACCAGGTCCAGAGCAGTGTTATTTACATCATCACTCGCCCATCAAAAACTCACTGGCATTAATGAAAATTTTGAAGGCTAGTTCAGAAATGTGGCTTATTTTGGAAGATTAAGAACCACGTTAGAATCTGAGTTCCTGAGTCAACACAAGGCGTCACATCTCAATATGACATGTTGGAGGGGCTCAGGCTGACCCATCCCTGTGCTGGGAGCTGCCAGCAGAAGAGCCACGGGGGTACCATACCTGTGCTCAACGATTCCCAGTCTGGGATACGAGGTTACCTCCTCCTTTCTTTCTCTGCTCTTCTTCTCTGTTTTTGTCCTCCCCCTCTATCTCTGCCAGAGCTCCCTGGGGCCCTCGAGGCACCAAGGTCCAAAGAGCCGCTGACTCACACTCCTGACAAACATGAACTCCGTGGAGACTGCTCTCTCCCGTTTGCTCTGTGCTCTTGTCTGCTGCCCGATGCCCGCTTATGCACAGCTTCCCACTCGGGAGTGGGGTGGCCCTGTCTCTGACTTCCTTCTATTTCTTTCGTTGGCTCCTAGTTAATAAAGTAAAGCCCAAACCAAACAGGATGCAGCCCTATAAACTCCAGGATCAACCTAAGATTCATGACAACAAGACCTTCCATGGGGCCTTTAACTTAGATGTTCTTCGACCTGCTCCTACCAGGAAGAAGGGAGAGTAGAGCATTCCTTTCTGAACAGCTGTGGCCCATGTTCCAGGTTACTTGGACCTTTCATTAAATGAGCCCTCCCAGTGATGGAGACCTACAGAAAGTCACTACTGTTTAGGCTCCTGATGCCTTTGAAGATACAAAGGTTTTGTACTGGGGATCATGTGGGCCTAGGAAATCAGAGTTTTACTGTCCACTTAGTTTGTAAACCATGTCTTTTCAGCATATGCTGTGGCAGATGGTAGGTGATACCACGGTGTATTCACTTAGATGGGTTTCTTGCTAATATCCACCTATCCTACCTGCACACTCCAGATGCCGGGACATTCTTGTACCTGTGCTAAGAAATCCACCAAAACCAAGAAGACATTGTAAAATGGTCAGTAACAGTAACGGGTCTGTGCTAATGAAAATGCAGAGCTTCTCCACTCAGTGGAAAAAACCAAGTTGAAGCCGCTCTCAGTGACTTTCCAGCGAGGCTGTCACTGTGATCTGTGACGCGCTATCAAGATGAAACTGGAACCAGTGTACTTTATTCAGGACATCTGTGAGATAAAAAATATAATGCTCCTTTTCTATCTTTGTGACATTGTTCACAACGATGTGATTTGGCTGTTAAAACCACTTGCGCTCTATCTCAAGGCTAAGGCTGACAATTCAAATAAAAGCCTCTCCCTGTCTTTGGTTTGTTATCAGAGCTGCATTAGCTGTCATGGCTGCTCTACACACAGGGGCCTTGTGGAGGGGGCGAGGCATTTGACTGACCTGCTCTAGCTGCCCATCTGACTCTGTGCTTCTGATCTCATTTAATTTCCTGGGGGTCCTGGAAAGTTTTTTTTTCCTTTTTCAGTGCCCTCAAAACCAAGTGCAGTGTTAGAAGACAAAAATGATGTTTAATTTTTAGTAATTTTACTGTATGTACTTTGTAGAAATTTTTGAATATACATTATTGGTACAGAAAGGAAAATAGGATGCTACCATTTTCAATTAGCACTTTGAGTATTTCAACGTATTTCCTTCCAATCTTTTATTCTATGTGTGTGTGTGTGTGTGTGTGTGTGTGTTTTGGGCTTGTTTTTGTTCAAGGGGAGGGGTCTGAATGAAAATTTTGTGAACTCCTCTTTAACGATGTATAACAAACCTTATTCCAACAACCTTTAATTCTCACCAGATGTGAGCACGCTATTTTTTTGCCATCGTCATTAATCTGCCAGGAACCCCATTTCAGACAAGTGTCTCTCTGATTTGTCATAAATCACTCTAGAAGACAATCAAAAGAAACCCTGTGAAATGTGTCTCTCTACAGAGATGCAGTGTTGCAAACAGAGAATCTTACCGAAAACACTCAAGTTCACTGGCCCTTTTGACTTGAGCTCCAGCAAGCACTGCATTCTTGTTTGCTTAACCTGAGAACCTCCAATATGCCTGGGATGGGGGGCCATTCTGGCCTGCAAAGGGTTCCCCCAGGGTGTCCTACTTACTCCTCTTTCTCCCCCAAGAGTGCTTCTGGCTTTCTGCAAAATAAGTCATTCTTACAACTAAACCCAAAGGGATTAGTCCTCTATAAGAATGCAACTTTCAGATAAATATATTTGTACATTCTCACTGGAGAGACTAGGTTATTGAGTTGATATTGAAAATCCATTAAAAGCCCGTGGTGCTAAGCAGGAGAAAGAAGCACAATTTAAATCCAAGAAAAGGAACACTAAAAAGTCACTCGTTGGGATCTAGCATTGGCTGGCAGCTATTGGGGCACCCCCAATATGTGGCACTGTCTTGTGACCATGGTATACCCCCCTATTAAGGAACCTCAGGGAAGCTGTAGTGGTTTAAGGAGGGGCATTGTGGCCTCCTTGAAAAAATTTCACTTTTGGAATAAGAAAACGGGGTGCAGTACACTCTTGTCTTTTGTCCTCTGAGTTGACCTTGCATCAAATTGGGGTCAAGATTTCCATCTGGGAGGCGGAGCAGTTAGGACTAGCCCGGGGCTGCCCTGTCACTTCAGGTGCCTGGGACCAATGTTCACGCTGACACCTCAGGCAGAGAGTTGCTTGCTTATTTTCTTTTTACCACAGTCAGTGTAGACATCCATTTTCAATTGCATACAACATTTTTAACATTTTGAGAGATGGACATAGAGAAAATGAAGACACAATCATTGTTTCTTGAGGGCTACAAATGGCAGTGGACTATGAAACAGATCTGAAATCTCATCTCTATCAGCAGGGGATGAAGAAAACCTGTTGTATTAAATCGTTATTAAATTCCCCTTTCCTGGGCTGTGGAAGGCGAGGAAAAGAGAGAGGTGCTCAAACTTCACTGGAACATTTAGAAAAAATCTGGCTAAGACGTAGCTCATTGATTGCTACTAGAAGAAGCTGCATATGGGTTCTGTAATAGTCTTATTATTTAAGGGCAATCACAGTCCTGCAATGGTTTTTCCATCTCTACCCCTGATGATTTCCCCCTATTCCTTTCATCATTATAAGTTACTATTTCATGTATTTTTAAGTAACTACTGCCATCCAATAGGTGAATCCCAGGCTTCTAAGCAATGAGAGTTTATCTTTTACATTAGGACACACAACCTGAAGTAAACTCATTGATTGTATAATTAAAAGTCCACAGGTACTAGTGGCAATCTCTTAGCCAATTGATTACACTTTGTTATGCTAGTTTTCATGCTAAAATTAATGGAAGATCCAAGTAAAAACTGCCAATATGAATCAGAGGGGGAAAAAGCTAGAAAAAACAGCTTTCAAGTATAGAAATATTGGGTTCAAGACCTGGCAAAAAAATGAGACAATATAAAATGAAATTTCATTTTTATATAACAGGTCAGGGTCAAGGGCACTACCATTAAAAATAATATTCTATAAATATGGAAATCAGCCCATTGTTCTCGGGGAAATGTTGTGACACCTAAGAAGAACCTTGCAGGTGTTGGCATTTTCCGTGAGTAACAAATGCTGACCACCAAGGAAATCCATCAACAAATGCCTAACCTAGAAAAGAAGAAAAGGGAACTCTAGGAGAAAAAGACACCTCCAGAGAAAACCTGAGTGGTTCTTGTGAACTGAGGAGGGTGGAGGAACTGGGAAACTTGAGTGGAGAAGTAAATCTCAGATCTGATGGTATGAGGAGAAAAGAAACCAGCCAAGGAGAACAGGAAAACTACATGAAATGGACAAGCTCACAAAACAGAAATCCCCAGTAATGCATGTAATGGAGGGTGTTTAAAGGACAATTCATTGAAGGGAATTGCCCGAGACACTAACACGGGTACCTCTGGCATCCCCTTGAGTGGAAGGCAAGATTTTACACTGCAGATTGGAACAGTCATTTCCATTTCATAAAGCTTACATCTCTGGAAAATTGGGTTCCATGAATTGAGATTTTTTGTTACATTAAGCTTTACTTTTAACTTTCCAGTAGTTTTACAGGGGTAATTTATTTGAACCATTCAAAAGGATAGAACAGGCTTGTAAGATAAAAATGAGTCAAAAGTTTTAAAATTAATTGAATAAATCAATTTGATAAGTAGTCAAACAACACTGATTTTTCAGGAAAAATAAATTGCATATCAATTAATAAATCTGAAATTAAATGCAGTCAATTTTCAAATATCAATGCTAATGGAGAAAAGGCAGAAATGAGAAACAAGATCCACAGAGAATTCTGAAATCTCATTTCCATTCAATCTTTTCCCCCATTTCCATTTCAGTCTTTTTACTGAACAAATTTGAGTTTTAAAAAGCCTCTCTGTTTCCTTACTGGTCATTAAATAAACATTTATGAAGCACCTGCTATGTGCCAGGCCCTCAAAAAAATATTCAGAAGAAAGAGACCAGGGCCAAGGGGCTGACCAAGATCCTAATAATAACAGTTGGTTTCAGTTGTTTCCTTTTATCACCCCAGCAAAATGCAGAGCATAAATTAGAATTAATAAAAAGAAAAACATGCCCTTAGTATGTATGGATATCTTTATCACTTTTCTTCTCGAAAATAGAGTTTTCACTAGCTCTCATTTTTAATCCTGATCTCTGTATGAACAAGAAAATAGCAGCTGGGGAAAAATGGAGAAGGAACAGAAACTAGGCAAAAAGCAAAAGCAAAGTATATAGAAAATTAAGATACGAACAGAAAAGCAGAGTATAATTCATCTACGAACAACATTGAAGTTAACCTCAATTTTCCTAGCAGATGAAGAGCTATAAAAATGGATTTATAAATGGGAATGTCCTGCTTGACAAGCAAAAGGCTTATATAGAGAGGATGTAGGAGTAAGACAGAAATGATGTCCATCCCAACAAGTAGCCAGGAGGAAAGGAAGCTGGAGAAATCAGTGAGCAGGGGCATCTGAACCACATTCATTACAGAAGAGACCGGTCAGCAAGTCTAGGACACAAGGAGCAGGTCAGGGCCATGATATGAGGAGCTCCTTCTACAAACTGTTTTCTTTTTTTTTTTAAACAATTTTTTAAAATTGAAGTATAGTTAATTGACATGTTGTGTTAGTTTCAGGTCTATAGCAAAGGGATTCAGATAATATATATATTCTTTTTCAGATTCTTTTCATTTCCATCTACAAGATATTGAATAGAGTTCCCTGTGCTACACAGTAGGTTCTTGTTGTTTACCTATTGAATATTTTATATATAGTAGTGTGTATCTGTTAATCCCAAACTCCTAATTTATCTCTCCCCCCACACTGCTATCCCCTTTGGGATAAGTTTGTTTCACAAACCATTTTCTTACCTACTCATTACACAAACATTGGAGGTGCGCCTATTGTGAGCCCGGCAACCAACAAAACCTGTCCACCTCAACGGTGTGCAATAAGATTTTTTTTTTTAACCAATAAATGAAAGAAGAATATAATGAATGATCAATCCAATGCTTCAGAAAATCCACCCGTCCTTTAGCACCTGCAGCCCCTGCTAGGTATTTCCTTATCCTCAGCTTCTGTTGGGCTCTTTCTCATCTACCCATTAATAAGGACTCTTAAATCCCAATCGCTATGACTTCAAACTCTCACGGGCCACACCAACCAAGTGAACCCAAGTGAATCTGGTCTATTAATGTCGAGGAATCTGAATAAAGGCAGGCTGTAGAATTCCAAGAAATAAGATTAATAAATCTTATTCTTACTTCTGTCACTCATGGACAAAATGGAAATATAAGTGTTACATTGCCAAATACCACAGAGAGAGCAGATATCTCCATTAGATAGCTTTAGTGTCTCGTAGAGAAAAGTGCCCCTAACTTGAGCCCTCATGCGCTGCCCCATGTCTTTCTGCTGTAATAAGACATGAACTGTGCATGATGTGATCTCAGGTGTCCATGACACTGGGTGGGATGACATTGCAGGTCTTGACACGGCCATCCCCAGTGGTCTAACGGTGCAGCACAGGCTCACACTAAAGTCAAATATGTGATACCAAGGGTTGAGAAGAGATGCATACCAGAGGCTGAAGAGTGTCACCCAAACACACGCCAATGCCAACAGCTGGAACAGAAGTATCACAGACCCAACTTAACTACAGAAATACAGAAGGAATTCTTCCAGAATTCAGTGCCTGATCAACGCTGTCCCAGAAACCAGAGCTTAAGTAATAATAAACTCTTTACACCTGACATGTATATATATTTTTAAAGCTCCCCAGGTGATCTCAGATTGAGAACCACAACTACAGCATCACAAAACTTCTGATTCTTCCTCCTCCTCCTCCAGGCTCCTTCGTGAAAATGACAGGTTCTTGAAACATTAAAAATTCACTAGATAGGGTATTTGAGAGCGTCACAAGCCTTGCCCAAGGCTAAATCCTTAGGAACATGCTTGTCGACCTAAAATAATTGTGGGAAATTGTAGAGTAAAATTAAGTGGTTGACTGATCAAGGCAGTGGTGAAATGTGGTCCGTGCCTTAAGGAAGAGAACAATATGGTCTCTTGGGGCCCTTCCCTTAAGTTGTTTTCCCCTGTAGGGGAGGAGAAAACCTTTCCTTTACCCATCTTAGGTTCATTGGCTAGAGCCCTGCAAATTAGACTGACGAAAAAAACCAAACAGATCAACAAGAGAAAAACAAACAGAAGTTTATTCACACATGCATTGCACAGACACACAGGAGTACTCAGCAATAAGTAACTCAAAGGGGTGGTTAGAACTTGGGCTGATATAACATCTTAACAAAAGACGAATAAATTTTTGTAGAAAAGTGACAAGACAAAGGAAAAGAGCTTTAGGCTTTCACGGGTAGCAAACTCTGGGGAGGTAAATATATGGGGGAAACTAATGGAAGATAAGGGCTGTTCTATGGATTCCTGTGGTGCTGCCACCTCTGGGCTGATAAGAGTCTAGAGTTGTCTCCTGTGATTAACAATTGCCTTACCCTTCCTAGTAGGAAGGCAGAGGGCAGAGAGGTTTTCTTGTCTACTTTTTTTTTTTAATTGCTTTCAGCTCAAAATAATCCTTATGCCAGAGTGGCATATTTGGGAGGAGCATACTCTGAACTCCTACACCCCTTCAAGGCTGTTTGATGGGCTGGAAAGCCCTCCGTGCTCTCCCCACCATGTTATTCTCTCTATGTCATCACCCAGTTGATTTCTTCTTTGGCACTTGTCACTGAGTAACTAGTAATTACTTAGTATATTAGAAGCAATATTTTGAAAATTATTTAATTAGCTTTTCCTGTTTGCTTTTGTACTAGCAGGCCCAAGGTGTCCATCTGCCATGGGGGAGATTAGAATTTGCTGTGGGAAGTAACAAACAAAAAGGATAAGTGTGGTATTCACTTGTAACATGCAAAATAGGATTAGGCAGCAAAACAATAGCTTTACTAGCCAGGCATTTGTATTGAGAGGATTTTCCAAAGTCCTCTAAGAGCCACTTTATGAAGCGCCATTGGTAGGGCTCTTCTGTTGTGGCGAGAGAAGCTATCCCTTTCCTCCTAAGACAGGAAAGCTGATGAGGCTTGTTGCTCAATAGGGGGAGGATGTAACAAAGGGGAAGTTAAAGAACTAAAACAAACAACAAAAGCCTGGGGAAGACTTGGGTAGTGGAGAGGAAGAAGAGAGAAGAGAGAGTCTGTGGACCAGCTTTGAACCAGACAAGGGTAGTTGCTGTAGATAAATGAGGATGTGAGGGTAACACCAAGGGCAAGTATGGGCTCTTGCTCCCACCTTCTGTTAGGGTTCTGGAAGAGACCACCCAACTTCGAACTTGGCTGCTGCAAATTGGCCCGGCAATGTCACTGGGCAGAGAAGGCTCTGAGCCACTCTTGTTCTCATCGAATAGGAATTGAGTTGAGAACAAAGAATCCTGACATTTTGGTTAGCCTGTGCAGCCTTTCTGTAGAAACATGTACCATCTCTGTCAGGTTTATTGAAAGAGTGAAACTAGTTTTACAATGTGAAACTACAGTGTTTGTATCCACTCCAGCCAATATTCTGCAGGATAGTGAATTCTAGACACCCAAGCAGGAGTCAGGGGCCCTTTTCTATCAAGTACCAACATTTCCCCAACTCCCAACCCTGTAACTGTAAATACAGACATTTGTTTATTCATCCATCAGTCATCATTTATTGAGCACTGTGGTGTCCCATGTTCTGCGATAGGTACAGCTGAGACAGAACTGTCCTCAAGGGGCTCACAATGCAGTAGAAAGAGGTGACAATGTAAAAAAAAAAGATTAAAATACTGCTATGAATTGAATTGTGTCCCCAGAAAGATATGTTAAAGTCCCAATCACTGGTACCTCAGAATGGGACCTCGTTAGGAAATAAGGTTTTTGCAGATGTAATCAGGTGAATGGTAGCAGAATCGACCACCCCAAAAAATGATTGTAGTAGTTCAAGACAGGCCACCTCAAATCATGACCCTTTAGTATTTTGATGATTTTGAGCTGTAAGCACTTGAGAAATAGCAAGTGCAGGGAGAGGATTTCTGTGAACTCCCCTTAACTACCTAAAGACAGATCCTCCAAAAGGAGCTCCGTTATCATAAATCCCTCCCCGGGGGTTTCATGAACCAGGGAAGATGGACTCTCATCACAGGAGAAGACACTAGAGGTGGGCACCACAGCCGGACAGACTTGGTCCCAAACCATCCCACCTTCTATCCTTCCAAGGGCTCCTCCATCTTTCCCAAGAATCATTTCCTCTCCCCTAAGAGGCCAACTTCCCGCTGCCCTCTTCTCTATTAAGATGGTATTTAAGCCCGAATTCTAAGCCACCTCAGAGAGTTACTCATTTTCCCTTGAGTGTCTCCCATTTATACATGAGGTACACATGTTAATAAATTTCTGTTTGGTTTTCTCTTGTTAATCTGTCTTTTCTTATAGGAGTCTCAGCTAAGAACTCAGAAGGGTAGAGGGAAGGTTATTTTCCTCTCCTACACAAGTTAAGATGAGGTCACACTGGAGAAAGGGGGCCCTAATCCAACACAACTGGTGTCCTTAGATGAAGAGGTTAAGAGACGCAGACGCACACAGGGGAGGACACCACGTGGAGGAGTAAACAGAGACTGGAGTTAGGATGCCACAAGCCGAGGACAACAAGAATTACAGGCAACCCCCAGGACCTGGGAGAGAGACGTGGAAACAATTCTCACTCAGAACCTCCAGTGGGAACCAACCCTGCCGACACTTTGCTCTGGGACTTCTAGCCTCCAGAACTATACAAGGGTACATTTCTGTTGTGCTAAAACACCCAGTTTGTGGTAATTTTTTACAGCAGCTTGAGGAAACCAGCACAAGTACCATGCGAGGGATGCTTCAATGGGGCATTCTCACAGGACCGGGAAGGGCAGTGAAAGGAGCATCTCTTTCTGTAGAAAATGGAACGCTCTGTCTCATGGGCGTGGTGCAGAGGTGACTGCAAGCAGCAGCTGCACGAAGTTGCCAGCTCAGCCAGAAGGACGCAGGAAATCTGAAAAAGAGACTTCTCCATACACAGAACCTGTCCTGTGGTTCCCAGAGGAAACCAAGCCTATGGTGGACCGAGATGGAAGTTAGTCTCAGCATGTAGGGCAAAGACGTTTCTAACTGTAGAACAAAGGAAATGAGGAATTTATGACAAAACTTGAAAGCAGGAGATGGAACAATGATTCTCTAAGTCTGTGTGAGTTGCTCTAGTGCCTTAAGTGGAGGAGCCCTAGGAAATGAGGCATCAAGGGAGCAATGGAAATTCATAATATGCAGATGCAGACAGCCGGCCACTGATGTTCTGTGGAAAAAAAAGGGACAAAATGATGCTCAATCTCTTTCTCAATGAGATATTATCATCTTTATTATTATTACTTCCACTTTATCTACCAAGCTGGTATTTCAAGAAAGGATTTCTTAGTTGAAATTAATTCCTATCTTTTTCTACCAGATTCTGAGAATAAATGCATACCCCAGAGAATGCGTATTTGGAATTCCAAGGGGTATTCTAGGTAAAATCTACTCTGCCATTCTTTTAAAACATATGAGGTCGGTTGCACAAATACATGCATGCCAAACCATTTCTAAAAGAAATGCACATCAAGCTCCACAGATCATTTTTGAGTTTTTATTCCCATATTAAATGTCATTGTAAATCATAGAAAGAGTAGAGGTAAAAAAGCTTGAGCCATTGTTTCACATTGCAGGAAATGTTATTTTTTCCTGATTCCAGCTTAACTGAAATTATTTACCTTGCAGGGAAATGTTTCAAAATACAGGTAGAAGGAAACACATACATTTTTCTCAGTCAGACGATTGAGCAGAATCATTGGCAAGTCTTCTGAAAAAAACATATTTACCTTCTGTTTTTCAGAGACTGATTACCCAGGTCTGTTTACTCCCTCCTACTGTTGACTGACCGAAGTCAAGAAGAAAAGGCTGAATGAGTCAGAAGCTTCCCAGGCCCTTCTCAACACTTCTGATATGTTTGCATTTTAAGCTTTACCTCTATGAAAGGGTATTTGGTTCAGAAAGCATTATTTTATGTGGCACAACCTAAAATTTCAGAACCCAGTAAGCAGCATTCTCCTCCTCTTACGCATAAGGCCAGCTCTGCAAATCCAGAAATAAGTGATATTAGAAAGAAAGAAGCAAACAGAAAATTTCGGTGCAATTAAGGACCCCAAATCCAAAGGGGTAATTTTGATTAACATGTACTCTTTTCCTAATGTTAATTCATTTGTTCACTTATTGGATTTCAAAATTGCACCCTATGCCCTCCAGCCTCAGCAAACAAAGACATAATTTAAAATACTGAGACACAAATGTGCTATTTATTACTGTGTAAAAGAGCCATTATTACAGTGACTTTTTTTTCTCCAGGAAACTAGCTCTTTTCAAGTTATTTACCATGTTGTCAATTATTACCATCATTAATAATGATAATGATAATCATTAAGAACTAGCAATGTGCTAGGGAATAAATAGAGCACAGAGCCAGGCAGGGTCCCAAACTAGTGAAACAATGGTGATTTTTGTTTCACCCCAGATTTCACAAAGTGAGGATGGCAGATAGATAGCAGGACAGTCTTTACCCATTATCCTCCCTCATCTTTTTAGTTTCAAAGCTCCCCTTTTGCAATTCCTTGGGCACGCAGAGGGTGTGAATTCACAGTCGCCCTCTTTTGCATGACCTGGCATGTACCCCAGCCCATGCAATTCCTCAGTCTGGCACTAATTGCCAGATTCCCCCACCAGCTGAGAGGGACTGGATGTTAGTCCCACTGGGTGTGCTATTAGTGGAATCTGTTATCAAGTCACAAGACAAGATGCCAGTCTGGCACTATTCTGCAAACTGGAAGTATATGGGGGAAACACAGACATCCTGTCTGACGATGAATAGCTAAGCTGTGAAACCAAGTGACGGGGCACCTACTAGAAATGAGCCTGTCAAAAACGATTGCACTGTATGAGATGGAACATGATGTATTCTTCTGTCTATTAGCATGCCTGTGCTTCCTTCAGCTTCATAAACACATGTGTATGTCTATAACAGAGTCAATAACAACTGAATTTCTTGGGAAGTATCTTGCTTGGGTTAATGTGTTCTGATAACATTCTTCACATAAATCTAAGTGAAACGTTAAGGGCAAGAGTAGAAATTATATAATAGCTCTTTTCTAAGGAATAATTCTTTGGAATAATTTATCTCACTATTTTCATGGATGCTTAGAATGAAAAAGACAATTTATTTTTATCATATTATAGAATTTGACTTAATACAAACTTCAAGGCATACCCCTCCCTACAATGTCAATGCTTTTCATGCCAAGATTCTGAAGCTTTACGTTAAACATGAGGAATATGGCTGTGAAAGAAAAGTAGTAGCCCTTCTTTTTGTCCTCTGCCCCCTTCTTGGCTTAGCTGTCCATACGACAGTGGTTGGAAGGAAAACCATGCAACACGGGCGAGGGGAGCACTGGCAGATCGTACCCTGGTTGGTGACATTTCTGTTTCATGGCCCCATTTCCTATTTATCCTATTTTTTTTTCACCTAGAGGCTACCAAATAAACACAGAGGATCAGGAAGGATCTCCATGTGCATGTGTTTGTGTGCACACACACACACAAACCCCTAAAACATAAGCTTTTCTGAAAGCCAGAGTAGAGATCACTTAACAAGAAGGAAGGCAAGTACTCATTCTCTTAGCCCTCGTAACCTAGTTATTCAGTTCTCAAAAACTTTCTCATCAAAGGCAGTGGATGGAGACCCAGAAACACTATGCATACATACAAACACTACATATGGACACAGGACACATGCATACATGATACAGATCAACTTCTGCTCTTGGAAATACACATATTGTTCTGAGATCCAAATACAGCCTTGGCTTTTGTATAATTATCTCAGCGGGAGTTATCTGTGTGTATCAAAGGGTGAAATTCAGTCTAGGCTAATTAAGTTTGTTTTGCTTTTATCATTTAGACATGTAGAGTGGTATTCCCAGAATACATTTATTGTGTTTTTAAGAAGGACTTTTTTCTTACATACACTTATAAGTTAAAAGTGCTATGGATAAGGACTTGGTTGTCAATAACAATCAATTTTTTCTTCATTGGGAGCTACAGACCTATATCAGATTATTTCTCATAGAGACATTTTCCTTCAATATTTAGAAGAGGGAGAAGGTAGAAGGAATATTGAGCTTTTTATTTAAATGACCTGAGATTTGTGCCTTTAAACTTCCAATTAAAGAGCACAGTTTTGCAGCTGAACCTTCTGTAAACCTATCAGTTAAAAGCCTGTGTAGTTTGATGGCATGTCACTTCCAACCCCTGATTAACAAATTGCAGGCCAAGCTTATACGCTTAAGCAATGCTGCTGCTTGTCTCAATTTGGAGGACTAGATCATTACAGTTTGGTAATTTAGATAAATCCTTGCAGCCTATACTTCTTCTCTCTGTAGAGATCTGTAGAGAAGGCACTCAGGGCCAAATTACACACTACATTTTCCTTATAAGAACATGCCAAAGAAATGTGCATTGATGGAATTTATAAGAGTTCATTGCATTCACTATCTGAAATTACCTTGTTCATTTACTCATTTATGGGTTGTCTCCTCCTATAAAATGTAAGCTCCATGAGATCACAGACCTCGTCTCTCCTGGGCACTGCTGTATCTCCAGATCATTGCACAGAGCTCAACAAATATTTGTTGAATGGATAGATTCATTCATTCATCCATTCCTCAGGTATTATAGATGAGAAAAATAAGTTCCCTGCCTTGGAGAAGTTCAGTCTTTTAGAGGAGACACAAACACCAGACCACTACAGTGCAAGTACGTGAGCCTTGGGGAGGGCAGCAAACACTAGATATTACTCTTAAAGATATGAGCTACATATTACCTTCATGTATCATATATGTGCTATATATGAACATGGACATATTCACTATATTACCCACCAGTGATTACTTATTCAATAAATATTCATTGAGTACTTGGGCAATGCTGCCATGCTTAAAATTTAGAACCAAGTCAGAGCATGAAGCTGGCAGTCCCAGGGCAGAGGCAGCTTAGAGTCAAAGGCAAGCCGGGGTAAAGCTGGGGCTGATGAGTGGCTTAGCCAATCTAGTCACTGGTTGAGGTAGGCAACTAGTCTTGGAATATTTGGAAGTCAGGAGGGCAAAGTTCAGTAAGTTCTATAAGTTCTCAATTTTTGCATCAAATGGAAAGGCCATGATGTCTGAAGCTATTCACAGATGCCCATGAAGTCAGGAAGACTGACTAGGAGATAATTCAGCCCTCTTCCCCTTGTTGTTTCCCAATTTCAAGTTTCTACTTTTCAAGACAGAATCAGTACTTGGCCCAGAGCCCTGACATCAAAATGTCTTCAAATGTTCTCACTCTATCCACCCCTGGCTTAAGGACCTAGGGGTCCAGGGACACAGGACTGGAGGCCCTTTAGATAATGAGCCACCTTGTGCCAGGACAAGTCATCTCTATTTATTTATTATGTGCAAATTTATTTTAGTGCTCAGATTAAATTACATGGCTCCAAATGATGACTCAATGCATGGTTGATACAGTTGCTTTGTTGTTTAGCAGCTAATAACAATATAGTAGCTAATATTCATTGAGTGGTGATTATGTGCCAGGGCACCATTCTAGACACTTTTCCATTGACTAACCTGTTTAATATTCATAACCACCCTATAGGGTGGCTACTGTTACTATCCCATCTTACAGATGGGCAAACAGGCCCAGAGAGGTTGAGTAATTTGCCCCAAATCACACAACTCATAAATGGTAGGATGCGACAGAACACACACTCCTGGCTCCAGAACCAGCAAACCCCTAACCACTGAAAATTGCTACCATATTTTGAATGCCAGCTAAGTGCCAGGGGCTTTACATTTATTTTTATCTCTGTAAGTCTGTTTCAAACAGCAACACTGCAAGGTAGACATTCTTTTCCACATTTTGCAGACAAAGATACTATGGATGGCCCCAAAAGTTCTGAAATCAGGGTGTGAACCCTGTCTGTCTGTCTGTCTGAAAGTCCTATGCTCCATCCACTGCTCAGAGCTTCTTCTGTGACCTTCCTTCCCACTGACCTTGAATACTATCTTACCTGAGTCTTGCTTTTTCTATTCCTGATTTATTTAGTTTTCCCTAGTCAAAATAGCAACAACAAAATTTAATTAAGTGTTCATTAGGAGGTGCTGTGTTCCTTTCTGAGAGCCTTAATCTTTCACACTAATATACCACTATATATATTTCCAATAATGTTCATTTACATGCCCTCATTTGATCATCATAACATACCTAGCATAAAAGGTAGGCATTATTGTCCCCCATTTCTGGAATGAATAAACCTTATGAGAGAGAGAGAGAGAGAGAAAGAGAGAGAGAGTAACACGCCCAAGGGGCTTGCACCTGGTCCTGCTCTACTTTCATTTACTTGCCTTTGTTTCTACTTTGTGTAAACATCCCGAAGCAAAGGTAGATACAGGTGGGAGAATCGGGCTAACAAAAGGAAATATGGCTCCCATCTCAGAGAGACCCATATGGATTTCTGCAATAGCTCCCCTGCCTGCAATAAAAATATCTGAAAAGATATCACAGGGTTCTAGTTAAATACAGAGGACTAGACACTTGTATTTACCATTTCTTCTTCTTGAAATTATATAAAAATGACAGAAAATACATAAACAGAGCATAAACCCACAATAACAAAGATATGAGACAGAAGATGATCAATCTAGGTGGCCCAACATCTGAAGAGTAGGAGCCCTGGGAAGAGAGAACAGAGGGGGATTACTAGAAACGTAATTCAAAATTTTTATCCACAACTGAAAGACATAAATTTTCAGATTGAGATGGTCAATGGAATGCCCAGCTCAAGAGATGAAAAACGACCCACATAAAGAGATAATGTTATGAAATTTCAGAATGTTAGGAATAAAGAGAAGATCCAAAAAGCATCCAGAGAAAAAAACAGGGGACATAACAAGACTGAGAAGCAAATGGCATAGCACTTCTCAACAGTAGTATTGAAAACTAGAATAAAACAATGCCTTCAAGAAGCCTAGGGGGAAAAGAAAAAAATTCTGAGGAAAATTTTTATTTTTTTTATTTTTTTTTATTTTTGGCTGTGTTGGGTCTTCGTTTCTGTGCGAGGGCTTTCTCTAGTTGTGGTGAGTGGGGGCCACTCTTCATCGCAGTGTGCGGGTCTCTCACTGTCGTGGCCTCTCGTTGCCGAGCACAGGCTCCAGACGCGCAGGCTCAGTAGTTGTGGCTCATGGGCCCAGTTGCTCCGCGGCATGTGGGATCTTCCCAGACCAGGGCTCAAACCCGTGTTCCCTGCATTGGCAGGCAGATTCTCAACCACTGCGCAACCAGGGAAGTCCCTGAGGAAAATTATTTATTAAAAATTATATTTGAATTTTAAGCTCATCCAAATTACCAATCAAGTATGAGGTTAGAACAAAATGCTGTAAGATATGTGTCTCAAAAATATTTACTGCCAATGTGTCCTTTCTCAAGAAGCTACTAGACAATGTGCCTTACCAAAACAAGGAAATAAAGCAAGAAAGAAGACAGCAGATGGGAATGAGGAAGTAGAAGGTCCAACATATTCACAAAGTGAATGGAATTCCCAGGATGATGATAGGATTATTCAGGAATACAGTTGTGTATCAGGACCAGGGAGCAACCAGCTCAGATTGGGACAAGAGGAAACAGAATGTTCCAGGAGCATGTCTCTAAAACAAAGATGAAATTGATAGACAAATATACGTTTGGCTGCCCTGAGATGCAATTTACACTTAAATTAAAAGCTTAGGAATAAATTAGGGACATACAAAACTAAGCAAAGGAAAAATAATTTAGTAAAAATTTTAAAAATATATGTAACTACAATATACTACATAACCCAGCTTTGAATCATATTAACATAATAATATAAACATTGAGTACTGAGTGAATAAAATTATGACATAACTGTATTGGAAGAATGGGTGAAGGGAACTGGGAGTGGTATAGGCATTAGGGTGTAAGAGCGGTAAACTTCTCATTTTCCATAGTAAAATAAATAGATACTATTTAAAACAAGAAAACAATTTGCAGCACAATGTTGTTGTTTTTGTCTGAAAATGAAGGTAAATATTAGGAGAAACAGAAAAAAGAGTTGAAAATAGTTGCCTCTAAGAAATGAGAATCAGAATGAGAAAGAAGATGGCAGAGAGGATATAGTTCTTAGCAATTCTGACAGAAATGTTGTTGCCTACCATTCTCTTTTTCCTTGGTAATAGAATCACAATTTTATTCAGGAAAGCAGTGTGCCAAGATAAAATACCAGGTTTCTCTGTACCTCTGCAACTAGATGTGGCAATATGGGCTTCATTCTGGCCACTGAGATGTAAACAGAAGTTGTTGGGTATGACATAACTTTTATCTTTCCCTTTTTTCCTTTCTGCTTCCTGGAATGCAGACATGAAAATGGCTGGAGCTTATTGTGACTAAGGACAGAGAAGCAGAAAGCTAGAAGGAGCTTATGTTCCTGATAACATCAGGAACTGCCAAACAAGCCCTGGACTATCTAGCACTAAACAGCTTGTACTATGAATAATAAGCCTTATATATTTAAGATACCGTCATTTGGAGGTTTCTGTTAAATGCAGCTGAATCTAATTCTAAGCAATCCATATACCTTAAGTATGTAACTGGCTTATTAAACTATGTATGTGTTCCTTGTATCACAATTAAAATTGAAAGAAGGGATGGATGGTCAGCAAATGCATAAAGAAAAGAACTGCCAAGTACCCACTTTGGAAAAGTTCTTTAGGACCCTGAATATCCACATGATGAATGACTTCATTGCTAAAGACATGTCTGAGATAAAAAAATACACTGGATGGAACTTATGGTAGATGAGACATTAAAGAAAGAAAAAAAAAGATTTCTGACTTGAAGATACAGTAATAGAAACTATCTAAATAAAAATGCACAGAGAAGAATGAAATTTTAAAAATAAATAAACTGTGGGATAAATAAATAAACTGTGGGATATCTCTAAGAAGCCTAATATCTATGAAATTGGAGTTCCTGAAAAAAAGGTGGGGCAAAGGAAGAGATGGATGAAAAAAAATTTGAAGAAATAATGACTGAAAATTTTCCATATCTGGTGAAACCTATATATCCACAGATCTAAGAAACTAGACAAATCACAAATAGCATCCTTTAATAGAATAAAAATTTTATTAAATTTTAAATTTTAAAAATTTTATTAAATTGCTAAAATCCAGTGATAAAAAGAAAATCTTAAAATCAGCCAGAGGGGGGAAAATCATGCTAGGTACAGAAGAACAGTAAAGATTACAGCAGATTTCTTATCAAACACAGTGGAAGTGAGAAGACATTGGAATGATATCTATAAAGTAAAGGATGAAAAAAAACCCCCAAAACTGTCAACCAAGAATTCTACTATGAGACAAATGAAATGAAAACACAATTATACAAAAATCTATGGGATGCAGCTAAAGCAGTTCTAAGAGGGAAGTTTATAGCAAAACAAGTTTACATCACGAAACAAGAAAACTTTCAGACAACCTAACCTCAAACCTAAAGGAGCTAGAAAGAGAAGAACAAACAGAATCCAAAGGTAGTAAAAGGAAAGAAATCATAAAAATCAGAGCACAAATAAATGGAATAGAGACTAAAAAAATAGAAAAGATGAAACTAAGAGCTTGTACTTTGAAAAGATAAACAAAATTGATAAACCGTTAGCCAGATTCATCAAGAAAAAAAAAGAGAGAGGGTCCAAATCAATAAAATCAGAAATGAAAAAGGAGAAGTTACAACCAACACCACAGAAATACAAAGGATCATAAAAGATTACTACAAACCATTATACGCCCAAAAAATGGGCAACCTAGAATAAACGGACAAATTTCTAGAAACATACAATCTCCCAAGTCTGAACCAGGAAGAAATAGAAAGTATGAACACACCAATAATCAGTAATTTAATTTGAATCAGTAATTTAAAAAACTCCCAACCAACAAAAGTCCAGGACCAGATGGCCACACAGGTAAATTCTACTAAACATTTAGAGAAGAGTTAACACCTATGCTTCCCAAACTATTCCAAAAAATTGCAGAAGAAGGAACGCTTCCAAACTCATTCTAAAAGGCCAGCATCATAGTGATATAAAAACCAGACAAAGACACTACAAAAAAAAGAAAATTACAAGCCAGTATCACTGACCATAGATGCAAAACTTCTCAACAAAATATTAGCAAACCAAATTTAACAATACACTAAAAGGATCACACACTGTGATCAAGTGGGATTTATCCCAAAGGTGCAAGGATGGTTCAATATTTGCAAATCAATCAACATGATATACTACATTAACAATTGAAGAATAAAAATCATATGATCATAAATGTAGAAAAAGCTTTGGACAAAATTCAACATCCATTTATAATTAAAAACTCTCAACAAAGTGGGTATAGAGGAAACAAAACTCAACGTAATGAAGTCCATATATGACAAACCTTCAGCTAACATCATACTCAATGATGAAAAGCTGAAAGCATTTTCTCTAAGATTAGGAACAACATGAAGATGCCCACTCTCGCCACTTTTATTCACACATAGTATTGCAAGTCCTAACCACAGCAATCAGACAAGAAAAAGAAATAAAAGGCAACCAAATTTGAAAGAAGAAGTAAAACTGTCAGTGTTTGTAAATGACATGGTACTATGTATAGAAATCCTAAAGATGCCACCAAAAAGCTATTACAACTAATAAATGAATCTAGTAAAATTGCAGGATACAAAATTAATATGCAGAAATCTGTTGCATTTCCATATACTAATAATGACCTAGTCAAAAAGAGAAATTAAGAAAACAATCTCATTTACAAGTGCATCACAAAGAATAAAATACCTAAGAACAAATCTAACCAAAGAGGTAAAAGGCCTATACTCTGAAAAATGTAAGACATTGATGAAGGAAACTGAAGGTGATACAAATAAGTGGAAAGATATTCCATGCTCATGAATTGGAAGAATTAATATTGTTAAAGTGACCCTACAACCCAAGGCAATCTACAGATTTAATACAATCCCTTTCAAAATACCAAAGTCATTTTTCACAGAACCAGAACAAACAGTTCTAAAATTTGCATGAAAATGCAAAGAACCCTGAATAGCCAAAGCAATCTTGAGAAAGAAGGATAAGGAAATAAGTAAAGCAAAGAAAGACAAGCACCATGTGATTTTGTTTATATGTGTGGAATCTAAAAAACAAAACAAACAACAAAACAGAAACAGACTCCTAGATACAGAGAACAAACTTGCTGTTGCCAGTGTGGAGGGGACTAGGAGGATGAGGAAAGTAGGTGAGGGAGATTAAGAGGTACAAATTTCCATTTACAAGATAAATAAGTCACAGGAATGAATGTACAGCATAGGGAATATAGTCAATAATATTGTAATAATTTTGTATGGTGACGGATGGTAATTTGACTTATTATGGTGATGATTTTGTAATATACAAAAATATTGAATCACTATTTTAGACACCTGAAACTAATATAGTATTGTAAGTCAATTACACTTCAATTAAACAGTGGAAAAATTTACATTTAAAAAAAGAAATTAAAATTTTAAAACAGTACCATCTATAATAGCACCAAATATAATATACTTAAGGATAAATCTGACAAAATTATGCCAGACATATACACTGAAAACTATGAAACATTGCTGAGAGAAATTAAAGCAGAACTAAATAAATTACACAAAACTCAATATTGTTAAATGTCAGCTCTCCCCAACTTAATCTACAGATTCAATGCAATCTCAAAGTCCCAGCAACTTTTTTTGTAGAGATTGACAAACTGATTCTAAAATTTATATGGAAATACAAAGGACTAGAATAGTCAAAACAACTTTGAAAAAGAACAAAGTTGGAGAACTAACACTAACCAATTTCAAGATTTATTATAAAGCTATAATAATCAACACAGTGTCATACAGGTATAAAGATAGCCATATAAATCAATAGAAGAAAATAGAGAGTCCAGAAATAGATCCAAATATACATGAACAACTTTTTACAGTGGTGCAAAGGCAATTCAGTAGAGAAATGATAGTCTTTTCCACAAATGGTGCCAGAACAATTGAATATCCATTAAAAAAAGAGAAAAAGAAAGAAAAAAAAGAACTTTGATGCTTACCTTACACTACACAAAAACTAACTCAAAATATATCATAGAACTAAATGTAAAATCAAAAACTATAAAAATGTCCAAAAGGAAAATATATGAGAAAATCTTTGTGACTTCTTCCCAGATTTATAATTTTGGAGCTCCTCTTCTACAATGCAAAAACTCTTTTGCACATGCAGGGTGACATCTGGTTATCACACTGTCCTGAAAGGGGAGAGTAGAATGTGAGGAATATATATATGTTTTATAAATTTTAAAATCATACTATATGTCCCCCACCCCAGATAACTCCTGCACTCTCATGGTCTTAACCCCCACTTATCTTCTTATGACTCCCAATTTATATTTCTAGCCTAGACTTCTTGGTGTTCACACTGGTATTTTCCACTAGCCCTGCATGCATTCACTGAGATGTCTCACTGACACCTCAAACTCAATGTGTCCAAAACTACACTTGGTATCCTCTTCCATACATCCACTCATGTTACTGTGGAGGCATCATCTCTACCGAGTCACCCATGCTGGAAACCTGGTGATCACACAATGCCCATGATGGTTAAGAGAGGCAAGATTCACTTATAATTTCAATGCTTGTAGCCAGAATAACTGAGAGAGTGGTTTCTTATTAACAGAAAAAAAAAAAAGTCCAAGGATGGAACATTACGTTCAGGTGGGAAGATGCTGAGATTGTGGACGTGTTGATTTCTAGGTACTGGCAGGGCATCCAGGTGGAGATTCCTAGCAGTCAGTTGGAAATGCCACTGTACATGACAGATTGCTGATCTTGGTTACAGAAATGAAAGCTCAAGAGCTTTTCTGAAAAGTTTAAGCTGTGGTTTGACAGGAACCATACTGTTTCTAAGAGTGAAAACACTCAGAAGCATTCGGCTGTGGAGGACAGACCACAGGGAGGAAGGGAAAGAGAGCATTGAGAAGGAGGAGGCATGGCATTTGGAGAATGATTCTCTGGCCAGTTAATGGCCAGGCAGCACCAGTCACAATTTTTGTGGTAGGTCCTTTACTAGAGAGTTCTTCACTATATGACTTCTCTCTCCTTCTCTGCCTGACAAAATCTCTTCCCTCTATTCCTGTTACATTTCTTATCCTATTTTTCTACCCTGGAGCCCTGCATGGGAGAAGGCAGCATGGAGAGCAAAGGTCTGGCTGTAGGTTTTTCACTCCACTGAGTTAGGAAGGCAGACAGTGAGGAAGATGTTCATAGGAAAATTCTTAAGGCTTTGGCTGCCCTTTTGATTTGTGCATTAATGCTGTGGAGTTGATAGCCTGCCTCAGAGAGGCTGAAGGGATGTGTGTTCTGCATGTCTGGAATTTATTCCTTTGGCTCTGTAAGATGTGACACCGCATAATGGCCATGAAGAAGTAATTTTGATCCTGTGACGGACAATCTTGGCAAAAGTTCCAGAAAGACATATGGACATAATCTTCTGGACATTTGTAGAGGAGCCTTCCCTTAGGGATGGTCTTTGCCGCCTTGGGTTCACTTCAAGACCTATGGCTCTCACTTAAGCTTTAGCCTGTTGTTACTTAGGAGATAAAAAGCTCAATTGTATTCAATTGAAAGAACTAAAAATATTAATGTAAGAGCAAGTCATCATTATGCCACATATCAATTTCTCACCTCTGAGGCGGTGCACAGAAGCAGGGCTCTGAGTAATAACCCAGCCATGATTAGGAAAAAAGAGCTCTAGTGGATCTTAGTACACACTGTGAAAATATGAGTTTTCACCATGATGGGAGCCAGCATCTTCAGCTATAAACTTACAGAGAGGTGACATAAACAAAAAAGTCTTCCTAGGAATGAAAACTTGCTTAAATATTATTCTGTAACAAGCTATTATGAATCTAGGACCCTACATATCAGGTATATTTAAGGAATTACTTATTTCTCACTGGAACAGATTTCAATCTATATACATTTTTATTTTAAAATAGTTGAGATAGCACAATAAATCCAGCTAACTTTCCCCTAAGTTTCTGTATGTGTTTGGGAAATAACCACTTATGCAATTTAAACTTCATTTATGGCCTTCATTTAATCCTAGTTCTTGTTTCTTTCCTTGATAAGTCTAATGTGGTGATAGAAAAAACTCAGAAAATACCAAAGCTCAGCCTCAGTCCATGGAGAATGACCATGCCTGCCCCAAAAGTTGCCCCTTAAAACCATCTCCCAGAAGAATGCCAGTTAGGAGGTCTGCCAGGAGACAATCTTTATTCATTTACTTGTGTTCTGTGAATCCCCTTTGAGAAAACTTTTTTGAGTTGTACTACTGGGAACAGGAGAAAGAGACTGAAACTGTGGAGACAGATGTTCTCTGGGGTATGAGGTCTTCTTTGCTTCGTGGTTTTCCCCCAAGGAAGCACTCAGAGTCACCTTGCTAAAAAATTGCCTTGGCTGATGGCCAGCCTTAAAGGGATGCGTTGTTTTTTTGTTTTGTTTTGTTTTTTAATCTCAGTGGTCACTACAATATCAAGATCTAAGCAAATGACTGTTCTATGAAACTTGGCTGAGAAAAATGAGTGATCACGAACTTTTCTGTATTCCTACTCATCATGGTTATACATGAAGTCAGTCTTTTAGAATCTGATGATAGATCCAGAGAATTACAGATCTTGAAAAGGCTCAAGAGGTCATCTGATCCAGCCTCCTGATGCTCAAGGCTAGTGGATAGTACGTTGCAGGGGTGCAGGGACCACTAGCAGGCTATCAGGACCTTAGCTGATGTTTGGGCATGTACAAACTAAATTCCCCCACACACGTCTGAGGCAGAGTGGAGGGATGTGTGTTCAGCATGTTGATGGCTTTCTTTTCATGGCTGGAAACTAGACTGCTGATAGGCCCTCAGTTTTACCCAAGTGGGACAAATTGTTTTCTTAGTTCTGGTCCAAACAAATAAACCAGGAAAGGGCTCTGATTGGTCTTACTTGAATCAGATATTCCCTTCCTCCAGGACCCAAGAAACCATGTTCTGTGTGTACATGTGTACACAGTAGGACTGGCTTCATGGGCATGCAACCTGTACAGTGGTATAGGGACCTGTGCTTAGAAGGATCTCATGCTTGGCTCAAGGCTCTGCTATTGCCACCTAGAAATTTTTAGTAATGTTTGAACAATGGATTCTGCGTTTTAATTTTGCACTGGACCCCATCAATTATGCAGCCAACCATGGCATGGAGTCCTAGCTCAGCTTGGCAGTCCCAAACATAGTCACATGGATGGTGTAGGTGGGGAAGGGGAAATGATTCCCTGGATCAGTGGGTAGATGGTGGCCAGTATAGCTAGCATAGTTCTGAGAACTAAAAGGACATGAAACATGAAAGATATGGTCCTTGTACTCAAAAATCTCAGTCTAGTAAGACAGATTCTCTTTTTGAAAATTTGTTTCTGCAGTACACACATATCCAAATGAATATATTTATCTTGGGTGCTAATGGGAACATCCAACTGCTGTAGGAAAGCAGAGGCTCCTCACGGAAAAAATAGAACTACCATATGATCCCATAATTCCACTTCTGGGTATATATCCAAAGGAAAAAAAATCGCTTGAAAAGATATCTGTACTATGTTTATTGTAGCACACAATAGTCAAGGCATAGAAGCAACCTAACTGTATATATATGGAGAGAGAGACGTTTAATATACAAATAATACATGAATAATAATAGACGGAATATTATTCAGCCTTTAAAAAGAAGGAAATCCTGTCATTTGTGACAATATGGATGAAACTGAAAGGCACTATGCTAAGTGAAATAAGCCAAACAGAGAAAGACAAATACTGCATGGTATCACTTATATGTGAAATCTAAAAAAACAAAAAATGGTTGAACTCATAGAAACAGAGAGTAGAGAGGTGGTTACCAGGGGCTGTGGGGTGGAGGAAATAGAAGAAGTTGGAAAAAGGGTATAAACTTTCAGCTGTAAGATGAATAAAATCTGAGGATTTAATGTATAGCCTGGAAACTGTAGTTGATAACACTGTATTATATAATTCAAATTTGCTAAGAGTGTAAAACTTAAATGTTCTCACTCCTCCAAAAAAAGATAAATATGTGAGGTGATACATGTGTTAATCAACTCAATTGTGAGAATCCCTTGACAATGTATCTGTATACCAAATCATCATGTTGTATACTTTAAATATCTTATCATTTTATTTGTCAATTATACCTCAATAAAGCTGGAAAAAAATGTAAGTAAAGAAAATATATGGAGAACGTCCATCTTTGCTTTCAATATCACAAAGACTGGTTTTTATAAAACTGTAAGCTAGTCTATGATTACAGATGGAAGTAAGAGTCCCTTGTACAACAAGAGTGATGCCATACTAGCAGCAGTCCCTTACTATTACAGACTGTTAAAAAAAATATTCTTTCTACCAAAGATACATGCACCTCAATGTTCATAGCAGCACTATTTACAATAGCCAAGACATGGAAGCAACCTAAATGCCCATTGACAGATGAATGGGTAATGAAGACGTGCTATATGTATGTATGTGTGTGTGTGTGTGTATATATATGTATATATATATATATATATATATATATATATATATATATATACACATACATACATGCTATATATATATATACATACATGCTATATGTGTAAGTATACACATACACAGACACACACACACACACACACACACACACAATGGAATATTACTCAGCCATAAAAAAGAATGAAATAATGCCATTTGCAACAACATGGATGGACCTAGAGATTATCATGCTAAGTGAAGTAAGTCAGACAGAGAAAGACAAATACCATATGATATCACTTACATGTGGAACCTAAAAAAAGATACAAATCAAATCAAGTACAAACTTATTTACAAAATAGAAACAGACTCACAGACATAGAAAACAAATTAGCAGCTATACACTACTGTATAGATAAACAACAAGAACCTACGGTATAGCACAGGGAACTATATTCAGTATCTTATAATAAACTATAATGGAAAAGAATCTGAAAAAAAATTCTTTCTACCAAGATCCATGAAGAATAGGACAAAGTAAGCCCTGGAATGGTGCCTGTAGCCTAGTAAGGACTCAATGCATAGATGGACTATAAACAGGAGAAAGAAGTTGAGTGAAGAAGAAAAGGAAGGAACGAAGGAAGGGCGGAGGTAATTTGGCCATGCTCTGTTTTTCAAGGTAAGCAAGTTGTCCAGGAAGATGGTGGGTGGAAACCATAAAAATGACGGGTAAGCCATAGCTAGAGCAATAAATTGTATGAAATGTTAATTGGGTTAACTCTCAGAACTCTTCCTTTCATTATTCTGTTTAACAGCAAACACTAAAAAATTAATCAGAAAATTCCATCTGGCCAACAATTTTAATCTATGAAATTCCTTTTGCTTCTGAAAATTAAAAGCAATCCTCTGAGTGAATTGAGCATTCTAAGAGAGCCCCAAACAGCCCTGAACGAAAACTCTAGAGTGTTGCTTCCTTTTATATTGTAACATCTTTGAGTCACTTACAATCTGTAAATAAATTTGCATTTTACAGGAATGGCTCTACAAAAAGCAGCCCCATGCTGGAATTCAGTACTCAAGGCTATTTTTTAAAGCGTTTTGATTTTTAAAAATTAATTATAGGCCCTAGATAACACAGCAGTTATAACTTGGCTTACTACAAGTTTTATGTTGCTTAACAAGTCTTTAAAACAATTCTTACACCTGTGCTTTAAGTGCACATCAATGTTACTTGAAGACTCCATTGAGTGTGGCTGCCCTGTTCTACAGCAGGAAAAATGGGATCACTAATATTCTGAAATCAGCAATTAATATTGTTTACCTTTAAATATATATATTTGATGCTCCTGTTTTTCGATCTCTTTGGTTTCCCTAGGTGTAAAATAAGAAGCTGTCTGACACCAAAATGAATCTTTGAAACAGAAGCCCTTGCCTTAAAAACATACAAGAGAAAAGCAATGAAAATTTTGAGGCAGTGTTCATCTTGGCAGAAAGGCATGTTCAACTGCAATTCTGTGAAAAAAATAACATTATGAAACAATGAAAACTTTTGACCTAAATATACTTTTCCAATTGAACTTGTTAGTTGATTCTATATCGGGGATAACAGAGAAGAGTTCTTGACGTAGAGGAGAGTTAGGTGAAACCACATGCCTGGGAAATATAGCCTTTTTCTTATGTCAAAAGGCATAGATAGTATGATATAGAAGTTGTAGTATTTGGAAATTTTAGGCCTCAGAAAGTAAATGTTAACTGCTCTTTCAAGAGTATGGGATTTAAAAGTATAGGAAGCAAGGTGATTATTTCCGCCACTATCTTAATTAACAAAGATTAAATGTCTAAGTCTTATCTGGGTTTTGCTCTAGAAGAACAATCTTTGAGTGATTTTCTCCTAAGAAGTCCTTTGGAGAGAAGCAGACATTAGCCATAGTCACCAGAGACAGGACAGGACCTCGGATACATTACTCCTGTAACAGAAACAAATCGATTTTCCATAATTTGGCCTGTCTTGACACATTACATCTCAGACAGAGGGAAGATTACTACTTCCAAGCTTGTTTCTTGACAATGGAAAATAAATAGCAGCATTTTTTGAAAGAAGAAAGCATAAACACAACATTTGATTCAATGGTGCCATAGAAATCCAACAAAAAATACGTACTCAATTTTACTTTTCAACTCCATGGACAACTACTAACTTACACAGTGAGAAGCACAGTTCATGTACTCTATTACACAATAGAACCGATGCAAAGGGATATTATCACTTTGAAATAAGTGACACAAAAGATGATTTTTCGGAGACACTAGTCTGCCATCTTCTCGGTCTGCCGGCTTTCCGAATAAAGTCGTATTCCTTGCCTCAAAAACAAAAAAAAAGAAAAGAAATAAGTAACACCTTAGATCTCCGTTGGGCAAAGAGAACAGAAGGGCGTAAGGATAAGTCTAGTTGGAGTTTCTAGAAAGAGATAATAAACAATGTAGGCGAACAGCAAAATATTGTTGGCCTTCCTTGGGGAAGTGAGCTACTATTCCAGTAAACAGAATTGCTATAAGAGAGGTTGTTATACAGCCACTAATGTCCTCTTGCCATAGATCCCAAGAGAAAGACCCTGGGCACCTAAAATGGTTGCTGGTCTAGAGAACTAAGCAAGACGAATTATTTTCTTTCCTAAACTCAAGATTCTTCATTTTGACAGCTGCTCTGGACACTAAATTCTGAGAGATTGTGCAGTGTCAAACCAACCCTCATAAATTGTGAGAAGATTTCATAAGATTGTGTGAGTTTCAGTGTGGCAAGTAGAAGGTAATGCATTTATTTAATAAATCTATATAAAATTTTAAAAATCATGGGCTCTGAATCACGGCAAAATGTTTCCCAGAGATACTTTACCAATGTACTATGGCAGCCAAAATAAAGATAACAGCTTTAGAGAATGAACACAGAGAGAATATTAGGCTAGATGGGCCCTTGTTATTTGCTAGCATGGCATTTTACATAATCTTACTTTCTCTTGTCTTTTGAAAAACACAGTAACCAGTCCTATTCTTAACATCATTTCTTTTCATTACTACTACATGTGAAAGGGGTGAAAATGCCTTTTAGCAGGAAAGCTGGTCTAAGTGTAGAATCAACATCAACTTGAAATCATTGTTGAGTCAAGCTATCAAATCTTATTCTTTGATAAGAATAGAATCTAGAGTCGGACTCCAAGGAGACATGAATAATGTCTGTGCTGGTCTTTCCCTTCCTAATTAGTATTCATGAATCGCTGGGAATTTTTTGCTGTCTCTCTCTTTGCATTTATCTCAGTAGTTGTATCATTTGATTGCTAATGTGTTTGAATTAAGCTGCTTGATTTTAATTCAATCTGGCACCTCTTCGTGGAGTACTAAATTTCCCCTCAACAGCCATACGTTGAACTGCGGGGAGCCCTGAAGGCTCTGCCACCAACAAGATTTCAGCCTTTATTGCTTTGTGCAGCCCATCCATTCTTGGTTCAAGGGCAGCCTAGATACAGAGATCCCAGTTCAGATACTCACAGGTAATGACACCGATTACCTGACAGAATGTGCAAGATGATCCTATCTGTTCTCTTCTGTACCACCCTGGTGGACTCTGATATATCTTCCCTTCAATTATCAAGTAGGGGTTCACCCAATGAGGGAAAAGTGTCATCAAAGCTTATGCGTCTTGGTGGCATAGTTCTGTACCATCAAAATTGTACTCCTCATAATCTTTGGACTTAAAATCAAGAGAACCATCTGACATCCAAAAACATCATGTTTTGAAAGCTAAAATCCTCTGATCATTATCTGTGCAAGATCCCAAAAAAAGACACCACTTAGCTGTGTGTGTGTGTACAAATTCTGTAACTTTAAAGGCCAAATACCCAATTCCAAAACACAAAAGAAAGAGCTTCTTAGAGCATAGCAGAGATCTGACCACATAGCTTCCAGGCACGCAGAGTTTAACATGTTCTACTACCAATACTTGCAACTCAGGAGCATTTTCTTTCAAGCAAGCTGAGTCAGGGGGATGTGAAAAGGTGGAGCTTCCACACATAATTCCTGACTGCTTCCAGGATTAGTCAGATTTCTAGAAAAGCAAAGGCCTGGGAAAACAGCAAGCCATCCCTTGAAACCATATAGAAGAAGAAAGGGTGTGGAGAGATGATAGTTCACGGACCAGGCAAGCCTCACTGCAGCGATACACTGGCCCCATCTTGCCCAGACAGCACTTCATCTCTACAAAGACATTGGACAGGGTGTTCTATTTCCCTGCTTTGGAAGGAAGAAAAAGTTATAGATTTCTTTGCCTCAAAGCAATCTTCCATAAAAAGTAGTTGTTCCCTCCACATCAGTATTTTACCAGAATAAAGACTTAATTGTAAAATAAAAGAAAATGAATCCTGTTCTCCTGATTGCCCAGTATGCATGTGGTCCCAGCCCTTTTTCTTCCCCTAATGACACTCACTGGGTCCTACAAGGTGGTTTTTCTAAAAAGGAACTTTATGCTTTCAGAATGCTTTTTCAAAAACAGGCCCTCCTCTAGTGCCAGTGTCTTCCTACCTGAAAATGATGCTGTCAGTTTTTGTCATCTGTACATCATCTGAAGTGGACTTTTTTCTTTTTTTTTAGAGAATTTATCCTGACCTTCCTTCCTCCCTCCCCCCATGAATTAACATTCAAGACAGCAGGCTAGCTGCTCTAGCCATAGAACAGATAGAAACTAACAGTTGCACAGAGGAACTAAACTCACAACTGTGTTAAAAAATACTAAGATAGCTGTCTCCATCCAGCTCTGTTAGACTGCAAGGGACATTTTGTTTATTAGTCTGCTAGATCTCTTTAAAGTGCTGCCTTTGTTTCCACAAAGCAAAAGTCATTAATCAAAGAATAGGTTAGTTAACACAATTTTCAGATTCAAAGTTGTATACAAATCAATTTTGAGATATACTGCCAGGATACATTATTAAAATGAGGAGTGGAAACTACCTCCTTTTAGTTTTACTTGAAATTTTAATGTTTCCATTAAAACTGTTTATTTCATTTTAAAAAATGGAAACAGAGCCACTTGTGTCATTCCCTCACATTGTACTCATGATACTGAAGAAGTTATAAATCCTAGAATACCATGTTTCCACACATCATTTTGCCCATCTCAAATCAGTGAAAGGATGAGAAAGAAAGTGATTACAATTAAACACCACTTAGATTTGGGGGGAAAATTATTTGTATTAAGAAGTCAATGTGTTTATACAGATACCTGGGGATTTAGAGTCAAACACAGAGGTAAGCCAGTCTGTTCCAACTCTGATATTCAAAGACTCTCTGAAGCATACTAAACAAAACCAACCATGTTATTTTAGGTATACTTCCTAACTATCGCCATTTATAAGTAACAACTCGAAATTCTGTCCTGGCTTCCATATCTTTTTAGGAACCTGTCCTAAATTTACTTGTCCTGTGTCAATTATGTGAATAAAATGAGAGCTGAGAGACTCTCCCTAAGAAAATGTTTTTGCTAGGAACCCTGTCGTGCCACTTTCTGAGCTTCTTGAAAATGAAAATCTCTGTGTCTTCCAGATGACAGCCACCTTTTCGGTGAAACCAAAATAACTCTCTCAGCTAGAAAGGTGTCAGTAAGAATTCTGATAGATATCAGAGTTGGCACGCAGGAGGAAGGCAAGAGAAATGGTTCCATGGTAGGAGGTTTGGTGGGAGTCCCTGACTAGGCAGGAGGGAAAACAATGCACCCCTAGACACTAGACAAAGCACAAGGAAACCAATGGGCATTTCCGGAAATGACAGATAATCTTGGGGGAGAAGGGAGACATTAGGTCCTGCAGGATTTTTAAAGGACTACGTCATATGCGTCAAGCTGGAAGGTGTCCATTTGTTAAAGAAATCAAATACACTTACATGCATCGGATTTTCTCTCTCTCTAGTGGTGGGGTGGGATATGCTATTACTACATGATACTACCTCATAAACAAAGATGAGTTTCCATTATAGCACATTTTGCCCATAAATAAGGATTTTCATGAGGTGTGCTGCTCTCTCTTATGGTGGTTTCCAAACACCCCCAAACCCTTCATGTTAGGGAATGAATTGCCTCCTAAGTAGGCTGATTATCAGTGGGAAGGAAGCAAGGATCTCCTTCTCCTTTTGGCTAAAGAATGCCCATGCTCACTTCCAAGATACAGGATGCCCCTCTCCCCTGTAGTTCCGATCAACAGGTTATTGATCAATAACTATAAATCTATCAGTGTGAAATATATAAAGTGTGCAGCTTTTTCCCCTGCTCCATACCATACGCAGTTAGGCATCAATGATGCTTATTTGACTTCTCCTCTTGTATGTCTCCAAGGCAACCAAAGTCATATTTTCCTGCAAACCTGTTTCTTTTCTACTTTCCTTATCTCAGTGAATAACTTCATTGGCTATCCAGCTGTACAAGCCAGAAATTCAGGAGTTACTTGACCCCCACCTAGTCTTCCACCATCATATCCAATCCATCACCAAGTCCTTCAATCTCACCTCCTTAATCTATCTCACAGAGGTCGATTTCTCTCTGCCTCAACCACCACATTATTTCATCATCTCCTTCCTACACAACTACTACTCCAAAGGGCATCCACTCCATCCCTTGTCAAATGCATTCTTCACACTGCACTACTTCATTCAACAAATATTTTTGAGGGGCCTACTCCGTATTCTGGTCGTACTGTGTTGAATAAGGCAGACCAATTCCCCATTCTCAAGGAGCTAGTGGAGACAGGATATAGACATTAGATAGTCATTAGCATAATGTGGTGTTGTAAAATAGGGTGATCTAATAGAGAATGGTTGAATGGCTATTCTAAATTGTGTGTTCAAATACAAGAAATCAGTGGGAGTTTCAAGAGGGGATGAGTTTTGAATCAGGAAAACAGAAGTCCACAGGGATGATGGTATCTGCTATCAAGACTTCCTTGTAGGTAAGGAAAGTGTTTCAAATACTGGCCAGGATCAAAAAGAATAAGTTAAAATGTTCCTGAAGTTTCAATCTAGGTCTGTTTGTCTCCAAGCACCTCTGCTGAAATGTAGTCCTTATTATCTATGTGAAAGCATCCTATTTTTGTTAACTTTTCTGTACGTGTCGTCTACAAATAATGTAAGCTCCATGAGCAGAATGGACATAACTGCCTTGCTCATTGCTGAATCCCCAGTGCCTAAGAACTGTGTCTGGTATATAGTTGGCATGCAAATAGGTATTTGTTGCATTAATGCACAAATTGGTGTGTGAAGTGGAAAAGGAAACAGAAAAAATTTACTGAGTGGGTTTGGGGTTCACGAAGCCTTCGCGGAGATGTCAAGGTCATTTACTTCAGCTCGAAAGGTTAACTGGGCTATAAAATCCTGGCCAGGTTTCTCCGCTTTGGATCTCTGACACCATCTGCTCTCTCTCAAACTCACACACGTGCTCACAGCTACAAAGCTCTCCAACGCTCCACTAGGAGGAGTCACACCTTCCGACCCAAAACCCCTCCCACCCTCTCCCCTATTTCTCATTCCCTCCCCTCCCCACCCCGCCCGGTTCCGGAAGCCTTCGAGTCGCAGTGCCCCCTGGGAATAGTAGTCTTCCGGTCCGAGCCTAGAGCGGTTTATCCCTTTCCAGAACTACGCTTCCCAGAGAGCATTGCGGCAGAGGGAGGCTGTATCACCTGACCAGGACTCTGGAGAGGCAATGGCGACTCCCATGCTGCGTTGGTGCTGTCCTGGAAGGCGTTGGATATTTGCCGGGATTGGCGGTGGTTCTCGCCACGGAAGAGGGGTTCCAACTGGGTCCACGTCCAGCGGGAAGAGGGGACAGAGCTCAGTGGCTCAGCAGCCCCTCATCACGGCCCAGAAACCGAGGAAAGGGTATACTATTTCATACCATTACTCCCCGCTTAAGCGTGAGGTGGAATTGCGTGACTGGAGAGATGATGGCCACTACAGCCCGGCCTTCAATCTAGACGTTTTGGTGGGCGGGAGGTGCTGGGCTGTAAGTTGCAGCGCTGAAACCTAAATGAAAGCACGAAACTGGCCCTCTATCAGCCCCGCCCCCACACATAAACCGCTGTCTTCAGGTAGACAGGCATATTTGGGTAATTAGCGAGTGTAAAATAGCACGTGTTTTCCTGACTCGAAAGTTGCACAGACAGAAGAGTGGATTCAGTCACCTTAGCTAATAGCGCCAGTACTGGGGTCGGTGACAGTAGAAGATGAATCTTATTTACCTGACATTTATTTAGCGCTGTTACAAGCCAGCAGTGTTGTAAAGGTAAAAAAGAGCCTTTACCTACAAGCTCTGGTTGGTGGTGGCTTAATGTTATTAGTCAGAAAACACCACCTATCTGTGGAGGCGTTTCATTTTGAACATGTGTGTCTAGACCTAGGAGAATGCAGCCAATACAAGAGATCTTCCCTCTGGTTATGTAGAAAGTATTGCTTATTTTGCTCAATATCCACTGAACAGCTGTTTATATTTCACTATATGAGACCTAAATAGTTTCTTTTTAAGTACAGAAACATAAGGCATGTGTCTAATATTCAGTTTTTCTTTTGAGATAGTTAGGTTGCCGTTATTTTTGCTTTTCTGTTGGAGGAGCAGAGGGAAAATGTCCAGAAACACTGTTTCTATTCCTTTCATAAATTAGGTTGTCTCACTGTGAATGGAAAGTATTTTTTTCTCTCATGTAATGAAACTGCAAAAATACATTGAAAAAGGTTT
The DNA here is from genome assembly GCF_965194825.1 of Balaenoptera physalus. NCBI lineage: Eukaryota > Metazoa > Chordata > Mammalia > Artiodactyla > Balaenopteridae > Balaenoptera > Balaenoptera physalus. Next base: position 37,206,555 of record NC_138884.1, on the reverse strand, counting down.
TAGTGAATGCAAATTTCTGATGAGTTCTTCGTTTAATTCCTCTCAATTACAGGTTGTGCTTCCCAACTTTAAAAAGAAGGAATTCATCAATACTACAGATATAGAACTTCATGTGTTGAAATGACTGAAACAAAACCAAATACATGTAAACAAAAATTTCGATAATATAGAAAATTGCTTGGGGGAAGAGCAGGATAGGAACAGTCAGACTATGGAGAGAGTAGGTGTACACCAGGTGATCTGCAGATTGCCCAGGATACATGGGTTTAATAATAACCCATGCAATAAGCACACTTATAAGAACCTGGAGAGACCTCTGTATGGAATGTTCATACAGACCCAATAGAGTAGGAGTGGCCAGATAAGAGATTATTGTAGCATTTAGGTTGCATTATTGCAGCTTCATAGGTTTGGTAGCAATCAAGTATAAAACAAGCAAAGGAACCTGACACTAGATCTTTGGAATTTAAAGTGATCTGGGGAACCAGAAAAAAAAAAGCCACTTGCAATGGTTTAATGTTTCCCTTTGCACAAAATTCCCAGGAAGGGTGTCATTTAGTGGTGATCTATTATATCTTTGTCACTCTGGTTACTTTACTTGCAAACCATTGTTAGAAAATGAATTCCAAACATGACTGAGAATTTCCCTTCCTTTTTAATAATGAGATGTGCAACTATTTACCATTATTTCTCTAGTAATAAAATCCTGATGATTATGTTAATTCTAAAAACGTTCACAAGATAAGCTTTCTTCATTTACTGAGCGATTAATTGACAAAGCACAGTTAATTTAGAAAATGCTGCTTTTCATTAAAGTCAGCCAAAGAGTCACCACCTGATACCCATTTCTAAATTGTTTTCAGATGCCAAATTGTTCTTTTCTGTTACCGTCTTGTTTGCACGGTGAACTCTCCTTATGCCATGTTGTAAATGAATTTTGCTTTGCCGGTCCTGTAGGTGTTCATTTTGCATTGAACAAAATACAATACACCAATACAATATGACACATTTTTTAAAGTAGGATATAAAATTTTACTAAGTTAAAAACACAAATAGGAAATTAACATTTGTGGTTTCAGCTCTTAGAAATTCATGCATGGTGACAGATCTAAGAACTTCTTAACCATTATGTCTTCCTCTTTAGTGAAAGTGAATGGGCAGCTGTGGTAGGTTTGGAGATTCATGCCCAGATTGCCTCCAACTCCAAACTCTTCTCTGGATCTCAAGTCGACTTTGCAGCACCTCCCAATTCTTTGGTATCTTTTTTTGATGCATCTCTGCCTGGAACTTTGCCGGTAAGGTTTTTATTGTATGCTGTTTTCATTACACAATGTTCATGTTTTATTGAACATAACTCTTAGGAAATACTTGTTTAGGGAGCTTTGCATGAAGTGGGTTGGACTAAATGTTTTCCAAAGACTCATCTCTGTAGTTCTGTTTCTAAGTCTAAACGTCATCCGTTTGTTCATGTATTCATTCACTCATCTCACACACAATTTAGATTGTCTACTCAGTACCAGAGTGTCCGGTCTGTGCTATGAACTGAAACAGAAAGATGAGCGACGATCCTTGCCTTTGAGGAGTTCAGACTAGCTGGGGGGATGTGTCTTATGCACAGAGTACTGTGTCACTGCTCCTGTGGAGGTCATATGAGGAGAATGGTTTTGGAACCCCACGCAGGGACTTACCGAATTCAGTAAGAGAAGGACTGTTGTGAGAAATTGGGGAAGAGATAGGGTTGGTTAAGGAGGGGTTGTTGGAAGAGCAACAACCTTCTGAGCTAACTGAGAAGGCAGGCGGGAGTCAGGCAGATACATGGAGGAGGGGGAGGAGGGGGAGTCTCATCAAAGGAAGCAGCATATGTCACGTGATATTACAATATAAGGTCAATAATGATTGTGGTTTTAGAAAATTAAGAACTGGTCAGTAATGGAGAAAAAAGTCAACCACAGTATGCTTTGAGTTAACTACTCATTTATCTTCATTTTCACTGAAACTGGCAATGACTGGGTCCGGTGTACTTACTCATCAGCAAGATTTTTTGCATATATTTTCACATAGGTGGTTGAAGTTTTGAAGGAAAGGATTGAAGGAACAATGTGAATATTTGGGCTAATACATGGTTCATAGTCTGTCCGGGACACATAGTATCAACTGGGTGTGGGTTTCCTGCCCTCCTTGCAGGGAATGTGTAAGTGGTGGTGATGCAGACAGGGAGAGGTTTCCTGAGTGAGTTCCACACTTTCTAACATTTAAATACAAGTGAAAACTGGTTGAACTGCGCACTGGCAGGTGTGCAGAGGCAGAGGTTTTCTTTTCCCAGAGTCACTGCCATGGAAGGTCATGGACAGTGCCTCCCAAGTACCTGCTGCACCCAAGGTTTTGGTTATACTGGGGCAGTGTCTCTGTCTTGGAACTTTTTCCTTACTTGTGCTTTTTGTCATGGAGGACTCCTATTCCTGTAAACCATGTTTAGGGTCACCTTTGACTTGCTGTTGGGTCTTTCTGGGAGAAGACAAGTATAGGAGTGTCTGTCCCTCCCTTCCTCCCTCCCTCTGCCCTAGAGTATCTATTGATGGAGAGATTGTTTTTGTTTGAGAAGAGAAATTTTCCAGTTATAAATGTACGAATTCTTTTTGGTGCAGAGACTCAGATATAGTAGAAATAAAGTAATATCTATTTAGACAAGTGAATGGAAAGCAGTTCATCACAACACCTCTTCTTTCTTCCTTCTGAGCTCAAAACATTTTTTTTCCACAGGGTGGTTGGTTCATTATCAAGAGACTAGACGTAACTGCTGAGTTCTTTCTAGGTTTCTCCAGCTGGGAATATAGTATCTAGCAAGGTATTCATTATAGTTCACATTGAAAACATCTATTTGCAGATAGACATGTTTTCTATAGATAGGCTCTTTACTTGTGGCTAACTGTGGTCAAATATTAGAGACAATTCAAAACAACTAAATGTCAACATGCTTTGAAGACATCTTGCTATGCCCCCAAAGAAGAAGATACTTGCCCAGTGATAGGCATATCAACATGACGGTGAAGTCGTTTGGGACATTGGAGCATTGAGAGCTTGGCTTACATTCATTAAATGACAATCAAAAGCTAGAAATCCAGTTTTGCTCGAGCTGGGATTTGTTTTTCCTCTTCAGAGCCTACCACACTCATTGTTTGAGCAGCCTAATGGGTTATTCTCGCAACAGAGCTAATCTGCCTCTTTTTCAGAAATGTTTCTGTCTTTAAAAGACCTACGTTAGCGTGTGACCCAAATTATACCAAAACTACCAGAATAAAACGTTGTCATTCCCACAGCCCTTCAAAACCCAGTGATGTACCTAGATAGAGATTTTAAATATACTGAAACATTTAGACAGTTGGCCTTCTCTAAGCCTGTGGAGATGGTGTATTGATGCTCTGATATTCTGACTCTGCATTTGGTTATTTTTATACAAAAAATGGTGACCATTTGTCAGATACACTGATAAGAAGATAGAAATAGGCAGCCAAAAGAACTTAGGTTATAGTGTCAAGTCTTTTTCTGTAGACCAGATTCATTTGCTCTGCTGGCCCATTAAAGAGAAAATATGATAAAGTGTGTCTTTCTGTAGGTATTAGATTCTTCCCCCTCTCTTGATTGTGTCTTTATTCATTCGCTCAACCGACATTTATTGGATGCCTCCCATGCACTAGCCATTGTAGAAGTTCTAATGATACAGGTTTGAAGAAGGTAAAAGATCGCTGTGGGTCTTGTCCTCACAGAGCTTGGACAATTAAGTGGGCAATTGCAGTACTTTTCAAAGAACATGCTGGTAGTGGAAATAGAGTGTGCTCTAGGAGGGGCGTTCAACACAGATATAGGGAATTTGCAAAATTTGGCCAAATAAAAGTGAATGGGATGTACAAAGACCAGAAGAAAAACAGGGCATGGCTTGCTTTAGGAACTGAAAGAAGTTCCGTGCGTTGTAGCATAGAACTGGAATATGGTGTGGCAAGAGTTGAGGCCGGCGTGGAAAGCATAGTCTGTACCATACAAGCCCTGCTAAGGAGTGTGCATCCCATTGCAAAGAGGTAAGAAGATGTAAGGAGAGTACCGGGTCAAAGACTCCAAGGGACGGAGTATTTTGAGGAGTGAGTACACGGTATCTAACTTACTGAGATTCAAGTAAGGTGAGGACTAGGCAGTAGTCATTGGATCTTTTAAGGGGGATATCCTTTACAAGAAGCGTTTCCGCGATGGGGTTAGAGGGGAGGTGGCAGAAGGTTGAAGAACTCGGGGATGTTGAGGAAGAGATGAGAGAGTGTGGGCAACTATTTCAAGAAGTTTAGCTTGGAAGGAAAAGAGAATGCAGTAGAGAATTCCCTGGCAGTCCAGTGGTTAGGAGTCCGCGCTCTAACTGCCAAAGGCCTGGGATCAATCCCTGGTGAGGGAACTAAGATCCTGCATGCTGCAGGGTGCGGCCAAAAAATAAATAGAGTCGGTTTAAAAAAAAAAAAGCCTCATTTTCCTTAATGTTGGAGAAACTTGAGATTGTTTCAGTGCTGATGAGTTATAGTCAACAGTAAGGTATCGTCCACTTAAAAATATGTTAAGAGGGTAGATCTCATGTTAAGTGTTCTTACTGCAATAAAATAAAATTTAAAATAATTTTAATGCTGATGAGAAGGAGCCAATGAGGGGGCAGTTAAAGAGGCTTTTGATTAATGTGGCAAATTGAACGTATACATGTTAATCTGTCCTTCTCCTCCTACCCCAAAAAAACCCCACTGAAATGACAGTGAAAGAATTCAAAGTTATAAACCTATGAGAGAGTGGGAGAGTAGACCAGAGTGCATGAGAGACGGTAGATGGAGGAGGGCCTGACTTGGCAGAACAAAGTTAAGTGTAACCCAGGAAAGGGACAGAAAGCCTGCAGAAAGAGACAGTAGTCAGAAATGAGATGGTGTGCCCTGTGCAACCCCAGAAAGGGTCCAGATGTGAGATCAACAGGTATTGTGGAGGGTCAGAGGGAGGTAAAGACAAAGGGATTAATTTGGAGTCTGGATACAGAGCAGTTAGACCTGAGGTCCTCTTCTGCCCTTTCGTAGCTGCCCTACCTCCATAGGAATCTATAGTTCGGGGAGAAATTCAGCTTGTGACACACTCCCCCTAGAGACCCCAGGCAGAGCAAGAGGTACTGGTGTCAGACAGTGTCTGTACTCTGAACCCCAGGGCCTGCCCAATCCTTTCCCTGCCCCGTTTGAGGAGCTCAAGTGAACTGGTAGGGCCATCTCTTCTCTTTCCCACCTCCCACAAGCAGGAACCCACAGGAACCTGACAGAACTTGACATTTAGGGCGATCTCAATTAAAAAAGCTACCTGGCCACCTCACTGATTGTCCTAGAATGAAGGCCACCAATCAGCAAGCCCTGGATATTTACATAGAATGCTTAGTCAGCATTTTAGTACCTTACTTTAAAATATAAATTGACTGGGAGTTCCCTGGTGGTGCAGTGGTTGAGAATCCATGTGCCAGTGCAGGGGACACGGGATTGATCCCTGATCTGGGAAGATCCCACATGCTGCGAAGCAACTAAGCCTGTGCGCCACAACTACTGAGCCTGTGCTCTAGAGCCCGCGAGCCACAGATACTGAGCCTGTGCTCTAGAGCCTGTGAGCCACAAATACTGAAGCCCGTGCGCCTAGAGCCCATGCTCCGCAACAAGAGAAGCCACCGCAATGAGAAGCCCACATACCACAACGAAGAGTAGCTCATGCTCGCTGCAACTAGAGAAAGCCTGCGTGCATCAATGAAGACCCAATGCAGCCAAAAATAAATAAATAAAAAGTAAATAAATTTCCTAAAAAAAAAAAAAGATCATTTCAAGAGGTAAATTTAAAAAATATATATATGTTTGTGTGTGTGTGTGTACATATATATATATATATATATATATATATATATATATATATATATATATATATAAATTGACAGCCAAATATCACCAGACATTTGAAGAAATTCTCCGATGTAGTGGACAGAGCCCAAAATAAAAAGAAAACAAAAAAATAAGAGGCAACAGATAATGCACAGGGTAAAAGAATTCTTTAAAAATTAAAAGCTTTTATAAATATCCTTAGATAAGAGAAGGTAGCTGCATTCTTGAAACAAGAACATGATACCACTGTTTAAAAATAAACAATCAGGGACTTCCCTGGTGGTCCAGTGGTAAAGACTCTGCCTTGCAGTGCAGGGGACGCGGGTTTGATCCCTGGTCAGGGAACTAAGATCCCACATGCCGCAGGGCAACTAAGCACACGTGCCTCAACTACTGACTCGTGAGCCTCAACTAGAGCCCACGTGCCACCAACTACAGTGCCTACGCACTCTGGAGGCTGCGCACCACAACTAGAGAAGAGAAAACCCGCACGCCACAATGAAGAGCCTGCATGCCGCAACGAAAGATCCCACTTGCCTCACCAAAGACGAGCCTGACTACACAGCATTACAGCTACACTTGAATCTCAGAATGTCAGGGTGCCCTCCTGCTCTTTTTTTCTAAGTTAAAGTTATGATTGGAAAGTAATTGGCATGTGAAATGTTTTTATCTCACCTGAGATGTATAGAGTAGTATTTTTTCTGAGGATCACTCTTACCTCTTTTAGTCTTGACGGCGTTACCCGGCCTACCTCCCTGTTGCCATCACTCAGGAGAGGAGACCAGGGTGGGGCCTGGGCAAGGACTCAGACGCCGAATGCCTTGGGAACCATGATTTTGATTATTTTGCTGTTATAAAACAGCTATATGATGTTTTTTGTTGTACTAATGTGAATTTTTTCCTCCAAATGCTTCTTTTCCGTCCTAGAGAGAAGCCGGCCCCAGAACGGTGAATAGTGTAGTGTAGTTGTGAGATTTCCCCTGTAGTTTTTCTCTCCGTGGACTTGAACCAAACGCTGCTGCCACGTCGGCCTTTAAAGCACAGGCTCATGTGGGGCATACTCCCCAGAGGGTCTCATCACTTGGGGGAAGAGTTTGTATATTTTTTCGGTTGGCTTTTCTTTACCAGTTTCTGGCTTTTATTCTCAATATATTTTTGCTGAACTTGTTTCACAAATTAAAAAAAAAAAAAAAAAGATCCCATGTGCCACAGCTAAGACCTGACCTGACGCAGACAGAAATAAATAAAATAAATAAATAAGTAACAAATAAATCTTTTTAAAAAATTAAAAAATAAACAATCAGAACAAAAGCTCTTAGAAATTAAAATTAGGATGGAAAAAAAAATCCAGAAGAGTCAGAAGATAAAATCAAGAAAATCTTCCAGAGAGTGTAACACACACGCAATCAGACAATTGGGGAAAAAATAAGAAAATTAGAGAATCAATCCAGGGTGTCCAACCTCTGATTAACAGGAGTTCCAGAAGAGAGAAGAGAGGAAGTAGACAAGAGGAAACTATCAAACAAATGGCACAGATTAATTTCCCAGAACTGAAGGACATGAGTCTGCAAGTCAGAAGGGCCTGCCAGTGACCCAGTGAAAGGAATAAAAATAGCCTCCCATGCAGAGCTGTCATCATGAAGTGTAGAATTGGAACACCAGGGATAAAGATAAGATACTAGAACTTACAGAGAAGGAAAGTCACACGCAAAGGACTGGGAATCAGAAAGGCATCGGACTTCGCAAATCAGCACTTAAAACTAGAAGATAATGGAATAGTGCCTTTAAAAATCGTAGGGGAAAAAATAAAATCATCCTAACCTAGAATTCTGTATCCAGCACTATAAATCAAGTGGAGCAGTAGAATAATGATATTTCAGACAGGCAGATTCTCAAAAAATTGTCCTTCCATTAAACGGGAACCTGCTGAAGTCATGGAGAGGCTTCAGATTGCTGGCTGTGTAGCAGTGGGAAAGGAGGAGATGGCTCCAGAACAGAGAGTTTTCGAGAAAAAAAGGAAGGTGGGGAGGGAAGAGCAGGTATCTAATGCTTGTGTAAATAAGAGATTTTACATAGAAACTGGAGTCTTTATTTTACTGAAGTATAGTTGATTTACAATGTTGTGTTAGTTTCTACTGTACAGCAAAGTGACTCAGTTATACATATATGTGCATTCTTTTTCATATTCTTTTTCATTATGGTTTGTCGCAGGATATTGAATATAGTCCCCTGTGCTGTCCCATAGGACCTTGTTTATCCATTCTATATATATTAGTTTGCCTCTGCTAACCCCAAACTCCCAGTCCATCCCTCCCCCACCACACCCCGCCTTGGCAACCACAAGTCTGTTCTCTGTGTCTATGAGTCTGAGAAACCAGAGTCTTTGAGAATAATAAGGAATAGGCAATAAGAAAATAAAGCAAATGATAAAATGAAAGACCTGTCGACTCCAGGAAGAAACAAAACGTTCAAGAAAGGACATGTAATCGGTGTGTACTTTACAGCTCAGCGGAGAGACATATTTACATAATAATAATAGAAACACCAACCACTCATGTAAAAAAAACGGTGATATAATTGGGATATTGGCAAGTAAAAGAACTAAATTCTTATCTACCATAATCAGAAGTCATGTCCTAAATTGATAAAGTAAGAAAAAAGTAATGTAGGAATATGCGTTAGGAATATTTTTGGCCACAGATTAAGGGGAGCCTGCCTCTTTTTCTTTTCAGGCCCTAAGTTGATTGATTGGTTTTTGTTTCTGGTTTTGTTTTTTTAATTGGCTGTTATTATTTCTTTTAGCTTTTAATTTTTTTTAATAAGGTAATGAGTGAAAGATTTAGAGCTCCCAAGAGACAAATTATTAGGCAAAAGGTTTTTCAACAAAGTTTTAAAAGTTTTTATATATAGATAATATTAAGTAATAGTCAGATATCACCTCTGCTGGTTTCTCAGCCTTCTGTTGGTGACATTTCTCTCTTTTTTGTTCCCAAAGTTCGAAAAGTGACAGCATCCCACCTATTCCCCCACCTGTAACTCCCACCCTTACCCTACTCTTAGGAGGAAAGTCTCATCCACATTCTAGATCCTTCACAGCCAAGTTCAGGCATGTGGCAGGAGTCCCTGCTTCCCCATGGGTGGAATGACTTACCTACCTACCAACCTGACTTTTCCACTTTAATGTCATTCAAGTCATCATGGGCTTACACTTAGGGGCAGCTTATGTTGTTCTTGAATAGAAATGTGATAAAGTAACAAGCACGGGTAAATTCTATGGTACAGAATAAAACATAAAAGTATTGCAAAATATCTCACCTTGTAACTGATATACATTATCTCTTGGGAATGGCATGGGCCTAGTCTGGTGGCTCCATATTCCAAAAACAAGAACATTGGGTCATTGGGGCAGTTTGTCAAGTCTGTCTTTTCCCCAGATTAAGGAAGGATTGTTACATGGCAAATGGCCAATAGCCTCGGCCAGAAAGTGATGGATTTTCCAAAGGTCCCCTGGCACAGCATATTTTTTAAAAATAGGAAGATAAATACCAGACATGACAGCTCAAAGATCTGAAGGTGGTTCAGGACTAGCGGCAGAGGGTGGCGGGAACTGCTGCTTTTCGTTGTAAATTATTGCTAAATACGTGCCTCTAATATTTTGTTAAACAATCAAAAGTTAGGTTTAAAGGAGTGACATATAGGGGAGAGGAAATTATTGATAGAATCAGGTTCCTGAGAAATCCGGAGCTGTCCCTGGAGCACAGGGAGAAAGACATCTCTCCCACTGGAACCTCAGGGAAGGGGTGCCCCTCCAACCACAGCTAAAGACAACTTTTGGGGTTGGGTTGTGGAAGGTTGAGGAGGCTCCCATCTGATTTTTCCTTCTCTAGCAAACACTGTTTCTTGCATCTCACTCTCCTCCTGGGTGCTCTTTCCTGCCTCTGTTAGTGTGTCTTGAGTTCTGGGTCTGTGGGTGATCCACTCTCTCAGCTTTTCTGGCCTCCAGTCCCTTCTGTTTCTCCCTGGCTCTTGAATGAGAGTATAGAATCCCAAGCTGACAGTTCTGTCCCCTCAGCACTTGGAAGACATGATTCCGTTGTCCTCAGGCATCTGTTACTGCCGACGAGAAGTCTGCATCCTTTGTAGGAAATCTGTGTTTCCTCTCTGATAGCTTTGGCCAGGATATGTCCAGGTACGGATTTGTTTCTGTTTATCCTGCCCAGTACTCAGTGAGATATCTCCACTTAAAGACTCGTCCCTGGACTGTGGCGGCATCTCTGGCAGGAATTAATGGTGACTGTGTTAGGGCCCATTGGGCTTTACTGAACAGACAGTTTCTCTGTTCATTTATTGGCCCCCAGCTGTCACACCGCTTGGATGGTGCCGCCCTTCAAGCCCCACACCCACGCCAGGAACAGGGCCAGGGGCTCAAGGTGGGTGGCCTCCTCCATATCAACTCCTCAGTTGGTGGCACAAGATTTTCTGGCTGGACCAGGATTTTGTGGCTCCCGGCTCCCTGCCCCCAGTGGAATGCCAGCCTTCTGTGCCATAGGTTCTTGAAATCGCCAACGACTGGTGTCTCTTCAGTGTGGTTAACAGTGCTGTTGGTAGTAAAGTCAACTAACATTTACTGAGTGCTTTCTTTATGTGTGTGTGGTCATTTTAACCTCATAAACTTTATGAGGCAGCTCCTGTCATTATCCCAATTAGAAAGTAAGTGGACAAGCTAGATTCAAACCCCGAGTCTGGCTTCCAGGTTCATACTCTTAACCCCTTTGCTGTTTTGTCTCCTGCGGTTATACCCCTGGATGATGTGGGCCCCAGGAGATTTCCTTTCTTTTGAGCTTGGCTGTGTGTATTTATAAATTTATATGTGTATGTAAATGTCTGTGTGTGAAGACATAATACTTGATCTCATCCCCATGTCCCCCCCACCTCAGCATGTCTGCACCACCAGCTCTGTATCACTTAGGCTGCTGTCTTTATCAGTGGTTACAACCTCCCCCCTCCATTCTGATTAGTGACCCTTCTTCTGAATGTTTCTTAGGACTACAGGCACTTTATCTTCTTATTTTACCTTTAGTTTTAGAATTATGTGGAATCCCATCATAAATCTTCAGACTGAAAAGGTTACTCAGCCTATTTTCCTGCTGGTAGGCAGGATTACAGCTAAACCAAGGACAACACTCTTTGTTTTTATTAGCAGGCATTCAGCTTCGCTCATTACTTTGACCTAATAAGACCCCTTACTCTGATACAGAATCTCCCTTAATTTATTAAATCATTATTTGTCTGTAGAATTATAGACAGAATCTTAGGTTAGTTGCTTCGAGTCAGTTATTTCCTATTTATCCATGTCATTCCAACTCTCTACTTGTAATATTTTGTATGTGAGATGCGAAATGGGAAGAAAAATAGGAAAGGAAATATATTTGTTTGATAAAACGTCTTGAGATATACAAGTCTATTTGTTCATAATTTACAAATGTTTCCAGTAATGGCGAGATTTCAGCAAGGCATCAAGTCTGTTTGAAATTTATGCCTGTGCAGACCGCCCCCCCACCCCACACACACACTCACACACACTCTCAAAGTGCTTGCTCCCTCCTGGTGTTGATCCCTGTGTAGGAGAAAGCAAAGCGAAGAGAACGTTGTTGCTTTGCTGATGCCGGCAGGTGGGAGGCTCGTCAGTCTGTGGCCATGAGATACCTGCTGCTGCTGATCAGGCTGTGCCACATTCCATTAATGAGAAACTAGTACCTCTAACATGTTAATAAACAATACTGGTCGATTTCATTTCAAAAAAAATATTAAAGAGACTAGTAATTCTGCTCTTGTTTTACTTGTTTGAAAACGTTTATCTGTACATAACACAGAACTGCCTAGTAACTATGACTGCCTCTTGCTCCTAGAACTGGGGAAAGGGCGATAGAAGCTCTTTTCCCCACGCGTATGCAAGAATGTTCTGCGCTTTTCTCAGGATCAGCCTGTCTGAAAAAGCATGGGGAGTTTTCCATGTCAAAGATATTTTAGATTGGCCCTGGCAGCTATGGCATGAAAACTGGAACTGAGATATTGTTTACCCATTTTACAAAACTTTTCTTTTATTCACAACAGTGTTACTAATGTTAGCAAGCAGAAGGGGAATGAAGAGGGAGGAATATCTGATATGAATAAATTTAAAGTGATGCCTGCCCTGTGGGAACTAACAAACAATGCAGTTACCATGCTTTATGTTGGAGATTTCTTCTTGAATGTGTATGCAAATCGCTCTGAAAGGGATCCTGCCCCTTTAAGAAAAGATAACGTGAATGCTTATGTAAAGTACTTTGAGATTAATTTATTTTTAAAATTTCTTAGAGCAGATTTATTTAAAGCTGAGTAAATCTGCAATATTCTAGCTCTCGGAACATAGCAGATATTGGTAATAAGTTTTGTTTTGAAGGACCTAATAGATTTAGAAATACTTAATATTTCTAGAGAGCATTAGGCTGAAGCGCTCTTCTAACCCTTAATTCTAAACGTAATTATAAACATTTTTTTTTCTTAAATAAATCTAACTTTTTTTTTTAATAAATTTATTCATTTATTTATTTATTTTGGCTGTGTTGGGTCTTCATTTCTGTGCAAGGGCTTTCTCTAGTTGTGGCGAGCGGGGGCCACTCTTCATCGCGGTGCGCGGGCCTCTCACTATCGCGGCCTCTCTTGTTGCGGAGCACAGGCTCCAGACGCACAGGCTCAGTAGTTGTGGCTCACGGGCCCAGTTGCTCCGCGGCATGTGGGATCCCCCCAGACCAGGGCTCGAACCCGCGTCCCCTGCATTGGCAGGCGGACTCCCAACCACTGCACCATCAGGGAAGCCCTTATAAACACTTTTTAACTCAAGACTTCTAAACAAAATAGAAATTCAAGAAAACAGCATTCAGGAAAAGTGTTTAAATGCATACATTTATAATCAGATCTGTATTTGCCTCTCTGCCCATTCACACTTAAATGATGGTTAGTTATTTGACTAAGAAGACAAAATGTGACAGTTTTCTATTAAAATGTTTTTCCACTTCAGTGATTTGCTTTAATGTAACCTGTAGAATTTATAATTACATTGTGTTCTCAGACGCTAATCTTGCTGTTGTCTGAGCCACTGTTATAGTTTTTCCTCATCCCTCTGTAGAGTGGGGTGTTCCGGGGGTGTGGTGTTCTGCCCCGTGACCCTTGCTTCTACAAAAGAGGTGTGTCTGCGAGCTCACGCACACAAACGTGGAGAGGCTCCCTTTCAGCTCTTAAACTCTCTGATGGTCCAGACTTGCCCTCTGACGTCATTAACTGGATTTCCCCCGTGGACTCGGCTGATGCATGACCATCATGGACCTTCATGTCCAGTAGGCAGCGTGACCTCCCCTCCCTTCGGGGAAGCATTTAACTCCTTCCTGCCTCGGATCTTTTTCCAGCGTTTGGTGGGTTCTTGAAAGCCTCCCTCTTCACGACCATTCTCCCTTCCCCCACCCTTCTGCCCTTCTCACATGCAGTATTCCCCACAGTGAAATCTAATACTAGTGCTTCTACGTTGTATCAATATATATTTCACAGTTGACTGACCATCCTTTATGTATGTTGTTTATGGGGATTTCTGCGTTTGATTGTAAGGTTCTAAAAAGCAGCTCATAGATCATACTCAGGCCACTTGACAGTACCTTGCACAGAACATGTATGTATAACACCCGTAATAAATATCTCTCTATATAATTGCAGATACTTATGAGCACATACATGAGTCCACATGAAAGAATTTTCCTTTTGATACGTTTTAACTTCTTTATAGGAATCTTTCTAAAATGCATTTTCTACTTTTCTCCTTTTAAATAGGGTATGTTGAACATAAGCTAACCTTTTCTTGATTGCTCAAGGTTATCAGCAATATGTTGTAATATAATGGTGCCTTCAAGGTCTACTGAGGTGTGTAAAATTATCTGATCCTACAGGAAATGGCTAAAGATAGCCATTCTTTTTAGGTTTCATATTACATTCTTTGTTATTGCAGTCATCTACCCCTCAACTCCTTCGTTAAGCTACTGTCAGTATATTTGATTCTAGGAACCACTTCTTGCTCATTTTTCACTTCTCAATTATTACTTCTGGTCTGCTCCAGCCCAGAAAGCCAGATGATTGCATTTCTTAATGTAAGTAAGAACAGGCTCTGAGTAGAGACCTGTCCTACAAAATAAAGTACATGAACGGTATGAAGCTAGTTAGCTTCTCGACATTGTAAACAGTGTGAGAACAGAGTAGGAGGAGATCCTGGAAGTCATTCAATTTAGTCCTTTTAACTTAGATGAGAGAACTGCTGTTGTGACTTGCCTGGCCGTCACTCAGTTACTTCATGTCCTAGTCAGATTAGAACTCATGTTTCTGACCTCAGTTTAATGCTCAGCCTCCAATCTCTGTTCTACCATAATTGCTGGAAGTCTGATTTATGTAGGTGCTATTATTTTGTAGGTATGTGTATATTACAAAACATGGATACCATCAACTGGTGTATTTGTGGTAATGTTAATAGATGTATGTCCACATACTGTACACACACACAGGCATAGACTGTTCAGCATTGACGCTGATCATATGTGCTATTTATTAGTGTCCAGTAGGTGAGAGATCTAAATCTGGGGGGGAGAGAAAAGAGGAAAAGAGTGCTGCTTCCAAAGAAGAATGGGTGAAAGGAGATCTGACCTAATAAGCTACCAGTTCAGTGCCCCGGACACTGGATTTCTCCAGACGCCCCACTAAGAGAGCAGCCCTGACTATGGGCAGCTCCCAGCTATACATTTTACCATGCAAATGGTAGCCATAATGAAATATTCTTTTAGAATCTTTTATCGATGTTTCATTCTGGGAAATTTCCTCTACATTTTCTGCCAGTTCACTAATTCTCTCTTTGTTTTATATGCTCTACTCTTTAACATACCCACTGAGTTGTTTTTTGTTTTTTGTTTTTTCACTGAGAGTATCTTTTATTTATAGAAATTCTGTTTTCTCTTTTAAATCTCTCCTGTCTTTTTGAAAATATCTTGTTCCTTTTTCATGTATTCAGTTCTTCATTTCTTTGGTAACTTTAAATCTAAATATTTTATAGCCTGTGTTCAGAAATTCTATTACCTGAAGTTCTTGGGCTATCTTTTTTTTAAACATCTTTATTGGAGTATAATTGCTTTACAATGGTGTGTTAGTTTCTGCTTTATAACAAAGTGAATCAGTTATACATATACATATATCCCCATATCCCCTCCCTCTTGCATCTCCCTCCCTCCCACCCTCCCTATCCCACCTCTCTAGGTGGTCACAAACCACTGAGCTGATCTCCCTGTGCTATGCGGCTGCTTCCCACTAGGTATCTTTTTTACGTTTGGTAGTGTATATACGTCCATGCTACTCTCTCACTTTGTCACAGCTTACCCTTCCCCCTCCCCCTATCCTCAAGTCCATTCTCTAGTAGGTCTGTGTCTTTATTCCCGTCTTACCCCTAGGTTCTTCATGACCATTTTTTTTTTTTTCCTTAGATTCCATATATATGTGGTAGCATACGGTATTTGTTTTTCTCTTTCTGACTTACTTCACTCTGTATGACAGACTCTAGGTCCATCCACCTCACTGCAAATAACTCAGTTTCTTTTTTTTTATGGCTGAGTAATATTCCACTGTATATATGTGGCACATCTTCTTTATCCATTCATCTGTTGATGGACACTTAGGTTGCTTCCATGTCCTGGCTATTGTAAATAGAGCTGCAATGAACATTTTGGTATCTTGGGCTATCTTGTTCTGCTTTTTAATGTGTCTGCTGATTCTGGCAAATGGTAGATGATCTTCTTGTTGTATTTTGTATTATGAAGTCATGTTTGACAGGACTTTATTAGCGGGAATCTTCTGGCTGGGGTAAGAGGGAATCTCTCCAAAGAGCTTTTACTTTGGCTTTTGCCAGATACCTCAGGTCTAAGCCAGGCCATTTTTCATGTTTATCTCTTAGCTTGGGGGTTCCCAGACCACAGAGTTAGTAAATTTGAACCCCAGGTTCGCCCGAGAGCAGGTTGTGGCAATCAGTTCTTAGGGCAGACCTTTTTGTTTTGTTTTAACCTAGGTCTGGGCTGAGACTTTACTACAATTGAAACTTTACAGGAGGGAACAGAGGGTGTGACCATGTAGCTGGGTCTGCAGCCCAGGCTGTGAAGGTGAGCGACTTAGACTCCGAATGGGACAGGAAAGGCATCTTTATGTTTCTCTCAGGCTTCCTTTCCTCTGCCACCGAGATATCCTTCCCTTCTGATTGCAGCTGAGGCTGAGATCTGTACACCTCCCAGCTCATCCTATCTGTCCTGTTATCACAGACACAGATCAAGTGATTGAGCTCTTTCCAAATTCCCTCTGGTTGTGCAAGGATGCGCACTCTCACCCATTGCCTTTAAAGGTTATCACTTTCCAAAAGCAATTCAGCCTGAATGAATTGCTCCCTTCACCTTTGTGTGGAAATGGTGATGCCATCTTGTTCCTCTCAAGGAACAACAAAAAGTAAGACAGTAGAATTAAGAGGGACAGAGGATTTTGGTGGAGGGAACCCACGAGGAAGCCGAGGGGTTGTTTTCCCCTCCACCCCAGCCTCAGGGAACCTGAGGCACCTTGTCTGGCCTTCTCCCCAGGTGACCCTCTGACGCGGCCACATGCTCCTTTCTGGGAAAGGAACATCTCCAGGCAGCACACGCATCTCCCCAGAGATTCATTCCTGAGCAAGAAGCCTTCAGTATTGGGCTTAGAAAGGGCTTTTCTCCCATTTCCACATCCCATTAGGCAGGTTTATTTTCCTCTCAGAATATGCCCTTGGATGAGACATTGAGTACAATAACACCAAGCCCTTGTTAGAGGAGATAGCGCTCTACTTAGAACTCCTAAGTGTTTAAAATGAATTTGGTACACTACTGCACCCACAAGTCTGTAATGCTAAAAAACGGGGTGGGAATGTGTAGAAAATAAACTAAAAACACATTACCAAAGGTGCCCAGGAGTACGAAAGCTTAGAGGTCTTTTGTTGCTATAAATATACAGTAGTTTAAAAAATTACCTAACACTGTTCTGTGACACAGTTTTTGTCTCTGCCGTTCAAGCAGCTCATACTGGCTTTGTTCTGGTGATTTACGCTAGAAGCCTATAATAAAAATGCAGCCTGAAATCATGCAGCTGGGTGCCATTCATTTTTCTTCCACGGACAGTTCCAGAGCTTAAAAAATTGCAGCAGACCTGTGAAAGCTCTGCACCCACAGGACATGCATCCTCGGCCACGGCAGCTGGCTCTCTCAGGTTTCTTCTGCTCTATGGAGTCATTGGTGATGCTGTCAGGGTTTCTGGATTGGTTTAATGAGTACTAGAAAAGAGTTTCCAGGAAGATATTGTGTGGTTTTAGGGCATCAATAAAAATAATACTCCCTTCCCCTCTTGAGTCAGAACCAATTGAGAAATCAGCATAGAATTAAGACAAATGGAGATGAACCTACCAGCTTCATTACTGATAACAGCTTGATTGAAAAATGTAACATGATGTATCCAAATGGCTTCTAGTACTTTCTGCCTCAGTTGAACTCAGCTCCCCCAAAACCATAGGCCTTTCACTTGCAGAAAGCTTATCACATGGCCAGAGTAAACCAGAATATACCATCTCGGTGGGCATGCTGATCAGAAAGAGCTCAGACGGGCTGTGTTCTGGTGATTTCTACTAGAGCCTGTAATAAAAATGCTGAGCCATAAGGGGCTGACCACATGTGCTCGATTCCTTTTCCCAAAATCGCTCGTCAGAAAAGTCAGTCCTCTCTGAGGACAAAAGAATATGGAATAGAGAGCAGAATCCAGCCACATGGAAACATGGGGGCAGGAGAATGGAGGATGCCCAGTTCTGCCTTCATTAGCCCGAGCCAGTTTTACTGTGTCTGCCTTGCATCTGGGAGCAGGTGTGAGATACTCTTTTGGGGTGGGTTCTGTGGAATTCTTTCTCCACACCACAGGTATATACACCTGTCTTCTGAGGCCATTGGGATAGACCTTTCTTGACCATTTCTAGATGTATTTTCAGCTTCATATTTAGTTTGGGGGAAGAAGTTGGCTGTTCTCTACACTGCAGCATCTTGGGGAACTTTTCTCCTTAGCTCTTTTAAAAACCTTGGCCAAGTTAAGAAGTCATTTGCCATTGGCATCCCAAATATGACAAGCATAGGCTTGGTGATTCTGGCATAGTTAATGTAGTCAGGCTGGGCTCCTCTGAAGAGCGTTTTGTTACTCATGGCAGAGGGTTCTTGCTAGCAAACGTTCATGTTTCCCAGCCTTCCACCACTGGTTGCATGCTTATAATAAGGCCTGGGTGCTGGGGCAGGGAGAATAAGTGGGAATCAGAAAACGTTAGTGTTCCCAGGAGCCTTAAAAGTACTCTATTCCAAATTTTGATGCATGAATCTCTTTTCACAAGTATAAAAGCAGGAAGCATATAATCAATCAAGAGTCTTTGTCATGCTCTGCAGCTTTCTTAGGAGATGCAGACAGGCAGTAATATGTGATTGTCAATAGCGTCTTGAATTTTCAGTGATGCTTGCCAACTCATAGGCCACCTCAGTGAGCCAGGTTGGGGCTCCAACCCCAGTTGGTAGGAGAAGAAATTGAGTGCCTTTTGGACTTATGCAAGGTCACAAGGAGGTCGGGAACCCAGTTAAAAATAGAAGTGAGACTTGCCTGGTTCCCATTCTTAGCATAAAGCACCAGACTGCATTCCCTTCTGCAGAATTTGCTAATTGTTCATTTCTGACAACACAACAGGGAATTTTTCCTTTATAGCTGGTTGTAAACATTTAAGATGCCTGTCATCACTCATAACCTTTGTTTACTTATCACAGCTAGCTAGCTCTCTTATTTACGTATTTCTTGTTCTTTTCCATTTTTACTTCTATGCAGAGAAGTTAATGTATATGAAAGCACTTCATAAGTCTCAAGTGGCATGTAAATGTTACTTGCTATTATTATGGTACTCATATTCTAAACTTTGCACCATTAAAATATTAATACAGATAGTACTTCTAGTTTATAGTGGCCAGTAGGTTTCAGCACTTAAAATGGCACAGGTCACAACAGCATGAATGACAATTAATATGAAGTTCTTCATCACAGATGTATTTCAGAGAAGCACAAATTGAGAAATTGCCTGTGTGTTTACATAGTGAGGCAACAGAATGGGAGCATTAACAGAAAATAAGATACCTATACAAATTTGGGAGAAGCTAAAAGTATTTTTCAACTAGAAAAGATATAATTGCGGAAAATTATTTTCCTACCAGGTAAAAGAACACGTCTTCCCTTCATATTCTTGTTTATATATATGTTGTCTATACTTATATATAGATGGTACAGAATTCCCCGTTAACAGATTTTTCACATGTAAAATGAAATACTGAATAGTCCTACGAGTGTTGCACTATATACTTCATTATCTACACAAGGAACTTAATGTGTTGACAGCATAGGAAAGTTTAGACAGATTATAGTAAGTAGAATATTTTCTTTTCTACAACTGATTTTCAGCAATGCTGAATGGGAGCTTCCAGTACACATGTATGGTTTACAAGTCAGCATCAGTTTAAATAACTCCGGCCTCCTCTAGGCTCTCCTCCTGAGTTAAGGCTTGTAACATCTCCCCATCCTCTTAGGTAGGAGAATTATCTACTCCTTTCTTCCTCCCCCAGACTTTTTATTTTGAAAGAATTCAAACTTATAGAAAAGTTGAAAGAATAGTACATTGAACGTCCATCCTGCACCTAGATTTTTTTTTCCCCCTTTGGATTAGCCATTTGAGAGTAAGTTGCAGACATCATGGCCCTTCACCCCCAAATATTTCAGCATCTGTCTCCTAGGGATGAAAACATGCTCTTATTGATGGCTGTATAATTATCACACTCAAAAAAGCTTAACCTGCTTACAATACTGTTATCCAAGACACAGTTCATGGTCATCTTAGTATTATCCTTTATTTACTTCTTCCCAACCCAGGATCCAGTCAGAGATCACACACCACATTTAGTTGTCATGACTCTTTAGTCTCATTTTTTCTTTTTCTTTGTCCTTTCCCTTTCTTTCTCTCTCTCCTCACTCTCTTCCTCCTGCTTTCCCTTTTTTTCCTTCCATGACATTGACATCTTTTTAGAGTCCAGGCCAGTTCTTTTATTACCTACTCTTGAAGCAAGCATAACTAAGGAAATAGGGGGTTCGCCTTATGAAGGTTTGGCTTTTTTCTTTTTTTTTTTTTTTTTTCCTCTTTTAGCCTTCATGATTTCATGGCTTGCCATGAAGCCTCTAACGAGATGCCGCATACCTACTGGATGCATAAAATACAGGTTGGTTTTTTCTTCCTGAAAACTTGTGTCCTGATAGACTCTTCCAAAGGCTCACTCCTCAGGGCATTCCTGGGACTGAGGAACAGAGCTAGTGCACTTTCAATAGAATGGCAAGTGTCTCTAGGAATTGCTTTCGAAGTTTACAAGCCTTGTTCCCTATCCAACTTCCCTATCCATACCAGTAGTGAATACCTAGCTAGCATTTCTTAGAGTTCAGTTGGTTCAAGCCAGTTGCTTTGTTTCTCAGCAATAGTCAAAGCTTTCAACTAAGTACTAACCTTTTATTTAAAGATAAAAGTAGATCTCTTTCTGGGTCATTAGAGCTTTTCACTCATGAAATTAATGTTTCTTTTTTTTTTAGAAATTCACGTTCTTTCTTTCTTCCTTCCTTCCTTCCTTCCTTCCTTCCTTCCTTCCTTCCTTCCTTCCTTCCTTCCTTCCTCCCTCCCTCCCTCCCTTCCTTCCTTCCTTCCTTCCTTTCTTTCTTTCTGACTGTGTTGAGTCTTCGTTTCTGTGTGAGGGCTTTCTCCAGTTGCGGCAAGTGGGGACCACTCTTCATCGCGGTGCGCGGGCCTCTCACCATCGCGGCCTCTCTTGTTGCGGAGCACAGGCTCCAGACGCGCAGGCTCAGTAATTGTGGCTCACGGGCCCAGTTGCTCCGTGGCATGTGGGATCTTCCCAGACCAGGGCTCGAACCCGTGTCCCCTGCATTGGCAGGCAGATTCTCAACCACTGCGCCACCAGGGAAGCCCGAAATTAATGTTTCTTATCACTATCACTGATTACTCTTAATATGAAAAAGTTTGTCATTCCATTGAATCTCTCTAGGTCTTGGGAGTAAATTTTAGGGTAGGTTAGAAAAGACGTGGCAGTTTCAGTGTGGGGACAGTGATCTAAAATGAACGGATTTGTATGCTTTAGCCTTTTTAATAGTAATACACTCTTCTTAAAAGCTATAAACAAGAGAAAGACAAATATTCAGAGTTAAAGTTGGGGGAAATCTTTCTCCATTAAAGATCCTGGCCCGATCCCAAAGTTTTATTCAAAAAGGACAGTTATTGGGACTTCCCTGGTGGCGCAGTGGTTAAGAATCCGCCTGCCAATGCAGGAGACACGGGTTCGAGCCCTGGTCCGGGAAGATCCCACATGCTGCAGAGCAACTAAGCCTGTGCACCACAACTACTGAGCCTGCGCTCTAGAGCCCGTGAGCCACAACTACGGAGCCCAGGAGCCACAACTACTGAAGCCCGTGTGCCTAGAGCCCGTGCTCCGCAACAAGAGAAGCCACCGCAGTGAGAACCCCATGCACCGCAATGAAGAGTAGCCCCCGCTCGCTGCAACTAGAGAACGCCCGTGCGCAGCAACGAAGACCCAACACAGCCAAAAATAAATTAATTATTTTTTTTTAAAAAGGGACAGTTATTTTTTTCCCCTGAACAAACTCTTTATTTTTTTTATTCAAGTGTAGTTGATTTACAATGTTGTGTTAATTTCTGCCATACAGCAAAGTGATTCAGTTATATATACATTCTTTTTTAATATTCTTTTCCATTATGGTTTATCATAGGATATTGAGTATAGATCTCTGTGCTGTACAGTAGGACCTTGTTTATTATATCCATTCTGTGTATAATAGTTTGCATCTGCTAACCCTAAACTCCCACTCCATCCCTCCCCCACCCCCTTCCGCACCCCCTTCCCCCTTGGCAACCACAAGTTTGTTCTCTATGTCCGTGGGCCTGTTTTGTAGATAGGTTCATTTGTGTCGTATTTTAGATTCCACGTATAAGTGATATCATATGGCATTTGTCTTTGTCTTTCTCTTTCTGACTTAGTTCACTTAGTATGATAATCTTTAGGTCCATCCATGTTGCTGCAGGACAGTGATATTTTAAAACGTGATTCCCATGTCTCCTTTATGCCTTCCTACATCTCTTCTCCACAGACTCTCTTTGAATTTCAAAAGTAGCTGCGATCTTAGAAGACAGGAAGTCACAGATGTGTGGTGGGCAACAATGAGACGGCAGTAAAAATGGACTCAGTTATCTGGTATCTAAATGTTCAGCTTGTCAGAAGGTAGTTCCTCTCACTTAAGAATGGGAGCTTTTTCCAGCCACAGGCAAGCATACAGTCTATCCAAGAAAATTTTGCTTCACAATAAAACAGAGAAAATGAAGTCATATAAGCTTCCTGAGACGTTAGGAAATATGGTCTCTATTCCTCTGCAGATAACAAACTAATTATCACAAAAGGTGTTGGTTATCATTTAAGCGGGAAATATGATGTTGACATAATACATAATTTCAGCATCTGTTGTGCCTTACTTTGGATTGTAAATCCAGACTAATGGGTCTGTGGAACTGTTTAGACCCTTTCTTATTAGATTCCCTTGCCTCTTAGAAAAGCTTGCATATGAAAGATTCAGTTGATTTGGGCGTTTTGCATTTAATAACACTTCCATTCTGAAACTAGTATGTACTAAATGTCTACCATATGTCGAGTAATTTTATTGAATTCACCAAACAATCCTGCAAAATAGTTATTTTTTTCCCCTCGCAGATAAGAAAACTGAGGCTGAGAGAGGTTAGGTGATTTGTGCAGGGTCACACAGCTGATGAGTAGAGAGAAGACTGAGGCTCAGGTCTTTCCGACTCAGTCTTGACCCAGTTTGTCTTCTCGAAATCAGGATAACTGCCATGCTAGTAACTGCCCGGAGTGCTCTGGGAACAAGGAGCGGAGACCAGCCAACCTCCACTCCCAGTCTTGCTTTTCATTGGCCGCCAACCCTTCTCAAACCTTCCTCTCTGACCTGGCTCACTGGCCAAGTCTGAGGCTCCACAAGTGAACACTGGAGTAATTGGCTTGGCCTCCGACCCCAAAGTGAAGTCCATACAAACCAGGCTGTGTCACGTGAGAGCTCTTTTTCCCTGGGCTAGAGGGAGGCGTGGATCTTTCCCTTCTTTCTCCTGCAAGCCCAGAGGTGAATGTCAGGTCCTAGTATCCCAATGGTCCATGGAAAAGCAAGAGGGATTGCTCCAGTGTCAAAGGCCAAGCTGGTCCAGGCTGCCCTCTCCAGCCCTTCCTTGTGGGGGGAGTGTGGGTACCAGCCCTAGGCCACCTGACCTTGCCAGGGAGGTGGGGGCAGGAGGAGAATGGAATCCCAAGTGAGGAGAGCAGGCCTTCCGGCACTTTGGACCAAGGAAATATCCTTGCCCTTGATCCTGACCCGTCCTGGGGAGCGGAATTGGTGCAAGAGGGCTGAGAACAGAGAGGATCCTGGAGCTGAGGGACCCCTGAAACTGCCAGACCACACCCCTCCTCTCTGAACAAGAATTGTTTCCTGTGACGGATGTTTGATGTTTTTTTCCCTTTTGTGAAAGAGGGATTTAAACAAAAGAGAAATTGTAGCATTCACGTTCTCCTTTTCCCGAGGCAATGCCCGTGTTTAGGTGTAAAGAACATATATATTTATGTGGGCATATCTAGATAAATATTTAATATCTACAGAAACCTGGTAACTTTTGATGGTAGAAGTCCACTTTTTAAAAAAATTGTCTTAACTGAGCAGTTTTAGCAAGCTTAGTCGTCAGTGCTCTAAGTGTTTGTATTTATATCGGTTGATGATAAAAGAGCTCAAGGGTGAGAAGGAATGTGGTGGGGGGGGAGTCGATGGGATGGGGAACAACTTTCTTTACCATAATGAAAATTTATCTGTGTGGGAACTTTGGCTTTGAATATGAATCAGAGGGAGTTTGTGCTTTGAGACAAATTTATGGTTAGCGGTAAAATAAAATCACGTTTTAGTGCCTTATTTTTACTTAATAAATCTTAATTACTTTCTCTCCATAAATTAAAGCATTTACCATGCTATATCTTAATCATCAGGTTTGTCATGTATAGCATTAATTTCATAGAGTAATTGCCACTTGGGCTTTTTGTAAAACATCACCTTAGAGTCTTTGTTTGAATGCTCCAGAGGAGTTGCTAACCGGATTTTCAGTGAGTTACACTAGTTTTGTCATGTTGCCTCAATTTTTTAAGGAGGTACTGGTACCCATTGGACTAACTTTGGGTATCATGTCACTGTGGGCTCACCAGTTGAGGGTAAAGGAGGAAGGGGAGAGAAATGGTGTGAACTACAGACTATTTTGAAGACTATGCAGAAGACTCCTTTGAAGTATATCACAAAATATTTCCTGGCATAGGTCCCCAAGACTGACTTCTGTGAATTGATTTATTTGTAATTTGTAGAATTTCACATAAATGTGCTAAAATCCTAGGGAATATTTTATTGACTAAATAAGTTATGGAGTCTTCTTCATTCCGTAAACTTACTTAGCAAATCGTTTCCTAATAGTTAATGTCACCTTAGAGTTCGGTCCAACCCAAGTTGAGTTATCACAAATCCTCCTTATAAATTAGTAACATTTCATAATTCTTGGATCCCAGTATGTGAAAAAGGAGTCCACAAGATTTTCATTTGTATGTTGATTGGATAGACTTGAGAGTGGCATCGTTTGATCAATTAGATATTTAACAAAAGAAGGAGTCATAGAAGTGAATATAAAAATGGATGGGATTTGCTGTGTGGTCGTGGCCTGCGTTCCTCAGATCCTCGCCTCACCATTCGCCCGCTCTTTTGAGTATCACTGCGGGGGGGGGCGAGGGGGGGCGGGGATCAGGGGGCATGTGCTCCCGCAGGCTGATGTTCCTAGTGTCCCCCCAACCCACCCCCGTCAGCTGGCTTCCGACTGGTTGGGCGGGAGGCTCTGATGAAAGACTGGAGCTGGGAGGAAAGAAGCAACAAGGAATTTCTCCTTCCCTCTTCCTCCGTCAGCATCTCAGGTAGTGGAGGGGTCATGTCCACTGCTTCTGCTTCTCCCCACCCAACCCCTCCATCCCTGGGGTATGAGTGTCTTCCTGCTGCTGAGAATCTTCTAAGTTGCCTTTTTGACATCCCGGCTCGTCTGTCATCTGTGTAATAAGGTCTCTGCATGAAATCTGTTCTATTTTACATTCTAAGAGTGGTTGCTTTTTCCTGACACATATTTTATAGAACAGTTTTGCTTTTATTTCATAGCTTATGGAGTTTGGGATGTTGATAAAGGGAATGCTAAATTATTCATTACCTCAGTTAATGTTTAATCAGCTGGTTTGCATTTGGTAATGGCTCAAAGAAGATAAAATGACTTGACTGCCCTCAGGGAGCGTAGTCTGGCTGGGGAGCCAGTGCTTTTCCAGAGCGCACGGGAGCTGAGAAGGAGGGATACCTACGCTGAGGTACTGGTGGGTCAACCTGGAGTCTTGCCAGGTGCTAAGATCTTGCTCAAGTGGATGAGGAGGAAGGGCGTTCCCAGCAGAAGCAGCAGTGGGTACGAAAGCGTGTCACGTGCCGAGCTGCACGAGCATCTGTTGGGTTAGGGGTAGTGGAGGGAGAGGAAGCCAGCAAGGTGATGAGAGGCCAAGTCACAAAAAGCACTGAAGACTCCACCAAGCACTTGAGTTTATCCTTTCGCTGGTGGGGAGGAGCGAAGAAGGGTTTTAAGCAGGGGAATTACATGAACAGATTTATCCTTTAGAAAGATCACTCTTGAATGGGTGTGGAGGAGAGATTATAGGGCTGAGGGTTGAGGTAGAGAAACCTGGCCAGGTGGCGGGTGCAGAAGTCTTGATTGGAGGGGAGATTGTTTGAATGGAGGCCTGAATTAAATCAGGGGATTTGGGAGGAGGGGAAAAAGTCAAGACAGACTAAGAAAATAGAATGTGAATTACTTGATTATTTATTTATTTATCTTGTGTGTGTTGGGAGTTGTCGTTAAATGATTAAACGATTGTTGTGCTCAGAGATCAGGAAATGTTTCTTTGGTTAGGCTAAGTAAGTCTTAAAACTCGAAGACTGCTTCTCATATTGGGGTCACAACGTGTCCTTGGAGGTCTCATGATGTTTCTGGGCTGTTTATGCTGCCTTATGTGCTGGATGTATTTTAGGTTCCACACAAGTTACGGTTTCAGGACTGCTTATTTTTCAAACAAGCCGAACAAGTGATGATTCTTTTTAAAAACCATTCATTACCCCCCTACCCTGTATCCTTTTTCTGGCCGTGATCTGCCCGGTCTCTCTGCTGGTCATGATATTTATTGGCTGTCTCATCTCCTGCCTCCACCTCTCATACCTTTCTTAACTTCCGATTAAGGAATTAGCTCTTCACTTATTCAATAAATCGTTTCACAGGTACTTGTGTCTAAAGGTTTCAGAAGTCGAGTGATACAACATCCCCTGCTGATCGAGAAAAACCGTAGGTCCACTCACTCTCCAGCTCCCACATGCCAGAGCCTGTGTACAGAGTGTTCTACAAAGTTCAGAGAACACGAGGCTCACCCTCTAAGAGCTTGACATCTGAAAACAAGACAATGCAGGTAGAAACTGGCAGGAAGAAAATACTGGAAACAATATCTGCCTTAAACTCTACGGAAGGGTTTGGTCTGAGCCGCTGCTACAGAGTTATGGCCTGAAGTTCGGGTCTTGAGAGCTAACACTAATGCACTTCATTCTTTGAAGACTTATGATGAGTGTAGCCCAGAGCCTGGGTTCTGGGGGTCTGACGTCCTGGCTCTGCCACTTACTGTGTGTGTTGCCTTGGGCCAAGTTACTTAATCTCTTGTGTTTCCCTTCATTATGTGTAAGATGAGGATTATAAGAGTATCTGCCCTAGGACCGCCGAGGGGATTCAATGGCACATGCGTGTGGTGTGCAGAGCACACCTCCTGACACAAGCTGAGTGCAGTCAGCACTTGCTGTTGACGGTTCCCGAATCCAGAGTGAGGTGTCCTAAGGCTCAGCTGAGAGAGTTGTGCTTTGTGAGTTCCAAGGAGCATTGCTTTCCTTCCACACGAAAGCTGCTGGGGTTAGCCGTGAGCTCCTTTGTAGTCACTTTATGTTAATTGCAAAGAAAATTCTGTAACAGGCTTCTTCAGGACAAGTTAGTCTTCGGAGTTTTTGAGTTACCTCTTTGATCATATCATACGTGATTGGTCATCACTTCAGGGCACTTCCAGAAATAAGTCTGAAGGCCAGCAGGTGGCAGGTAACACCTTGGAGGAGAGTGAGGCATCACTGCCTCTCTGAGACCCTCCCTGGATACCCGTCACCTCCCTCCTCATTTGAGTTCAGCACACATTGAGCACCACTGCCTTTCAGTTCTGTTTGAGGCTCCAGGGGTCCAAGGCTGAAAAGACAATTCCCGTTTGCATGAAACTTAGTTTAGTGGAAATATATGTAAACACATCTAATCCACTGTGATACAAGCACAAATGGAAGCGTGTAGAAGGTCAGAGAGGTACATAGGAAGAAGCGTAAGGAAAGTTGCACAGACTTGGTGACATCTCAGTAGACTGTGAATAAGAATAGGGCAAGTCAGCGATCAGCATGGTTTGTACAGGAGAACTGGACCGTGGGGTGGGGTTGGGTGGGGGGATGTGTTATTGGAGATAAAATTGAAAATGGAGGCTGGAGCTAGACTGTGTAAGAGCTTGGCCTTTATCATGTGGACGTGGGGGCTGCTGAATGATTTTAGGCAACAGAATGCCATAAGATTTGCATTTTTAGCAGGATCATCCTCACGTGGAAGATGAACTTGCAAAGGATGTAGGATGTGCCAGCAGGTTTATGTCCTCAGTGCACATTCATTGAGGCCAGCACCGGAGTCCTATGTCCCTCTGCATTCCTAAAGCCTAGTATTGTGTAGACACTGAAGACATTTTTTGGAATAAAGACAGCCCCAGTTGAATTTTCCAATTCTGCATCCTCTTCTCAGAACATGCTGACCTGGACCTCCATCTGTCACAAGCAGCTTGACTAGGATCGTAATAAATTCTTTTTTCTTGGCATTCCTTTAACTGGCACTCTCTATTTACTAGCCCTTCTGTGCAACTGTAGTGTGGTGATGATTGATGCTTATAATTCTGACCCTGAAGTGCTCCAAGCCGTCTAAATCATCAAAAAAAGATGAAAGTATATTCAATATTGCTGTAATGTTTGTGTGTTTTTCTGAATTCTTATTCTTTGGAAATTGATGGTTTATCAAGTGCTCGTGTACTCATGTGCATGCGGGGACAGTGAGAGTCTGTGATCATCCACGACTCTTCACTCCCGCACAGCACCAGGCGAGGGGTGTTTATTAGCAATGCACACTCAGAAATTAGCAAGCAAAACAGACCTGGGCTCTCTTCATGCCTAGAAGGAAGCAGGTTGGCCCCAAAGGGGCAGACTGGACAGAGATGAGAGAGGAAGCAGTGGTTAGAAAACAGTGGGAGTGATAAAGCAAGAACTGGACAGCCAGCCAGTCGGGCAGTTTCCGAGCTCACCCATGCCGCGGCCCAGCCCCGCAGGAGTGGGGTTCGGGGCCGGGACCCCAGCCTCAGGTTCTCGTGTGCCTTGACCCGGGTCAGATTTTCAGGCTGGATTTGGCAGGATTTTCCACCAGCTCTGTTTGTGTTGCAGTAACGACTGTTCAGTAAAATGCCAAACATTAGCAAGTGAAAACATCAATAATTAGAGCATCCTGTTCACGCCGCACACACATCTTATCGTGAAAACCATTATAACTGCAGAGCTGACAGTATTATTTGGCCCAGAATGAAGAGCTCCAAATGGAAGCTGTGAGATGGCTCCATTTTGTAACCCAGTTTCCAAAACCAGGCATGTGATGATGTGATTAGGAGGGAGGTTTGCTGTTGGCTTGTTCTTTTGGAGGTTGTATGTTGCAGTGAGTAGAGACGCCTCTTACATTTTCTTGTACAGATTTGTTTTTAAAATCTGCGTGTTTGATCAGCAAGTCCTGCCTGTGTCTGGGTGCCTGGTCCCTGCACCACAGGGATTCTGTTTGTCACCCTCTGGACGAGGGCACTTGCGGACTCTCGAGCTGGTTTTAACATTTTCTGATCCGAGATTCCAGTGAGTCTCTTGGTCTCTCTGGGTCTTAGTTTTTTCTTTTTCTGACATATTGGAATAATACAAACCCCCTCTTTGCAGGGTTGCTGTGGGGCTGAAATAAAACGGCGGATGTGAAAAAGCTTCACTGGAAAGCCCTACGTAGATAATAACATACTAAACACGCTAAAGGACATCATAAACAGTCTAATAAAAAATAGAAATATGTTTCGTCAGCAAGCATGATGTCCTCAACACTTTCCCCGAAGAGGTGTGGGGAGAATGAACCATTTATTGAATTCCTGCCGTGCAGTAGATTTGCCAGCTGTGACTTTGTCCCCTCGGCAAGGTAGACATTGAGCCCCTGTCTCAGAGGTGAGGAAACTGAGGCTTCCAGCCCCACAGCTGTACATCTACACAGCGGAAGTGGGGTCTGGACCTGACTCCAGAACTGACTGTTCTTTCTCCTTATCTCTAGTTGTCTGCCTCATTCCAGCCACCTACCCACCCCGCCAAAGTGCTAAGAGCTGTTTACGTCCCTTGGGGCCAGAAAGTTGGCTAGCCCTTTCTTGGTCTTTTGCTCCTGAAAGTGGGACGGGGTGGGATCCAGAAGGAGCCCAGGAGCCCCAGGAGCCCTGGAGGGACCAGCAGCTTGGGGAGGGGAGGGGGCACGCTCAGCCTCCACTTCCAGGGAGTCTGCCAGGCCTGGACCGAGAGGAGGAGGCAGGAGTGCGGCATTTCCCAGCCCTTGAGGAGATGGCTGCAGTCCTGTCGTTTCCAGAGGTTCATTCTTTCTGTGTCACAGTGTCTCCCAACCTCACCGAGGTTGTTTGGGGAGCTGCTTCTCAGATCCTCCTCTCGGGAATCGGTGCCTCCTGTGTGCTCTGAGCAGCTCCTTGTTCTTCTAGCAGAGGCAGTGAGATTAAGTTTATTTCCTGTAGTAACCACTCTGCTGAGCTTTTCTGGGACCTTCCCTGTTAACTTTGATGTCGTGTCAGGTATGGGTAGGGGGGAAGGACCCCCGATGTGGCAGTTACTAGGTGCCCAGGGGGACCCACCACCGCACACATCTCCTTTTTTATATAAACTTTCCCCGACTCCAGATACACTGAGTCGGCTTGTAAGCCGAGCTGCCCACACAGAACCAGAGCTGATGCCCATCGAAGGGCCGGATGGCCAGATTCAGGGAGGCTATCCGCAGGCGGAGGAGCGTTTGTTCAGAAGGTGGGTCTGAGAGGAGCCACGTGTTCTGTCCCCCCAGGTCCTCAACAGGCAGTGTGTGGAAGCGGCTGTGATGACCGGCCTGGCCCTGGACTGCCACATCAACAGGAAGTCCTTGTTTGACCGGAAGCACTACTTCTACGCAGACCTCCCTGTGAGTAAGCTCTGCCCTCCATCCATCCATCTGTCTGTCCACCCACCCGGAGCCGGGGCTTAGCCGCGGGAGGGGGCTGAGTGCATCTTCAGCCAGAGCTCCGTCCATCCCGGCGGGAGGCGCTGCCCAGCCTGATGAAGCCAGTGCCCCCCGACGTTTACTAGATTGGATGCCAGGGTCCTGATCGCCGGCTCTGGTGGAGCCTCGTGCTTCTCGCGGCTCGCTCGTAACTGACTGCGGAGGGGAAGCAGCCCGCGCTCTCAGGCTCAGCCCAGCTGTGGGCTTTGGTGCTAATTGCCGTTAGGACAGAAGCTACTTCCGTGGCTGACGCAGCAGTCAGTGCATCCTGTGGCTCCGGAGACAGAGCGAGGCGTCCCTCTGTTAAGTTGGAGGTCCCAGTAACAGGACCGGCTCGTCTGCAGACATTCGTGTCGTCCCCAAGCACTGAGTAAGCGGGCAAGAGCAAGCGGAAACGTGAACCAGAAGCCTGGACGGATGGCAGTAATTGGTCGAGCAGTAAACCCAATAATAACCTGCTTTTTCCTTAAAATTAGAAAGGTTTTTTTTTTCTTTAAGAGGAAAGCCAGTGTGAACTAGAGCCAATTTTTCATAATACTGAACTGAACCAAAACTGTAATGCCAAGTGGGTTTCCGAAAATAATGTTTGATTTGCTCTGAGCCTCTGATGGTAAGTGTGGCCCTTCTTGAGGCTTAGGAAATCAGTAGTGATGATATTGCTTCACGTTATTCTCTCTGAACTGAAGACGGGCGTGAGCTGTTTTCAGCAGGTGAGGGCAGGAGTAGAATTAAATAAAAAATACAGCTGGAACCTGAATTCTCCACCTGCTGCTGCTTTTTCCCTCTGGCTGCCAGCCTTGTAGTAAATTCTACTGCTTGGTAGGGTGGAGAGAATTAAACTGCATTTTTCTCATCTTTTAAGAGTGATAACGTGTTTGGTTCAGGTGGGAGACTTAGCAATATGTGACTAAAATGAGATGTTTTATTAACTCTGGCTTTCTGGTTTTTCTGGCCCAGGTAGCTCAGATAATCTGGAGGTCGTGTTGCCAAA
Organism: Balaenoptera physalus; assembly: GCF_965194825.1. Taxonomy (NCBI): domain Eukaryota; kingdom Metazoa; phylum Chordata; class Mammalia; order Artiodactyla; family Balaenopteridae; genus Balaenoptera; species Balaenoptera physalus. The sequence goes on along the minus strand of NC_138884.1, from coordinate 37,174,856 downwards.
TATTACATGAGACAGACACACTTATACTAAAAAAAAATTCAATTTTATCTGAATAAACAACGTATTCAAATTATTCCAATTTCACCAAGCATCTGTATTTTATTTGGCAGCCCTGCCCAGAGTTTAATTTTCACAGATTGAGACTTCCTGTCTCAGCACAGAGAGCAAATTGACCTAATGCAGTGGTTCTCACAGTGTGTTCTCTAGGCCACTAGCATCAGCATCTCCTAGGAACGTGTTAGACATAAATTCCCAGGCGCCACCCCAGACGTGCAGTCAGAAACGCTTCAGATGGAGCCAAGAGATCTTTGTTTTGACCACTCTACCGGATGATTCCAATGCAGCTAAAGTTTGAACAATGCTGGCCGGGTAGCTAGGAGCGCAGACTCTGAGTCAGACCGTCTGAGTTCAGATCCTGACATTGCTACTTACTAGCTCTGTGGCTTTGGGCAAGGCCTTTCACCCCTCCATGCCCTGTAGCTCCTTCCTAGGGTTGTCTTGAGGATTAAATGGTGTGAAGTACTGAGAACAGTGTCAGGGGACACTCACTGTGTCAGTGTCATTCTCTGTTCTTCCCCAGTTCCCCATCCTGACCTGCCTTCTCTTTAGTGTGTGTTGATGCACGTGTGCATTTGAAAGTAATTCTTCCTCCCCACTTAGAAGGTGGCGAGGGAGCTCTGGCAACATCCATCAGTATTTTAGTACTCCGTGCTTTCCATTAGCCGGGCGTGAGTGTCACAGCATTTTCTGGCTTGAGGAACAAGGGAGGTCGGGTCAGGGAGGGCAGCTGACATGATTGGTGAGCTCAAAAAGCAGGAATGAATGCAGCTTCACCACACTAGCAACTGGTGTTAGCTGTGCTGAGAGTAGATGGCAGGATGCTTAGCCAGCACTTCCAATAAGAGGGTCTGTCAGGAGCCCAGTAATCAGATGCAGGGCTGAGCTAATGAGCTTAGGGGAAACAATACGTTCTTTTCTTAGAGGCTTCAGACAGAGAGATTATTGTTATTCCCCAAAATGGTACTCCCTAGGGAAGATAGGATCCATGTTTTTGACTGCTTCATTATTGGGGGTGTGGGTGCAGGGATGGGGAAAGGGGCGTCCAGAGAAGCCAGAAGAGGCCAGGCTAAATTACGGCCGCAGCACATAAACCGATTTGTGTCTCCTTTTCCTTTTTTCCTTTTCTGTTCTGTTGTGGTTTTAAGTAAGCCTGTAGTTTTATGACATTAAAAGGAATGATCAACTAGTTCCCAGCTTTGACCTACAGACGAGTGACTCTGGCTCACATTTGCGTGCAGGCCGGCTACCAGATTACCCAGCAGAGGCTGCCGATCGCTGTGAACGGAAGCTTGGCGTACAGCGTCTGTGTGGGGAAGAGGTGGAGTCAGATGGTCACCAGGACAGTGGGGGTCAAGCAGATCCAGCTGGAACAGGACAGCGGCAAAAGCCTCCATGACAACCTGCGGTCCCAGACGCTCATTGATTTGAACAGAGCGGGTAGGCTTGGAGAGTTCCCATTTCCCTTCCTGCCACTTCCCTTCCCCTCCAGAGTTTTCCCAAACCAACTGAGGAGACAGGCCCCGGAGCCTGGCAGATGGCGATCAGAATATCAGCGTTGGTGTTGGCAGAGCTGATGAGAGAGCCGGGCTAGGACTGTGCTTTCTATGCGCTTGCAACTAACCCACCCCTAAAACGAGACCGCATCGCCGCCTAGTCGCAGACCCAGCAGCTTGACATCTGAAGCAGACATTGAAAGAAAAGAACCAAAGTTAAAAATCCAAAAGTGAGGGGAAAGAGAAACGATTCAGGGCCTGTCAGTGCTGCAGGGTTTTCCTAAGTTTCAGCCTGATGTATCTGCGGATCAGACTGGAGAGCTCCAGTCAGACTGACTCTGCCTCTCTTTGGTAGGGGTCGGCCTTCTGGAAGTGGTCCTGGAGCCTGACATGTCCTGTGGAGAAGAGGCGGCTGCAGCCATCAGGGAGCTGCAGCTGATTCTTCAGGCCTTGGGGACCAGCCAGGCGAACATGGCAGGTAGCAGCCACAGAAGCAGTGCCCGCCTCTTGCCCATCTCCCTTTCCACTCCCGGGCTCTCTCCTCACTGGAGTCTTATTCTCTGCAGCAGCTACGGGGGGGTTGTTTGCATCCTTTCCTCAGCCTTTTCTACCTCAGGGTTTTGGGGTTTTTTTCCTTAGAATTTTCCTTGGATTTTTTTCTGAGCCCCTGACCAAAAATAAACACACAAACAGCGGCCCTGCAGAGGTGCTGAGCCCAGGAGTGTGAGATTAGGAGTCCAGGGACTGGAGGTGTCCTCCTGGCCTCTTGCATCAGGATGTTGTGAGAATTAATAAAATAATGTGTTTGAACAGCTTCATCGTCCTCAGAAGGCCCTGTGTTTATACAGAGTAGCTCTTAGTTTGTGAGTTCTGTGTGGGCAGTGCTTCATTGCTACTGGATGCTTTTCCTCTGGGTCTCTTTCTGCCTTTTATAGAATTTTCATCCAGGCAAGCTGAAGCCAAATTGAATCGACTACAAACCAAGGTTATGATTTCACAAAACTTTAACTTTGAGTTAAAGTCTGAAATTCAATAGAAATATACTAGGGAATTAAACAGAAGAAACAATGTGAAAACTTGGGATCAAGGAAACTCTACATTTTAAGTGTTTGCAAGTTGGATACAAAGATCACAAGTTTTGGTCAAACTCAGTTTCTTCATGAGCCTTTCCTAGCACTACTTTGCCGGCCCTTACATCCCTGAATGCTCGTCTCTCCCGTGGTTTTCCCCTATTTTCTGTTCCCAGGGGCTTTTAAAAAACGTCTGCCACTCGCAGAGCACTCCCTGACAGCGTGGAAAAAGGGTGCAGGTTCTGCATCTACAGTGGTGATTCCATCTCTCAGTACAGTGGTGTGTTAGTCAGGGTTTTCCAGGGAAACAGAACAAAGAGAATGTGTGTGTGCACGCACTTGTGACATGTAAAGAGATTTATTATAAGGAATTGGCTCATGTGACTGTGGAGGCTGAGGCATCCCTAAGATCTGTAGTCATCAAGCAGCAGGAGAGTCAATAGTATAGTTCCAGCCCAGGACTGAAGGCCTGAGAATCAGGAGAGCCGAGGACGTAAGTTCCAGTCTGAGCCAGAGTCCAAGACAAGACCAGTATCCCCGATCCAAGGCAGTCAGGCAGAGACAGCAAATTCCCCTGATGCCGAAAGCTCGGCCTCTGTGTGCTGGTGCCAAATCGAATCTCAGAGACAGAGTTTGGGGGTGAAGTAGAAAAGAACAGCTTTACTCCTTTGCCAGGCGGAGGGGGACACAGTGGACTCATGCCCTCAAAACTGTGTGTCCCAACCCAGGGGGATTTGGTGAGGAGTTTTATAGCAGTGGTTCAAGGGCTGGGTTGCTGGTAAGGATCAGGGTGTGTACAGGGCCTGCATTCCTTTAATCTGGTCTCCTGATGAGCTTCTGTGGTTCTTGAGGCTATCACATCATGACCTTCTCTCTGGAATGAAGAATGCTTCATCAGGTCATTAACATCTTCCATTTGTTGGAGGTTTTAGTTCTGTAAAGATAGTGTTATGTGTATCCCTTGAGGGGGCACCAGGACCCTGCCCCAAGGCTGCACTGTTGTTTCTGGGCTGCTCCTCCCTTGTCTCTGCATCCCCTCCCTTCCTTGATTATCAACTGTTTGAACCTGCCCTTTGGAATTCAGGGAAGGTCATGGAGGCTGGAGGCTGGTCTCTACAAACAAGAAACAGGGACACAGAAAGGCTTCCATGTCCAGGAGCCCCGCAGGGTCCTGCTTGGCTTCACCCCCCACTCTGCCTTTTGCTCTATTCTGGTTTTCAGCGGATTGAATGAGGCTCACCCGCACTGAGCAGGCAATCTGCTTTACTCAGTATATCAACTTGAATGTTCATCTCATTCAGGAACACCCTTACAGACACACCCAAAATAACGTTTAACCAAATATCAGAGCATCCCTTGGCCCAGTCAAGTTGACACAAAAAATTAACCATTGAACATGGTCACAGAGGGTGCCACTAAGTACCATTGGTGGGGATGATTCATCTCCCTGTCGGTTTATCATACCATTTACCGACCATTTTGTCACACGTTTATTCACATGTTGCAAAGGGACTTCGGAATTTGTAATGCCACATTTGTCACATAGGACATCTAATGGGCAACAAATTGTAACATCAAAGCCCTGGTACAAGTTGGATCTGGAGATGGAACTTGCCAATTTGCTCTCTTCTTTAAGCTAAAGTCTGGAAAAACCCAGCCAGCCACGGGAGTTTGAGTGGAGTGCTCTGTGTTAGAGCAAGAGAGTTCTCCGTTGTAGATTTATGGCTCATGCTGTCTTTTTACCCACAGAACAGAAATGAAATATGGGCAGATTGGATGGTTGTCCATTTATGCCCTGTTGCTTTAAAAAAGTTGTATTATTCCATTCTTCTTCAAAGTAACTGTGATTCCTACCAAACCTATGCAATAATAAACAGGCCACCTGTTAGCTGAGAAATAGTCCCATCGGGTCCTTGCCAAGAGATAAACCATAACAGCGAGAACTCGTCAGGCAGTGACAGCTGAGAGGCTTCATTAAATCTCGTTTGTTTTGACACTTTTTGTTGCTTTTAAATACAAATCAGACAGCTTTGCCCCCAGCACAGCAGCAGAGTGGCTGAGGTTGTCCTGAAGTGCTCTGGGTAGTGAAGGTCTGCCTGGAGTCTGCAGGGGTCCGGCTTTTGGTGCTCTCAGCACTTTATCAGCCCAGGCCCCTTTCCCATCCTTCTGTCCCACCACCATAGGCCACTGTGTCGCCATTGGAGAATGCAGCCTGGGAACCAACCGAAGGCTGCCCTGGAGAGCACCAGTGGACCCCCAGCGTGCTTTTGGAATGAAACTTAAACTGCTCCGGGCTGTGCTTCAGTGAGTTCCTGATAGTTTTGCTAATGAGCTTGGACTAGCTCAGCTTGGGTTCCAGAAGTCACTTCCTTCTCAGGATGTTTGCCACTGTTGAGATCCTCAAAGCAGTCTGCTGAGTTGAATGTGTACCAAAGTATATAGATACACTAAATGTTTCCAAGGTTGTAATATCTGCCGGTTTGAACATCGAGTATGTGCTCATCAGTTCAATAAGCATTTTTAAAATTAATTTATTGTCTCATTTAAACTTTATGACATTCCTGAGAGATGGGTATTACTGTGCCTACTGTACAGGTGAGGAGTTGAGGCTTCCAGAGGTTGGGTTATTTGGCCAAGGTGCACAGGAGGTGCCCGAGCCCAGGTGTGTCTGACTTCAGGACGCCTTCCTTTGTAAGCACTGTCACCCTGCTTCCTAGTGCCAGCCATGACAGTGTCTCCGCTGCTGTAGATAACAACCTTGATGGCTTCCCTGGTGGCGCAGTGGTTAAGAATCCACCTGCCAATGCAGGGGACAAGGGTTCAAGCCCTGGTCCGAGAAGTTCCCACATGCCGTGGAGCAACGAAGCCCGTGCGCCATAACTACTGAGCCTGCGCTCTAGAGCCCGCGTGCCACAACTACAGAAGCCCGAGTGCCTAGAGCCCGTGCTCCGCAACAAGAGAAGCCGCCGCAGTGAGAAGCCCTCGCACCGCAACGAAGAGTACCCCTGCTCGCCGCAACTAGAGAAAGCACGCACGCAGCAAGGAAGACCCAGCCAAAAATAAATAAATAAAATAAATAAATTAATTAAAAAAAAAAAAAACCCAACCTTGAGAGCTGGGTTAGCAGAGTGTGAGTGCTGAGGACACCGCAGGCCCAGACCTGGGTTGGAATCCTTTCCTACCGCTTCCAGCTATAGAAACTGGGCGAGGTATTTGACTTCTCTGAGCCTCCCTTTCCACACTTGTGAAACGAGTCCCTAAATAATTGTATATGGAAAGAGAAAGGAAGAAACCAAAGAGGAGAGGAAGTCATCCAAGTCATCAAACAGAGTTGGGGCAGCAGGGTGGGAAGAGCAGGCGAGGACTGGCCTTGTGGAAGAAAACCTGGAATACCGTCCTGGAAGTGTCAAGTGTGAATTGCCTAAAGGACGTCTGAGTGGATGTGTCATTAAAGCTCTGTTGTAGGGAAAGAACGTGGTAGTGTGCGTAAAACGTATCACAGGTCCTGACAAATAAATAGCCTGTGCTCATGAAATGTCAGGTGCTTCTATTAACAATAATAAGTAGTATTACATTCACAGAATCACCACTCATTGTGGATGAATAAACTTTGTGATATATGTTGGATAAAATTGAGCCACATTATTTATTTTACTTTATTTTTTGTCAAACCCTGTTATTTAAGTTCTGGAGGGTATTCAGTGATCAGAATGAGACAGCTTAATAGACTTTCTCACTAAATCTTCAGGCCCCTGCTGTTTACAGAAACAGTTTTCTGCCCTGATGTTATATTTCTGATGTGTGAATGTGTTTAAAAAAAAAAAAAATATGACTGCACCATATCACTGTGCTCAGTAGTACAGTTTTTTCGTTTTGCTGTTACAAATCTCTAGTTCTAGAGAGTGGAAATTGAGCTTGATAACGTTCTTGTGAAGGCCCTCCCCCAGTGTTGGAGAATGCATTGAAGCGAACGTGACTGTGAGGCTTTTGTGGACTTGAGGCAATTTACCTTAATTTGTTTAAAAGGTATTTTGTCTTCACTGGGTAAATGCCTTTTGTGAGTGTTGGATACTGTATTTGAATCCAGGCAAGTGAACTGTCTTTCAACACTGCAGGACACTAAATGAGTCCCCTCAGACATCTATGGAGTGTGGTCTTCTCTGGGAGAGACTGAAACTCATGCTTTTATTCCTTTTCCAAATTAAAAGTCGAAATTGTGAAAGATGGTTTTATTTTTAAAAGCAGGAGAGGTCCAATTCAGGGTTCTCAGGGCTCAAAAAAAGTTCTTTCCCAAGTATCGAGGTTTGGCTGGGCAGAGCTCAGCATACTTGGGAAGTTTTCCTTTGAGCTGAATGGGCCTTTCATAGGATTCAGTAGATTAGTCCTATTCAGACAGAACTTTAGAACTTGTCGGGAACCTACTGTGAGACCAGTCAGCTTACTCGTGGCTCAGGGAAATACCAAGGTATGAATTTATCAAACAATTACCATGTGCCAGAGGCAGCTCTAGGTTCTGAACAGAGCAGTGAAAAGGACATTGTTCCTGCTACCTAGAGGAAATATTGTATTCATGAGGGAGACAAATACATTAACAAATAGAACAAAGTAGTTACAGTGATAAGTGCTTTATGGAAATACAGAGGGTGCCGTGATAAAGAATACATTGGATGGTGAGGGCCTCTGGAGAATGACCCGAGGCCCCAGCCCCAGGGAGCTAGAGAATGAGCATCCAGGAAAGAGCCAAAGCTAAGTCCCTGAGGTGAGGAAAACGTAGAGTGTGCTTGGAGGTAACACAGGTGGCAGAAGACCACTGTAGGGAAAGCACAAGGAGCAGGGGAATGCGGCCTCAGGTAAGACTGAAAAGGTCTGCGAGGGCTAGATCACCAACAATGATAAGAAGTTTGGATTTCATTCCAAGTGCAGTGGGAGGTCAGGGAAGGGCTTTTAAGCCAAGGAACGACATCTTCCTCCCTCGGCTGCTGTGACCTTACTCACCCTTAGCTGCCCCCCTACCTCCTGGACACTTTCCATGTCCGTGTCATTTGTTCCCATCCTGACATTCAGGAGTTATCAGAACTTGGATGGTGTTTAAAACCATACACATTTACAGAGAGAGTGCAGGTAAAGAAGACAGTCCTGAGTCTGGATAGGGACAAATGACACGGACATGGAAAGTGTCCAGGAGGTAGGGGGCAGCTAAGGGTGAGTAAGGTCACAGCAGCCGAGGGAGGAAGATGTTTCAGGGAGGAAGCAAGCGTTGGTTGGTAGGTTACATGCCACCGAGGGCCGGCGTATCCAGTGAGGGGAAGACACAACGTGTCCTGCGTCCGTGGGATTTGGCAGCCAGGGGTTGATGGTGACTTTGACGAGGCGTTTTGCAAAGAGGTGGGGACAGAAGCCAGGCTGACGTGGGTGTAGGAGCAAATGGGAGGTGAGCTCACGGAGATGAGACGCCAACAAACAAGCAATACTTGTTTGAGAGGATTTGCTGAAAAGGAAAGCAGAGCAATAACAGCAGAATGATGGAGAGAGAACTGGGTTCAAGGGGGTGGGTCTTTGGGTTTTGTTTCTAGTGAGAAATACTGTTGATTATGGATACACATGCATAGAGGGAATGCTGAGGAAGAGAGTTAAGGAGTGGTGTGGGAGAGACGAGAGAACTGAAGGAGTGATGTCTTTGGGAAGGCACGAGGGGTGGGAGTTTTAAATCTGGGCTCCATTCCCAAGGGCCTTCCATCTGGTCTCAAAGAAAAGACTAATTCAGAATAGACTACAATCATGTGCTCTACTGATTGCATGTATTCTGATAACGCCGAGGAGCCACCAGTGGAGGCCGGCCTACTGATGAGGGTTTCCAGGAGGAGAAGGTGGTACCGCTTATGTGGGACCTCGAAGGATGAGCCGAGGTTGAAGGAGGGACAGTAACGGTGATGACGAGGGCCTGTGGGAGCCAGCGAGCAGACAGAAGCTCCCCTGAAGGGAGGAGGCTTTCTCAGGGAATGAGCAGCAGGAAATGCGGGGTGCATCAGTCAAGACCAGACGAGGGCTCTTGCATACCAAGCAGAGGAGGTGGGATGACCCAGTGGTAGCCAGCTGTGCACTTGGTCAAGCGCTGGGAGTGATACAACCGTCCTGTAGCAGGATGTGGCTGGAGCCGAGCTGGCGGGGGGGGGGGCGCTGGACCAGGAGGGGTCACTGAGTTGAAGGTCAGGATGGGATGCGGGTGCTCAGGCAAGGATGGCAGCCGTGGGAATGGAGAGGAAGTGACAGCTCTGAGGGATGTTTGGGGGAAGGAACTGACAGGACCTAGTCAGACTACAAAGGGCCAAGAAAACAGAGCAGCAAAGGATGCTGCAGGGTTCCTAGACCAAGAGTCTCATGATATCAGGAGCCGTTGGGACTTCTTGAGATTCAGGGAAGCACATGTTGTCCTAAAGGGGCTCTGGGATTTTGTAAAAATGTGAAAGGTCCGTGCTGGAGACATAGAGTAATTTCTGGGCTGACAGGCACCTTCTCCCTGCCTGTCAACGTGGGTGGCCTTTGGAGTGGCAGAGTGGGAATGACAGAGACCTGTTGCAAGGGTCTCTTTTTCTTGGCATAGAATATATTTGAGCTATTTTATTATTTTAATATGCTTTTGCTATGAAACCTTGGAAAAGAAATTGCTTTCTTCAGCCAGTCGACACATTCCTCTTTGGCAGATTCTTTTTTAGTTCAAAGACTTGCCTAAGAAAAATCCAGCATTTTGTTCTATTTTAAATATTGTAAGTGGAATTGGAGAACAGAGAATTGGGGCCTTACCTTGCAGGGTATAAAATGTGATGATTTCTTATCTTTATCTCTCTTTGGCTTGAGATTTTGCCTCCCTCTCCTCCTCAAGAGCCTCTTGGCCCTCTCCAAAAGCCACCTGCTTCCTTAGGGATTACTGTTCCCAAAATGGGGGGGCTTGCAGGGTCAGAGAAGGTCCTCCCAGGATGGGGATGGCCCCCTCTGAGTCCCTCCCCCACAGACCGTCCCCTTCATAACAGCACTGTCTGTCTGCTGCGCAAACCCTTACAGCAGTCAGGAAGGATTCCGAGTCCTGTTTACAGAAGGAAGAGATCATTACAGTACCTGGAGGAAGGATGAGGGGAAAAGCCCAGGTTTCTGGCTCTTGCCCTTGAGCTGTAAATTCTCAAGGACTCTCTTATAAATCTCCCAGAATCACTGTTGGAAATCCACATTCCATTGGAGAGCACTGTAGGGCTATCACATGATCATTTCTGAAGCCTTCCCCCCCAACCCAGCTCTGACGCTTTGAAAAACACTTCGGAATAAAACTGCAGGGTATATCTCCATTTTTAACAGTGTTGTTTTTCTTATTTGGCGTGAAAGAAATTAGATTTCCCAAGCCACTATATCCAGAATGTCTCCTGCCTTCTGCATGTGCACAAGTACACAGAAATATACACGCACACCCCTCAGATGCCTTAGGACTGTCATTCTCGCAAGTGGGCAGAAGTACTAGCCATGAACTTCAGGACCAACCTTACTTCCTCTGAGGTTAGGCTGCTGTAACTAAACAGCAACTAGAGTTAGACGTTGCTTGCACTCTCTTGCCTTAAAAAAAACCACGATTGCCTCAGAGAATTTCTAAAGTGTTGTCTTTTTTCTTTCCTTACAGAGGGCCAGTTGAGAGTGGACGCCAACATATCTGTGCATCACCCTGGGGAGCCTTTGGGTGTTCGAACCGAAGTGAAGAATCTCAACAGTGCCAGGTTTTTGGCCAAAGCTATAGGTGAATGTCAGCTGTTACTCCTCATATACTTCTTTTTATCAGTTATCTGTTGCTGTGTAACAAGCATACCCCCCCCCCAACTTAATGGCTTACATGATAACATCTCAACTTCAGAGTTTTGTGGCTTGGGTGGTTTTTCTACTTGTCCTGCCTCGGCTCATTCATGTGGCCATGGGGAGCCAGCAGCTCTGCTGAGATACAGGGTCCAAGATGACCTCACTCACTTGTCGCAGCCTTGGTGCTGGACGTCTGCAGGGCTTCTCTACCCACGTGGGCTTGCTTCATTCACTTGCCTAGCCCAGCCCTTCTTATTTGGCAGAGGGGGCATCCCAGGAGGATGAAGGCAGATGCCTCAAGGCCTCTTGAGTCCTTAGCTCTAGAACTTGCACAGCATCTCTTCCAGCACATTCCATTCAAAGCAGTTTCAAGGGGAAGGGAAATAGACTTCACCTCTATGGGAGGATCTGCAAAATCCTGTAACTCTGTTTTTCCATGTACCACATTCCTTCTGACCAGCCTGAACTGTATAAAGTCGTATTTGTTCATGATAGATTGGCCACGATCTGACCTAATTGGTCAGTATGTTTTTCTGCTTTTTACCGTTTTAACGAATAGATTACTTGGACCTGTGTAATCAGGTATTGGTCTTACTTGTTCACATTGTGGATATTTCAATGTGGACAAATGTATGCTAGTAGTTAAAATAGAACAATTGAGCAAGATCAACATCTAGGGTGGTCCATAGAAGTTGATAACTGTGAATGTGAGGGGAAGACATCTCAGAGGAATGAAAATATTCTTTAAAACCAAAGGTATCTAGAGAGGAAGAGAGGAGGGAGGAGGTGGAGGTTAAGGTGCACCCTTCAGGGTGCACAGAGAACGGGACGGATGAATGTGGAGTCACAGCCAAAAGGTTTAGTAGCATCCTGGGTATTAGAAGGAACACAAAAGAGATTTTCTAATCTTGTATAAAACTTTATTATCCTGAACCTGAAATGATCAACTAGCCTCAGTGAAGACACTTTGAGTCTACAAATTTTCAGGAAAAAAGCATTAAAATGGTGAAGTGCATGACTTACAGGAGAGGAAGGTGTTGGGGAAGGTTCCCGCGTGAAGACAGACTAACGATGGTGGACTCTTCTGCCTGTAAAAGGAGACACAGTCCATATTTCTGAGTCCATGATAGGTTTGGGTCAGGGAAAACCCTCCAGCTCAGGTTTGTGAAAGGGAAGCTTGGAATGAACAGAAAGAAAGTTCCACTTCACCTTGTAGGTGGTGAGTGTTCTGGAACTCATTATTCTAAGAGGTGGTGATGGGAACCTAAAAGACAAACAAGATTTTAGGTAGATTCATCCCTGATGACTTACGACGGAGACCCCTGCCTGATTTTGGCTGTCCCTAACCTGTTATCTTATGAAGGGCCCTTTGGAGTAGTCTGAGACAGAATTCTACCTGTGGTCTGACTCAGGCTGGAAGAACCGAAGCTTTACTGTTACGGGCTTAATTCTCCAAGCCTGTAATTTTTCTACCCCATTTTTCTCCCTACATCACGCCTTTTAGCCATTCTCTTAGTGTTGCTGCTTTTTATCAGCTATGATAAGAGTTTGGATTTGGGCAAGGGTAGGTGTGGTACATGTTGGGGCGGGGAGTTGAGGGGGGAGGGGAGGCTAAAGCTGTTTTCATAAAGAAGCTTAGCAACTGTGGCTGTGCTTTGCTTACCACTTCTGTCTTGTTGGGTGGTGAGGGAGCGTGGCATAGAGCAGTGGCTGTTCATCATTTGGGGTCATAGATCCCTCTCCATATTTTGGAGAGAGGGTCCAGAATTTTCATTCTGGACCCTCTCTCCAAAATATGTGCCTGTGCACACATGCACATTTGCATATAATCTCAGGAGGTACTAGAACCCCTTGAAGGCCACCCATAGATCCTGGGATTAAAAACTCTTGATAAGCAGCGATCTTAGATCTGGGGTCATTCAGCCTAGATATTGGTCCTAGCCCTGCTTCTGCCACGTTGTGTAGCCTGTACTGGGCCACGCAATCTCTCTGAGCCTGGGTTTTCTCAAAAAGTGAGGGAGCAGAGCTTCCTAAAAGGCCCTTTCTAGCATGATTATTCTATGACGGCAGCAAGAATAAAATATAGCATCTGTGGGAAGAATTATAAACAACTCCCTTGATTAGTTTTTGACATAAAGATTGAAAAAGATGTCTAATTATTGCTAAACTGGATGAAAGGAATCAAAATATGATACTAAACTATTTTTTTTAGACTATGAAATTCAGAGGCAAATCAGTGAACTCGAGAATGGAGGTAAAATTCTGAATGAAACTCGCTCATTCGATTACAAGCTGGGGTGAGTTTGCATGACAGCATCTTGAATACAGGTAGGTGGGGTTCCAGTCTGGGCTTACCACAGACCAGCCATGTCACCTTGGAGAAGGTACTTAGCTTCTCTGCCCTTTGGTTTCCTCATTAGTAAAATTAGGAAAATACGGTACCCTACAGGGTTGTGATATGCCCTCTAGGGCTGGTAAGAGGTTTCACCTGACTGCCATCAGACTTGCTGAGTCTTAAGTCCTGGCACTTCCCTGGCTTCCAGCTTACCTCCTTTTTTCCAAGAATTTTTACTTCCTTAAATTCTATCAGACCTAAGTTCTGCCAATTTAAGCTAGAAGTGGAAGAAAGCTTAGAACTGGTTGTAGAGGTGTCTTTTTCTGTTTAGATATCTTTGAGTCTAACTTTCTGACTGAATTTTGAGGATTTTATACACTTAACAGAAGACTGGGGAAAAAAGCTCAAGAGCCTAGAGTTTGAGCTGGTTAAATGTTGGAAACGTTGAAGCAATTTCTTTTCTGTTCTTTTCTTTTCCTTTAATTATCATGCTAAACATTTGTCTTTCTTTAATATTACTTCTGCAATGTATTCATGAAAGTGTCTCCCAAGGAAGGCTGAGGAGCTTGAATCCCCTGGGTCCCCTATTGGTAGGGAAACCCCTGTCTGCATCTACACTAGCTGATGCTGCATGCAGCGTTTTTTTAATGTTTTCTCGTTTAACTGTCACAGGTGCACCATGCCGATGAGAGACAAAGAAGGAAAACAAGACTACAGGTGGTTACTCCTCTTGTCGAAACACCATTCTGTATTTGGGTCATATTCCAAATCCAATTACAGACCAACATAATGATCCTAGATTGCTTTTAGGAACCCCTTTTCCTTGTTGTTGTCACATAATGGAAAATCTAGGCTTCCTGTTTTACGTGTACACTGAGAGGAAGAGTATTTTCTTGATTTGGTAGCCTTGGAGTACCTTATTTGACAGGATTCAACAGCTGGAAAACACTTGTTCACTCACCTCTGTGTCAGAGTTTTCATAATTGAGCTAAGAGGATGGCAGTTGTGGGGTGGGGCCTAGGCTGTTCTTATTCTCATGTTCAGTAACTAATGCAGTAACACTGAAGTTCTGTGAGAAGGTAGAAAAAAGAGATGTATATGTTAACGGCAGTTCCCTTCAAACCTCAGGTGATGCTGTTTAACACGTTAGACCTCATTTGAGATCCAGAAATAAAGCAAATAATAAGAATAGCTTCCAATAAATTGAGCCTTTTGTTTCTTCCCCAGTTTAGCAGACTGCAAAAATTAAAGATTTAAGCAACAAAGTTGTGGGGGTTGGCACTTTCCTTTGCGAAGTCCAGGAAGAGGTAAGAGTAGCCATTGCTGTCAATGAGGAACAAATATAGCATCGAGATTTAGGAAAGACGAAGCTCACAAACCCTTAGAATGCATGTCACCTCAAGGACTCCTCTTGTGTGTCTGTCAAAGTCACCATTGTTCTAATTATAGTGATCCCTCTAGGTTCAGTCTGTTCTTCCTAAGAACTTCTTTGTTTTCCAGTGTCACCCCTACTCTGTTTATGCTGCTTTCTCACTGAGCGTGGAGTTGGCTTTTAGCACAGCCAGTGGCTTCAGCTCAGTCTCCCAGGTTAACAGATGGGATTCAGGAAGCCTCCCTTTGGTTTCCTCTTGCCTTCAGTAGTCAGACTAATTCATAGCACAGGTTTGGCATTGAGGTGATGGGTTGCTTGCCCTTCTGAGCTATTACCTTGGAGCCACCATTTATTCTGCATTACCCTGCTTTTGCATAAGCCCTTTGACAAGTATGGGCAGAGAGAAAACGTTAGATGCTAGAACAGAACAGAGGGAAGGACATCTTTATTTCACAAGAGCATATGCGGCGGTGCGGCTTCCACATTTTTTTAAAAATTAGTTGACTTTTTTAGAGCAGTTTTAGGTTTACAGCAGAACTGAGTGGAGGTTACAGAGTTCCCATGTACTCCTTGGTATGTGTTGTATCCCCCCCACACACACGCACACTCACACAGAGTTTCCTCTGATAACATCTTGCATTAGCGTGTAGTGTGGTACATTGGTTAAAATTAATGAACCAATATTGATACCTTATTATTAAGTAAAGTCCATAGTTTACATTAAGGTTTGTGCTTTATGTTGTCCAGTCTGTGGGTTTTGCCAGATGTATAATGACATGTAGCCACCATTAAAGTGTCATACAGAATAATTTCACTGCCCTAAAAATCCCTTATACTCCCCTTATTCATTCCTCCCTCTCCCCGAGCTTCTACATTTTATTTAGGCAAAATCCATTTATTTCTTGCACTTCTCAAGAAAGAAAGTTTTCTTTTTCTTTGACTTTTCATCTGTTACACAAATACTGCTAAAAATATTTTAAAATTTATAATCTTTCTCCCTAAAAGTAAATTGTTCTCATTTGGTCCTGTTTTTTCCAGCCTATGTCTTTATGAATATACACTTTATCCACAATTATAAACCACAGTGTGGCATCAACATGGTGCTGTGCCTTTTTCACTTAATGCTCGTTTAAGCATAGAAAGTGGTGGATTTGGTCATTTTGACCTTACACTTGTACAAGGACTAGTTCCTGGAAAACTAGGAGACTTGATATTATGGGATGTTGGAAAATATTTGCGAGTAACATGGCATCCAGACACAAACTTTCATACTGACGATAGGTTTGTTTCTTCCAGCTAAACCGAATACTCAGTCATGCCATCTCCTCTGTGTGCCAGGTTCATGCCGGAGCCCAACCTGCCCCCGCTGCTGCTCTACGACTCGGGGTCCCTGCCCACTGGCGCAGACCCACAGCAGGTGATCGACATCGACCAGCTCCGGGAGCGGCTTCCCGAGCTGCCCCGCGTGACCCGGGAGAAGCTCGTGCGACAGTACGGGATGCTGCCGGAGCACAGCTTTGCCTTGCTGGTGGGTACTGATCAGAGGCTGCAATCAGCCCAGCCCAGCGGGGGGGGATGCTCCTCAGGGGCCTCTAGGTGCAGCAGCCCATGCCTTCAGGTGTACCGTAGAACCAGGCGCGCTAACCTTCCTCACCAGCCTTTATGGTAAATGCTCCTCCGAAAACCAGAAGATGAGGCAGGATCTCGTGTCAGTCGTTTCTTGTGTGTAGACACGAAGAGCTGCTCACAGCGGCCGTGGAAGCTTCTTGAAGACAGTCCAGGTGTTATGGATGAGTGTTCTCCCTTGCGTCTGCAGGGCAAAAGGAAATCAATATATAGGCTTTCTAGATGTCTGGCAGTATTGAACCATGACAGGGTCTGGCAGGAAGTGGGGTTCTCAGAAAGCCAGCCAGTTGTTTTACCAGTTGTAGAAGAAACATTTATTCCACATGAAATGCTGAAAACTCTGACTAAAAGTATTGGTCCTTGGAGGATGCATCTGAAGGGGCTGTTAAGAATCTGACACCCTGTAGATGTGCTCAGGGATTTCCATCCTTTCCAGGGCCGTTGGGCTTTGCAGTTTCCTTTGTCACGGCAACATTAAAGTGACACAGCGTCCGGGAGAGTGGCATTTCGTCACAGCTGTCTTCTGCTTGTCTGTCAGGGAGGATGTGGAAAGTTTCTCTGCTGCATCTCTCGGGGATGAGGTGTCTGCCACACTCATCATGCGGAGCGCAGAATCCCTGGAAACTCTGGGCTTTTGCATTGTAATTGACCAATAATAACTCTGTAGGGATGTTAGAATATTCATATTTGTATATATATGTATACACTCCAATAACAAAACCGGGCCATTTCTGGTACAAGGTAGGCGAGCGAATGCTTGTTGAATGAATGAGTCTCTCTTTATCATCCATAGATCAGCTCATTTGAAAAGTATCCAGAGTATACAAAACTCAGTTTTGTTAGATCGACCTTGGAAAAACACATGAATCCTAACAGTCTTTCTGGTTAATAGGTGTTCTGTACGAGATGCACGTGAACCCTCTTTCACCACCAGTGATTAGACATGATGGGTTATTTTCTCATGCTTTAGGCAGAGTTGCTCACCGCCTCCCATGGGCTGCTGTTGTATCTTATTCACACCTCTGAGGTGATTATGTCACTGTATTTTAATTCTTTGTTAGTGTATTTCATTCAGTGCCTTGAAGGCAAGGACGGTTTCATCCTCTCGCTCTGTTACTTGGTGCAGATTAGCACATCAGCAGTGCTGAATGCCAGCTCTTTGTAGGAATCAGTTAGTGAGCTTCTTGTTCAGAACACCTCTTAACCTGAAACCTCTGGCAACTCACGGCCTGTTCCTCAGTTGATTTAACAAACCTGAGTTTTAGTCTTACACATCTTCCCCACCATCTTGACTTTCCAGCCCACTTGGAATAAACTTCAGACTCAATACTAAATGCTAAATTCCAGTCTGTGTTTCATAACAGATGTGCCAAATTAAATAAGGGATGGGAGGACACAGACCGAGGCTTCTCAGCCCCAGAGATAGTACCCTCACCGCCAGCAAGTTCTCTGAGGCAGAGACACATTCGCACTTGTGTCTGTGTCACAGGCTCTGCTCCCGTGACCTTCAAGTGCCACAGCCTAGGAGGTCTCGGATAGATGATTGCCGAGGGTGGCAAATGAGTGAGTCTCTGTTTTCATAGTTTAAGGCCCTGTTTAGGGAAACTTACTTTTGATCTCTTCAGTACAGCACTTTTATTAGCATCTCCTGTGTAGCAGGTACTGAGACAGTGACAGTGACTCTCTTTTCTGTTTGTTTGCTTTCCAGGAATATGTATAGATGACACTACAACTAACCAGTCCCCAGGGCAGACTGCACTAGATAGATGTGTGAGGTAGGCTGGGAACCCAGAGGAGGTAGTGATTACCTTGATGGAACAGAGGGGAAAACTCTCAAGAAGGAGGTGGTTTTTGAGCCAGTTTTATAGGGACTTATTTTTATAAGTCCCTTATTTTTAAGGGACCGCTATAAGTCCGCTTATTTTTGTAGCTTGCAGATAATGTATTAGGTGACTCATTTCGGTTTTTTCTTTTTCTTTTAATGGCTAGTACTTGAAATTTTCAAGACAGTTGAGAAGAGAACTTAGTAGGAATGGAAAGAGGATGATTCAGACAAATTTTTTTACCTGAAATTAGGCATCCTGAGCCCTTGATGACTTGATAATCACTGGAAGCTGAGTTACTCATAACATACCCGAAAATGGTCTGTTCACGTTTTTTCCTGCCTTCCTCAGAAACACAACAGATTGCTGAGAAGGGCAGATGCACAAATCTGATGAACTCTCTTTCAATTTAAAGAGTGCCCAGGAGTATTCATTAAATCAGTAGCCGTGGTGGAGGTCTGCTCTGCAGAGCGAGTCCCCGCTCCTGCCTTTGGGTCACTTATTAAATTAAACATTAAGCACATACCCACCCGACACGGGCCTTACCCACAAATGATTTAAAAAAAGTCAGAACTTAACTCTAGTCTTTAATTTTTTTTTAATTGAAGTATAGTTGATATACAATATATAAGTTACGGGTGTGTACAGTATAGTGATTCACAATTTTTCAAGGTTGTACTCCATTTATAGTTGCTATAAAATATGGGCTATCTTTCCTTTGTTGTACAACTCTAGTCTTTAATTTATCTTGTCGTCCTACTGTGTGGTGAGCGCTGAATTGCGTATTGATCAGTTCTCCTTGGCATTTACAAAACTCTAATATAGGTCTATCTTAGCATTCACCACAAAGTCTGGCACACAGTAGGCATCAGTGAACGGATGGACAGGTAAGTGGCTGAATAGGGTACTGTCACAGTACTCATGAAAGTCCTCGGAGAAGCAGCGTTCCTGATAAAGCATCCCTGTTTCCAAAGGTCAGATACATAAACCACCCTTTTGACAGCCCAGCAAATCACAGGGTGGTACTTGTGTACCTTGAGCTCTGGAGGAGAAGCCTGGGGTTTCCGCCTTAACCTCACGTGCCGTGACCGGCCGCAGGTCACTTGGTCTCTCTGACTCTTTCTGAACTGGTTTTTTTAGGACATTAAATATCTGCATTCTGATTTCATCTTTTAAACCCGTCTGATAATCCCCTCCCAACAGGTAACCTGTATGACTATTTCTTCCTCTGGCCTCATGGAAAGTATCATGTCCCACCTGAAACTTCAACCTAGTGAGCTAACCTTTCCTCCCTATCTTGTGTCAGACTCCCTTGATTTCTGACCTCATTTGTATGGATTATGGAATGGACATACGGAAGCTGAGATCACGGCATTAGGATTTTGAAAACTGAGAGATTGTAGTAGCAGAAGCATAGCAAGTTCTTCTCTGAGTCAGTGTATCCAGGATTAATTATGAGAACAGTCAAGGTTATATGCAGGTATGTTTTTCTTAGTAGGTAATCCAAGGTGTTTTCTTTGGGGGCATCTCTTCCTAAACCTTGCTTTGCTGGACTCAGAATGCAAACGAATTGTTGTCATTGGCTTGATAGGCAGCACAGAGTCGAGGCTGTTGGCTAACAGCAGGTTCTGCGGTTCACAGCAGACCACTTTCTAATCCATCCTCCCAGCACCCCCTGCTGTCGGTACCATCCATCTCCCCATTTTCCCGGTGAGGAAACATCATGTCTGTGGTTGAGTGGTTGAGTGTAAGACACTGAGTGACTTCGTCAGGCCTGTGAGGGAGCTGACTTCAGGGCCCAGACTCTTTACTTCCAAGCGCTTCTGCCTGCTGGCACATACAATGTGCCACAAGGCCAAATGGAAATAATGTTTCAAGTTCATTGCTGTTTTGACTCACCTAACAGAGAAAACAGAATGTTTACTTTTGTGGATATTAATGCTTTATCCAGCCCCACTGATGCTTCATGAAACAGAGCCATAGAAATCAGTCTATTTAAAACTTTTGCCCACACCTCTAGGTTTTTAAGATACCAGCCTGCCCTATAAATAAACATAAAAGGTGCTGTCTACTAAATTTAGTGAAAATCAGTCAACTCCAATGAAAAGCAGAAATTTTATTCATTTTCCAAGTAGAAAATTTAAGTCAGAGGAAAGAAATGTAAGCTCTTCTCTGCAGTTTTATTTATTTTGTTTCTTAGACTTTCTGCCTTAGATGCTTGGCCCCTTCTGACGGAATCATTGAGAAGGGCCTGCACATAGTGCGTGGGGTTTGTAGGTTTTGTGGGATGATTTTGCCCAGTGCCTCGTATCATGCACTTGGTAAGAATGCATCTGAGCTCACAGGGTGGCTGGCTGTGTATGAATTCAGTGGACAGATTTCAGTGTCATCTGTCGTGGGAGGTTTAGTGGAGGAATGACATAGCAGCCTCAGTTCAGTGTTTCTTGAGAGCCCGCTGTACCCACCACAGTGCCCTATGCCGTTGTCAGATGTAAGAGCTTTATCTTTTCTGTGTTGTGTTTAACTCTCCTGAGGAGCCCTGCAGGGCAGTGGGTTAACACACTGACTAAGAGACAGACGCTCTTTTTTTTTTTTTTTTTCTGACATATAGTTGATTTACAGTGTTGTGTTAATTTCTGCTGTACAGCAAAGTGACTCAGTTATACACATATGTACATTCTTTTTTATATTCTTTTCCATTATGGTTTATCCCAGGACATTGAATATAGCTCCCTGTGCTATAGGCCCATGTTATCCATCCAGTCTGTACGTAATAGTAGGCCCATGTTATCCATCCAGTCTGTATGTAATAGTTTGCATCTGCTAATCCCAAACTCCCATTCCGTCCCTCCCCCACTCCCCCCTCTGCCTTGGCAACACAAGTCGAGACAGACACTCTTTCTTTTTTTCAAAGATTTTTTTTTTTTGATATGGACCATTTTTAAAGTCTTTATTGAATTTGTTACAATATTGCCTCTGCTTTATGTTTTGGGTTTTTGGCCCCGAGGCACGTGGGATCTTAGCTCCCTGACCAGGGATTGAACCTGCGCCCCCTGCATTGGAAGGCAAAGTCCTAACCACTGGACCGCCAGGAAGTCCTGAGACAGACACTCTTGATTCCAGATCTCACCTCTGGCACTGAGGAGCTGGGGGGACTCTGAGAAGGTGCCTGAAGCTGTTCCCTCCCCAGAGGAAAGAGGAGGGGAACGAGTCACTTACCCCGAAGGTGACAGGCAGCATCTTCACGGAATCTTAAAAAATCTACATACAGCCGACCGGACTCCCAAGAACATGCTGCCAGGGTAAAAGAGCACCAGACAGCTGCTAACACATCAGGAGCCACGCAGGGCAGAACTTTAGGAAAAATGCAGTATGGCTCCTGTGAGACTGTAGGGAGATGTGATTACCCTCCGAGTCAGTGACTTCTGCTGCTATGTGTCTGTCCGTCTTTGTGTGCAGCCTCAAGATATGTGGTCTTATTTGAACAAATTCCTTTGCCCAGCTGGTTATTCCCTATTTAAAGTCATAATCTTTTGTTTCTGACATCATGGAATAGGGTAAGATGCCTCCGAGGAACAAAGAAACAGAAAGGATATCATGATGATGGTTGGTTGTCGAATGGATTGTTTTCCAAGAGTTTTGCTCTGGGTCTCTGGTTACCTTGAAATGGCCTGGTTTTCTGTCTGGATGAATTGCCTATAAAATAATTTCCCGTGATAGATATCTGTATTTCCCATAGGTAATACTACTTTAAAGCTAATAGTTAAAAAAGCAACTGAACCTTATTGACTGCTTTTAACCGCCCAGACTTATTGAGGAGCAAAGGACTCACCGTGTAACCATAGCTGAAGGAAAATCCATTTGGTCAACACCATCGCTCACCATATTTCAGCTTCATGCACTTTTCAAAATCGATTTTACTCTTCATTTTATGAAATTGCCCCCAGTGCTCGTCAGCTTAAGGGTGCTTTCACAGTCTGTGCACTGAAAAAATAACCAATGTTTTGTTCTGGTCAAGTCGAATCAAAAGGTGCGTCTTCTAACTTGACTCCTGCAAAACCCACAGTTAATTCACTTCACATGCAAGTGGCAAGGGGCTTTCAGAGGCGAGGCCCCTCTGGACCCAGGCACCTGCCCACTGGGGGGTGCAGTCCTGAGCGTCAGCCTTGGGGACTCTCAGGGGCTCTGTCCCCAACCCATCCCGAAGCCTCATTTCCTGTCTATACAGGAGACAGGTTTCCTTTTGGGGACAGTTAACAGAAAGCTGCAGCGGAGTAACACAGGATTCGTCCATGTCGGGACCATTTTGACAGCAGTGGTTTTAGGCTCACTGAAGTGTGATTACCATCAGAATTGATTTCTTGACAACATCCTCTTAGTGTCCGATTCTCGCAGTCTTTGATTACACCTGTCTGCTGTCAACTTTTATTACCTGAATTATTTGGATTTTGATTGTCCAAGGGAAAGTCCTCCTCTCAAATTGGTTTCTCTCAACGTCTCTCCTGGAGTGAATGAATGCATCACGGAGAATGTAGACTCATTTCCATGCGTCTAAGACGGGGGTCAGTGAGAACGCTCCCCAAGTCCAACTCAGAGGTGTGTGCTTCCCGGCTTTGCTGGGAACAGAGCACAAGTGACATTGATGGGACCGGAGTTTCGCTCAGATTTTCGGGGCTCCCAAGCTCTCTGGGAACGTGACCCAGAGGTGGAAATTGTGGGGACCAGAACAGGACTGTAGACTCATCTAATCATGTATTCCTTGAGTCAGACTAAAGAGCATACACTTGGTGTCTTGAGCCAGTTTCAGAGCCGCTTGAAAGTGGCAGCGATGGTTCAGGATTCCAGCTTCCTCCACACAGTCGGTGGAGAGTGCCGTTTCCTGTGCCAGCCTCACACCACCAATTAACTACCTTTTGTTTTTCCCCACTGATGAATCCTCTGGATGAGTCTTTTGTTTTCCTTCTCTCTCCCTGAAGGATTTCCACAGCCCCTCCTTGTTTCCGTGGAAAGCAGAGGGAGGCTCCGTTCACAGCGTAGACCCCCGCCTCCCGCCCCACGGCCCGTCCCAGTCCCTCCCATGGCCGTCCCTCTTAGGGGCTTCCTATCACCTAATTTCCATTTCCACCCCAACACTAGCAGTTACGTTATCTTCAGGGCCATGTTTCACAAAGTTGTTGGGTCCGAGTTCTTTTTCTTCTCACCTTGTAAGAAGGCTCAGACTCACAGGAGTGATGGGGAAGCACAGAGCTCCCACCGACGTGCGGATGCCGGGCCCTCTTCCCGTGGCGCGGTCCCTGTGGGTACCTCCCTCTGCAGGGCGACTCCTCGTGGCTCCTGCGAGCGCGGCCCGGGCGGAGCCGCTGTCTCTCAGTTGCAGGTACGGGGTCCCCCGAGCTGTCAGTCACTCCCCCCACAGCACGACCTGCCCAGTTAGGTACAACCTCGTGCGTGAGTCACCCGCATCGGAGGAGCCAGAGTGCGACGAAATACCATGTGCTTGACGCCAAAACTATGTGAGTGACAACAGGGTTTGTTCTGCAGTGTCAGGGATGCTGCAGAATCGGGCAGCACTCACGCAGGCGCGCTCCTTGACTTCTCTGGGGAGGGGGGTGGAGGGACGCAGGAGAGAGGCCCCGGGGGCGCTCCGTCCGCCCTCCTGGCACCCCGGAAGCCCTGTATGGGGGGTGCCACCGTTTCCCCGGTCCCCCCGCCCCGACCTGGGAACCGGTGTGTGTCAGCCGCAGCGGAGAGCACCACGTGCTCTAGGTGTACGTTGGCGACGGCAGCACCTGAACTCGCCATTTTCTCTTCCTAATTTCTAAGCTAATTGCTGAGGGCCTTTGCTACATTTTTAGTATGTTAAGAACCTTTGAACAGCTGGCAGCTCTCAAAATAATGCAAGTGGTGGGGAAGTGCGTTCTTTGGATGGGCAAGTTGCCTCGTGTTGTGCCCGGCCCTGGCGCGTGCTCAGTTTCAGTCCCCAGGAAGGCGAGAGTGTGACTGTCCTTCGTCAGCGGCAGCGGAACCCAGAGGGTGAGAGCACAGGCTGCAGAGCCCCAGCTCTACTGTTTTCTCGCCGTGGGACCTCAAGCAAGTCAGTGCTCAAAGCGTCCCCACCTGTAAAAGAGAATTCCACTAGTACCTCGCCCACAGAGTCGGTGGTGGCGGCCCTGGATGAGTTAATGTAGAGAAAGCACCCATTATTGTTGCTCTTGGAACTACTATTAACATCATTAGCAGCAGCAGTAGCCACGTGCCGTCCCCACCCCCTCCCCACGCAGGGCTGGCCGCTGATCCCCGTGTAGCAGGTATTCAGGCAATAAAGCCAGGGTCCCCATAGCTGACGGGTCACTCGCTGCCACATAACCAGCTGTCCCACAATGTGTGCTCTGTGGCCTTTTTCTTCTCCGAGTCTGCCACGGGGCAGCTGTCTCTATCGGGTTTCATTCTCCTTCTAAATATAGTCCAGCCTCATCCTGCCCTATCATCAGATTCCCAGGGTGTGTGACTTAGGACAGGAATGGCAGTTGAGAAATCAGCCTTCATTCTCTTGCAGCAAGTCTTCTGGCATTTGGTCACCTCTGAAGGTAGGCTGGGAAAGTTGGCTACGGGGCACCTGGCTTTAGGCCCCGATGCAAGCGTGGGTCAGGATCCTTCCCAAAGCAGCAGGGAAGGGGAGGTGACCCCTCTGCCTTGCCTCACCCCAGCAGTGACCAGCGGACAGACCCACTGGCAGTGGAGGGTTCGTGTCTGCATCCAAGAGGCTGGCCTGGCATTGGCTCTGGGTGTCATGGGATGCTTTGGGAAATTTGATTAAAATGTGAAAAGGATGCTTCCCAGTTAGTCGCAGAGCTGTGAATAGTGTCTGGTGCTACACAAAAGCCAGGACCAATTGTCCGTGCCACTTGGGCTATCTCTTGAAGGAGCAGTTTGAGACATAGTCGGCTGGGAGGCTTGACTCCCTGTGTAGCTGAAGGTTCAGCTCTGTCTGATGTGGGATAGATTAGTGCTGGCTTGTTGCCTCTGAGAAGGACGTTAAGGGTCCCCTAATGCAGTGGCCTTTCTGCGTTGCTCTTTTTTTTTTTTGGCTGCACCACGCGGCTTGTGGGATATTAGTTCCTTGACTAGGGATTGAACCCATGCCCTTGGCAGTGAAAGTGCAGAGTCCTAACCACTGGACTGCCAGGGAATTCCCCTGCGTTGCTCATAATATGGTTTTCAGGTAAGGGAATTAACTGGTCCATTGTTTTCCTGAGAAAACCAGGTGGCTGCGCGGCCATGTTCACAGGGACCTCTGAGATCTGGACCAAGCTTATTAGCATTTGCCAATCTCACAGAAAAACGAAGAAGGCCTTACCTAGAATGCTGTGTGTTTTTTTCTTGGTAAGCGGGCTTCTGATGTAACGAGCCCGAGCGAGCAGCCCATGTGTGACTTTGCGTCCATCTGTCATTCTCCGGGCGGTGGCAGCTTGGCCTCCTGCAGCCCCGCTGCCCACAACTCGCCCTGTCACGATCGCAGACTTTCCCGTCCACTGCAGATTGTGTACTGAACCCACATATCCCCCAGTGAAGCACAGTTCCAGCTCGGAGAGGCTGCCTCACAGCACTGACATGAAAAGACAAACAGAAATCTGACTTGCCATGTTATCCATCCAACAAAAAAACCACCCAAGGGTAGAGGAATAGATATTCATCACGTCCCAGCAACTCAGCCAGGCCTGTGAGTTCAAGTGCAATATTTCTAGGTGGATTTAGAAAACCTTTCCTTGGCAAGGCAGAGTTCTCCTCCTGACAGCTCTTTTCACCAGCAGGCCAGCCTCTCTGGGTTAGAACAAAGGGAATCCTGCTTATCTGATTTGGGCCGGGTAGCAGGTTTTCTCCCTCTCCAGTGGTTTGTGTGCCGATGTGGAAGTTTGAATACTTTTCCATAAGTTAAACAGAACTTTCTCTTCATGCTGCCTGGGTTTGCCTTTATCTGTAGTCAAGCGTTGGCTGCTGAGGTGGCCTTTGCCCTGGGTTAGCATGAGCAGAATAATACCATCAGCTTGAAAAGAGATTCAAGAGATGATTATGGGATTATTCAGTAGGCTTGTCACCAGAGAATGCAACTGTTATAAAGGGCACGTAGTTTGTTTTTGTTTTTGTTTTCTTACGGAATTTCTATTTCAGCAGCTGTGTGCCTGTGTGTATATTACAGCATCTACAATAACGAAACATTGAGAGCACTTTTGTTAGTGTGTCTCGCTTCTTGCCAGTATCGTATTTTTCCAGAATGTTCTTTTGGTTAATGAAGGTTCTCTGAAAGGGGCGAGGGTGAGAGCCTTACCTGCAGTATAAAGTTAAAAAGGAATATTTTAAGGAAAGTGTGGTTTGACTTGAATTTCAGCAGGTAGGGGAAACCTACTATTTAAAATGCATTTGGAAACTTCAGCCTCCCAGATGTGGGTGGAACATGTTTTTATTTTCCTCATTGAAAAACAAGGGGTGGGCTTAGCCAAATTTCTTGGTTTTGCCAAATCCATCTGAGCAGGCAATGTAGTGTATAACTCAGTGAGTGCCTTGGGGGTTACTCTTAGGCATAATTGTGGCAATTCCAATATTTAAAGGTGAACATGGTATGATAAAGGGTGAGCGTTCACATGTGATTTTTTTTTAAGAAAACACAAGGCGATGGGAGACGTTGATTCACCCATCGATGCTAAGCAGGCAGCTGCCATGACCCAGCACTGATGGAGCTCTGGTCACAGGGAGAACGGGCAGCGTGGCCTCTGACTCACAGAGTTGGCGGTCCAGAGGGGGAGGAACAGTAGGGGCTTCTTCAAGCACGTCTGCTTGATGAGCCAACCCAGGTGATTGTTTTCACAGAGCGCAATGAGAGCCAGGATCAGCTGGGCCTCCCTCCGCTCAGAGGCCTGCACCACCCTCCACCCATCACGTGGTCTAAGTGGGTCACGTGCCTGTGTTCTTACTCATTTTGAAAACATGTGAAAACCGCCTCTGTCCCCTCTGGGGAAGATGTGAAGATAAGCACAGTTACCATCCACTTTTGATTTTTCAGAAGTAGAATATTCTGTCTGTTCCTTCTTGATCTGCTGCTTTTCTTACCTTCTTTTTCTAGCCATCGCTAGGACTTACAGGAGAAGACAGGCCTGGAAAGCGACAGGACGGTAAACTCAGGCTAGACATGCTGCTCAAGGATAAAGGTTGTAGGGTAGGGTACCCATGGCTGACACTGAGAGGGCGAATGCGTTTAGGGGATGTCGGGTTTCATCGTCCTCTGGTCCACAAAGTCCAGGCTGTCTGCAGTATGTTCATTCCTTTGACAGAATGCTGTATAAATGCATGGTGACAGTAGTAGAAGTAGTAGAATACTTGCTATTTACTGAAAGTGATCAGAATTTTCTGGTGACATCTCTGTGTTTGGGGAAGTACCAGTAGATGTCTCAGGGCTGCAGAGGGTGACAGTTTCAGAATGCTGATCTTTCATTTTTTGGAGGCTTTATATCATTTTCTTTTTCTTTACAGAATGAAGTTGGCCTACTGGAGTTCTTCCAAAATGTGATGAAAGAAACTAGGGCAGAGCCAAAAAAAGTGACTAGTTGGGTCCTCAACACTTTTCTGGGCTTTTTAAAGCAACAGAACCTTGCCGTCAGTGAGAGGTGAGTGGGGTCTGGGGGCGCGTTTTCCTTTGTGGTGAACTCTGTGTCCAGAAGCAGTTGACACAGGGCGGGGCTGGTGTTCTGCCCTCCTTCTTCCCCCTCAGGATCTCCTGACGAGACACAGACATCCCCTGTGAATGTCAGAGTCTAAAGCTCTCTGCCATCCCCTTCACATCTGAAAGCTCATTTATTCCGATCTCTGACCGTCCACGCTGTCCTTTGTACTGTGCTGGGCTGGGGGCCTACAGATGAGTAAGATGAGGAGTTTCCTACCTGCAGGGCATCCAGACTATAAGAAAGCAGACAGTCGGCTCAGTACGATCCCGTTGCACCGCAGGTGTGTTCAGGCCACCACGAATGCACAGAAAGGGGACCTGCACCGAGGCTGGGGCGTCAACCAAGCTTTCCCTCAGGAGGGAGAGTGAGGCTCCCTCAGAGACCAAGCCCTGAGGAGTTGCCAAGTGGAGGGAGGGTTCCGAGCATTCTGGACCATAGATGCGATTGTGTGACACTCAGAGACAAGAGGCGTGGTGGGCTCAGGAGGCCCAGACGCTCCAGGGTGCTCGGGAGGGAGCAAGGGAGCTGCGGGGATGGGCAGGGCCACCCGGGGGGCTTCACACGCCTTCGTCAGCAGCTGTCAAAGGCCTGAGAGCGCACGCTCGCTCCAGTTTCCCTCTGGGGGGATGGGATGGAAGATGGAGCCAAGGTGGGAAGCCCAGTTGGGCACCTCTTGCAGGCGCGCCCGTGCCAAACTCCCGGTGCCTGGGCCCGAGTGCGGTGGACCAAGGTGAGGTCAGTGATCTCAACCCCACACGACTTGCGCCTCCCTCACGTGGGCAGTGGGGTGAGATGGAGTGGGGCCTTTCCACCTGGTGGGAGGTAAAGGAAGAGGGACGGGTGGGGAGGGTGCCATGTTCCTTTTGGACACGCAGGGTTTGAGTTGCCTGTGGGACAGACGTCCCCCTCGTGGGGTGACTGATAGGCAGTCAGATATATGGGCCTGCATCTGCTGGGAGACGTCTGGGAGTGTAAATTCCAGAGTTCTCACTTGTTCAAAACTCAGCACGTGTTCATTGAGACTCTGCCCTAGGCTGAGTTCTGTGCTGAGCGTGGGGAAAGCCGGTCCGCGAGACAGACGCGGTCCCCGTGGTCCTGACAAAGCAGCGAGTTGGGTGCCCTGAGAAGGGGGAGAGAAGAGCTGAGCTCCCTGCTGAGTGAAGGGTGAGCGGGGCCCAGCAGACCAAGTCCAGCACGTGCTCCAGGCGTGGAGAGCAGCGTGTGCACGCGGCTTGAGGGGAGCCCGAGCGTGGCATCTCTGGGAAGGCAGTGCACGGTCCAGCGTAAGCGGATCGTGGACTCAGCGATGTGTAGACGGTACTGGAAGCCGTTGGAGCGCGTGAGAGCTGTCGGGGAGGATACCGTGTGACCGGGCCTGAGACTCCCTGGCCCACCCAAGGAGCATGGGCAGAGAAGGAGGGGGAGAACCAGGAGCATGGGTGTCGCAGGAGCCAGAGAAAAGGAGAGTGTCAGGAAGGAGAGAACGAGCAGCGGGTGTTCATCAGGGACACACAGGCAGGTGGCGGGGCCCAGCTGGTCTGGGGGAGCGTCGTTGCTGCAGCAGCGCCCACGGCCACGGGGAAGCAGAGCCGGGGAGACAGGCGTGTGCTGACTGATACATGAGTCCAAAGAGTCGTCTGTTCAGAGAAGTTACCCCTGTGCGATGCTGGCTTCATGTTCGGCCTCTTGCTCGCAGTGTGTATGCACAGGTACCAGCGTGGCCACGTGGCTCTGTTTCACCTCCTCACGTGGCTTCTTACCAGCCGTGACCTTGGATGAGTCACCCTCAGTGCCGTCACTGTAAATGACAGTGATAGTGCCCGCCTCCAAGGGTTTCTGAGAGGAAAACACACGGCGCCCGTGGGCCCTTAGTGTCCGTTTCCTTCTCTATTCCGTGCTGGTATGTGAGGTACCAAAACGATGCCCCCCCCACCGACCCCCAAACTCCCATGGCATCTCTTGCCTGTTTGTCTTTCCTTCTTGTCCTCTCCGGTTTGACCTCTCTACTCAGAAACTTCAGTCTTCACACTGAAAAGCCCGGGCCCATTCAGGCAGAGTTGATGGAGGAGGTATAGCTGTACCAGAGCCTGAAAGGATGGAGAGGACTTGGTGAAGGAGGGGCCAGGCGACATCTGTGGGGAACCAGGGCGTGGGGATGGCGAAGAAGCAGCAGCTTTGGGGAGCAGAGGGTGGAAAATGGCAGAAAAGTACAGTTGACCATATGACTGGGGTCGGGCCGGAACATGGAGGGTGTGGAGAGTCGCGGGAGTTGAGCCGTGAATCCGGCACCGGCTGTAGAGCACGCTCTGTGCGGAGCTCGTGGAGGGCCAAGCAGGACCCCGGCCCGGCCCGTAAGAAGCTCTGTGTCCTGGGGAGGACTGGACTTGTGCACCAACGCTTTTACCTCAAGGCAGAATGGGGTGCCTCTTGTTTAGAACTACTCACAGTGCGGTGCAAGCAGAGAGGGACGAGACCACATTCACCTGAAAGGCTCCAGGAAGGAGCGGTTGGAGCTTTGGGAGGAGATCTAACTCTTAGCTTTAAAAAGCGTTTTCCATGTTGCTGGCTGATTGCTAGAGTCACTGAATTTCAGTCTCGGCAGAGACCAGAGCTACCTCTGGTTCAGCTCTTTCATTTAGCAGAGGAGGAAATCCAGGCCCCGAGAGGTAAGGTGCACAACTGCTCGGACCGGAAACCAGCCCCCTGACTTCCAGACCAGTTTCTCTATATGTTGATCTGTGACATTAGGAGTTTGCTAACAACCATTTTAGGAGCTTCTACAGGAGCTGAGATTGATAAATTAGCCTGTCAGGGGAACTTGGAGCCTCTGGTATTTATCCAAACAATTCGTAAGCACTAGAGTCTTAAGAACTCCAAGGGGGGCTTCACCTGGTAGCGCAGTGGTTAAGAATCCACCTGCCAATGCAGGGGACACGGGTTCGAGCCCAGGTCCAGGAAGATCCCACATGCCGCGGAGCAACTAAGCCTGTGCGTCACAACTACTGAGCCACGTGCCACAACTACTGAGCCCACGTGCCACAACTACTGAAGTCTGCGTGCCTAGAGCCCATGCTCCACAACAAGAGAAGCCACCGCAATGAGAAACCCACGCACTGCATCAAAGAGTAGCCCCCGCTCGCCACAACTAGAGAAGGCCTGTGCGCAGCAATGAAGACCCAACACAGCCAAAAATAAATAAATAAAATGAATAAATTTATTTAAAAAAAAGAAAAAAAGAACTCCAAGGGCACCAAACTCTAAGTAAAAGTGTGCTTGGTTTTTCCAAAGTCAAGCAAGGAGGAAGCTAAGGAACAGTTCTGTGCTAGAGTTTATGTAGAACAGGAACTGAACAGGAAGCGAGCTCTGTGTAGCAGCTCTCACAGTCTACACAGTTCAGACAACCATTGCCTGGGCTGCATATACCAGCCTCACCTTGGAGCAAACATTAACCAGTGAGCAACCTCGGCAGCTGGGCTAACATTTCCAAAGCCTAGAAGGGCAGTAGCTGCAAAGCTAGCAATAGTCTCATGATGACACCAGGCAAGGGACACTCCAGAGATCACGTTGGCAGGAAGTGATTTTGCAAGTGAGCGTTCATCTTTAAAGACCTCTCAGAAGACTGGTGTTTAAAGGGTCTGGCCAGAAAAGTACTTGTTGAACTTGGCTTTTTCATTATTTTGAGTATATTGCTTTTTTGGTTAATAACTCATAACTACTCATACCAGGTTTGATTTAGTTAGGAAAGTGGAAGTTACTGATTCCGTGACCAAGTATTTCCTGGTAATATCAGGCAGGTGCAGCTGTCCAGTTGTTCACTCCAGCCGAGGGCCTGAACTTCCGGGTCAGCTGCGGGCAGCAGCTCCTGAGGCGCTAGGAAACCAGGGAAGGCCTTTGAGCTGAGAAGGGGCTGAGGCTGACAGGAGGATTAGTCCGGCAGTGTGATATGCGGGGAAGCGTCCAAGAATGGGATATAGGAGGTGGGAGCCTGTTAGAGGTCACAGCCGCAGGCCTGTTTGTATACAGCCTGTGAGCTAAGGATGGTTATTACCTCGTATATTTAGAAACCAAAACAAAGAAGACTACATGACCGAGACCAGGTGTGTCCCACAGAGCCTTAAATATTTGCTCTCTGGCGCTTTCCAGAAGTTTGCCGACCCCTGGCTTAGAACGTATGGGGAGACAGGAGCCTGGGCCACTCCTGGCCAGCGGGAAGAGGTGGAGGAGGGCAGTCAAGGAGGGGGAAGAGAATGGGAGGCCCAGGGAGAAGGGGTTTTCTCAGGGGGCTGCAGCAGGGTGGGAAGCTATTATGTTTGGTAACTAGTGAGGGGAGGTGATTTTAAAAGAACAGCATCTGCAGAGGGATAGGGTTGGGACCCAAACAACAAGGGCAGACAGTAGCCACTGATGCTCTTCATTGGTAAAAAATAATAATAATAATAATAAGGTCAGGCAGAAGCAAGTGACTGCAAGATCACTTGGAGGCATTGTCAAGACAGGGCAGATCTGAGCACTTGTGAAGGTGTGGGTCAAAGCCGCAGGAGGGAGGAACCTGGCATCCGAGTAGGATGCGTAGCAGTGGCAGGTGATGCAGGCAACAGCATGGGTCCAGGGGGCTGTTTGATGGGAGAGAAGGAGGCGGGCACCCTAGAAAATTCTGAGCCTTCCATCAGCGGGTGACCTTATGATGCGGGAGGTGAGGGTCCGTGCTGAGCAGGGGCGTGGGAAGGAGACGCTCTAGAACAGCAGCTTGGGTGGGAGTGGCAGGCAGGGGCGCTGGGACGTTAGCGAGATGAGCGGAAGGATTGCTGAGCAGCCGCCTAGGTGTCCGTGTCTCCCTGTCTTTCTCCGCGAGCCTCTGTGTCCCATGAGCTTGGGCCTAAAATGAGCTTGGGGGTTGCGATGGGCGGCACATTTCACAGGAACGGGGGTGGCTGTGGAGGTGTCAGGGTGTCTGCTTCCAGAATCCAGGCTAGAGATGGAGTCATGATCCCATAAGAGCTCTAGGGGACTGGGTGAAATTGGAAGGCTTGAGAGATGCCATTTACCCTCGTCTGTAGATGCGCTGAGCTGGGGATGGGAGACTAGCCTTCCACGTCGGGCTCTTCTTTAGTGGAGACACACTCACGGCCCGGAAACCAGTGTGGTCTGACAGCAGCCAATCAGTAGCTTGTGCTTCTGCTGCCGTTCTGTTCCAAATAGGCTGATTTATTTATTTAACCTGATAAGGGGGGCCTTTCAAGGCCAGGGTGACAGGTCCTGATCTTTGTCATCGTCTCACTGGAGGTGAGCCCTGGCACAGCTGGAATCAGTAGACACAGTGTCCCAGCCATCCCTGTTGGGGGGAAGGAGTCTGTGACACAGATACTGCTGACCTACTATGTGTCGAGCACTGTGGGTACAAGAGGGCGATTGAGAAATCCCAAGTCAGTGGAGATATTTCATAGTGAATGAAGGTCATTGGATGAAAGGCAAAGTATTTTTAGTCATGCTGTGTTCTATTTCTGTCCTTCTCCGTCCTCACATCCCTTTATCATCAGCTCATGTGGGAGTGGGGACCCTTTTGTTTGCAGGCTTGAGAAATCTAGTTCAACCTCAGTGCTTATTACAGGTTCTACACACAGTCTACACTCTAATTGGCCTTTATGTTTACTAGGATCGTAGAACATCCAAGAAACCCGAATTTTTAAAACAACCTGGATTCTTTATTACTTGTCAATAAGGTGGGAAGTTAGAGAAAGGGTGTCTTGATTTCCCAGCCCTCTGCCCCTCGTCCTGCTGAGATTTAATCAGGGTGGTCCAGACACTCTGCAAACCTAATATCCTCTTGGAATGATCTTTTATCCATACTTCGGGATAAACAGACACTTGCAGGACAGTGGGCTGCCTCTGTGTGTCAGCTGTCTCACGTGAACAGCCCTGTGAAGTTTCACTGCACCTGAGTCAGACCTGGTGCACTTGCACTCGGTTGGCATGGAATTCCGGGAAATTGGCGTAGGGGCTAAGCGGTAGTTTCCTTTTTACTATCTAAGAGCTTAACAAAGAAATTAATAGTGAGTGATGGGAACTGAGACTTAAACAGAAGGTGTTTTCAAGTAGTGTTAAACGTTCCAGAAGCTTTCGTTTACACAGACACACTAACGTGCTATTTATAAGTCATTCCAGTCTATTTAAAACTAGTCCCCTCATGACCTCAGACAGATAACGTTTCATTAGCCTAGTTGCTGTATGTGTTTAAAAGTAGTAAAACCGTGTATTTTAAAAGAAATAGTCTGTAATTCAGTCTTTCCACTAATCCTAGGCACTCACCGTCCCCCTCACCCCAGAATGTCAATTAATGACACTTTACACGTTTGGTTGCCTCTCGGCCTTTTATATCATGGGATCTTGGCAAATAAGTCCCTTCCTAGAAGTGTAGGTATAATGAATTCCAGGCCCTTCTGTGAGAAGCTGTTGAGAGCCTGCGGGAGAGAGCAGCATGTGGTTGCCCATGAGGATGGCTGACGACATGGCTGGTAGTCACTGCGTCCCTAAAAGACAAGCTCTTACAATTAAAAAGAATTTATGTTTGCACAAAAACCCTCGAAAACTGGCCTTGTTAGCGGTTTTGTTTGAAGTAATTTTTAGGCTGATCTTTCAATCGAAAATATTTAATTACTGGGTTTTGGTTTTTTTCTCTTCTCGTCATAGTTCATGAATTTTGCAGCCACCTCCTTTTTTTGACTAATTAAACTGAGCAGTTGTCTGTCACTACAACTTCTGCCAAACTGTGGTTATCGTTGGGTAGTAAAATAAAGAAAAACAACACTGGTCACAAAAATGTGTTCTATCCTAAAGTGCAAAATAACTAAATAACATAGAGCCTAACTGGCCTGTTACTTTTATTCCTGGGTGTGGATTTCATTATTCAAACCTACAAAATCACGTGCTTTGATTTTAAGTAACCATAAGTGCATACACGGACAGAGTGAAATGTACATGTTTCTTCTCTCCTTTTCTTTCTCTCCTTTTTGGGGCTGCTAGTCCTGTCACACCCTCTGCCCTGGCTGAGCTGCTTGACCTGCTGGACAGGAAAGCCATCTCTTCATCCGCAGCTAAACAGGTATGTCCCCACCTCCCGAAGTGTCCGACCACCCTGCCAGCCCAGTACATGTTTTATGTGAAACTCAAATGCCATCGCTAAGTGAATTTCATCATTGAAGTATTAAATGCTTCTAAGTGCTACTTTTATACCGAGAGGTAGAAACATTTTATTTAGCAAATGAAATAAAGTCAGTACTATGTATGACGCAGGTAATTTGCTTCTCATCTTTGCTAACCAGAGGGGGTAGTTGTTTGGCTTTGCCTGGAATGTTTCCCAAACATTTGTTTACATGAAAGGTGGGCCCTGAAGCTCCTGGGGGCTCCAGCCTGTGCGCGTCGCCCGTGCCCTGTGTGGCCGACACTGCTTCCTGGCCCTTGTCCTCCCTCTCCCGTCCTCTGCAGCCTCCCACCCAGTACCAGGGGCTCGTTTGTCTTGTCACGTGGTTGCCCCTGAAAGTCAGTCTTCCAGCAAGAAAGGTGAGGCCAGACAGACTGCCTCCCACTTAGTAGATCAAATTTTACACACAGGCCCAGTGTGTGAAAACCCGGAAAAATAGCATCCTCATCAAAGGCGGCCTTCCGCCTCATCTCCAGCCCCACCTGACAGTCTCAGGTGGGCGCAAGGTCCCTGGAACTCAGAGAACTCTTACAAATAAGCACCCAGAAGGATAATGAACACCAAGGCGGCCGCCTGATCTCGACTTCAGATATCACAGCTGTCAGTTCTTCAGCCAGTAACTTAATGTTATTTTAATGGTGCCTTTGGCATTTAATATTTATACATGTCCTCAGTAGTGGCAGGTTACATAGCGAGGCTTTGGAAAAGCGGCTGCTTTTGGCTAATTACGAGGCACCATGGAGCATACACCCAGCTCTGTGCTGTGAAACTGGGGATGGGAACTAATAAAGGCTCTGTTTACCCACCACCAAGTGAGGCTGTCAAGTATAGGGACTGCGCCACATTTAGGAAAGGGTTTTGGTTGCCTGGATGTCAGAGGAATACAAATGTTTATGACAGTGCTCAGCAGTAGCAGGATGATTAGATGGCCTGAGGGCAGAAGGAAACTCTGTATATACACATAAGAGCAAATGAATTGTTGCATTTGAAACCAAAGAGGAAAAAAACCTTCCCCTTCCTACTCCTCCTGCCCCAGCAAAGAAAACCTAGTGCAGATAGTATGTTAGGTTCAGAGGGAAGAGACTGGAACTGCGGGGGAATGCTGACAGCTGGGTTCAGATACAGATGGAGACATTTTTGGATTCTGTCGGCGTCCAGCATGTTTAAAGGAGGTGGGGTGAATCCTGGCTTCTGTAAGGCAATCACAGAACCAAACTAAAAGTCTGATTGTGTGTCCCATGAGGGCATCTCCCTTACACACCATTGCCTTAGGGGATTTGCTTTTTAATTTTTCTACCTTGTTTTCTGTTTTTTTAAAAAATCACTGATCTTCTGGTGGAAAAAAAATGGTATTTGTTCATTGTGACAAACTTAAGTAATGCTGAAAAATATAAAGATTTTCCAATTCTACCACCTTGAAATAACTACCATTAATACTGGGTGAACGGGACTTCCCTGGCGGTCCAGTGGTTAAGACTCCGCGCTTCCATTGCAGGGGGCGCGGGTTCAGTCGCTGCTCGGGGAACTAAGATTCCACATGCTGCACGGCATGGCCAAAAATTTTTAAAAATTAAAATATATATATATATATATATATATTGGGTGAACATCATCCCCGGCAGCTTTCTGTGCATACATAGAGTTAGCAGGGTGGATTGTGGGCTGGGCAGACAGGAGGTTAGAAAAATAAGGCTTGTGAAAATAAGAGGTTTTAGTGTACTGTTTTTTAGTTTTATTTTTTAAGAAGCGTACAGTTCATTGGTTTTTAGTATAGTCACAAGGTTATAACCATCACCACTATCTAATTCCAGAACATTTTCATCACCGCAAAAACATAACCCTGCATCCAATTAGCAGTTTCGCCCCATTAACCCCTTACCCTGGGCAACTGCTAATCTACTGTCTGTCTCTATGGATTGGCCTAGTCTGGGCATTTAAGATAAATGGACTCATACAATATGTGGCCTTTTGTGTCTGGCTTCTTTCACATAGTGTCATATTTTCAAAGTCCATCTATGTTGTGTCAGTACTTCATGCCTTTTTATGGCTAAAGAATATCCCATCATGTGGACAGAACCACATTTTGTCTACCATTCATCAGTAAGTGGACACTTGTGTTGTTTCCTGGTTTTGGCTCTTATAGATAATGCTGCTGTGAACATGTATGTACAGGGTTTTGTTGGCGCATATGTTTTCAAATTTCTTGGGGCTGTACCTATAGGAATGGAATCTCTGGGTCATGTGGTAATCGTATGTTTAACATTTTGAGGACCTGCCGGACTGTTTTCCAAATGGGCTGCACCATTTTACAGTCCCCTCAGCAGTGTGTGAGGGTTCCAGTTTCTCCACATCCCCGCCAGCCCTTGTAATTGTCCTGCTTTTTGATTGTAGTCATCCTAGTAGGTGTAAAGTAGTAGCTCATGGTGTATTGATTTGCGTTTCCCCGATGACTAATTACATTGAGCGTCTTATTTTTATAGTCTATTGTAAAATGTAACACATAAATGTGTTATAATTAATTTTTACTGAATCTGACAGAGGAATCCAAGTAGGCCTTAGGTTTTAGAAACCCTGGGAGGCAGAATGACTCTGGTTCCACTGGTTACTGGTGTTTCCTCTGACAGAACTGGAAGAGGTCCTACTAGTGGTTGAATAACCAGGAGATGAGAAAGAAAGTTGACTGAGAAAATGACTCCTAAGGATGACAGATACGCAGAAGGAGTCACCCTGCCCTGGGAACGTTCTGAACTCCAAAGACTCTCCCACTTTATGTCTAATTTATTATTAATCCACCTCTTGCCATCCGGCTCTCCCTTCCATGATTGTCCATTATTTTCATCCCTGACACGTTTCACTGCCCCTTCCCCCAGGTGTCCCAACAGTGCTTCTGAGATTTACAGACCTCACCCCCTCAGCTCCCTGGGCCCCAGGGGAGTTAAGAGGTTGCTGCCGTGAGGCAGCGCTGTCTTTCAGAAACAGAAACTCAAAGATTATTTATCATCGTGAGCAACCTCCTGGTAACTGTAGACAAAAGCACCCGGGCTTCTCTCACAGGATCCAGTTCTGTCTAATGAAGTGGCCCCCGTATCCTCCCCTCTCCAAGGACAGGGCACACCAGACTCCCACCTGCAGAATCACAACACCCCTGCTGCTAGCATGCCAGGGTCCTGAGCCTCTGGGGACTTGGGGGCCCCGGGCGTTGTCCAGACTGCTGGCCGGCCAGGCCCCAGGGGAGATCACGCCAGATGCCTACATGTCTCCTCGGTGCGAGCCTGGAGTAGGTGCAGACGGTCCGCCGTCTCCCAAGGATTGTCCCTCTGCTGCTTCCTGTGGGACCAGGCTGGACTGGGACTCCGCAGAGAGGGAAGTCGGATTTTAACACGCAAGTGTGCCATGTAAGCAATTTCCTCTTGTCTACTTTGGGGTCTACTTTAAACAGAAATCACCAAAAACCTTTTAATGTAGAAAATGTTACATCGTGCAGTAAAACTTAGGAATGATTTAATGTCTTTTTCTCCCTTTTAGTGCGTCAGTTCTTTGCACATTTTCCTGTGCCCTGCTTCTCTTAAGGGCCTAGATTGATGTCTGTGCCTTTCTAGAAGAATGACCTTTCACGATACTTGCCTTTGCCCAGAGGGGCCCCCTCTCTGTCTGTCACCGCTCCCTCCCTGCCCTCTCCCTGGAACAGGTCTTTCCACCACCCTCTGACCCTGGAAGCCCCAAACAGGCAGGGATAGGCCAGGAGCCTGTGTACTCTCCTTTTGTCCTTCCCTCCAGATTCCTTAAAAATAGCTTTAGCTAGAGAAATGGTTGGGTAGTAGTTAGGAGGGCATGTGCTTGGTCACCAGGAACTGAAGCCTCAGTTTCCGCCCCATGTGTCAGAGCCGGCTTCGGTGGTCGGGGTGTGATCGGGGGTCCCCAGCTTGCAGTACTCCCTACCCCGGTGGCCATTTATTAACCCAGATGACCGGCCCTGCACCAGGACCCCCTTGTGATGTGGTTTGTCTTGGGTGAGCAGCAGCAGGCCTGGGAGCCGCACGCCTGGCCAGAAACAATTGCACTTCGATAGCACTTCCCAGGGTGGTGATTAAACACAGACAAAAGCTGAGAATTTATGCTGCAGCACGAGGCTGGCAAGCACAGAGCCACGATGTCTGCAGCCAGGAGGCCAGGGGAGGCCGCAGAGTCTGGCCTGGAGGCGGCTGGGCCCGCTTTAGTGGCTCCCGCCCTGCTGGGCTGCAGCCAGGAGGGCACTATCTGTGCCTTAAATAGGAACAAGCAGAGGATTGGATTCTGGAATCCACTGTGTCAGCCCAGGGGAGCTAATTTGGGAAGTGAGTAAGCTGATGTGTTCTAACTCTGGGAGTGGGAGAGCCCTGCAGCCACCGGGCATTTGCTCCTGGAGGCTGCTGAGGTGTGCTTCCCTAGGTCACTCCTTGGTACCCCTCCCCACCCTCTCAGGGAGCAGCCAGCCTCTCTGCACGTAAAAGCATCGTCCCAGCATTGTCCGGCTTCTCCTTCTGAAAGGTGTGGTTTGGCCTTGGTCCCTGACTGCCTCAGTTGCCTTTATTCTTGTTATTTTGGCCCAAGCAGATCCAACCAGTGTTTGGGCCTGTCGGGTCCCAGCTGTATTGGGTGCCAGGCAAAGGTTGACCCCTGGGCAGGCAGCTCAGCTCTGCACTTGCAGCCACAGTGGCTGCAGGGGCCTGTGACCACCAGGCGTTCAGCTCTTCCCAGCCCTGGGCTGCAAGCAGCGTCCACACCTGCCGGGCTTTCCTGTAAAGAGTTGCTGCGTAGATTCTCATAAGGGAGACCTTGCAGGTGATTTCTGTTATGAGCCAGGGATCTGATCTCTCTTGAGATCTCTAGCCTACCAGTAGGGGGTCATTTAATTAAATCATGATGAATATTAGATTTTGTTGTTAATACAAGAAAGTACTTCTGTAATCAGTGAAACAGAAGCAGGTTACAAATTGTATATGTGCTGTGGTCACAATTATGTTACAAAACAGAAAGAAAACCATGGAAGGGAAAATACCAGAATACTAACATTGGTCACCTTGAGGGGATGGGAATCGGGTAAGATTTCACTTTGTCTTTTCTGTATTTCCTTCCTTATTTTCTACAGTGAACACGTATTAAATTTTATAATTAGGAACAATGTTTTAAAATTGTAAGTCTTATTCAAGAGAAATAAATCTATCAGGGAAAGGGGGCAGAGAAGCTCTTCAGACACTGAGTCTGATCCGCATCACAGATTGTCTGTTCTCCGGTTCCTGTGCTGTGGGCACGCCATCAATACGTCTGCTGAGAGCAGGGGAGGTTCTTACCTGCTGTGTGCCCCTCTCTCCTCAATGCCTTTCTCATTGTCGGCTGAATACACATTTGAAGAATTGAGTTGGAGGCACTTATGTTCAGTATTTTTCTAAGAGCGGGGACAGGTCTGCGTATGCGGCCAGGGCTGTGTGGTGGTCGCCAGAGTGTGCCCTGTGGGGGCGCTTTCGGAAGGATGCCCCAGAGACGCCTCTGGACCACAGTCACTGTGGGTGCCCAACAGCCGAGCTGAAGGCACACTGCTCCGGGCAGGGGGGCTCCTGGCTGGAAAGTGCTCAGTGCTGACTGCTGGCTGAGCTGGAGGCTAACGGGATCCCCTCCCCTTCCAGCTCACACTAGAGAAACAGGCACTGTGGAAAACTGCCCTGGGACACCCCTTCTTTACAAATGTCTTCCTTTTTTCCAACTTTATTAAGTTTGGGAATTGGTTATTTTTTTAAGTAGAAAAATATCCACACCGTCAACTGCTAATTATCCTAGCCAGGTTCGGGGCCACATCCACCTGTGGGGATGGATGTGGTAAGCCTTGGGCCCCGAGGATTCTAATTTATGTTTTTCGTTATTTTTCATTCTGTATCTTCATTATGGGCCCCTCGCTCGCCCCCTCCCCGAAGAAACTCCCATTTCCCAGCAGAGGCCGAGTTTTCATGACCCCTCTAAGTGCAGTGGTTCCCTCTTGCAGCCCGTGTGGCCCCATCCTTCACCAACATGTCACCGCAGTTGATTGATTCAGTGGCATTCCCGTCAGCAGGGGCACTGTGAGTGATCAGCTTCTCACACTCCCCGCCCTCCCTGCTGTGCCCTTGGAGTCGGCGAGTGGGGACGACCCGTCTCCGCCAGCGTCTTCACCGGCAGGGTCTCGGGCTCTGTTCTGAGGGCGCAGCTCAGCGCGGGGAGGCCCCGGGTGTGTCTGCACGCGGCTGGGAATTCACTGACTGCTCTTCCACCCCAGCAAGTGGAGCTGGCAGAAGAGCTGACCCCGCCCCTCTCCGCCCGCAGGTGTTTGAGGAACTGTGGAGGAGTAAGGGCAAGACCCCAGCACAGATGGTTGCAGAAAAGCAGCTTGAACTGATGCAGGATGCAGAGGCGCTGGAGCGGCTCTGCCGCTCCATGCTGGAGGCGCATCCTCAAGTGGTAATTAGCCCCTCGGGGGAAGGGGGTCTTCACGCGCAGCGGCCGGTGGGCAGGGGGTTGCCGGCAGAGGCCCAGGGCCAGGGCCGCCTGAGGACTCAGCCAGGAGCCCCTCTGCTTCTCCCCCTGGCAGCCCAGCGGTGCTTCCTAATAACGGTTGGCCCGGTTTCATCAATAATCCCCCAGTTATTTTTGTCAGTTTTAAGCTAGAATCAAGAGATGAAATTAGGTGACTATTGGAAAAATACAGCTTTTCCTAGAAGGAAAACTCCCCCCTGGAGCTTAATCTCATGGAGTTTCGGTTGAAGGGGGTGTTAGCAAGTTTCGACCTCCCAGGCCTGCGGCCCTCTCCCAAGGTTGCCGAGCTCTGCTTTGTAAGGGGACCTCTCTATCAGGAAGCAGCAGGCAGCACTGCACAGGGACGGAGACAGGGAAACACTTCAGTTCCGTGCCTTTGAGAGCTGGGAAGAAAGGCAGAAGGGAACATTATTTGTAAATTACGGAGAAAATCCTTGACAGGAACATAGCTGGAAATCAAGTCATTCTGTGTTCTGAGCGTAGAACAAAATAGAACAGCTAAAATGAGGAGCATCCCTCCCTCCCCAAGTCTAATCATATTGTCCAGAGATACTTTTCAGTGGGGAATAAAATTGCTAGCATCCCTTTCAGAATGATACCACCTACCCATCCACTTGCGGGGACACTAACAGCTCTGTAAAGAGCTCTCGATAAGGAAAATGAGCTTGCGCAGGGTCTCGGCAATCTCCATCTTCCAGCCTCATCTGGAGTGACTGATAAAGACACACTTTTAGTTTCAGACTCAGAATGCAGCACCGCGCGCAGATACTCGCAGACGCTGTTGCCGATCAGAAGCAGGAGGTCGGGCGGGTGGCCCTGACGCGGTGGCTGTTTGACGGGCACTCAGCGCCCCCTGCCCCGGCCCTTCCGGCCTGCCAGCCAGCCACTCCCCCACCCAGATGCTCGGGGAGCGTTGCCATCTCGTGGCTTTGTCTTCTAGCAAACGAGCTTCTTGGCAGGGAGTGGGGGGAGGGGAGCCCACTGAGCCCCCGGAGGGTCGGGGGCTTCACGATCCGGCAGCCGGGTCCCGCGCACCGAAACCTCAGCTGTGACACGTTCACGGCCCTCCTCACTCCCTTTTAATCAGGGGACGGGCTAGCACACACCTCCTTTGCCAGAAGCCCAGAAACCTCCTCCGAAGGTCACCCCCTCCCCTTTTTCCTTTTCTCATTCTATATCTAATACAGAAAAAAGAAACTGAATTTAAGTTTCCATAAACGTAAACTTGATTTAAGATTTTTAGGCGAGAGCCTCTATTTTCTCCTCTAAAATAATCTGTCTTTAAAGGTCACGGATGTAAAGAAGGGAAACCCCAGGGCCATAAACAAACTGATTGGGTTGGTCCGAAGAGCGACTCTCGGCCGAGCGGATCCGACGGTGATAAAGGAGGTGCTGGAGAGGCAGCTGTCGTCGTGACGGCTTCGGGTCCCCCTGCCACGGCTGGGCTGGAGCCTGTGCGCTGATGTCCTAGGTAGGCCCCAGCCAGACGCCCCGCCCGACCTGCGCCTTGAGGTGCCACCTCCACGCAGACCAGGCCTGGCGCCGTTGTTCATCGACATCACACGCTTCCGGGGGAGGTGCAGCAGTGGTGAGAAACAGCACGTCCTAGCGCGCAGTGACCCCGAGCTCAACGCCACATGCTGTTTCAGATACTGTCACCGCCCTAGGAACACGTTTCATTCCGCAGGTCCCTCGACAAATATTTTTAAGCCCATGCTAAGGGCCGGGCGTTGTTCCAGGTGCTGGGGATTAGCAATGATGAAGCGAGGCCGTGATCTGGATGCGGCCTTTTGTTTGGGGCGCTCTCATTAGCCTTAGTACCAGGAATTAGCTGTATTCTCCCATCCACTGAGGAAAAGTGATGTTGCCCATTCAACGCCCAGGGACCCCAGAAGGCAGAGGTCTGAGAATAAATGATTTTTTTTTTTTTTTTTTGGTAAAAAAGACAACAGAAGTTTTCAAATAAATTTAATGAA
Source organism: Balaenoptera physalus (assembly GCF_965194825.1). Classification (NCBI taxonomy): domain Eukaryota; kingdom Metazoa; phylum Chordata; class Mammalia; order Artiodactyla; family Balaenopteridae; genus Balaenoptera; species Balaenoptera physalus. The sequence goes on along the minus strand of NC_138884.1, from coordinate 37,131,811 downwards.
TAAAATTTATACTGAAATATCACATAAAAAATTAACTTACACGTCGAAGATCGGGCAGTGGACAACCCCCCCTCCCCACCCTCAGACCGAAAGTTTTAAAAGGCGAAAAAAAAGCTGTAACATTAAACTGACTTGTTTTGCCTGGAAAGAATAAGACGGTAAGCTAGAAAATCAAACTCTTGACCTTTAATGGTAACTGTGGTACAGTTAACAGTAGCCCATGGAGGCTGCGTTGCCCTCACCCCTGTTCTCGTGGCAATACTACTATTTCTCCGTCGCACTGGGGCACCCCTTGTTCACTGCACGCCTTTCTTATTACCTCTGACTCACAACACTAAAGACCAGTTTTGCAAGTGCTGTTTTTTAAAAGCACATGTCAAATAAACTGTGACATAAAAGAAAACCTTTGGAGGCCCTGATTTTACACTGAATTCTCTCTTGTACTAAGAAGAGTACAAACATTTCCGTCATGAACGGTGCTCCAGTGGCAGCTGGGGACCCGGAGGAGAGCCACCAACTTAGCAGCTCATGGTCCCTGGTTGCAGACGATCGCTCAGGACTTCCCTAACTAGGAGTAAAGCGAGGACTGCCCCTCTTCCCAGCCAGAAAAGCAGGGACCAGTCATCTGGCTTCTTTCAGACAAGCATGAAGAGGTAAGGTTTTTTAAAAAACTAACTTTTTAAAAAATGAGTGACTTAGAAGCGTTAAGAGAATACGGTACGTTACATCACCCAGGAAGCCGCGTGCCCCTCGCGCATCCCGTTGCAGTACTGAAAACTCCTGGGCCTGACAGTAAAATACTTTCATCAAACCTCTTTTCGAGAGAGAAAGGCAGGGCCAGTCCCCACCCCCCCAACCCCGTAGCTCCTGAGTCTGGAATCTGGCGGGATCATGATTTTGTAAGAAATGATAAGATTCAGTTTTGTTTTACAAACTCCATTTTCACCAAAGGTCTGGCTTCTTGGTCATCAACCCTTACAGAAAGCACTGGACGATCTTTCCAGACCATTTTAAATCAAGGGCTTACTTAAGTGGGGTCTGGAGAGGGGCAGGGACAGCGAAATGAAGGCCATTTACCAACAATATCATGTCATATGTAAACCGTCTTATGGACTGATCATTTCAGGAGAAAAATACCATTGCTGGGGTCAGGGGTAGAGGGAGGGCGAAATGGGTAAAGGGGGTCAACTATATGGTGGCAGACAGAAACTCAGCCTTTGATGGTGAATACACTGTAGTGTATGGAGAAGTCAAAATATAATGTTATACACGTGAAACATATAATGTTATAAACCAGTTACCTCAACACGCAAAAAAGCACTTGATCTTTACAATGCTAACTAACTGTCATCCAGCTCTGACAATTGCTTGTTGTCTTGAAGGCCCACTTCTGAAATCCTAAAAATGAGATTGTGTTGTTATAACTGCTCATAGAAAGAAAAAAACATATCAAAGCACAGCTCAGATATCTTATTTGGAACCTGACTAGATATTCAAAATATATGTTTATCTAACACCCTAAGAAATTCACAAAGTATGGCTCTACTTGTAACTGGGCTTCAGTGAAATACAATTTTAAATACATTTTTGCATGAGTGTGAATTTAGTCTGGTTCTCTGTTTGCTATTCAGGGGGAAATCTCATTAAAAGGTATGAGTTGGCGCCATAGGTGAAGCCAGTGCCATCTGTCATTGGAGCCCACACACCTGGAGGCTGGGAGGGCAACATGCTGGAAGACTGGCTCCCCCGGGTGGGCCTGCACCAGCTCAGCCTGGTCAGGCCCAAACCGGGTGCCCTGTGGCTTGAGGAGGAGGTTGGTTGGTCGGCTGGTTCTGGGGGGAGGGGAGGAATGGCGGCCTCAGCACTCGGCATGCTACCTGGCACAGGATCAGTTTTTAGCAAAAGTTCATTAAGTTTATAAAACAAAATTAATGGACAACCTTTTGTGGGAGCCCCTCTGTATGAGGGGTGGGTGCTGCCATCCACTAGGCTTTTAAACTCTGGGTCTAGGAAGGAGCTTCTTGACTCCGTCCAGGCTTATGCGTCAAGGTGAACTTCTGTTCCCATCTTTTAAGATGTAGACAACCCAGGGAAAAAAAGGTCATTATTTATACCAAGTTAAGGATGTTTTTAGCTGAGCTCCCTCCCTCCCTTCTTTTTGGTAATTATGGCTAATCTGGAAGAAGGCTATGAATTGTTTTCAAGTAAACACTCTCCTAGAGCTTTGCGTTGGTTGGTTAGTTCAATATATAGCTTACGGCCAGGACCCACAATCCATATTGTATTTTTCATGTCTGATGAATTTAGCCGCATCATTTCAAGGATTCCACATAGGACTATTCGAAAAAAACCACTAGATCTATATGAAAGGCCGTGTTACTTACCCACCACCAAAAGCAGCATGGAAATGGCTGCCATGCCTCTTCAGCAGATTTTAGACAAATTGCATTTGTGGATTATTTGTGAACAGAGCGGACCCTCGATGGTGAGATGGAAAGTGCTGACTGAAATCCTCTCTTGTTGTCTCCCTTAGACGTCTCAGCAAAAATCATTTAAGTAATATTGTCAACACCAAATAATCTCTTTTAAAATATCTGCAGGGCAAAATGGTACCTCGTTATAGGTGGGCCTTTTCTAGACTTGTCCCAATAAAAAGTCAGCTGCTGCCCTAAGAAGCACAGACTTGTGCAGCCTCAGCTCCGTGAAATGCATAATCTGGCCTAAGAGCTACCATAACCCTTGTCAGGTTCGGAAAGCACACAGTAAATCTAAGGTTCCCCAAAGATGCCTGAAATATGTATGGAACGCATGCGGGCAGACCCTACTGGCGGCCTTGTTCCTTGTGTGGGTGACAGGAACAAAATTCACAATGATGACTGGACAGGGAGGGGCATTCCCAGCTAAAATCGGCCCCTGTCTTAGGATTCCAAGTGCAGAGGCCGAAGAACTTTGCCCCTGTCCCTCTGGTCCCTACAAAGCCTCAGCGAAAATCTTTCACTGAAGCCCCTGTTTATCCAGTTAATGAGCTGCCAGGATGATCTGTCCTCCAAAACAAGTAATGGCCTAATAAACGCCTGAACATAGAGAGGATTTACTGAGGCAAAATTATCCCGAAAACAATTCTTAGTCTTTTGAGAGCTCTTTCTAAGGCGTTAGGTTTATGATGGTCATTCAAAAAGGAAAAAAAAAATCAACTCCATTTTCTTAAAATGTTTCCTCCGTGATGTGATTTAAGAATGGAGTATAAACCGGTTTGACAGTGTTCTGTCATAAGCTGTTATCTGATGGAGAATGAGTGTTGTGTGATTTACAGTCTGATGGCTGAAGCGAGAAGGGGCCGAGAATATCTTCTTAACGACTTAAAGCGTTGTGGCCTCAGCTACAGAGGGCTGCTGTTCAGGAAGAGCTAATACCGCAAGGCTGGCTGGGACGCGAGGTGAGCCACAAATTACCCCGGCCTAGCCAGTGACTCGAAGTAGCACATGCAGTAATAGCTGTCCCGCAATAAAGTGTTGCATAAAAATGGCCAAGCGTGCCAGCCATTTCAGTAAATACACGGCTGGTAGTTAGCAATTACATTGACCCATCCCTGGGTGAGAGCTGGGCGTGCGCTGCAGACATTCACCGTCACACCGGTGACACATCCCACCCCCGCCGGGGCCGCACTTCCCAAGGAGAGCAGCCCAGGCACACTGACCCACGTTCAGAACGGGCAGCCTACCCACAACCCCAAACCTCTGAACACAGCTGGAAACCCACCCACACTGACCCTGGCAACCAGGCTGATTCAGAGACATCAAAAACGACTTTCAACCCCGAGTACCATGGGCTGCCCAAAATGAACAGGTAACCTGAACAGTCACGTATCCTGTCTCTAGATTCTACTCATAAGAGGATGCTCTCCTGACAACACCCTGGACCCCTGGGTGTCTTAATGGATTGAAAATCAACAACTGCGTCAGACCTAAGTAAAAGCCACTTGATGAGGAAAAGGTACCCCTGAGGACCTGCGGAAGAAGTGAATGCGTCCTCCCTACATGTGACAGAGACATCGATTCCAACCCCAGCCCGTCAAAGTATTTTACTAAGTCAAATGGGGACCATTTGACAATTCCTCTCAGCACCGGGGAAGGAAAGGAAGTACCTACTAATAAAACCACCTCTCTGATTGGTTACTCCAGCATTCCCATTTCATGTCTGGGAATCTGTAATTTACTCCATAAAACTGTATTTTAGGCTAAACTCGACCTGGAATCGCTTTAAAATTTTAAAAACAAACGTTTTTAAACATTTGGCCACTTCCAAAAATCAATTTTAAGTATCCCAGTGCTCTCCTATATTTTGAACCACAAAATCCACTCCACCTAGAACTTTACGTCAGACTCTGAGTTATGAATCAAGGTGAAGGATGTGATGCGCCAGGAACCGGTGACTCACCTCTGCTGCCCGGGGCCACCAGGCTCGACACAGCGACGCCAACCTCAGGGGCTGCACCAAAGCCCGTGTCCACTGAGTCCTGGGGGCCTGTCGCATGCAAAAGCATCCACGCACTGGCACATTTTAAAGCATGCCAAGTATCGTTCAAAATCCTTCCCCAAACTCATTGCAAAAGAGATTTCTAAGGGTGTCACCTATTACTTTATGACTAGAATATTCTACTTCATTACCGAGATTTTTCCCATCAAGGAATTCCCAGCGCCACCCCCTGCTGTTCAGTATCTTCCTATCTGCCTAGATCAATGTTCATTCCTCCAAACCCCCCAGGATGTGTTCTTCTCCTATTTTAGCTTCCGGTTTCTGCTGTGTTCCCTCTCGCATGTCCACACCACCCCCGAACCATCCTTAACCCACCTGGCTGTTCCCCTCAACTGCATGGGTTCACCAGTTCCCTAGAATATATTTCCAGATCCATTTTCTGACTTCATTTTGAGAAACCCTGGACTCAATACTCTGGTGGAGGGCTGCAGTGGTTTCAGAAACCTGAACCGGTGTCCACCTCCAAATAGATTGGGTTGTCATGTGGGTTTGCTACCAGCACCCCACCATGGGAGTGAGTTAGTGAATTTTCCTGCCTCTCACCCCACACCGGTCATCTCTGTCCTCCTTTAAAGCAAATCTACTTATTTTTAAAGTACCTACTTAAAAAAATACTCTTGCCCAGATGATGCCTTCCACAAAGGGGACTGTGGTTTTCTATAATAGAGCAACATGGACTCAAGGAGAAGAATCGACACCATCACCAGATAATGGAGAGTCGTGGAAATCAGACCAGAAAGCTGAAGAATATGGCTCTCAGACGTGACTTTAGCATCTTATATACCTGGTGAGTCCAAACTGGGAGATAAATAATACTTGTGCAAAACAAAGTTGGAGGACAATACAGTACAGCTGAAACTCATCTTCTGCTCCTCTCTCTCGGTCTCTGAGCCACGGACTTTTCCAGTAGAGACACTTATGCAAATACAAGTGGATGTCGGGAAGCCAAGAGCAGGCCAGTCCGCTGGGCCTCGTACATTCTGGCTGCTGCACCGCAGCCGGGCAAACCATCTTTCAAGACAAGTTTGAAGTCAGAAATGTACAACGAATTACTATCTTTGGTTCCTTGCCTAGACTTGGAAGCACCGCGAAGCTGGGCTCCTGAGAGCCACCCAGCCCCGGCCAGAGCTCCTGAGGCTTCATTCCAGGACTGGCTCACTCGCTTCAAGATTCCTGAAACACAAAAGGCAGCCTCGGCTCTGCAGCATCTCAGATGTGCTTCTCCCCTCCACGCCCCTCCTGTACTAGGGCCTGATTAAAACCAAACCAGTGCTCCTGAGGCACCACCACCAGCCCTGTGACTGCCCCCGGGGCTCAGCAAGATGCCCGCAGAAAGAAGAGAGAGACCCAGAGCCTCCAATTTCCTTCCAAACGGGGCGGAGGTGGGGGGTGGGGTCCATCCTGCTTATGTGCTTCTCACCTGCCCACAGTACAGGAGAGTGGAATCTAATATCCATGAATATCAGTCTTTTATTGTCTCATTCTTTTTTAGCCCACAATTATTTTGTGCATTTGCCCCTCTCTCTGTGGTAGGAGACCATGGCTCTAAGTATAATTACACCTGGCAGAGCAGGCTGCAGAGCAGAGAGGCACTAATACATCACGGTGGGGCCTCCTAATGAACCCCATTACTCAGAAGGCAGCGTTTCTGTGTGGAGTGAGGCCCCAGCAGGCACTTGGCTTGGCGGGGCTCCCCGCGACCTGTTTGCCTTTACATCCTGGTTCCCTAAGTGGCTGTACAGTTCCTGTTTCTCTACAAAGTGCAACATATTAGAAAAAGCAAACAGATTTTAAAACAATTACCAAGGTTTGTACAGATTGTATTTAGTTTACTTTTATCCTTTCCCCCACACCATACCCCTCCAAAAAAACCCACTATGAGATAGACAGTTTCACAGATGAATCAGTTTGTTTTTCATAAAACACTTAAAAAAATAATGATGGTTGTCTTCTTACATAAGCATATACCACGCTTTGTTCATCACACTGATCAAAGTCCTAAAAGCCAAAGTAACATTTTGCATAGGCATAGTTCATTTTGTGCAAATCTTACTAAAATAAGGCTATTTTCAGTGTTTAGGTAGTGATATACTGAGCAGAGAAAGCCCTCGAGCAACAAGAACATTTCCCTGCATTCCAAATTCTCTCCAACTACATCTGACTTCGCAGGCAGAGAGCTGAGACCAGTGGATTTGCCTGCACTCTAAGGCAACACGTGTTGGGCGGAATACAAGTCTTGGAAGTAAAATGCAAAGGGACGGATGCTGTGTGTTTGTGTGACGGAGGCAAGAAGGGCTCCATCTTTATTCTTCTCTTTAGAAGACGGAAGCCACGACGCAGAAGGCCACAGGGGCAGGTGTGCGTTCTTGCGTGCTGTTGAAGGGCCAGCCTTCTGAGGTGGGCACCTCCAGAAATCACTGACTCCTGGTGTTCGCTGGGTGTGATCTAAGCTGCAAGCTGAGTGACTCCGAGGGATGGGAGAATAAGGACCAAGAACTCTGAGGAGGAAAAACTGAGCTAAGACTTAGATTCTAGGGGGTACAAGGTGGGAAGATCCGGCTGGGGAGACGAGGTGCACAGAAAACCCCCCTCCCCACGTATCAAGTATCGTCAGGAAGTCTCAAAGTAGAGGTGTCTGTAAGCAGCTTTGCATTTAACGTTCAGTCAAGACACTAAAACCTTAAAAAAACAAGAACCTCTATTTGAAAAGAAAAAGCTAACAGTGGCTGTCATCCGAGTCGCCCAGGATCTTGCAGCAGAGAATGGAGTGTTCCTGGGCCAAGGCAGCCAGCTCCTTCAGGAACTCGGGGAAGAGGGCGGCCGCCAGCATGGCGTCCCGCACGGGCGGGGGCAGGCTGGGGGGCGCCCCGGCCGCCTTGGCTCTGTTCGTCAGGAAGGGCTGAAGCACTCGTGGGGGGCCATCCAGGAAACTCCTGCCGCTCCCTGTCCTGGAGGCGTCCTGAACGGGATCTGAAACTAGAAGGAAGACGGCCATGGTGATCCTCCAGAGCCCTTCCCGCCCACCCTTTAAATGAAGTGTGTGTGCTGCGGGGTGTGGAGTGGAGTGTCTCGTGCGGGCTCAGCTCCCGCTCTGACTGGAGTCTCAAGACATGGCCCCCAGTCCCCCCCCCCACCTCACTCCACTCTGAGACACACGGATCTGCCCAGATCAGCTCCAGCACTGGGCATGTGACATAAGAGTTTGATCCCAAATCCTGTAGGAGGACCTTCATGTAGAAACTGTGGCAAGAATATAGGTTTATCAAGAACCCTCCCCGCCCAGGGCGTGGCGAGGGGGGAGAAGGAAAAAGGCACGTCCTGCGGCCGCATCAACCAAGTGAGGACACAGGTCACTGCGATGGTTATTTAGGGGCGTCCAGGGGCCCCACCCGCTCTCCCGGCCTCCCAGGGTCGGGGTGACCATCCGTCCTTTGCCAGCTGAGCCCTGACCACCCGGCAGAGCTGCAGGAGGCCGCCTGGGTTACACACACCACGCCCTGCTGTCCGCAGCCCGGGCTCCAGCCTCCTGGGCTCCCTGCTGACCCCCAGCCCCTTCTGGCCAGGACTTCCAGCCTTTGTGGAGAATAGAATGGAAGAAGGCTTTTAAAGGCTGGAAATAACGGAGAGGAAGCTGGGTGCTGATAAGACCAGACTGGGAACTTCCCACCGCCGTGGGCAGCTCGTGGCAGCAAGTGGCTTGGACCTTCCCTTCAAGGAAGGTTTCCAGGAGTTTCGATTTCAGTTTCAAAAATGTAGGTCTAAGATGATATGAACCAAACTTCAACATACCCAAGTGATTTGCATTTTCATATCAAATCAGTTTTACCAATTAAAATGGTTCAACTTTCCCAACTATTTAATTCCTGAAGCTCTCCGGCCTTCACATTGACGGGAATTATTTATGCCTTCTGCCCCCGACTCAAACCGACTCATTACTCCTTATAAATCATTATATTCAAGCTCTTCATTATTTTGGCTGCTTTTTAGAATTCAGTCCCATTTTTCAACACTCTTCTCAGAGTGTCGCTTAACTGTGGTACTAAAAATTCTTGACATTTATAGCGCTTTCCACATCTCACTACTATCGTCTTTAGTGTTAAAAAAAAAAAAACAACTTCCGCTTTACTGCTTTAAATATCCTTTTAGATTAAAGCTTATCACAGTTCATGCCATAAAGAACTGGAGAAGTTGTTGAGAATCTGCTGCTACCTTTCAGCAGAAACTCACAATATGTCTTGACAACAGAGTGAGGACGAAAGTGTTGACCTCCCTGAGGACACTGCCAGCCTTGGGGGACCAGGCCTGAGTACCTCCACCCCAGCCCTCCAGCACTGCAGCACCCGGCTCTCCAAAGGGCCCGGCGAGGCTCACCCAGGAAGCTGGGCTGATGCCGCGGGGGATGGGACACTCCGGGCACCAGCCCCAGAGCCACGCTGCTCGTGCTGGTTCCCCCACCTGGCATTCCCTTGCCTGTGTCTGCACACCTAAACCTCACCAGGCTTAGACTCTGCCACTTACTGGCTGAGCGACATCAGGCAAGTTGCTTTACCTCTCTGTGTTTTAATGTCCTCATCTGTCAAAATCTCACGGCTGTAAGGATTAAGTGAGTCAATAGGTGTAATGTACACAAGGACCTCTTGGTAAGCGTCAGCCATCACACCACCGTCAATTCAGCCGTCACTGACTTTACAGACCGCTCCCGTTTCCTGCCCTGGAAGCGATCCCCTGCTCTAGCCTCCCACTCATTTTATTTACCAACAGGGGCTTGCAGTGCCCTTCAGACTTGTGTTGCTGTTTATGTTCTTTCTCCTCTACCAGGCTTTCAGGTTTCTGAGAGCTGAGCCCCGAAGCGATGTGTCCTTCGTGGCCCCTAACACACTTCCTCATCCACAGAGGAAGCTAATAAACATCTGCTGAATGAACGAGGGAAGGGACCGACCAACGTCAGGTCCTCCCTATACCTGATCTTCCTGGAGCTGGTTCATTTCCTCATCTCCGTCTTTCTCTTTCAAATTCACTCCTCTTTTCCCCCAAAAGGGCTTTTGTGGATCATTTATCCAGCTCGATCCATGAATTTAAAAAGTGTCATCGCTTAGGCTCATTTACCCAGCTTGAATCTAAGAATCAACACTGTCTTCGCTAATGAAGGCAGGCGGGCGCCCAGGGAGGGAGACGGAGGGCCAGCAGGGAAGTCCTGGCGGTGGTTCTGTCCCGTCAGTGTGGGACTGGCCCTTCCGTGAGTCAGACTCAACTCAAAGACAAGGAGACCCGAGTTATGGTCCCTACCTGGCAACTAGCTAATCATATAACGTCTCAGTTTCCTTTTCCACAAGATGGGGATAATACCTACCTGGCCCCCTTCTAGAACCAGAGATCAGTGAAAGGACTCTGAATACAGGTAAATACTAGAAAATACCACCTCTGTGGCTTGAGGGGAAAATGAAAAGACTGGCAAGTAGCTGAGCCTCAGAGACCAATAGTCTCAAGGGTGGCAATGTGACAGGGGCACAGGAAGTCCACCCGGACTTCTACTTCTGTTGGAAGCGTTAGGAGGCTGGTTTACCAGGGCCTGCGTGATGGAGCAGCTCGGGCTGCGGGCGCCCCTCGTAAAAGGGCCCAGGGCACGGGTGCAGCACTCGGAGGGGAGGCAGGGAGGAGGGAAGTATAAGTAAACGTCAGAACTGGGAGTGGTTTCCTGAAATGTTGCCCTGGGTCTGAAAAGCCACAACAAAGGGTTTTCAAGATACTACTGGGAAGACTTGAGAAGTTAGGAGAGAAATCCGTTACCCCTCACCTCCCTGTCAGCGGCATCAGACAAGGTGCACAGCACACGGACATGGACACCCCAGTATGTGGCCTCTTACAGGATTCTAATCACTCATGGCTCTGCGTCCCGGTGAGAATAGGGCTCCTAGATTCATCTCATTTATAGGCAATCACATCACACGCGAGGCTTCAGCTTTGTACAAGGGGACGGAGACCTTTGTCATTCTGTGAGTTGAGAGATTTTTGAAGTTGAGGGGAGGGTGTCACTTTGCTAACCTCAACGAAGTTAGGAGGTTAATCTGAAAAATTCCATCAAGCAGAAACCTTCTATCCCGAGAGTAGCTTCCTACAAGTCAATGTCCCCTGAGAGTCACAGACCTTGGAAATCATCCGCCACAGCTGCCTAATTGACAACCTTACGCAGTGGGAACAAGATCCCCCTGGGCACGCATCTGGCAGCCGCAACCATCAGTCTGAGGCCAGGACAGAGCACAAGGCACGCTCACCCGTGTAAGTCAAGTGTAAGTCAAGGAGGCTGGTCAGGGTGTGTAGGCACCCGAGCTTAGTGATCCTGGCTGACCACCCGGGCCTCTAACTTCAGCTTCCTTCTATGCAAATGAAGCTAACAGTACCTTTCTTGCCCATTGCACAGTGCTGTTTGAAAAGTAAAACTGTCTGGGAAAGCACTTTACAAACTGCAAGATACAAGTGAAGACCAAGCCCAGAGTGCAGTGTGGGGAGACTCAAGTCACCTTCTGTCTGGAAGACTGCAAGAACTGCCATAATCCCTTGCAGCTCTTCCCATCAAGAGGCGGGGGTCTGCTCCACTCCTGCACCTGGGCTGACCCAGTGGCTTGGCCAACAGAATACAGCAGAATCGACCCGGTGGCGTCCCGAGCTGGTGCCTCAAGAGACTGCGTGTGCTCCTGCTCTCACTCTTGCAACCCTACAGCCATGAAGCTGCCAAGCCAGGGCTAACCTGCTGGATGACGAGAAACACGGACCCCCATCACCACGGCCAGCAGCCACCCCCGTGAGCCGGGCCATCCCAGATGCCCAGCCGCCCGCTGACGGCAGCCGCCGAGAGAGTCCTGCGTGCATCAGCCACGCCCGCCCGGACCAGCAGATCACCCGGGCAACCACACAGACCCACGAGCACGTGTGACGGCTTTGTCTTGAGCCCCTGAGCTTTTGCGGTGGTCTGTTATGCGCCTCTCGCAGGGTGAGTCACGCAGCGTGCCCCTGCTCAGGAGGGACAAGCCAACAGGCCGACTGTCCACGGGGCTAGGAGAGGCCACGTGGGGCCCGCAGGCCACCTTCCCACAGGCGTGGGCGCTCCTCCCTTCCAGAGATGGCCCGCCTGCTCTCATGCAGGGCCAAGGCTAGAAGCTGCCCCTCATTTCACCACTGGCACAGGGGCCCCCCTTTCTTTCAAAGTGTGCCTTGCGGTGTCCTAATGCCCTTCACACCCCGAGTCCTACAGCCAGAAAGGACTTGAGAGATGGAAGACAAACCCTTCACTTAAGAGTCGAGGAGGGATTTGCCTGGTGGTGCAGTGGTTAAGAATCCGCCTGCCAATGCAGGGGACACAGGTTCGAGCCCTGGTCCGGGAAGATCCCACATGCCGCGGAGCAACTAAGCCCGTGCACCACAACTACTGAAGCCCACGCACCTAGAGCCCGTGCTCTGTGACAAGAGAAGCCGCCGAATGAGAAGCCCGCGCACTGCAACGAAGGGTAGCCCCCGCTCGATGCAACTAGAGGAAGTCCGCGCACAGCAGTGAAGACCCAATGCAGCCAAAAATAAATAAATAAAAATTAAATTAAAATTAAAAAAAAAAAGTCGAGGAGCACGAGGCCCAGTGAGGCCAAGTGACCGAGATCAAACAGCTACACAGAGGCAAGGTCATGCCTTCACAGGGCTGGGGTTTTTTCAGCTTCCCTCAAAGGTTTAACACTGCCCTGAGTTACATTTCTGCCTCTCACTCCAAATCGTGTTCCCAATCACATGCTTTAGCCCCGGACCAAGAGCCCTGCTCTCTCCACTGTTCACCTGCCACAAAGAAGCCTGGCTTGTCCAGGGGAGATGAGCGAAAGCCAGCGCCATGTGGGCCGTTCCCTGGCCTGCCCTCTCACCAAGGCTGAGGCCACAGCTCAGGAGACAGCTGGCGTCAAACCTGCGCCAGCAGAGCCCACTCGAGGCCAGGCAGCCCTCTCCCCAGGCCTGGCCGCCGGCAGGGCCCTCAGGCTCCGGTCGGCGGCCACCCCCACCCTCCCCGCCCACTTGGCCAGGCCTCCTGAGCCGATGGAAGGCGCTCGCAGGAGGGCTAAGGTGTGCATAAACTTTACTTCTCTTGCTCCAAGGGAATGGTTTTTACCTTCCAGAGCCCTAAAGCACATTCATTTGGGGCCCGAGAGTATCTGAAAACATAATAAAGAGAACGGATGCCCTCCTTAGGGTAGGACCGGCCAAAAACTGGCTCAGGGTGTGCACATAATGCTTCCTTCTGGCCCACACGTGCTAAGTTATTTATTCTAGCGGCTGTCCCCACCTCACTGCTGCCCTACACCACTCTCGGTTAGGAAAACAAATGCCCCGCTAGACCCTCCAAACTGGGACCGGGCCGGGTGCGGGCAGGGTGTCCCCACCTCACTCCTGCCCTACACCACTCTCGGTTAGGAAAACAAATGCCCCGCTAGACCCTCCAAACTGGGACCGGGCCGGGTGCGGGCAGGGTAGACTTTCCTTTGGGTTTAAGGACGCTCAGAGGAGGCTCCTCCCTGCTGCTTAACAAAGGAAATCTATTTAGATGCTTTCAGGGTCCAGGAGCTGAGGCAGCACCTGTGACTCCAGGTTGGGAAGCTGGGGCGAGGGACGAGCGGCTGACCTTTGGTGGGTGCCTCAGGGCTCGGGTCGGACAGGTCCACGCGGAAGAGCAGGTACTGCTGGGCTTGGATGAGGAGGCCCGGGAAGTCTGTCTCCGCAGAGGCGAACTGCTCAATCTTGTTCTTCACAGACGCGAGGACCTGTCAAAACCAGCACTAATGACGCGAACGCTTCAGCACAGAGTTGCACCCTGGGTTATCAGGACATCTGTCAGGCAGAGGCCCCGCCGCAGGAATGACAGGGCTTTAAGTGCCTGGGTCTTCTGGGGAGGGCCCTCTCGAAACATCAAACCAAACGAAGCCTCTAAAGCTTCGCAGTTTGTCTAGAAAAATCAACACAACCAGCGTAACAGGTAACAGAAGGGGCAGGAGAGCAAATGAATGAGAATGGGGTGGGGCGGGGCGGTACCTGGTAGAGGGAGCGCACGCTGGGCTGGAAGACCATATTCGTGTTGAGCAGGAAGGAGCGCAAGAGGGGCTGCGGGTAGCTGGCCAGCTGCGTGACGATGCCGATGAGCAGCAAATTCACGTGCAGCGAGTTCTCCAGCATGTTCTCCAGCTTGGACAGGACCACACTGATGAACGGGCCTGTGGAAGGACACGAGGCTTCAGGGCCGGCTGGGGGCACGGGCCACCTCTCCCGAAAACCGAGGAGCCGCCGGAGCCACCCCAGGGCCACCGGGTGCGAAACAAATTCAGACAAGTGCAGCCGACGCAGGCAGGTCGCCTCCTGCCTCAAAACCAAACCACAAAACACACCACCGCCACAAAAAGAAAGCAGAAACACGGGCGTGGTGGCTAGTATTTTGACTCCCAGAGCAGTTTTAATACTTTGAAAATTATCATAGACCTTTAAAAAAACCAGATGACCAATAATTTAATTTTTAAAATCAAAATATACTTTTCATACTATTTCTGTATCTCCTGGGGCTGCCAGTGCTCAAAAACATGGCGTTCATCATCCCATGACGCTGCGTGCTGTAGGGCGTCATGCAAACATTAGAGGCCATCAAAAGTTTTAGTAACAAAAAAATCTTCGTGTCGTTAAAGAATAGCAAACACATACAACTATGTTTACCAAACAGCAGCACTGTGAACGGGGGACTGTCTATCCCCCAAAAGCACCTGAGAAACACTCTGTCTTGTCAGTGTCACAATGTGGAAGAACCAAAAGAAAAGAAGATGAGAGGTAAAGGTGGGCTTGGCTGTAATTTTACAGCCACGCTTTAATTTTCAGGGGGAGGTGGGGGTGAGGGAGAGGGAAGGGACTCAGTTTGGGGAGCTGGAGTTTGGTGTGTCCTAGGTTCCTTAAACAAGAAAATCCCTATCACTATAAAAGCAGTTTGTAAAAAAACAATAGGCAAAAAGAAACTGTGACTAATCTGGGTCACTAGAAAAATAATATGCTTTCTGTTTGAGTTCACTGAAGACAGGGAAAATCCAGACAATAAATCTGGCATTAATAAAACTACTTGAAGATGTTTTCCATTTTCACCATAAAAGTGGTCCATTAAACAAAATCAATGAGAAACTTCTATTTCCCCCAGTGGAGCTATTGATGATGTCACTAAACGATGGCATATTTATGACAAAAGCACATAACCCTTGATAAATAAACATGCCTTATGAAGATTCCACCAACATTAATATGAGTTTAACAAAAACATACTTCATCACAAGATGCTTCATTCAGAAGCCTTGGTAGCGGAAGAGGGTAAACCCTTTGTAAGAAAGCAGAAGCTGTCTGTGAGAAATGGGAACAGCAAACCACACCGGCAAGTAACAGGATAATGGCAATATTCCCGGTGCCACAAGCACAGAGGATGTCTTCTAAGGGGCCTCGGAACTCAGAAGAGACACTTTTTCTTTGTGTGCTGAGATTAGCCCCAACTTCCCCATCCTTGGGGGTGGGGGGCAGAGCTCCTGAGTCACTTGCCATGACACAGGAGCTCAATGAATTCTTTGAATAGAGAGCCCTTGCTTACAAAACTGGGAGAGTTTGCCAAACACATTCAGAAACTCTGGACTGGAACCCCATTTTGAAAGCAACTTGATGGGGTTCCATCAAGAACCCCGAAAATGTCACCGGTAGCTCTTCTTAATTCCAGTCTTCCAGGCAGACAGGGGAAGGCTGCCGCTGTCCTCACTCCTCCATCCCAGACCCGGGCTTTCCAAGCAGTCCCTGGGGCTCAGCATCTATTTCCTTCCAGAGGAGCAGAGACAGGTGAATCAGGTGATACTTGGGTGGGAAGAGTCTCCTATAAAACCTGTCTCCTTAGTGGAGCCCTCAGCTTCTCTGCCATAGGCCCAGGCTAGAGCTGGCCTCACCTGGCCATCCTACCAACACGAAAGCTGCACGGTGCAGCGGCAGGGGAGAGAGTCTACAGTCCATCGCTACTGAGAGGGAGGAAAAAACCCAGCCTGCCCCCCGCGCCCTGCGAGAGTCAGGGTCATCACTGTCTCACTTGAACGACAGAATATTAGGTCAAGGTCCGCAGATTGTCATTATAATCCACTAACAACATTAACTACAGCTTCTTAGGCATGTGCAGTAAGGAACATATATTAAACACTTTCAAGTTCCTGTTTTATTCTTAGTTGCTTTCTAGCACTTAAAAAAAAAAACCTCCTTAGCAAAATGCAGTTGCTAGGGGAAACTGGCAAGCAGCTGAAAACGAGAAAACTCAGCTACAATTCAGAAAGCCACAGGTTGGGGGGGGGGATGGAGGGTGTATTTTTTCCCCTTTTCTTCCAGGAAGACAGATAAATTCCGCACCCATAAAATACTGAATTTTCAGAACAACTAATACTATGCCGTTTCCTTCTCTCCCCTCAAGCCCTCTTTTCCCTGCCTCAGTGGCCCCCCACCCCGGCTCCCAGACTCCAAGGGGAGCTGCCATCACTCTGCGCCTCAGCTCTGCGGAGTCCACCCTGGAACGTCTCCCAAACACGGACCGCCGCCACCTCCCCTGCCAGAACTGCCTGACGCCAGAGCTCCTCATTTCTTGTCTGGACTTCAGCAACGGTTTTTCTATTTTAATAAAGACTAAAATGATTAAAAATGTTTCTGCTTCAAGCAGTATAGGAATATAAAATAAAGAACAGGCCTCCTCCCTGGAGGCAACCCATGTTAACAGATCCAAGTGTATTCTTCCAGAAATGTTTCACATATGTAATAAGTACTAATAACTGAATTATCATTCAAAACATTAATCACTTATTATGTGCCAGGCAGTGTTCTAAGCACTCTTAAAGTATCAACTTAAGTATTCACAGCAACCCTACAAAGTGTGCTTATTATTTATCCACATTTAAAGATGACCAGAATGCCAAGTGCACAGTTAGTAAATGGAGTCACAATTTTAATTCAGACCATCTGTTTCCAGTGCCAGGACTCTTAGCCAACACACTATCTTGCCTCCCAGGGTGTGTGTGTGTGTGTGTGTGTGTGTGTGTGTGTGTGTGTGTGTGTGTGTGTGTGTGTGTGTGTGTGTGTATATCTCCTGGTATTTTTTTTAAAACAAATGATAAAATGACAACACTGTCTGCACACTGTTCAGCCCCTTGCTTTTCCACTGCACAATATCTCCCAGAGACCGTCCCACATCAGCACACACAGAACTGTCTCATTCATTCACAAGATACTTGGTTGCCATGGGTGTTGCATTAGCAAAACAGTCCCCTACTGGTGGACATACAGGTTATTTCTAGTCTTTTTCTATTATAAACAACACTGCAGGGAACATCTTTGTGTACACATCTCAGCACGTCCATGTGAGCACAGCTGTGAAAATGTTCCTAGAAAACTTATTACTGGTGCATTCCAAATCCTGATACGATGACAAGTCTCTTACTTTGATCTTCCCGGCACCAACCTCTCCTCACTCCAGTGCTCTCTCCCCACTCTCCAAGGCTGGCCTTTCCAAACACGGATCTGGTCACATCACTCGCCAACTCTGATAATTCCAGGGCATCTTCAGTGCCAGGAGCACAAGGCCCCCATTCCTCAGTGTGGCCCAAAGGCCCTCCTGAGCCAGCATCAACCAATTTTGTGGCTTCCTCTCTGCCCCCCAAGACCCATGCCTTGTCACCCCCATCGCTGTCTGGCTCCTTTTCTTTGCCTGTTGTTTCCTCTGCCTGGACGTCATTCTCAGCTCCTTTTACCCAGAAGCTTCTGTTCACTGTGCCCCTCCTCTGTGAAGCCTTTCCCACTCCCCACACTGGGCTCCCATAGGATTTGGATACAATGACTAATAACACATTTCTCAGTAAGAGAGTATAGTTCTTTGTTGATGTCTCCTCTGAAAGTCTACAAATCCCTTCATTTTTGTGTCCTTAGTACATAGCACAGAACCTGCCAACTATTAGGGGATCAATAAAAGATTGCTGACTTCATGAATAAATAAAATTAATTAGATAAATGAAATGGAATGCTTTGATTTTGCTGAGAAGCAAATTCATTTCAGCGGAAATCAGGATTCCATGGAGAGAGGGAAATTAAGCCAAATGCTGCAGAACAAACTCAGAAGTTTGGACACTACAAAGTTCACAAACGTGGAAAGAGAAGCTGTGTACAAGTTTCAAAGGAGGAAACAGGCAGCGTTTTAGTTAAAATTACCTATATTTATCCAAATCTCAGGTTATGTTTTGGCGGTGTTCAGATGTATCATATTCAAAATATTGATGTTATTTTATAGGTAGTGTATTAGCTTTTTTTTTTTCTTTTTTTTTGCCCTAAGCTATACTTTTTTTCCTCAATTTACATATTGCCCAGGGAGGAAGCTCCTTTGTAAGAATAGGCTGGCATTCTAAAGAACAATCTTCATTAGCAGTGGGTAGTCCTGATGTCTTGGAGAACACTGCAGACAAAGCTAGGATTCCTGCTGGGGGAGAGTAAATGGGGCAGCCCTAGGGCAGAGTTGGGACTGAGCTAGGCTACTCTGCCCTCTTCCTCCCACCAAGCTCTCCCCCGCCCCCTCCCCTCCCTCTCCCCTTATGAATTGGGAAGAGCCAGATTATCTAATCCTTTTTACTTATGATTGACTGACTGAATTTTAATGAAAACCCATTCACACTGAAATGTTATCTCCGCTAGAACCTCCAGCCTTTTAATTGTGGAATTAAAAGCTTTCTCCCTGTTTAAATACATTTTCAGGCATCCGTAAACAGAGGACTAAAAGTTGGAGGAGGGCGGAAGAGCTCCTTGAGATCACGTTAAGCCTACCTGGCTGGACCCGAAGATGCTGTGACTTCGTGTATTTTGGGTGATCCAAGGAGGTGGGAGCATGATCTCCGCCCACCGAGCTGCCCCCTGCTGGCCGGGGAAGGACAAGCCTCAGCTGAGGCTGCCGGAGGCTGCCTGTGATAACAGTAATGACACGGCCCACCACCCCAGCCCAGGATCACATTTGCTCCTCCCAGAGTTAGGGCACCAAGGCCACACGGCCGGAAGCGCCAGAGCCAGGAGTCCCCACAGGCGTGACTGCAAGGCCAGTCCGTCCTGCTGAGATGTCGGCTCCTTAGGACCCTCTCCTCTAACTGAACACCATTCAGGGGCCCCACCCCAGCTATCCCTGAGCCTGAGGACCCCTCCCTCTGTACCAGGTCCCTCTGTACCATGATGTGCAGATTCAGATTTTGTAACAGAGCAGGACCCTGTGGGGCCTTCCCAGGACAGACCCCCTCCCCCACCCCCTCCATGTCCTCCACCTGCCTCTTGCCTGTAGAAAAACTTTAGCCAAAGAATAAATTTAATCAGAGAAATGAGAAACTAAAAAAGCAAAGGAAAATAGTCAAGCAAGACAAAATAATAACAGTCTAGCCATGAAACAAAGTCAAGGCCCTTTAGTTCCTCCTCAAGGGCTGTAGATAATATTCTGAGCCATATCCTTTGAGCTGTTTTGTAGATACTGAAATCCCCACCAGGTGGAAGAAGGTAACTACATGATGACCTGACTGTATCCCTGACATAAGCTGCCGCAATTCTAAGAACTGGCCTCAGAGAAATGGGAACAAACCGACCCTGGAACTGAAGACTAAGTGTACTTAAAACAATCGAGATGACGACGCTGATCAGACCACTGCGTGACGAATTTCAAGAAGACTGTCAGAGCTGACTGTGCTGTTTCTGCAGGGAGCCCCCTCCCTCCGCCTATACACCCCTGAAGCTCCCCTTTAAAAGCTCTTGCCCCCTGATCGGCAGTGGGGAATGGGCTTTTGGACACGAGTCCACCTTCTTCTCAGGTTGCCGGCCTCCTGAATAAAGCAATCTTTCTTTTCCTACCGACAAGTATTGGCTCTGAAGCAGCAAGCAGCCAAACCTGAGTTCAGTAACAATTTTACTTGGGTAATAATTTAATGATAATAATTCTATCATAATTCCTAACCTCAATCCACCTACCTGATACCCCATCCTACCCCTTTGCCTCATCCGCGATTTCTA
The DNA here is from genome assembly GCF_965194825.1 of Balaenoptera physalus. NCBI lineage: Eukaryota > Metazoa > Chordata > Mammalia > Artiodactyla > Balaenopteridae > Balaenoptera > Balaenoptera physalus. The sequence goes on along the minus strand of NC_138884.1, from coordinate 37,112,182 downwards.
CCTGCTGTTAGGGGTTGATCACTGGAACGCAGCCACTCTTTAGCACAGTGATGAGTTTATGTGGGTCTACTCTACTTATTCTTGGATGCAGATTTTGTGATTAACTGAAATGAGCTCCCAGGCCCAGGCAAAGGCACGCCTAACCCCACTGGCCACTGCTGTGTGTACACAGCCACATTGATTCAAGGGGTATTCTGAGTACCTGCTATGTGCCCTCTCCACTGTTCAGCACCAGGGATAGAGCAGAGAACAAGCCAACACCTGTGCCCTCAGGAAGCACACATGCCAGTGGGGGAAACTGTAATTTCTTTTTTTTAACTATACATAAAAACAAATGCTAAGGAGAAAAATAAATTAGGCTAGAGGAAATGAGGCTATTAAATAACGAGACTGGATTTCTTGTGTGGTTTAGTCAGTCCTACTACTTTATCAAAGGCAAATCAAGGGAAGTTACTCAATGGCAAAATTCAACCTCTAATTTGCTGGGGGGAAAAAAAAAAAACGACAGAATAAGATAAAAATAAAACCACCCCTCCCTGCTCCTTACAAAAATATTCCACCCCTCTGGTAGGTAAACTGATAACGCTCCTTACCTGCACCTACCTCACGCTCCTGGTGCAACACGTACAAGCGCTTTCAAAAGCAGAAACCACAGAGCAATCTAAGAGCGTCACCTGTGAACGGGGTGCTCTGAGTCCTCGCGGGACGGTGACGGGCAAAGGCAGCCTCATCTCTCGCTCCGAACGGGGACGGCTGGGTCTCTGCGGCAGGAGCCTCAGCTACGAAAGGGTCAAAGTCATCCTCCTCCCCTTCTGCTTCCTTCTTCCCCTCCTCCTCTTCTCCTTTGCTCTCATCTTCCTCCTCTTCCGGCTCCTTTGTAGGAAGCAAGGGATCAGGTGAGGAGAAATTCTGCTCCATCAAGCCCTCGGTGCTGGAATCCAGTTCTTTAATGATTTGGTCATACTGGGCAATGAAATCTTCACCCTCGGGGTTAGTCACTGTCAGGCGTGCGCCGTGCTCTGCCTCGGGGGCGGGGGCCGCTAACTCGGGGCTTGATTCTAGGGCGACTTCACGCTCGTTCTCTCCTCCTGGTTCCTTGGACACACCGTGAAACACGTCCGAATCGTCCCTACCATGTTCCTCCTCTGAATCTGTCTCTGGCTGAGGGCCGGGCAGGGGGCCGTTGCTCACGGGGGGACCCTGGACCTGGGTCTGGGCTTGGGTTGGGGGCCTCGCGGCGTCCTCCCGTGAACCGCTGCTGTCCTCAGCATCCTTCTCAGCACACAACCTGTACACCATCACGTCGTCCTGGAAGTCGGACTCTTCGATGTAGGCCCCTTTGAAGAGCAGGATGGCGTTCTTCTTCATCTCCTGGATGTGTCTGGGAGGATCCACGGGGGCCGGGGGGCCCGAGTTCTCTGCATCCTCATACGGCCCAGGGCAGCCCCCGCCCACCCCCGAGGAGATCCCGGCGTCGTAGCTGTCATCCCACTCCAGCTCCGTGTGGCTCTTCTCCTTTCCGGGAGCCACCTGGGGCCCCGTCGTCCCCGGGACCTGCTGCGGGAGCCTGAGCACAGGGTAGGTGGCTCTGGGAGCCCTCTCCTCGGGCGGGCCCAGCAGAGCCGGGCAAAGCGCCTCGGGGTCGGGGGAGTCTCCATCGTATAGGGCGGACCACACGTGGCAATCCCTTATGCAGCGGAGGATGTTGGTGTGGGCCTCCCAGAGGTACTGCAGGTAGCTGATGTCCAAGGCTCTGCCGTACTCCACGATGCAGGCCGACGGCGAGAACGCCTCTGGGGGCGGCTGCTCTGAGGGCCCTGCCCCGGGAGACACACAAGTCAGAACCGGGCGGGGGGACACAGGCAATGGATGGGAATGCAACTCATCGGGCTGCCAAGGCTTTGTCCCACCAGCTACTTTGGTTCTAAAAATTTCTGATTAAATGATTTCCAAACAACAAAAAAAAGTTAGATTTTAATAAGGAAAAATAAGAATAGAGACTCTATCCTCATAGAAGATACAAAACCAATCTGGCTGGTCAGATACTGGCCATCACCAACAGAAGTCTGTTACTTGGTATCAGTCTTTAGAGAAACGTGAGCTAATGAAGGCAACCTCTCAAGTTGTTGGGAGTGAGATAGGCTGGGACCTGGGGCCCTTTGCTGCAGTGCTGCAATGCTTGCACCTGGACACACGTCTCCTCAAGCAACAAAATACAAAGAGACTGTATGGGACTAAAGCTAACTGCGTGCATGCGCAGTTGGGGCAAATTCTGGACCCAAGAGATTCAAAGAGACCAAAAAACCCAACTGCCACTTTTGAAGAGCCGGAAGCAAAAACAGGGTGTCGGGAGCAAAAGCAGGGTACTGCGCGTGCCCCCTGCACACAACACCACCTAACGGGTGGGCGGAACGCCTAAGCCAGCCCTCCCGCCTGACCCCTGGACACACCCCTACCCTCACCCCATAGAAGGAACCAGCTCGGCCCCCACTCAGGGATCGAGCAGGCAAGGGAACCTGTTGTTTGCTCTCACTCCCCCACTGCTCCAGCAGGGGACCCAATAAAGCCTCGCCTGAATTTCTTGTCTGGCCTCTAGTCAACTTCTGTTGATTGGGTAAAGCCAAGAACCCTGGTCGGTAACAGGAGGATTAAGTTAGGTAATATATCCAATATGGTACCTGCCACTGAGTAGGCAATTAAAAAGATTTTTACTTTGACTCTAAAGTGGAAAGCCTATATAATCCATGAATTTAGGAAACAGATTTTCTCTAGAAAACCCTGGGTTTTTCGAAAAGCCTCTTAATTCATTCTGCCTTCCTGGGAATTATTGGTAATTATATGTACCAAATAGTGACTTAAGAAAAAGTCATATTCACTCCCAAAATAGCCCTTTTAACCTAAGAATGATACCCTGACTACCTTTGATGTTAAAAGCTCTCAACCGTGTAACTGAAATAGGTATGGAAACATCTGCATTTAAATTTACATTTTTCTTTAGGAAAAAAAAAAAAAAGAACTCAGACAAGGGAAAACACAAACTCTACCATTTCTTAAACATCTACTACATGGCAGGTGCTTTCTCAGTGCTATCTAATTTAATCCTCACAACAACCCTACATGGAGATACTATTTTCTCCATTTACAGATGAAGAAATTTAGGCTCAGAGACAATGATCACCCAACGAGTCAGTGGCAGAGCCAGAAGTCAAGCAAAAGCTGTCTTACGTCAACCTCTCTCCTTTTTTCGTTCGATGCCACACCTTTCAACCCTATTCATTGTCTAAATCTCTACGTGACTGGGCCACAAGTGAACCTTTAAGAATACACACTTTCACGTCGTTAGCGTGGACATAATCCATTTTTTACAGCTCTACTGTTAAAAGTTTACCTCTTATCCACTTTGACTACTGATAATATTTATTTAGCACTTACTACATACTAGGTAGTTTTCTAACAGCTTTGTATGTCCTACATCACTTATCCTTGGAACAACCCTTTGAGGAAAGCAGATGAGGAAAAAATCTTAGAAAGATCAAGTAGTCTGCCCAAGGAAGGAGCAGAGCCGAGATTCAGAATCCTAGCTCTTAACTACTGCACAAAAATCACATTATCTATCTACCCACCTATCTACCTGTGTAACCACCTATCCATCAGGGCACTTAGCCACCATAAGGCAACCTCAGAGAGAGGAGAGTGGAAAGAAATGGAATTTGGAATCAGAGGACCTACCGACTGTGTAACCTTAAATAAGTCAATCCCTCACTCTGAGTCTATTTCTTCATCTATAAAATGGGAATACTGTCTTCAGAGGATTAAATGTGATAACACAGGGAAAGAACGTGGCGAGTTGCAGGCACTCAACCATCATACGTTTAACTTGAAATTTGAATTCTGCAGAAAGGTCAGCCACAGACTCATTCTTAAAACAACTTTTTTAGTAAATAAAAAAGACATCAATTTTTAAATACGTGTTTAAAAATGACAATTGGGTAGGAAAATGTAAGATATGCATACTAGTTTACCTAACAGGAAAAGATACTGAAAGTACAGCTTGTTACACTGCCACATAAAGTATTAATTTCCATGATACACTGTATCTTTATTTAAAAACTAAGAATCCGTTAAGACAACCTTAACTTCTAAAAATTACATTTATACCAAATATGCTGATATTTTCTTAGTCAAGTAGCCCAGCTCTTAGACAGAATACTTTTTTTTTTAAATTATTTATTTATTATTATTATTTTTTTTTTTTTTTAAATTTTTGGCTGTGTTGGGGCTTCGTTTCTGTGTGAGGGCTTTCTCCAGTTGCAGCGAGTGGGAGCCACTCTTCATCGCGGTGCACGGGCCTCTCACTATCGTGGCCTCTCTTGTTGAGGAGCAGAGGCTCCAGACGCTCAGGCTCAGTAGTTGTGGCTCACGGGCCCAGTTGCTCCGCGGCATGTGGGATCTTCCCAGACCAGGGCTCGAACCCGTGTCCCCTGCATTGGCAGGCAGATTCTCAACCACCGCGCCACCAGGGAAGCCCAAGACAGAATACTTTTTACCGAAGAGGACTACAGCTGGGCGGACAGAAGGACACTGTCCGGGGGGGATATCAGAATATAGATGGAAACACGGAAGCCAGCACGAGGCCGGGACCATTTCCTAGTGGTCACAGGATAGGCAGACTCTCCTGAGCTGAAGCAGCCTTCTGACCACCAAAGACACACAAACGCCCCTTTGTTGCCCGCCAGAGGGAGGGCCGCGGTTGACACGGGGGGGCCATTTAAATTTTACTTGTACAAGATCAGCTGTGGCTGGCAAACGCCACAGGGTACTGTGACTTCTGGGACAATAAGTATTTATGAAAAACCCCTCATGATGTCAATCAAATGAATCATATACTCTTGCCATATCAGACATGTCACATTTTCAAATGATATATCATTGGCAGGCAAAAGCATCCACAAATGGGTCCCTTTGGAAATAAAAATAAGGGCTAATTCTGTCTTAGCTAGAACCACCTCCACACCCTCAGCCCCATCTTGTTTAAAAAGACACGCGGGTACACTATTCATACTGGACTCTGAGGATGGCGCTAGGAAGCCTAGTTAAAATAAAGGTCTGGGAACACTGAGTAAGTAAGAGCTAGGCATGTCAAGGAACGCTGATTACCAAATGTCCAGAACTCTTTACAAAGCAGAAAAGGACCCCCAGGTAGTCAGTGATAAAAGAAATGGGACTCACTGCATCACTCCCTGTCTACCTAGAGACAGACACGTTCAAGGAGAGATGGAATTTGGCATCCTTTTGTTTAAAGATTATCACTCAAGAGGTCCTTCCCTGACAGGCTGGGACCTAGGACCCTTCGCTGCAGTGCCTGGACCTGGACAAACATGTCTTCGGCTCCTCCAGCAACAGAATACAAAGAAACTAAAAGGGACTAAAAATAACTGCGTGCATTCACAGTTGGGGCAAACTATGAACAACAAGATGCAAAAAGGCCAAAACCCAACTGCCACTTCTGAGGTGTCAGGGGCAAAAGCAGGGCCCTGTGCAGGATCCCTGGCCTGACCCACCAATTGGCAGCCCCCCCCCTCACCCCACTTAAGGGACCAGCTCACCCCACCTTGGGAAGCAAGCAAAGGAAGCCGTCTCTTGTTCTCCCTCCCTCGGGCTGTAACACGAGTCCCAATAAGGCCTTGCCTGAGTTTCTCACCTGGCCTCTCTTCAATTTCTACTGATTAAAGAATCAAGCACCCAGGTCGGTAACACTCCTACCTGGACTATCATGCGTGCGCTTTGACCAGAGAATATAATCCCTCTCTTGGTTCCCAAGCGTCAGGGTGATCCCGCTGGAGCAGCAGACGGGGGTCAGGGCGAGCAGCTTGGCCGCAGAAACAGAGTAACAGTCTCTCTCCTTCACAGCCCACCTCTGACTCAGCATCATGTGATTGCAAGGGATCAGATACCTGGAAAGCCAAAAAGGGCCAGCGTTCAGTGTCTGCAGGTCCGTTCCCAGTCCACCACCGCCTAAGCCACGATCGGGACCAGTCACAGCCGGGCTGGTTCATCGTCTCCCCACTCTCACCCCAGCCATCCTACCAGCCCCCAGGGCTCACTCCCGTGCTTAAAACTTGTCAAGGGCTTCTTTCTTCTGACGCGGATTTAAGGGCCTTCACAATTTAACCTCCACAAACTTCCCCATCTCTTAACGGATCCGCTATCCCTCTGTGCCTCCGGGCCTTTGCACCTACCCTAACCGTCCCCTGCAATGTGCTTTCCCCTCCCCCTGCCTGACAAATGCCTTGTCATCCTGCAAAGTCTGGCTTCAGTGTCCTCTTCTCCAGGAAGGCTTCTGGGCTTCCTACTCCAAGATGGAACTACCCTCTCCCTCCACTATGCTCACAGCCTTCTACTAAGGCACTGTTACTAGAATCACAATCATTTCGGTGTTAGCCTTCTCAACATAATGTGCTATCAGAGCAAGCACCTCCTTCAAGAGTTTTGTCTCATGATCCCGGAAACTCTGGCTCAGAGTGGGTACTGAATGACAGCAGTTGCACAAAAAGGCAAAGGACCCGTCATGGTGCAAACCTCCTCTCGTATTCTCGCGGGTGATCACGAGAACATATTGTGCTACAGGTGCTCCATCCCCAGTTCCAAAGGGTGGGTGTGTGTAAGGCAGGGGGAGGATGTCCCCACCCCACTAAGCAATCAGTGGTCCAGACATGAAGGTGTCCTTCAGTTCTCCTCAGGCCTGACGCTGTCTAGCTGGAGATGGCAGCGCACCCCACAGGTTAAGGGTTCGGTCCTACAAGGCTTCCCCCGACACCCCCAACACACACACACACTTCAGACGCCACTCACAAGTCCAGGCTGTCACCTGTGCTTCCGAGTAACCGGCAATACATCAGAGGTGCCAACGACCCCCCTCCTTGGGTTCGATTAATTTGCTAGAACGGCTCACGGAACTCAGAGACACTTTACTTACCAGGTTGCTAGTTTATTACCTAAGGTTATAACTCAGGAACAGCCAGATGCAGAGATGCACGGGGCAAGGGTGGGGAAAGGGCGTGGAGCTTCCATGCTCTCTCCAGGCTGCCTCTCTCCCGGCGTTCACCAACCCAGAGGCTCTCCAAACCCGACCATTGCGGGGCTTTATGGAGGTTTCATTATATAGTCATGGTTGACTGAATCACTGGCCATTAGCGCTTAATTCAACCCTCTCCCCTCCCTGGATATCAGGCGGGTGGGACTCAAAAGAAAAAGGGCAAAGACCAAATATATATTTCTCTTTATAAATCACAACATTACAGTGGCCAAGGACTCACCGGGGAGCAATGGGCCCGGTTTCACACAAAACACTTTTGGGTGGTGAGCAAAGCATCTCAGGATCATTATGAACCTGGAGAGAAGAAAATCTGGGCAATCGTTTCTGACACACTTGCAGCACACCAGCGGGCTGTGTGGGTAGAATAAAGTGTGTTTAAATGGCTTCCTTTCCTAACAGGGAGATAGACCATACTGTTTATTTAAACAAAGATGGAACAAATGGGATGGAGGCCTCACGGCCAGAGCCGAGTGTCCCACGTTTGTGCAGGAGCCAACTCCAGAGACCCCAAGCCCTTAGGCGAACAACCACAATCTTCAATAAACCAGAATGTTTTTGTTTCTGTATTTAGCTTTGAGAGAGAGGCAGTACAGAGGAAAACAAGCTATGATTAAGGATTCAGTGAAAAAGATAAAAGTACAACTTCCAGGGCATGTCTTGAGGCCAGTAAACATTAAGCCAGTCTCCGCAGCTCCTGTTGATCCAAAAGAGGAAAACCTATGTTTGCATTAATGACTGACCCACTGCAAGTGCCTGAGTCAAGGAGGAAAAGAGATTTAATTCTCTTCAGTGCAGTTTACACTTAAGGTCTTAATAATGTTCATGGTATAAAATGACAAACTTGCCACTTAACCTTCTGTTCTCAAAAAATAAATCAAACCATGCCTCATTCAACCCAAACCTTAGCTAGGTGGCCAGGTAAGGCGGTCCCAGTCTCCCCTCCCTGCACTCATGGGCATACAACACACACACTTGAGCCTAAATCCCTCTCCCTAAGATCCAGACACACCCTGCATGTCTGATGTGGCGCCATCTATTTGCATAAGTTCAGTTGCATGGGAGTCAAAGGTTCTAAAAACAAAAAGGAAAGATTGGGGCAGGGCTGAGGGGAGGGGGGGAAGTATGGGAAAGAGGCCCGATCTGTTCTAATACTTAGCCCAGCTTTGGGGACTTGTACCTGAGCCCTACTGCAGAAGAAACAGATCCTGTAGGTAGAAAATGAAGGAGCTCTTTTCACGAGGATCTCTGTGCGCAGAGATGCTTTGTTGACCAAGAGTGAGGCAAAGGAGAGAGGCCTTCTCCCACCTGTCTGAAGCCAGCGCAGCTCTGGCCCCTAGAACACTCGAGGGGGCAGCGCTGTTCCAGCACCCGAGCGCCATCCCCTTCCCCGAGCACTCTCAGGAGGGGCGGGGACACGGCAGGGACAGAGGGGACGCAGCACCAGCCAAAGGGGCTCAGCAGAGGTGATGCTGCCGCAACCGTCTTGATCGTGAACACACGTGAGGCCCCTCCCTTGGGACCCCCCAGAAGAGACGGCTGACGCTTTGCAGGGGGCCAAGGTCTTACATGAGGAGCAGGGGTAAGAGCCAGGAAAGCCCATCCTGTGGTCGTTGATGTGAACGCTTCTGCTCTCACAGGCGAGTGAGGCTCAGGGAAATTCAGATTACACAGGATTTTTTTTTTTTTTTCATGGTTGAGAAAAAAATTTTATTTATACAGCATACATATAAGTTAAAAAGTGGCAGAATGTTAACAATGACTGAATCTAGATACAGAATACACGGGTGTTCATTATACTATTCATTCAAATTTTCTACATATTAAAATATTTCATAATAAAAAAACTGGAACATAATAAAATTAAAAGGGGCCTAAATGCAATGAGGTACCCAAGAACAGGTCCCTGAGACAAAAAAATACATTAGTAGAAAAACTGGTGAAATCTGAATAAAGTCTGTACTATAGTTAATATTATTGTATTAATGGTAATTTCCTAGTAAATGTGCCATGGTTATATAAGATGTTAAGGGGAAGCTGGATAAAGGGAACTCCCTATACCACCTTTGCAAATTTCCTGTAAGTCTAAGATCATTCCAAAATAAAAAGTTATTTTTAAAAGGAGGCAACCAGTATATAAAAGCTAGAAGTTTTCATTGATTTTTTTTTTGACAGACTACATGAAATAGGACTACTTCTTAATAATGCTAGTCAATCAATAAGGAAAATAAGTGATCAGTAACACAAAACATCTGACTGTAGGTCTTCCAAGAAAGGAAAAAGGCCTAACAAACAAGAATATAGTGCTTTACCATTTACAGATCTTTCACATACATTCCATTTGACCCTCACGACATTGCTGTGAGGTAGGCAGCACAGATATTAGTCCCATTTAACAGATGAGGAAAGTGAATCTCAGAGCAATTAACTGATGTGCCCAAGGTTCTACAATTAGTAAATAATTTGTATTCATATCAGTCTTTGGCCTAAAAATTCAGCACCCCACCTCCCCTCACACTTGCCTACCTACTTCACAGGGATAACGAAGATAAAATGAATTCAAGGCTAGAAAAATACTTTGAGGGAAATAATTTTCCACGATATATGGCTCATTCCCCTTCTTGTCCCAGCTTGTGTGTGAACACAGAATTTTATGTTGCCTCTGTTCTGTGTTCAGCTAAGCAGCTAAGTAAGACAGGGGAACGGTGTGGTCCTCTTTAAAGTTATATAAATTACAATCAGGGTAACTGCTATTATAGCAAGTTGAAAAACAACACAGGAAGGCCAATGTGCAACTGCACAGGATTTACTGTATCCTTATTTTCATCATTAATTATTTAAGAAATAAACTGCTTCAATGCTTTTATATACTGCAGGAACTCAATGACTGCTTACAGCTCAAACAAAGCATATTTCATGATTTAAGTTGATATATGTAGATTTCTACTCTTTGTTTGAAGTACTAAAACAAAATAGAACAGTGGATCAAACCTAATAAAGCTATTTATCAAATATCACCAGTGGGTAGCTTGAAATTATATTAGAATAAAGAGTTACTGGGAATTTGCAACTCTGCAAACACATGCTTTCAGTAGAAACTAAGAACTTTCTGCTGAGTAAATCAAATAAGGGAGATCCCCCATAGGTTGAAGGAGGGGGTTCTATAAAATTGGAAAATGGAGAGTCAGTTCAAATGAATAACACCCCTGTATTCAAAGCAGTACTTCTACTACTGTGCCTTTAAAACGAAGGATTATCCCAGAGGGAAGAGTGGGAAAATCGTACACTGACCCTCTGTCTCTCCATCATTTACACAGAAAGATTAGAAACAGAATAAAGTCAGAAGCTCCCCAAACGTCAAACATCAAATACACCACCATGTATAAAACAGATAGCTAGTGGGAACCTGTGGTACAGCACAGGGAGCTCAGCTCGGTGCTCTGTGATGAGCTAGATGGGTGGGATGGGCGGGCAGGGGGAGGTCGGTCCAAGAGAGAGGGGATATATGTATACATATAGCTGATTCACTTCATTGTACAGCAGAACCTAACACAACATTGTAAAGCAATTATACTCCAATAAAAAAAATAATAAAGTGGCTGTCGCTAGCAGAAAAATCACTTAGGAATTTAGTACAGATGTCTGTCATCAAACTATCTTTTCATTTCAACTATATTTGCCTGGGATGGGATTTTATTTAAATTCAGGAAGCAGTAAATATAATCAGAGACTAATAAATGGCTTTAGAGGCTCAGATTACTCAAAGCCATCCCAATACAGCAGGAAAAATATATTCCCCACATTGTCCTCCCTTTTTTCATTATTTCCCCAACCCTCTGCAACCCTGGGTCCATTTTCTATTTTATTGGATATTACTCATTAAAATAAATCACCATCACTTCTGAAACAATTCAGTGATAACCAATCAATAACAAAGGACACACGTTGCCTACTGCTACACTGACAATAAAGACAAAACAAAGCAGTGAAGTATGATGAAGTAAGCAAGGTGCTTCTTAAGAGATGATGATAGCCTCAGTAATGTACCAACAGGCAAAAATCTTAAAAGCAACGTTAGTGAATTTCAAAAAGCTCGTTTGTTTTTCAGAGACATTCTGGCTGTGTTTCTCCTATTCATCTTACCCTAGACTGGCATTTTTTCTCCCCTCTCCTCCAGACACCCAGTGCCCACATAAGATGGGCATGTTCCTGAAGAGAACAACACGCAGCTTCTCTTCGAGCAAAACAGCCTCTATCTGAACACAACAGGCGAAGCAGTTCATAAACCTGACAAATGACCAGCACTTCTGAAAGAAACACCCCAACCAGAATATTCAGAAATGGCATTCAGGGTATTAAGCAATTAAATGTTGCCTAAACTGGGAAGTGCCAAGAACATGCAGCTGATCTGTCACTTCACTGCTTGTCAGCATTTCCTGCTTGCCTTAGGCCTATCAGAGGTCACATCCCTGGAGGTGGGCAATTTCTCCTTGGTTTTCTGCTCCCTTAAATAGCCTCTCTTTTGGGGGACCTTATTTCAACTTACTTTTCTAATATTTTGCTAAAGGAAATAAACAGATCAGTTACAAATGGATTATCACTTTGAAATGTCAACAATTAAGAGTATTTAGGTTGCAACAAAAATTGATGCAGTTTATTTATCATGGAACAAATAACTTCATTAAAAGGATTCACATAATCTTCACTGCTCTATTGCCTCTCAGATCTACAAGTTTATCATGTATATTCAAATGACTGTAGTGGCAACAACAAAAAGGACAGGTTACAAATCTATTTTTTTAGGTCCCTTAAAGTTTAAATGACTAGAAAAAGAAGGATTTTTCATTGTCCTTGCTTTTGGTACAGATGCTAAATCAGAAAAGACATTGTTTTCATTACAGTAACCCCCCGCCCTTATCTGTGGAGGATACATTCCAAGACCCCCAGTGATGCCTGAAACCACGGGTAGTACTGAGCCCTATATATATACTATGTTTTTTTCCTATACATACATACCTATGATAAAGTTTAATTTATAGATTAGGCTTAGTAAGAGATTAACAACAATAGCTAGTAATAAAATAGAACAACTATAATAATACACTGTAATAAAAGTTATGCGAATGTGGTCTCTCTGTCTCTCAAAATACCTTATTGTGCTGTACTCACCCTTCTTCTTGTGATGATGTGAGATGATAAAATGCCTATGGGATGAGATGAAGTGAGGTAAACAATGTAGGCCTTGTGACGCAGGCTGCTATCGACCTTCTAACATATAAAGTAGGACCATCAACTTAAGGTGATCCTGGATCACTGAGCCATGAGGATGTTGATGGCTGGATATCAGGGGCAGACGATGTCAATGGCTAGGGATCCTGGGTGGGACGGCGTGAGATTCCATCACAATACTCAGAACAGCGCACAATTTAGAACCTATGAACTGTTTATTTCTGGAATTTTCCATTTAATATTTTGGACCACAGTTGACCGTGGGTAACTGAAATCTCAGAAAGTGAAACCACTGGTAAGGGGGTTCTACTGTAGATTAAAATGTATTTTCTAGAAAATTCCCCTCCCTTAAATTTGTGTAGTGCTTTACAGTGTTTCAAAACATTTTCACAGATATCACCACAGTTGATCCTCCCCAAAACCTTATGGGATAGCAAATTCCAAAACCAGAATAGGTCAAGGGGTCCTAACTGGATTTGTTACACCCTATCACTCCAGCCACCATTGTTCATAGCCTTGTTCTCATATTTTTAAATCTCCTTATGTCTTTCTGCTGCAAATTTAGTAGTAACTTCTTCAATCTATCTTCTAGTTCATTAATTCTCTCTTAATCTGTATCTTAAATGCTATTTATACCAAACACTCAGATTTTCATTTTAATAATTACAGTTTTTACTTCTAAAAACCCCAGTTGGTTCTTCAAATCTGCCTGTCATTTTTGCTTGATTATCAAAATGCCATTTTTATTTTAACAGAAAGTAACAAGTACTGGAGAGGATGTGGAGAAACTGGAACCCTGTGCACTGTTGGTGGGCATGTAAAATGTGCAGCTGTTATGGAAAACAACAAAAAAATTTAAACAGAATAACCATATGATCCAGCAATTCCACTTCTGGATATATACACAAAAGAAGTGAAAGCAGGGTCTTGAAGAGAGATATTTGTACCCCCATGTTCATAGCAGTGTTATTCACAACAGCCAAAATGGTAAGCAATCCAAGTGTCCAGTGGCTAAGATTCCATGCTCCCAATGCAGGGGGCCTAGGTTTGATCCCTGGTCAGGGAACTAGATCACATATGCTGCAACTAAAGATCCCACATGCCACAACGAAGATTCCACGTGCCACAACTAAAATCCGGCACAGCCAAATAAATAAATAAATATTTCAAAGTGTCCATCGGCAGATAAATGGGTAAACAAAATGTAGTATAAATAATGTAACATTATTCAGCCTTAAAAAGGAAGGGAATTCTGACACCCGCTGCAATATGAATGAACCTTGCAGACACCGTGCTAAGTGAAATAAGTCAGGCACAAAAAGACAAATACTGTATAAGGCAACTTACATGAGATACCTAGAACAGTCAAATTCACAGAGACAGAAAGTAGGATGGTGGCTGCCAGGGGCTGGAGGAGGGGAGAAACAGGAAGTTAAGGTTTAAGGCGTGCAGAGGGTTTGTTTTACAAGGTGAGAGCAGTTCTGGAGATGGATGGTGGCAACGGTTGTACAATGCTGTGAATGCATTTAATACCACTGAACTGTATGGCTAAGATGGTAAACTGTAGGTTCTGCGTATTTTACTACAATTGAAAACACTTGTTAAACGTGGGGGGCGACCAGCAGTTCAGAGGACAGAGACCAGGAAGCAGAGGCTTCCTGCGCGTCTACCGCGTGCTGCATATGCCCCCCACTCGCTCTTCTCAGATTCCCCCAGGCAGTGTGACAGAATTAGAAATACAGAAAGTATTAAATAAAGGACAACTACTATTATTATGGTCTCACCACCATCCTCATTAAGGAAACAGAGAAGAAACTCAGACTCAGAGCGCTGGACCCATGGTTACGCCCAGCACTCTTTCCATGACTCCATTCAGAACCTGCGACCACGTGCCCTTCAGGCGCTTTCCTGGGAAATGATGCGTCCTTACTCGCCCTGGAAGTCACAGCCCTGACTTGGATGCCTACGTATTTCAATCACGAGCTGACTTCTTCACCTTCATTAGGCACAGGTCTGGGTCTCAAAAGAAGCTTTGTCCAGTACAACCTCTGAGGACAGTTTTTACAACAAGCACCGCCCTACGAGTAGACAACGGCCACTGAACAGAAGTGTCCAGCCCCTGGGCTCAGCCTCCCCTGGTGACCCAGAGCTGGGACGCCGGGCCAGGCTTCCAGGACCACTGAAAAAGACAGCTGCTTTCCGTGCCATCAAAGAAGCAGCATTCAAGAACCTAACATTTAAATATAATCAGGATTTACCCTTGTTGGAGGCAAAGTCTGGTTTTTGGCAGTAAAAAAGGCTTTAATGAGTTGCTCTGATGGATTTCATTCAGGCCCTGCTAATGCACTGTCACATCAGTAGAGACTTGATGGGAAGCAAATGTAATCCTTTTAGGACAGATAACTAATGCTCTCCCGGACTCCCCAGGGTGTTTCTTTATGAGCGGATTTATTCTTTGCTAATGCCCTAAGATTAGTTACTGATGACCTGATCGAAACCCCTAAAAAGTCCAAAAGCTCTCTTTAAACTAAAAAAATTAATAGGTGATACTCTCCCATAAAAGAGTGACTCAGTAAGGCCACCGTCGTTCCACCCACCAGCCCCCTGTGGTGTGTGCATCACTCCCTTTTGCAGGACGCCACGTCTACACTGCAGCCTCCCTTAAACCAGTGGTTCTCAAACTTAGCCTCGCATCTGAATCCGCTGGAGAGTTTGTTTAAAGCACAGCTTGCCAGGCCCCACCCACCACCAGAGTTTCTGATTCAGCACATCTGGAAGAAGGCCAAGAACGTGTGTTTCTCACGAGATCCTGGGGGATGTCTCTGCCGCTGTTCCCAAGATCGCACGTCACCACCCCCTTGCTTTTCCACAACCACTTCTGTGGGAATGCTGGACCTCCTCTTGGAATGCCAGCTCCTCAATAATTCTGCTCATGTCACGTCTAAACCCCAGTGGGGACCAGGGGCAGCCCAGGTCTCCTCCCTCTTGCGCTGCTCTCAGCTCCTTCTGCCCTTCTGCCCGAGGAGGGGTCAAAACAGGGTCTAAGGAAGGAGGAGGTGGAGGGCGTGCCCGAGGACCTGGTTGGCTCTTTCCTTTTTGCTTCCACACCACCAGAAGGGAGTGAGGGAGCACAAGCCCTCACCAACTCTCTTCCTTCACAAAAGGAGATGCTTCTCTCAGGGACCCTGAGAAGCAGAGGCAGGGGCAAGGCAGGATCTGGTGTTCCTGAGTTTCCTGCCAAATGACCAAACTAATGTTGCCTTAATAGCAGTCCACTTTGACTCCTGACGCCTGTCTTCAGATACCAATCCCTTCATGAAACCTTTCCCACCTGGACGTCTGAAGGACATACCTCTTCCGCCTTGTACACATGTATGTCCTTTTCAGTTCGTCCCCTCCATGGCTTATTCCCTTCTGAATTGTACACAGAAAGTACTCATTAAATATTTACTGAATTTAACTGAAACATACTCACAGGTCAGACAGTGAGCACTGTACCATTTCTAAAGCAAGAGTCATAGAAATTATACATCAACAGCATTTCATATTTAGAAAAGTTGTTTTCAAAAACGAGTCCCCTAAAAATGTACTTCAGGAGAAAGACATGCAGCTACGGACCAGAAGAGCGTTCATAATACTTCTGAAAGTTTCCAAACATTCTACTTATTCTTTCCAGGCGCACATGTATAATATAATGCATTTGGCCCCCTAAAAACTGTTAACAGTAAAACTAAAATTAACCTTGGGAAATAATGCAGAAATTAAATTGATTTGCTCAATGATTTTCTTTCTTAGAAGCATGGCCCTTACTTCACTTATATTACCAAAGAAAAATGTAATAGCGATAGTGTAGAGCTTTCCTTTAAAGGGAAGAAAAGATGGCAACTCACCTTAGAATTAGTTGTAACATCACATCTTCACAGTGTAAACCGATGAGAGTTCTAAATAATGCCAGGGACACCACACAAAGCTGGGAAGCAAGACAAATATCTATTTCAGATATTGGAAGGACAGCTCTACCCAACACAGATGGTAAATAAATCAGAATTACAAAATAAAATGACCCTTTTTTCTTTTTTTAGCAGTTTTGATTAAGAAAAATGTAGAATTACCCTCCTAACAAAACTCCTGTGCTCATATTTCCAACTTGTAACGATCCAGATAAATATGTCCCCTACAACTCCCCAATACACACACACACACACACACACACACACACACACACACACACACACACACGATCTCCTATTTATGTCATTTGTTTTCCTAGTTATTTTCAAATATGACACTGGTTATTTGCAAGACAGGGCTAACAGAAAATTGCACATACCCCAGCCATCTCTCTCTCTCCAGAGTCCTCAGCCCTAAGCCTCATCTCTTCTTGCCTTATCTCTTGGCTTTGGGGCAAACATTCTCCTGGGTTCCATTTCCCATAGTGCTGAGGGGTGATGATATACTTTCCTAGGATGTTCATTAAAAAACAAGAGTTCTTGCAATCTCTGATTTCTAAAAAGGAAAGATAAACTGTCCAACAGAGAAGGTTCCCAAAGGTGCATTATAAAATCACCGTGCCTTTTGGGAGTAAGCTTTTGCTGTTCCATCAGGCCACTTAAGTAATTTAGGCTCTCATTCTTTGTACGGGAGAATAAGGGCTAGCCTGTGTTCTAGGCAGGACAGGTTTACAAGCTGGTCAATGAAGTCCGTAACGGTGTTGTAGAGAAAGAGCTGGACTTGGTGTGCCCCAAAACATCTCTTGCGCTCAGGACAGGTCACACCTTACAGTTAGGCAGAAGCAAATACTTCATTCCATTCCTTCCACGCCTTTGCACATGCTTCTCCTCTGCCTGGAATGCCTTCCTCTGTCTCCTCTGCAGGATAACCCTACTTATTCTCAAAGGCTGACCGTAGGCATCACCTCTCCTAGGAAATCTTTCTTCTCTTTCTCCCAGGATGACCACTCAACACCCCCTTGCCCCAGTCCGAGTCCTCTCTATATGTTGCCATAGTAACCCGGGCAAATCACTGTCAAGCGTGCTCGGCACCCTGTGTCTGTCTTTTTATTACTGAGTCCAGGGAGTTCATTATTCTACATGCAAGTATCTTATCAGACACATGATTTGCAAAGATTTCTTCCTATTTTGTCAGCTGTTGTTTCAATTTCTTAATGGTGTCCTTCGAAACACAAAAGTTTTTACTTTTTTACAGATTTTAGATTTCTTCTTGAATCAGTTTCAGAAGTTTGTGTCCTTCTAGAATTTGCCTGTTTCATCTAAGTTATCCAATATTTTGGCATGCAGCTGTTCATAGTATTCCCTTATAATCCTTTTTATTTATTTATTTATTTATTTACTACATTTTTTTTATCAACGCATACAGATGTCATTAACTATGAAGAAAAGAGAAGGCATATTTATTACAAAAATCAGAATCATGGTTATTTCTGCAGGAGAGGGAGAGGGCTGTAATCAGAGAGGGCTACCGAGGGGCTTCTGAGGTGTTGGCAATGTTTCATTCTCCCCTGAATGATGATGACATGGTGTTTTCTTTACAATTAAACTGTATATTTAGGCTTTATACAGTTTTGCTCTGTATGAATATTGTATCGCATTATAAACTCTGACAAGGCATCATTCCACTGGGCAGAGGCTGCAATAGTAGTTCTCAGTGTCTGGTCCAAGTCTTCCCACGGGTACAATGGATATAATCCATTTTAGTTCTATAAGGTCAACAGTAATATCCCCTCTTTCATTCTGGATTTTACTAATTTGACTCTTCTCACTTTTTTTCTTAGTAGTCTAAAAGTTTGTCAATTTTGTCAACTTTTTCAAAGAACCAGCTTTTTTATGAGGTTTTTTGGTTTGTTTTTATTGATTCTTTAAATTCTATGGTGCTTTACAATTTTCAAAAGTTTCACACACATTGATTCCATATAATCCCATAATATCCCTTTTCCCCCCTACCCCTATATTGCCCTTCCTTCCTTCCCTCTCCCCACTGGTAACCACGTTTGTTCTCTATATCTGTGAATCTGCTTCTTTTTTGGTTTATTCACTAGTTTGTTGTATTTTCTAGATTCCCCATATAAGTAATATACAGTATTTGTCTTTCTCTGTCTGACTTATTTCACTTAGCATAATGCCCTCTAAGACCATCCAAATTTTGCAAATGGCAAAATTTCATCCCTTTTTATGGCTGACTAGTATTCCATTGAATATATATATACCACATCTTCTTTAACCATTCATCTGTTGGTGGATACTTTGGTTGCTTCCATACCTTGGCAAATGTAAATAATGCTGCTATGAACATTGGAGTGCATGTATCTTTTCAAATTAGTGTTTCTGTTTTTTTCGAATATATACTCAGGAGTGGAATTTCTGGGTCATATGGTAGTTCTATCTTTAGTCTTTTTGAGAAACCTCCATAGTATTTTCCACAGTGGCTGCACCAGTTTACATTTCCATTAACAGTGTAAGAGGGTCAAAGAACCAACTTTTGGTTTTGTTGATTTTCTATTGATTTTGTTGTTTTTCTAGTCTTCATTTCCTTAATTTCTGCTCTAATCCTTGTTATTTCCTTCCTTCTGTTTGGTTTGAGTTTGCTCTTCTTTTTCCAGTGTCTTAAAGTAGAAGGTTAGGTTACTGATTTGAGATTTTTCTTCTTTTTTAACATAGGTGTTTACAGCTATATATTTCCCTCTTGGCAGTGTTATACTGCATCCCATAAGTTTTGGTATGTTGTATCTTCATTCTCATTTATCTCAAAGTACATTCTCATTTCCCTTGTGATTTCTTCTTTGACCCATTGGTTACTTAGGAGTACTGTTTAATTTCCACATATTTGTGAATTTTCTTTCTGTCAATAAATTTTAATTTCAATCCACTGTGGCCAGGGAACATACTTGGAATAATTTCAATCGCTTTAAATTAATTGAAAGTGATTATCACATGGTCCATCTTGGACAGTGTTCATTCCATGTGCACTTGAAGAGAATGTACATTCTGCTGCTGTTGGGTGAAGTGCTCTAGATCTAGTTGGTTTACAGCATTGTTCAAGTCTCCTATTTCCTTATTCATCTTCTGCCTAGTTGTTCTATCTATTATTAAAAAGTAAGGTGTTGAAATACCCCACAACTATTGTTGTATCTTCTATTTCTCCCTTAAATTCCATCAGTTTTTGCTTCATAAATTTTGGGACTCTGTTTTTAGATGCATATATATTTATAATTGTTATATCTTTCCAAGGGGTTGACCCTTCATCATTATAAAATGTCCCTCTTTCTCTCTAGTAACATTTCTTGTTTTAAAGTCTATTCTGTGGCTTATTAGTATAGCCACTCCAGCTTTGTTTTGGTTGCTGTTTGCGTAACCTATCTTTTTCTGTCTGTTAACTTTCAATCTACTGTTATCTTTGAATCTAAAGTGTATCTCCAGTTGGCAGCACATAGTTGGATCTTTCCCCCATTGTAGCATTTTAATTCCTTTAATGATTTTTTTACTATTTTTTTCAGTTACTAGTGGTTGCTCTAGACCTTACCATATACATCTTAATTTATCAGACTCTACTTCAGATTTATACTAAATTAATTTTAGTGAAATACAGAAATGTTACTCTTATATAGCTCTATTCCTTCTTACCCCCCTTTGTGCTATTACTGTTATACACATTACATCTACATATGTTACAAACAATAACACTGTTAATTATTCCTTTACCTTTTTTCACATTTTTAATGGAGCTTTTTTCTGAAGTACAGTTGATTTACAATATTATATTAGTTTCAAGTGTACAACATAGTGATTCAATATTTTTATAGATTATACCCCATTTAAAGTTATTATAAAATATTGGCTATATTCCCTGTGCTGTACAATGTATCCTTGTAGCTTATTTATTTCATAAATAGTAGTTTGTACCTCTTAATCTCCTACCTCTATCTTGCCCCTCCCCTTTTCCTCTCCCCACTGGTAACCACCAGCTTGTCCTCTACATCTGTTTCTGTTTTGTTAAATTCATTCATTTGTTTTATTTCTTAGATTCCACATGTAAGTGATAACACACAATATTTGTCTTTCTCTGTCTGACTTATTTCACTCAGCATAATGCCCTCCAGTTCCACCCATGCTGTTGCAAATAGCAGAATTTCATTTTTTCTATGGCTGAGTAATATTCCATTGTATATTTATACCACATCTTTATCCATTCATCTGTTGATGGACACTTAGGTTGCTTCCATATCCTCACTACTGTAAATAATGCTGCTATGAACATTAGAATGCATGTATCTTTGCAAATTAGTGTTTTCATTTTCTTCAAATATACCTTTGCTTTTAAAACAGTAATTGCACTTAAATAGACAGCCTTTGGGGAGAGAGTTGCAAAGGATTACACTAATGGTATAAGAGGATTTTCAAAGTTAATCAGAGCGCCGAACTAAAGAATGACTACCTAAATTCACAACTGCCCAGACTTGAATTTCAAAACACTTATGGACAGAAAAATGATCTCTAAATACCCAGACTTGATACACTTTGGTTCCCTGGCTTTACCTGAACTTAATTAAGCCCGTATGTTCCCCTGTACCTTGTCTCCTCAGAAGCACATTCTGCTGGTTCTACAGAAGAAAGTGCCAACCCAGACAAATTGAGAAAAATGTCCTATGAAAGGCAGTAACTCCCACCTCCCTGACAGAAGGGCTCCTGATAGCAAAACAAATTATCTAGTTCATCTCTTCCAAAATAGAAGAGTAATGGCAGAAAAAAAAAAAAAAAAGGAAGGGAAAGAAAGAAAACAGAATATTCATAATTTTATTCCAAAAACAAACTCTCCTGAAATCTGTCTTGAGCTATAAATTCCCTTCCTCTGGGGCCTTCCTTACCCGAAATGGGGTGTTGATTCGGCTCGTGAGAGTATCTAGGATGTGGACGTTCTCATGCTGGTGCAACAGGATAAAACGGAGGAAGATCTCAAGTAGTGCTGGCTCGGAGATGCTACGCAGAAAAAGGTCCAGATATGCAGTTGTGGTCATGACCTCCTCCACAGTCACCTGGGACCAATGACAGAGTGAGCACAGGTGAGCATCCCCTCAATGCTGTGATACATGCCTCCTCAATGGCCCCCAGCCTCACCGCAGTGACCCCATCAAGGCAAGAACACGCCTGCCACAAGAACACACTTCAGAGTTTCATCTGAAGCCCATAACCTATTCACATTCCACAAAACCTCATGCTGCTTCCGCCCTTTAATTCAGTAAGGGAAAAGCAAAGGCAGAAAGAAGCAATTCAGATGTTCCAACAACTCTAACCAGATGCAGTTCGAATACCATCAAGATTTTAGCATGTAATCACAAAGGAGAAAAAAGATAATAGAAAGTACTTCCATGGTCAGTAACGGATTAATTAGAAAGCTCAGTACAACTTGTTTCATTATTAGTCATTCAATAAACCTTTATTGAGACCTGCTATGTACAAGGAGCTAGGAACACAAGAACATATTTTCTGTCTAGGAAGTTGGGTTATATATCTGCTCTAGCAAACAAAATAATAATATAATAAATAGCAAATGAGAGGTCCAGACACAAAATGCTGCAGATGTTCAGATATGTTTCTGGAAAGTTGTAAGCCAAGTTTTTATAACTGAATAATATATATATAAGTATTATTTATAAAGTGCTATAAGAGTTTACTGCTTATGAAGTAACTGTGACTTTTTAAAAATAATACAGATTACTATTTTCTATGTGGCGTGATTTTCCCACGCAGTAAAACGTTGATCTTTCAGGAAATAGAACCCTCTAAACAGTCAAGTTTTTCAAAGAGCTGAGGATTTGATCCTTAAAGCATCAAAATTTTAATTTTACACGTTATTATTGGGAATAGTTTAAGAGCTAATATACGCTTCTTCGTCTTC
This sequence comes from Balaenoptera physalus, assembly GCF_965194825.1. NCBI lineage: Eukaryota > Metazoa > Chordata > Mammalia > Artiodactyla > Balaenopteridae > Balaenoptera > Balaenoptera physalus. The sequence continues at coordinate 37,089,951 of NC_138884.1, read as the reverse complement.
CTAAAAGCAGAATAGGGGTTATCAATTGCCTTACCATCTGTAATATAGAAAGACTCAAACAGGCGTACGTGAAAATCACCAGGGAAACAGTTCAAAATTTCAGATTCCAACCGTATACCCTAGAAAGCTTAGAAATCTCCCCTGCCATGAGTCTAATGCACTTGATGCTAAATGAAACAGACGGTGATAATTTTTGAGTGATTACATCTTTTCTTTTCCAGTATTCCATCTTCTTTCTTCCTCCCTTTAAAAGTGTTAACTGTCACTTTATCATACTGTTTACTGGGCCATTCCTTTAAAAATACATTCGTCTTCTCCTTTTCTGCCTTCAAAATCCACAAATCGGTTTAGAAACCAGATCTCCAGACCTGCTATATAAGTGTAGATAGGCCTTGTGTGGATGCATCTTTGCAAAAAGGCTTAAATTACTTTTATGAATTTCTTGGTTCTTAGGGATGTTCTAGATAGATGAGTCCAAATAGATAAGATATTACCAAATCAGTTCTGTCTGTTTTCTTTATTCTAAGCAAGGCCCCTACAGGACCTCTGAATCTACTCTCAGAATCTATTGACAGCTCACCTGGCATACCGTGAGCGGCCCGAGCACTGCATCGAGCCCTTCGCTCCCCAGCTCAGAGCCAATGCTGTGAGCCCTCAAACACTCAACACACCCCTGTGTCACCTGGCCAACTGTAAAGGGCTCTCCGTGGCCCAAATATAGCAAAGGAAATAGGTAAGCATCAAACGCATGGCAGATAAATTACCTCGAGAAGAGTGCTTCACGTGGGCTGCCCTGCTTCTGAAACAAACTGCTCCTATCTTGTGTTTTCCCGTGTTCGCTAGTCCCAGGCTCACGGCACTTGTAATACTGTCCTGGGACACAAGCTTTGACTTTTTCTTTATTACTCCAGCACAATGCAAAGAGCCTAGCGCATAGAAGGTATTTAATAAGCGTTTCCTGAACAAATGACAATCCCCAAGGACCTAGCAATTTACATTTGCCAGAGTTGAGCTTAAGTTTTTAATTCCTCCCTCTTCTCTGCATGAGATCTGAAGGCCCCAGTGAGTGGGGATATTTCTTTATAAAGACCTATAGAATAACTGATGTCACCAGTATAGCTAAGGGGGAAAGCGTTTAGGCAAAAATCTAATTCCCTAACAGTCTTGATCACTAGAAAGAAACTAGCACTAATCATTCCAAAGGGGCCTTGCATGTAGTTCCTGCAATACTGTTTTTTCAGCTTACCTATGGAGTGCTGCTAAGCTGACACGTCACACAGAATTGCAGGAGCTGCCTCTGCATCAGTAATGCAGCACGAGTTTTTCCCCCCTTAAGTTACGCATGACCGTAATAAGCTCAAAAGCACAGCAATAAACTCTTTAGAATCTAAGTCTCAGTCTTCGGGGCCTGGCATGAAAGAAGGGCATTAAGCATCTATTGTTTACTACTCTTAAGCTGGATAAATGAAAAGATTTTTCTTTTTTTTTAAGAAATCGAAGCTGTCATTTATAAGCTAAGAGGATTTAAGAAAGCACTTGGAGGGGCGGCATTTACATTAACATGCTATAAATATTAAAAGCCCAATTCTTTTAAGCATCAAGTTGCAAAGTCTTTATAAATCGAGGTCACACTCATCTTAAACTAATACCCCAACCAAGAAAATTGGGTTCCATTCTCTATCCATCTCTTCCCTCCTCCATATTCTCAGAGCCCTTAGAAGCCTTTTATCCCAGAAAATCTTCTCCTGCCCTGTTACCTTACTTCTCAGAAACTTCCTCTAATCCTCCAAATAGGTAACCTCCTTAGTGAGAATGAGACTAGAGCCTAAGTGCAATCACTTTAAAGCTAACAATGAACCACCACGGGAAGGCGGCTCTGCTGGGCAGACTGTAAAACTCAGGTTCCCCTGACGCCCCAAAGAGCAGGTACCAGCAAAACGGGAGACAAGCCTCCTCCTCGTGGTCCAATTATGAAGGACAATCGGCTGCTGATGTAAGGAGGACCTTCTGCCTTATGGCTGACTGTCAATATTTATTGACCTGTTCTATAAAGAACTGCAGGTAGCTACGAATTTACATAGAAATTCTACTAGAAATGGTAAGTGAGGTTCTGCCACATAATATGCAATAATAAAGCTTAAGAATGCTAAAGCTTAGGAATGTTCTTTCTTCTTAAAGGTAGACCGCAATGGCGGCAATGACCTAAGGAAAACTCGGTTCCCACAAACAAATAATTATCCTTGACAAGAGAGGTACAACCATGAACCCAAACAGGATCTGTTTAGGCACTTTCACATGCTTACTTGTCAGCCCAAGTTCTAGAATGGAGCTCTGACTCAGGTACTTAATTTTACTGCTATCCAGTCCAGTTTAGTCTATTCTTTGAAATCTCTTTCTTCGCCACCTTCTCCACCTCCACCAGCCCTTACCTGAGTCCTCCTTCATGCCAAGTGCCCTTCACCAACCCCTAAACTGGTGTTTTTCAAACAACAGTTTGAGACCCAAAAGTGGGTAGTAAAATCAATGTATTGGTCCACTCATGGTTTAGACCAGATTCAAATACAAAATATTAGAGTACACTGCACATAGCATGAGTAAGTACTGTTTTGTGAAACTTCTGTATACATATTTTCTTCAAACTATATGTAATACAATATATTATGTATGTGACTTCTTACATGATCAACAAAAAAATACACACACACGCAAATGTATAAAATAAATTTCTGGCCATGTGTTACAGTCAAAACTATCTGAAGACCACTGAAGTAGTATTGCAATAACCCAACCAATTCACAATCCTTTCTGCCATCCCTTCCCCACCAGTTCCTTCTACTCCAGGCCATCACCCAGCATGGCCTGAATCTGGGTGAAGCGCACGTAGAGTTGAGATCGGTTCTCTGAACAGGATGGCAACTGAATTAACAGTCAGTCTACTCCTTTTTATCTGAGCCTAAGAGCTCCAACAGTGCATTTTTATTTTTTAATGAAAATTTCAAGTTTCTCAGAAATGGACAAAATAGAGGTTTTGTTTTCTTTGAAAAAGGGGGTGAGTGGGAAGGGAGGAGTTGACACTGTGTGTCACATTCCACTTCTACAAAGTCAAAACTCTCTCAAAAGTGAAGGCTAGAACCAAGCCCAGCCGTCATGCCCACTTAATGCACAGCGTAGGAGGGAAACTGAGCATATAGACATCTTGACCTTTCTGTAATCAGCTCCAGTTGGGCAATTCCATTTGCATCTAAATTAGCACCAGAATCCTCGCTGTAATGGCAGGTTTATTGTGTGTCCTGAAAAATATATTTCCCACCTGCTAATTGTTTGTGTGTGTGTGTGATATCTAGTCACATTGGGGCAAACAGATGGGTCCTACCTTCTGTCGCCCAGGGAGGTGTCAGGCAGTGGGATCAGGTGACTGTAGCACCCTCTCCAAGTTAGAAGCCACCTTTCCTTGTAGTCTTTTGGTGTAGAGGAGAAAACTAGCCAAACAAGGGTTCCTCTGGGTCCTCTGTGAGCCCTCAGCCCCAGCGGCTCCACCCAGAGAGCAGGAAACAAGGAGACCAGGGGTCTCCTGCCCACTGAAAGCAGCAGCAGGGAAGGAAAGATGAGGCTGGATTGCATGAAACAGGTGTGAAGGGGTCTTCACAGGGAACACAGGCTAAGACCCTTGCTGCTGCTGCCAGAGAAAGACAAGCTAACAGACAGGCAGAAGGCGTGTCCACCCAAGTGCTGTCAAGGGCGGCAGCTGGAAGGGCTCTTCCCAGGCATCTCCTTCTCTCCAAGGATACAGAGCACAAGGAACATTCAGGAACAGAGAGAAGACAGTCACCCTGGTTCTCAGGGAGCGGCCCCACTGTTTCAGCCAAATTCAGGACAGAAAACATTCAATTATTCCAAGTCTGAAAAGAGTCTGCAGTTGATGACTGAGGCTCCCTCCTGCCTGGCCCCTTCTGCTCCTCGACCTGCAGGCACTCACTGCGTTGACCCCACTGCCAGAGGCAGGCAGGGGGCCGTGAGTGAAGGTAACATCCAAAATCCAGAAGTGTGGCTATTCATTCCTAAAATACCTGAGGAAGGAGGAGATTACAGTGATGGCTACAATGACTTCAGCAACATATTTTTAGGAAAAGATGTTAAGAATAAACCCAGTTTCTGCCTCTTTCCCCTAGCATTTCCTCAATGTATCTGTAATATATTAAACATAATCATTAATTAAATTAATTAAATATTAATTGATTGACTAATCACCTATGATAGGGACTAATAACCACCGGGGCGGGTGGGGGCTGGGAGCTCTCACGTATCATAAACCTCTCCCTGGAGAAGTCAACAAATTATTTCTAAAGCCTTTCTTCCTATTCTATGTGTGTATAATCTGTACCCTACTACTTCATTATAACATAACTTATCAGAGTATAATTCAATATATGATCCGTTATATTTGAACCGCATCCAATAGAATTTTGTTATTGAAATACTCCAAATATCACTAAGAAAGGTATTCCATAGCATGGTTTTCAGGTCAGAAATAACAAAGAAACTCCGGAGTAAAATATACTTTAGCTGAGAAGCAGAGATCTGAAGAGTATTCCAATGATCATTTGATCCATCCCTTTCCTGTTACTAATTGTTCCAGAAAGATTCTTCTTAGTTGCACTACAAAGAACTACAAAGACAACAAGGGAGACCGTCAAGATGGAGGAAGAGTAAGACGTGGTGAACACCTTCCTCCCCACAAATACATCAGAAATACATCTACGTGTGGAACAGCTCCTACAGAACACCTACAGAATGCTGGCAGAAGACCTCAGACCTCCCAAAAGGCAAGAAACTCCCCACGTACCTGGGTAGGGCAAAAGAAAAAAGAAAAAACAGAGACAAAAAAATAGGGACGGGACCTGCACCAGTGGGAGGGAGCTGTGAGGGAGGAAAGGTTTCCACACACTAGGAAGCCCCTTCGTGGGCGGAGAATGCGGGTGGCGGAGTGGGGAAGCTTCGGAGCCGCGGAGGAGAGCGCAGCAACAGGGGTGCGGAGGGCAAAGCGGAGAGATTCCCACACAGAGGCTCGGTGCCGAGCAGCACTCACCAGCCCAAGAGGCTTGCCTGCTCACCCGCCGGGGCGGGCGGGGGCTGGGAGCTGAGGCTCGGGCTTTGGAGGTTGGATCCCAGGGAGAGAACTGGGGTTGGCTGCGTGAACGCAGCCTGAAGGGGGCTAGTGCACCACAGCTAGCCGGGAGGGAGTCCGGGAAAAGTCTGTAGCTGCCGAAGAGGCAAGAGACCACTGTTTCCTGGTGCACGAGGAGAAGGAATTCAGAGCGCCGCCTAAATGAGCTCCAGAGACAGGCGCGAGCCGCGGCTATCAGCGCAGACCCCAGAGATGGGCGTGAGATGCTAACGCCGCTGCTGCAGCCACCAAGAAGCCTGTGTGCGAGCACAGGTCACTCTCGACACCTCTCCTCCCGGGAGCCTGTGCAGCCCACCACTGCAGGGTCCCGTGATCCAGGGACAACTTCGCCGGGAGAACGCACAACACGCCTCAGGCTGTTGTAACATCACGGCAGCCTCTGCCGCCACAGGCTCACCCCACATTCCGTACCCCTCCCTTCCCCTGGCCTGAGTGAGCCAGAGCCCCCTAATCAGCTGCCCCTTTAACCCAGTCCTGTCTGAGTGAAGAACAGACGCCCTCAGGTGACCTACACGCAGAGGCAGGTCCAAATCCAAAGCTGAATCCCGGGAGCTATGCAAACAATGAAGAGAAAGGGAAATTTCTCCCAGCAGCCTCAGGGGCAGTGGATTAAATCTCCACAGTCAACTTGATGTACCCTGCATCTGTGTGAATAGACAACGAATCAGCCCAAAATTGAGGTGGTGAACTTTGGGAGCTACTATATTTTTTTTTTTCCTTTTTCTCTTTTTGTGAGTGTGTTTGTGAATGCTTCTTTGTGTGATTTTGTCTGTATAGCTTTGTTTTTACTATCTGTCCTACGGTTCTGTCTGTCCGTTTTTTGTTTTTTGGTTGTTTTTAGTATAGTTTTTAGCGCTTGTTATCATTGGTGCATTTGTTTTTCGTTTGGTTGCTCTTCTTTCTTTCTTTTTTTATTATTACTTTTTAATTATTTTTATTTTTACTTTTTTATTTTTAATAATTATTTTTTATTTTTATTTCAATAACTTTATTTCATTTTTCTTTCTTTCTTTCTTTTTCTCTCCCTTTTCTTGTGAGCCATGTGGCTGACAGGGTCTTGGTGCTCCTGCCGGGTGTCAGGCCTGAACTTCTCAGGTGGGAGAGCCAAGTTCAGGACAGTGGTCCACCAGAGACCTCCCGGCTCCACATAATATCAAATGGCAAAAGCTCTACCAGAGATACCCATCTCAACGCTAAGACCCAGCTCCCCTCAACGACCGGCAAGCTACAGTGCTGGACACCCCATGCCAAACAACTAGCAAGACAGGAACAAAACCCCACCCATTAGCAGAGAGGCTGCCTAAAATCATAATAAGGTCACAGACACCCCAAAACACACCACCAGACGTGGTCCTGCACATGAGAAAGACAAGATCCAGTCTCATCCACCAGAACACAGGCACAAGTCCCCTCCACCAGGAAGCCTACACAACCTACTGAACCAATCTTACCCACTGGGGGCAGACACCAAAAACAAGGGGAACTACGAACCTGCAGGCAGTGAAAAGGAGACCCCAAACACAGTAAGTTAGCAAAATGAGAAGACAGAGAAACACACAGCAGATGAAGGAGCAAGGTAAAAACCCACCAGACCAAACAAATAAAGAGGAAATAGGCAGTCTACCTGAAAAAGAATTCCGAGTAATGACAGTAAAGATGATCCAAAATCTTGGAAACAGAATGGAGAAAATACAAGAAACGTTTAACAAGGGCCTAGAAGAACTAAAGAGGAAACAAACAATGATGAATAACACAATAAATGAAATTAAAAATTCTCTAGAAGGAATCAATAGCAGAATAACTGAGGCAGAAGAACAGAACGGTGACCTGGAGGATAAAAGAGTGGAAATAACTACTGCAGAGCAGAATAAAGAAAAAAAATGAAAGGAATTGAGGACAGTCTCAGAGGTCTCTGGGACAACATTAAACACACCAACATTCGAACTATAGGGGTCCCAGAAGAAGAAGAGAAAAAGAAAGGGACTGAGAAAATATTTGAAGAGATTATAGTGGAAAACTTCCCTAATATGGGAAAGGAAATAGCTAATCAAGTTCAGGAAGCACAGAGAGTCCCATACAGGATAAATCCAAGGAGAAACACACCAAGACAAATATTAATCAAACTATCAAAAATTAAATACACAAAAAAATATTAAAAGCAGCAAGGGAAAAACAACAAATAAAATACAAGGGAATCCCCATAAGGTTAACAGCTGATCTTTCAGCAGAAACTCTGTAAGCCAGAAGGGAGTGGCAGGACATCTTTAAAGAGATGAAAGGGAAAAACATACAACCAAGATTGCTCTACCCAGCAAGGATCTTATTCAGATTAGACGGAGAAATTAAAACCTTTACAGTCAAGCAAAAGCTAAGAGAATTCAGCACCACCAAACCAGCCTTAAAACAAATGCTAAAGGAACTTCTCTAGGCAGGAAACACAAGAGAAGGAAAAGACCTACAATAATAAACCCAAAACAATTAAGAAAATGGTATAGGAACATACATATTGATGATTACCTTAAATCTAAATGGATTAAATGCTCCAACCAAAAGACACAGACTGGCTGAATGGATACAAAAACAAGACCCATATATATGCTGTCTACAAGAGACCCACTTCAGACCTAGGGACACATACAGACTGAAAGTGAGGGGATGGAAAAAGATATTCCATGCAAATGGAAATCAAAAAAAAGCTGGAGTAGCAATTCTCATATCGCACAAAATAGACTTTGAAACAAAGACTATTACAAGAGACAAAGAAGGACACTACATAATGGTCAAGGGATCAATCCAAGAAGAAGATATAACAATTGTAAATATTTATGCATCCAACATAGGAGCACCTCAATACATAAGGCAAATGCTAATAGCCAGAAAAGAGGAAATCAAGAGTAACACAATCATAGCAGGGGACTTTAACACCCCACTTTCACCAATGGACAGACGATCCAAAATGAAAATAAATAAGGAAACACAAGCTTTAAATGATACATTAAACAAGATGGACTTTATTGATATTTATAGGACATGCCATCCAAAAACAACAGAATACACTTTCTTTTCAAGTGCTCATGGAACATTCTCCAGGATAGATCATACCTTGGGTCACAAATCAAGCCTTGGTAAATTTAAGAAAATTGAAATCGCATCACGTATCTTTTCCGACCACAACTCTATGAGACTAGATATCAATTACAGGAAGAAAATCTGTAAAAAATACAAACACATGGAGGCTAAACAATACACTACACTTAATAACCAAGAGATCACTGAAGAAATCAAAGAGGAAATCAAAACATACCTAAAAACAAATGACAATTAAAACACGATGGCCCAAAACCTACGGGATGCAGCAAAAGCAGTTCTAAGAGGGAAGTTTATAGCAATACAATCCTACCTCAAGAAACAAGAAACATCTCAAACAGACAACCTTACCTTACACCTAAAGCGATTAGGGAAAGAAGAACAAAAAACCCCCAAAGTTAGCAGAAGGAAAGAAATCATAAAGATCAGATCAGAAATAACTGAAAAAGAAATGAAGGAAACAATAGCAAATCAGTAAAACTAAAAGCTGGTTCTTTGAGAAGATAAACAAAATTGATAAACTATTAGCCAGACTCATCAAGAAAAAAAGGGAGAAGACTCAAATCAATAGAATTAGAAATGAAAAAGGAGAAGTAACAACTGACACTGCAGAAATACAAAGGATCATGAGAGACTACTATAAGCAACTCTATGGCAATAAAATGGACAACCTGGAAGAAACGGACAAATTCTTAGAAAAGCACAACCTTCCGAGACTGAACTAGGAAGAAATAGAAAATATAAACAGACCAAGCACAAGCACTGAAATTGAGATTGTGATTAAAAATCTTCCAGGAAACAAAAGTCCAGGACCAGATGGCTTCACAGGTGAATTCTATCAAACATTTAGAGAAGAGCTAACACCTATCCTTCTCAAACTCTTCCAAAATATAGTAGAGGGAGGAATATTCCCAAACTCATTCTATGAGACCACCATCACCCTGATACCAAAACCAGACAAAGATGTGACAAAGAAAGAAAACTACAGGCCAATATCACTGATGAACATAGATGCAAAAATCCTCAACAAAATACTAGCAAACAGAATCCAGCAGCACATTAAAAGGATCATACACTATGATCAAGTGGGGTTTATCCCAGGAATGCAAGGATTCTTCAATATATGCAAATCAATCAATGTGATACACCATATTAACAGACTGAAGGAGAAAAACCATATGATCATCTCAATAGATGCAGAAAAAGCTTTCAACAAAATTCAACACCCAATTATGATAAAAACCCTCCAGAAAGTAGGCATAGAGGGAACTTACCCCTACATAATAAAGGCCATCATATATGACAAACCCACAGCCAACATCATTCTCAATGGTGAAAAACTGAAACCATTTTCACTAAGATCAGGAACAAGAAAAGGTTGCCCACTCTCACCACTATTATTCAACATAGTTTTGGAAGTTTCACACACAGCAATCAGAGAAGAAAAAGAAATAAAAGGAATCCAAATCGGAAAACAAGAAGTAAAGCTGTCACTCTTTGCAGATGACATGATACCATACACAGAGAATCCTAAAGATGCTACCAGAAAACTACTAGAGCTAATCAATGAATTTGGTAAAGTAGCAGGATACAAAATTAATGCACAGAAATCTCTTGCATTCCTATACATTAATGAGGAAAAATCTGAAAGAGAAATTAAGGAAATGCTCCCATTTACCACTGCAACAAAAAGAATAAAATACCTCGGAATAAACCTACCTAAGGAGACAAAAGACCTGTATGCAGAAAACTATAAGACACTGATGAAAGAAATTAAAGATGATACAAACAGATGGAGAGATATACCATGTTCTTGGATTCGAAGAATCAACATTGTGAAAACGCCTCTACTACCCAAAGCAATCTACAGATTCAATGCAATCCCTATCAAACTACCAATGGCATTTTTCACAGAACTAGAACAAAAAATTTCACAATTTGTATGGTAACACAAAAGACCATGAATAGCCAAAGCAATCTTGAGAAAGAAAAACGGAGCTGGAGGAATCAGGCTCACTGACTTCGGACTATGCTACAAAGCTACAGTAATCAAGACAATATGGTACTGGCACAAAAACAGAAATATACATCAATGGAATAGGATAGAAAGCCCAGAGATAAACTCACACACATATGGTCACCTTATTTTTGATAAAGGAGGCAAGAATATACAATGCAGAAAAGACAGCCTCTTCAATAAGTGGTGCTGGGAAAACTGGACAGCTACATGTAAAAGAATGAAATTAGAACACTCCCTAACACCATACACAAAAATAAACTCAGAATGGATTAAATACCTAAATGTAAGGCCAGACACTATCAAACTCTTACAGGAAAACATAGGCAGAACACTCTATGACATAAATCACAGCAAGATCCTTTTTGACCCACCTCCTAGAGAAATGGAAATAAAAACAAAAATAAATAAATGGGACCTAATGAAACTTCAAAGCTTTTGCACAGCAAAGGAAACCATAAACAAGACCAAAATACAACCTTCAGAATGGGAGAAAATATTTGCAAATGAAGCAACTGACAAAGGATTAATCTCCAAAATTTACAAGCAGCTCATACAGCTCAATATCAAAAAAACAAACAACCCAATCCAGAAATGGGCAAAAGACCTAAATAGACATTTCTCCAAAGATATACAGATTGCCAACAAATACATGAAAGGATGCTCAACATCACTAATCATTAGAGAAATGCAAATCAAAACTACGAGGTATCACCTCACACCAGTCAGAATGGCCATCATCAAAAAGTCTACAAACAATAAATGCTGGAGAGGGTGTGGAGAAAAGGGAACCCTCTTGCACTGTTGGTGGGAATGTAAATTGATACAGCCACTATGGAGAACAGTATGGAGGTTCCTTAAAAAACTAAAAATAGAACTACCATATGACCCAGCAATTTCACTACTGGGCATATACCCTGAGAAAACCATAATTCAAAAAGAGTCATGTACCAAAATGTTCACTGCAGCTCTATTTACAATAGCCAGGACATGGAAGCAACCTAAGTGTCCATCGACAGATGAATGGATAAAGAAGATGTGGCACATATATACAGTGGAGTATTACTCAGCCATAAAAAGAAACGAAACTGAGTTATTTGTAGTGAGGTGGATGGACCTAGAATCTGTCATACAGAGTGAAGTAAGTCAGAAAGAGAAAAACAAATATCGTATGCTAACACATATATATGGAATCTACAAAAAAAATGGTTCTGAAGAACCTAGGGACAGGAGAGGAATAAAGATGCAGATGTAGAGAATGGACTTGAGGACATGGGGAGGGGGAAGGGTAAGCTGGGACGAAGTGAGAGAGTGGCATGGACTTATATATACTACCAAATGTAAAATAGATAGCTAGTGAGAAGCAGCTGCATAACACAGGGAGATCAGCTCAGTGCTTTGTGACCACCTAGAGGGGTGGGATAGGGAGGGTGGGAGGGAGACTCAAGAGGGAGGAGATATGGGGATATATGTATATGTATAGCTGATTCACTTTGTTATAAAGCAGAAACTAACACTCCATTGTAAAGCAATTACACTCCAATAAAGATGTTTAAAAAAAAAAAAGACAACAATATCACTGATCAGTTTTTGAGCACCAATGTGTAATTAAGGACTATTCTCATCATACTGTTTCAGCTCTTTGAGTCCACACCATCTCAGGCGAACTGAGTTGGCCTAAACAGAAAAGATAACTTACTGGAAGGAGCCTGGGATAGGCTAACAGAATCGCCAGAAGCCTGGAAAGCAAGCTTAGAGAAGGGAGGTCTGATGGTTGCCGACCAAAGGCAATCAGACAGGGGATTACACAGCTTCCTTTGGCAACGCAGCTCAGGAGGTCTCTGCAATCAAGAAAGCACGCCTCAGTGTACAGGAAGATTCCACCTGCTATAATTTAAAGTGTGCCTTACTCTGCCCTCACATTAAGAAGTGGTGATGGGGAAATGCTGTCTCCCAAAACTCAACTTCCCATCCTATTCTAGGATTCTTATTAAACCTCTCAGCTTCCTCTCTCCTAGACTAAGTCCATTCCCTTTCTCAATTTTCTTAGTGCATTCATCCATCCTTTAAGATTGCAAACTTACTGTGGAAACGACTATGTCTGACCTACAGTGTGAACTCTCAAAACACATGGTATACCAGCAGGGACCCAAAGGATAATCAATAAATGTGTTAAGATGGAAATCAGCTGCCCTGTTACTAATAAAAGAACAAATGTGGTCTTCACAGCCCATGTTAAGGATGTCTTCATTAGCAAGGCAGTTAGATTAATTTGAAGATACGTGAACAGCAGAGGAAATCTTCCTTTTATAGTGAATAACATTTCATTGAAAATAAGGAGCCAAACTCATGCCATGCTCTTGATTATGGCAACCGAGAAAAGTGATCCATTGGGAAAAAGGAAATGCTTCCTCGGGCTTCCCCCTAATTTCTCTTCTTGATTAACAAGACAATACTATTGAATTCTGATAAGACTGACATCAAACCCAATGGTGGAGGGGAAATGGTTCATGGACCAGTCTCAACCAGCAGCTTCTTTAGAATGAAGTATTTGAGAACAATTATAAGCTGGTGGCATCTAACGCCTGCCACTCCCACCCCCCATTCAATCTGCCTGCTGAGTTCCATGTATTATTTGGGGATGGCATTTTATACACAGACAATTTTCCTAGACACCAAAACTATAACAAAGGCAAGTTCTGATGATAAAGGACGGATTTCACTCCCGGCTTATTTTCCATGAGAGATGGAAAGACCTCAACACAGGGAAGACTGAGAAAATACACAGGTGTCTGCCCCAACAAATTCAATAATTCTAGTCTTTCTGGTTGTTTTCCTCTGTTATTCCAAACCTACTCATCATCAGGCACTGGATAATCACAGGGTAAGGCACACAGAGAGGCATCCCGTCAGAATTATTCTTTCTCTATCTCACCTAAAACGCAAGTCAGACATAAAAATGATGGGAGAGCAGGCCCTTAAAAGAAGTTAGTGTAAATATGTAAATATTACAACTTTCTATGCTATTATGTAATCTTCTATTTACTGGAAAAGTCCATTGAGTCAACCTCCCCAGCCATGTAACTAAATCACTTTTAGAATTAGGAAATGAATAAATAAAATAAAATACACAATTTTTTAACCAAGTTAGTGTGGGGCAAAAGAAAATTATACCAAGAAGGTAAAATAAGCAGACTATACGCTTCCTTTCTGTCCTCCTTGCTTTTTGGTTTTCTTACAACTACTTGAAGAAAAACTTGCAGGGCATTTGTTGCTGATACACTTTTAATGGTCTCTTAGGAGAGTGCAGGGAAAGAATAAAAGATTTACACCAACTTCCAGACCAGATTCTCCCTCCCCTCTCCACATCTGTTTCCAAGACAAATACCGCCTGGCTGCCTTAGATAAGGTGGAGTTTTGTGTGAGTTATTTTTTGTGTTTCTCTATGTAGAGTAGGTGGGACCCTTCCTATCTTTTCATAATCCTAATGCTTAAGAACTGAATCCTTTGGTACTGCATTATCTCCCTCACGCACTTGTTGAAAAAGAAAAGAAGAAATCTGATTTTCCATTTCAAATCAAAAAGTAAGTGTAAGCTTAATTTATAGCCCTAATTTTCCTCTCCTGCAACAGGAGAAAAGTGACGTGAAGAACTATAGGGAGGTCAAAGATGAGGAGGCTTCACGGTACCTGGGACCTGCTCAAATGCTAAAATGTTTACCGTGTGTGTGTGTGTGTGTGTGTGTGTGTGTGTGTGTGTGTGTGTAAGACAAGGAATACAGGTTGGTCTCCTAACTTCTATAGTTTTTTTTTTTTTAATTGAAGTATAGTTGATTTACAATATTGTGTTAGTTTCAGGTATACAGTATATTGATTCAGTATTTTTGCAGATTATACTCCATTATAGGTTGTTACAAGATAATGGGTATAATTTCCTGTGCTCTACAGTATATCCTTGCTGCTTACTAACTTCTATAATTTTTAAAGTAGCAAATCTAGGGGAGAAGAGCTGTCCTAGAAAAAGGGGCAGAACCAGGTATATCTAGCGTCACGTGTTTAAGGTCACCTGTAGACTACCTGGGACCCTGCCTCTGAGTCAAAACCAGCCTGTATAGTGCAAGTCTGTGAAGCAGTAAAAGCCACGCCCCCCCTCCCCCCCACTGGCACCCGCCACCCGGCAGAGTCACCAACAGGGCCACAGTTTGGAAAGTAGACGGCTCTGCCGGAGCAGAAAGTGCCTGCTGCCCATTAGATCAAGGTGCCCGTGCTGCGGGTGGACACGTCCCCACGCGAGGTCATGGTCAAGCAGGAGGTGCACTTCATTTCCCCCTCTGCCTGCTTAGCTGGGCATCCCTGTGCAGTGGACAACCTGCACAAGCCTATGCCCAGCCAGCCGGCGCTTTTTCAGTCATTACAATAACAGAAACTTCCAGCTGCCCATCAGTAGAAACAAGATTTTGTTAACGTATGAGAAATGTTGAGGTTTGGGGTAGGCACTTCTAAATGTCCCCCGATACTCAGTCTCCCTTTCTTCCTTGGGAATAAACCCTAACTTTAGAGCTAAAAAACTACATTTCCCTTCTTCCTTTGCATCTAGGTGGGGCGGTATACATCTTGGCCAGAGAGGTGTAAACAGAATTGGTGGATATAATAGGAAGAGATACTAAAGGGAGTTTTCCGTTATCTACAGTTAAACCCTATGCAAACTGATACAGTGTCTTCTCTGAAAATAAGATGATTTGCTTTGTAAGTAAACCGCTAAAGAGATCTCATCCCCTGCATTTAGAACAGTGACTCCCATATACTGGGTACTCAAAATAGAAAAGAATGTTCTATACCAAGAGAAGACCAACTAACGTTTACAGCACATGATAAAGCAGAAATGTAGCATCAAGACTAATTTCATAACCCATTCTCCAAATAATCTTTCAAAAAATGATAACTGTCTTTTTCAAACTTTTTCAAACCATGACCCATCATAAGAATTATATTTTATGTAAAATAGATAGCTAGTGGGAAGTAGCTGCATAGCACAAGGAGATCAGCTCAGTGCTTTGTGACCACCTAGAGGGGTGGGATAGGGAGGATGGGAGGGAGACGCAAGAGGGAGGAGATATGGGGATATATGTATATGTATAGCTGATTCACTTTGTTATAAAGCAGAAACTAACACACCATTGTAAAGCAATTACACTCCAATAAAGATGTTAACAAAAAAAGAATTATATTTTACAATAATATATGATATTTACCATTACTAAACTCAATGCACTCTGATATTTTCTATTTTATTCTGTTTTGAAGTGCTGTGACCTACTCAATTGACTTTGTCACTCATTAATGTGACAAGACTCAGTACTTAAAACTCTGTTTAATATATATATATATATATATATATATATATATATATGTATTTACTAACCTGTTAAATTTTCTGTCAACTAATAAATGAATAAGAACCAACACTAAAGTATAAGTTTTTAATTTAAAATGTAATGGAAAGAAACAGTGGTAGAAATAACCAAAACATTGTGCTTATTTTGTTTGACATTTGTATACGATATTTAAATATGACCACTGAACTCTTGGGGCCTCTACAACATAAAGCAAATATTGAATCTGCACGGGGAAAACCTGCTTGGCACTTAGGAGGAGCAGAGAGCTGGCGAGGTGACCCAGCCTCCTCTGGTCTCGACTGCTGCTTTCTGCTCCTCCCTGACAACGGGCAGCATCTTCTCTCTGCACCCAGCAAAGCCAGGCTGTCCTTGCTCCAAGCTTGGTTCCTAACTTTCTACCCTGGGTGGGTAAATACTTGTGTTAGCTGTTCTTTCTTTCCTGAGCAGGAATTCAAAAGTGTACTTCATTTCTAAGCTGGAATTCTCAGAATCTAGAGATAATAATTTAAGAAAGAAAAAGGGCATTTTCAAAAGGTAGTTGAAATGGACTGCAGTGGGAATACAAAACACTTGCATCTTAACCTTTAGGAGCTGGGGACCTTGGGCAAGTCAAGTAATCTTAGGTGTATCAACTGCTGTGGCTGTACACCAAGCATGGAGCCTCTGACCTGCTGCGTCACCTCGCGTAGGAAGTTTACCGTATGTTAACGAAGAAAGTCAACGATGAGATGTGGTGACAGCTTCTGTGAAAAGTGCTTTTCTCCCCAGATTTTGGTGGGAACATAAAGACGTGAGCCTCTACAACATAACAGAAAAGCACTTTGGAACACGTAGAAGACAGCATGATGTAAATGTAAAGCTGCCACATCAACCTTCTGTGGATAAGATAATGTTAAGGAACTGAAACATCTATTCCGTATCCTCTATTCCTCTCACAAATAGAGGAATAAGCTCTATTCCTCACAGATTCTGGATTGTACTTTTCCAATCAGGAGCCTTAGTGTTCTCAACTGGAAAATGATGGTTTGAACTAGATGATCTCTCCTCTCAGTTCCCAAAATCTGAGATTCTTTGATTCCATGTGAGTGGCATGAAACAAGAGCTAATTTCAGTTCTTTGTCTTGGTAATTTTATCTTCCAGCATAACAAACACCTAACTCTATTCTAGTGCAGTGCTAAGGAAGCTAGCCACTGTTTTTTGATACATTTATTTAACCAACTGCATATTTATTGAGTGCTGTTCATGTGTACAATATACTAGCAGCTGAGGGTACATAAAAGAAGTATAAGAAACAGCCTGTCCCTCATGGTACTTATAGCAGCTGGCTGGTGAAATTCACGTGATGAGACAAGTGCTAGACTGCCTGGTCCATGGTCAAAAGCGCAGCAGCAGTTTAGGGATGAGAGAAAGCAGTGTGTGTTTAAGTGCAAGGCAGTAGCCCAATATGGGGACTGAACTGGGATTTAACAGATGAACATATTCTGAACAAACAGACAGGCAGTAGAAAGAATAATCTAGCAGGAACATGGTAATAAGCATAGAGGACCATGAGGGCACTGCTCTGACTTCAGATTTGCACTTGAAAATCATGGGGATGGTGGCCTCATAGAATGAGTTTGGCAGTGTTCCTCCCTCTGTATATTTTGGAAGAGTTTGAGAAGGATAGGTGTTAGCTCTTCTCTAAATGTTTGATAGAATTTGCCTGTGAAGCCATCTGGTCCTGGGCTTTTGTTTGTTGGAAGATTTTTAATCACAGTCTCAATTTCAGTGCTTGTGATTGGTCTGTTTATATTTTCTATTTCTTCCTGGTTCAGTCTCAGAAGGTTGTGCTTTTCTAAGAATTTGTCCACTTCTTCCAGGTTGCCCATTTTATTGGCATATAGTTGCTTGTAGTAATCTCTCATGATCATTTGTATTTCTGCAGTGTCAGTTGTTACTTCTCCTTTCTCATTTCTAATTCTATTGATTTGAGTCTTCTCCCGTTTTTTCTTGATGAGTCTGGCTAATGGTTTATCATTTTGTTTAACTTCCCAAAGAACCAGGCTTTAGTTTTATTAATCTTTGCTATTGTTTTCTTCATTTCTTCTTCATTTATTTCTGATCTGATCTTTATGCCAGACAAAGATGTCACAAAGAAAGAAAACTACAGGCCAATATCACTGATGAACAGAGATGCAAAAATCATCAACAAAATACTAGCAAACAGAATCCAACAGCGCATTAAAAGGATCATACACCATGATCAAGTGGGGTTTATCCCAGGAATGCAAGGATTCTTCAATATATGCAAATCAATCAATGTGACAAAGCATATTAACAAATTGAAGGAGAAAAACCATATGATCATCTCAATAGATACAGAAAAAGCTTTTGACAAAATTCAACACCGATTTATGATAAAAACCCTCCAGAAAGTAGGCATAGAGGGAACTTACCTCAACATAATAAAGGCCATATATGACAAACCCACAGCCAACATCATTCTCAATGGTGAAAAACTGAAAACCATTTCCTCTAAGATCAGGAACAAGAAAAGGTTGTTCACTCTCACCAGTATTATTCAACATCGTTTTGGAAGTTTTACACACAGCAATCAAAGAAGAAAAAGAAATAAAAGGAATCCAAATCGGAAAAGAAGAAGTAAAGCTGTCACTGTTTGCAAATGACATGATACTATACATAGAAAATCCTAAAGACACTATCAGAAAACTACTAGAGCTAATCAATGAATTTGGTAAAGTAGCAGGATACAAAATTAATGCACAGAAATCTCTTGCATTCCTATACACTAATGATGAAAAATCTCAAAGAGAAACTAAGGAAACGCTCCCATTTACATTACAACAAAAAGAATAAAATACCTAGGAATAAACCTACCTAAGGAGACAAAAGACCCGTATGCAGAAAACTATAAGACACTGATGAAAGAAATTAAAGATGACACAAACAGATGGAGAGATATACCATGTTCTTGGATTCGAAGAATCAACATTGTGAAAACGACTATACTACCCAAAGCAATCTACAGATTCAATGCAATCCCTATCAAACTACCAATGGCATTTTTCACAGAACTAGAACAAAAAATTTCACAATTTGTATGGAAACACAAAAGACTCCGAATGGCCAAAGCAATCTTGTCAAAGAAAAACGGAGCTGGAAGAATCAGCTCCCTGACTTCAGACTATACTACAAAGCTACAGTAATCAAGACAATATGGTACTGGCACAAAAACAGAAACATACATCAATGGAATAGGATAGAAAGCCCAGAGATAAACCCACGCACCTATGGTCACCTTTTTTTTGATAAAGGAGGAAAGAATATACAACGCAGAAAAGACAGCCTCTTCAATAAGTGTTGCTGGGAAAACTGGACAGCTACATGTAAAAGAATGAAATTAGAACACTCCCAAACACCATACACAAAAATAAACTCAAAATGGATTAAATACCTAAATGTAAGGCCAGACACTATCAAACTCTTACAGGAAAACATAGGCAGAACACTCTATGACATAAATCACAGCAAGATCCTTTTTGACCCACCTCCTAGAGAAATAAAACAAAAATAAACAAATGGGACCTAATGAAACTTAAAAGCTTTTGCACAGCAAAGGAAACCATAAACAAGACGAAAAGACAACCCTCAGAATGGGAGAAAATATTTGCAAATGAAGCAACTGACAAAGGATTAATCTCCAAAATTTACAAACAGCTCATGCAGCTCAATATCAAAAAAACAAACAACCCAATCCAAAAATGGGCAGAAGACCTAAACAGACATTTCTCCAAAGAAGATATACAGATTGCCAACAAACGCATGAAAGGATGCTCAACATCACTAATCATTAGAGAAATGCAAATCAAAACTACAATGAGGTATCACCTCACACCAGTCAGAATGGCCATCATCAAAAAGTCTACAAACAAATGCTGGAGAGGGTGTGGAAAAAGGGAACCCTCTTGCACTGTTGGTGGGAATGTAAATTGATACAGGCACTATGGAAAACAGTATGGAGGTTCCTTAAAAAACTAAAAATAGAACTACCATATGACCCAGCAGCAATTTCACTACTGGGCATATACCCTGAGAAAACCATAATTCAAAAAGAGTCATGTACCACAATGTTCATTGCAACTCTATTTACAATAGCCAGGACACGGAAGCAACCTAAGTGTCCATCGACAGATGAATGGATAAAGAAGATGTGGCACATATATACAGTGGAATATTACTCAGCCATAAAAGGAAACAAAATTGAGTTATTTGTAGTGTGGTGGATGGACCTAGAGTCTGTAATACAGAGTGAAGTAAGTCAGAAAGAGAAAATCAAATACCGTATGCTAACACATATATATGGAATCTTAAAAAAAAAAAAAAAAAGGTTCTGAAGAACCTAGGGGCAGGACAGGAATAAAAATCAGACATAGAGACTGGACTTGAGGACACGGGGAGGGGGAAGGGTAAGGTGGGCCGAAGTGAGAGAGTGGCATGGACATATATACACTACCAAATGTAAAATAGATAGCTAGTGGGAAGCAGCCGCATAGCACAGGGAGATCAGCTCAGTGCTTTGTATCCACCTAGAGGGGTGGGATAGGGAGGGTGGGAGGGAGATGAAAGAGGGAGGGGATATGGGGATATATGTATATGTATAGCTGATTCACTTTGTTATAAAGCAGAAACTAACACACCATTGTAAAGCAATTACACTCCAATAAAGATGTTAAAAAAAAAAAACAAAGAAAATCATGGGGAAAGTTAGGTCAATGGGTAGGATGGGGTCAGATTAGGAAGGGTTTCTAAACACAAGTGAAGGAATCTGGATTATCTTCTTCAGGTAACAGGGACCCATCATAGGTTCTGGAGCATGGGAAGGACATTTAATCCACCCCTATTTGTTTTTTTAATATGATTTACTACTTGCAAATTTGTTAGCATTTAGAAAGGTGGGATTTTTACCGGCCCGAAAGAGAAAACTGATGTCTCCAACCCTGAAGTTTCCTCCCCGACCCAGGATCTCCTAGCAGCGTGCTCTGGGCCTCGCTCTGCCTCCCTCAATTACTCTTCACTTGCGGGGGGTGGCGGCAGGTAACATGTCAGTTTGCTGAGCCTGTCCCTTCCTCTCTCTTTTCTTCTGGGAGCCAGGCCGCCAGCAGGAAGTACTCATTCTTCTCTGTGTCTGGGAGAGTCTGTCTAATTCTGGGGCTCAGTATCAGGAAATCTTACCCACAGATATAAACCCTATTCTCCAGCGTCAGTTTTACTGATAATAAAGGTGCTATTTTGGTCCTCTATCTGCCTCACTCATTTTTTCTCAACTTGTCATAACCCAGATGGGGAAGAAAGCCCTTTATACCAAATTAGACTATACTGACTTTTCTGAAACTGCATCACAGGTCGCTCAGCTACACAGATCCAGTTTATACTGATTCATAGAAATGCTTTCGACTCTAAGCCCAGTGCTTCATTGAAACAGCACTGTCCTCCAGACACCGCCAACTTACAGCAAATCGCCAAGGTGGTACCAAGACAAACTTACGGCAACACACAGGCAGTCCTAACAGGGACCTCGGTACAGCCATTCAAAATAGCCACTGTGTTTGGGCCCTCACCAGTCCCCCATCCTGGCATCTCCTCTTCTCGGCTTCCCAACAGTCAAGCCCTTTCTGTCTGTCCAAGGCCCACACCACCCCATTGCTAGGGAACCGCTGACCAAAACTGCCCACCTTGGCCAGGCAGGATGATAGCCACTTGCACGAGTTGTCTCACAACAGGAGGTCCCTATAAGGGACACGGTGCTGTCGCCGAAACTAACTGGGAGAATTCAGGAGGGGCCAGAAGGAGGGAGGAGACGCCAGCCCATAATACGTCCTGCCAACCTCCCAGAATCCTTCGAGCTAGAATCCATCTTGGCTGAGAGAGGTATGTGCCACCAGAAAGGACCCTGGGTCAGACTAAGTATGGGCCAAGCAAGATGATTGGCCAGAGACAACCCGGAAACTAACCCCATTACCATAAAACCTGAGACTGCGAGCCACATGGCAGAGCAGTTCTCCTGGGGTCTCTTACCCCGCTGCTCTCCGCCCCGGCGCCCCTTCCCAATTAAGTCTTTTGCTTTGTCAGTACGTGTGTCTCCTCACACAATTCATTTCCAAGTGTTAGACAAGAGCCCACTCTCAGGCCCTGGAAGGGGTCCCCCTTCCCGCAATACCATGGCACCAGGTATGGCTTGTATTAAAGTAATCCCCACGAGTCACATTTTCCCTTCTTCCCTGCTAAACCCCTGTTCTACATTGTTTAGATAAAAATCTATGTTCTATCCCCTCTGAGGTAAACAAGCAGAATATACACAAGATGAGTGATCAGTGAAATTAACTCTTCTAGGGAGCAACTACATTTTAAGCGATTAATATGTGATGAGGCTAAATTATAACATGTTGGTTATGTGAGGATGAAAATTCTGAATACACCTTTCCCAGCTGGGACCCCTGTTAACACTGCTTTACCATCCCCATTCTCAGCCCACCAGGAGGACAGCTGGACACATGGACCACGAAGCTACTTATCTCAGGTACCATTTCCAAAGGAGATGAAAAACGTTGTTTATTACTGTCATTATCATTAATTATTACTATTATTAATAGTAGTTCCAGAAACAGCTGCCATTTATGGAGTCCCAGCTCTGCGCCAAGCAATGTGTTAGGTGCTTCACATAAATACATCACCTGAGTTAATTCACCTGCAGGGTAGGTTGATGGGGTTCTCATCTTACAGATATGAAAATTGAGGCTCACGACCTTGCCCCACAAAGTACACAGTAAGTGGCAGAGATCAGATTCATGAGAGACCAGATCTGCCCGATACCAAATTTCACGTTCTTTACACAATACTATTGTCTTGGAAAAGCCAAGACAAGGATTCTAACAATTCCTTGACATTCTCATCCCCTGCCCTCTGAAAACACAGCAGAAATACTTGGAAATTGAATAGTTGTATCAACTATGTGGGCTGATTAAGATCAAAGACACTGTTTCCCATTGTAAGAGTTCAATTTATGGCATTTTGGAGGATTTATACCCATCCCTGTTCTTTTACCACCACACCCCTCCTCCAACCAATTCAGCTCCATTTCTCAGAAGCAAGCTGCTCCCAGTGACAGAGCAGGACTTTACTCCAGAAAACAGTTTCTCCAAAGAATTCTCTGAGCACCTTATTCCTGGACACCACAGAAAGGTGAAATTCATCATGAAGCCAACAAGAGAAAAAAACAGATTGAATGTGAGACACCAATTTTCCTACTGTCACTGGGACAAAATGCCAACAATAGAGTCAATGCCCTCAGCAAAGGACAATTATAAGAATACATTAAACTGCCACTCACAAAAGCATTCCCTTCTGGCCTCACTGCTCCTGTCTACCCTGTGAGTACTCCGGTTCCTCAGACCCAGATCATACACCAGGACTGAGTCCACGAGCACCAGCTAGAGATGTGAGCATGGAGTCACTTAGACACAATGATGACTTCATTACTCCAGTCACAATACAGTACCACTTCTGGTCCCAAAGAGAATACTGGTTTTCAAATATGGATCTCCAATATTCAAACTTGATTTGGAATCCAATGATTCACAACATGCTTTCAAGGATATCATACAGCAGTGGTTCTGAACCCTGGCTCCATGTTAGAATCACCTGGGGAGCTTTTAAAACTTACCCATGCTCACATCCCACCTGGATCCAGGTAAATCAGACTCTCCAGGGGTGGGGCCAGGCTTCCTTTGTTGATTCTGATGTGCACCAAGGTGAGAACCACTATCACAAAGGATGCCTACACTGCACAGGTGCTAAGGAAGTATTTAAGATATTGTATTTCAGCTGCTGGAGTAACAAAAGTAAAAAAAGAAAGAAAGAAGCCTGGTTTTCACCGAACAGTAGTCTGTAAATATAAAGATGACCAATCATATTCTTTCCAAAGAAAACTCAGGCCCAGAAGGTAATGAGCATTTCGGATCTCAGGGCAAAGTCAGTGATGAGACACCGCCCTGTGTTGCCCACTCAGTCATCAAGTTACCCTGCTTGACAGACACCATCTTCTGCCACCGATCACATGAGATAAGTATTTTGCAGAGCTTGAGAAAAGATTTAAATCCCTATTGAAGGAAACAAAAGAATAATTTGGAAGCTTCCCAAAACTTCATTTATCCAACTGGGTAGAAGAATACTGTGCATTATTGAAAAAGTTAATTGCCCAAATGAGTACTAGTGGATTCCCCAGGAATAACAGCAGGATTTGACTAATTCCCAACTATTATGGGAAGACCCATTACAGAAGAGTTACTGTTCTGAATCAATGAGTAAAAGAATCCAAGCCCTGGTTGCAAAAATCAGTTGATATACTACCCACTTCCTTACCTTCTTTTCATCATTAAAAGAGCCTGGTCATGAACATCCCATGTTGTGCACACGGTGAGGTACAAAGGGACCCAACCATCATTCTGGGCTTCCACCCTCACTCTCATGATACGAACAAAGGGTTCCATGTGAGAATCTGCAGATTAAGTAAAAAATAGCTCCTTTCTTCTTTTTAAAACAGGGCCACCAAAAAATTAAACCCAAGAGCCTCTTCTTAGATCCACTAGATGGTGCAAGCTCTCCTTTTGGAACAGACTTACCAGGAGGACAAACTCAAGCAGGACATCAAAAATTTACTATGGGCGCACTCAAGCAGCCCCTGCACTGCACAGGAGCCTGCATGGGAAGGGTACTTGCTGTCTGAGAATCTTTCTATTTTGCAATTTAAAAAAGCATAAGGAGGGGCTTCCCTGGTGACTCAGTGGTTAAGAATCTGCCTGCCAATGCAGGGGATACAGGTTCGAGCCCTGGTCCGGGAAGATCCCACATGCCGCGGAGCAACTAAGCCCACGTGCCACAACTACTGAGCCTGCGCTCTAGAGCCTGCGAGGCACAACTACTGAGCCCAAGTGCCACAACTACTGAAGCCCACGCGCCTATAGCCCATGCTCAACAACAAGAGAAGCCACCGCAGTGAGAAGCCCGCGCACCACAACGAAGAGTAGTCCCCGCTCGCCACAACTAGAGAAAGCCCGCGTGCAGCAACGAAGACCCAACACAGCCAAAAATAAATAAATAAATAAATAAATAATTTTTTTAAAAATTATTTTTAAAAAAAGCATAAGGAGAATTTTTCTAAATTCTGCATTAGGAGCTCAGGATTTAACTTAATGCCATGGAAAGACTCACTGGAACTAAGATTTACTTCTAGGGGAGTAATGGGAAGAGATGATACCAAAGCCTCAAGACCTGGAGATCTCGGTTGGGTCCAAGCTCGGCCGTAAGCAGTTCTGTGAGCCTGAGCAAGTCACCTAACCTCTCCAGTCCTCAATATTGGTATCTGAAAAACGAGGAGCTGGGACTAGACCAACTCTGGAATTAGGTCTAGCACTAAAATTCAATGAGTGTGCATAGCGCGTTACGTTTCTATCTCCAATTCAATCTCTGCATTTTAGATGTGGCAAGAACTTTAAACACAAAGGATATGTTTCATGAAATCCATCCAATCTGAAATTTGTGTAAATTAGATATTAATTCACTTACTGAAAAACTGAGATGTTATTAATTCCTTTACTGAAAAATATCTACACAGTGCCTACTGGGTGCCAAGCATCGGGCCACCACTGTCAGGGAATAAGGACATGGACACAGATGAGAAACACCCCCCCCCCCGCCCCAGTCCACGCATAGCTCCCCAACGAAACTGAAATCCAGTGGACTTTAAAGTTCTAAACTTCAAGTTCTAGGAAAAACTGCACAGCTAAATCTACTAGTTCTATTAAAGCATTTAACACAAATATAAATATCACACATCTTACCAGATAGTTTGATGTCTTGATAACTAACCATGGTGACAATATATTGCCAATTATTGTAAACTTGATATCTCATAGGCAACTCAAGCCAAAAACAATACGGAAAAGTTTGCCCACTTCGTATAATTTCATTATACGAAGATATGGAGAGAGCACATTTCAGACATGAATCTTAGAGCCATCACTGATTCTTCAATAATATTTTTTGTTCACTTTCCTTCTGCTTCTTTCTGTAAAATATCTATGTCTTCCTTTACATTTTCCCAGCAATATCTGTCTCGAATCTGGTCATTTCCCTTCTGGACCTCCACAACAAATAAACGTTGTCTCACTTTCAGCAAAAGTCACCTCTATCCAATCCTCAGCGCCCCTTCGCTCAAGTTCCTCACTTGCCTTCCACTCCACACCGCCCCAGAGTGCCCGCTGTCAGCGAGACACCAGTTCACCAATCTGACGCGACCACGACAGCTCTAAACCATCCCATCTCTCTTCAGCTTTCTCCTCACTCCCTCATATTTGCTCCACACCCCCCCCCACCCCACACCTGCTCACCACATCCATGTTCACACATTCACTCTTACTCAGAAAACAGTACAATACCTATTATGCACAAGGCAGTGTGCTAGGGTATGCTGCCACAATACTTGCTCAATGAAGAGATGAATAAATACACATGTATGGTCTCTACGCTCGTGGCATCTACCTCCTGATAGCACAGGTAAGACATTAAACCCATAACGATCGTACGAGGGGATCTTGAAGTGCCACGTGAGTGATACCAGCCAAACTCTAAGAAGTGAGGAGTGATTGCCTACTTCTGGCTTGATCACGAAGACTTCCAGAAGAAGGTGGCATATGGTCAGGATCCTGGAGGAGGAGAAGGATTGGGGTAAGTATAGTCGCAGGAGAAAGGCCGCTCAATTAGAGGGAAGCAGAAGCACAGGCTTTTAACTAGAAGGCTAATTCGCACTCAGTGTAGAGCAAATGGCCCAGGGGAGCAGGAGAAGAGGGTCTATGGAGAGAGCAGGAGGAAGACACTGGGATTGGCCTGGGGAAGATTCAGAGTTGGGCTCTACCAAGTCTACGTCTGAGTTATTTCTCCAGTACCTTGATGTCTACAGTTCTCTCCCCATTTCCTCCTGGCAATGTGCCAAATGTCATGTTAATACAGATAATAATAATAGTAGTATTACAGTATAGTATTACAGATCAATGAAAGCACTGCTGGGTCATCTAAAATTATGATTTTCCAACAAGTACATAGTAAATACAGAAATCGTTATAATAGAGTTAACGCATACATAGCACGTACTCTGTGCCAGGCATCATTTTAAAGTCATTAAATCCTCACAAATCCTATAAGGTAGGCACTATTATTATCACCCCCCCATTTTACAAATGGCAATGAGGAAAATGGTTCAGAGAGGTTAAAGGTTCTGCCCAAGGGCACACAGCCAGCAAGTGGCAGAGCTCAGATATCGACCCTGGCGGCCTGACTCTCAAGTCCACATCGTATTAAATCCTTTGCAAAGACCTTATTCACTGGATACCACTACATCTACGTTTGTGTCAATGAATGAATAAATCTGCCCTCCTCTTTGCTCTCTAGTTTAAGTCTGTTTACTCAGGCCAGTATTGTTTGGTTTTTGTTTTTATTTGTTTTGGCACAGCATTAGATACAGCAGTGTAGAGACAAGAATGCCCCCAAGACACCATGAAGCTATCAACGCCAAGGTGATGACATCATGAATCCTACGGCCGGTTAGTTCACTATTTGTTCTGTGAACATGCAAAATGGGGGGAAATATTTAGATTTTCATTCATATAACAATATGCCCAGGCCTTGGCTGCACACACACCACGTGCCTTACCTGGAACCTCCGTGTCTACAAAATATCCAAAGACACAGCGTTTAAAGCAGGCTGGAAACTTAGCGCAAGACCTTAGATATTAATTACAAGATTTTCTTTAGGAAAAAAAAAAAAGAGGTGAATGTTCCAATAGCTTCTATTATAATCTACTGCCACATTCTCAGATGTTTTCCACAATAAATACTAGACATATCATCTTGTTCCACAGTTGGTCCACAAGTGATAGCTCTGGGATAAACAATGGACTCTCCTAGGCTTTTCTATATATTGATAAAGAGAAAAGAATACTTGTGTATGGATCTAAATATCTGTACATGTCATCTTTCCACTTACCGTACAGTATGAGAAGTGAAAAAGTAATAATGGTTACAGTCAACCCGAGAAAATCTGCCCACCTCCTCTTTATTGTGTAACCTCCAGTTACAACCTCCTTTTCCCTTCTGCCCACAGCACCAAAGCACCTGGTAAGACCAGGTCGGCAGTGGAAAGGCGATGCCCTGTAATATTCTGGGATACACATGACATCGGTGAGTGGCCAGGATGCCCACTGCCAAGCTGACAGCATTTCCATTTGAAAGGAGTTTTTGTGGTATTGACATCACTGTCTGCATATCTTAACAGCATCACACAGGACAGCGGAGCTGATTTCAGGGTGATGAGTAATAGCACTTGCCCAGCATCCTGAACAATGAGAGATACTTCCCTCAATCAAACACCATGCACACATCAGGGGCAGAAACACATTCCTACAACCCAACAATCTTCTTTCACTGCTCAACCTTTAGATACTACGACTAGTAAGTCTTTAAATTATGCAAACTATTTTCACCTATGTTTTCTGCCTTGCTGGCTAAAACAGCTCCAGAGGGGGCAGAGCAGAACCTCATCCCCATTTTTTTTTTTTTGAGAATATATATATATTTTTTCTTTTCTTTTTTTTTTTTTTTAACATCTTTATTGGAGTATAATTGCTTTACAACGGTGTGTTAGTTTCTGCTTTATTACAAAGTGAATCAGTTATACATATACATGTCCCCATATCTCTTCCCTCTTGTGTCTCCCTCCCTCCCACCCTCCCGATCCCACCCCTCTAGGTGGTCACAAAGCACCGAGCTGATCTCCCTGTGCTATGCGGCTGCTTCCCACTAGCTATCTATTTTACGTTTGGTAGTGTATATATGTCCATGCCACTCTCTCACTTTGTCCCAGCTCACCCTTCCCCCTCCCCATATCCTCAAGTCTGTTCTCTAGTAGGTCTGTGTCTTTATTCCCGTCTTACCCCTAGGTTCTTCATGAACTTTTTTCTTTTTTTTCTTAGATTCCATATATATGTGTTAGCATACGGTATTTGTTTTTCTCTTTCTGACTTACTTCACTCTGTATGACAGACTCTTATTAGAGGAAAACATAGGCAGAACACTCTATGACATAAATCACAGCAAGATCCTTTTTGACTCATCCCCATTTTAACACCTTACTCACTTGGAAGAGGCTTCACGGCTTCGCAGACTGTTGTTATCTACCTTCTTGTCTGATGTTCCCCAGTCCTGGGAAGCTGACGGGGGGGATTACTACGCGTGAAAAAACTGAATCCTTAAGTGAGTTAAGGTCCTTGCGATCCCACATAAAACTAGAACCTATGTCGTCCAAATCCTACTTCAACAGAAGAGCATAAACAGCCAAAGGGCCAGCAGAAGGCACAGATCAGTATGATCACCCGAGTGTGGCCCTTGGAGCGCCTGGGTGTTGGCTAAAGTGTGAACTCCTGGGCCTCAAGCTCACCCATGAAAGCCACATACCCAGCCCTCGGGAGTTTCCATGTAAGAAGTTCCCAGGGAACTGTTTTCGCACATTTACGTTTGAGAACCTCTGACACTGAGAATTAGAACAAAGAGGGAAATAACTCTATGAACAACTGAATTGACATCCCATTCTGAGGGAAAGAAATAAGGGAAGAGTAAATCCAAAGTCATGCTGTCTATGAAATAATGTAAAAATCTGCTAAGGAACAATAAGCATATTATCTAAAATCAAAGCACGATAGTACTAAAAATGGTAAAAAAAAAAAAAAAAAAAACAACACAACTCACTGTCCAGTAACATACAGGGCCATGGGAGGGACATCTCATTTAGAGACTCAGCTGGTTCAGTTAATAGGTGATACGTATTCGGTACTAAGTGCCAGAGACAATAAGCTCTCTCAATGTGGCATCTCGTTTATTCCTCACAAGAACCCAATAAGGTAGGTGTTATTACCCGCAGGTAACACATATACACAGATGAGGGCACTTGCCACAAGGCGCTGCTAGTTAAATCGCCAAGAGTCAGAACTCCAACTAAGGTCAATCTCAAAAGCCATTTTTCTCAACGTGAAGCTAGATTGCTTCCCCGAATTGTATTAATCACATATAAGGCATTAATAGAATGTATTAGATTGCACATACTTTCAGTTTTCAATTAATAAATCAAGTATTTCCAAGTCAAAGCCTCTTATAACTGTCACTGAAATCTTCTAGGTCTGTTTACTAGCTGGGTCTCGTTGGATAGAGCAATTATTAACTTAGGCTGTCTCAAGCTTGCCCGCTTAATATGATTTTTTTCGATCCAAGTTTAACAGTGTCACATAGCTGCAGGCCCACGACAGGACTGGGCCTCTTAATTACCTCATTCGACTGCCCTTACTGATGGACGACAGTGACAGTCACATCTGGCCCCTCTGTTTCCACAGAACTCTCCTGTGGAGTCCAGGGTAACAGGAGACAGAATGATTGCTTGGGCTCTGTCCCCTCCATCCCAGATCCTCAGTCACCCCTGGGTCCCCAGCATCGGACAGGAACCACAACACTATATATGAGCTTGAGGTGGCACCAGGCGCCCCAAGCCTTCCTGCTGAGCTCACACATCACAGCGCACAGCTGCCCCCGCTGCCAGCTGGCCCTGGAGGGACCCCTCCCTGCCCTGGAGCCCGCTGGAGCCGCCTCAGAGGCTGTGAGGCCACGGCAGCAGCTTCCAAGAGGAATAACCTCATTTCACCAGGACACGCCTGAGAGCCCTTCCCCTCACACAGACCGGTATCTGTGGGCCCGGGTCGGCACACACCTATGCTTTCAGCGCAGTGGAGAAGAGAATCATTCCAAGTAACCCGTTTACTCCAGGCATGGTGAGAAACAAAGTTCCATATGAACAAGGACAGTTCAACATCACTGCAGGAAGAGGATAAGGAGCTAGCAGAAAAAAGAGCAGGATAACATTTGGGAGCCTTCAGTGATTGCAGAGGTTGCGTCAATAAGGTAGAGAATGCATTTGAAAAAGCAAATTGTTGAAATGCATAAATAGAAATATGAAAGGGAGAGACCAAAATATGATCCCACTACAGTTTTCGGTACGGTTCACCCCAGAGCTGGAGTCTAGTGTAGAGCTCCATGACTCAACGGAAAACTATAAAAGATTCAGCAAAGAACCACCAGACTTGAAAAATAAAATCTCAAATTTCCAGGGCCAAGATGGCATCCTAATTTCCTCCTTCTTCCAATTTCCCACTGAAAGGGGAATGACCTGATCGAAGAAATTTTACAGCATTATTGGAAACCAGACATAAAACGTCACGGTATTTGCCTTCTGGAGGTGACACAGATGATAGCAGAGTGATGAAGGGCACCAACCTGCTAGGCATCCAAAAATGCAACAGGAAGTCTGCCAGAAGAGCAAGTAGGGGACTTGTCTCTACGCTCTTGCCACCCCGAGCCCCCTCCACCATCTCCCAGACAAGAGATGCGTGGAGAAGGACGGATATAAGTGACAGTTAAGTGACAGGCTGCTCCATCCACTCCTCGCTGGAGACGAAACACCGGCAGAAGGGACCAGTGTAAACCTCCTCTACACTCAGCACCCAATTATAGCTCATTAACACTCATTAACGGTGATAATTTGAAGATGGTACGCAATTGCTCTTAAAATCTTCAGTCACTAGTTTCACTGGGCATGAAAGTCAAAAACATCCCTGACTAGTGAGAGCCCCACTGGGCTCTAAAGGGGTCCCAGCCCACCGCACGCACAGACACACAAAGAGCAAGCGGGCAACTCACAGGTGTGGCTGTTCCCAGCCTCTCAAAATTTCCATCTTTTCTTCTCTAGTCCCCAAAAAACTTCCATCCATCAGCCTAAGTCAGTAAGCCATGAATTATTGAGCTCACAGGATATAGATCATGAATATGTATGTGTGTGTTTAGAAGATGAGATTCTAAAACAAATGGGCTCCACAGTGGCTTATAAGAAGTCAGCACACATGCATGCCTTGGCTGAAACTAGTCTACCTGTGTATATTGTTCAAACATGGTTTTAGCACACAAGAGATGGTGGAAAAATCAGTGTTTCTGGTGGGTTTTTTGCTTCTGTTTTTCCAAGTGCACGTGTATGGAATAATTTGCTGAATGAAACACTGCTGGCTGCTCTCCGCAAAATCCAAAGGTACGGGCTTTCTTTGAGGTCATGGTTATTGCAGCTAGCGCCTGTGAGCTGCCATCAGAAAAGAATGGTGTGTCATTATTTTTCCTTCCATCCATCCTTTACTTCAGCACACTCCCCTCAAGGTCTCCACCTCCAACCACCACAGAGAGCCCCAAACTTCTGCCCTAATTCCCTCACAGTCTCCAAATAAAGGAGCCAAAATAACCCACAAAACAGAACATCCTAGTTTACAAGATACTTGACAGAAATAATATGACGGAGCCCAGCATGCTCTGCATGCAACTCCGCCCCCTCTTGTAACCTTGCTGGGGCCAGGGCAGCACTGAAGCCATCTTTGGCTGCTACTGCCAACCACCCACCGGTCTCCCGCCAGCCCAGGGCCCCTAATCGACAACCTGGACAAAGATTCCTCTAAGCTGGTGACAAAGCCAATCAGCCTGCTCCACTTCTGGCCTTGTCTGTGGCTCCTCAGCCTGATCACTACGTTCAAAAAAAAAAAAAAAGGGGGGGGGGTGGGTGTGGGGGGCGGCATCTCTCTCTACCTGGGGACTTTCTTCTACTATTATCATCATCCTCAAACATTTACTGATCACCTAAAATGTCCAGGACACCATGCTACCCCCTATTACCAGGATCAGCAAACTTTTTCTATAAAGGGCCAGAAAGGAAATATTTTAGGTTTCACAAGTTACATACAGTCTCTGTCATATACTCCTTAAAACAAAAATCTTGGACAAGCGTAAAAAAATTCTTTTTAAAAATTGTGGTAAAGTACACATAATATAAAATTTGCCATTCTAACCATTTTAAAGTGTACAGTTCAGTGGTATTAAGTACATTCATATTGTTGTGCAACCAATATCACCATCCACCTCCAGAACTCTTTCCGTCTAACGAAGCTGAAACTCTCTACCCATTAAACAACTCCCCATTCTCCCCTCCCGCAGCCCCTGGCAACCACCATTCTAATCTGTCTCTATGAATTTAAGTGTTCTAGTTACCTCATGGAAGTGGAATCATACAGTATTTGTCTTTTTATGACTGGCTTATTTCACTTAGCATAATGTCCTCAAGGTTCATCCATGATGTAGCATGTACCAGAATTTCCTTCCATGTTAAAGCTGAATAATATTCCATTGTATGTATATACCATGTTTTTGTCTAATCATTCATCTGTAGATGGATGTAAAAACCATTCTTAACATTCAGGATATAGAAAAACAGGCCACAGGCCAGACCTGGCCCACAGGTCGTAGTTGTCAAACCCTGCTATAGAGGCACCAAAAAAACATACAACACAAACCAGAGGTTCTGAAATTTTCTCAGTCTCTGGCACCTTCAGTATATCAGTAATTTTTCACAGCACCCCTAAGCCAAAAGAAATACCCAACCATCCCATCTATTAAGGATTTAAGTCCAAACAACTTACTATGTGGTTAGGTCCTAACAACTTAACTCCTGTTGGGCACTCGAACCTCAGAATCAGACTGGACACTGCCAACCTCACACCCTGTTCCACGTGGATTTTCATGTGATACTTGCTTTTAAGCACAGCACCCAACAAAAACTTGGTTTTGCAAAAAGTATGCCCATATTGAAAGGAATGTATATTTAATGCAGAAACTGGCTTATTTCAAGTTAGTTAATTCACGTGGTGTCCAACAGGTGTCACTGTATTTCCCTCATAAACATAGGCACTTTTCACTGAGTTCTCCCACCAAGAAGCCCAGGGTTCCTTGGCACACTGTTTGGGACCTGCAGATAGAGACTATTCCAGGGGTTTCAGATAGAGGTGGGGAAACAGAGTCAAATACTAAGAATATGCTGAACAAGAGACAGTAGCATATGCTCAGTGTCAAATGACCACTGACAGACACTGAGCTACAGATTCTAGACAAGAGACAGCCTAGAGCCCCAAAGTCAGGGACAGCTGCAGGCAGGAGTGGCATTTAGGCTGCCCCTTGAAAAGGGAGTAAGACCCGACAGGAGAAGAACAAGCGAAGGGAACAGACTAAGTAGAGGAGAGGCCCCGACCTAAGAACGAGGCAGGGGGGAGGGGGGCCCTGGAGCAGCGTGCACACTGAGGAGACCTAGGAAATGAGCCACTCAAGGTTTCAGAGGAAGGTGGTGCATTTAAAGATGTGTTTAGAAAACTTAATCCAGCAGCTATGGGTGCAACAACCTGAAGAAAGAAGTCGTAGCAATGAGACCCATGTCGAGGTGTGGTCGAGGTATGTCCTACATGGACACTGTTGGGAGAAGAAACAAAAAGGATCAGACTAAAGAACCTTATGGGAAAAGGCTGACCTTGTAGCAGGGGGGAGCATGAGAAGAGATTCAAGAATAGTCAAGGTTTCTAGACCAGGTAACTAGGGGAAATGATGTCATTCACACTAAGGAATTGTGCAGAGGCTGCGCTCAGGTGGCCCGGAAAGAGAATATGAGTGTTGCTTTTGATATTCTACGTATGAGGGCATGGCAGGTCACTCAGGCCAAGGGATCCAGCTGGTGGTTGATCAGCAGAGCCCAAGCCCTGGGCATGCCCACACGTAGGGCAGGAAAGGAGAGAGGTCAGACAGACTCTGAAGGAGAACAGGAGAGTCTGGAGGGTGGCGGTCAGAGGGAAAGCAGGCAACTCTGGTCCAGGAGTTAGAAGCCTCAGATTTGTAAATAAAGCGATTCTTTAAAATCCCAATATTTTAAACAAATGTTTAAAGTGCATTTAATGATGTGGCGAGAGGAACGCTGGCGGTTGTACCCGGGGAGCAGCAGTCTGCTCTCTCAGGTACTTGGGAGGACCTGACGCTTGGTGATCGGGACCATCTCTTCTCCTTGGAACCTTTACTCCTTGCATCCCTACTTTCCCCAGCCCCTTCCCCTCAACCCTTCACTTCTCTTGAACGTCCTTCCTTTCTGATTTTTCAGTTCCCCACCATGTTCCCAAAATGCCAGTGCACCCGCCGACCTAACTTTGTCCCCACCGGCCTGTCCCTGAGCCCTTCATCATCGGAAGCCCCCTGCACTGAAACTCCTTGCTACGGACGTAAGAGCTCACGTGCCCTGGGAGTCAGGGTAGGGCCCTTCCCCAGCCCCCATCTTCCTGGGCCTCCCCTGCACAGCCACACTCCGGGTGTACTGTATCCAAACACAGCCTCTGAGCCTTGGCTCCTGCCAGCGCTCTGTCCCCAGATGTCCTTCCCCAGCTGCTCTCCCTAATCACCCACTCCGTGTCACAGCGCACCCCTCACCCACCCGGCCCTGCTGCCTTCTCTGTCACGGCACTCATCTTAGTCCATCTTGTCTGAAGTTTGTGGTTGGCCTGTCCGTCTCCTGGGTCCCAGATCACAAGCTCCACGGAGACGAGAGGGGTTTTCAATCACCTCCATCTCCCCACAGGGTCTGATCACGTGTTTTGCACCCAGCGCACACTCACCAAGTGGTCTTTGAACACACGATATTACCCTCTGCCTGCATATGAGACGGCAGACTCTGTCCTGGAGTGAGTACCATAAGACCTTTGCGTGTGACAGTACACTGCTTTCAGAATGCTCTCGTGGAATGGACTTGAGGACACGGGGAGGGGGAAGGGGAAGCTGGGACGAAGTGAGAGAGTGGCATGGACATATATACAGTACCAAATGTAAAATAGATAGCTAGTGGGAAGCAGCCGCATAGCACAGGGAGATCAGCTCAATGCTTTGTGACCACCTAGAGGGGTGGGATAGGGAGGGTGGGAGGGAGACGCAAAAGGGAGGGGATATGGGGATGTATGTATACATATGGCTGATTCACTTTGTTATACAGCAGAAACTAATACAACACTGTAAAGCAATTATACTCCAATAAAGATGTTAAAAAAAAAGAATGCTCTCATGTTTGAGGCAAGAGGAGTGTAACTATCCCCACTGTGCAGCAGAGGAAAATGAGACTCAGAGAGGTTAAAAGCTTTGCACAAGGTCACACAGCAGTAAAAACAAGAGCCGGGATTAGAACCCAGATCTTCTGGCTCATGGTCTAGAACTCTTCCACCACACACCCTGCCTCTGTGTGAATCCATGTAATGATAAGCTTGACTTGGTGATGGTTACCTATGCTTGAGATATTGCTTTGCTGTTTATTCATGTCTCGTATGTTGTTGGCATATCTGCCTGTCACATTAAAGTCTAACTATGTTTTAGGTTCCAGAGGATAAGGATCAATATACAGACTTAGGCGGTAAGTCTGAACTGTACTTTCCTATGTGTTTCTAGAAAATTTTAAGCTGCAATTTACTTAAGCACTAAACCCAAACACGCTCTTACAGTTGCCATCTCTCACTGCTCATGAACACTCTACAAGGCTGAAGCGAGTACAGACGTGTCCTGATGGCTTCCATTTGCCCGTGCATATCCACTCTTCATCTTCTCCACCCTGCTCTGAGCCCCAATTCACTTGTATGCACCAATTTTCTCCACGATTCCCTTGCCACCTGGATTCCATTTGGGTTCACCCAGTGGAGTCCAGCAGGGGATCGGAGGCAGGGAGGAGAGTGAAGTTTGGCTATTTATTCCCCTGACTCCCTCCCAGATTGGCTGTGACCCACGTCTGAGGTTCCTGGTTCTTATCAGGGGGTCTCTGCATATAGCTCTCGGACCCTTTACGCACAAATCCGGTCTCAGGGTGGTGACCGTGGTAAACCTGCCCAGAATATGGCCACACATTCTTTGACATTCCTATCATCAAGATGTGGGGTCTATGTCCTCTCCCCTTGAAAGTGGGTGGGCTCTGCGACTACCAGGAACAATAAAACATGGCAGAAGTGACACTGTTTCAGTGCGCAGACTGACAGCTTCTACCTAGGGATGCTAAGGCAGAACCGTTCTGGGAGACGCAGGCCTCCTCTGAAGGCCTTTCTCACACTGCACAGAAGTCTCGGACACTCCGGCCAACCTCTCCCCCCTCGCTTCACCCGGGGTCAGGTTTGCATTGCAGTCTGACAGCTCCCCCAGCCTTCCCCACCTTGCTTCCTACTTTCTCTCTCACAAGTACTTCCCCTAATAAAATCCTTGCACATTTAATCCTACCTTGGTATCCTCTCCTCTGAGGACCCAGACAAATACAACCATCCCAATAAATATTCAGCCTTGGAAACTGAGCTTTGATATTAAACATATAAAGACAGTAGAACTAGCTTTTGCTGAATAAGGGCGGCCCCAATGTACGGAAAATCCCGAATGAACTTTTTGGCCAGCCCAATACAATGTGATGTCTGTATGTATGGCTGGATCTAATTCCTAAATGACCTATATTAACACGGTATCATTTTCTTTAATATGACTTTTACAAAGTATGATTTTCACCTATCTCCAGAAATGTATCCTTCCCCAGATGTCCAAAATAGGTTCCCAATCCCTCATCCAAAACCTGGAGACCATGTGCATTTTGGAATTCAAAACTTTTCAGAAAGTAATATGTACATCTGCCACAGTTGACATAACAAACCCAGCAGGTCTGGCGCAAAACTCTACCATCAAATACATTAATACAGCAAGTCCCCTACATATGAACAAGTTCTGTTCCGAGAGCACGCCCATAAGTCCAATTTGTCCGTAAGTCCAACAAAGTTAGCCTAGGTACCCAACTAACACAATCGGCTAATTAGTACTGTACTATAATAGGTTTGTAATACTTTTCACACGAATAATACATAAAAAACAAACACAAAAAATAAAACATTTTTAATTTTACAGTACAGTACCTTGAAAAGTCTGCCAGACACGTGAACCAACTTATGTGACTGGACACGCAAACGCACATTTGCATCTTTGAAAATTCGCAACTTGCAGGTTTGTATGTAGGGGACTTACTGTACTATGTCCTCCACGAAACATACAAACATTAACACAAGTGGTATAAAAATAAATAGCCTGGAGACAGTGCAGGTATGGGTTTGCCACCAAAGGAGTTCAGCAAAGGTGGGACTGCGCTGCCATATGAATGATTAAAAACATTCAGTTTTCAGGGCTTTTTGAATTTCTGAGTGTGAGTAAGGGACTGTGGGCCTATATATCCACACTAAACTATGCAGCCCTTTAAAAAAAAAAAAAAACCAGATACTCCTTTGCACCAACACAGAAGAATAAACGGCCATCCCCCAGCGCGGGATGAAGACGGCGCCCAGCAGGACCCGTGCAGAGGCAGGGTGACGTTACGCGTCTCCAGAGAGGGGAGAAGAAAGGTGGAGACGATCTTCACCTGTCAAAGCCCCACGCCCACCTTTTACTGCCCTTCAACCCTTTGTAACGACTTCATCTCTGGTTAAGAAATGCTGTGGAAATATTGTTTATGAGTATTGACTGTGGTGTGGGAAAATTTTTAAACCTGGATTTATCTATACTATTTATGAGACAGAGAAAGTTCACCCCTGCAAACTGCCTCCGTTGACTGCAGGCAACTAAAATGCTAGATGTAAATTGGGAGCTGAGATAGTCCACAAAGGAAATTTATGTAGGGTATAAAATAAGCCTCAAGGCGAAGGACCCTGAATATGAGAAAAGTGGACCGGAGCCGCTCCAGTAGCCCTGAGACTTCTGGGTGTCCCTTCCCGGGTCAAAGGCGAGGACACAGGGTGTGTCTGCTCCCGCTGGGAGCTCCTCAGAAACACCCAGCCCTGCACTTCCCTCCTCCGCCCTGAGCCCCTGTCCTGCCGCTCACAAGAGGCTCTTCTCTTCATCAGCCACGTAGGGAGCTGAGAGCCAGCGGAGAGGCCGTTCACCTTCCTCCTCTGCCCTGCTTCCTCCTAAACCTCCTCATTCTAAGTGATAAAAACACAAACAATGAAAGATGAAGAGCAGGGAGAGAAATAAATTAGGAAGGAAATATTCTCCCTAGTCGCTACATAGCCCTGGAAAGAATGGTCTGCAATGGGTAAAAGTTAAGGAATCTTATTAGGGATGGGAAATTCAAATCTAGTAACTCCACTTAGTATTTTATATATTCAGTATTGACTGTTTTTTCCCACAGTAAGCCTGTATTAACAACTTCATGATTTTTCAATCTCATATTTTAATTATGGGCATAACTGAGAACAATGTGAGTTAACACATGTAGGTGCTGTTATTTTTCTCTAGGAACCACTGTCTGGGAATGTACTAAGTGCCAACACTCTGCCCAGCACTTTAACAAACATCATTCCATACTTGTGCTGTTTATTCAACCCCCAGGTCTAAGGGACTGGAGATTCAGCACTGGAGATTCCCCAGGAAACAAAACAGGTGTGAGCCTTACCCTCAAGAAGCAGGCAGAGCACTGTGGAGACATTACACAAGGTCCTGCACATTGAATGATTTAATTCCACTCGTGGTAAGTGCTATGAAGGAGAAGTACTCAGGGACCAGTCAGAGCCTCCTAACAGCTCTCTGAGGTGGATCTCATCCTCGATTGTGGATAAAGAGTTATCATTAATATTTGTAACATTAAGGTATGCTAATTATAATAACATAAAATGTCCTGAACAAATAATAATTACAATTATCACTATTATAATAATGACTTGGGAAATAATTTTATATCAGCCAGTCAATGAGAAAAAGGATGGGAATAAATGAGGAAGAAAGTCTAAATGCGCGAGAGAGTACGTGGATAATTACTGTCAAAGAATTTCCAGGGCACCATTCTATTCCCCCATAAAGGAAAATTCCTCCATGCAGGGGCTTAGAGACCTTCAGACACCCACCCCTCCTCCAGAACAGCAAGGTACTAACAGAAGGACAAGGTAGAAACAAATACAAGGTTTGTCTTTTCCAGAGATGTGTCCCATATCTTCCAAGACAAATTTAATTTCAAAGACTTGGTTCCTTGGTTCCCATAAACCAGTGAAATAACCTGGGACCCTCAATATGTTCAAACCACATCCAAGATTACCTCCTGAACCCAGAAGTAACACAAAAATCCTCGTCAGACCAAGTACCCTGTTTGTTTTGCAAAATATTGCTACTGTGCTCAAAAGGCACTAAATGGTAAGAGGTGAACATCTTCCACCAAGACCTGCTGCTCTAAACAAGAACTCCCATCAGCACCACAGCCAGGCTTCAAAGTTGCCATGATCAGGTGTTCTTGGTTTCTATAAAATGTGAGCCCATGGAAATGGAACGTCCAGATATACAAAGGTGGGCGTTCCATCAGAAGGCATGTGATACGTTGTTCTTTGCTTCTCTCCCTGCCAGGGCTGTCAATGCCAATAACTTGACAAGGATCCTCTGAACTAAGTACTGTATATGTGTCTTAACCTAGTGAAAAAATAAAAAACTCCTTAAAATTAGAATGCTAGGTCCACGATGTCTCCTGACAGCTCACAATAGAAAAGATATCAGTTGATTTATTCTATAAAATGAGAGCGTCATAAGGAATTCAGAGTGATGCTAATGAGACAGCCAACCTTTGATGGGACCTTCACTTGGCTTCACTTTAATTTTTGCTGTCACAAAGCTGTTATAATAAAAAACTATGTTCTATTAAGTAGATGGCAGCTCCAGGGCACTTGTGCCACCAGTGCCCCTCTCCACGTCCACAGGAAGCCTCACACTCTCTATGACAGACTTCTTAAGCTCAGAGGACAGCTTCACAGAGAGTTCCAAGTAGCCACTACCTATGAACTCAAGTAGACACAAGAGCCAGTCCAGTTGCCAATGCTTGTTTAGACTCCCTTACTTGACATTCACAATGTCCTGTTCTACGACATCAAATGGATCCCATCAGACTTAAGCTGTTGCCATCATTAAGACCTGTAATTGATACTGGTAAGGAATATGGATGGAATGCGAAGGAAAATAAGGCTAAAGTCACCATCAAGTCAATTACACCGTGTTCGCCTTCCTCAGTTTCCATCCATTGTACTAGAAACAGGTAAAAGATTACATCAGCCAATCACTGACCTTATGGAGAGCTGGAGCCAAGACTGGTACCAAGAATCCATTGTAAATATAATTGACAAGCTGATTACGAATCAAGGGGTGAGCCACCTAAGAGAGAAACAGTAGTCATGAAAAAGATAAGGAGCGCAATCTTTAGGTCTTCTTAAACTCAAACATTTCTGTGTATATCCTGAATTCAAGAAGGAAATCCAAATGTTGGCCATTTATTCCATGGTTAAAGAAAACTCAGACTTCAAACCAACATGTAATTTTTCCAGATGGTTTATCCCATTATAAACAGCCTGGACCTTCAAATTTTAAAACGGGTAATTTTAAGTTTCTATCTGAAAAAACAATAATAAAGACTGATTATGTATAGGGACTCATAAATTGAAGTTGACAAACTGGAAAGTATAATTTTTGCTCCATAACTTCGTCTATGTCTTATCTCAACCTGTGACTAATTAAAAAAATAATAAGAACTGTCAAAATAGACAATTAAAAACATTCATTTTGGTAGCAGAAAAAAAATTCTCATTTTGAAATGCATTTTCTGATAATCATTTATATTGGGGAAGAAAGCATTTAGAAAATTTTTTCATAAAAAACAGATACTGTTAAAAAGCAGAAAACATTATCAGAGGTACAACACTTCCTATATTTAATTTTCAAAATATATTTAGCATGGATAAGCCTTACTAATATCTTTTATAATTACAACCATCCCTGGGTGTCTGTAGGGAACTGGTTCCTGGATGCCCACCCCCACCAGGATACCAAAGGCGGCAGATGTTTAAGTCCCTTATATAAAGTGGCACAGTATTTGCATATAATCTACACACATCTTCCCATATACTGTAAATCATCTCTAAGTTACTGTATAATACCTAATACAATATACATAGTTGTAAATACAATGTAAACGCTGTGTAAAGAGTTGCTGGTACACAGCAAGTTCAAGTTTTGCCCTTTGGAACTTTCTGGATTTTTTTTGAAATATTTTCAGATCCTCTGTTGGTTGAATCCACAGCTGTGGAACCTGCAGATACAGGGGTCAACTGTAACCTATTCACTTATACCCCCAAACAAAAAATCTTAAAAGTATATGGTTTCAGTCTCAAAATATGATACAAAATATATCATTTCTCTGTTCTTAACCATGCCCGTTAGCTTTCTCCTTCTCTAAAAAAATAAAAATAGCATCAAACAATAAAGTAAAAAGCAATTTCTAGGGAAGTGAGGCTAGATCTTTAAATTACTGACAATCTCTCTGTGTATGTACATTTGGGGAGAAACTAATAGTTCCATCTTTTTTATTTGCACATTCTTCTGCAAGAAAATATTGTCAGACTGTAATATTAAAGGAAAAAATAACTTAAGATGTAATCCATTTATCTTATACATAAATAAAATTTCCTTTGCCTTAGCAATAAAAATGAGATGGGAACTAAAGTAATTTACTTGCATTTTCTTCCAGAAGCTATTTCTTTATTTGGTAGATACACAGATTATAACTAACATTTTTCACCTTACAATCACTATAAAGAAAATTTGATTTCTTAATAAATCCAGTATTAAGGTAATATTTGTGCTATATAGAAATAAAACATTTTTTGATGAAAACCTACTACACCCTTGAGTATATATAAAATCTGTTTTTTTTATTGAAAACAGTAACAAGAAATCTGAAGGTAAAAATCTAATCAAAAAGCCAATATACTAGAGTTCAGTGGTTATTTGTTCCCCGAAGCAGGCCAATTTCAAACCAAATTTAATTTGTGTTGCTAAGAAGATGCTTAACTTCTTCTAAATTCAATTGGAATAACAATATTCTTTATGCAGTATGCACCATTAAGCAAAATAAAGTGTTTTCCTTTGTAGACTCCCAAGAAGACCTTCAAGTAAAAGTGGTATAATTTGGAGTAGTTAGAAGCCTAAAAATATCTGTTTACTGAGTCAGGCATTCAACTTATTTTTGATGGTTAAGTGGATAATCAAAACAGAATTAGCACTTTTTATAACAAAGGTAAAGA
Source organism: Balaenoptera physalus (assembly GCF_965194825.1). Classification (NCBI taxonomy): domain Eukaryota; kingdom Metazoa; phylum Chordata; class Mammalia; order Artiodactyla; family Balaenopteridae; genus Balaenoptera; species Balaenoptera physalus. The sequence goes on along the minus strand of NC_138884.1, from coordinate 37,047,111 downwards.
AAATCTACTCTTTTTTTCTCAATTGAAACTTCCCAGAAACCTATAAGCTAACTCTTTTACTCATTTGAGAACATTCAGTAGGCTTAAAGTAAAGCATCAGTAGTCCATGAACGTTTATTGAAATAAGAAAAGGAATGTTTATCAACTGATCCTTCACAACGCTGGTATCCTGACGAAGGGTTCCTTGCCTGCTCCTACCTGAATGACAGCGTTGCAGAACTCAAGGGAGTTCATGAACTGGACCAGGGGAGGGAGCAGGAGCCAGTCGTCCTTCAGAAGGCAGTGCCATTCCTCATCTTTCTCTTCCAGCTTGGTAGGCAGGGAAGAGTAGAGACCACTGAGCCCGGTCGCAAGCACCTGTGTTCAGAAATAAAAACGTTAATAAACATTTTCCCCAGGTTCTTAACCTGCAACAAACAGCTCCCAGGTGATGCCACTGCCACTGGTCCAGACCGTACTTTAGGTAGCGAGGTATTCCAGCATCAGAGGCTGTCGGCTAGGAAGGATTCCACAGCTGGAGGCAGGAGGGAAGGACAACTCCAGCAGAGGGGACAGAAGCACCAGAGGTCTTCGGCTAATACCTACGCGATGCTACAGGTTGTTTAATCTCTTATGTTCCAGGCCTACGCTGGGCAGTGGTAGGGGGAGTGAGGGAGACACATGCAAGATGAAGAAAACATGATTCCGGCACCCAAGGTATGCAGGAGAGGAGCGAACTCATAAACAATGCGTTCTATTACACGACGCTGAGTGCACACACAGAGATGACCCACACCCCCCGTCCATGGGGACACACCCTGGACTGAGGTGGCCCGGGACAGAAGATCTCACACGAGCAGCATGAGTAGCTTTATGAGAAAGATTCCTGCAGGCATGTTAAAGCTCATGACTGACACGTGCATGTTTCCAGTTTAGAGAGCACTTTCATCTCATCTCCACAAATTATAGTAAGAAGAAAGAACTGGGGGTCACGGGTCAGTTAGATGTGACGATACTTCAAACAGAGCTAAAGCGGGTCTAAACTGAAGCATCAGCGGTGGGAAAAAGAGGAGTAAAGAAAGGAGAGGATCACATGTAAGGTGGACATGAGGGTGATCTAACTATCAAATCTACCTATCCAGTATTAATCCAAAGCTCACAAGGTTTACTTTCTTCCCCTGCTCGGTTTCTAAATGACACTGACAGTGTTTGGGCTCAGTAAGTGACGGTGAGTGAGAACTCCAAACTGTCACTTTATCCAGCTTGGTCATTAAGAAAATGCCGATGCATTAAATTGAGACAGAAATATAGAAAAGGAACACACATGTTGACTGCCTATTAGTTTTATCTTGTGGAGAACAGGACCAAGGAAAACAATGAATTTCACAGTACGGGGAAGTGATGCTAGCCTAACAGCACCTTAGGGCTCCTGATCTGGTAGATGTGCAAAGGATGGACAGGAAGTGCCCAGAAAGAAACACAGAAGTGATTTATAAAAGGTGTTGCTCTAGGGTAAACCCTGAGGTCGTAAGGAACTCAAATGGGATAGAAACATTCAAGAAAACATTCCATTCTGAGTTACGCCCAGAAAAGAAACAGCAAAGTATTCACTGATCTCACAGTCTAATAAGAGATGAACAGGCAATTATAACAGTGTAATAAGTGCTCAAACTACATAATAGAAAATACGTCACCGCGGATAGACAAACCCAGACTTGGAGTGTTGGGAGCAGGAAATGTTCTCAGAAGAAGTGATGTTGGGCTCCCCTGGTGGCGCAGTGGTTAAGAATCCACCTGCCAATGCAGGGGACACGGGTTCGAGCCCTGGTCCGGGAAGATCCCACATGCCGTGGAGCAACTAAGCCCGCGTGCCACAACTACTGAAGCCCGTGCACCTAGAGCCCATGCTCTGCAACAAGAGAAGCCACCGCAATGAGAAGCCCACGCACCGCAATGAAGAGCAGTCCCCGCTCACTGCAACTAGAGAAAGCCCGCATGCAGCAACGAAGACCCAATGCAGCCAAAAATAAATAAATTAAATAAATAAATTAAAAAAAAAAAAGAAGTGATGTCCAAGCTGCTGAAGAATGAATAAGAGTTAGCCAGAAAAAGAATGTTGGAAAGAAGAATATTCCAAGCAGAGGATGTACAAAAGCTCAAAGGAGCAAGAAAAGATGGCACCTTCTGGAACTAAGAGAAGTGCAGTATTACTGGAGGATAGAGTTAGAGGTGGGAGGAGCCTGGCGAGGTACGCTGGAGCCAGATCCTGCAGGGTTCTGCAGGACAGAATACAGAGCTGGAGCCCCATGGAGAGTCCAGCAGACAGTGTGTGGGTCTGATGCCTACGAGAGGGATCTGGACTAGAGGTGGAGCCCTGGAGCTGTCCACATGGCGATGAGACCCCAAGCTAGACAGATCAGAGAGAGAAGGGAAGGGAGGTGTAGACCGTGAGCTATAACAAAATAATCCAGAGTGCCTGGTGTCAGACACAGAAAGTCAGAAGGAGGTATAGGGACCTCCCTGGCAGTCCAGTGATTAAGACTTCTCCTTCCAGTGCAGGGGGGGCGGGTTCGATCCCTGGTCGGGGAGCTAGAATCCCACACGCCTCGGGGCCAAGAAAACCAAAACATAAAACAGAAGCAATATTGTAACAAACTCAGTAAAGACTTTAAAAATGGTCCACATCAAAAAAACTCCTTAGGGAGTTCCCTGGTGGCACAGTGGTTAAGAATCCGCCGGCCAGTGCGGGGGACACGGGTTCGAGCCCTGGTCCGGGAAGATCCCACATGCCACAGAGCAACTAAGCCCGTGCGTCACAACTACTGAGCCTGCGCTCTAGAGCCCACGAGCCACAACTACTGAGCCAGCGCTCTAAAGCCCGCGAGCCACAACTACTGAGCCCGAGTGCCACAGCTACCGAAGCAGGCGCGCCTAGAGCCCGAGCTCCGCAACAAGAGAAGCCACCGCAATGAGAAGCCCGCGCACCACAATGAAGAGTAACCCCTGCTCTCTGCAACTAGAGAAAGCCCGCACACAACAACGAAGACCCAACACAGCCAAAAATAAAATATAAATAAGTTTATTTTTAAAAAAATTTAAAAAAAAAGGAGGTGTGGATCCAGGCATGCCGAACTTGGAAAAATTACCTACAAACTGTTGCCTCTCCTCCTCGTGTCTTGATCCCAGAGCACCCTCTGGAGCCCTCTGTGTAGCAAGTGTCCTCCATGCATTTATTAATTTATCAGCCGTCTTCTCCACCTCACCTGGCCTGACGTGTTCATTCTCGTCCATAGGGCAGATGTGGGTGACTTGCCCAGTCAGACGCTAGCAGTACTTCCCCTGAGTTACACATCCGTCAACAACAGAGGATAGGCCTGAGGATTGGTCACCTGGAGGTCTCAGTGCAGAGAAACCAGATGCTGCCGGGGAGGCGGGGGTGGGGGGGGGGGGGGAGAAGGGGGAGGGGCGGGAGGGGGGGTATGGGGCCTATGAGCCCACAGTGGAGTGTGAGGGCCGCGAGAGAAAGACACAAACCGCCTCAACAGGGGAGAAACAGAAAGGTTACATACATTTTTCTGTTCTATTTCCTAGTGACCTTGATTTATTCGTTCATTCACTCACTCATCTTAAAAAAAAAAAAAATCAGTGAGCACCTTCAGGCCAGGTACTATGTTAAGTACGGGACGTACGATAGTAGACAAGATAGTGCATGTATCTCTTTCAAAATCAGGGCATCTGTGGTCCCAGAGGAGAATGTCCCCAATTTAAAAGCATTTAACTCCTTGTCAGCAAACCCAAACAAATCACTTTAATTCCAGTTTTGAATGTGACCCCAAGTGAGCTGTTTGTTATAAATTAGAAACCGCTGGCAAGAGAGAACAGAGACCAAAAGTTCTCCTTGAAGGGAAATCTAATCTTGATGCCACATTTTTAAAATCAATTACATTTGCTAACTCATGCTAAATTAACCACAGAACAAAGGCTTTAATTCTGCATACTCCCGATTCCTTAACCACTTTGAGGCTTTGAAAGTGAATTCATAAAGACAGCTTAATTTGTCTGACTAAGAAGCTGGGAATAACTATTCAGTATATCAGTATAATTACAGCAACATTAATTTTCAAATTACATACATCAGTGGCAGTAATTAAAAATAATACATACCTAATATTCACTTTTTTTTAAAAGAGTGTTCTGAAAAGGGCACGGCTGAGATGCGAACACGGCCCGCCTGTGCGGGAGGACAGTGCGGTGTGCCCGCTGGACACGCACTCCTGCCATGTGCTCGCCCCTGGAAGCAGAGCCAGAGAATGTCTCTACAGTGGTCAGTGGTCTCCAGCGTAACGAAGAAACACAGAAGAAAACAGTCTGCACAATAAAGAGGACCTCACGGGCTTAAGAGCAAGATTCCAAATCTTTACTGCTATTTATCCTTTCCAAGACTTTGCTCAGAGTTCAGATTCCTTCATCCAATCCACATATAATTCTAGAAGACCAACGACAGGCCAGGCACTGCGTCAGGCCGGTGCTGGGGAAAGAGCATTGAGCTAGTCAGACTGGGTGAGATGGAGAAGACCACCAATCAACCAATAAATGCAAGAAAGACAATTACTTCAGGAAGAGATGCAGGTGGTGCTGCAGGAACAGGAAGAGGGGGAAGGAGGGGCAGCAACAGGTTTGCAGGTAATTCTTCCGAGAGTTTGACGGCACAATCTATTTACTTTCAAGTTTAATTTTTAACTTAAAAATTTAAGAATACGTAGACATTCAACAGCCAATTTTTTTTAAAATGCTCATCCACTCTTTTAGCCTTTTACTGATCCTGACCACAAAAAAGTAACTGTAAAACATATTTATTCCCAACAGATTAAGTATTAACTTTTTTTTTTTGCCACGCCGTGCGGCATGTGGGATCTTAGTTCCCCAACCAGGGATCGAACCCGCGCCCCCCTGCATTGGGAGTGCGGAGTCTTAACCACTGGACCGCCAGGAGAGTCCCATAACCCAATATTTTTAATTTATCTTTTCTCAAGAGTCTTAAAAAAAACGAATCACCATATAAAACCACAAGGATGACAGACAATTTAAAAAAGCAAACCACTTCCCTGATGGCAGTATAGCATGGTAATTGTTGAGACCATGGATTTCAGTATCAGACTAATGTGGTTTTGAACCTGACTCTGCCATTCACAGGCAGAAAGTCCCTGAAAGTTCAGTTTCTTCACTGAGTTGCTGCAAGGATTGAAGGAAATCGTGCACGTAAAGAGGTGGGCGTGATGGCTTACACACAGCAATGTTTCCGACGGAGGGAAGAGAGATGATGTGCACAGAGCAGTGAGCAATCTGGAAAGGTCCACCTTTAACTCTAAACATCTAATAGTACCCAGCTAATTTCAGCAAAAACAAAAAGATCGTAAGCAGATGGCTCTAGTCTGAAGCTAGCAGCAAAACACCTGGTGGGGACCATATGTGGCAACTTGCCGAGATAAAAAGCCTCATAAATTTTAGATATGGGATAAATAACTTTCTACAGGCGGCTGTGTACCGAAAGGTTGCTTATTTCAATTTGCATTTCCTAAGGTATGTATAGGCTGCTTTTGACTTTTGCCAATACGTAACAAGTGACAGGGCTTAATCAATACTCGGTTTAAAAAAATCAAAAGAAGCTACGGTCATATACTCCTCAACCATTCATTGGCACTAAATAGTTCCCTAGAGTATCCTCATTCTCTTTCTTTTCTTGGGAAAACACAGCTTGAGACAAGAGGCAGCAGAACCAGCAAGCTCTTCCTATCAACCACAGAACAAAAGTTTCCAAAAGTGGTCCAGTTTCCTGGAAGAGTCATTACTCTTCCCAAAGCCTGATGCTAACACACTTTGACAATCATACTAATTAGAGAAAGCTTTTTGTCAATTGTGGTCCTTAGCTGGATGGTTAATAGAGTATGCTTTTATCTTCAACATAAAGAGGTCTTTTTTTTTTAATTATGTTGTCAGTTGTAATTATAGAAAACTGGGTACAAATGAGATTACGGGATCTATCCTGAGGGGCAACTTAACACAAGGAAGCTCTGTGTTCCATTCTGGCAAATAAGGTCAGCTGGAGATGTTTTTCCTCTTATTTTAATGAACTGTACAGTGTTTTAAGACACTTTTTTATAAAAGCAACAACTACTCAGTGAAATCTGCCTATAACTTAGTAAGTGGAAATCTAAACGTTAAAAGCATGCTCCATTCTAGTCCTAATATGTTTAAATGTGTAAAATATGAAATATTACAAAAATGTAAAACATAATAGAATAGAAAACCATCCACAAGATTTAAGATTTTAATATTTTGCCATAATTTCTTCAGAGTGCTCTTTATTTTTTAATAAATAAAGCATTACAAATAGAGCTAAACCCTACTCCAATCCCATTACCATCCCTCCTCCTTCCTTTGCCCCCAAAAGTAACCACAGTACTGAACTTAGTACCTATTATTCCTGTGCTTGTTTTTGTATTTCTACTGTATTCATAGGTATCCCAAAACCAGTATACACTAAGATTTCGTCTTAAAACTTCATGTAAATTTTATCTAAATATTAACATACTATATGTAACCTTTTGCTACTTACTTTTTTATGTTTCTAGATTTTATGCTTTTTGTTTTTAGGTTTATTGGTGTTCACACATGTGGATGCAGTTACATGCTAATAAATGTGAAATGTGATTCATTCATTTTTTTGTTGAAGTACAGTTGAAACTAATATTATATTAGTTTCAACGTAACATAGTAATCTGATATTTTTATAGATTACACTCCATTCAAAATTATTATAAAATATTGACTATATTCCCTGTGCTGTACATTACATCCTTATAACTTATTTACATTATACCTAGTAGTTTGTACCCTTCACCTACCTATTTTGCCCTGACCCCAGCCCCTCTCCCCACTGATAACCATGAGTTTGTTCTCTGTATCTGTGAGTCTGTTCCTGTTTTGTCATATTTCTTCATTTGTTTTATTTTTTAGATTCCACATATAAGTGAAGACATATTTGTCTTTCTCTTATTTATTTCCTAAGCATAATACCCTCCAGGTCCATCCATGCTGTTTCAAACGGCAAAATTTCATTCCATTTTTATACAAAGAAAACAAAACACTAATTCGAAAAGATATGCGCACCCCAATGCTATAGAGTATCTTTGTGCATGTACCCTTGTAAACATGTGCCAGATTTCCCTAGGGCAGATATCTAGAAGTGAAGATGCAGGATCACATGGTATGCAAATATTCAATTTCATTAAATATTGCCATATGGCTTTCCTGAGTTATTGAACCAATTTATATTCTCAAGAGTTCCTGTTTTTCCATCCCCTTGACAGCACTTGGTGTTATCAGATGTCTAATTGTTAGCCACTCTGATGCCATTACCTGGTGTCTCATTGTGGGTTCATTTGTATTTCCCTGACGCTAGAGAAGATGAGCATATTTTCATATATTTATCAGGTTTGGGGTCTTTTGGGAAACGTCTGTTCGTATCCTTCACCCATGTTTCCTCATTTTCTTATTAATTTGTAGTATTACAAATATTTTTGTATATTTTGTGTACCAACCACTTGTAGTTATGTGTGTTGCAAATACCTTCTCCCAATCTGTGTTTTTGCTTTTTTAAAAATTTATTTATTTATTTATTTATTTGGCTGCTCTGGGTCTTAGTTGAGGCACACGGGATCTTTGTTGCCGCGCGCAGGATCTTTAGTTGCAGCGTGAGGGATCTGGTTCCCAGACCAGGGATCGAACCCGGGTGTGGTTAAGAATCCACGCTTCCGATGCAGGGAGCAGGGGTTCCATCCCTGGTCAGGGAACTAAGATCCCACATGCCATGCCATGCAGCCAAAGTGAAAAAAAGAGTCATTTGGGGCCTAATTGGGAAACTGGATATTAGATCATATTATGGAATTATTGTATAATTTTCTTAGTGTAATAATGGTATTGTGATTATGCAGGAGCATGTCCTTATTTGTAGGAGATACATATTAAAATACTTGATGTCTATAATTTAATTTCAAATGGCACAGCAAAACAAATAAAGGGCATAGGTGATAAATATACGGAAGTATGACAAATATTAACAATTTTGAATTTGTGGTGTGTACATGGTGTTCATTTTAGTATTCTTCCAAGTTTTCTGTGTTTTGCTTTTTTCCATAATAAAAAGTTGTAAAACATAAATTGCATTAACTTTATGGACCAACTTGCGGAAAAGTGTCCTCTACACAATATCTACAAACTGCAGGGCTTTCCATTTACTTCTATCTTATTTTATGGCCTTCGATAAAGTTGTATAATTTTCCTTGTAAAGGCCTTTTACATATTTGTTAGATTTATTCAAGATAAATTATGATGCTTTTGTGACTGGTACCTTTTTATTTTTTTTTAATAAATGTATTTATTTATATTTTTTATTTTTGGCTGCGTTGGGTCTTCGTTGCTGCACTCAGGCTTTCTCTAGTTGCGGCGAGTGGGGGCTACTCTTCGTGTGGTGCACGGGCTTCTCACTCCAGTGGCTTCTCTTGTTGAGGAGCACAGGCTCTAGGTGCACGGGTTTCAGTAGTTGTGGCACACGGGCTCAGTAGTGGTGGCTCGCGGGCTCTAGAGCGCAGGCTCAGTAGTTGTGGCGCAAGACTTAGCTGCTCCGCGGCATGTGGGATCTTCCCGGATCAGGGCTCGAACCCGTGTCCCCTGCACTGGCAGGCGGATTCTTAACCACTGCGCCACCAGGGAAGTCCAATGGTACCTTTTAAAAATTGACCTGTAGATACTGAACAGGTGAACCACGCAAATGTTTTGATCATTTGTTTTAATACCTGCACTCCTTCTTTAATAGCAGAACTACCCAAAACAATTCAAGTAAGCCCAAACTCAAACCTTCCCAGAGCCCCCACACGAAAAGCCTCATTGTTTAATGAGCTGCTGCCTCCACATCACTGCTCAGATCCAGCTCCTCTCTTACGTTCTCATTCCTGCCACTCTTGTTTCTAGACCCTAATGTGTGTCCCTGCTTCCTCCACAACTCCCAAACTTACATAGTCAGATTAAACTCCTACAAGAATTTTGATCATGCTGTGTTCTTGATCAAATCTCTTCAAGAGCCCTCCAAACTGAATGAATATGGCAAGTGTGGTAGGCAGAATAATGGTCCCCCCAGACCTGTCTATATCCTGGTTCCTGAGCCTATGAACAAATAAGGTTCCATGGAAAAGGAAAATTAATGTGTCAGATGGAATTAAGGGTGCTAATCAGCTGATCTTTAAATAGAGATGATCTTAAAAATCTTTAAATCCTGGATGATCCAGGTAAACACAATGTCCTCGTGGAAGTGGGAGAGGCAGGCAGAAGAGCAGAGTCAGAGGGAGACGTGACTACAGAAGGATGGTCAGAGAGACGCAGTACTGCTGACTGTGAAAATGGGGGAGGGGGCCATGAGCTAAGGGATGCGGGTGGCCTCTAGAAGCTGGAGAAGGCAAGGAAACGGACTCACCACAAGAGCCTCCAGAAAGGAACACAGCCCTGCCGACATCCTGATTTTAGCCCAGTGAGACCTTCTGGACTTCTAACCTACGGCAAGACACTACTACTGTAAGATAATAATTTGTGTTGTTTAAAGCCGCTAGAGTTTTTGGTAATTTGTTACAGGCACAGTAGAAAACTAATACAGCAACATATTCCAAAGACGCTTAGATTCAGGGTGAGACGTTACATTTTTGCCTTAAGATATATTCTTTAAAAAGAGTTTATAATCTAGTTTATAATTCTGTTGAAGGAGATAAGGAACGGAGATTTAATATGTTGGCACAGATGAATGGAATCCGTTCTTCACTTCCCATTTGATTCTCAATCTTTGTGCAATTTCTTATTCCATTGGTCAGAAGCCAGAAGAGAAGAGATACATGGCACCCTGAACTTAAATGAAATTCTATTTTTCAAAATTTTTACTCATTTGTTTCCCCTGAAATAAATATTCACCGCACACTAGGGGACTCTGGTTTATTAGTGAAAATAGGACTCAGTAATATAAAGAAGATTACTGCTTTTGAACCTCAAAGCAAAATACAGTATGTTACTCACTAGGATTGCTATTAGCATCTGGGGCAGGTCAGTTCTTTCCTGTGTGTGACCGTTCCACAAACTACTGGACATTAAGCATCCCTGGCCCCTGCACACTAAATGCCAGCTGACCTCCCTCCCAGGCGACCCCATGTCCCTTGACAACCAAACACACCCCACATACATTTCTAAATGCCCTCACCCCGGCCAAGAACTACCCACGGAGTGTTAATTAACAATGAATCTGATCTACTTATGGCAACTTGCCTGGCCTGTTCCAATAAAACTCACTAATGGTCTTAACAAGTGATTCCAGCAGAATCGGGAATATTTAAGGCAATACAGTTTATAAAGTAACATAATGAGATGATTGGTACAAAGAATAGATAATGGAAATAAACTGGAAATGTTCACTGATTTAGGAAAATAAAAATAGCTGTGGCCCAACATTTGACAAACCAAGAGAAGATATAAATCTATAAATCTGTCATTTAAATAACACCAAAAAATAATCAGAGCCCTAAGGTTTCTTAAGAATCTCAGGCAGCTCCCAGTATTTTCTAGGACTAGGACTGGGCCTGGCTACTCGGGCATCTCCAAAAGACCTTACTCTTTATTTCTCACCAACCAACTATTAAGAAACTATACAGGGACTTCCCTGGTGGTCCAGTGGGTAAGACTCCTCGCTCCCACTGCAGGGGGCCCGGGTTCCATCCCTGGCCAGGGAACTAGATCCCGCATGCATGCAGCAACTAAGAAGTCCGCATGCCACAACTAAAGATCCCGCGTGCCACAATGAAGACCTGGTGCAGCCTAAATAAATAAATATTTTTTAAAAAAGAAAAAGAAACTATACAGAGGACTTCTTGCTACTTCAAAGTGTAAATATGTATTCCTTTCTTTAAAATAAAATCAGTGCTTTGGATCTACAATTTTGGTCATTATCTTGCTGGGAAACAAATTAATTTGTGAAGCCAGCTGTGAGGGGTCTGACCATATGCCATGATTCACTGGCGCAGAATCAACCTGAAAGCTAAGAATATAAGAAGAGCAGGTTTTACCAGTTGCTCAGGATATGCTCTTAGAAAAAACTAAAACAGCTCGTAACCCAACAGAAATGAACCAAGAAACAGTAACACATATAGTTTCCTCTGTTGGCTTATTTCGAGCTGACACTGCTCAGCCGAATGGCATCTCAACTTAAATTCCTCTGCTCCCTCCAAAAGATTTCCTCTAAATATCTTTCCATAGAAGGTGCCAAGGACAGTCTGCTGAAAAGAAAGGAATAAAAAAGTATTTGTCATTAGCCCAGGAAAGGAGAAGAGAAGCGGGTGGAAAATGTGCCAACAAGAAGGACTTACTGGACAAAAGTAGGTGTTCTCCACGATGTGATGGGCCACCATGCTGTTCTCAGCAGACAGAGACATGATGAAGAGCAAAGCATCCCGGGCCTGCTGGCCTACAGTCCCCTCCCGGTGAATGAAGGGAATCAGAAGGGAGAAGATGAGGAAGTTGGCAGCCCCTTGGTCCTCGCTAGTGTGGAAGAAGAGTTCCAGGATGGATGGATCTTTGGCAAGAATGGAACAGAGCTGATTGAGCAGGACTACCAGCTTCCCCTCCACAGTGGGGGTGGTTGTTCCTGAACAAGAGCTCAGCAACATCATCAGGGGCTTCAGGATGGGCTTGTGGTGCAGCAGAGGCTGGTGGGACTGGGTGATCAACATCTCATACATCTTTAGCTGCTCCATTTTAGTCTCATCAGTAAATTCCCGTCTCAGACTCCAAAGGAAGAGTTTTTCCATGATGTTCTCAGAGACCACAAATTCCAGGATTGGCCCCATGGCAGCATCCCTGGCTTGCTCTTCAATCAGCAAAAAGAGCATGTGTTCTACATAGTTCTGCACAGCACTGGCCTCGTCTGGAGGGATGACCCCATATTTTGCCTGGGTGTTCTTCAAGGGGTCATGCTTCTCTAAGATTTTCACAACCTGAAACCAAATCAAACATGTGTTATCCATCTGATGTTTACCATAACTACAAAAACACACCACTGCTAATTGTACCAAATCTTCATGGAAAATGTAAGAGCCATGACCCCCAACAAGATACATGTGAGCATTCTGTGTCTCCCTCTCATGAGAATAAAATGAAGGGGTTAAACTACAGAAAGAAGACGTCTGAAGTTGTTCATTTATCATAGTGACAAATGTTGGCAACCTAAATGTCAAAGAAAGTAATATGGTTATGTAAATTAAGCTACATGCATTCCTGGGTCTGTTATTATGAAGACTATTGAGCAAAATGAAAAATAAAAAACCTGTAAGTGATACGTCAGATGAAAAAATAAGTCACTTGTATATAGTTAGATCCATCATTATCAACTATGTCAAAAACACGCAAGTGAAAAAAGACTGAAAAGAAACATGGAAAAACAGTAATCGCTTTTGTGTTCAAAGTAATGACAAGTTTCTTAAATTTTTTTCTAAACTGTCAAGAATATAATTCACTTTGTTATAAAGCAGAAACTAAGACACCATTGTAAAGCAATTATACTCCAATAAAGATGTTAAAAAAAAAAAGAATGTAATAGTGCTTTTAGGGACTTCCTTGGTGGTGCAGTGGTTAAGGATCCACCTGCCAATGCAGGGGACACGGGTTCGAGTCCTGGTCCAGGAAGATCTCACATGCCATAGAGCAACAAAGCCCGTGTGCCACAACTACTGAGCCTGTGCTCTAGAGCCCACGAGCCACAACTACTTAGCCTGTGTGCCACAACTACTGAAGCCCGCGCGCCAAAGCCTGTGCTCCGCAACAAGAGAAGTCGCCGCAATGAGAAGCCCGCGCACCACAACAAAGAGTAGCCCCTGCTCTCCACAACTAGAGAAAGCCCACGTGCAGCAATGAAGACCCAACACAGCCAAAAATAAATTAATTAATTAAAAAAATAATAATAATAGTGCTTTTAAATTTTAAAATACACTAAATAAGTAAGACTACCAGTGTTCTCCTACAAATAGAGTTGACTTGGAGATTTCAGCAGCGGAACACAGCTCCTCATATGCCCTTGACAGAATAATAGCCCTCACTCCTCTACTTGGATTGGCACCCTCTTCAACCAAGCATGCATCATTAGGAAGGATGAAAGGAAACGGATGAACTGGTGAACAAGAGACACGTACCTAGCAGAATCCCCAAACATACGGCATATGTTGAAATTTTAAGCACAAAGAGTATGAATTGTGTATTTTTTTAAGCCAGAAAAAAATTTTGAGATAACCAATTACAAAATAAAGCCCTAAAGCACAGGGTTTCTATTTGGGGTTATGAAAAAGTTTTGGAAATAGTGGTGATGGTTGCACGACATTGTGAATGTAGTTAATGCCATTGAATTATACACAAAATGATGAAGATGGCAAACTTTGTTTTATATATATACATATATATATATTTTTTTACCACCAAAAAAGAAAAAAATCTATTAACTGTAAAAACTAAATAAATCTCATGTGACAGCCCAGGTGTTTCTCTCCCTTACCATTGCTGGCATTTGAACGCTTCCTAACTCTCTCTGCCCATCAATACTTAATTTCTACTTTGGGACCTGAAAATTAAAACAATTTTATATCTCAACTTCCATTTAACTTTATGACTTGGAATTTCTATTAATATCCATTCAATCTATATTATCCATTCAATGGATAATATCCATTCAATTTACTTCCTTTAAAGTGTATACACATGTTAATTTTTAAAACATCAAACATTTTATCAACATTTTTAACTTGTTCCTTTTTGCCTTTCTGAACTGCATGTTCTGTGGAATATGTTTAATTTCTGCCATACCCTCCCAGCCCAGTTCTAGGACATGCTGTTACGTGTTCTGGTATTTAGGTTACAGAATTTTTGCAAGTCACTGTGGAAGCTGGCAAAGGTACAAGCTATGTCAGCATTCATGAGCAATGAGGGAAATTTATTTCTCAGGGAAAAGTCTAAGCTTTTCCCCTGGCAGAAGGAGAAAAAAGGAACCTTTATAGACTAGGCTAGTATATCCTTATGAATGAGTAGATTTCCACAGAATCTGTAATCTCCATCAACTTCCATTATAAAATTAAAAATACTGTCAGGAAAAACATCACCCCAACACCCCTGAGTTGACAATGTCAACGAGGAAACCCTTGGTTAGCCACTACCCAGGAGGTACACGGCTCAGTGACTGGTGGCCTGGGTCTCCGCACTGGCCATCCCCTCTCCTTGGCTGCGCGTGGACTGCAGAGTGCCTCCACCATCCCCCAACCTCCAAGAAGCCCTCCAGGACTCCTCGCAGGCCTGAGGACCTCTCTGGCAGAAATGCTGGGACCTACTGCGCTCCTTTCCTTTCCCTTGGCTCTGGCCTTGACATCTCATAGCGTGGGGCTGCAGTACCGCATTTGTCCAAAAGGGGGCTCCACCTCAACACAGCATGCTCTCCAGCCCTGAAGCCCCAACTTGAAGGCTCCACATTCTGAAGAACAGATTAACTCTACATTTTACCAGTTCTATAATTTCAAAGTCCACATATTGAGTTTACTTATGAGAGCTATCTATACAGCTAGGCCTCAGGGTAGAAATGTAATTATACTTGTCATGTGTGCTCAGACTGTCTAAACTATCTAAAATTGGGACTGTGCATTATACATTGATAGTGGCACAGCAAATTAGCTCAGTCTTTCTGGAAAACAATCTGGCAACATGTAACAGAAGCTATAAAGTCGTTCCTGCCTTTTGACTTGTTAATCTCACTTTGGGAAAAAATGCCAAAGGAAACAACACAAAATAATTTGTTTTAAAATGTTCACGCCAATGACATTTTCAGTAATGAAAAATAAAAATATTATTGACCCAAACGGTCAAGAATAAGAGAATTAGAATCATGATGTTACATCACTATACACTAAAGCTATTAAAAATAAACACTTAGTGAATCATATCATTACATGCCAATATATACAAGAAATAATTTAAGTTAAAAACTAAATATATTGATAAATAGATGTATGATTAGAAGTGAGTCTGAAAAGATACAAATGAGATTTTAAGGTTAATTAGTTCTTCTTTCCTGTAAATTGATCTAATTTCATAGTATAAATAAAAACAAAGTAATTTTGTACTAATGTCTAAGAAAAGGATCAAAACACAGAGTTAAAAACAAAAATTCTCAGAAATTCTTAAGCAATATAAATTTTTACATATGCATATGTATTTATACTATATGCATGCCTGTAAATATTTATAAAATATCTAAATATATATATGTAATGTAGACCAAAACTATTTACATGATCACAAGCTACATTTTTCTCATGAATTAATCTTCACTTATATTATTTATTCGAATGCAGTCCTCTGCAAAAAGACCTACTTTCGCGGGGGTGGGGAGGGCGGTGGCTATGAAAAACCTAAAAAAGATTTCATTCTGAGATTTTTATACAGAATGTAAACTATTCAGCAGCTTTTAAACTGAAGCATCTCTCTCTACCCCCTTTATAGAAGCTCCTCTACTCAGCCTTCCGGGTTCATGGGCACAGAAACATGAAAAGAGAGCTGTAATAACCCACCAAGATAGAAGGCTTGTTGATCATTTGGAACAGAGCCCTTTACTCATTCCCATCCCTGGCCTGGAGGTTTTCCTGCCTAGAAGGTGGGTGTGTTACAACCAGGGCCTGTGAGTCATGGAAAACACAAGGCTCAGCAAAGGGCTGATTATGCCTGTGTTGCCACTTGTCCTTAACCTCCCTCCTCAGGTGTCAGGACCCTCCCAGGCCACCTCCCTCTCCCTTCCAGGCAGGCACACCCATGACCTGCTTTTACAAGTGGGCTCTCGGGGCCCACACCCTGGGCCTGGTTCCCATCCTGACAGGGAATGCCTAGGAAACTTCTTGGCTAGAGCACAACTGGCATGGAAAGGCCAAAGATCTTCTGTTACGATGTCCCAAGTTAGCTGCCCAGGTGGTGTCATAGTTCTTCCAGTTTCTGTAGGCTGATTGCTGATGTGACCTCGACTTTTCCTTATTTTTTCCCTTGTGTCCTCTTCTCACATCACTCCCAGCGAAGCCCAGTATTCCTGGGCCCCTGATTTCTGCTTGCTGGGATCCACTATGGACGCACGATCTCATGCTGCTCACAGGGGCTTCCCCAGGCCTGGCCCACTCCTCTGATCACCTTCTATCTTATACTCTCAACCCTCCCTCCGATTCCCCAGCTCTGGCTGCTTCTCAGCTATGTACTCTCACGCTCAGGGATTCAGTTCAGGCGAAAAAACACAATTATGGTGGCTGCAGAGATACAAGTAGGAAAACACAGTTTGCAAATAGTTCCTTTACTAAACAAGTTCCTTCGTTAGGCTAAATAGCATTTAACAAACTGATCAACCCCTGATAAAGCCCACGCTTATTAAGTATGTAAGCCAGCTGAGATCAGATACATCACTGTAAATGGTTTACCAATCATAGCTAGGCATTTGTTCATCTACAGACTTTAACATATATAAGCTGGTGTGTGTATACATGTATATATGTGTGTATATATATATATATGGCTCATGAGCCTAGATCACATATTGTGACTCTAAAAAGAAAAAAATACACAAAAATAAAAAGAAAAAAGAAAAAGAAAACAATACACAAAAAATCAATAGTGTGCACAATGGTATACAAATTATCATCTGACGAATACAGCTAAATTTTAACCTCACTTCAAAGTCATTTGACCTATAAATATGAGGATCATTGGAGATCAATAAGATGAACAAATAGCATATTTCTTTCATTAAGGAATATCAGCTACTGCTATCCTTAGCTCCAGTGATGGCCCCCATCACTCAGTGATAATGGGCCTGAATTTCAAATATTCACAAATTCTAAATAGGAAGCTCAAATGCTTTCAGAATGAAAGATATACATAAATCACATAATCACACCTCAAGCTAACAAATTATTATTCTTCGTGATAAACACGTGTTTCTCTGACAGAAGATCAGCTTTGACTCCATCTCACTATCATTCTATGTCTTATACACATGCGTGTATCAGTAGATGACTATTTATGCTACTTTGGTTAGCGCCTAGTTACTTCAAGAAAGCCACGTGAGTACAGCCCATACTTCCAAATCCTTTGGAATGCTAATTTAAAGTGGCATTGTGGACAAAACCAAGTTCCTAAGCAACATTTTCCATCACACAGAAGAAGGACAGGATTTAGTGATCAAGCCAAATTCCACTTAATGTACCAAATTACAACAAAAGTACGTTTCCATCCAGTCCCTGTTTATTACTTAGCAGCTGTGTCTTTCGATTTAGGGTTATTTCTTACACACCTATTCCCATGGGAGACCTTTATGGAGTCATTTCTTCTCATATTAAGATAACGGCCTAATAATATATGTGTACTTGCAGAACTTGGTTAATGTCAGCTCCAAGCAACAACAACAAAAGAATACCTAGTGTGTGTGTAGTGGCAGGTTAGTTCACATGGTAATATACTTGGGCAGTTCGTTATCTGATAGACCAATGCTTCTTACTTCTTGCTCTCTCTTCCATTCAGAAGAAGCAAAGAAGCAAAGGCAAGAGACAAAAACAACAGTCTACTAGACTACAAACCGTTCTTATAGACTACTATAAAAATTAAACATTCTCTCTCTCTCCCCCACCCCCTCCCCTCAAGATCACTGATCATTAAATGCAAGTCTAAGGTTCTTACTGGTAGCAATTTATAGCAAATGTTGTAATATTAGTATATGTTTTCCAAGTCTCCTAGCTCTTCTAAAGTTGCATTAACCAGGCGGAGGGATGTTCCAGGCAGAAAGAAGAGGAAGTGCCTAAGGCAGAGAGGCATGAAACAGCACGAGGTGCGCTGCCAGGAGAGGGGTGGCTAGGAACGCCAAGTAATTTTGCATTTCTGGAGACTACATGAGAGACACGGAGTGAAAGAGGCCACGACATAAAGAGCCAGATGCCACTAAAATGCCCAACTACAGGAATGCCCCAGAAGAATCTGGGTTTTAGGTTCGTTGCTCTGTCTACTACGGCACAAGATGGCACCTCAGAAGACAAGAGGACGTACAGGCCAGAGGCTACTTCCTAGAGCCTAGATTCTCCAATGTTAACTATTCCTGGATGTCCACTATAGAGCTTTTCGGAGGATAACGTGAGAGCACTGGACCCAGGGACCGGTCTGGAAACTCAAGTGCACCACTGGGCCACTCAAGGTCTCTCCCCTGGCAAACCCCCCTGAATCTCGGACTGCCTCAGATGATGCCTCGGGTGATGGATGGCTGTATAACCAGCTGCCCCTGACAGACTGCAAAGTGTAGGTGGGTAAGCGGATATCCTTGACCGCCACTCAAGGTCTGAAGTAGAAGCTCCTAGTAAACAGTAGAACAGAACCTGCCAAATATATGTTAATTATGCTGAATTTGTACTGAAGTATCCTAACAAACAGAAGCACTTTAGACACCACTGACTTTTGTTGCCTTCATTTTCCCTAACTTAACATCTGAAAAAGCATGGTACTTGCCAGCTAATAGAACACTTTGGTAAATCGAATGTTGTCGCCCAGTTCTGTCTACACATTTCCTACCAGCCTTACAGTTTCCTTGGGTTGCCTCAGGGGAACCCGGGGGCTACGTCACACTAGTCACAGAAGTTTATGTCAGATTGTAGCTCATTTCCCAATCCTCTGCAACTGCTCTTCATCCGCCCCCAGCCTGAACAACTCACAGCAAAGCACTAATGCATGAAACTCCAAAAACAATAAGTAGCACTTATTTCTATCAGCTGAAAATCTCATTCCTTACCTCAAACTTAGCCCCACAGCTCTGTCTTGCCCTGACTTCCTCACCTTTTTTATTTCTAACCATCCAAAAAAGGCAAAGCTGAGCATTTGTTCCTAATACCCCTTCTCTAAAATGTTCTTTTCCTTTCTGTCATCAAAATCTTCTTTTCCCACAGTCAAGCTAACAAAATCTCACTTCCTGGATTTCACAGGCCATTTCCATCTGTAATAGTCCCTTCCCTTGACTTAATTCCTGTGATCAATATTATTCATTTTATAATAATGTATCTCACGTTGTCATCCAAACTAACTTATACATTCTTTAAAAGCCCAAAGGAAGGCTTATACATTTCTACGCCCCACATGTGACACCCACAGTGAGGTAGCTGAAGTTTGGGCTCAGTAAATCTCCATTTAACAATACAGTCGGTCCTCCGTATCCGCGGGTTCTGCACCTGCAGATTCAACCAATCACGGATCGAAAATATTTGGAAAAAAATTTCAAAAAGTTCCAAAGAGCACAACTTGAATTTGCTGCACACTGGCAACTATTTACATAGCACTTACATCGCATTTACACTATTCACATAGTATTTACACTGTATTAGATATTATAAGTAATCTAGAGATGATTTGGAGGATGTGCAGATGTGCATAGGTTATATGGAAATATCATTTTATATAAGGGACTTGAGCATCCACAGATTTTGGTATCTGCTGGTGTCCTGGAACCCATCCCTCACAGATACCAAGGGACGACTGTAATCACATTGATATCGACATGAATTTCTTCAACCAGTATTTTTATTCATAAAGGTAACAATAAGGCCCTCAAGAGCCTTTGGAACTACAGAGAGACTGAGGGCATTTACCAGATTTATTAAAAAGGAAAAATCAAGACTAAAGGGGTAAGAAACTTGGCCAAAGTTAAAGATATGGCTGAAATGATAATGAGACCAAGAGTGTACCCACTTTACGAAAGGAAGTGTTTAATTAGCTAAACCCCAATCCCTCTGACAAAGTTATCCTTACCCTCAATTCAATATTTTTCTGCATTAAACACAGGGTGGTATGCGTCAGCACTAAAGTACAATGCCGAAGGTAATTACTCTTATTATCTGGAAAATTCCTGAATTACTTTCTTCCCATTGCTAAAGCAGATGTGCCCTTAACATCCAGAGCAAACCCATTAAGACTATAACAGTAAAAAGTCAGAGAAGGGGAAATGCATAAAAAAATCTTGGAAGCTTTACACTGGATAGTGACAAGAAGCCACAAAGTGTAAATGACCCAGAAGCAGAATTGATTTTGTTTTTGATCTAAACTGTGTCCCGTTATAATTGCTGTGATTTACAGGCTCAGTGCTTTAACCCACGGGCTGTTTCCCGCCACAGGAAGGAACTGGGTAGTCATTAAAAAACTGTCACATAAATAGCCACTTACCAGCTCACCTGGGGAGTGTAATGTTGTACAAGTAGTAAAGAATGCCAATTTTATTTATTTTACTACTTGTAAACTCCCTGAGGAAAGGGGCGAGCTGGTAAGTTTCCTGACCATTCAACCCTTAATTATCCATAAAAGCAGATCAGAGAAGAGTCACAGAGAAGTCAAAATGAATAATCAAAAAACTTTTATAATCAGCTTTGTAATGAATTCAGATGCTTCCAGGCACCTTCTTTCCTTAAATGAATAGGGACCACCAGCCTGAAAAGTGCTAGAGCACAGAGGTCAAATACGCTGGTCTTGGAGTCATAGGACCAAGGTATCGGTACTTGATTGGAAACTCACTAGTCGTATAATCTCAAGCAAGCTATTTAACCTCTATAATTTTCCATTCCCTCATCTGTAAAATAAGGAAGCTAAAACCAACTGCCTTACTGGTTTGCGGAGAAGATTAAATGTAAGGGATTTGATGTATTCGGCACAGCACTTCACAAATATTTAATAAATATGTATTTTAGTATTGGTAGCGTTTAAGGACTGAATGGAAATCAGCAGGGAGGAGGGAAAGAAAGAAGATGTACTCATGGTCAAGTGTATTGCAAAGTGAAGGACAAGTCACTTGAAGGCCAACTGCTACTCTTATAAAAATATCTGAGGAACATGCATGTCCCCTAATTGCTTTCGTGAAAACCAAGGTTTTTAACCAGCTACCTATTCTAGGAATGCAAGTAGAGAAATTTGTTTTTCTTCCTACTTGAAAGGGTTTCCTCCCTATGTTTTCTGGAAGCCCACCTGTCACACAGGTTGGGAACCCTGGTTCAGTGCAATAGAGGCTTCTAGGGCTACCTAACCAGCAGAGAAGGTGGAACTCATACATTACCTGCGCCCAGTGGTTTTTAAATACAATCATGCATGTTTCTGGGTCAACTCCCTGCAAGCTCACAGCCTGCCGGAGTTTGCCTTCTGTCGCAACCGATGACATCATAAGCCTTCATAAACCAAATGCTTCTAAGTCATATTTAATTTTCATGAAAATTTGGTAAGCAGTCACTAACTTTCAAGTATCACAGTAGAAATGTAACTTCTTCACATTTCATTGTCACCTTCGAAACCTGTAATGACAATAACAAAAAATGCATCCCATTACATTCATATATTAAATAGGACACTGACTTAAGTTAAAATCAAAACACAGACATTCTCAAAGTCCAACACTAAGCAAAATATCAACAAAATAGACATTTATACTCAACCTAAAGCCTTTCTTCTGTTTTCTCTCACTTTGCTACTAAATATATAAAATAATGATGCTACCAAAGCTACATGAATAAATTAAACAATTATTGGATTTATTCTCTCCACTATCACCAACCACAACCCCCCAGATTATTATTCTAAATCACTCAAATCTAGTTTCCAGAAGCAATAAACTATGATAGCAATGTTAGTGGTGTTTAGAAACACCCAGAAACAGGAAGATCATTAGTTAATAGTGACTGAAATAAATGGCTTGATGTAACTTAGGGGAGTTATAACACAGCACGCAGACTCCTGGGTCCAATAATACCAATTTTTTTAATCAATGACTGTCATAATGGAATTGAAAGCATTCTCAGTCATTTCGTGGCTACAACCTAAGTTAAGGTTTCCAGCTTTCCTGAAAAATAAGAGAATTCCAAGTAACCTTGACAAATCAGATAGAAATGATCCATCAAAAACAAGAGAGTGCTTACTTGGTGTGAGGACAAGGCAGCAGCGCACTTATCAATGAAAAATGAGTTATGTGGACAAAATATGAAGAAAGCCTGACTCCAACAGGGCCAGTGGGGAGAAAAAAAGATACTGGGGTCATAGAGTATACAGGCAATGTGATCCAGTTGTGTGGTGCTAACTCTCTGACAAAAGCACTAAGATACTGGTATTATTATCTTAGATTCATCAGCCCAAAAAGGACTGGGGACAGTTCAAAACGTTATTTGTTTAGTGTACAGACTAGAGAGAGTTCAGAGAAAAGTAATTACATTATAATTACCAGAGCACTGGAAAACAAAGTCCATGATAAAATTTCCAGACTCGTAGTACCAAAAGATTTAGGAAAAAAAAAAAAAAAGAGGCTATTTTCAACTGAGTAACATGAAGGGTATTACAAGGAGAACACTGATCAACTATTCCTCCTATAAACAATAAAATGTGAGGGGGGGACTTCAAGTGATGATTCAGGTTAGACTTATTGATCAAGTTCTTTGTGGGAAGAGAAATTAAACATTGGAAAATAGTTAAAGGAATATTCAAAACAAGTACTTCTGTTGGGGGTGTAGAAGACTAACCAATCAACATTAAAAGATCTTTATAATAAGTTTTAGTACATAAGAAAAGAAAACTTGTAAGAATTAATAATTCTGGGGAAAGAAACATTTCTTAAGGAGAATGATGGGGGATTAAGGTGTGTGGAAAGAGGGAAGCCTGTTATAAGGAGGACTGCGTAGATATTGTAAGTGAAACAGTTTACTTGTATCTTTCATGACTATGTTTTATTATGTAAATTGGTGAATTCCCCAACATATAATTCTTTTTTTTTTTTAATTAATAGCTACTTTATTTATTTATTTATTTATCCTTGGCTGTGTTGGGTCTTGGCTTCGCGCGAGGGCTTTCTCGAGCTGCAGCAAGCGGGGGCCACTCCTCACTGCGGTGCGGGGGCCGCTCTTCATCGCGGTGCGCGGGCCCCTCACCATCGCGGCCCCTCCCGCTGCGGGGCACAGGCTCCAGACGCGCAGGCTCAGCAGTCGTGGCTCACGGGCCTAGTTGCTCCGAGGCATGTGGGATCTTCCCAGACCAGGGCTCGAACCTGTGTCCCCTGCATCAGCAGGCAGACTCCCAACCACTGCGCCACCAGGGAAGCCCTATAATTCTTAATAATACAAATGTGTTGTTTTCTTTTTTTTTTTAATAAATTTATTTATTTATTTTTGGCTGTGTTGGGTCTTCGTTGCTGCATATGGGCTTTCTCTAGTTGCAGCGAGCAGGGGCTACTCTTCTTTGCGGTGCACAGGCTTCTCATTGCGGTGGCTCCTCTTGTTGCAGAGCACGGGCTCTAGAGCACGGGCTCAGTAGTTGTGGCATGTGGGCTCAGTAGTTGTGGCACATGGGCTCAGTAGTTGTGGCTCACAGGCTCTAGAGTGCAGGCTCAGTAGTTGTGGCGCACGGGCTTCATTGCTCCACGGCATGTGGGATTTTCCCGGACGAGGGCTCGAACCCATGTGCCCTGCATTGGCAGGAGGATTCTTAACCACTGTGCCACCAGGGAAGCCCAAATGTGTTGTTTTCAATAAGACACTGCCCGTTACCAACATGGCCCTTTGCCACTGAGATGCATGTTACACTGCGCCCAACTGGTGTTTTAAAAATCAGGAGTGGCTACCCATGCACGCAGAGTATGCGTTCCCAGTCACACACACACACACACACACACACACACACACACACACACACACACACACTCCCTGTGATCCTCCCGCCACTCTCTTGACCTCACTTTGGTTCGCAGGCTAGCCCTTCTAGACAGCATCTCATTGTGCAACCCTGTTTTAAGTGATAAGAGATAAAACAAGTTCTGATTCAACTTCCTTGTTGTCCTAAACACTACATTTCTTTGAAAATGTCAAGGTCTCTTATTCAGATGGTGTAATGATAATAACAAAGAAAATCAGAGTGTTTGGGTTTATCCCAGAGGTTGAAAAAGTTGAAGACTCTCTGAGATGCCTTCCAGCTCTGGGATTCTCAGATTCTTCTTCGAAGGTATGAAGGGAACGTAAATCATGCCAATTGCCTCTAAATCAAAAATAGAAAGATGCTCTCTAAGATCCTTCACATTAGTTCTTAAAGGGACTTCACATGCAGTCTTTTCAGATAGTGCGACCGCAGTACAGACAGGATAAATATCTTAGCCGAGGCCAAAAACTTACAAGTCACTTTTGATGGAGACAGAAATGTCTCTTGACTCCTAGTCCAGTGTTCTCTCTAGAAACTGTATTCTCCTTGCTCCTGGCTATAATCCCTAGCCCTAGTCCCTTAAGGAATCTGTATCTTCTCTGAGAAAAGTACATCTCACTTGGTTGATGCTTATCCAATCATACTCTTGAGGCAGATGCCTGAAAAATCTAAATATGCCATGAATACAGAAACCACAACATTGAGAGAACCTGGGAGAGAAAGCAGAGGGGGAGGCAAGTCCAGCAAGCCACATTTGGGAAGCGAAAAGCTATTGCAGGAGACCCTGTCAAAGAAAACACCACCTAAGCACCCAGAGGCCACTCTCTCTCTCATTCCCAGGTTAAAGTGGTAAAGCACTGGCATGTCCACAGGGCAGTGTGAAAATGAAAGAGATGGCTCCATGTTTATGAGCGATGTTTAAGGACCCATTTCCTCAAGCACCAAGGTTTTCAACATATTTCTGCATTTTCCTGTTATCAGCCTTTCCTTTTTCCCATTCCAAGCTTTTTACTTAACTCTCAGACAACAGCTAAAAACCCCAAATGAAGAAGACAGAAGGACAATACTAAGCAAAAGGCTGTGAGCAGGTAGGAGAGGCTGCAGGTGCTAGATCGTGTGCTTATGGCATGTGGCATCGCTGGATGTCACCGCTTCTTGCCCTCTGCTCTCTTCAGCCTAAGGCGTCTGAAGTTGGGAATGGTTAGGGTAAAGCTTGCTGCTCTTGGCACACATGCAGCCTGTTCTCCCCATAAATACACACATGCACATCAACTCGAATTTCATGCCTGAGAGAAAGCTCTAGAAATTGCTTAGCCCCTAACAAGTGAATTTTTTCCTTTCTTCAAACAAACCACCACCAACAAAAAATACCCAAAGGACTCTTTTTCCCACAGTGGTTGCATGTGGTACGGTGGTATGGTTGTTGAGGTTTTTGGTCTTGGGGGGAAGAGATGAGCTATCAAAATACATGTATGTATTATGTATGTATGTATGAACGTAGGCTGAGATATTAGCACAGTTTCTATACTTCAAAGACAGAACCAACTATATTATTTCCAAAGACATTACTGAGTCATCACATTTATATATCTCATTAATATTATATATAAAAATATTTTCCATCAATAAGGAGAGAAAAATTCTATTAAATATTGTTAAAGACAGAGATAACTGACATAAGAATTACCTGTATTTTTATTTGCCCTTTTTTGAAAGTATATGGTATCTTTTATTTGACTATGAAAAAAGCACAAGCATATGCTTCCATATCACGGAATTATAAAATGTACCACATAATCATAAAAGCCTAGATTCTAGTCATCTAGATCATACCTTTTTCCAATGTAAAAATTCCTTCTACCTCCCTCCCAGACAGACATCTTATCTAATTTCAGACCCTCTCAAAAACTACATTACTTAGGAGAGCTGTAAATGGGTCAAAATCACATTTTTTCCTGAACTACCAATGACTATATTTTAATATGGCTCTCTTTCACTATCAGGCTGAACTTCTAATGTATACGTTTTGGCATTTAATTATATAGCATTTCATACCATCCTTCAATTCTTCTACATATTTAAATATAATATCCTCTAATAATGGACTATAAAAAAATCCTGAAGGGAAAGAAGTGGATGGCCACCTTAAGGGAGACACAGCCAAGGGAACATTTTTATTAAGGGAAAAGTGATCATATTTGTAGGTCTAATGAGAAGGAATCAACGAACATGGAGAATTTGAAGATACCAAAAAAATAAAAGGGGATTTTGATGGAGCAAGAGGAGGAGAAAGGCGAGGTCAAGAGCACAGTTAGGAGAGACCTAGAGAAAAAAGAGAAGCAAGGCCGAGTCTTTTCATAGTGAGTCACCAAATCTTGAACTTGATGGAGAGGCTCCCTTCCTACCTTTCCTTCCCCTTCCCTCCTGATATACCTCTGGTTGGTTTCTGGAGACAGTCAGAGAGGATAGGTGGATGTAAAGTGGGGAACAAAGCATCAGGGCTAAGAGTTTTTAGCTCAGTTCTCCAAGCATGGAAGTCAGAAAACTTAGGTCCCTCCTGAGGGACTTAAGCTTTGACTGGGAGACAGGGCCCAGGACTCTAGCTCCAGCTCTAACCAGCGGGAGACTCGTGGTTTGGAACCTCGCTTCGGGAGAGTAGTTAGGACTAAATGATTATTTCTTAGGTCTCTCCCGGCTCAAAAGTCATCATTTTACATACTCTTCTGCAACTGTTATAGTAATTGGGGAGGGGTAATCAGACAATCATTAAAGGAGGATAATGGCCATGGTACAAAAATCTTTGAAAGAATTCTAGTTGTAAACAGGATTCTACCTGTATTCTTTCATGATTAATGCATATTTCACTTAAGGAACCTAAAGCACAGAAATCAACCATCTCAAGTATAATTTGTGTTTGGTTTGTTTTTTTCCTGAGCAACTGCCAGTAGAAAAACTCATTGTTTTAGAATGCACTTCGGAAGGCTCTGAATTGGCTGCTATTAAATACATAAAGAGTCTATTACTGTAAATGTGCTTATCAAGTAAAATTCCATCTAAGGGTGAAGACTCTTCAAATACTGGGAAAACCTGAAGAGATGGGAACCGTGTGCCCTCAACTATAACTAATAGCAGTGGGGAGAATTCATTTTGGGTCAGACTACCTCAGACAACCTCTACTTACAGCCTAATAAAATCCTATTAAGACTAAATCCTCCCTGTTCTCTAATCCTCTGGCCCAGTTTCCTTTTCTCTCTTGCTGTCGTATCACATGGCAATGCTGGGCTGTTGGAAATAAAGCCAGCATCTAATAGCCCCGACTCTCCAGGACCTTGTCCTAAGACTCCCTCAACTTGTTGGCTCATTCATTGTTCACTATCCATCATTTCAGTAAAGTACACCTTGTTTTGTTCCCTCAAGTTGTAGGTCACCAGTTAACACAGAGGGTGTACGCAAAGAAAATTCTTGCAACATGTGCATTCCAAATGGTTCCAGGCTTTGATAAATGCATGCCTCAAAATAGTAACCAGATTGCAGAAAACTGTTATTAATGCCATGAAATAATTCCACCATGTTTTACATCTTAATTTCACTAAAACAAGCTGCCAGCCAACTAGGTCATACCCGAGTGCCATGCAAGTGACTGGTAAACAGAATAAATGGAGAAGAAAAATTAAAATTAATATTCAAAACATAACTAAAATTTGTTATGGGACTTAATTTTTAAGGCTGCTTAAGAAATTAAACCCCTAGTGGCAAGGATTTGGAATGTAAAAATTATAACTTTTGAAAATTGTAGCAAGTGAATGGTGACTGAAAAGGAAAGTCTCTTATACACATGGAGTAATTTGTCAAAACGTGAAAACTGGACCACTGTTGGGCAAAGTCTCCCCAACAACCCAATCAGTCACTATCATCTTGGTAGTATGCACCGTCCTGCCACATCACTGTCTTGCTGAAAGCTATTAAGGGACAACTCAGTTACAATATCTGCCATAAAACCCTAAAATTTAGCTAAGGTAAATTCAGAGATAAATTTATCTGACAAATTCTGTGGGATAGTATTTTAAAGCAGAGATTTGAGGTAGATGCTTGGAATCTCTCTCTAAGAAGAACTCTCTCATACTAATGAAGCTCTTCTCAATAAATGTTCCTGGATAAAAAATATGTAAGTTTTTGACCAACATGTCTTGGTCACTATCCCTAGAAAAGGAGGTGCCTTTGGAAAGTTATGCTGTTTAGTCTAATACTTGTCTTTGCAGCTCTATCAATCAGAATTAGTTCCCTACCAGTGGCCTTTCAAATGCCTTTATGTGAAAAATTTCGAATATGCAACCTGCACTGTAATTAAGATGATGTGATGATTATCTTTTGGAATAGCAACATGAAAAAATCTCCTTTTCGAAAATGTCCTTCATCCATGCATGGTTTAAGACATACTAAGTGCAATGAGTGTAGTAACAATAAAATTCCATATATGTCCACCAATCTCACAAACTGTGGGCATATTCTTCTGGAGAGAGGTGGCTATAGTTTTCAGCCAATTCTAAAAAGGGTCCATGAATTTCTCCCCTTCAAAAATGTTTAAAAGCCACTTTAAAGATGCATTCATTGTAAAACCATGAAGAGTCCCAAAACAGAGACTAACAGCCAGTTCAAATTCTAAAGGTGTTACTGAACAGACAGCCATAGAGCTTTTGTGACTTCGGTGATACAAAAAGTTCCACTTCAGCAGCTTGGGGGTTGTTCCAGCCTGTGAGTAACCATGATCTTGAGTAACAATCAGGGCAGGCCTCAGTGCCTTACAAATTTCATGGCTGGTTAGATACTTCAACTCAAAACACTGCAAGGTGTGGCATCAGAGATACAAAGTGATTAGAATTTATTATAATATCAGCAACAGGCTCAAAGAACATGGTCCTATGCCAATCAGGACAAAGCACCTTTCTTCACCAGTCTATGAAATGGGCCACAAGGAGTTTGGGGGCCTTTTGTGCACTACAGACATGACAGAAGTGAAGTAAATCACTGGTACTTGAAATAGCCAATACAGGTATCTTGGAATTATAGATGGAATAATATTAGCACTTATGTGGTAACCTAAGACCACAAAGTTCTAATTTCACATTTCTTTACTTTTTATGAACATAAAAATAATGAAAGACTTCCTCACATGTAAATATAATAATCTAACAAATGGTATCACTGCTGTACCAGAATTTAAAAGACTATATTTTCTCATCCAAAAGTAGGCAAAAGATTCTAGAAGTTCATAATAAAAATGTACTGGTTTAAAGTAGTTAACCACTCACATATGTATTATTGCTATGATCAGTTTATCATCAAGATGTCATATTGATAAAAATAAAAAGCCAAATCTAGAATCACTGAAAACTTTCAGGGGGAAGAAGATTTTATCTTGAAATCTCTCCCTCCTCAGTAACAGCTACATGGGCCTCAGTTATATACTATCAGTGTCCAGATTTACACATTTCAAGAGGTGACTTAGGAGAAGTAAAAATGGGTCCATCTCATACACCTCAGGTGAGAACATAAACTGGTGTTCTACCTGCAAAGGGCAATTTGGTAACAGTCTTCAAAACTGAATTTGATCAGCAAAACCACTTGTGTGCATTTATCCTATAAATATACTTTTACCTTACAAAATGACATATTGAATAATAGCAAAGAGTTGACACTTACTGAGCACTTCTCTGTGCCAGATACTATTCTGAAGACATTACACCATTAACTCATTAAATTTTCTCAGCAATCCTGTGAACTACATTTCCCTCTTCTACAGATTAGGAAACTGAGGCATAGAGAAGCGAAGGAGCTGGTCTAATCAAGGTCACACAGATATTCTGGGGTCTAACCTAGGCACATTCTCTTAACCACTAGCACCTCTCTAACTACAGAGATATCCTTTGTAGCATTGTTTAGATAGTAAACAATTGGAAAGATCCCAAACATCCATTAGCAATGGTCTGGTTAAATAAATATGGCACTTCTATATAATGAACTAACTATGTCACAATTTTTAAAAGGATGCAGCAGATCAGCCAAGATGGCAGAGTAGAAAGGCCCTGAGCTCACCTCCTTCCACAATCACATCAAAATCACAACTATTTGCAGAAAAAGACCGAAACCTATCAGAAAAGACCTCTTCCAATTAAAGACATACAGAAGGAACCACAAGGAGATGGGTAGGAGGGGCAGAGTTGCAATCTAATCAATACCCACAAACTGGAGAATAATTATATTACAGAAATTCTCCCACAGGAGTGAGAGTTACAAGCCCCACGTTGAGCTCTCCCGCCTGGGGGTCCTGCACCAGGAATATGAGCCCCACAGCATTCAGCTTTGAAGGCCAGCAGGGCTTAATTTCTGGAGTCCCAAAGGACAGGGAAAGAGACATTTCACTCGTAAAGGGAGTACACAAAATCTCACAAGCACTGGGACCCAGGGTAAAAGCAGTAATTTGATAAGAGGCTGAGCTAGACCTACCTGCTGGTCTTGGACAGTCTCCCAAGAGTGGCAAGGGGCAACTGCAGCTCACCCTGGGGACACAGACACTGGCGGCAGCCATTCTTGGGAGCCCCTTCTACCACATGGACACTGGTTTTGGTGGGCACCATTGTAATGTCCTCTCTCTAGCATATTAGCACCAAGACCTGGCCCCAGTCAACAGCCTACAGGCACGAGCGCTGGGAGGCCTCAGGCCAAGCAACTAAGTGGGTGGAGACACAGCAGGCTGCCTAAAGACTTCCTGAGCCCACAGCCACCTCTAGACACGCCTCTAGAAACAGCCCTGCACACTAGAGGTCCAAGACCCAATTCCACCCACCAGGCGGCAGACACCAGACACAAGAAAACCACAATCCTGCAGCCTGCAGACCCAGCCAGCCCACGGCAGGCCAGACCCACCCGGGACCATCTGGGCCCCGGCCCAGCTCACCTGCAGACCAACACAAGCTTCACGACACCCCAGACCCTATACCCAACTTTGTCAGGAACCACACCCTCACCACCAGCAACCTGACACCAGCTATGGGATTCCTGGGCCCTGCAACCAAACTCCAGGACCTGGCTCTGCCTGCAAGTAGTCTGGCACTAACCCCAGGACCTGGCTTCACCCACCAGTGGGTAGGAAACAGCCCTGAAGTCTTCTGGACCCTGACTCTGCTCACCAGTGAGCCAGCAGTAGCCCTGGGGCCCACTGGGGTTCTGTAGTCAGCCACCTCTTAACCAGAGCTCACCAAGTAGAAGCCAGCAGGCTCCACAAAAGGCAGGGCCTGGCAACCAACTGGGACAGGGGCCAAGCAAGCCCACCAGACCGCCCCCATAGTCAACCTGCCACAAGAGAAGGACCCATGCAGCCCTCATGGGGGGAACCCCTAGAGCACATAGCTTGGGTGATGAGCGGGGCATGCGCTACTGGGATGCACAGGGCGTCTCCTACAGAGGGCCACTTCTCCAAGGTTGAGAAATGTAACTAACCTACCACATACATAAAAATACAAAGAGTAACTTAGACAAAATGAGGAGGCAGAGAAAGATGTTCCAGATGAAGAAACAAGATAAAACCCCAGAAGAAGAACTAAGTGAAGTCGAAACAGGCAATCTTCCCAAGAAAGAGTTCAGGGTAATGATCATAAAGATGGTCAAACAACTCGGGAGAAGAATGGATGCACAGAGTGAGAAGTTAGAAGTTTTTAATAAAGAGTTAGAAAATATAAAGGATAACCAAACAGAGACAAAAAATACAATAACTGAAATGAAAAATACATTAGAAGGATTCAGCAGTAGACTAAATGATGCAGAGGAACAAATCAGTGAGCTGGAAGACAGAGCAGTTGGAAATCACTGCTGCTGAACAGAAAAATGAATAAAGAATGAAAAGAAGTGAGGACAATTTAAGAGAACTCTGGGACAACATCAAGTGCAATAATATTCACATTATAGGGGTCCCAGAAGGAGAAAAGAGAGAGAAAAGGGTTGAGAACACATTTGAAGACAAAATAGCTGAAAATTTCTGTAACTCTGGAAAGGAAGTAATCACCCAAGTCCAGGAAGCACAGAGTCCCATACAGGATTAACCCAAAGAGGAACACATCAAGACACATAGTAATTAAAAAAAGAAAATGATAAGGGAGAATAGTAAAAGCAGCAAAGCAAAAAGCAACAAATAACATACAAAGGTTATAGCTGATTTTTCAACAGAAACTCTGCAGGCCAGAAGGGATGGCATGATCTATTTAAAGGGATGAAAGGGGAAAATCTACAACCAAGAATACTCTACCCAGCAAGGCTCTCATTCAGATCTGAGGGAGAAATCAAAAGCTTTACAGACAAGCAAAAGCTAAAAGAGTTCAGCACCACCAAACTAGCTTTACAACAAATGTTAAGGAAACTTCTCTAGGTGAAAAAGAAAAGGCTACAACTAGAAACAAGAAAATTACGAAATGAAAAAGCTCATTAGTAAAGGCAAACATATAGTAAAGGTAGGAAATCATCCACACACAAAGCTAGTAGGAAGGTTAAGGGACAAAAGTAGTAAAATAATCTATATCCACAATAAGCAGTTAAGAGATACTCAAAACAATTAGATGTAAAACATGTTATCAAAAATAGTAATCATGATGGGAGGAGAATACAAATGCAGGCTTTTTAAAATGCATTTGAAATTAAGATTTCAATTTAATTAAAATTTAAAACAATCACATATATAGAGAGATTTCTTTTTTTTTTTTTTTAAAGATTTATTTATTGATTGATTGATTGATTGCTATGTTGGGTCTTCGTTTCTGTGCTAGGGCTTTCTCTAGTTGCGGCAAGCGGGGGCCACTCTTCATCGCGGTGTGCGGGCCTCTCACTATCGTGGCCTCTCTTGTTGTGGAGCACAGGCTCCAGACGCGCAGGCTCAGTAGTTGTGGCTCACGGGCCTAGTTGCTCCGCGGCATGTGGGATCTTCCCAGACCAGCGCACGAACCCGTGTCCCCTGCATTAGCAGGCAGATTCTCAACCACTGCGCCACCAGGGAAGCCCAAGAGATTTCTATATAAAAACCACATGGTAACAACAAACCAAAAATCTCTAATAGATATACACACAGAATAGAAAAAGGAATCCAACATGACACTAAAGACAGTCATCAAATCACAAGAGAAGAGAACAAAAGAAGAAGAAAGGGGGGGTGGGGGAAGAGGTACAAAACAATTAACAAAATGGCAACAAGAACAGACATATTGAAAATTACCATATATGTAAATGAACTAAATGCTCCAATCAAAAGAGAGTGGCTGAATGGATAAACAAACAAGAACCCTATATATGCTGCCTACAGGAGACTCACTTCAGATTTAAAGACACACGCAGACTGAAAGTGAGAGTATAGAAGAAAGATATTCCATACAAATGGAAATCAAAAGAAAGCCAAGTAGCAATACTTATATCAGACAAAATAGACTTTAGCATAAAGACTGTAATAAGAGACAAAGAAAGACACTACATAATGTTCAAGGGATCAATCCAAGAAGAAGATATAAAAATTGTAAATATACACGCAACCAACCTCAATATATAAGGCAAATATTAACAGACATAAAAGGAGAAATTGACAGTAACACAATAATAGTAGGGGACTTTAACACGCCACTTACATCAATGGAAAGATCATCCAGACAGAAAATCAGTGAGGAAACACTGGCCTTAAATGACACATTAATTGACATATATATATAAACTATTCCATCTGAAAGCAGCAGAATACACATTCTTTTCAAGTGCACATGAAAAACTCTCCAGGATACATCACATGCTAGGCACAAAACAACTCTCAATAAATTTAAAACTGAAATCATATCAAGCATCTTTTCTGACCAGAACACTAAGAGACTAAAAATCAACTACAAGAAAAATACTGCAAAAAACATGAACACATGAAGCCTAAACAATATGCTACTAAAAAACAAATAAATCACTGAAGAAATCAAAGAAGAAATCAAACAATACCTAGAGGCAAATTAAAATGAAAACACAACAATCCAAAACCTTTGGGACATAGCAAAAGCAGTTCTAAGAGGGAAGTTTACAGAGATACAAGCTTACCTCAGGAAACAAGAAAAATCTCAAACAACCTAACCTTACACCTAACAGGACTTGATAAAAAAGAACAAACAAATTCCAAAGTTAGTAGAAGGAAAGAAATCATAAAGATCAGACCAAAAATAAATGAAATAGAAACAAAGAAAACATAGCAAAGAACAATAAAACTAAATGTTGATTCTTTGAGAAGATAAAGAAAATTGATTAACCTTTAGCCAGAATCATCAAGAAAAAAGGGGAGAGAACTCAAATCAATAAAATTAGAAATGAAAAAAGGAGAAATTACAACTTACACCGCAGAAATACAAAGGTTCATAAGATACTACTACAAGCAACTATAAGCCAATGAAATGGATAACCTAGAACAAACGGACAAATTCTTAGAAAGGTACAATCTCCCAAGACAGAACCAGGAAGGAAGAAAAATATGAACAGACTAATTTACAGTAACGAAACTGAATCAGTCATTTAAAAACTCCCAACAAACAAAAGTCCACAACCAGATGGCTTTACAGGTGAGTTCTACAAAACATTTAGAGAAGAGCTAATACCTATCCTTCTGAAACTCTTCCAAAAAATTGCAGAGGAACACTTCTGAACTCATTCTATGAGGTACCACCCTGATACCAAAAACAGACAAAGAATCACACACACAAAAAGGATTACAGGTTAATATCATTGATGAACACAGATGCAAAAATCCTCAGCAAAATATTAGCACACCAAATCCAACAATACAGTAAGAGGATCATACATCATGACTAAGTGGGATTTATCCTACGGATACAAGGATTTTTCAATATCTGCAAATCAATCAACGTGATACATTAACAAATTAAAGAATAAAAACCATACGATCATCTCAACAGATGCAGAAAAAGCTTCTGACAAAATTTAAAATCCATTTATGATAAAAAAAACTCTCCAGAAAGTGGGTTAAGAAGGAACATTCATCAACATAATAAAAGCCATATATGACAAACCCACAGGTAACATCATACTCAATGGTGAAAGCTGAAAGCATTTCCTCTAAGATCAGGAATAAGAAAAGGATGCCCAGTCTCACCACTTTTACTCAACATAGTTTTGGAAGTCCTAGCCATAGCAAACAGGGAATGAAAAGAAATAAAAGGAATCCAAATTGGAAAGGAAACATGTCATATGCAAACTGTCACTGTTTGCATATGACATGATACTATAAACAGAAAATCCTAAAGAAGCCACCAGAAAACTATTAGAGCTCATCAATTTGGTAAAGTTTCAGAATACAAAATTAATATACAGAAATCTGTTGCATTTTTACACAATAACGATGAAATATCAGAAAGAGAAAAATTAAGGAAACAATCCCATTTACCATTGCATCAAAAAGAGTAAAATACCTAGTAATAAACCTACCTAAGGAGTTATAAGACCTGTATTCATAAAACTATAAGACACTGATGAAAGAAGCTGAAGACAACACTAATAGATGGAAAGATATATCATGTTCTTGGATTGTAAGAATTAATACTGTTACAATGACCATAGTCAGATTGGTTCATGATGGCGGAGTAGAAGGACGTGTGCTCACTCCCTCTTGCGAGAGCACCAAAATCACAACTAACTGCTGAACAATCATCGATAGGAAGACACTGGAGCTCACCAAAAAAGATACCCCACATCCAAAAACAAAGGAGAAGGCAAAGTAAGATGGTAGGAGGGGCACAATCACAATAAAATCAAATCCCATACCTGCTGCGTGGGTGACACACAAATTGGAGAACACTTATACCACAGAAGTCCACCCACTGGAGTAAAGGTTCTGAGCCCCACGTCAGGCTTCCCAACCTGGGGGTCCGGCAATGGGAGGAGGAATTCCTAGAGAATCAGACTTTGAAGCCTAGTGGGAATTGATTACAGGACTTTGACAGGACTGGGGGAAACAGAGACTCCACTCTTGGAGGGCAGGCACAAAGCAGTGTGTGCATCATGACCCAGGGGAAGGAGCAGTGACCTGCTAGTGTTGGAGGGTCTCCTACGGAGGTGGGGGGTGGCTGTGTCTCACTGTGAGGAAGAGGACACTGGCAGCGGAAGATCTGGGAAGTACTCCTTGGCGTGAGCCCTCCCAGAGTCCACCATTAGTCCCACCAAAGAGCCCGGTAGGCTCCAGTGTTGGCTCACCTCAGGCCAAACAACCAACAGGGAGGGAACCCAGCCCCACCCATCAGCAGGCAAGCGGATTAAAGTTTTACTGAGCTCTGCCCACCAGAGCAACAGCCAGCTCTATCCACCACCAGTCCCTCCCATCAGGAAACTTGCTCAAGCCTCTTAGACAGCCTCATCCACCAGAGGGCAGACAAAAAAACAAGAAGAACTACAGTCTTGCAGCCTGTGAAACAAAAGCCACATTCACAGAAGGATAGACAAGATGAAAAGGCAGAGGGCTATGTCTCAGACGAAGAAACAAGATAAAACCCCAGAAAACCAACTAAATGAAGTGGAGATAGGCAACCTTCCAGAAAAACAACTAAATGAAATTGAGATAGGCAACCTTCCAGAAAAAGAATTCAGAATATTGATAGTGAAGATGATCCAGGACCTCGGAAAAAGAATGGAGGCAAAGATCGAGAAGATGCAAGAAATGTTTAACAAAGACCTAGAAGAATTAAAGAACAAACAAACAGAGATGAACAATACAATAACTGAAATGAAAACTACACTAGAAGGAATCAATAGCAGAATAACTGAGGCAGAAGAACAGATAAGTGACGTAGAGGACAGAATGGTGGAATTCACTGCTGCGGAACAGAATAAAGAAAAAAGAATGAAAAGAAAGGAAGACAGCCTAAGAGACCTCTGGGACAACATTAAACGTAATAACATTCACATTATAGGGGTCCCAGACGGAGAAGACAGAGAGAAAGGACCACAGAAAATATTTGAAGAGATTATAGTCAAAAACTTCCCTAACATGGGAAAGGAAATAGCCACCCAAGTCCAGGAAGTGCAGAGAGTCCCATACAGGATAAACCCAAGGAGAAACGCGCCGACACACATAGTAATCAAATTGGCAAAATTTAAAGACAAACAAAAATTATTGAAAGCAGCAAGGGAAAAACGACAGACAACATACAAGGGAACTCTCATTAGGTTAACAGCTGATTTCTCAGCAGAAACTCTACAAACCAGAAGGGAGTGGCATGACATATTTAAAGTAATGAAAGGGAAGAACCTACAACCAAGATTACTCTACCCAGCAAGGATCTCATTCAGATTCGATGGAGAAATCAAAAGCTTTACAGAAAGGCAAAAGCTAAGAGAATTCAGCACCACCAAACCAGCTCTACAACAAATGCTAAAGGAACTTCTCTAAGTGGGAAACACAAGAGAAGAAAAGGACCTACAAAAACAAACCCAAAACAATTAAGAAAATGGTCATAGGAACATACATATCGATAATTACCTTAAATGTGAATGGATTAAATGTTCGAACCGAAATACACAGGCTCGGTGAATGGATACGAAAACAAGACCCATATATATGCTGTCTACAAGAGACCCACTTCAGACCTAGGGACACATACAGACTGAAAATGAGGGGATGGAAAAAGATATTCCATGCAAATGGAAATCAAAAGAAAGCTGGAGTAGCTATACTCATATCAGATAAAATGGACTTTGAAATAAAGAATGTTACAAGAGACAAGGAAGGACACTACACAATGATCAAAGAATCAATCCAAGAAGAAGATATAACAATTATAAATATATATGCACACAACATAGGAGCACCTCAGTACATAAGGCAACTGCTAACAGCTATAAAAGAGGAAATCGACAGTAACACAATAATAGTGGGGGACTTCTACACCTCACTTACACCAATGGACAGATCATCCAAAATGAACATAAATAAGGAAACAGAAGCTTTAAATGACACAATAGACCAGATAGATTTAACTGATATCTATAGGACATTCCATCCAAAAACAGCAGATTACACTTTCTTCTCAACTGCGCATGGAACGTTCTCCAGCATAGATCACATCATGGGTCACAAATCAAGCCTCAGTAAATTTAAGAAAATTGAAATCATATCAAGCATCTTTTCTGACCACAACGCTATAAGATTAGAAATCAATTACATGGAAAAAAACGTAAAAAACACAGACACATGGAGGCTAAACAATACGTTACTAAATAACCAAGAGATCACTGAAGAAATCAAAGAGGAAATCAAAAAATACCTAGAAACAAATGACAGTGAAAACACGACGATCCAAAACCTACGGGATGCAGCAAAAGCATTCTAAGAAGGAGGTTATTGCAATACAATCCTACCTCAAGAAACAAGAAACTTCTCAAATAAACAACCTAACCTCACACTAAAGCAATTAGAGAAAGAAGAACAAAAACCCCCCAAAGTTAGCAGAAGGAAAGAAATCATAAAGATCAGATCAGAAATAAATGAAAAAGAAATGAGGGAAACGATAGCAAAGATCAAGAAAACTAAAAGCTGGTTCTTTGAGAAGATAAACAAAATTGATAAACTATTAGCCAGACTCATCAAGAAAAAGAGGGAGAGGACTCAAATCAATAAAATTAGAAATGAAAAGAAGTTACAACAGACATTGCAGAAATACAAAGCATACTAAGAGACCATTATAAGCAACTGTATGCCAATAAAATGGACAACCTGGAAGAAAGGGACAAATTCTTAGAAAGTTATAACCTTCCAAGACTGAACCAGGAAGAAACAGAAAATATGAACAGACCAATCACAAGTAATGAAATTGAAACTTTGATTAAAAATCTTCCAACAAACAAAAGGACAGGACCAGATGGCTTCACAGGTGAATTCTATCAAACATTTAGAGAAGAGCTAACATCCATCCTTCTCAAACTCTTCCAAAAAATTGCAGAGGAAGGAACACTCCCAAACTCATTCTGTGAGGCCACCATCACCCTGATACCAAAACCAGACAAAAATACTACAAAAAAAGAAAATTACAGACTAATATCACTGATGAATATTGATGCAAAAATCCTCAACAAAATACTAGCAAACAGAATCCAACAACACATTAAAAGGATCATACACCATGATCAAGTGGGATTTATCCCAGGGACAAAAGGATTCTTCAATTTATGCAAATCAATTAACGTGATACACCATATTAACAAATTGAAGTAGAAGAACCATATGATCGTCTCAATAGATGCAGAAAAAGCTTTTGACAAAATTCAACACCCATTCATGATAAAAACTCTCCAGAAAGTGGGCATAGAGGGAACCTACCTCAACATAATAAAGGCCACATACGACAAACTCATAGCAAACATCATTCTCAATGGTGAAAAACTGAAAGCATTTCCTCTCAGATCAGGAACAAGACAAGGATGTCCACTCTCACCACTGTTATTCAACAAAGTTTTGGAAGTCCTAGCCATGGCAATCAGAGAAGAAAAAGGAATAAAAGGAATACAAACTGGAAAAGAAGAAGTAAAACTGTCACTGTTTGCAGATGACATGATATTATACATAGAGAATCCTAAAGATGCCACCAGAAAACTATTAGAGCGAATCAATGAATTTGGTAAAGTTGCAGGATACAAAATTAATGAACAGAAATCTCTTGCATTCCTATACACTAATGATGAAAAATATGAAAGAGAAATTAAGGAAACACTCCCATTTACCACTGCAACAAAAATAATAAAATACCTAGGAATAAACCTACCTAGGGAGACAAAAGACCTGTATGCAGAAAACAATAAGACACTGAGGAAAGAAATTAAAAATGATACAAACAGATGGAGAGATATACCATGTTCTTGGATTGGAAGAGTCAATATTGTGAAAATGACTATACTGCCCAAAGCAATCTACAGATTCAATGCAATCCCTATCAAATTACTAATGGCATTTTTTTACAGAAGTAGAACAAAATATCTTAACATCTGTATGGAGCCACAAAAGACCCCGAATAGCCAAAGCAGTGTTGAGGGAAAAAAATGGAGCTGGAGGAATCAGACTCCTTGACTTCAGACTATACTACAAAGCTACAGTAATCAAGACAATATGGTACTGGCACAAAAACAGAGATATAGATCAATGCAACAGGATAGAAAGCCCAGAGATAAACCCACGCACCTATGGTCAACTAATCTATAACAAAGTAGGCAAGGATATACAATGGAGAAAAGGCAGTCTCTTCAATAAGTGGTGCTTGGAAAACTGGACAGCTACATGTAAAAGAATGAAATTAGAACACTCCCTAACACCATACACAAAAATAAACTCAAAATGGATTCGAGACCTAAATGTAAGACTGGACACTATAAAACTCTTAGAGGAAAACATAGGAAGAACACTCTTTGACATAAATCACAGCCAGATCTTTTTTGATCCATCTCCTAGAGTAATGGAAATAAAAAGAAAAATAAACAAATGGGACCTAATGAAACTTCAAAGCTTTTGCAAAGCAAAGGAAACTACAAACAAG
Source organism: Balaenoptera physalus (assembly GCF_965194825.1). Taxonomy (NCBI): domain Eukaryota; kingdom Metazoa; phylum Chordata; class Mammalia; order Artiodactyla; family Balaenopteridae; genus Balaenoptera; species Balaenoptera physalus. Next base: position 37,006,702 of record NC_138884.1, on the reverse strand, counting down.
ACAAAAAAATATCCCTCAGAATGGGAGAAAATATTTGCAAACGAATCAATAGACAAAGGATTAGTCTCCAAAATATATAAACAGCTCATGCAGCTCAATATTAAAAAACAAACAACCCAATTAAAAAATGGGCAGAAGACTTAAATAGATATTTCTCCAAAGAAGACATACAGATGGCCAAGAAGCACTTGAAAAGCTGCTCAACATCAGTAATTATTAGCGAAATGCAAATCAAAACTACAATGAGGTATCACCTCACACCAGTTAGAATGGGCATCATCAGAAAATCTACAAACAACAAATGCTGGAGAGGGTGTGGAGAAAAGGGAACCCTCTTGCACTGTTGGTGGGAATGTAAATTGATAGAGCCACTATGGAGAACAGTATGGAGGTTCCTTAAAAAACTAAAAATAGAATTACCATATGATCCAGCAATCCCACTACTGGGCATATACCCAGAAAAAAAAATAATTCAAAAAGACACATGCACCCCAATGTTCACTGCAGCACTAGTTACAATAGCCAGGTCATGGAAGCAACCTAAATGCCCATCGACAGACGAATGGATAAAGAAGATGTGGTACATATATACAGTGGACTATTACTCAGTCATAAAAAGGAATGAAACTGGGTCATCTGTAGAGACGTGGATGAATCTAGAGCCTGTCATACAGAGTGAAGTAAGTCAGAAAGAGAAAAACAAATATCATATATTAAAGCATATACGTGGAACCTAGAAAAATGGTACAGATGAACTGATTTGCTGGGCAGAAATTGAGACACAGATGTAGAGAGCAAACGTATGGACACCAAGGGGGGAAAGCAGCGGGGGGGTGGGGGTGGTGAGGGTGTGATGAATTGGGAGATTGGGATTGACATATATACACTAATATGTATACAATGGATAACTAATAAGAACGTGTTGTATAAAAAAATATTTCAAAAAATTGACCATAGTACTTAAGGCAATCTACAGATTCAACGCAATCCCTATCAAAATACCGGCAGCATTTTTCACAGAACTAGAACAAATAATTTTAAAAATTTTGTGGAAACACAAAAGACCCTGAATAGCCAAAACAATCTTGAGAAAGAAGAATGGAGCTGGAGGAATTCCACTCCCTGACTTCAAAACTACACTACAAAACTACAATAATCAAAACAGTATGTGTACTGGCACAAAAACAGACACATAGATCAATGGAACAGGATAGAAAGCCCAGAAATAAACCCACGCACTTATGGTCAATTAATCTATGACAAAGTAGGCAAGAATACAGTCTCTTCAATAAGTGGTGCTGGGAACACTGGACAGCTACATGTAAAAGAAGGAAATTAGAACATTCTCTAATACCATATACAAAAATAAACTCAAAGTGGATTATAGACCTAAATGTAAGACTGGAAACCATAAAACTCCTAGAGGAAAACATAGGCAGAACACTCTTTGACATAAACCGTAGCAATATTTTTGGGGATCTGCCTCCTAAAGCAAAGGAAGTAAAAGCAAAAATAAACAAGTGGGACCTAATTAAGCTTAAAAGCTTTTGCACAGCAAAGAAAACTAGCAACAAAATGAAAAGACAACCTACTGAATGAGAGAAAACGTGCAAATGTTATGACCCATAAGGGGTTAATATCCAAAATATATAAACAGCTCATACAACTCAACAACTAAAAAACTGCCAAAGTAGGGAAGCAACCTAAGTGTCCATCAACATGTGAATGGATAAAGAAGATGTGGTATGTATATACAATGGAATACTACTCAGCCATTAAAAAGAATGAAATTTAGCCATTTGCAGCAACATGGATGGACTTGGAAGGTATTATGCTGAGTGAAATAAGTCAGAGAAAGCCTAATACTGTATTATATCACTTATATGTGGAATCTAAAAAAAATACACCAAACTAATGAATATAACAAAAAAGAAGCAGACTCACAGATACAGAGGACACACTGGCCTAATTTCATTGCCAGGAGGGAGAGGGAATCAGGGCAGGGGGCAGGAGGGTGCAATATGGGGTAGAGGATTAAGAGGTATAAACTATTAAGTATAAAATAGGCTACAAAGATATATTGTACAACATGGGGAATATAGCCAATATTTTATAATAACTATAAATGGAATATAGCCTTTTAAAATTGTGGATCACTATATTGTACACCTGTAACTTATATAATGTTGAACATCAAGTGTAGTTCAATTTAAAAATTGCTTTCATTTTTTTAAAAAAGGTTGCAGCTCTGAATGTACTGATATGGAAAGGCTGCCAGGATATGTACAGAACAGCAAGTATATTATGCCATCATCTGTGTAAGAAAAAAAAAAGGCATGTGTTACTCTATATGCTGGTAAATGCATATCCCTTCTCTGTGAAGATACCCAAGTACTCTGAGGTGGTTGCCTCAGCACAGGGGCACTGGATGGCTGGGACAGGGAGGGAGGGAGACTTGCTTTTCACTGTGTGCCCTTCTTCACTTTTTGAATTTGGTACCATGATTATGTACTACTTAGTGAAAACATTTTCTAATTAACAAAATAAAAGCAAAAGAACATCCGAACAAAAGGAAAGTACCTAAGTCCAGCTTAAGTGTAGCAATTACAGTGGACTTGAAGTCTCCAACTCTCTGGGAAAGGAAGAAGCCTGCACAATGATTATATAGCCTGGTGGGTATGAGTAGGGATAAAAGAGTACATTAACGTAATATGCTATTTGAATCAATTACATTGACCACAAAATGTCTGAAGAGTATTAAACAGAAAACACACAAAGGGAACCCAACTCGATTTGTAGCATATAAATTGTTAACTTCCAATGGAATAAACATGGATGAAAATGACATGTTACGGAAGCGTAAAGAACTCAGCGTAAGAATTCTTATTTTTAAGGACCACTTTTTTTTAAAATGCTTATTTTAATTATTATTGTGCAATAATACTCCAAAAGTAGTCAGAGGAACCCTAGGGTTCCACGAGCCCCTTTCCAGGGGTCTGCGAGTTTCTCAGTAATTTTTAAGAACCTCTTTTTAAGAAAATCAAAATCAGTCAGAGTATATATAGCTCACTATGAAGATGTCTCATACCCAAGAAACCTTCAGCACTGCAATTTGCTGTAGTTACACTTGAGCAGTGTCACCACTATTCACTATAACCTTTTAAAATTATTTGGCTTTTTTAAAGGATTTCTTTCTACTTATACAAAGCCTTTCAAACTATCATTTGCCCTGAAAATCAAAGATCATTATGCACCTGTAAATAAGTTGCTTAAACTTTCTCTTTCTCTTTAAAAATGTTGTACTCATTAATGGCAGATCTCACTGTTCTGAAGTCTCATTTTGCCACAAGCATCATTTTGTGGAATGCTGAAATGGAACCTGGTAAGAGATTGGTTACCCCTGAATGAAGCACTGCTTCACCACTCCCTCCCTCTCATGCATGGAGTTTCACACATGTCCATGTGTGGGCATGTGCACGTGCACGCACACATATATCTAGCTCTGCACACAGATGTAAATGCTAATCATTAGTTGCTACCTTTTCAGAGACTTCACAATAGAAAAGCCATGTGTCATTCGCAATTAACAGAGGGTAATGAAGGCTCTAATTTCTGCTTGGGGGTCCAGCATTTCGGCTTACTGGGACGCCTTTCCAAGAAATACAAGTAAAAACTGCAACACCTTATATTAAGCAGTTCCTCTGTTGCAACAAGGGTGGCTTATTGACTGGATGGCTGCCAGCCTCGTGAGCAGACTTGCAGAGAGGCTGTCCTCATGGAGAGGGAGGCATTAATTTATCTATAGGCCTCCAGAAGCAACTGAGTAGATCGCAACTCTCCCATACTCTGCTTCAATTTACATACACTTGCCTCTAGAGTGACTGGCACAGACTTGAATGGTTTCAGGCTATCTATACTTCTTTAATTAAAACTCTTCTCCACTAAATTAACATGGGGGTATCCATGTATTTTGTATGGAGGGGAAAGAAAGAGAAAGCAAAAGCAAGAAAAGAAAATCAAAGACAGTGTTTTAAACTTCAGTTTTCCTTCAGGTAAATTCTGCATTGGCACTATTTCTCCCCAGAGTTGGTGCTTCCGGTAGAAAACTAGGAGCAAGAAGAGTAGACAAGGGTTCCTACTTTCCCCTGAAAAGCATCCTGCACTTTAGAGCCAATCAACCACTTAAAATCAAAGAAGTTGTGAAGAGGGTATGAAAGCAAAAGAGGAAATTTGGTCAGTTCCTTTTTTTTGCAAGAATGATGTTATATAATATTAATATATATGCATAATAATTCACTCCCATGCTATGCCCTGCAGGATTACCAAAAATTGATAATCTGACTCTATACTATTGGAATAGAACCTATCTGGAGATTAGGTTCTAATGTCAGTATATAAAGCAAGACATAAAAACACTCCTGAACACCCCTTAGCAAGGTGCTTGTTGGAAATCAACATACTTTTTCTCATTAAATTGGACAAATGGTTGAGTATCCAACAAAGCAGCAGGCATTTGGCGTCGGGTTGTACAAACAATAATGTGTACCTTCGACTGTAAGAATTACTTTCGGCACAGTGTGATAACTCACACCATGAGAGGCGGGTAGAAACTGGGACCAAGCAAGGAACCAGCAGGTATACACAGCTGCAGTTCCCCAAGAATAAACTCAGAAGTATCCAAACCTTTTAAATTACTGTCCTCTCTTTCTCTTCCTGATTTTTTTTGGGGGGAGGGGGGAGGGTCAAGGATATATACAGTAGATGAAGTTACCACACAACACTGGCGCTTTCTTCAGAATAACTACCCTGGAGGAGCTTCACAAACATTAATTACACAGCAAATCTGCACTGACTTCCAGGTAAATTATATTTCCTGTTTTCATAGAAAAGGAATCTAATATAGGTAAACCATCCAGGAGACAACTCAAGTAAATTAAAGACAGATATTTTTCCATTAAGAAACAGAGGTTTCTAAAATATTTTAGATTTACACCCATAAATATAGCATACAAACATTCCCAATTAGCAATTCAGTAATAAACATCATACCCTGGAGAAAGATTTCTCAAAAGTGAGGAAAAGGATGATTATCCAATGGGAACCAAACAAATATGAGGATTTCGGTTTCAGGTGGACCTGGTCATGCAAATATTAGTATTCCTCTAATAAACTGATAGGGAAATTAGTAGCACTAACTTCTGGCTCTGCCATATGAATTGTTCATGTCTAGGTTCTTTCTGTGAGAAATCTTTCTGTGAGAATTTTGAGCTTTAAATAGGACCATATTTAGTTCTGAGGGCTTATAAAAATAGGCTTATTATTATTAAAGTACATTTAGAATATATGTATATACCTTAGCACCAGAGAATCTTCCCCACGTTTATGTATTGATTATTGAGAGAATAAAATGAGTCTCTCTAAAAAGTTGCCACAACATTTTTCTATCAAGTGTTCTGAGAACTTAAGCCCTGAAGTCAGAAAAAAGGTAAAGGACCGCTCTAATGCTAGAATTAAATACTGTATATGATTATATCACAATAACATCTTCTTCGGTCTAACAAAATCAGGATTCTATATTTGTTGCCGGCACAAAACTATAATTACTCGTTGATTTGATCAAAATTACTAGCTGACTTGAGCAATTCAGTCTGCCTGCCAGCCAGCCTTCAGGGTAATTAGTCAAATCAACGGTGTATCAAAATGACTAATATGCTTGTGAGTCATGGTTAGACTATCTACGACATCACGGCAATGCTTAGATTCAGTTCCAAGAGCTCAGATCATCTTGTTTAACTCCAGACTATTTTCCTCATAATTTAATGTACTCTGTACAAAGTTCAGAGTTTTTCCTCTCCTTCAGGGGGAAAAGGAAAGTGACAATAAGAACCAAAGTCCAAAATTCAATGAAATCAGATACTCTTGTTTCAAAGAAATAAGAGGAGGAGGAGGAGGGGTGTTTCCTTCTTGTGTGACAGGAGTAAGGTCAAGGAGAAAGAAAGAAAAATGGATTCTCACCAATCAAACCACCTGTCAGTGCTTCAGATTCCATTAAAGGCCACAATTCTGTTGATTTGATGCCAAACACCTCTAAAATGTTCTTACACTTAAGAAAAGTGTGTTTCTTGAAAGAATAAGGAAAGCAATACATTTAAAGTTGGAGAAAATTTTCTTCCATTTACTTGGGTCAGTGAAACATCCATCATACAGAGACAAACACCTCACAGAATAAAAGATCAGAGGAGCTACGCTAGTAGAAGATCAAAGAACCAGTACCGCTGGGAGAATCAAACAAGTAACTGTCTGAACAGAGCCCCCCTGTGATTTCTCTCCTAAATCTAGCTGATATGACTGAGGTGGGGGAAGACAGAACATGCCAGCCCCAAAATATGTGATTAAAAATAATTAATTCTAGTTTGGCTCTCTCTCTGGAGAAAGAATCCTTTCAAAGCCATTAAATAGAATAACTACATAATGAAAATTTTAAAGAAAGCAAAATGTTCAAATTATCTACACACTAACTACAACCAAGCCTATGAAGTTAGCATATGCTCAGCATAACAGCACACCCAGCGTAAACAATGACAGATACGTATAGTAAATGGTTGCAAAAGTGTCAAAAAGACCTGGATGCACTGAACAGATGCCCTCAGATCTAATTCCACCTGCTTGGGCTAAAAAAAAAAGCACTCTGTCCATCCCTGTCACATGTACAGTTCAAAGAACAAGTTGTCATTAAAAATTGAGGAGTAGAATTCAGAGCAGAAATATAACATGCCCAGTATAATCTAGCAAAAACTTTCAGCATCCCAAAACCTTTGGTTGCCAGGATCAAAAGCATTATGCTGAACACCTACTAAGCACCTGCCTTAAACCTGTCTTATTCACATCTTTCTGCTCTAAACCTCTTAGTTTAATTATATCTCCCTATGGTGATGTAGTTTCTGCTTTGTGTTGCAGTTATTTCAGAACCAGACTCTGGTCTCCTTGAGGGTAGAGATGGCATCTGATGTTATTCACGGGTGATTCAAGAAGTACTCATCCACTGCCCAAGATGTGCAGTGTAGAGCATGTGAGTAAGATCCAGTCCCAGGCCTCAGGGAATAAGCAGCTCACTGTGGGGTGATGTTTGTCTTGGCAAGTAACGGTAATAGCCACCAGTGGCAAGGGGTGCCATCTATTGGGCACTTACTCTGTGCCGGGCACCACATTTAACTATTTAATTCTCACAACCACCCCATGAGGTAGGGACTGTCATACTCATTTTACAGATGAAGAAACAAGCTTAGAGAAAAGTGAATAGTGACATTAACAAGAGGCAGAGTCAGGAGAATTGGGAGGACTGGGAAGACTGGATGGGAGAGAGGAGGAGTCCACTTGCAGCCGTGGTCAGGAGAGGGAATGAGGAAGGGCTTCACCAAGGACGGGCTCCTTTGCTGATATCATGATAGTATAGGAATATATCTGAGGTGACAAGGAAGGAAGTCACCTAAGCAAATGAGAAGTGTGGTGTGGATTTTAAAAATATGATGTGATTCCCTGCATTCCAGCTCCTAATGAAATATCTCCATTTGCTTATTTGTTTTACCATAACGTCCACAGAACAGTGTCATGGAACTTGTACCTATCACAAATCCAACCTTTAGGGAGGTTAAAAGTTTGGGATGAGGCAAAACGATGGCTTGAAGAAGCTGAAACCACTACTCAGCTAGTCATGGCTACCACTGCAGTGTATCTAAGAGTCCAGAAAGCTTGGGGTTTCAGTCCCTGGAGATGCTGTGACATTTCCCTGCTTACACAAGGTCTAGCTATGCAAACAAAGTCCCACTGGTTAGTAATTCTAATGCCCGTTAGAAAGATTAACAAAACTGATTATCCTACCAGTAAAAAGAAAGAAAAACCACTAAACATGAGCCATTTACTATATCCAGATTCATCACTTTAGTTCTAAGAGAGGGGATATGTTAACAGCTATTGAAAGATGCATTACCCAAAATGCTGATTCCAAATACGTTTTGTGTTTTCCTTTTCACATGGTATATACTGATCAATATTGCAAGGAATAGCTCATAAATTCAGTTGGATATCTATGGTAACTTTTTGTATACAATTTAAATTAGCAAATTAAAATGTAACTGCATGTGTTTTTCCATAATTGTTTATGAAATATAAAACCATGCAATATTTTCAATGAAAATTCAGGTCATTAATCCTTACATGAAATCCCCCCTGTGGATTAGACTCTGCAATTTGGCTCCTGGTTTTATAAAACTTCTGTAGACTGTGCTCATCTTCCCCATGCAGCATGGTCCCAGCCTTTTCCTCGGACAATTATAATACAAAGCACATTCCTCTGTGAGCACTTGAAGGATCTGTGACTTAGCCAGATTGGGGATTTAATACTAGAATAAATCACACCATGAATTAGGTAAATTGTATTTTTAAAGTGGTTCTATTTTTACAGGCTTATGTATCAAACTTTCTTACACACACACACACACAGAGAGAAGGGAAAACTGGATTTGCTAACAGATTACATCTTGTACAACTACCCATCTACCTTAAAACCATATTCATCACACAAAGATTATCTGACGAGCTTCTCTCCAGCCTCCCCTACCCTTTTACTGAATTTGAAGAGTTAACGGCACTGTACTCGATGGCTGTGACATCCACCAGTCTCTCCAGGATGGAGAGCTGTGTTCTCCCAGCTGCTAGGAGGGCCGCTGGCTGTCAGCCCTCTCCAGAAATCGTCCTCTGCTGAAGACAGCCACTTTGCCAAGATTACACCCTCCCCTTGAAGGCAGCCCACATCCATGCCTGGACTAAGAGAGGGTGCAACTCCCTGGCTCCCAAGTCAGGACAGCTCTGCAGGGGCAGCCCCGGCCTTTGTGGAGACTTCACAGCACCCTTCCTTCCGCCACCTCTCTCTGCCCAGAGCCGCCTCCTTCTCTCCCCACAGGTGTAGATTCAAGGAGCACACCCAACAAACTCCACCATCTCAGAGTCTGCGTCCCAGGAGGCCCTGCAGTGCACACCACCACCATCAGTCAACTACAACAAAGACACTTAGACAAAAAGACTTTTACAAAATAAAGATGCTTTAAAATGTTACAAGCCTTCAAACAGAGAACGGACATCACTTTTGATAGGTAAACTAACAAAAACAATACCAAGGCGGCTTCGGTTATTTAAATCAACATTTTCCAATATTCAGCCTTTTATAGTTCTAAATGATTCCCAAACCAATATTAAGAATTAACACAAAAAGTGGCTTTTGCTCTAAGTGCTGAGATTACCATTTTAAAAACATTTATCCCTTATGTTAGGCTGGTAGGTAATCTAGGTAATTTTAAATACATACATACATACACACATACACACATAAACAGCCTGAAGAATAAGAAAAATAAATTAACCTAGCTACTAACTTTTTCATTTCAAAAATAAACCCTTTTGAAAGGTTTTTCAAGTTGTCTAATTACAGCAAAAAGAGCAAGGGAGGAGACAGAAGGAAGGAGAGATTTTTTTCCCCCTCTACTTTAACACATGTTCATCTCCCTTTCAAAAAAAACTATTCTTAAGCTACATGAAAAGAAGGACGTGTGTCCTAGTAACTACATTTTGTTTTACGGGAACTGTGTTTCCAAGAAACTAGCTCATCTATTAACTATGACTCTGATGTTTCCAGAGCAGTTGTCACTATGATACACACAAAGACCACTGGACCAGGGCTCAGAATTCCTGGGTCCCAATCCCAGTGTGGCACTGACCACAAATGTGATCTCAGTAAGGTCATGACCACATATTGTGCCACTCAGTGCCGATATCCCACTAGATCAACGATTAAGGGCTTTGGCTGGTCAGTCACGGACACCTGGGTTCAAATCCAACTCCCACTGCTTACTAGCCATGTGACCTTGGGCAGGAGATTAAGCCTCTCTAAACCTAAAGCCTCATCTGTAATACAGAGATGATCAACACCGTGCCTACCTCACAGGGCTGCAGGGGAGATTAGATGTGAAACTGCAAGCAGGGCTCAGCACAGTGTCTCTCATTGCAAACACTAATAAAAGTGAGCTATTACTATTAGCTCTTTTTCAGGCTGTGCCTGTCAGAACCCAAGAGCTTTAGGGAAAAGCATTGCTTCAGGCATTTAAAAATAATGAATATTAAAACTCTCTAAGGTGTCAATTCATTGCTTTTATCAGATTTATATTCTAGATTTCCATAGAAGACTTTGTTGGGAGAAAAAAAAAATGTCTAAGAAAGTTCAAAGAACATTGACTAGGTGACCTTGAACTTTAGTTTTTCTTTCTGTGAGTCCACGCTCTGCTCCAACAGGCGGCTTTTCTCTGAGCGCTGCTATCTTCACACAAAAGTAGAGAAGTGCATCCTGTTTCAGCAGCCCTTCTTTCTAATACGTCTCCAGCACTGGGTCTGCAGGTACTTCTGCCACTTCTCACACAATGTATGATGCATCCAATGGCCTTCAGTCCCTTATGACAACACTCCAGGGGACAAGATACAGCCCATCTATGGCACCACTGCACAAAAGCATGTCACGATTATTTTCTCCTGGTTTCTGAGTCAAAATAATCCACTCTAATCAACCTAGAGGAAAGAATCTCCACGCAGTTTTCAAACTACAGGAACAACTGGCAAGGCACAGAGGAGCTGGAGCTGCCGGAGGGGATGCAGAGGGAACCAAAAAGAATGCCTTTGCGATTGTAACCCAAGCCTTCGAATCTCCCCCCCACCCCACCCCCTCCACCCCTCACCCCCTCCACCCCCAACCCCCCCACCCCCCCGCTAATGAGGCCTGGTCATGTGGAGAAACAATGTTTAAGTTCTAAAAATAATAGCAAACGGTTTTTGTTTCTGAGATGAAGACTCTGTAATTAAACCTGAATATTTCCACGGTCCCCTTCTTCAACATATTGTACATGTAGCTCCACCTTCCCAAGGCACCTCCAGATCTATCCATAGTAGGCACCATCTTCAGATTTCTTCTCACTCCTCGGGTCTCAGCTTACATGGCTCCACTACTAGGAAGTCTTCCCAGAAAGACTTGACTTTTTGCCCACAAGACGCTTATAAATTCCATGAAAGCAAAGTCTACATTTTGTTCATTGCTATATCCCCAATGCCTTACACAGTACGTGTCACACAGTAGGCCTGTAAGAAATCTTTGTTGAGTGAATTAACTAATGAGTAAGTGAATGAACAAGTAAAAGGGAGGACGGTGGATTGTGCCAAAAATTTAAGCCCACTTTTACTGTCATTTCCACGATGTTTAAAAAACCATAATATATCCCTAAAAAATAAATGGGACATGGTCATCTTTTAAAAGTTCCTTTTCTGAGCTTCTCATCCAAAAGCACATCAAATAGCATTAACACCTTTCCCCAGAGGCGAGAGGCTATCAAAGCAGGTTTCTTTTTTGATTACTTTTATGGGAAAATTAGAATCTATCAAGATAATTCTTGTAATGTGTTGATAACATCCTTTGTTCTTTGTTAAGGACAGGGTGATAAAGGGAGGTTATTCTGAGACTTTCTAAGAAAGAAAACATTTTGCCTTGGTAATTTTAGTCAATCTTATTGGCAATAAAGATAAGTATTTAACATGTGTTTCCAGCCTTGAAGCTGCTAACCTTTTTCTAGCTTAATCATCACAATATCAAATTAAAAAAAAAAAGATTTGAACTGCAAAACTTCATTGCATTTACTTTTCATCCCACTATATCGATATACAGAGAGAGTAATACACGCTACCCAGACTTCCTGGGAAACCAAGTGCTCTTAAGACAAATACAAAAAGAGTGAGGGCAGTGAGGACTTCCACACTGCTGAACCTGCAGAACAAAAGCTGCATTAAGATGAAGGTTAATAACGAAGTGATTACTGAAGAAATCAAAGGGGAAATCAAAAAATACCTAGAAACAAATGACAATGGAGATACGACGACCCAAAACCTATGGGACGCAGCAAAAGCAGTGCTAAGAGGGAAGTTGATAGCAAGACAAGCCTACCTCAAGAAACAGGAAACATCTCGAATAAACAACCTAACCTTGCACCTAAAGCAATTAGAGAAAGAAGAACAAAAAAACTCCAAAGTCAGCAGAAGGAAAGAAATTATAAAGATCAGGTCAGAAATAAATGAAAAAGAAATGAAGGAAACAATAGCAAAAATCAATGAAACTAAAAGCTGGTTCTTTGAGAAGATAAACAAAATTGATAAACCATTAGCCAGACTCATCAAGAGAAAAAGGGAGAAGACTCAGATCAATAGAATTAGAAATGAAAAAGGAGAAGTAACCACTGACACTGCAGAAATACAAAAGATCATGAGAGATTACTACAAGCAACTCTATGCCAATAAAATGGACAACCTGCAAGAAATGGACAGATTCTTAGAAATGCACAAACTGCCGAGACTGAACCAGGAAGAAATAGAAAATATGAACAGACCAATCACAAGCACTGAAATTGAAAGTGTGATTAAAAACCTTCCAACAAACAAAAGCCCAGGACCAGATGGCTTCACAGGTGAATTCTATCAAACATTTAGAGAAGAGCTAACACCTATCCTTCTCAAACTCTTCCAAAATATTGCAGAGGGAGGAACACTCCCCAACTCATTCTATGAGGCCACCATCACCCTGATACCAAAACCAGACAAAGATGTCACAAAGAAAGAAAACTACAGGCCAATATCACTGATGAACATAGATGCAAAAATCCTCAACAAAATACTAGCAAACAGAATCCAACAGCACATTAAAAGGATCATACACCAAGATCAAGTGGGGTTTATCCCAGGAATGCAAGGATTCTTCAATATACGCAAATCAATCAATGTGATACATCATATTAACAAATTGAAGGAGAAAAACCATATGATCATCTCAATAGATGCAGAGAAAGCTTTTGACAAAATTCAACACCCATTTATGATAAAAGCCCTGCAGAAAGTAGGCATAGAGGGAACTTTCCTCAACATAATAAAGGCCATATATGACAAACCCACAGCCAACATTGTCCTCAATGGTGAAAAACTGAAACCATTTCCACTAAGATCAGGAACAAGACAAGGTTGCCCACTCTCACCACTATTATTCAACATAGTTTTGGAAGTGTTAGCCACAGCAATCAGAGAAGAAAAAGAAATAAAAGGAATCCAAATCGGAAAAGAAGAAGAAAAGCTGTCACTGTTTGCAGATGACATGATACTATACATAGAGAATACTAAAGATGCTACCAGAAAACTCCTAGAGCTAATCAATGAATTTGGTAAAGTAGCAGGATACAAAATTAATGCACAGAAATCTCTTGCATTTCTATACACTAATGACGAAAAATCTGAAAGTGAAATTAAGAAAACACTCCCATTTACCATTGCAACAAAAAGAATAAAATATCTAGGAATAAACCTACCTAAGGAGACAAAAGACCTGTATGCAGAAAATTATAAGACACTGATGAAAGAAATTAAAGATGATACAAATAGATGGAGAGATATACCATGTTCCTGGATTGGAAGAATCAACATTGTGAAAATGACTCTACTACCCAAAGCAATCTACAGATTCAATGCAATCCCTATCAAACTACCACTGGCATTTTTCACAGAACTAGAACAAAAAATTTCACAATCTGTATGGAAACACAAAAGACCCCGAATAGCCAAAGCAATCTTGAGAACGAAAAATGGAGCTGGGGGAATCAGGCTCCCTGACTTCAGACTATATTACAAAGCTTCAGTAATCAAGACAGTTTGGTACTGGCACAAAAACAGAAATATAGATCAACGGAACAGGATAGAAAGCCCAGAGATAAACCCACACACATACAGTCACCTTATCTTCGATAAAGGAGGCAAGCATATACAGTGGAGAAAAGACAGCCTCTTCAATAAGTGGTGCTGGGAAAATCGGACAGGTACATGTAAAAGTATGAAATTAGAACACTCCCTGACACCATGCACAAAAATAAACTCAAAATGGATTAAAGACCTAAGTGTAAGGGCAGACACTATCAAACTCTTAGAGGAAAACATAGGCAGAACACTCTATGACATACATCACAGCAAGATTCTTTTTGACCCAGCTCCCAGAGAAATGGAAATAAGAACACAAATAAACAAATGGGACCTAATGAAACTTAAAAGCTTTTGCACAGCAAAGGAAACCATAAACAAGACCAAAAGACAACCATCAGAATGGGAGAAAATATTTGCAAATGAAGCAACTGACAAAGGATTAATCTCCAAGATTTACAAGCAGCTCATGCAGCTCAATAACAAAAAAACGAACGACCCAATCCAAAAATGGGCCGAAGACCTAAATAGACATTTCTCCAAAGAAGATATACAGATGGCCTACAGACACATGAAAGAATGCTCAACATCATTAATCATTAGAGAAATGCAAATCAAAATTACAATGAGATATCATCTCACACCGGTCAGAATGGCCATCATCAAAAAATCTAGAAACAATAAATGCTGGAGAGGGTGTGGAGGAAAGGGAACACTCTTGCACTGTTGGTGGGAATGTAAATTGATACAGCCACTATGGAGAACAGTATGGAGGTTCCTTAAAAAACTACAAATAGAACTACCATACGACCCAGCAATCCCAATACTGGGCATATACCCTGAGAAAACCATAGGTCAAAAAGAGTCATGTACCAAAATGTTCATTGCAGCTCTATTTACAATAGCCAGGACATGGAAGCAACCTAAATGTCCATCGACAGATGAATGGATAAAGAAGATGTGGCACATATATACAATGGAATATTACTCAGCCATAAAAAGAAATGAAATGGAGGTATTTGTAATGAGGTGGATGGAGTTAGAGTCTGTCATACAGAGTGAAGTAAGTCAGAAAGAGAAAAACAAAAACAGTATGCTAACACATATATACGGAATCTAAGCGAAAAAAAAAAAAAAAAAAAGGCCATGAAGAACCTAGTGGCAAGACGGGAATAAAGACACAGACCTACTATAGAATGGACTTGAGGATATGGGGAGGGGGTGGGGTGAGATGTGACAGGGTAAGAGAGTGCCATGGACATATATACACTACCAAATGTAAAATAGATAACTAGTGGGAAGCAGCCGCATAGCACAGGGAGATCAGCTCGGTGCTTTGTGACCACCTAGAGGGGTGGGATGGGGAGGGTGGGAGGGAGGGAGATGCAAGAGGGAAGAGAAATGGGAACATATTGTATATGTATAACTGATTCACTTTGTTATAAAGCAGAAGCTAACACACCATTGTAAGGCAATTATACTTCAATAAAGATGTTAAAAAAAAAAAAAGAGAAATAACCTAATGTGTCCATAGATGGATGAATGGATTTTAAAAATGTGGTAAATACACATAGTGGAATATTATTCAGCCTTAAAAATAGAAGGAAATCCTGCCATTTGCAACATGAATGAACCTAGAGGACATTATGCTAAGTAAAATAAGCCAGACTCCGGAGGACAAATACTACATGATACCACTTACCTAAAACTTAAAAATGTGACTCACAGAAGCAGAGAGAAGAATGGTGATTACCAGGGGCCGGGGATGGGGGAAATGGGGAAGTCTGAGTTGAAGGATACAAAGTTTCTTTTGTGCAAGATGAATAAGTCCTAGAGATCTACTGTGTAGCAAAGTGCCTGTACTTAATAACACTATACTGTATATTTTAAAATTTGCTAAGAGTGTAGATCTTATGTTGTACTCTTATCACAAAATAATAAAGAGGGCAGGAAGAAATGTTAAGAGCTGATGGATATACTTATGGCTTAGACTGTGGTGAGGGTTTCATGGATGTAAACTTATCTCCAGACTCATCAAGTTGTATATATTAAATATGTACAGCTTTTTGTATGTCAATCATACCTCAATAAAGTAGTTTATAAAAACAAACACCCAGAAGCAGAAGCAGTAGACGAGAGTGCAGTGTTCTTGTGGGCTAGTTGGGTGGTTTAATCCCTGAATACTAAGACTGACATACATAAAAGCCATGGCATAACTGGGGAGTCTAGCCACAATCCTTGCTAACCTCTAGTCAGTGTGAAAACTAGACTCCAGTCTTGACAGTCTGTATTGAGAATGAGGGCAATTTTGTTATGCTGTTTGTCACTCAGAAAGAATGCAAAAACATATGTAAATACAGTGTTTCAGTAATGTTATCATAAAGCATTTAATAAAGAAAAAAAGTTGTTTTTAAAAAAAAAAAAAAAGATGAAGGTTCCCAGGACCGTTTTCCGGGGCAAGGTGCAGTCAGGCTGAGCCAGCTTCTGTGGGTTAGCTCCGCACTGTAGCTTTTCTCCACACCATGGAAGAAGAGAAAGGCCATGCAGCCAGACATTGCAACTACCACACAGCCCATAACCCTTAAGGAAACCTGTTTCCAGGCACAAAGCACTCTAAACAACCTCATGGAGTCTGAGGCCTCTGTCAGGGAGAGGCCACATTTCAGATGCCCATCTTCACATCCCTCCCATTTTATCTGAGTTAAACATTGGCACCTGAGAAGTTCTAAGTGGGGAAAGGAGGAATTAAATGGTGACAAAGCTGGACTGCCTGATGAGGTTAATCAGAATCCTTTACCTTAGTCCCAAAGAGTGGCAAGCATTGATTACTTTGTTCTATGGTCACAAGCACTACCCCCTAGTTTGGTCAGCCATGTCAGGGAAGCCAGATGGAAGGATGTTCGATGAATAATTAAGGTAAATGAAAAACCCTGTGACATAGTGAAAAATCAATGAGTTTGAAAACCAGAAATCTAATACTCGTTCTGCTCCTAACCAGTTGTAAGAACTTAGACGGGTTACTTGACCTCTCTGTGTCTCACTTTCCTTATCTTCAAAACACGGGGCTATATTAAATGGACAGTGTCCTCCAGTTCCTAAATCCTAGAGTTCTACAAAGCCCATCACATCCCTACTGAAAAACCAAGCAAATATTCATGGAACACCATGTGCTTGTTACTAAAAGTGCTTTGTGTTCACTGCAACTTGAACCATAACCCTTGCCCTAGATCATCTACCACATTAGCAATTACTAATCAAAACATTATTGGTAATAAGAACAGTGAACAAGTTAGTCAACAAGGACAGTGAAACACGTGGAGTTTCAATAAAACACTGTTTTATTACAGTGGAAGTAATAAATTGGTGCAATCTTTGAAAGGCAATTTTGCATACAGACCAGAAATCTTTTTTTTAAAGCCATGACCGGGCTTCCCGGGTGATGCAGTGGTTAAGAATCCGCCTGCTAATGCGGGGGACACAGGTTCGAGTCCTGATCCGGGAAGATCCCACATGCCGGGGAGCAACTAAGCCCGTATGCTACAACTGAGCCTGTGTTCTAGAGCCCGAGAGCCACAACTACTAAATAAAGCCCTCGAGCCTAGAGCCCATGCTCCACAACAAGAGAAGCCACCGCAATGAGAAGCCCGCACAACCCAATGAACACCCAATGCAGCCAAAAGTAAATAAATAAATTTAAAAAAAAAAAAGCCATGACCCATCTAATTGTAGAAATGTTTATTAGTCATTTAAAAATTGGAAGTAAACAATATGTCCACCATAGACAAGTTAACTAAACAATTAAGTTGTTTGAACTCATTATAATGGTGACTTAAAATAATATTTAATGACACAGGCAAATGCTTACACTATAATGTGAAGCCAGAAAAGCAGGATACAAAAATTATATACATGGCATGACCATAATTATATATAATGTGTATTTATGTCCTATATTGTCATGTGTATATGTATAATATTTATAAATAACACTAGGAGGACAGATAACATGTATAGTAGTTATCTCCAGGTGTATTTTATTTCCTTCTTTGATGTTTCCATAGTCCAGATTCTCCATTTTAGCATGTAATTAACTTTGTAATCAAAGGAATTTTTCATACATATACAGGACTGAAAAATATAAAACAATGAGGGCTTAAGCAATTATGAACTTATTCTGCTGGATACATGCATTAGGAATTCAGAGAGAGAGGCATCACTACAAGCTATGCAGCCGAAGAGATTCCTGGAGGGGGTTCACAAGTAGAATTTAGGTTTATAGAATAGTGCTTAAGAGCACTGATTCTAGAGCTAGATTTCCCAGGTTCAAATCCTAGCCCTGCCACTTACCAATTGTGCGAGTTTAAGCAAGTCACTCAAACTCTCTCAACCTCAGTTTTCTCATCTATAAGATGGGACTTGTATCAGTTCTTACTTCATAGAGTTCTTGTGAGGATTAAACAAATTCACGTAAGTAAGGGCTTTAGGACAGTGCCTGACACATAGTAAGCATTATATAAGTACTAGCATAATTATTAAAAGGGCATTTTAGACTGCATGAGCATAATACATTAGTAGTTCACCCTTTTGCTGAATTCTTACTATGTGTCAGACACACACACAACTCACACTTCGCACTTCTAGGTAGGAAGGACCATCATTATGCCCAATTTATAGATGAGAAATCTGAGGCACAGAGAGGTTAACGGCCCAAGGCAAGTGGCTGAACCAGCACCTGATCCCAAGCTAATCTGACCCCAGTGCCCATGTTCTCAACAATGGCACCGTCCTGTAGGGAGCAGTAAACAAGCTTACCTCGGGCAGACAGATGACTTCTTCCAAAGAGCACAGGAACTACCATCGACAGAGGGCGTGCAACCGGAAAATGAAGCCGGACAGGGAGTCAAGCTCCACTGCATTGGGCAACTGGGAGAAAGATTTCTGAGCAAAGTGGTTACAGGACAAAAGAGGGATGTAAGGAAATTAGTGCAGCAGATAAACAGGGAATGAAGCACAAGGAGGCTGTTGACAGAGAGAGAGCAGTTATAGACAAAGCAGTGGTGCGCTGGTGAGGGACTGGGCCAGGTGACAGCACAGAGAGACAGTAGAGCTGGCAAATCAAAACAACGCTTTGAAGGGAAAATTAAGAGAACTCAGAAACACTGAATACTGGAAGCAAAAAAAGAGAGAAATATCATATCTCACAACCCATTGAGGGCTGGACAAGAAATGTTTCCTTTTATTTTGATTTCTATAAGTTTTGTGAAATGTTTAGTGTATTTACTTACATATTTGTAAAGCATTAAAAAAAAAAAACCGAACCAACAGTAGTACAATAAAAAGCATCTCACAGCACTGTACTCTATACAAGCAATGTTGACTGAAAAGGTGTACTGCAGTAAGTGACAAAAGTGATTAGCAAGAAATCATAGAGCATAACATCTTTTGTGTAAAGGAAGTGGCTATTTAGAAAATCAAGATAAAGAGCCCACTAATGGCTAATACTGACAAAGAGCCCAAGTCTGATAACATCTCCCAGCACAAAGACAGGCTGATTTATCCCTTGTTTTAAAGTGGCAGCCAGAGCTTGCCAACAAAAATATGTGATTAATCTAATTAGCTTACTGAACTGAGGAAACAACGTGCCAAAATCATATGTACTCACAGATTAGCCCTTCCAGGACAAAGCAGTGTCACATAAAAGCCTATCCTTCAACTTAAATGTTCACGCTCATTAAAAGGGATGAAGCCAGCAGTACTCAGCTTGTAGGAGCTTAATGAATATTATTGGATGGTGATGACACAGACATGAGCCTCAAAAGAATCAGCTCTCATGGCGGAAAAGGGGAAGGATCACAAAGGACTGCACAAATGTATGTGCCGTGGCAAAAGTCCAATTACCGGCTCAGGCCAGGCAATTGGACCACATTACACCTGCATTAACATTCCCACTCTCAGCTTAATGCTTTAATAGCCTCACTGACAATGCCTGTCTTCACTTGGGGTTATCAGCAAATACAAGCCACGTCTGTTGAGACTGGCAAAGTCATCCATGTACTCAACAAATATTCTTGGGCCCTTACCATCCACAGGTAATAAGTGATTATCTCTCTCTCATCTTTTGCTGCTAAGGCAAGAGAGGATCTAAATACCAGTTTGGTGCATGAAAAACCCTTAAAGGTTAGAGACGAACAGCCTAGAGAAAAGAAAAGTGACAACACTAGCTTCATCTAATAGTCTGCAGATCACAAGGGCAGCTGCCTCATTGGTTCCCATTAGGGGGGTACATATGTATCCAAAAGGCAAACTTTCTTCTTCGGCGGGGTGTTGTTCAACAGTGTCTCTCTCATAGACTCTGACCCAAGTCACTATAAGGAAAAATGTGAGTAATTGTTTATTCAAATTGCCTTGCCTCTTCTACCTTCAGCATCACTGCTTAGAAGGGTCCCTGGTCCAGAGAGCCACAGAAGCTGACACTCCTAGAGCCATGGGTCAGGTGAGCTGACCTGAGCAGCTGGGCAGCCTGCCTGGCATGGGAAAGCAGGACACACCCGGAGGGCACAGGTGGAGTAGAACAGAGTCGGGCGTACAAGCAGATGGTTGATATTTGTTATTTTCTAGACCTCTTATTTTTATCACTAAGATCCTATATAAAACAATGTATCAGTTCACTTCTGAAGTAAAGATAATTTATTATACCCGATTTCACTGCCATAGAGTAATCTGAGTACCCCTGAACTTGAAAAATGAATCACTTTGTATCACCTTATATCAAATCATGAGCATCATTTATATGAAAAATTTTTCGCAGGAAGAGAAAACAAAAATGTTGATTTTACCAAATGTATAATTACTGATAATTAAGTATTTGACAAGCTGAAACTAGATAGAGCTATGGTATAAAAGAGTCAAACTTTAAATTTCAGTAAGAATTTTTTTAAAGGTATTTATAAATACTTTGCTTTGGGAGCATTGTTTTCTCTGAAGAGAGAACCTCCCCAACCCCTTGACTACAGACTAGTCTCAGTCAATTGTCAGCTACTCAGTCGTCAGCATGTAGCCCTGCAGGACTGACGACTGCAGAAATCCTGCTGCAACAAGGTGGTGGTTGGTAGATTAACAGACAATGTCATTTACGGCAGGGAATCACTAAAAATGACATATACACACATTTTAAATACCTTATTTCATCATGAACCGTAAAAAGGCAAATTTATTTGCCAATATTTTCACACAGGCCAAAGCTATTTCTTCAAGTACAGGTCTACTGATTGAAGTTCAAAGCTGTCTTTCTTGCACAAACCATCCTCATAATGTATAATATACGATTTCCAGTTTGTCTACTTGAAGCTGAGAAAAATCTCAGTGTGAATCAATCTAAGTGTAGAATCATTCTATATTTTAAACATCTTCCCAGTCTTTTAGTTATCTCTTCCACATCCAATTTGACAGCAATGTGTTACAGCAATTTGCCTTTATTTAGTCTTTGCAGAGAATTCAACTTCAGAGAAACAAACAGCTTTCTTTTCACACACACACATTTCATCAGATTATATGTTACTTGATGAAAGCATATAATTACTGTAACAATGCACACAACTCAAAAGTGGGAGGAGAAGTCTGGCCCTCCAGAGCACCCAGGAATTAGCCAACCAGACAGAGCACTCAGCAGGGTGTGGAAAGAAACCAGTGTGTTCTCCAGAGAGAAGAGAAAGAACTGGCAATCCAGGGGCCCACTTAGACTGGTGAAGAGAACTCCTGTTGTATTATAAAAAGAAGCCAGCTGCGCTTTCAAGAGCTAGCTTCTAGCTTAAAACGGTATCTCCAGGCAACTAATGCTACCTCTTGTTTAGAGGAAATGTCAGTGAAGTCTCCCTGGGAAGAACTTCTATGTCCTTCTGCGACATCCCTCGTGGGGAAAGTCCTATGGAGTCATTCTTTGTGAGAAAGGAAGTATGTACTGCTGTCTATATAGCCTGAGGTTATCTCCGGACTTTAATTTCCATTATTTACACTGGATGATAATCTGTAATAGACAAGCCGGTAGAAAAACTGCTGGCCTTGAGCAGCCCATTTACAAGAAAACTGACACACAGATTAGCAAACAGTCTCCCACACTGCCCCCTACCGCCACAAAAGACACAACTCCATACCTGTGCAAGACCATTAAAGCTGGCAGCCAGAATGCTGAATCCAGCCCACAGACTGATTTTTTTTATTACTACTGTTTTCATTTGGACGCCTTTAGGTGCGGTATTCATGCTCCAGTTTACCACAGACTCCAGCACTCCCTATGGTCTCACACCTGCCTCACCCCAGTGGTGCAACAGAGTCCCACCAAAACTCGACCCTACAGAGACTTTGGTTAGTCTCTGGCAACACTAGGTGTGCTCACAGAGAGAAGGCATTCGCCTTGGCAGAAGCACCCAGCCACACCAATAAACAGACACCAGGGGGTTCTCTTCCCACGGAGAAACAGAAATGATTGGCAGCTTAAGCAACTGTTCAAAAACCGTAGCCTTTGTAAGAACCATGTGGGGAACTTGCTGAACTGCAGATTCCTGGAGCCCTAACCCTTCAGATTCTGATTCAGTAGGTCTAGGAGTGGAGATCCAGGAATCTGCATTTCAACAAGCACCCAAGGTGATACTGATGCAAGAGGTGTAATAATAAAAACATTAGCAACAATTGTAAGTGCTTACCAGGCCCTGTTCCAATCACTTTACATATAATGGCTTAATCCTTGGAACAACCCTATGAGGTAAATAGTATTCTTATCCCCATTTTACGAGTGAGAAAACTGAAGAAGAGAGAGATTAAGAAACATGCCTCTGCTTACTCAGCTAGTAAGGGGAAGAGCCAGGATGAGAGGGTCTCTGAGGAACAAGTCAAAAGTCCATGCTGGCTAGGCCAACAGTTCTGAGACTTGACACCAAAGGCACAAACCATAAAAGGAAAAATTGACAAACTGAACCTCATCAAAATTAAGAAAACTTTTGCTCTATAAAAGACTACATGAGAAAGATTAAAAGGCAAACTAAAGACTGGCAAAAAATATCCACAAACCACATATCTGACAAAGGACCAGTATCTAGAATATTAAAGAACTCTCAAAACCTCAACAGTAAAAAAAAACCAAACAATTCAATTAGAAAATGGGCAAAAGACATGAGCAGACATTTCACCAAAGAGAATATACGAAAGGCAAATAAGCACATGAAAAGATGTTCAACATCATTAGTGATTAGGGAAATACAAATTAAAGCCACAATGGTGCATCACTACACACCTATCAGAATAAGCTAAAATAAAACAGTAACAACGCTAAATGTCGATGAGGACGCAGAGAAACTGAATCATCCATACACTACCGGTGAGAAGGTAAAATGGCACTGCCACTCTGGAAGACAGTTTGGCAGTTTCTCTGAAAACGACACATGCAATTACCATGCAGTCCAGCAACCGACCTACTGGGAATTCGTCTCAGAGAAATGAAACTCCCGTTCACACAAAAACTTGTACGCAAATGCTCACAGCAGCTTTATCTGTAACAGCCAAAAACTGAAATCAGCCCAGATTTCCTTCAATACGCAAATGGTTAAACAAGTTGTGGCCCATCCATACCATGAAGTATCACTCGGCAATAAAAAGGAACGAACTATCGATACCAACAACTTGGATAAATGACCAGGGAATTATACTGAGTGAAAAAAGCCAGTTCCAGATGGTTATATATTGCATGATTTCTTCTACATAACATTTTTGAAATGATAAAATTTTATTTATTTATTAAGTTATTTTATTGAAATATAGTTGATTTACAATGTTGTGCTAATTGCTGTACAGCAAAGTGATTCAGTTATACATATACAGACATTATTTTTCATATTCTTTTCCATTATGGTTTAATCACAGGATGTTGGTCATAGTTTCCTGTGCTATATAGTAGGACCCTGTTGTTTATCCATTCTATATATAATAGTTTGCATGTGCTAATCCCAAACTCCCAATCCATCCCTCCCCCATCCCTCCCACCCCTTGGCAACCACAAGTCTTTTCTCTATGTCTGTGAGTCTGTTTCTGTTTCGTACATAGGTTCATTTGTGTCATATTTTAGATTCCACATATAAGTAATATCACATGGTATCTGTCTTTCTCTTTTTGACTTACTTCACCTAGTATGATAGTCTCTAGTCCATCCATGTTGCTGCAAATGACATTATTTTGTTCTTTTTTATGACTGAGTAATAGTCCATTGTATATATATATACCACGTCTTCTTTATCCATTCCTCTGTCAATGGATAGTTAGGTTGCTTCCATGTCCTGGCTATTGTAAATAGTGCTGCTATGAACACTGGGGTGCATGTATCTTTTCGGGTTAGAGTTTCCTCCAGATATATGCCTAGGAGTGGGATTGCTGGTTCATATGATAGCTCTATTTTTAGTTTTTTGGGGAACCTCCATACTGTTCTCCATAATGGCTGCACCAATTTACATTCCCACCAACAGTGTACAAGCGTTCCCTTTTCTCCACACTCTCTCCAACATTTATTACTTGTAGACTTTTTGATGATGGTCATTCTGACCGGTGTGAGGTGATACCTCATTGTAGTTTTGATTTGCGTTTCTCTAATAACTAGTGATGTTGAGCATCTTTTCATGTGCCTGTTGGCCACCTGCATGTCTTCTTTGGAGAAATGTCTATTTAGGCCTCCTGCCCATTTTTTGATAGGATTGTTTGTTTTCTTTTTGTTATTGAGTTGTATGAGTTGTTTGTATATTTTGGAAATTAAGCCCTTCTTGGTCACACTGAAATGACAAAATTTTATGAATGGAAGACAAATTAGTTGCCAGGGGTTAGGTATGGGAAGATGGGGGCTGGGAGCACTGGAGGGAAGTGGCATGATTATAAAAGGGCAATAGGAGGGACCCTTGTGGTGTTGGAACTGCTCAGTGTCTTGACTGTGGTGGTGGACCCACAAACCCACTCCAGTGGTAAACGTGAATAGAACTTAATATAGTAATACAGGTACACACGAATGAGTACAAGTAAAACCGGGGATCTGAGGATTGTATCAATGTCAACATCCTGGTTATGATATTATACTTCTGCAAAAATGCTTCCTTTGGGGGAAAATGGGTAAGGCATACAAGGAACGTCTCTATTATTTCTTACAACAGCATAAGAATTTACAATGATCTCAATAAAATTTCAATTAAAAAGAAAAGGTCCATGCTCCCAAGTGTGTAGGTGAAATCAGGCACTGTATTCCTTCACTAGGAATATAAAATGGCACTACCTTTCTGGGGAACATCTGGCAATGTTATCAAAAGTGAAAAACATATATATCCTTTGATCCAACAATTCCATTTTTAGGCTATTAATTGTAATGAATAATTTATGATGTGTCAAACATTTAGTTACAAGAGTACTTAATTTCAGCAGTGCTTTTTTAATAGTTAAAGACTAGAAACAACTGAATGTGGTACGTCCACAACAGGAGATTCTATCAAGTCAGCAAAATAATCTTTGGGAGTAAAACAGCTGACCTGGAAAGATAGGCAAGATGGATGCAGATGTTCTATGGATATTTACTCAATTCCTGCTATGTGCCAGGCACTGTTGTTGACTGGGAACTCTGACACAACCAACAAGGCATGGTCCCTAAGCTCAACTATACAGTCTGATGGACTGTCCTCTACTGGTAAGTAAACAGTTGACAAAATGCTATGCATATATCTCTGTAGGTGATTACAAATACACACGCACATACATATGCACATACTTTTTATCTATATATAATATAAATTCTGGAAGGATATAGCCAAAATGTCAATAGTGGTGATTTCCGGCAAGTGGGATTGTGTGTATGTGTTTTATTTAATTTTATTTGTTTTGCACATCTATGTATTCTAAATTTCTACAATTAACAAGTTTCACTGGTATTAATTTTATTACTGGGAGGAAAAAGGCTGGTCCCCAGAGAGTGCCTTTTTTTTTCTCTTTTTAGTTTCTTTTGATTTCTAATAAGGCACAATCAGAGTGAAATTTTTCTAAATCCTGATTCAAAGAACTCAAAGACCTCTTCAATTATCAATGTGAATAAAGGCAAGTTAACCAAACTGGATTACCTCAGGATAAGAATTGGACCTGTTTGTAAAAATTGCATTTCCTTACAAATTCAGTTTTGTAAGCAATTTCTAGCCCTTGGATTGAGCTGGGGTTTCTATTTCAGGAAGTTTGTACTGTTTCCTTTTGCTAATTTCTTAAAACAATGCAGATTCTTTACAGAAAAATGTTTTAAATACAGATGTGCAACAAAATGTAATATCACTCAACCAGAAAAAAACAACTATTTTAAGCTCCAGATATACTACTTTAAACTAATATCTATGTGTGCATATTTGCTAGTTCATGTGGTTACACTAAGATGGTCTCACACAGCACATACTGCTGTTTAAACTGGGTAGGGTTTTTTTTGCTTAGCAACATATGACATTTTAATGATATATTTTAACATTAAATATGTTTATTTAACCGATCTGCTAATGGTTGGATATTTAGTTTGCTTCCAGGTTTCAGAGTTACAAACAGTTGACAATGAACATTCTTTTAACTGAACATTTGAGCATTTCCTTGATTTTGTCCTCCAGCTGAAATCCCAGAAGAGGACATTCTGGCTCAAAGGGTATGAGCCAGAGGGTATGCACACCCGAAAGCTATTGATGTAAGTGGGCTCCCAAAAAGCTGTACCAACCTACACTCCCAACAATCAGTACGGGAAGGAAAGTGATCCAGTTTCTATCAATACATGCTCACTAATGTTGCTGACCAACATGAGAATTAACTTGTTCTTGGATTCTCTAGAATTTCACTTTTGGGGGAAAATAAAATCATTTTAATAGCAGATCAAAACAGAGGGATTACCTGGCTGTCAGTTAAATTAGAAATTTTACTTTGTCAACTTCACTTTAATTGCAGAATTTTGTCAGACCCACTAAGGCAAACCAAAGATCATCTCCGTAGGACTCTGTATTCAATTCAATGATCTTTATTTAGATAATCATTGTGAATTCTTATCTGACATCCCCAAATCTTTACCCTACAGAGATCAGCCTCCCCACCAAGAACTCCCAGGCTAAGACAGAGGTGGCCATTTCATAGTAACTACCTCATGGGGCAACGTGGGAATAAATGAGATCATGCAGCGTTCATGCACCTGCCTAAGGCACAATGTTATTACTGCCCATCACATATTAAATGGTTCAAAAATGTTTACTATTAGTGTTCTATTAAGTAACTCACCTTCAGCATGACATAATGAGGACTTAAATTCCAGCTATTTCGATCCTCTTTTATTTTTACAGATGAAGAAACTGGGGTTCGCAAAGCTAGGTCTAGAACTCAGGCCTCCTTGATGCCAGTCTGATACTCTTTCTCTAAAACTATTTTGTCTGCTGGTAGGTTTTCTCTAGTGAAGGCTACAGATACCTTGATTCACACAATTACACTTAATCAGAGCAATCTGCAATTTGGGATTTAAGTCTACATGTTCAAAATATACTTGGCTTGTAGATATCTGCCTGGTTAAATAATAATTCTCTAAAGCAGGTATTTTAAGTTGCAGGCTAAAAGCAAATGGGTTTATACCCACCTCAGAAGATGATGAACGATTGATTATAAATCTCTATGCTGATCGTGGGTTTCTGATTACATTAGACAGAGGGCATGAAGACTAATTAAAAATGCTCATACATTCATCACCGCTGATTGCGCATAATCCCACCACTGAAAGTACAAGTGCAGCACCTTCTCTAAAATGACAGAGGAAACAGATGAATTTCCACTCAGAACTCCCAGAGGCTATCTGTCTTGATTTCAGGGTAAATGGGTTTTCCCTAAAAACCTAAATCACAAACAGAATGACAGTCCAAAAACCCTGGACCAAATTTTACTATTCTATCTGAGCAGGGGCTGGCCAGGTCTGGTCACATGGCACATGATCAATAAATAATTACAGATCGATTGGTAAATAGGTCTATGGGCATACTTTAGGGATTTTCAAGACTAATTTTTCTAGACGCCTACATAATTGGAAGTCATGGTGTGTGTTCCAGTGAGCTAAAGGAACTACATCCTAGATGCCACCAAAAACAGTCCTTATATGCACTCCAGACTCTGGTTCCCTCTTATATGCACTCCAGCCCTACAGTGAGGGGCTTGTACTGATCTCTCCCCACCGGTTCGGGGCCACAATTATTATCTGACCGTCAGCAGTGTCGCATCCACCCAGGAAAACGTCACCAGGTAAAACACAGACAGGTGCTTTCTAATAACAAGGCAAGATGGGTGGTTCTGGCCTCTGTCTTCTAAGGAAGCCTCCACCCACCACACATCACAGTCGTCAACACACGCTGCTGAGCTGAAAAGGGAAGGATGGGAGGAGGCTGATGGTCAGCCTACGCTCGCCTACTCCTCACCCCCAACACACACACACACTCCACCCCTATCCAGGAAAGCCACCACCACCAGCCTCCTCTCTGACCTGATTCAGGAGTTAGAATCCTTACCTAACTTCAGGATGTGACAATAGGAGAATCTACCCATTATGCTGCCTGAACGCGCCCGAGTGTTTATTGTTGGTTTGCTTGTTTTATTTTGTTTTGTTTTTGGCCGTGCTGCATGGCACAGCGTGTGGGATCTTAGTTCCCCGACCAGGGATGGAACCCACGCCCCCCACTGGAAGCATGGAGTCTTAACCCCTGGACCGCCAGGGAAATCCCTGAGCCCGAGTGTTTAAGGAGCATTTACCCATCTTCCTCCAGGAGACCCCTGTGGCCCCTCTGTGTGCCTGCAGGGGGGGCAGCCAGGGGAGTAGGGAAAGGAACAGTACCTGGCTCATGCAACCTGCACAACAGAGGGCATGTTTGGAGAACTGGCTTAAAACTCAAAATCCTGTTGAATGAAGATATCTGTCATACTAGCTTTTGATCCGCTTGATGTATAAAGAATCAGAAAAATGAAAATGGGTTTTAAATTACATAATCTGCATTAATAGCAAGGAAAAGAGTCTTGAAATTAATGGAAATTCAACACAGCAACCATAAACCTAAGGTGGAAAAGGGAATCAATAATGAGACTCTGAGCTTGCAAAGTCATCCTAGTTTAAGCAATAAAAGGACAAAAACCAAAAAAAGACACAGGTCAAACAATACCAAAATTATTATGCAGCTGCTCAACCTCTGCTTTCTGAAAAACAATCAAATGTCAGCAGGGAATTACACAATGCTACACATCCACAATACTCTATGTTCTTTCCATGTGAATTACCAGCAAGTGAAATTTACATTTTCTATTTTGTAACTTTCTTATACATTCTTAAATATATTCCTATGCCTCTTTATTTTATTTTATTTTTTAATTCTTGCCTTTTTTACTTCATTCCCTTTTTTATACATCTCTCACTGGGCCCTGGAGATCCAGATTCTGGCCCAAGCTCTGTCCCTGTAGATATCAATGTAATTTATGTAAGTATCAGTGGGCCTCTGTTTTTCCATTAACGTATTCAACAAATTCTACTCTGCACCAGGTTCAGTGCTAAGTACGAGGCATACAACACAGAACAAAGTCAAACATGGGCCCTGTTCTTAAGGAGCTCAGAGTCTTTAAAGACGACACTTAGATATGAAATCAACAATCCATTTAAGTTCTCATGGTTTTGTCCTTATTCTTCTCCCTCTTTCTTCTGATTCTCAAGGCACTAACTTCAACTTTTTCATTCCATTATTAATCACCTTTAGTGCCTCCACAACAATCAGTGCCACACAAAAATTTTATGCTCTAACACGGGGATTTAGCCAGATTGGTTCACAAGGCAAGAAGGAGGAAAATGGAGAAGAGGGATTCTATAAAAATCAAGGCCTCAAAAAAATGTAGAGCAGCTAGCTCTGTTTTAGATGAACACAGAATGTGAGTAAAGGTAACAGCGGGAAAACAAGCAGCAAGAGAAGCAGAGAAAGCAAAACTGGCTCCTCCTCCTCAGAAAGTGGAACCTGACCCCCTGAAAGTCTGGTCACTGGGTTATTCAATCCTGATTGCTTAATGAAAGTGTACGAATCAGCAGATATTATGCCTGAGCGTTCCAAATGTCCCTAATTATGACCAAGTAGATGAAGGCCTTAAAAAAAATCACACTGCACCTCATTGGAAGGGTTTCTGGCACATCAGCAATTACAACACCTCAGTTCCCAACTACATTAGAAACATGATAATTATCTTCATACGAAATTTGCTTTATAACACTTGAAATGCTTCAAATCCTAGGATGACAACAGAATATAAACAAAAAGACCGCAGATTAATAAGGCTTCTGTCCATGACTGTTGCTGCAGCTCAAAGTTAAGAGCTCCCCCCTTTGGGAAAAACGAGCATTAACAGTCCCCAGAAGAAAACGCATGATTATCGTGATTATCATTATAATATATTAGCAGCACCTAAATTTTCTTGAGTCATTACTATGTGCCACGCCTGTACTAAGTGCTTTGTTACATGCCCCGAGCTCAGAGAGACTGAGTAACTTGCCAAAGGTCACCCAGCCAGGACGTGTCAGACTAGGGAACTGAACCCAGATCTGCCTGGCTCCAAATTCATCACTATGCAGCCACCAAAGACGTAACGTCAAAGGGAGGGAGGGGGCAGGAAAGAGAAGGAGCTGGCAAAGCACAGTTTACAAGATTAAAAATCATTAGAGCCATAGAAGTTGAATGCTGAACCACCAGAGAAGCCCAAACAGAATTCCAAAGAATTCCCCAAACAGGTATCAGAAAACCCACCTTCTTGCCCAAGGCTGGTAAAATTTGAACAAAGAGAAATGGTGAGGCTGTGGCATGAGGAAAAAGTGATTCATCAAGAGGGTCCCTCCCTGGAACTTCTTTGGTGGTCCAGTGGATAAGACTCCACGCTCCCGATGCAGGGGGCCCGGGTTCGATCCCTGGTCGGAGAACTAGATCCACATGCCGCAGCTAAGAAGCCCGCAGGCCACAGCTAAGAGTCCGCATAATGCAACTAAGACCCGGCACAGCCAAAAATAAATAAATATTAAAATTAAAAAAATTAGCACTGCATTTATTTAAAAAAAAAAAAGAGGGTCCCTCCCTGAGGACAGGCAGTGGAGCCAAGTTGTCCAGTGAACATGGACCATATGCCTACTGTGTGCCAGTCGCCAAGCTACTGCCCTGGTTATGGTCTCTAGGCTCCATGTGCTGGAGAGAAATGACAAATCCCTAAATGAGGACGAGAACCGGTACACAGACCCTGTGACGGGGAAACGAGCAGGACTGATGGGATCTTCTCCTGGAACACCTGCCTCCAGGGTTGCTGACTCAGATGAAGACTGCTCAGTGTGAGAGCCCTTCCAACGCAGCCCCCAGCTCAGCTGTATTATAGCGAGAATAGTACCACCGTCAAAAGACTGAGTTTGAACTATTTCCTTTCAATAACAGAAAACTCACAGTCTTCCTTAGAAGCTCTTTTCCTTGAGAGGGGAAAATGAGAAGCTATCCTGGTTATCACGCACTAGGAAAAAACTCACGGCCCCAGCCCCTCCGAGAAAGTACAAAACACGTCATGGCCTAGTGGAGTCAAATAAATCTAGGTTCAAATCCCAGCGCTGCCGCCAACTAAGTCGATAACTTTAAGCATAGTACTTAACCTCTTTTGGCCCCAATTTCCTCAGTTTCAAAACAGGGATAATAACCTCCATCTTACTGGTATCTTGTGGGCATTATGTGAGGGTGGACGTTTCACCCCAATAGGGTGCTTGCCCTGCCCACAGCCCCTTCTAAAGGAAATTGGTAATATTCCCAACCAATGTTTGAGGGCAGCACTTGGCAATGATTTTCTGTACACGCGCGTGCGCGCGCACACACACACACACACACACACACACACACACCATCAACCCGCTAATCATATGGAACAGAATCTGAGAATCTGACAGGGGTGGGAACCTGATCTAAAAGCAACTAATCCCTAGGCTGTCCATCAACCATGGTTTAATCTCAGAGGTGATGGCTAGTTAGTTCAGCCACTCAAAATCTACTGGTGAGTTGAATTAGGAAGTAAAGCTAGTGGTCAGCACAGAGCGAAGCAGATAGGCCCCAAAACAGAACAGCAACTTGGAGAGTAGCAGGGTTAACAGTGAGGTCGATGCCCAGAACGACACTCCACAGCCCCTCAGCTGAGGCTCCCAGAACCAGTGGGGATCCAAACACCTTCTAATTCCAGCCTCCAGGTTTCCAATTCCTTGCCCTTCCTGAAGCCGGGCTGTTCCCTTTCCCTAGGATCTCACAATAAACTTCCTATGACCTGAGGCCCCTTGGAAGCAGAGGTAACAGGTAAGGAGTCTCCATCCATCTGTGAGAGAGGCAGAGGGGCAGAGAATCATTCACCAGACTTCTTTGTAGGACCTCACTGAACAGGCTGGGAGACGGGACATGATCCATCTGGCAAAGAAAGGCTCAGGATGCCTTTCAGAGATCCAGGCTAGCCAAGAAAACAACCCAGGGGAGGGGACCCCCGTTATGATAGGTATTCGATATCTTCAAGAAGTTCCATGAAGGGAAACACCAGTCACGTTCCAAAGCCCTCGTACCTTGGCCACCATTGAGAGCCTCCTCTGAGGGGGGAAAATAATACTCTAACCCTTCTTGAGATTGAAATGAAGACCAATGTTGCTGGTTTTCTCTTCGGGGTAAATTTTCATTAAGGAATGAAAAAAAACCAAAGCAGTCTACCCAAGCCCCCTGAAAACAAAAAACGAAACAAAAAAACCTTAAAGCAAAGCCTCCCTCCTCGCCCCACACAAATACATAATTTAGAAAATGACAGTCAAAATAACCAGCTGCATCAATCACGCAGGAGCTGTTACACGAAGCCCTTCCCGACACCCACCTCCTCCAGCCTGGCCTCCAATCCCATGCCAGCCCTTCTGGAGCAGCTTTGGGGTCCCATTCCATTTATCATTTATTTTATTATCTGGCTTGCAAGCCAATTTGTTCCACTTCGTGTTTCTGGTTTAAGTATGTGAGTTGTATATTTCAACAGAATGCACAAGGGCTTCGGGGACACCCTTGATGTACATTTCACAGCTACCTGCTTCAGTGCCTCTCTCCAATCTGCATGTAACATAGCAAATTTGTTTGCTATATATTTAAAAGAGGCAGCAGACAAGCACTTCTGCACAAATCAAACCTGGGGAGGGAGACAGGGGTATACTAACAGGCCAAGGTGTAATTTACCTAGATTTACTTTTCCTCAGACCACTACTCAGCTGAGCTTGAAAATTGTTGTTCCTGTTAGCTTTTCTTTCAGCCACCAAAAGAAAAAGGCTCAAAGCAGCTGCTGTTTTGACAAAGTATTCACTTCTCACGGGTGGGAGTGAACAGAAAAATTCAGCTCTGAAGCCACTGGCCTGAGTCCATCTTATATGTTATAAGAAATCCCTGAGATAACACTTAGGCTTCTGTTTGAAGCTACACGGTTTTTGTTCTATTCTCTCAGTGCACAAGATTCAATGCCTTCCTGGCACTGAGTGGCAATAGCTCAAGGTGATGAGCAGTGAATCACAACAAACTTCACCGAGTGTCTTCTTGCAGCCTATAAATAAAATCAGAATCTGTGAAGCTAGCAAACCTTCTGAGGTCTGAACATCCCAAGGTTATTCATTTCTAAACCTCTCTGGGAAGGATAAAAACACAATCAAAAGAAACATGGTTTATGATGAACAAAATTTCTTAATGTGTGAAAATTCCCATTTTAATTGTCAGGGACATTATACTAAAGTATTGCAGACCTTTAACTTCTCACTCCCTGTGTTACCCCCAAAAAGCTCATTTTCCAACAGGGTTTGGAAAGTAATAGAGGTGACCAGCAAAACACCAGCTGCAAGGAAAAGCTAGGGTTCTGAATTATTTTTATATAATGAAGTTGATAAAATGGGCTGAATAGATCTAATTCCTCATTTTGCCACAAAGAAATTTCAAAACATTTATGCAACAAACGGCACATAACTTTTTAGGAATTTGGGTAACTTTAAGTGGGGATTTTCAATTTGTTGGGAGTATCTGCCTAGGCCCTCTTCTCTGCCCCCAACACCTACAGTTCAAGGGTGGGAACTTCAGCCATTCTGGTGTTACATGAGCCAGCTGCCCTGTCTCCCACCTTTGCTGACTATAGGCTGAGCCCATCAAATTTTCTCCCTTAGAAATTTAAATCAGGATTGGAAAATGCTAAATGAGTTTCTCCAGTTGCTTCAATCACTGGGACACAAACTCAGGAGGTAAAAAGCAGCCCAGTTTGGCTACGCGGAATGAAAACTAGTTCAGTGATAGAAGGAAAGAAAATGAGTGCCGAGCTGGCATTCCAGTTCCTGGTCTGAGGGCAGGCTGAGCCTAAGTCCCTTAAGATACCAGAATCCTATTGATAAATTTCCCTCTTTATTTAATCTAGTAGAGGTTTCTCTTAATTTCAACCTACTTCAATCAGGGCTAGGGCTAGAGCAGCATAAGCATGGGACGAAGGTTAAGTAATACTAGCATGATCCTTCAGCAAGTGAAAACAAAATAAGATAATCATCAAAATTCCGAATCAGAAAACCGACTTTGATCAAAAAAGATGGTGCTGACATGCCATTTGAGAATTTGATTCCTACTTCTGTCATGTATTTATTATAGCATCTCAGTTCAAAATCAAAGAGCCTCAAGTTTCCATGTGTCAAATGGGTAACACTGCCCTTCCACGGTCACTTCTTGCTGTCCTCCCTGCCCCCGCCCGTACTGACACACAGCAGCAGCCAGGATCTCTTGCATCTTCCCTTAGGGTTAATTTGCTCACGTTAAGCTTCCTCTCAAAAGCCTGCAGTGGCTTCCAACTGCTTGACATGTCAAATTAAAATACCCGATAAAGTGTTGCATCTATTAGTTCTGCATTACCTGACCACTGTCATAACCCATTATGCCTAAACTCACAGCCAGTCCTAGAGTCGGCTCTTGTGTTTGTCATCCCATGGTCACAAGACGCCCACTCCAAGTTGAGAGCATGGCACTTGCTGGTGCTTCCTCTTGGAAATGAGTAAAGAGAAGGGATCTCAGAGCCTGGACATCTGGATACCAGTCATGATTCTTCTATTAACCATCGTCTTTTAATTTCTATAGGCCGGATTCCTTCTCTATAAAATAAAGATGCTGGGACTTGACCACTGGCTTTTAGCTTTTTTTCTGCCTCAACACATCTAAGAGATGTGACAAGAACACAAGAAAAGTTACATAATAACATGAAAACAGGACAAACTATGTCATATTAACTGCATAGACTACCCAGGAGACTGCTATTGGCTTGGCTGGCGTCCTGGCAGAGGTAGAACCTGAGCTAAGCCACGAAGAAGAAGGACAGGGATCAAAGGAAGGGCACGCGCTTACGTCACTTAATTTTTCACCTCCTTCTGTGCCCGTTAGTGACAAATGGTATTAACAAACCTCTAGGAAAAAACACATATTAAGAGATTGTACTGGGAAGGAGGAAGAAAGGAACTACTCTAAAAATCTATCAAACACTTACTGAGAAAGGTGTCTGTAAGGCAAAGGATAGTGCTAAAGGCGGAACCCGAAGGTAAGTGGACGTGGTCCACTGCATCTAACATCTAAGGTCCAGGACCACAGCCGCTTTGCTCCTACTGCGCTCCCAAACCCTAAGAGCACCTAGCTGAACACTCAATAAATTTCTGTTGAAAGAATACATAAATATAGCTCCTACTTTAAGGACTTCAGATTTTGTTAATGGAGAATAAAAGAGAGAGAATATGTTGTCCTTTCCTTTCAGGATCCCTAATAACTATGGCATCAATTTCACTTAAAGGGAGCCCTCCTAGGGATAATAGAAAGAAGAATGCAAACCTCACACAGTAACCATTTTATACAATGAATGATCAAATCCCACCACGTTAGCAAGTAAACAAATCTGTCACTAGCCTCATTCTCTATGCCGATGCATTAGCCAAGAATGAGCCTTTTAATAGAAAAGAGTAAATCCCTCCACAGTGGTAAGCCCAAATCTCTCTGATACACAGGCGGCCCTCCACATCATCAGTTCACAGTTGGTCGAATCTGTGGATGCCGGACCCCTGGTTTGGAAGGTGGACTGTACTATGGCCATTTTATAAAAGGGACTGAAGCATCTGCGGGTTTTGGTATCCGCATGAGTCCTGGAACCAGCCCCCGTGGATACGAAGGGACAACTGTATATATTAATTTGTTTCAAAATGCCACTTCCTCTTAAGTTGATTTTCCCCTCCAAATGCCTCAACCACGGGCAATTATGTCACATGCACCAGATCCATGCATCCAAATGACAAACAGTTCCCTTAAACCAAATGTATTACCATAGCAACAAAGGGATTACCCTTGCCGTTCTCTACCTGCCATGGCCCGATCAATTATTTAACATGCCTACACTACAGTGACACTATATAAATGATCATGCTCATTAGCAGCAAGAGTCAGCTCTGGGACCATAAATACCAGACATGCACACAAACCAAACACACATACACACACCTGGATGATGGTGTCAGAGATCACAGTGCAAAGGGAAGGAGGGAGAACTAAATGTTCTTAAATTTCAGCTTCCAGTTTAGAATGATATGAGCACACAGATCTCCCAGTTCTTATTTTTTTAAAAAAGGGAAACACATAAAACGACTTTATACCTATAACACACGTTATCAAAAGTTGCTGAAAGCAGGATGATTAGATCAGAAGATCAGAGAGGCAAAGGATAAAATTCATCTTAAACTTGTTTTATGGTTCTGGTTTTGGTTTTTGTTCTGTCCCAGTTTCTGGCTTATTTCTCATTAGGAGAACAGGCAGGAGACTGGAAAATTGGACACTGAAGGGAGTGTACAGCAGCTGGCAGCCAGCTGTGACCGTCCTCTCACTCAACCTGGTGAAATCTCCACCGACTTCCCCTGGGAGATTCCTGAACAGAAAACTGAGGACATCCATCTGGTTCTGTGGGAAAGGAGAGAGTCATCAAGAATAATAGGAGATTGAGTTCATGCAGGACCCCTACAATTCACACTGGGACACAGGGCGAAACCTTAAGGTCAATACAACCACACCCAACAATTCTATCTTAAACCATCTGGTGCGTTTAATCCAGATAGGGGCTGGGTTAGGGTGGCCCCTGTGCCCTGCGTCCACAATGACCTAGTAACAGGATCGCCATGGAGAGCTGGAATCAGCTTTGCGGCTGGAAAAGAGGATAAATGGCTCTTTGACTCACTTTGTTGTGCTCTTTCCTGTCACCCCCTCGGAAAGAGGAGGAAGGAGAGAAAAAGGGGGGAGCCCTCTAAAAGATTCTAACTTATTTATATTAGACCATAGTCTGATAATGAAAGCTTCACACAGACAAGAGTTTATATTTGGCTAAAAATAACTGACATGTTCCAGGAAGGGAATCTCTAATACCTGACATATGTAAAAGCCTGCATCAAAGTTTGAAGAACCCATTCGTATACAGAATTCCTGTACTACTCTTCTAGATATAGTCCTCCGTCTGCTTTGCCAAAATCTAGCTTGCCACACGCTGCAGCTATCAAACTTTGATTACAGACTGCAGAGATGACTTAATAATTTGTGAAAACTGTACTTTTCCAGTACAGTGGTCTTTCCACCACAGATATTAATTTTTATTGTTGTAAACACAAGAAAACCTCTTAAAAGATTATGATGCACAATTATTTCTCTGTCCATTTGGGGAAAAAACCAAAACTTTGAGAACATGGAAAAAAACCAAATATTCACCCCAAATAACTGTTTTTCCCTTAAAAATCTATCTTCCCCAAGAAAAGCATCACAAATACCTAAAATGATGTCTAGGGTGGCCTATTCACCACAAACTGCTCCTGTAAGTAGATAAATTATCAAGTAAAGAAGCAAAGAATTTAGAAACACTTCACACAGTGGTACAATTTTATTTATATACCCACATAAAATAAGAACATGTGCCTCGGGGATCACTTACACAACTAAATGCTTTGCTGATTACCATACAAAATAGCTTAAGACAGATGACCTCTCACATCCGACAGTACACAGGACATGAATTATGACTGCTGTTCTGTTTCCGTAATTGAGTGAATGTCTTTAGACAACTGGTCAAATATCTGCGCCTCATTTTCAATAGCGTGACATGAATACAAATACATGTTTACAATATATTACGGGACCCATGGAGAACAGTACGTTCTAAGAAAGTCCTTTTAAAGTTTTTAGTCTTTCTACTTCTCTACTCTAATAATTTTGGTTGACAATATAATAGAAGCGATCTGTAAATGACATTTAGAAGCAAAGTGAATTCTCT
Organism: Balaenoptera physalus; assembly: GCF_965194825.1. Classification (NCBI taxonomy): domain Eukaryota; kingdom Metazoa; phylum Chordata; class Mammalia; order Artiodactyla; family Balaenopteridae; genus Balaenoptera; species Balaenoptera physalus. The sequence continues at coordinate 36,968,467 of NC_138884.1, read as the reverse complement.
TCTGCCAGCTAATGAGGACTTCATAGCTGTTGGTCATGGTATTCACTCTGCCTTCTGGCCAAGAGCAGACACTCTCACTTGTCCCAGAACTAAAAATCAGAAGATATTATGTAAAGATAAACAATAACATTGCACTTGTACATATTTGCCTTGAGTTTTGTTTATAAATTATTTCTGCCACTTACAATTTAAATAATCAAAGATTAAACAAGCAACATGCATCATATTGTTTTAACTGAAGTGTAGCTGATGTGTACAATATAACAATTCATCATTTTTAAAGGTTATACTCCAGTTATAGTTATAAAATATTGGCTATACTCCCTGTGTTGTACAATATATCCTTGTAGCTTATTTTATATGTAATAGTTTGTACCTCTTTTTTTTTTTTTTAAGGTTGCACCAGGTCTTAGTTGTGGCACACAGACTCCTTAGTTGCGGCTCACCAGCTCCTTAGTTGCAGCTCACGGGCTCCTTAGTTGTGGCATGAGAACTCTTAGTTGCGGCATGCACGTGGGATCTAGTTCCCTGACCAGGGATGGAACCCGGGCCCCCTGCATCGGGAGCGCGGAGTCTTAACCACTGCACCATCAGAGAAGTCCCAAATAGTTTGTACCTCTTAATCCCCTACTCCTATATTGTTCCGCCCCTCTTCCCTCTCCCCACTGGTAACCACTAGTTTGTTCTCTATATCTGTGAGTCCGTTTCTTTTTTTGTTATATTTACTAGTTTGTTGTATTTTTTAGATTCCACATATAAGGGATGTCATATAGTATTTGTCTTTGTCTGACTTATTTCACTTAGCAACAATATTGTTTTTAATAGAAAAAATTATAAACTTCAAAATGCCCAACAATGGCAGAGTGATTCTATATGATTATGGACATCCATACAATATACAACTATTAAAAATGGTGTAAGAGGGACTTCCCTGGTGGCACAGCGGTTAAGAATCCGCCTGCCAATGCAGGGGACACGCGTTCGATCCCTGGTCCGGGAAGATCCCACATACCGCAGAGCAACTAAGCCTGTGCCACAACTACTGAGCCTGCGCTCTAGAGCCCGCGAGCCACAACTACTGAGTCCACGTGCCGCGACTACTGAAGCCCGCATGCCTAGAGCCTGTGCTCTGCAACAAGAGAAGCCCACGCAATGAGAAGCCCACGCACCATGACGAAGAGTAGCCCCCACTCGCTGCAACTAGAGAAAGCCCACGCAGCAATGAAGACCCAACACAGCCATAAATAAATAAATAAATAAATAAATTTATTTTTAAAAAAATGTTTCAAGACAAGAGTAATCAAAGTAGATTAATGGAACAGAATCGAGGGCCCCAGAAATAGACCCCCACATATACAGTCATGATTTTCAACAAATGCATCAAAACAATCCAATAAGTGAAGAAAAATCTTTTCAACAAATGGTGCTGGAATAACTGGGTATCTATATGGAAAAAAATTAACCGTGACCCTTACATCACTCACACAAACTGACTTGAGATATAATATAGATATACACATAAAAGCTAAAATCATAAAGCTTTTAGAGGGAAATATAGACTATCATCATAATTTCGGGGTGGGAAAACTCAGGTCACAGAAAGCAATAATATTTTTTAAATAGTAATAAATATGACTGTTGAAACAGAAATTCTCATCAAAGACACAGTTAAGAAAATGAACAGGCAAGTCACACACTGGGAGCAAAAATCCACAAAACATATGTAACAAAGGACTAGGACTCAGATATATAAAGAACTCCAAAAACTCAATAATAAAAAGATAAACAATCCAATTTTTTAAATGGACAAAATACTTAAACAGACACTTCACAAAAGAAGTAAGTGGCCAATAAGCACATGAAAGGTGCTCAATAGCATTATACTACTACACACCAACCAGAATGACCAAAATTAAAAAGACTGACAAACTCAAGGATGTTGAGCAACAGGAACTTTCATACATTATTGGTGAAAATGTAAAAGAGTACAACCACTTTGGAAACAGGTTTGTCAGTTTCTTGTAAGGGAAACACATACCTACCCTATGATCAAGCCATCCTACTCCAGGCATTTACCCAAAAGAAACAGAAACAGGAATATATATATATGAATGCACATGAATACACACACGTATATACCTATACATAAATATATAAATATACACATGCATATATCCACAAAAAGACCTGTAGAAGAATGTTCACAGCAGCTTTTTCATAATAGCTAAAAAACTGAAATACTCCAGGTGTCCACCAATAAACAGGAGAATGGGGAAACGGTGGTATACTCATACAATGGAATACTGCTCAGCAGTAGAAAGGAATGAAACTATTGAAACATACAGGAACCTGGATAAATCTCAAAAACATTATGCTGAGTGAAAGAAAGACCACACCAAAAAAAAGTATACAGCTGACCCTTGAACAACACAGGTTTGAACTGCACAGGTCCACTTTTATGAGGATTTTTTTCAACGAATACGTATATGTACTGTAAATGTATTTTCTTTTTGTAACGTTTTCTTTTCTCCAGCTTACTTCATTGTAAGAATACAGTGTATAATACACATACAAAATATGTGTTAATTGACTATGTTATCAGTAAGGCTTCCAGTCAACAGTAGGCTATTAGCAGTTAAGATTTGGAGAAGTCAAAAGTTATACCTGGATTTTCGACTACACAAAGGGTCAACACACCTAACCCCCATATCGTTCAAGGGTCAAATGTATACTGTATGATTCCATTTATATGAAATCATAGAACAGGCAGAACTAATCTGTGGTGAAAACAATTAGAACGGTGATTGCCTCTGGAAGGGTAGGGGGTGGGGAATGACTGGAAGGGTCATGAGGGAACTTTCTAGGGTGATAATGATGTTGTATAATCCATGTCATGATAGAATTTGAGTTACACAGGTATATGTGTTTGTCAAAACTCAGAAAATATATATTTAAGATGTATACATCTCACTGAGTACAAATTCTCATCAAAAGGAAACCTGTAAACAAATATTGAATTCCAGTTAATGATAAGCATTCTAAACTATGTAGAGTAAATATACTGATATGAGCAATTTACTTTGAAATGTATCAAATAATTAAGATGGATTAATGAATAGAGAGAATGATAAAGAGATAGATATATGATTAAGGAAGTATAGAATAATGTTAACAGTAGAACCTGGGTGATATGTATAGGTTCTAACTGTTAAATTCCTTCAGCTATGCTATGTTTGAAATTTTTCGTGATAAAATTTTTCATAATAAAATGTTGAAAAACGTGGTGTGAAAAGTATATTTATTGACATGGAAAGATTATGTGTGTATATATCGGGTTGGCCAAAAAGTTCGTTCCGGTTTTTCCATAAGACGTTATGGAAAAACCCAAACGAACTTTTTGGCCAACCCAATACATACATATAAACACACACAAATATACATACATATAGTTAATTATAAATAGCAAGATATAAAACAGCATCTATAAAATGATTGCATTCTAGTTTTTTAAAAGGTAAACATATGCACAGAAAAAGGGCTGGGAAGATAACCACAATTAACATATCAGTGCATTGAATAACTACATTTTAACTCTACTTCACAGAGGGACAATGTATAACCCATCTGCAAAATAACAAAGCACTGACAAGTTCCCCAGATTTACCTAGGCCATCTTATTTATAATTTTGAACTGAACAGCACGTATGTATTTCATAGTCTCCAGGGAGTGCTCTTTCTAGCTGGGGCAGACTAATGAGAATTTGTCAGATCAGTGTGAGTTTCGGGGTCTCTTTCCATGTGTTTCCAGGCACCCTGTACATATCTCTACCACAGCATCTTCATACTGTTTTGCAACTGCATATTTTTCTACTAGACCATTAATTCCTTAAAGGCAAGAGCTACATCTTGAAGTTCAAGTATCTCCAGAGATTAGTAAAATATTTAGCACATATGGGACAGTCAATAAATGCTAAGTGAACAGAAGAATCAATAAATGAGCAAACAGCAATTTCAAGAGTCCCTCAATTCAAAAAAAAACCTCCTTCACCCAGATTCTACTATCTCTGAAATGTGATCACTAGAAACTGTTACCTTTGGATTCACTACTACTGTTAACAGGAAAATGTCTTAGAATGTAAAAATTCTTACAAGAAGATAAAACTTTAAGTCACTAAAACTCATTCATAGATTGCCAGCTCCTTGAAGGTAAGAGAAAGGGATTATGCCATGACTGGATCCTGAGGATAGCAAGGTCCCTAGGACAGGAGAGGTTCAAAAAATGTGCTCAGTAAAAATCATGGATCGATTGGCTGATCAGTTAAGTATGACATTAACATTAGGGGAGGCTGGATGAAGGGCATATGGGAACACTCCATATTATTTCTGCAGCTTTTCTGTAAATCTAAACTTATTTTGAAATAAATAAAATGTTATGGGGGCTGGGGGGTGGATTGCAACACGTTGAGTGGGGCAGCTAAGGAAACAGGAGGTGTGCAGGGCACAGAAAAGGAAACTCTCCTTCCGGTTCCCAACCTTGTCGAGGACCAGCCACGCTTTCAAACTTTCAGTAGTAAGAAAAATATTTGGGCCTCCCAAAAGCTACCTGCCCAAAAAAGAAAGATAAATCAATCCTTGACCAAACTGAGGTCCAATCCAGATCACAACATGTCAAGACAGAGAGGTAAAATAGGTAGGAAAATATCTCTTTAAATGTATTTATACCTACACAAAACATTAGGAGTAACTGTACCAAGTACAGTATTTAAAAAGCACTTCCAGCAGCTCAATGGTAAAGAAGTGTGGAGTGAACAAAGGCGGAGCCCTGGGTGCAGTCTCGGTGCTGGCCTTCTATTGGCCACCATTATTTATTCCTTGCCCCAACCACTGTTTACTTGTTTGTCAGCTGAGAATGACAACAGAGGTAAATTTCAACAAGAATAAGCTCACACACGGTGCTCTCGGTCTCCAAGGGCAGAAGTCACATCTGCTAATGTATTTTGTACTATCCCTGGCTCAGCGCCCCATGCAGGTAAAGAGCTTAATAAATGCTTTCAGTGGTGCCAATGGCTGAGAGAATTTGCTTCCCATCTCATTTACTCTGTGCAAGTAATACTTATTAAATATTTATTTGTACAAGGGTAGCCCCGTGTTAGGGGCTATTTGTATTTTCTCCCTAAGAATGCCTAAATTCTGCAGGGAGGAATTTCATCTAAATCCAAAAGGAGGAAAATCTGTTGCTTGAAGGGTTTCCTTGGTTTATCTGGGGGCAGAAGTTTTGGAACAAATGTTCCTTCAAAGTTACAAGTAGTTTTTAAGGAAGGATGGCTGGGAAAGGGGAAAGTATATAAGAACTGACTGGTGGGGAAATGGATTTTTCCAACTTTTGAGCTACCTGTTTATTCTGCTCTGTCTCTGCCAAGGTCCAGACAAGCCCGAGAGGGCAGAGTCCCATGGTTTCAAGACTCGAAGTAGGTTTCCAATTCCAAATGACCCAACTTTTGTTTAGCCCCCACATGCTTTCTTTCTTTCTTTCTTTTTTTTTTTGGCCACACCATGAAGCTTGTGGGCTCTCAGTTTCTCAGTTCCCTGACCAGAGACTGAACCCAGGCCATGGCAGTGAAAGCCCGGAATCCTAACCACTAGGCCATCAGGGAACTCCCTAGCCCCAAAATTCTAAGCTTTGCAAGAATAATAAAGTCAAACCTTGATCCTGAGAGCCTTTCTATGCAAGTACACAGCTGATGTTTTGGTTCAACCAATGACGGTGGATCAGTGGCGTGCTGCTGTTAACCTGGAGGGCAAGTAGAAGACGGCCCTCTCTATCTCGCCCCTCAACCCTCCACCCATAGCTCCAGCTGGGGCCACAGTCATTCACTTTATTTTCGGTTCCTGTGCTCTGTTGAGGAGCCTTCAGATGGGCCAGATCCCACCCAAGGCAAAAGGCTAACAATTCCCGAGCCAGCAACCTAAGGAGACAATGCTGGCCAGTGATTAGACCTCAGCACACTTAATGTTACCATACTGTGCAGGAAGGCAGGTCCCCAGAGTCTTTCTCCCCTAAATTACTATGCCTGCCTTGGTCTCTCCTAGATCTTAAGTTCCCAAGAGGATGTTTTTCACTGTAAATGTTGCACCTTCTGAGACAGTCAAAGATTAAATAAAAACTGAGTTACTCAAAAGCACAGAGCCACGTAAAATTATGCAATCCTGTTATATAACCCCTACTCTCTCTGCCTAGTTGCCTCTCTGCGCCTCTTCCAAACCTGTTCATAAACCTGCCTGGTAAGGCCTGCCTGACTGCTCAGCCTTCCTCTGGTACCTCCTCTTGTCTTCTCCCTGAAACGGCCCCTTCGGTTTTCATTCTATATTCTCTGTCTTCTCCTCCTGAATCTTTCAGACTCGAAATGCCTCAGGAAAGAGACTCTAATTTCAGTACTGCTTCTGCTTCCAGAAGCAACATTTGCCTTCACTGTTTAAATAATATATAACATGATCTCTCTGGTAAGCACTATCCCACACCGTCCTTTTCCTGATCACCTCTATCCCTCGCTCAGATTAAAACTGTGGTTCTCAAGGTGTTTAAATTCATGCAGGGTGGGGGAGGGATGGAGAGAGCAAGGGGGCCTTTTCTCTAGGTCTTTATAGCTTTGAAAATAAATAATAAAAAGATCACAGATGCCCCCTGTTCATTTAATGGTCCAAGAAAACATTTCCTACAAAATATAACATGGATCTAAGATCATCTGCCATGCCGTTTAACAATGTATAATGATATGAAAATAAAAATACATTAGATAACCCCTTAATTATCAAATATTAAAGAATACAGATACTGACTAGAAGGGAGCAATAAGTGGAGAATTTGGAATAAAGACGCAGACCTACTAGAGAATGGACTTGAGGATATGGGGAGGGGGAAGGGTAAGCTGGGACAAAGTGAGAGAGTGGCATGGACATATATACACTACCAAATGTAAACTAGATAGCTAGTGGGAAGCAGCTGCATAGCACAGGGAGATCAGCTCGGTGCTTTGTGACCACCTAGAGGGGTGGGATAGGGAGGGTGGGAGGGAGGGAGATGCAAGAGGGAAGAGATGTGGGGATATATGTATATGTATAACTGATTCACTTTGTTATAAAGCAGAAATGAACACACCATTGTAAAGCAATTATACTCCAATAAAGATGTTAAAAAAAAAAAAAAGTAAAATTGGCCAGTGGCCATTTCCAAAGTGAGATTTTTTTTTTCCCCACTATGGTCATGATTGGCAATTAGTAATCTTTTCCAAAGCTCGGTTAGATTTAACGTGAGTGTGCCCTTCAGCGTGGAACACTGGGGCCTCAGTGGTTCATTAAGCAAGGTATTAAAGTGAACATTTGTTAAAAAGCATGGCTCTATCCTTAGATACTTCCTCAAACAGTGTATTATTAATCAGTATGTTTGAAGTTACAAGTGACAGAAACCCAACTCAAATCTGCTTAGGCAAAACAGAAAATATATTAGCTCATTTAGATGGATAGCACTAAGAAGAAAACTGGAGTCAAGACTCAATAGTGTCAGGAAACTCGTTTGCTCTCGCCCACCACCCACCTTCCTGAGTCTCTGCTTATCTGTGTCTCTTTGCCTCCCTCTCTCTACTCCATGTGTGTCTTCCAGGTGACCCAGAAAATAAACTCCAGGGTATCATTTGTCCTGCACTTATATCTCAAAAACATGAATGTCTTGCCCATCAGCTGTATCATAAAAGTCCTCATTTGTCTGATTATATCTATGCCTTCCCCTGAACACATCACCATAGCCTAGGAGATGGGGCAGCCTAGGAGACAAGGATCTCTAACTAGGCCTCAATCACACGCTTACTTCTGTGGCTAGAAATAGGAAGTAGGGAATAGGGAGGTTATAGATCAACATGATTATTGTCCTTATCAAAATCACATGAAATGGGAAAGAAGTCTCCAAATGGAAGGGACTGTTATTACCAAAATGAAAGAAAAACATCCAGGGCGGCCATATCGTTAGCTAGTAGAGTCTACCACTGACCTCTTTCATGCAAAGATGCGGTGGCCATCTATTCAGGTGTGATTCCCACACTTTTTACAAATTTTGAGAAAGGGAGAGCAATCTGCCACTCACTCAGATGACATGTTGGATATATTCTTGATCAATAATTTTGAACAGCTGAACTCTGGATAATCACAAAGAGAATAACCTTGAATTCTCTGCTGCTTGGTTCTTATCAAAAGCTTAGGTTTAGGAAATAATATTCAAGGAAGATTATATGAAAGATTTGCTGTCCTCTATAACTACTGGTTACCTTTCCAACAGTCACTTTGCCCATCGTGTTTTTTGTTGGCAGAACTTTATTTTGTTTGGGTATCTCCCCTGGCTCTATGTGTCTCAGGGCTAACACTCCCTCAGGGTCAAGGTCTGATGAGTTAAATTCTAAGCCAGTGATGATGATCCCATGCTCGTTGCTAACGCTGGTTTAAGGGCAGACAGGTGACCCATCTCTAGCCAGTGAGACACGTGGGGAGTCTGCTTTGGAGGTTCTGGTTTGGAGGTTCAGCTTCCCTGCCGCTATAAAGAAGAAAGAAGAATGACTGGAACTCTTTCTACTTCTGGACAATATTGCAGCCACCTTGCAATCTGGAGAAGGACAAGTCTAAAGGCAAACACACTGAAGATGGTGGAAAAGAGAGAGGGCTTACTGATGACACTGTAGAGCTGCTAAAGTCAGCTAGTCCTGAAATCTATCATAGAAATATCTATTGTGATAAAAAAGAGTCTATCATAGAAATACAACAAAATGCCTTGCAGTTATACTGATTTAGTGTTGGAGTGTTCTGTCTTCAGAGTAAAAGATACAGCAAAAACTTCTCTTTACCAGGCTTCCCTGGCAGTGCGGTGGTTAAGAATCTGCCTGCCAATGCAGTGGACACGGGTTCAAGTCCTGGCCCGGGAAGAACCCACACGCCACACAGCACCTAAGCCCGTGCACCACAACTCCTGAGCCTGTGCTCTAGAGCCCGCAAGCCACAACTACTGAGCCCTCATGCCACAACTACTGAAGCCCGTGCTCCTAGAGCCCGTGCTCCGCAACAAGAGAAGCCACCACAGTGAGAAGCCCGCATACCGCAACGAAGAGTAGCCCCCGCTCTCCACAACTAGAGAAAGCCCACGTGCAGCAACAAAGACCCAACACAGCCAAAAATAAATAAATAAAATAAATAAATTTATAAAAAAAAAACTTTCTCTTTACCCAGAATAACCAAATTGGACAGTTAATTATGAAAGAGTTGGCTAACAAATGGAATCATTAAAACTATATAAACATTATTTTATTTTTAAGCAAACATATAAATATACATTCATTCACCAATCTTTTGATGTAAGACCAAGGCATTTTCTTTGTGTATGGGACTCTGCTGACTGGTATTACAAACCTTGTTTCTTACATAAACCACCTCCATAATGCATTGTTATACTTTTCTAGTTTTGGTTTCTTTAATGTAGGTGAATAAGGATACTTGCTAAGCAATCTGAATGCAGAATCCTTATAGAGTTTTTATAATTTTTTCACAATAGTTTACAGCAGTCTCACCTACACCAAATTTAAAAGCAATCTGTTGATTCATTCTCAAGTTTTCCCAAAGCAATAAAATTTATTTTCTTAGAAATATCATTTTGCTCATATTTAATTATAATATTAAGTAAAATTTGCAGAAACATACACATAGCTGACAGAAGGTAAACATAAAATTCAACTGGAGGAAGCACACGTGCACAGGCTATTTAAGTAGCCACTAGCTGCTACTACAACTCAGCACACTGTGGACAGCAGTCACAATGCTTTGCAGAGAAAATGGAAGCTGGATTAATCAAGAAACGTGGTGAAATGAAGGTCAATTAAGAAAACTTGTAAATGTGTATCTTACCAGGCATATAACTTGCAAATATTTTCTCCCATTCTGTAAGTTGTATTTTCACTTTTTCAATGTCCTTTAAGAGACAAAATTTTTTTTAATTTTTATGAAGTCTAATTTATTTTCTCCTTTTGTTGCTCATGCTTTTTGTGTCAAATCTAAAAAGCCATTGCAAAACCCAAGATCATGAAGATTTACCCCTATGGCTTTTTCTAGTAAGTTTATAGTTTTAACTCTTATCTTTAGGTCCTATCCCTTTGAGTTAATTTTTGTAGACTAAGCTCAATATTTATTCTTTGCATGTGGTTATCCAGTTGTCTCAGCATCACTTGTTGAAGAGACTTTTCTTTCCCCTTAAATGGTCTTTTGACCCTTGTTGAAAATCAGTTGGCCAGAGATGTTTGGGTTTATTTCTGGTTTTTCAACTCTATTCCATCAGTCTATACTCCTATCCTTATGTCAGTACCACACTGTTTTGATTACTGTGGCTTTGTAGTAACTTTTAAAATCAGAAAGTATAAGTCCTCAAACTTTGTTCTTCTTTTCCAAAATTGTTTTAACTAATCAGGGCCTCTTGCAATTCTACATGAAATTGAGGATTGGTTTTTCCATTTCTGGGGTGGGGGGTGGGGAAGCCACTAGAAATTGAATAGGTATTGCATTGAATCTGTAGAGCACTTTGGGAAATATTGCCATTTTAACAATATTAAGTCTTCCAATCAATGAACACAGATATCTATCCATTTACTTAGGTCTTGTTTAATTTCATTCAGCAGTATTTTGTAGTTTTCAGTGTATAAGTCTTTCACATCCTTAAATGTATTCCCAGATATTTTATTTCTCTGGATGCTTTCTTAATTTTCTTTTAGGATTGTTCATTACTAGTATATAGAAACACAGCTGATTTTTTGTGCTTTGATCTTGTACCCTGCAACTTTGCTGAATTTGTTTAATTAGCTCCAGTAGTTTTTGCGTGTATGCATTCTTTGGGATTTTTAACATACAGAATTATGTCATCTACAAATAGGTATAGTTTTACTTCTTCCTTTCCAATTTAGATGCCTTTCATTTCTCTTCCTAGCCTAATTGCTCTGGATAGGACTTTCAGTACAATGTTGAACAGTGATGGTGAAAGCGGACATCCTTGTTTTGTTCCTGATCTTGGAGAGAAAGCTTGCAGTCTTTTATCACTGAGTATGTATGTTAGTTATGTTATAAATGCCTTTTGTCATGTTAAGGAAGCTCCCTTCTACTCCTCGTCTTCTGAGTCTTTTTGCTATGAAGGGTGTTGAATTTTATCAAATGTTCTTTCAGCATCTATTGAGATGATCATGTGGATTTTTGACCCTTTGTTCTATTAATGTGGTATATTAAATTGATTTTCTTAGTGGTTACCATGGGGATTACAGTTAATATCCAAAGTTTATAACAAACTAGTTTGAAATGATACCAACTTGGCTTCAACAGCATGCATTAAATCTGTTCCTATCTAACTCTGTACCCCCATTTTATGTTGTTTTTGTCACACATTACATTTTATACGTTGTGTGCCCATTAACACAGATTTATAATTATTGTTTTAGACATTTGCCTTTTAAATCATATAGGAAAGACAGAGGAACTACAAACCAAAATTACAATGATACTGGTTTTATATTTATCTATAGTTACCTTTACCAGTGATCTTTATTTCTTCATATGGCTTTGAGTTACTGTCTAGTGTCCTTTTGTTATAGCCTGAAGGACTCTCTTTAGCATTTGTTGCAAGGCAGGTCTTAGCAATGAACTCCTTTAGCTTTCATTTATCTGAGAATGTCTTAATTTCCCCTTCATTTTTGAAGGACAGTTTTGCCAAACATAGAAGTCTTGGTTGACAATTCTTTTCTTTCAGCACTTTAAATATATCATCCCGCTGCCTTCTGGCCTCCATGGTCTTGATGAGAAATTGGCAGTTCATCTTACTGAGAAGCCCTTGCATATGACAAGTTGATTCTCTCTTGCTACTTACAAAGTTCTCTCTTTGGCTGTCAACAGTTTGATTATAATGCATCTAGGTGTGGATGTCTTTGGGTTTATCCTACTTCGAGACTGTTGGGCTTCTTGGATGTGTATATTAATGTTTTCCAAAAAATTTGGAAAATTACAGACTTATTTCTTCAAATAATCTTTCTGCCCCTTTCTTTCTCTCTTCTCCTTCTGGGACTCCCATAACACATATATTGCTAAGCTTGATGGTATCCTATAGGTCTCTTAGGTTCTGCTCCTTTTTCTTCATTCTTTTTGCTTTCTACTCCTCAGACTGGGTAATTTCAATTTTCCTATCTTCCCATTTGTTGATTCTTTCTTCTGCCTGCTCAAATCTCCTGTTGAAGCCCCTTAGTTTTTCACTTGTTTGCTTGTTTTTAATTTCAGCTATTGTAACTTTCAGCTCCAGAATTTCTATTTGGTTCCTTTTTACAATTCCTATCTCTATATTGATATCCCCTACTTGATCATACACTATTCTCCTGATTACCTTTTGTTGTTTATTCATGGTTTCCTTTAGCTCTTTCAGCATATTTAAGGCAGTTAATGTACAGTCTTTGTCTACTAAGTCTAATGTCTGGGCTTCCTCACGGATGGCTCCTACCAGTTTCTTCTTTATCAATGGGTCAGACTTTCCTGTTTCTTTGTATGCTTTGTAACTTTTTTTTTTTTGAGAACTGAACATTCTGATAAGGGTTTCATATTCAGAAAATATAAAGAACCCTTACACTTCAACAACAAAATAAACAACTCTATTTTGTAAAATGGGCAAAGAATGTTGAATAGACATTTCTTCAAAGTAGGTATTCAATTGGCTAAAAGCATGTGGAAAAGATGTCCAGCATCATTGGTTATCAAGGAAATACAAATGGAAACCACAGTGAGATACCACTCTCTACCCACTAGGATGGTTATAATAAAAATAAATAAATAAATTACAAAAAAAGAAGGAAAATAAGATGTGGAGAAATAGGAATCCTCATATATTCCACTGGAAATGTTAACTGATACAGCCACTGTGAAAAAACCTTGTGGGTCCTCAAAAAGTTATACATGGAATTACCATATAACCAAGCAATTTCACTATTAGGTATATACCCAAAAGAACTGAAAACAAATAAATACTTGTTCACAGCTCTTTATAGCAGCATGATTCCCAATAGCCAAAAGCTATAAACAGTCTAAATGACTATCAACAGATGAAAGGATGAACAAATTATGATATGTGCATACAATGGATGATTATTCAACCATTAGAAGGAATGAAGTACTGATAATTTGAATGCACTTCAAAAACATTTTGCTAAGTGAAAGAAGCAAGACACAAAAATTTACTTATTGTATGGTTTTTATGTGAAATAGGCAGAAGAGGCAAATCCAAAACAGAAAGCAGATTTATGGTTGCCAGCGGAAGGAGAGAAGAGGAGAATGGGGAGTGATGACTTAATGGGTATGAGGTTTTCTGGAGTGATAAAAAATTTTTTGAAACTATAAAGAGATGGTAATTGCCCACATTGTGAATATTCTAAATGCCACTGAATTGTACATTTTAAAATGGTTAACTGCATGTTGTGTGAATTTCACCTCAATTTAAAAAAGAAAATAACTTCTGTGGCTTAAATTATGCCTCTAAATCAACCCTAAGTCTCAGAGCTTCATACTTCAACTTCACTGCTTTATCTCCTGAAAGAATCACTTCTACTAAATTGTATTCTGGAATCATGTACTTGGCTTGCACTGAGCGGCATTACAAGTATCAGCCAAATAAAAACTATTACTGTAGCTATCACAAGGCTGTTGTTGAAAGCATGCTGATTTCCCTGTCACCCAGTGCCCACTTCACAGGGACCCATAGGAGTAATTCCTCTCAGGCCTCACTTCCTAAAAAGGTTCCTGGATAAACAGTATCTTTTTAAACCTTAAAGACACTGCGTAACCTGAAATGATTGCACTGAGTTGTTTAGGGGAACCTGTTCCACTCACACCACCTTTTCCCAAATTTCCAGAGTGGGCAGCAAGTCTTTAGACCTTCTCAAGTACTTGAGCTGGGAGAAGAAGAGAGAAATAAGAAAAAGTAAACAAAACTAAGTCACACTGATGGCAGAAGACTTCAGTAAAGGTCTTAAAACCCCTGCAGCTGAGGTCTGCGAACACCATGAACCCAGACCCCAACTCCAGCTTCATGGAGGATCAGCCTCCCCCAGGACACCTGCTCTTAGATCAGTGTAATGTTTCAACTTGTGGCTCCCCTTAATCTGAGCCTGAAGCTCAGATGCAAATTTATGGTCCACATTCAATAACAGTGGCAGGCAGACCTTGTTAACGCATTTCTGCAGCCTTTAACTTATTGCATTCCTTTATTTTCACCTTCACAATTTTAATCTTTCTTTTTTTTTTTCCTGTATTTCTATTAACCACTCAATCTTTTTTTAGGACAAGATGGAATATAAATAACAGGAAAATAAAAATATGTGTCACGTTACCAATCTGTATGGAAAATAAACAACCTGCCTACAAATATAACTGCCATCCACCTCTGTGCAGTGATGAGGCGACCCACCATTCAGGTAATAATATTTAATATAAATTCTTTACCTTTCATTACAAAATTATCAGCTCAGTTTTCAATCAATGATTTGAAATTATGGCACTTATAAAAAACCTTAATTTAAAGTTATCTACTGTCCAGTTCCTTTCTTAGACCAGGGAAAATTACTAATACCTGAGAGGACTAGTCTCTGGTACAACTGTTTCCTCCATTTTATCATATATTTTTATCCTTGTAATAATGGTTCAAATATATATATATACATATATATGTGTGTGTGTGTGTGTGTATATATATATGTATACATATACATGTTTTATTGTCAGCTTCAAATCCATTTTGAAAATAAGCAAAGTTAACCAAAGAATGAAAATTAAAGAATAACTCAATGGTCAGTGCTTCCTTCCTTTCTCCCCTTCCACCTTCCTTCACCATTAGAAGCCCAATGTATACAGATTTTATCAGTGGGCACAATCCTCTCTAGTAGTACCTTGAAAAATGTACAACAGTGCTTATGAACAAAAAAGAATATGATAGATTAAACACTTCTAAGTAACACATGAGTCAAGGAAGAAATCTCAAGAGAAACTTTAAAATACTAAATGAAAATAAAAATAGAACTTATCAAAATTTGTGAGATGCAGAGAAAGCAGTGCTTAGAGAAAAATTTACAGCATTGAATGCACATATTAGAAAAGAAGAAAGATCTAAAATCAGTAATACAAGCTTCCACCTTAGGAAACTAGAAAAAGAAGAGCAACTTAAATCCAAAGTAAGCAGAAGGAAAAAATAATAAAAATTTGAGTAAAAATCAATGAAATTGAAAACAAAAAATCAATAGACAAAAATCAATGAAACCAAAAGCTGTCTTTGAAAATATCTCTAAAATTGAGGAACTCTCCACCAGATTAAGAAAAAAAGACAGAAGACACAAATTATTAATATTAGAAATGAAAAAGGGGCCATCACTACTGATCCCATGGACATTAAAAGGATAACAAAGGAATATTATGGAGAACTCTAGGCCCACAGATTTGATAACCTAGGTAAAAGGGACCAATATCTTGAAAGACACAATCTACCAAAACTCATACAAGGAAAAATAGATCAATGGCCTATATCCATTAAAGAAATTGAATCAATAATTAAGTACCTTCCAAAACACAAACACCAGGCCCAGACGGGTTCACTGGTAGATTCTACCAAACATTTAAGGAGGAAATTATACCAACTCTCTATACGCTCTTCCAGAAGACAGAAGCAGAGAGAATATTTCCTAACTTGTTCTATGAGGCCAGCATTACCCTAATATTAAAACCAGACAAAGACATTGTAAGAAAGGAAAGCTATAGTCCAACATCTCTCATGAACATAGACACAAAAATCCTAAACAAAACATTAGGAAATCAAATCCAACAATGTATAAAAAAGCATGTGGTACAGAAGGCCTGGGTTTGAGCTTCAGGTTGTCACATACTATTTAGTGGCCTTGGACAAGTCACTAAAACTTACTTTATCATAATTGACACCTGCCTACCTACTGTATAGTACTGAAGAAATCAAATAAGAAAAAAATGTGCAGAAGCACATCAAATTACATTGTTACTCCAAACTAGGAAGCACTAATTTAATGAATCACAGCAATGATAGCCTGAGCGAGAAGAGTCAAGAGTGGGAGTTACTGAAATCAAAGCCACAGGTTTAATCTTGGATGGGCTTCAAATTCCCACTGGTATTCATGGCAACAGACTGTAGCTCCAAGTCTAAGTAGCCACCTCTAGGATGCACAGACACCACCAGGACCGACACACGCTCCCAAGAAAATGACTTGAAGATTCAAATCCTGCAGACAGCGGCAGGACACCACATCGCTCAGGCACCACCTAAGTACATGACAACACTGCCATCCTATGTTCCTGCAGAGGCTGCGTTTACTTTCCACTAAGTGTTCTGGCAGACTGTTTTACCGGAACCTATTACACAGTCACCAATTTATTCGAAAAGGGGAGAAAATAGACACACACACACAAAATTCATTACCCACAGGATATGTCACAGTTAATGGTAATTAATCAAACTTTTTTCCCTTCGTGTAGAAAACCAGCCACATAAATAACCATATCAGGGATCAATGGAGCATCTGTTTCATCCCTTAAGAAAGCTACTGGCAGAATGCTGCTCAGATTTTCTGGTATGCTTAAAGAAAGCTATTTTCAGAGAAAGGAGCTATACTTTTATTTGGAAAAAGAAATCCATAATCTCTTTCCTAAATGTGTTTTCTATGCCATAATTACATTCTTTTATATATGTGTACACACACATTAACACAGGTGACTTGATCAGAAACGCTCATATAAAAAATTTAGGTTAGTGCCAATAAAATACGAAGATAAAGCTTTAGGAATTTCCTTTGACATTTTAGTAAAGCAAATTTCATTTGGAAATGTTTCTGTACATCTAAATAGCATAACTATACTTATAAAAATGTCTAATCTCCTGAACTCGTATCTATTGAACAAAATGAAGGAAAACTGAACCCTCCATAAATGGCCAAATTATTCTGCCAACTAACCTAAATTTGGGTGTTTATATTGCCTTTAGCACTGCTAGTATCACCAAAATTCAAACTCCATGTATTTTGCTGTCCTCTCCAAAACTAAACCCCACAGGGAGCTTCATTCTCATGTTCCTCAGCAAATTATTTCCACAGTGAAACTTATTTAACCAAGTGCCATTTTAACCAACATCCCTGATAGGTACCCAGGCAGCAGCGGTCCTTTTCAGTGCCTCGGCAACTTCTGTCAGCTAAAAATACCTTAAACATAAAGGGATATGCTAGTGTGGCTATGGTGGGTAACCTATTTGAAAAATATATAATTTAACACTGCTGGCTATTTCATCTATCCTTCTCTGATTTAAGGTATTTCAAAGAATTAGACTTTTCCTTCTGGAAATGTCTGAACATATTTCCTTGAATTCCCTAAAAATATATTTCGCTACATTAGGTCATTAACTCCAAGAAAAATAAACACTATTATTAATAGCTATGGCTTGGATAGCAGTTACAGTTTGGCCTGAACTATTTTAACAAATTCATACATTTGCCTTTTAGCTTCTTACTTTGAAGATTGCAAGGTTTCATATTTTAATGAAGATTCTAACAGATAGAAAAATACTGGGGAGTCACAGGAATGTAAGGTACAGCGCAGGGAACATAGTCAATAATATTGTAACAACTCTGTATGTGACAGATGGTAACTAGACTTATCCTGGTGACCATTCCATAATGTATAAAAATATCGAATCACTACGTTGTACACCTGAAACTAATATCGCATGTCAATTATAATTCAACAGGCCTAAACAAGAAGGCTTGGAGGCGCCCAACTAAAGTTCGGGAAGGAAAAAGTCTTTGTCAACATCTTGGATCAGTTAAATCTTTGTCTTGAGAGGCCATTCTGTGCATCTGAGGATATTTAGCAGCACCTCTGGCCTCTACCTACTGATTGCCAGTAGCACCTCCAACACCCTCCACCCCCTCCCGCCCCCAGGTTGTGACAATCAAAACTGTCTTGAGACATTGAAACCACTGCTTTAGACCAAGGGTTAGCAAACATTTTCTGTAAAGGGCCAGACAGTAAATATTTTCGGCTTCGAAGAATACATATACATATTCTTCTTTGTCTTTTTTCAACCGTTTAAAAATGTATGAACTATTCTTAGCTGGTGGATCATAAAAAAATGCAGCAGGCCAGATTTGCTCATTGGTTGCCAAGCTCTACCTCAGACTAAATACCACTTTCCAAGTAGATATAGACAGTATACATATAGTATTATATTCAACAAAATACAGATTTACTTAAACTACGATTTGGGTCTTGGTAACTTTCTATCAGTATTATTTTCTCAAAGGAGGAAGAACAGAATTAGAGGCAGAATCTTGTGGAGGTCCACATATGTTTTTACATTAGAAAAGTAAGCTAATTCACAATAGCCTGGGGAAAACTACTCAAAATGCTCCAGCAAATCTGCCCTTTCACCTCTAAACACAGCCCAAACCTTGCATTTCCATCCCTTGGTCTTCAAATCCCCAACTATATAGCATTGATTTAGGAGTTTGCTTTTGTTGGTGTTTTTTAACTGACACTACTTTGGTTTCTGTTTAACATGTTTTTTCACACTCTCTCTCTCTTCATCTAACATTCTGGAATGCATCTCTAAAATTAATCTATCCCAGGCTACAGAGTCTATGAATATGAAGTAGGTCACTGGAACACCTTATCTTGCTTAAGGGTCAGTTACATGAACCCCCACGTGCCACAATCCTCTCAGCTTTTGCCTCTAGAAACAAATATGTACTCATATATTAACAGGATTACCCTGGAAATGATGACATGCTAAAAATGACCCTAGGACTATCTAAAGGTTATACTACAGTCCAGCTACTGAATGTGAGAATTTAAGCTATGTGGTACTCTTGTTTTTAACAGTTACAACAAATACCACTGAGAAGAAAAAAAGAAAAAAAAAAAAAGACCCAGAACTTTGTATATTTCAATTTACTAGGTTCCATTAGGCAAGGTCTAAATTACTAGGAAAAATGGAGAAAATATCTCTGAACAAATGCAGTAAAACATGTCTAACCTCATAGGATATATCTGCCATACACTTATGCTTCTTTGATAAAACATCAACATTAAAATGTCTCCTTTGGGAGCTCCCTGGCGGTCCAATGGTTAGAACTTGGTGCTTTCACTGCAGGGGGCATGGGTTCAATCCCTGGTCGGGGAACTAACATCCAACAAGCTGAGCAGTGTGGCCAAAAAAACATTTTTTTAAATTCTCCTTTGACGCTGACACTCTAAATAGCAAAGCAGAAGCTTAC
Source organism: Balaenoptera physalus (assembly GCF_965194825.1). NCBI lineage: Eukaryota > Metazoa > Chordata > Mammalia > Artiodactyla > Balaenopteridae > Balaenoptera > Balaenoptera physalus. The sequence goes on along the minus strand of NC_138884.1, from coordinate 36,949,085 downwards.
CATATTCTTTTTTCTTTGGCCACACTGCACAGTTTTCGGGATCTTAGTTCCCCAACCAGGGATCGAATCCATGCCATCAGCAGTGAAAGCGTGGAATCCTAACCACTGGACCGCAGGGGAATTGCCAGAAGGCATATTCTTTATTTTCAAATTAATTTATTTTCAAATCATAAAAACAATATATAGCCATTGCTGTATATAGAGCCATTGCAATATATAGCCAACAATATATAGAGAGAGAAAATATAAAGATAGTAAAAATCACTCAAAGCACCACCACGAGATAAACTATTTTTAAAGCTTTAATGTATTTCTTCCTAGTCTTTTTTCTATACTTTCGAATAATTTCATAAATCTTACTAAGTCAGAAGCATAATATATGTGTTTACACACACACTTGGCAAAAGATTTCAACAAATAAGAGATCTATATTTTTAATGTCTTCTGCTCATTCTTTTATAAATCTATCATAAAAACCCAGAAATCTAGGAACTTCCCTGGTGGTCCAGTGGTTAAGAATCTGCACTTCCATTACAGGGGGCATGGGTTCGATCCCTGGTTGGGGAACTAAGATCCCACATGCTATGTGGCATGGCCAGAAAATAAATAAATAAAAGTAAAATAAAATAAAAACAGAAATCTAAACAAAGTTATGTAAAAATGTACTAAGTCTTTCATTGAAGATTATTTCTAAGAGTGAAAAACTGGTACAAGCAAAGTGTTCAATAATAAGAGAAGGATTAAATACATATGGGACATCCCTATAATGGAATGAAGGACAACTATTAAAATTGGATTTCTTTTTAAGAATTTAATGACTTGAAATTAATTCTTGATTCCTGCTCCTCCCATTTAATTTTACATCCTGAACATTTTCCCAAGTCATTAAATTTTCAAAAAAATCTAATTTATAAAATTTAGATTTTAGATTTCTTAATATCATTGCCAATGTTCTAGCAATTTACACTCCCACCAGCAGATTCTAGGGTACATCTCAATGAGCCTTTAAGAAGGTATACTCTTAAATCAACAAGCGCAAATACCTTGAAAAAACAATAATGATTCATGAAAGTAATTATTTAGATTTTTTAGATGCTTGTAACTAAATCTCCTAAAACATCCAAAAAAGTTGCTAATTTTATGTAAAGTGGCTAGAAACAAAAAGCTGTAGGACTCCTTTCAAATCCACATTTTATATATATACATTTTGTTAAGTGCTGACATACTGTTCTGCAAATTACTTACTAAAACTGTCTGTGACCACTTAAGAGGAAATCATCCTAAGCTGTGTAGCAGCTTCCAGTTACCACTCAAAAAGAAGCAACCGAAGCAGACAATTAAAACAAAGTTTGGTGAGTCATATGGTAGGGAAAGAATGACATGCTATGACATCATATAAGAAGAAGCATTTAACCCAACCTGTTGGTTGGAAGGCAAATGGATCAGACAAGGCTTTCCAGGTGAAATGAAATCTAAGCTGAGTCCTAAATATGGAGATGAAGGTGTTAGCCAGGCAAATGGGGCAGTGAGGGAAGAGTACTCCAGGAAGAGGGAAGAGCATATGCAAAGGCCCAGAGGAAGCAGAGAGAACGTGACATATTACAGGGAGTGCAAGTAGTTTACTACGGCTGGAGCACAGAACTGGAGTGGGAGAGCACTCTTAGGGGCCCCAAAATTACAGATGCCCTCCCTCTCTGGCCAGACTAGACTCTGGACTTTTTTGTATTGTTCTTTTATTAAAATAAATAGAAATTAAGGACCGAAAGAGGCAAAGACTCTTCCCAGCTCTCTTCCTCATGGCGAGATTCTTCAAATGGTGGCATTGTCCTGTTCCTCCAAATTGGTGGGGCTTGCTCAACAATGAAGTAGATAATAGAGGGTTTGCCCAACACTGGATGACCAATCGAGGACGGTGAGTCTGGCAGGTGCAGGCAAGTGTCACGATGAGATTTACTGCTAGGAAGAATGACACTCTGGCAGTAATATAAAGAAACGGATGGAAAGAGGACAGCATTATAACAGTGGGGGCAAACGATGAAGGAGGTCCAAACTAGAATACTTAGGATGGAATGCAGAGAAATGGAAGTGTGCTTTGAAGAGAGACTAAGTAGGTGGACTGGAGAGGGCTGAGCAGACGTCCAGGACAAGGGGAAGGGTAATCCTGGATGTCTGGCTTGGGCCACTGAGAAAGGAAGGCAGCAGAGCACAGTGATTAAGATTCCTCGCTCTGGGATTCCATCTCTACCAGACAATGGTTTTGTGACCTTGGGAAAGTTACTTAAACGCCATGTGCTCCAGTTTCTGCATCTGTATAGTGGGAATAATAGTAAAATCTATCTCAAAGGATTTTGTGAAGAGTTACACGGAAGTTCTCAGAACAAGACCTGGCATGTAGAAGATGCTGGATAAGTATTAGCCATGTAAAGGGTGATGGTGATGTCATTCACCAAGATGGAGAACACGAGAGGAAGTGCAGATTCCAGGGGAGAAGAATGATGAGTTCAAGCTCGGATATGTTAACCTAATCTGCCTGCAGGACATCCAGGAGGCAGCCGATGACATGGGGCTACAGCTCAGAGGAGAGTTGTGAGTGTCAGATGCTACTTTATAAAGGGTGGAGCTAAGGAGACATCTGAGCAAGGACCTGGCAGACAGGAAGAAGCAGGCCCCAAGGGGACAGCGCATAGTGAGATGTGGAGAAAAGAACTCGGGCAGTCCCTAGGGAACACCGACATTCAAAGGATAGACAGAGGGAAACAGACTGGGAAGAAGCAGTCACAGAGACAAGAGGAAGACTCACAAAAAACAATTCTAATAAAGCTGTACCATAAAAACTAAAGAAACAAAAACATGAATGACAGTGAGATAAGGGCGACATACCATCGTGCACAGGGAATCAGCTTAGAGATTGGAAATCAAGGGTAGGGACAAAAAGATCTCAATAAAAAATAGTATTCCCTAAGAACCAGCATTTACAGTTTACTAAATTTTTTTTATAAATTACCTAGAAGAACCACATAGTGAAATCTCCAAGTTTATAAGACGCAGAGAGCTCTTTTAGTGAGCAGACTGCCTTACCAATGAGGATAAGCCTGCGAAAAATCTCATACAGTAATCTGAGTAGCCAAGAAAGAATCACATTTTTCAAGGAAAGAAAGCAGAACATAATGGCTTCACTGAAAAATAATGCAAACTGCATTTTGAAAATAAAGTTCTGGCCCCGAAGCTTTCAGTTACTGAACACAAAAAAGCCACTTTAAATCACTTTGGGGCTTAGAGGAAACAGAGATAGCCATTGGTCCAGATCGTAGATATGGGAACTGTTCAGGAAATCTTGCTGAAAAGCAGATAACTCAGTCATCCAAAACCACTGAGTCAGAATCTCAGGGTACGAGGTTAGGAAAAATGTACCACTTTCTGAAATTTTTTAAACAAGCTTACCAGACAATTCACGTGCACTCCAACATTTGGGAAGCCCTGATCTGCCTGAGCAGGAGACCAAGGGCTAAAGAAAATGAATGGCTTGGACAACAGCACACAGCTAACAAGAGCATCTAGAGCAAACTCAACTCAAACTCTAACACGCATCAGAATTATCCAGAGGGCTTGCTAAATATAAATTTTTGAGCTCTACTCTCAAAGTTTCTGATTCAGCCCAAGAATTCACATTTCTAACAAGTGTCCAGGTGAGGCTGCTGCTGCTCACCTGGGGACCACACTTTGCAAACTTCTGGTCTGGACTCTTCTCTGAGTACATCAACTCAACGCAGCCTGGACCCTTAAAGAAAAGGCAGGGTATTTCAGGAATGATGCTGAAAATGAAATAGAAAAACATGACAAAATATAAACTTCATACATGTATTCTAAGCCCTTCTGGTCAATTGGAAGAGACATAGAAAGCTGGAAAAGACCCAGACTAAGCTAGAATGAAATTATAAGGGTCAGGGAACATGAGAAGAGACAAAAATGACTGAATAAATAAAAAGACTAAATTCACAAAACAAGGTAGAGACAGGTCATGATTTTAAAATCCGTAAAATTATGAAAAGATATGTGCAGAACGAACAAATTTCAGAATGACAGCATTAGGCAACTGGTTTGATTATTTGACTGTAAGAAGTTGTTTTTAAGTATCTTTTTTGGGTTATTTACTCAGAACATCCCAAAACAGTCTTGAGGCTAAATTTTAATTCAAAACAACTTTTGAAAATGGTTTCCCACTGGTCCCACACAAAGCCAGGGAAGCCACAGAGAAACATTCCTCACTCACCACCTCAGTTCTGCATGACTCAGACATTCTGGTATTACATTAGAAAGAACAGCATTCCAAGGCTACTCTAACTGCTCCTCTTTTCTCATATAGACAGCCCTTAGCCCTGAAACACTACATTCAAATATAGAATTCTCTCAACGGCTCAGAATATCTGTACTTGCCTCTGTCTACCTGCTATTTGTCTCACTGTTCTGAGAACACATCCAAAATCCATAACGATGAATACCACTGACAGCATCTCCTCAGGACTGTCGTGCACATTTTACATCATATTGTCTTCACCTCTTTTCAAACCCATTTTCCACTTGTGGTTCTTACTGTGCTACCTCTAGTATCCGCTGTCATTTCCTCCAAAGAAATACACCTAAGTGTTAGATCCTTTCATTATCCATTTTACTCCTACACCCAGCTAAGCTGCTCCCTCTACCTTCTAAGTATCCTTGCTCAGGCTTTCCTCTTTGCTACATATATTTGCTTTTGTACTCTCCCCACCCAACTCCCAACACCCTCCTGTCTTCCCCAAAATAACCTCACTTCCAAAGGCACAATATCTGGTTTTTGACCTTTTCAAAGCCAGTGTAAATATCATTCTGTCAACACATATACTGCTATTTAGAGCTAAGAGGCAAAAACAGGATCCAAGTAACTTCTGCTACCCAGACAGATGAATGGTTCAAGCTGGCTTAGGTTTTTCCCAGGATTCATTACAGGCTATTCTTTATCATAAGAATGTCGATTCTGCTTATGGCCTTGAAACTAAAGCTTCCTAAGACATTAGACGATCTCTCATTGGCCAAGCCCTATAACAGGACACAGACACAGACAGACAGACATACACACACACACACACACACACACACACACACACACACACCCCTACCTGAAGACCAAAACTCAGAGTTTACCATCATCAAATTCCAAATATAATAAGTCATTGCTCACCAAATAACTAACATAAAACTTAAACATAGGCTCTATGCTTACCTACAATTATTAAATCTCAGTCTAAGGTGAGCTTCAAATCTATGCAATACCGTTTTGTTTCTGAAATATATTCTTAATTAGAAGCAAGAGACTTTATGGGAATTACTACATAGATCCAACAGTGACATTATGACTGTCTGTTTGTCCTTTCCTTATCCTAAACTGTCTTTAAAAATACAAACTTCACTGCAATAGTGTTGGGAAGACCAGATATGCACATGCAAAGGAATGAATCTGGACCTTTACTCTACCCCATATACAAAAATTAACTCAAAATGAATCAAAGACCTAAAATAAGACTTAAAACTATGAAACTCTTAGAAGAAAACATAGGGGAAATGCTTCATGATACTAGACTCGGTAATGATTTCCTGGATAAGACACCAAAAGCATAGACAACAAAAGTGAAAACAGACAAATTGGACTACATCAAAATTTAAAACTTCTGTGCACCAAAGGACATAATTAACAGAGTAAAAAGGCAGCCTACAGAATGGGAGGAAATATTTGTAAACCATATATCTGATAAAGGGTTAATATCCAGAATATGTAAAGAACTCCTACAACTCAACAACAAAAAGACAAATGACCCAATTAGAACATGGGCAAAGGACACTGACTAAACATTTTTCCAAAGAAGATATACAAATGGCTAACAAGCATATGAAAAGATGTTTAACGTTACTAACCATTATGGAAATGCAAATCAAAACCATGAGATATCATCTCACACACATCAGGATGGCTACTATCAAAAACAAAACAAAACAAAAAAACAGTGTTGGTGAGGATATGGAGAAACTGGAACGCTTGTGTACTATTGGCAGGAACACAAAATGGTGTAGCTGCTGTGGAAAACATTATGGTGGTTCTTCAAAAAAATTAAAAATAGAATTACCATATGATCCAGCTATTCCACTTCTAGATATATACCCAAAATAGCTGAAAGCAGGAATTCAAACAGATATTTATATACCCATGTACAAGTAGCATTATTCATAATAGCCAAAAGGTTGAAGCAACCCAAATGTCCATCAATGAATGAATGGATGCACGAAATGTGGTGTGTATGTGTATTTATGTGTGTGTGTGCGTGTGGGTATAATGGAATATTATTCAGCCTTAAAAAGGAAGGAAATTCTAACACATTCTACAACATGGATGAACCCTGAGGACATTACTCTAAGTGAAATAAGCCTGTCACAGGAAGACAAACACTGTATGAATCCACTTCCATGAGGTATCTAGAAGAGTTAAATTCATAGAGACAGAAAGTAGAATGGTGGTTGCCAGGGGCTGGGGGAGGGGAGAATGGGGAGTTGTTTAATGGGTAGAGAATTTCAGTTTTGCAAGATGAAAACATTCTGGAAATTGGTTGCACAATAATGTGAATATACTTAACAATACTGGAACTATACACTTAAAAATGGTTAAAATGGGGGCTTCCCTGGTGGTGCGGTGGTTGAGAATCTGCCTGCCAATGCAGGGGACATGGGTTCGAGCCCTGGTCTGGGAAGATCCCACATGCCACGGAGCAGCTGGGCCCATGAGCCACAATTACTGAGCCTGCGCGTCTGCAGCCTGTGCTCCGCAGCAAGAGAGGCCACGATAGTGAGAGGCCCGCACACCGCGATGAAGAGTAGCCCCCGCTTGCCACAACTAGAGAAAGCCCTCGCACAGAAACGAAGACCCAACACAGCCATAAATAAATAAATAAATAAAATTAAATTTAAAAAAAAATTTAAAAAAAAGTTTAAAAAAAAAAATGGTTAAAATGGTAAATTTTGTGTTGTGTATTTTAACACAATTTTTTAAGTATAAACTTAGTGAAATATTTTCTTGTAATAGACTTAACTTATAAATCTATAGTCCCATTTTTAGCTTACATAAAGTGTATTATCTCTTAATATTAACATGCACAGAATGCTATAATATTGTATATATCTTTGCAAGTAAAGGTATAATCTGTAGAATTGAAAATATCTAAAAAATAACATACTTTATACACAAAGCTTACATTCTGTAAAATTAATAACTTTATAGGAAGGGTTACTAAAGAATGTACATGGTAATGAAAATAACATGCTATCAAAGTCTAGTACTTGATGTTAATACTCCATTTCATTTGGGGTATTCAAAGAGCTTCATAAAATCTCAGAGCACTATAAAGAAAGGATTTCACCTGTTTGAATGATAAATTGCACAGCAAAGGTTTCATCACAATGTTTACTGAAAAATGCTTGACTGGATGCTAGAGTAGCATAGCACAGACTCCAGGGGCCTCTAATACCTACCTGTGGTGCTCCAAGGACAATGGTGCTTCAAGGACAAAGGACAACCCTGCCTGAAAAAGTTTCAACGTCACACCCCCTTACCGGACTCTTAATCGCCCTCCCCACCAAGTTGCGGTGGTTACGAAATTCCTGAGGCCACCTGGGCAACGCCCATCTGGGCAACGGGACCTGTCCCAAATAAGGAAAGGCATCTGCCCTGTCCCACTCCCACCCTATAGAAGGAAGGTATATGTGCCTTAACCAATCAGTAAATGAAATTTTCACCTTGGACCGTCCCTTTATTTTCTGGCTATAAAAACTGATCAATAGCACATGTTTGGGCTCGACTCTCCCAGACTACTAGGAAGTTGGCCTGCTGTTCTGGCAGTGACCCTGCTCTCTAATAAATTCTATCTTCTTTACATTCTGCCTTGTGTCTGGAAATTCTTTTCCAACCTGCGTTCGGACCACGACACTACCCCATTACTCTTAACCCTCCATCTGGATAAGATATCTGACGTACAACTTACTGGCAAATTAAGAAGATATTTCATAAAGATATTTCAAAAAACTTAGTATTCGGCATCTAGAGGTTAAAAAACAGATTTATCCATTTGCATCCAATGAAAAATATATCCATTTTGAATTTAGACATAAAGTTCAAAGTATAGTTTTATTCAGTTACATTCTTAATTTGATCTAATAAAAAGGTATTTGAGAACATAACCCTGTGTCACAACAGTATACTAAAACACTGTTTTATTCAAAGCAAAAATCAAGGTGATTACAACACCTTTAAAACCAAAAATACAAAGATTAGGTAGAAGTATGCTTTTATCGCATTGGGGGGTGTCAATCTTGGGTGGTATTTACTTGTAAAATGCAGATTCCCAAACCCTTCCCCCAGCACTCTGATTCAGATTCTGATACACTAGATGGCGGCCTACTAATTTGAATTTTCAATGTGCTTTTTAACAAGCACTCTAACAATGTTTTGAGAAACAATGCAAAACACACCTCTAATAAGATGCTAATTACAGTGCCTTGGAGGTATACCTTATAAGGAAGTTAACTCTCATCTTATTCAACCTGATAAACATAGGAATCCTTTCTACAATACTGACAGACTGATTGATCAATTTTAATAAGAAAGAATACTAATATTTACATACAAATAAATAGCATATGCTTCTCTGTAAACTACAAGTCTAATCACTTATTTTAACAAGACTACCATTGTTTGAAACTTAGAGTCACCTCTTTCTAGAATTAACTTTCAATACAGTGTATAAGCGTTCAAACACATATACAAATTATAAAAAGAGAAACTGGTTTCATTACGTTATTGCTCCTGATCAAAATTAGAACTTCCCAGATTCCGTAGCTCTGAAGACATTTAGATTACTTCCCAAATACACCCTCACAGGGTTGAGATTTGCCACCACAGAAAATAGGATGTTTAGATACATGTATATGTATGGCCGAGTCGCTTTGCTGTGCACCTGAAACTATCACAACATTGTTAATCGGCTATACTCCAATATAGTTTAAAAAAGAAATAAAATAGGGGCTTCCCTGGTGGTGCAGTGGTTAAGAATCCGCCTGCCAACGCAGCGGACACAGGTTCGAGCCCTGGTCCGGGAAGATCCCACATGCTGTGGAGCAACTAAGCCCGTGCGCCACAACTACTGAGCCTGCGCTCTAGAGCCCGTGAGCCTCAACTACCGAGCCCACACACCTAGAGCCCGTGCTCCACAACAAGAGAAGCCACCGCAATGAGAAGCCCACGCACCACAATGGAGAGTAGCCCCCCGCTCGCCGCAACTAGAGAAAGCCCACGTGCAGCAACGAAGACCCGATGCAGCCAAAAATTAATTAATTAATTTTTTTTAAAAAAAGAAAGGAAATAGGATGTTTAAATGAATGCTACCAGAGGATCAAGATGCAGTTCCCAAAGAAAAAATGCTTAAATGTTTTGAGAAGAGGAGAGAGTGTAGCCTCTCAGAAACACTGCTTTGAACAAGATAATGTTCACGTCTGTGGACAGGCAACGTTGCCTGCCATTCCAGTAAACAAAGAATGTTGCTGCCATTCTAGTAAACAAGGACCAAGCCATCAGCCGCTGCAGCATCCCACCCCACCCCCACTGATGGTACGCAGAGGGGAATTCAGGATAGAGAAAAACAGGAAGCATTTTGTGCTTTGAATACTGGCCCTAGATAGTTAAGATGCATATCTAAGGAATAATTCCGTTCAGCCCAGATTCTTACGTCTTCCCATATATAGAAAAGCACTAAAATCATTAACTTGCTATGTCTGTTTTTGTGATTAGCAGTTATCTTTTGATGTTCAACTACATTTTTTTTCCAGCCCAATACGCCTGTACATCCTGGCTCTTCCCTCAACTCTCCGGAGCAGCTCCTCAGAGCTACCTGAGAGGCTGTCTCCTGGCCTATAGTCCTCAGTAAGGTCCCCGAATAAAACCTAACTCGAAACTTCCAGGTTGTGCATTTTTCTTCTGTCAACACTTGGATGTGTCAATTCAAGTACGCTTACTTTTTTTTTAAGTTTATTACTGAACATTACTGAACACATCTCAATAGTGATAAGAAAAGACGACATCACCTGTGAGTGCTCTCTTCACCAGCCTTCTGCTAGGTTGCGTTTGCTCACTTCACTCTATCAGAGGGGCAGAAAAGATTTCTCCAACACTTGGCACTGCTGGCAACTCCCAGAAGAAGACTTCCAAAATCTACAGAAAGGAATAAAAAAAAATTTTTTAAAAAGCCCCAGAATCATTGATAAACCGCAAAAAACCCAATCTAAATTTCTCCAGTTTTTCTCCCCCATATTTACCACCATTTGTTGTGCACTGAATGGGTTCTCCTCAGATTGCACTTATTATTAAAAAAAAGTTATAAACAAGGGGCCTCCCTGGTAGTCCAGTGGTTGAGGCTCTGCACTCCCAGTGGCAGGGGGGTGGGGGAGTGGGGAGGTGGCAGGGTTTGACCCCTGGTCGGGGAGCTGGGTCCCGGGTGCCCCAGCTAGGAGCCTGCATGCCACAACTAAAGATCCCGCATGCCACAATGAGGATCCCGCACGGGGCAACGAAGATCCTGTGTGCCACAGCTGAGACCCAGCAGAGCCAGATCAATCAATAAATAAATATTTCTTTTTTAAGTTATATGCAAAAATCAAATCTTTACTTAGAATTCTGAATGCTAGCCAGAAATGAAAGACTCCCACTGGGTAGCAGAAAGTAGAGAAGGATTCTTCTGTCCTCCAAGAGATGGTAAGTAATTATATACTTCTTTTAGAAGGGAAAAAAATGTGAAACTAAATAAATCCATATCCATGCAACAGCAGCATCATATTATAAGGACAACAAAATATAAAATAGCAAGAAGAGGACCACAAACAACTTTCGTGACCTGCTTTTTTAAAAAGTGTGATACTCCCCAAATATTCCCTGGTACCTCTGACCTATCCAAACACTGATAGTTGAAAGTTTAGTTTTCTGCCATCCCATGGGTAAAGTTTACTTTGGTCTTAGACACACATTTCATAGCATCAGGCCTAACTGGGAAGATCAGTTTCACAACACAAATGCATGGCTTAATCCCTACTGTACAAGCAGAAAAACATGAGCTTAAAGAAGGCTGGGAAATTATCCCACCTAAGATAAATAGTGCAGAGAAGAGGTGTCCCGGAAAGCACAGCAAAGAGACTAACCCCAAGCAGTTAGAGCACGAAAGGCAGAAGCTAATGCAAATGCTAAACAAACCCCATGAGAAGCCGCTATTCTAGATCAGAACAGGTGGAAGCTAGAGAAAATGACCAAGAAAAAAACACTTTTTAAGAAAACAAAATACTATACTTAAAGTTAAAGCATGGGAACCATTGAAATGCTCAATAACTGGGGAAGAAGAGTTAAGTAAATGTGACAAAATGACATAATTTAGTTAACCGCAATTTTGACAGCTGTCAGAAAATTTTGAGTTTTAATAAAGTGAGAAAACGCCATTTATCACATAAAGAAGAAAGAAAAAACAGAGTACAATGTTGTAATTACATATGATCACGATCACTTACGCAAAGCAAGAAACAAGAAGCAACTTGTTCTGATATAGTTAGAAGTATTTATAAGTATTTCCCCAACTTTAGATGGGTTAAGGTGAACAATTCAAGTCAGAGTCTAGTACAACAAATAGGTCTTTTCAAAATCTCTGCGTAGCAAGGATGCACTGCTCACTAACATAATAATTTTTCTGGAACAGCCCTGTATATTAAAGGATGGTTCCCTAGAAGTCACAGTAAGAGGTTTTGTGTGTGTGTGTGTGTGTGTGTTTGACCTATAGATGCCTCAAAGACTTGGAATGCAATACCTTTTCTTATAACAAATGTTTTGTGAAAGGGAAAAAAATGGAGGAAGGGACCTCAACTTGACCTAAAGCTTCAAAACTAGGCACAGTTGTAATGCCTGGGCACACGAAGAGTGCATATGGGGCATGAGAAGCAAAGGATAACATTTGACATGCAAATAAACAAATTCTTCTTATTAAAATTTCGTCAGTACCTTCAAATCCACCCTCTTCACTCTACTCAATTATAAAGCACCTGGGACCTTGCAGTATAATTCATAATCAAATCTCCGGGCATTTATTCGCAAGCCGTTTTACAATGGCTTACAAGCAAGAGAATTCTACTTCTTCCATAGTCCCACATGAACTGTTTTATCATCGTGTCCTGGAGAGAGACAGGTTCTCCTACTGCCTCTTAAGAATTACATATTGCTTCCAGATGCTTTTCAGGTGATTTCAAGCCTTTTCTCATTCTGTGACTCTTGAATTATGAAAGGGCATCTCTAATTCATGAGAAATACTGCTCCCACTTCAGTGTCCATTAACATACATTCTCCCCTTCCACTACATTGTAGGTACTCACACACATATGCTTTTAGTTAGGTAATAATGCCTCCCTGTGTATCAGTAAGGGCTTTACTGAGAACCACTCATATTCTACCACCGTGATTCCACTAGCAGCCACACTTGGAGACTTCAAAGGAAGCTGAGTCCCTTGACAGTAATGCACAGAATGACATCAAAAGCAAGGTTAAACAAAACTCAAGTAAACTGAAAGTACTCTCTTAAAATTCACTGGCTCTTGGTAATTCTCTCATTGTCATCTCATTTAAAAACAAAATATGTCTCCTGCTAAAATGTGGGGAAGTTGGCAGTTAACAATTCAGTCACACCCAAAATCTCTGTCCAGGCAAGTGCTTTCCTTCTAACAAAACATGCTACCTCCACATAGTAAAACCAAATCCAGCCTCAGAATCCTTCTGTGCAGTGGCTATGTCACATCCCTAAATTCAACAGAGGAACAAAATTTAAACCTCATTTCCAGATGGCATAAATTCAGTGAATTCAGACCTCTACTGTGCTGAGTGCATAAATCTGTTAATAGGCAAAGAGTGCACAAAAAGCACAGCAAACCGCCAAATGAACACCGTGCGTGTTGTGGGCGGAGAGAATTAATATCCACATCACAGATTTCTCTCTGTATCGACGAAATGAATGCAGAGGGGCGTTTTTACAGGAGGTGTGGATTTTTCCATAGCACTGGATTAACTGACCCGTGTTATAATCAAGTGCTTTCCTGGAGAGTAATTAACAAATCAATCAATCAACTACAAGTCTCGAACAGTTCAACAAGTTTTCAAATACGTGGAGTTGACGATGAGTTAATTATTGAATAATTTCATTCTCCAAAAGAGCCAAACTGAGACAGGTTATGTGGAAACTTGCAGAGAAGAACAAAATGTTCTACCAAGGCCCACAGTCTTCACTATTCCACTTAATATTAATAAGGGACTTCCCTGGTGGTGCAGTGGTTAAGAATCCGCCTGCCGATGCAGGGGACACGGGTTTGAGCCCTGGTCTGGGAAGATCCCACATGCCACGGAGCAACTAAGCCCATGAGCCACAACTACTGAGCTCGCGAGCCACAACTGCTGAGCCCGTGTGCCACAACTACTGAAGCCCACATGCCTAGAGTGCATGCTCCACAACGAGAAGCCCGCACACCGCAACTGAAGAATAGCCCCAGCTCACTGCAACTAGAGAAAGCTCAAGCCCACGTGCGGCAACAAAGACCCAACACAGCCAAAAATAAATAATTTAAAAAATAATTAATTTTAAAAAAAGAATATTAATAATAACTCAAGAGTCTTAAAATGGTTGTATCTAAACCCAGTCCCTGAATTTTACAGATAAAAAAATAAAGCACAGGGAAGCTAAGTGACTTTAGGGAAGACAGAGGTAGAACCCGTATCTTCCAACCCACGGTGATGCGATCTCCTCCACATTAAACTCACAATTCCTCAACTATCTACCCATTAAGTCTATTTCATTTCCCCCAAAGAGCAAAACTTTTAAAGCTTGGGAAAAGTGGAACCAAATGAAGCTTCAATCTCCAGTTCCATCCAATCAATCCCTGAGATTTTACATTAATTATATAGATTATCTTCTTCACCCAAGAAACACAGTGTAATTTGGATGACTTTGGGAAGGTCCCAACCATGAAACAAATGACTGAGCTACAGCACATCACCGAGGAGGAAGAGCAGACAGAGACAGACTATGGGCATCTCAGAAATGAATCAAGAATACTGGCTGATCAAAATGAATAACGAAGATTAACAAAATCAAAATCTAAGTATTAAGTGATATTTCCCAATGTAACAACTATTCCTAAGCTGTTTCTTAAAGAAAAAAAAAGTAGTAGTCATTGTTGCTTAAGGTTCTGTAATTAAGCAGATTTGGAAAATGCTACATTCTAAAATATCCCTCTCAAATATTCACAAAGCGCATCATGTGTATAAAGGCTTGAAGAAGGCCTACAGGAAAGAAGCCCACTTAGTTTTGTTTAATATATACAACGTTTCCCAATCTTATTTGACATTTTTTGTTTGCAGAACCTGTACTGACATCCTCCAAGAAGCATCCTTCAGGAAGCACATATAGCATTTTTGATGAATAACATGGCACCCATTAAGCAGCATTTATAGTGAGACTGGCTTCTTCTTCCAGACCCAACTGTTAAAAATCAACTCTTGGGACTTCCCTGGTAGTCCAGTTGTAAAGAATCTGCCTTGCAATGCAGGGGACGCGGGGTTAGATCCCTGGTCAGGGAACTAAGATCCCACATGCCACGGGGCAACTAAACCCGTTCACCACAACTACTGAGCTCGTGCGCCTCAACTAGAGCCTGCGTGCTGCAAACTAGAGAGCCCACACGCCCTGGAGCCTGTACGCCACAACTAGAGAAGAGAAAACCCGCACGCCACAACTAGAGAGAAACCCGCTCACCACAACGAAAGATCCCACACCGCAACGAAGATCCCGCGTACCACAACTAAGACCCGACACAGCCTAAAAAATAAATAAATAATAAATCTTAAAAAAAAAAAAATCAACTCTTGAGGTAAAGGACCCCTGTGATTACAATGAAAATAACAACCACCACCACCAAGTAATAAGTGCTAAGTGCAAGGCACTGTGCTAACTACAATTTCTTTTTGAGAAGGGGTAGGATGTATTCAAATTCAAATTATACTCCCCAGAGCCTGTATCTATTCATAAACAAGAAAACATTTTTAACAAATAAATAAACATATCATATACACTGTTCTGTACCTCGCATTTTTCACCAAACAATACATATTGGCAATGTTTCCAAAATGATACATAAAGAGATTCACTGTTATCTTTTTATGACTGCACAGTTTTCTAATGTACAGCAGTACAGTAACACAATGTATTAATTCAGTCTCCCATGGATGAACATTTTGGTTGTTTCCAATCTTTAGCCATTTTATAAACATTACTACATAAGTATCTCTGTATATAAATCATTTTCTCATGAACGTAATATGTATGTATATGTAGGATACATTCATAGTATATATGAATGTATGTATATCTAGAGGAATGTACTCAATTATTTGTACCTAGGATAAATTTCTAGAACTGGAGTTCCTAGTCAAAGGATATGAGATTTTTCATACTACAGATTTTGCCAAACTGCCCACTAAAGAGACTATTGTTTTGCACTCATTATCTCTACACAGTAGGTTATAGAACTTCTTAATCTTTGCCCATCTAATAGTAATGAATGGTACCTCGGTTTAGTTCTAATGTGACTACCTCTTATAATGAGCAGAGTTAAGCATCTTCTTCATATGTTTAAAAGACACTGTTATCTCTCTTTCTGAAGACTATATCCTTTGTCCATTTTTCTACTGGGTTGTTGGACTTTTTCTTATAGATTTGTAGAAGCTCTTTATTAGGGAAATTAGTCCCTTTGTGATATGAGAAGCAAAATTTTTTCCCCATTTTCTTGTTCTTTGTCTTCCCTTATGCAGGATTTTTTCTGTTAGTTTTTTAATGTAATCAAGTTTATCAATCTCTTACGGCTTCTCTCTTTTCTGTCTTACTTAGAAAGGCCATATACACTCCAATATTATAAAATAACTTTCCCATGTTTTCTTCTATAATATACTTTATTTTTAAAATTTCTGTTTAATATGGATCAATTTTGGCTTAACACTTGAGATATTGCTCTAAATAGCTTTTTCTTTCCCCCGTCCAGATGGCCACCTGGTTATCCCACCACTGTTTACTGAACACAGCAACTTTCTCCAACTAACTTGATATTTGGTAACACAAATGTTTCAATTATTGTAGCCTAATTGGCCTAGCTATTCATGCTTACTTATTTTTCTATGTGAGCATAGAATAAGGTTGTTTAGCTCCCCCAAAGTCCTGTTGTTATTTTTATTGGAATTACATTAAACATACACATTAGTTTAACGAGAACTGGCATCTCTATATCCAAGAATACGACAGGCATTTTCACATCTTTTGTGTATCCCTCAGGAGCATTTTTAAACTCCTTCACACACATCATACATATTTCTTAAGTTTATTCTTAGGTATTTTATCCTTTTTTATGGTAACTGTTTTTTCTTCTGCTACATTCAAACTAGTTGTTTGTATATATGAAAGCTATGAATGCTGACATATTACCTTGGTATCCAGGCACATTTATAAATTATCTTATTCTTTATAATTAGTTTTTCACTTGATAATCTTGAGTATTCTAGTCATATATTCCTATCATTTATTTGGAAATGATAGGAATATATGACTAGTTTTTATACCTTTATAACTTTATTTTCTTTCTGTTGTCCACCTACATTAACTTGTGATTCCAAAACACCATTAATAAAGAGTGAAAATAGTGGACATCCTTATTTTGTTTCTGGCTTTAATGGTCTCAAATTTCCTATTAAGCCTGAGATGGTTTTTAGATTGAGAAAGACATATTTTACTAAGAATACTTTCCTACTATATTTTGACGGTTTTTTAAAAAAATCAATAAGGATACTGAATTTTATTAGATGTCTTCTCTATAAAAATGGTCATATGATTTTTTCTATTTACATTTAACAAGATGATGAATGTCTTTAATAAATTTCGTACTACTGAACCCTCCTGCATTCCTAAAACAATCCTCACTTGTTATGGCGTATTATTCTTTTAATGTGTACAAAGCACACAAACGTCATCTCACTCCATCCTCTAAGCAGCCCCGCCAGGTGTGCGCTGGCACCACGGCTGCACGGGCCCTCACCCACTGTACTCCCGCTCTCCTCACTGCTCCCCCTCCAGGACTGTGCCGCTCCTGCCAGACCTGTTGTTCTCCGAGATCCTCCATCCCCAGATAGCCTCCTCTATCCTTCCTGTCTCCATGTACGCTTCTGCCGACACAGCACCTCCACATAAAGGCCCTCCCTGTCTACTGTCTACCCCATGTAAAACAGACAGGAAACACCTTCCAATCTTGTCACTCATTCCCTGACCCTGTTCTATTTTTGTTTGTAGCAACTGTCACCATCTAACATATATTATGTTTCACTTCTTTTAATTTACATTCCATCTCCCCCAGTAGAATGTAAGCTCCATGAAGAGAAGGAGTTGCATCTCCATTAAGAGCAGGAGTTTCATCTGCTAGGCCGGGCATGCAGAAACTACTTAATATTTGTTGAATGAGGGAATGAACAACTGAATGAATGAATGAACACCCATTTGATAGACAAGAAAGCTGAAGCTTAAAGAGATGAAGTAAAATCATTCACTGGCAGAGCTGGGACTGAAACCCAAGTCAAACTTCCAATTCCCTACCCCTAACCCTTCAAACAAATGACAGGTGCTTTTAGGCCACAGAAAATGCTCATATATCTTATGAATACTAAAGTGCAAGTTAGTGACTCCATTGAAAGTAGATGTCCCTTTACAAGGTAAGCAAAAGAATCAGAAGATGGCGCCCACAGACTGGCTTTGGAGCCCAAAGAGATAATCTCCAACCCTACACTTGTCCAACAAGGTCACCGCTAGCCATGCATGGTCACTGGAACTTGGGATGTGGTGCCTGCGACTAAGGGACTGAAAGTTTAATTTTATTTCATTTTAATTAATTTAAATCTACAAACTGATACTGGTGTGAATCTATTTTTCTTTCTTTTTTTTTTCATAGCGGTATTATTTTTGATGGTCCAAAATAGAAAACAACCCAAATATCCATCAGCGGTAGAATGGATAAATAATGGTATATTTATACAATGGAATAACCTACAGCAATGAAGATGAATGAACTACAACTACATTCAACAATGCCCTTGATTCTCACTAACATAATGATTTTTTTAAAAAACCACAAAAGATTATGGTGAATCTATTTTTTTTTAATTTTTGAATTTTATTTATTTTTTTATACAGCAGGCTCTTATTAGTCATCCATTTTATACATATCAGTGTATACACGTCAATCCCAATCTCCCAATTCATCCCACCACCATTCCCACTCCCCCGCCGCTTTCACCCCTTGGTATCCATATGTTTGTTCTCTACATCTGTGTCTCAATTTCTGCCCTGCAAAACAATTCATCTGTAACATTCTTCTAGGTTCCACATATATGTGTTAATACACAATATTTGCTCTTCTCTTTCTGACTTTCTTCACTCTGTATGACAATCTCTAGATTCATCCATGTCTCTACAAATGACCCAATTTCGTTCCTTTTTATGGCTGAGTAATATTCCATTGTATATATGTACCACTCTTCTTTACCCATTTGTCTGTCGATGGGCATTTAGTTGCCTTCATGACCTGGCTATTGTAAATAGTGCTGCAATGAACATTGGGTGCATGTGTCTTTTGTAATTATGGTTTTCTCTAGGTATATGCCCAGTAGGGATTGCTGGGTCATATGTTAATTCTATTTTTAGTTTTTTAAGGAACTGCCATACTGTTTTCCATAGTGGCTGTATCAATTTACATTCCCACCAACAGTGCAACAGGGTTCCCTTTTCTCCACACTCTCCCCAGCCTTTGTTGTTTGTAGATTTTCTGATGATCCCCATGTGAACTGGTGTGAGGTGATACCTCATTGTAGTTTTGATTTGCATTTCTCTAATAATTAGTGATGTTGAGCAGCTTTTCAAGTGCTTCTTGGCCATCTGCATGTCTTCTTTGGAGAAATGTCTATTTAGGCCTTCTGCCCATTTTCGGATTAGATTGTTTGTTTTTTTAATATTGACCTGCATGAGCTGTTTATATATTTTGGAGATTAATCCTTTATCTGTTGATTCATTTGCAAATATTTTCTCCCATTCTGAGGGTTGTCTTTTCATCTTGTTTGTAGTTTCCTTTGCTTTGCAAAGGCTTTGAAGTTTCATTAGGTCGCATCTGTTTATTGTTGTTTTTATTTCCATTATTCTAGGCGGTGGATCAAAAAAGATCTTGCTGTGATTTATGTCAAAGAGTGTTCTTCCTATGTTTTCCTCTAAGAGTTTTATAGTGTCCGGTTTACATTTAGGTTTCAAATCCATTTGGAGTTTATTTTTGTGCATGATGTTAAGGAGTATTCTAATTTCATTCTTTTACATGTAGCTGTCCAGTTTTCCCAGCACCACTTATTGAAGAGACTGTCTTTTCTCCGTTGTATATCCTTGCCTCCTTTGTCATAGATCAGTTCACCATAGGTGTGTGGGTTTATCTCTGGGCTCTATATCCTGTTCCATTGATCTATATTTCTGTTTTTGTGCCAGTACCATATTGTCTTCATTACTGTAGCTTTGTAGTATAGTCTGAAGTCAAGGAGTCTGATTCCTCCAGCTCCGTTTTTTTCCCTCAACACTGCTTTGGCTATTTGGAGTCTTGTGGCTCCATACAAATTTTAAGATTTTTTTCTTCTCGTTCTGTAAAAAATGCCACAGGTAATTTGATAGGGATTGCATTGAATCCGTAGATTGCTTTGGGTAGTATAGTCATTTTCACAATATTGATTCTTCCAATCCACGAATATGGTAAATCTCTCCATCTCTTGGTATCATCTTTAATTTCTTTCATCAGTGTCTTATACTTTTCTGCATAGCGGTCGTTTGTCTCCCTAGGTAGGTTTATTCCTACGTATTTTATTCTTTTTGTTGCAGTGGTAAATGGGAGTGTTTCCTTAATTTCTCTTTCAGGTTTTTCATCATTAGTGTATAGGAATGCAAGAGATTTCTGTGCATTAATTTTTTACCCTGCAACTTTACCAAATTCATTGATTAGCTATAATAATTTTCTGGTGGCATCTTTAGGATTCTCTATGTATAGTATCATATCATCTACAACCAGTGACAGTTTTCCCTCTTCTTATCCAATTTGTATGCCTTTTATTTCTTTTTCTTCTCTGATTGCCATGGATAGGACTTCCAAAACTATGTTGAATAATAGTGGTGACAGTCGACATCCTTGTCTTGTTCCTGACCTTAGAGGAAATGCTTTCAGTTTTTCACCATTGAGAATGATGTTTGCTGTGGGTCTGTCGTATGTGGCTTTTATGATGTTGAGGTAGGTTCCCTCTGTGCCCACTTTCCAGGGAGTTTTTATCATAAATGGGTGTTGAATTTTGTCAAAAGCTTTTTCTGCCTCTATTGAGATGATTGTATGGTTTTTATTCTTCAGTTTGTTAATATGGTGTATCACATTGATTGATTTGTGTATAGTGAAGAATCCTTGCATCCCTGGGATGAATCCCACTTGATCATGGTGTATGACCCTTTTAATGTGTTGTTGGATTCTGTTTGCTAGTATTTTGTTGAGGATTTTTGCATCTATATTCAACAGTGATATTGGTCTGTAATTTTCTTTTTTTGTAGTATCTTTGCTTGGTTTTGGTTTCAGGGTGATGGTGGTCTCATACAATGAGTTTGGGAGTGTTCCTTACTCTGCAATTTTTTGGAAGAGTTTGAGAAGGATGGGTGTTAGCTCTTCTCTAAATGTTTGATAGAATTCACCTGTGAAGCCATCTGGTCCTGGACTTTTGTTTGTTGGAAGATTTTTAATCACAGCTTCAATTTCATTACCTGTGATTGGTCTGTTCATATTTTCTATTTCTTCCTGGTTCCATCTTGGAAGGTTACACCTTTCTAAGAATTCATCCATTTTTTCCCGGTTGTCCATTTTTTTGGCATAGAGTTTCTTGTAGTAGTCTCTTAGGATGCTTTGTATTTCTGCAGTGTCTGTTGTAACTTCTGCTTTTTCATTTCTAATTTTATTGATTTGAGTCCTCTCCCTCTTTTTCTTGATGAGTCTGGCTAATGGTTTATCAATTTTGTTTATCTTCTCAAAGAACCAGCTTTTAGTTCTATTGATCTTTGCTATTGTTTTCTTTGTTTCTATTTCATTTATTTCTGCTCTGAACTTTATGATTTCTTTCCTTCTGCTAACTTTGGGTTTTGTTTGTTCTTTCTCTAGTTCCTTTAAGTGTAAGGTTAGATGGTATACTTGAGATTTTTCTTGTTTCTTGAGGTAGGCTTGTATAGCTATTAACTTCCCTCTTAGAACTGCTTTTGCTGCATCCCATAGGTTTTGGATCGTCGTGTTTTCATTGTCATTTGTCTCTAGGTATTTTTTGATTTCCTCTTTGATTTCTTCAGTGATCTCTTGGTTATTTAGTAACCTATTGTTTAGCCTCCATGTGTTTGTGTTTTTTACGTTTTTTTCCCTGTAATTCATTTCTAATCTCATAGCGTTGTGGCCAGAAAAGATGCTTGATATGCTTTCAATTTTCTTAAATTTACTGAGGCTTGATTTGTGACCCAAGATGTGATCTATCCTGGAGAATGTTCCATGCACACTGCAGAAGAAAGTGTAATCTGCTGTTTTTGGATGGAATGTCCTATAAATATCAATTAAATCTCTCTGATCTATTGTGTCATTTAAAGCTTCTTTTTCCTTATTTATTTTCATTTTGGATGATCTGTCCATTGGTGTAAGTGAGGTGTAAAAGTCCCCCACTATTATTGTGTTACTGTCGATTTCCTCTTTTATAGCTGTTAGCAGTTGCCTTATGTATTGGGTTGCTCCTATGTTGGGTGCATATATATTTATAATTGTTATATCTTCTTCTTGGATTGATCCCTTGACCATTATGTAGTGTCCTTCCTTGTCTCTTGTAGCATTCTTTATTTTAAAGTCTATTTTATCTGATACGAGTATTGCTACTCCAGTTTTCTTTTGATTTCCATTTGCATGAAATATCTTTTTCCATCCCCTCACTCTCAGTCTGTATGTGTCCCTAGGTCTGAAGTGGGTTTCTTGTAGACAGCATATATATGGCTTTTTTTTTTTGATTTATTTATTTTATTTATCTTTGGCCGTGTTGGGTCTTTGTTTCTGTGCGAGGGCTTTCTCTAGTTGTGGCAAGCGGTGGCCACCCTTCATCGCGGTGTGTGGGCCTCTCACTATTGCGGCCTCTCTTTTTGTGGAGCACAGGCTCCAGACACACAGGCTCAGTAATTGTGGCTCACGGGTCCCGTTGCTCCGTGGCATGTGGGATTTTCCCGGACCAGGGCTCGAACCCGTGTTCCCTGCATTGGCAGGCAGACTCTCAACCACTGCACCACCAGGGAAACCCTGGGTCTTGTTTTTGTATCCATTCAGCAAGCCCGTGTCTTTTGGTTGGAGCATTTAATCCATTCACGTTTAAGGTAATTATCGATATGTATGTTCCTATGACCATTTTCTTAATTGTTTTGGGTTTGTTTTTGTAGGTCTGTTTCTTCTCTTGTGTTTCCCACTTAGAGAAGTTCCTTTAGCATTTGCTGTAGAGCTGGTTTGGTGGTGCTGAATTCTCTTACCTTTTGCTTGTCTGTAAAGCTTTTGATTTCTCCATCGAATCTGAATGAGATCCTTGTCGGGTAGAGTAATCTTCTTTGTAGGTTCTTCCCTTTCATCACTTTAAGTATATCATGCCACTCCCTTCTGGCTTGTAGAATTTCTGCTGAGAAATCAGCTGTTAACCTTATGGGAGTTCCCCTGTATGTTATTTGTTGTTTTTCTCTTGCTGATTTCAATAATTTTTGTTTGTCTTTAATTTTTGCCAATTTGATTCCTATGTGTCTTGGCGTGTTTCCCCTTGGGTTTATCCTGTATGGGACTCTCTGTGCTTCCTGGACTTGGGTGGCTATTACCTTTCCCATGTTAGGGAAGTTTTCAGCTATAATCTCTTCAAAGATTTTCTTGGGTCCTTTCTCTCTCTCTTCTCCTTCTGGGACCCCTATAATGCGAATTCTGTTGCGTTTAATGTTGTCCCAGAGGTCTCTTAGGTTGTCTTCATTTCTTTTCATTCTTTTTCTTTACTCTGTCTGCAGCAGTGAATTCCACCATTTTGTCTTCCAGGTCACTTTTCCGTTCTTTTGCCTCAGTTATTCTGCTATTGATTCCTTCTAGTGTAGTTTTCATTTCAGTTATTGTATTGTTCATCTCTGTTTGTTTGTTCTTTAATTCTTCTAGATCTTTGTTAAACATTTCTTGCATATTCTCGATCTTTGCCTCCATTCTTTTTCCGAGGTCCTGGATCATCTTCACTGTCATTATTCTGAATTCTTTTTCTGGAAGGTTGCCTATCTCCACTTCACTTAGTTGTTTTTCTGGGGTTTTATCTTGTTCCTTCATCTGGTATATAGCCCTCTGCCTTTTCATCTTGTCTATCTTTCTGTGAATGTGGTTTTTGTTCCACAGGCTGCAGGATTGCAGTTCTTCTTGTTTCTGCTGTCTGCCCTCTCGTGGATGAGGCTATCTAAGAGGCTTAATGGGAGGGACTGGTGGTTGGTAGAGCTGACTGTTGCTCTGGTGGGCAGAGCTCAGGGAAACTTTAATCCACTTGACTGTTCATGGGTGGGGCTGGGTTCCCTCCCTGTTGGTTGTTTGGCCTGAGGCCAGCCAACACTGGAGCCTCCTTGGGCTCTTTGGTGGGGCTACTGACAGACTCTGGGAGGGCTCACACCAAGGAGTACTTCCCAGAACTTCTGCTGCCAGTGTCCTTGTCCCCACAGTGAAACAGAGCCACCCGCCGCCTCTGCAGGAGACCCTCCAACACTAGCAGGTAGGTCTGGTTCAGTCTCCCCTGGGGTCACTGCTCCTTCCCCTGGGTCCCGATGCACACACTAGTTTGTTTATGCCCTCCAAGAGTGGAGTCTCTGTTTCCCCCAGTCCTGTCGAAGTCCTGCAATCACTTCCCACTAGTCTTCAAAGTCTGATTCTCTAGGAATTCCTCCTCCCGTTGCCAGACCCCCAGGTTGGGAAGCCTGACGTTGGGCTCAGAATCTCCACTCCAGTGGGTGGACTTCTGTGGTATAAGTGTTCGCCAGTCTGTGAGTCACCCACCCACCAGTTATGGGATTTGATTTTACTGTGATTGCGCCCCTCCTACCATCTCATTGTGGCTTCTCCTTTGTCTTCGGATGTGGGGTATCTTTTTTGGTGAGTTCCAGTGTCTTCCTGTCGATGATTGTCCAGCAGCTAGTTGTGATTCTGGTGTTCTCTCAAGAGGGAGTGAGAGCACGCCCTTCTACTCCACCAACTTGAACCATTCTCTCTACTTTTTCAATTGTACATTTTATGCAACCTCAAAAGAGATCAAGCATTTCTGGCAAAAAGTTGGCATCCAAATGGAGAGGTTCTGTAAATATAAAATCCTCACCAGAGTTTGAAGACTGAGTACAAAAAGTACTCAGTACTTTCTACTGGAAGACAGAATGGTGGAATTCACTGCTGCGGAACAGAATAAAGAAAAAAGAATGGAAAGAAATGAAGACAGCCTAAGAGACCTCTGGGACAACATTAAACATAACAACATTCACATTATAGGGGTCCCAGAAGGAGAAGAGAGAAAGAAAGACCCGAGAAAATATTTGAAGACATTATAGTCGAAAACTTCCCTAACATGGGAAAGGAAATAGCCACCCAAGTCCAGGAAGTGCAGAGAGTCCCATGCAGGATAAACGCAAGGAGAAACACACTGAGACACATAGTAATTAAATTGGCAAAAATTAAAGCCAAAGAAAAATTATTGAAAGCAGCAAGGGAAAAACGACAGTGTACAAGGGAACTCCCATAAGGTTAACAGCTGATTTCTCAGCAGAAACTCTGCTAGCCAGAAGGGAGTGGCATGATATATTTAAAGTGATGAAAGGGAAGAACCTACAACCAAGATAACTCTACCAGGCAAGGATCTCATTTAGATTTGATGGAGAAATCAAAAGCTTTACAGACAAACAAAAGCTAAGAGAATTCAGCACCACCAAACCAGCTCTACAACAAATGCTAAAGGAACTTCTCTAAGTGGGAAACACAAGAGAAGAAAAGGACCTACAAAAACAAACCCAAAACAATTAAGAAAATGGTCATAGGAACATACATATCAATAATTACCTTAAACGTGAATGGATTAAATGCTCCAACCAAGAGACACAGGCTTCCTGAATGGATACAAAAACGAGACCCATATATATGCTGTCTACAAGAGACCCACTTCAGACCTAGGGACACATACAGACTGAGAGTGAGGGGATGGAAAAAGATATTCCATGCAAATGGAAATCAAAAGAAAGCTGGAGTAGCAATACTCATATCAGATAAAATAGACTTTAAAATAAAGAATGCTACAAGAGACAAGGAAGGACACTACATAATGGTCAAGGGATCAATCCAAGAAGAAGATATAACAATTATAAATATATATGCACCCAACATAGGAGCAACCCAATACATAAGGCAACTGCTAACAGCTATAAAAGAGGAAATCGACAGTAACACAATAATAGTGGGGGACTTTTACACCTCACTTACACCAATGGACAGATCATCCAAAATGAAAATAAATAAGGAAAAAGAAGCTTTAAATGACACAATAGATCAGAGAGATTTAATTGATATTTATAGGACATTCCATCCAAAAACAGCAGATTACACTTTCTTCTGCAGTGTGCATGGAACATTCTCCAGGATAGATCACATCTTGGGTCACAAATCAAGCCTCAGTAAATTTAAGAAAATTGAAAGCATATCAAGCATCTTTTCTGGCCACAACGCTATGAGATTAGAAATGAATTACAGGGAAAAAAACGTAAAAAACACAAACACATGGAGGCTAAACAATACGTTACTATATAACCAAGAGATCACTGAAGAAATCAAAGAGGAAATCAAAAAATACCTAGAGACAAATGACAATGAAAACACGACGATCCAAAACCTATGGGATGCAGCAAAAGCAGTTCTAAGAGGGAAGTTAATAGCTATACAATCCTACCTCAAGAAACAAGAAAAAATCTCAAGTAAACCATCTAACCTTACACTTAAAGGAACTAGAGAAAGAACAAACAAAACCCAAAGTTAGCAGAAGGAAAGAAATCATAAAGTTCAGAGCAGAAATAAATGAAATAGAAACAAAGAAAACAATAGCAAAGATCAATAGAACTAAAAGCTGGTTCTTTGAGAAGATAAACAAAATTGATAAACCATTAGCCAGACTCATCAAGAAAAAGAGGGAGAGGACTCAAATCAATAAAATTAGAAATGAAAAAGCAGAAGTTACAACAGACACTGCAGAAATACAAAGCATCCTAAGAGACTACTACAAGAAACTCTATGCCAAAAAAATGGACAACCTGGAAAAAATGGACGAATTCTTAGAAAGGTGTAACCTTCCAAGATGGAACCAGGAAGAAATAGAAAATATGAACAGACCAATCACAGGTAATGAAATTGAAGCTGTGATTAAAAATCTTCCAACAAACAAAAGTCCAGGACCAGATGGCTTCACAGGTGAATTCTATCAAACATTTAGAGAAGAGCTAACACCCATCCTTCTCAAACTCTTCCAAAAAATTGCAGAGTAAGGAACACTCCCAAACTCATTGTATGAGACCACCATCACCCTGAAACCAAAACCAAGCAAAGATACTACAAAAAAAGAAAATTACAGACCAATATCACTGTTGAATATAGATGCAAAAATCCTCAACAAAATACTAGCAAACAGAATCCAACAACACATTAAAAGGGTCATACACCATGATCAAGTGGGATTCATCCCAGGGATGCAAGGATTCTTCACTATACACAAATCAATCAATGTGATACACCATATTAACAAACTGAAGAATAAAAACCATACAATCATCTCAATAGAGGCAGAAAAAGCTTTTGACAAAATTCAACACCCATTTATGATAAAAACTCTCCAGAAAGTGGGCATAGAGGGAACCTACCTCAACATAATAAAGGCCATATATGACAAACCCACAGCAAACATCATTTTCAATGGTGAAAAACTGAAATCATTTCCTCTAAGATCAGGAACGGACAAGGATGTCCATTTTCACCACTATTATTCAACAGTTTTGGAAGTCCTAGCTACGGCAATCAGAGAAGAAAAAGAAATAAAAGGAATACAAATTGGAAAACAAGAAGTAAAACTGTCACTGTTTGCAGATGACATGATACTATACATAGAGAATCCTAAAAATGCCACCAGGAAACTACTAGAACTAATTAATGAATTTGGTAAAGTTGCAGGATACAAAACTAATGCACAGAAATCTCTTGCATTCCTATACACTAATGATGAAAACTCTGAAAGAGAAATTATGGAAACACTCCCATTTACCACTGCAACAAAAAGAATAAAATACCTAGGAATAAACCTACCTAGGGAGACAAAAGACCTGTATGCAGAAAACTATAAGACACTGATGAAAGAAATTAAAGATGATACCAACAGATGGAGAGATATACCATGTTCTTGGAAGAATCAATATTGTGAAAATGACTATACTACCCAAAGCAATCTACAGATTCAATGCAATCCCTATCAAATTACCTGTGGCATTGTTTACAGAACTAGAACAAATCATCTTAAAGTTTGTATGGAGACATAAAAGACCCCGAATAGCCAAAGCAATCTTGAGGGAAAAAAACGGAGTTGGAGGAATCAGACTCCCTGACTTCAGACTATACTACAAAGCTACAATAATCAAGACAATATGGTACTGGCACAAAAACAGAAACATAGATCAATGGAACAAATAAAAAGCCCAGAGATATACCCACGCACCTATGGTCAATTAATCTATGACAAAGGAGGCAAGGATATACAACGGAGAAAAGACAATCTCTTCAATAAGTGGTGCTGGGAAAACTGGACAGCTACATGTAAAAGAATGAAATTAGAACACTCCCTAACACCATACACAAAAATAAACTCAAAATGGATTCGAGACCTAAATGTAAGACTGGACACTATAAAACTCTTAGAGGAAAACATAGGAAGAACACTCTTTGACATAAATCACAGCAAGATCTTTTTTGATCCACCTCCTAGAGTAATGGAAATAAAAACAAAAATAAACAAATGGGACCTAATGAAACTTCAAAGCTTTTGCACAGCAAAGGAAACCATAAACAAGATGAAAAGACAACCCTCAGAATGGGAGAAAATATTTGCAAACGAATTAATGGACAAAGGATTAATCTCCAAAATATATAAACAGCTCATGCAGGTCAATATTAAAGAAACAAACAACCCAATCCAAAAATGGGCAGAAGACCTAAATAGACATTTCTCCAAAGAAGACATACAGATGGCCAAGAAGCACATGAAAAGATGCTCAACATCACTAATTATTAGAGAAATGTAAATCAAAACTACAATGAGGTATCACCTCACACCAGTTAGAATGGGCATCATCAGAAAATCTACAAACAACACATGCTGAAGAGAGTGTGGAGAAAAGGGAACCCTCTTCACTCTTGGTGGGAATGTAAATTGATACAGCCACTATGGAGAACAGTATGGAGGTTCCTTAAAAAACTAAAAATAGAATTACCATATGATCCAGCAATCCCATTACTGGGCATATACCCAGAGAAAACCATAGTTCCAAAAGACACATGCATCCCAATGTTCATTGCAGCACTATATACAATAGCCAG
The DNA here is from genome assembly GCF_965194825.1 of Balaenoptera physalus. Classification (NCBI taxonomy): domain Eukaryota; kingdom Metazoa; phylum Chordata; class Mammalia; order Artiodactyla; family Balaenopteridae; genus Balaenoptera; species Balaenoptera physalus. The sequence goes on along the minus strand of NC_138884.1, from coordinate 36,920,165 downwards.
GTCATGAAAGCAACCTAAATGCCCATCGACAGACGAATGGATAAAGAAGATGTGGTACATATATACAATGGAATATTACTCAGCCATAAAAAGGAACGAAATTGAGTCATTTGTTGTGACGTGGATGGATCTAGAGACTGTCTTACAGACTGAAGTAAGTCAGAACGAGAAAAGCAAATATCGTATATTAACGCATGTATGTGGAACCTAGAAAAATGGTACAGATGAACCATTTTGCAGGGCAGAAGTTGAGACACAGATGTAGAGAACAAACGTATGGACACCAAGGGGGTAAAACCACGGTGGGGTGGGTATGGTGGTGTGCTGAATTGGGTGATTGGGATTGACATGTATACACTTATGTGTATAAAACTGATGACTAATAAGAACCTGCAGTATTAAAAAGCAAACAAACAAAAAAAGCAACTAATACTAAACTTTTTTTGGGTTATTTGTATGGAAATATGTTAATATAAATGTTTCAGACATTACATGAAATTTCTAAAAATCTTATATGTTCTGGTATAATGTTATAAGTCATAATTCTAGTTATTACTTTAAAATGTGTATCTCAGAAATAACAAAATTTCCTTGTCAATTGCATTATTATGAACTTTCATCAAATCTTTAACCGTGGTCATTTTTAAGTCTTTTGTTATTTACAGACAGTTCTGGGTGTACTCTGATGCTTTAGCAAAAATGTTCCTATAAAAGGGTTTCATCTTCAAGGAATTCATGGAGAAGACTCTGACAAGTGCAGGTTTCTGGTAACTGACTATACTGCTGAACTGAATGAATAAGCATTTTCAGAACTCTAATGGAAAACTGATGAATTCATAAAAGTGCTAACAAAAGATCAAGATGAAAAAAATAATTAATTACATGGGACTGAGTGAACTGATGAGGATGATTATAATTTTTGTGACTTTCTGTTTGAATAAAAAAGAAAAAAGAATTCCACAAGGACTCAGAGGCAAAAAATATACAAATCAATTTTCACTGCAAAGTAAAGGAGCTGTTACAGTGGAGGATTACTGGACTGAATGTCAATATTATGACATAGTATGAGTGTGTTTCGTGTTTGGTAATTGCAATCATTGTTGCTTTTGTTGTGGTCATCCATTTACAATGCTTGGTGTCAGCTTATTTATCTCTTGTAGAAATAAAATACAGTGTGTGTGTAAAAAAATAAAAAATAAATAAAAATTTAAAAAAAAAAATTATATTGTAGCACTTGACCAATATGTTGCAAGATTTTAATAAAATAACATTATTAAAGTGAAGTCAACTTAAGTCAATTCTTAAATTTCATGGGCCAAGCAAGAGACTTTAAAGAAGGATTTTTTTTAAAGTAACATTTCAGAGATACCATACGTTATAACATTAAGAAGAAAATGACAACTGTACCAGTTCAGAAGTGCCTTAAAACAGGGAAGTGAGCAAGTCTAAACAGCATAACTATTTAAAAAGGAGACTAATGCCATATGCTAATGTATATATATGGAATCTAAAAAAAAATGGTACTGATGAACCTAGAGGGAGGGCAGGAATAAATATGCAAACGTAGAGAATGGACTTGAGGACACGGGGTGGGGTGGGGGGGAAGGAGGAAGCTGGGGTGAAGTAAGAGAAGCATCGACATATATAGACTACCAAATGTGAAATAGATAGCTAGTGGGAAGCAGCCGCATAGCTCAGGGAGATCAGCTCGGTGCTTTGTGACCACCTAGAGGGGTGGGATAGGGATAGGGGGAGGGAGACCAAAAGGGAGGGGATGTGGGGATATGTGTATGCATATGGCTGATTCACTTTGTTGTGAATCACAGAAACTAACACAGCATTGTGAAGCAATTATACTCTAATAAAGATGTATAAATATATATATATAATAAAACTAAATAAAATTTTAAAAATAAAAAGGAGACTAAAGTCTTTAAATTTAAAAAAAAGATTAGTATTGAGAAAAATTCACCTTAATAAAACTCAGCTTAACATAAGAAAATAATTTATTCATCTTACATACTACTGTTTCATTTTATTTAGTCCTTTCTCTAAGAATCCTAGCGATCTCTGTAAATATTGTCCATTTAATCCTTCATTTACCAGTATAAAAGGAAAAGGCATTGCTATTATCATTTGCAAACATGCAAGAGATTTAAGAAACAACAAAAAAAGAAGAGATACGAAGTTTCAGGATACTTCAAAGTGAAGAATACAGGAAGTACATTTTTTTTGGCTTGGGTTTTTTTTTTTAAGACATGGCGGTGAAACATACAATAAAAATGAAAACATATGCCATATAGTTGAGGCTTAAGTAAGCAAACAGACCTGAAATTTATTGGCCAACAGTCTTGCCACAGAGATGCAGGCAAGAATCCCAGTTTAAAATCCAACATTTGAAAATACCTTTTTATATCAAGTGCATGATTTATAATTCTAACAAATAGACTAACATCAGGCATCACCACTTACATTTCCGTCTTTGAATCTTAGAAGCAAGAAATATTGAGGAGCATGAAGTAGCTGACAAAATTCTAACTTTCATATGAAATCTCTAACAGAAAACACTAAGACAAGGAAGTAAGACATGTTGCTACAAAAACATAGAGCAAGAGGAAGAAGTCCACCATTTTCAGTGGTGGACTCAAAAAGGAAAGTGCAGTCAACGTCCTTTGCAGTCACAGGGCACCTTGTACATGTCTCTATTAATATCTGTTATCCCCCTAGGAGACCATGATCTCCTTCAAGGCAAGGACCTGGCTTTATATCATCATGGCCTGTCAGCCACCGAATTCAAATAAATGAACCAAGTGTTGAGTCAATTAACCTTTCTTAAATTCTCTTGACAAAAAATATTCACAGCATTTGTGTTATGTAAATTTCATCTCAATTAAAAAGGTACCAAAAGAAAACCATGGCCTGAACACATGTTAAAAGCCAATTGGCAGGAAAAGGGCTTTTTAAAATTACTAAGGCAAAAGTATTTTAAAGTCAGATCATGAGTCACTGGACTCTAACATAAGGGTAATATGTTTTACAATAAACAATAAGCCGTGTAATCACACAAGTATTTCCTAACCCGAAATATGTCCAGAGTCCTCAACTGTCCAGACAGGTGAATACACAACCTCAAAACACCCATTAACTTATGTGTGGTTTCTGGGACAGCTGATTGGCATGCTGCTCAAACTTATTTACCTTCTTTCTTTAAAGGCAAACAGATTCTATAATACTAGGTTCCTTCATAGGAAGCATGGATTCAGAGTGCTGGGTTTTTTTTCCTTATGGGAAAAAGTATGCTAAAGTGTTTTTTAAAAGAATGATACCGAGAAATATTCAGAGTTAAAAGAAACTTGAACTTCGGGGAAATGCGGAGGCCTGCTTTGCCTCAGGCTCCATCTTAGCCTCGGGTATTTGAATCTATTGTGCTTCTTCCAAGAAATGTAAAGACCACCACCATGAGTTGGGGGACTGACCGGTACATGGCTCCAGAGCTCCTGACCAAGCACCTGGCCCTCATCTCCCTAAATCTCCTCTGCACCTGCACCCACTGATTCCCCTGAAATGAAAACAACAAAAACAACAAGTAAAAATGTGATCTTTAGCCTTGCGCTTTGACTTTGAAAGGTCAAGTACACACCAGCCAGCATTTGAGGCAATTAGCTAACATCATGCCCACTGTCTTCGCCCCACAAATTAAAATCCTGGAGCAAAAATGCAATGTGGCCACAGACCGAAGAAGAAAATGAAAACTTCAGTAGAACAGTGCAGGGGACAAAGATATTATTATTAATTACCCAGTCAAAACTCCTAATTCTATCCAGCAAAAGCAGTTCTAAGAGGGAAGTTTACAGTGATACGAGCTCACCCTAGGAAACAAGAAAAATCTCAAATAAACAACCTAACTTTACACCTAAAGCAACTAGAGAAAGAAGACAACAAAACCCAAAGTTAGTAGAAGGAAAGAAAGCATAAAGATCAGAGCAGAAAGAAATGAAATAGAGACAAAAAAAACAATAGAAAAGATCAATGAAACTAAAAGCTGGTTCTTTGAGAAGATAAACAAAATTGATAAACCTTTAGCCAGACTCATCAAGAAAAAAAGGGAGAAGACTCAAATCAATAAAATTAGAAATGAAAAAGGAAAAGTTACAGTTGACACCACAGAAATACAAAGGATCATAAGAGACTACTATATGCAACTGTATGCCAATAAAATGGACAACCTGGAAGAAATGGACAAATTCTTAGAAAGGTAGTCTCCCAAGACTGAACCAGGAAGAATTAGAAAATATAAACAGACCAATCACAAGCACTGAAATTGAAACTAATTTTAAAACTCCCAACAAACAAAAGTCCAGGACCTGATGGCTTCACAGGCAAATTCTATCAAACATTTAGAGAAGAGCTAACACCTATCCTTCTGAAACTGTTCCAAACAATTGCAGAGGAAGGAAAACTCCCAAACTCATTCTATGAGGCCACCATCACCCTGATACCAAAACCAGACAAAGATAACCACTAAAAAAGAAAATTACAGGCCAATATCACTGATGAACAGAGACACAAAAATCCTCAACAAAATACTAGCAATTTGAATCCAACAGTACATTAAAAGGATTATACACCATGATCAAGTGGGATTTATCCCAGGGATGCAAGGATTTTTCAATATCCACAAATCAATCAGTGTGATACACCACATCAACAAATTGAAGAATAAAAACTATATGATCATCCCAATAGATGCAGAAAAAGCTTTTGACAAAATTCAACACCCACTTATGATAAAAACTCTCCAGAAAATGGGCAGAGAGGGAAGCTACCTCAATATAATAAAGGCCATATACAAAAACCTACAGCTAGCATCATACTCAGTGGTGAAAAGCTAAGAGCATCCTGATCCTCTAAGATCAGGAACAAGACAAGGATGTCCACTCTCACTACTATTATTCAACATAGTTTTGGAATTCCTAGCTACAGCAATCAGAGAAGAAAAAGAAATAAAAGGAATCCAAATTGGAAAAGAAGAAGTTAAACTGTCACTGTTTGCAGATGACATGATACTATACACAGAAAATCCTAAAGACGCTACCAGAAAACTACTAGAATGCAAGAGGGAAGAGAAGTGGGAACATATTGTATATGTATAACTGATTCACTTTGTTATAAAGCAGAAGCTAACACACCATTGTAAGGCAATTATACTTCAATAAAGATGTTTAAAAAAAAAATTAATTAACAATTTAAAAAAAAAAAAAAGAAAACTACTAGAGCTCATCAATGAATTTGGTAAAGTTGCAGGCTACAAAATTAATACACAGAAATCTGTTGCATTTCTATAAACTAATGATTAAATATCAGAAAGAGAAGTTAAGGAAACAATCTCATTTACCATCACATCGTAAAGAATAAAATACCTAGGAATAAGCCTACCTAAGGAGGTAAAAGACCTGTACATACTCTGAAAACTATAAGACACTGATGAAAGAAACTGAAGGCCACACAAACAGATGGAAAGATACACTGTATTCTTGGACTGGAAGAATCAATATTGTTAAAATGACTATACTACCCAAGGCAATCTACAGATTCAATGCAATCCCTATCAAATTACCAGTGGCATTTTTCACAGACAGGAACAAATTTTTTTTTAATTTGTATGGCAACACAAAGACTCCAAATAGCCAAAACAATCTTGAGAAAGAAGAACAGAGCTGGAAGAACCACACTCCCTGATTTAAGACTATACTACAAATCTACGGTTATCAAAATAGTATGGTACTGGTACCAAAAAAAACCACATAGTTCAATGGAACAGGATAGAAAGCCCAGAAATAAACCCAACCACTTATGGTCGATTAATCTATGACAAAGGAGGTAAGAATATACAATTGAGAAAAAAAAGTCTCTTCAATAAGTGGTGCTGGGAAAACTCGACAGGCACACGTAAAAGAATGAAATTAGAACATTCTCTAACACCATATACAAAACTAAACTCAAAATGGACTAAAGGAACTTCCCTGGTGGTCCAGTGGTTAAGACTTCCCCTTCCAATGAAGAGGGTGTGGGTTTGATCCCTGGTTGGGGAGCTAAGATCCCACCTGCCCTGTGGCTGAGAAAACCAAAACATAAAACAGAAGCAATACTGTAACACATTCAATAAAGACTTTTAAAATGGTCCACATCAAAAAAAATCTAAAAAAAAAAAAAGGATTAAAGACCTAAATGTAAGACCGGATACTATAAAACTGCTAGAGGAAAACATAGGCAGAACACTCTTTGACATAAATCACAGCAATATTTTTTTGGATCCATCTCCTAGAGTAATGGAAACAAAACCAAAAATAAACAAATGGGACCTAATTAAACTTCAAAGCTTTTTTTGCACAGCAAAGGAAACCATAAACAAGACGAAAAGACAACCCTCAGAATGGGAGAAAATATTTGCAAACGATGTCATGGACAAGGGCTTAATTTCCAAAATATAGCTCATACAACTTGATGACAACAACAAAAATACAACCCAATCAAAAAATGGGCAGAAGACTTAAATAGACATTTCTCCAAAGAAGACATGCAGATGGCCAACAGGCATGTGAAAAGATGTTCAACATCACTAATTATTAGAGAAATGCAAATCAAAACCACAATGAGGTATCACCTCACATAGGTCGGAATGCCTGTCAAGAACTCTACAAATAATAAATGTTGGAGAGAGTGAGGAGAAAAGGGAACCCTCCTACACTGTTGGTGGGAATGTAAATTGGTGCAGCCACTATGGAGAACAGTATAGAGGTTCCTTAAAAAACAAAAACAGAGCTACCATATGAACCAGCAATACCATTCCTGGGCATATATCAGGAGAAAACTCTAATTCAAAAAGATACATGCACCCCAATGTTCATAGCGGCACTATTTACAATAGCCAAGACATGGAAACAACCTAAATGTCCATGGACAGATAAATGGATAAAGAAGATGTAGTATACATATACAATGGAATATTAGTCAGCCATAAAAAAGAATGAAATAATGCCATTTGCAGCAACATGGATGTACCTAGAGATTATCATACTAAGTGCAGTAAGTCAGACAGAGAAAGACAAATATCATATGGTATCACTTTTATGTGGAATCTAAAAAATGATATGAATGAACTTATTTACAAAATAGAAATAGACTCACAGACATAGAAAACAAACTTATGGTTACCAAAGGGGAAAGGCAGGGGAGGGATAAATTAGGAGTGCCTTTTTTCTTATTTGGGTTAGAAATTAAGCCTTTTTGTATGGTGTGTAATTTATAAAAATACTGAATCAGTATGTTGTACACCTGAAACTAATATAATATGTCAACTATCCTTCAATAACGCAAAAAAGAAAATAAATAACATACAAGGACTCTTGTAAAATAAAATAAAATAAACTCCTAATTCAGATACCAATGGCTTGAAGAATTAAGAGCTTTCACATGATCCATCAGGTGTCACTAAATAGATTGTAAGAAGGCAGGGGAGGAACCCTTTTCTCTTTATTCCCATTACTGTTCAAGAAATCACAGATGTACAAATGCTAAAATTAAAACAGATATTTAATATTTCCCCCCAAAGAGTCTAAATGACATTAATATACAGATTCTTTTTTTGTTTGTTTTGTTTTGTTTTGTTTTAAATTTAGTTTTGGCTGTGTTAGGTCTCCATTGCTGTGTGCCGGCTTTCTCTAGTTGCAGCAAGTAGGGGTTATTCTTCGTTGTGGTGCACGGGCTTCTCATTGCGGTGGCTTCTCTTGTTGCGGAGCATAGGCTCTAGGAGCACGGGCTTCAGTAGTTGTGGCACGCGGGCTCAGTAGTTGTGGAACACAGGCTTAGTTGCTCCTCAGCATGTGGGATCTTCCTGGACCAGGGCTCAAACCCATGTCCCCTGCATTGGCAGGCAGATTCTTAACCACTGTGCCACCAGGGAAGTCCCAATATGCATATTCTTGATAGAAACACAGAGTCACTTGCTCAAAGTTAATTTTCATAATCCAACCTCTGACTTGTTGACAGAAAGAACCACCACCACTCTCGAATGCCTTGTCTACCCACCCAATGCCCGGGAAGTGAAATAAATGACTGACTTCTTGATGTCCTTTTCAGTGACCCCATTGAAGTGAAAACATAATTCAAATCAGAACAACAATCTTTATAAGAAGTGTTCTAAGCACAAATATTCCTTTCGGAAAATGTACTGGCCCCAAGCCCTCAGCACAGACACCTTTTATAAGCCAGCCTGCCTTAACTCCTAGAATCTCGGTACTGCCTGAATCATGACACAATGCATTTGCAAAATCAAAGTAAATTAAATACCCACATAGCTCTCTTTTCTACCCTATTAGACAAAAAGCACAAGTGGAATAAGTGAGGCACTGACCTCTGGCTTGAACATAAACGGAATTACCCTACCACACATTACTTAAAAATGCAAAGCACAGTCTCAAGTTAATTTGTCACTTGGAGAAATCGGTGTGCTTTTATGATGAGAATTCATTTATGAGAAGCTCTTAGCACCATTTTTCCCTTAACCCTCTCAATTTATCTTACATTTGCTACTCTTCCACAGCAAACTTTTATGTGTAATTTTAAGGCTGAATAATGTAAGTTACAAGGGCACTAGTCTTTGAAACCCAAAGAACAATCTAATGAAAAAAATGAGGTGATGCTACCAGCCGCCAATGACTTACCCTCTCCTGACCCAACATGCTGAAAAATATGATCAGGTAGGATTTTCTATGATCCTCGTGGAGGAGAACAGAAGAGGGGCCGGGGCCAGCTTTTATTTGACTGTGAAGTGGGGAGATTATATCCATAAAATTATGTTTTAAAATTGCTAAAATGAGGAACAGCCAAAAAGAAATCCACAGTTTTAACATGATCCATTCCCTCTGGAAAGGAAATGATGATCAGCCCTTTATCAACAATGAACTTCTGAGATTTCTCTAGGCATCATCCAAGTGTATTTATATATATATATATTTTTAATATATATATATTTTTTATCTTTGGCTGTGTTGGGTCTTTGTTTCTGTGCGAGGGCTTTCTCTAGTTGCGGCAAGCGGGGGCCACTCTTCATCGCGGTGCGCGGGCCTCTCACTATCGCGGCCTCTCTTGTTGCAGAGCACAGGCTCCAGACGCGCAGGCTCAGTAGTTGTGGCTCACGGGCCCACAAGTGTATTTAGGAGTTACCAGAGTATGAGCCTAGCGGGGGTGTCCAACGCTTTCACATGATGGTAAACCTAGTGATATTGTTTCATGCTTTTGTCTCAGCCTCACCATCATCAGTGTAAACAGGGATAATATTCCTCCTACTCTGTATATCTTACAGGGTTGAATTTTTTAAAGAAACTATACCTGAAACCACTGGATAAGCAGAACCAGTCTTACTGTACGTATGTATACAGTGTACCTGAGGAGCCCACATGGCAGGCTGAAGTATGACTGGCCAGTCCCACAAAAGGTCTTCCAAATGGCTGCAAATCTTATGAGTTCTTACAACTTTTATCCAAAAACAGCTAAAGTAATAGTTAATCCGCTTTTGGGGAGGGGGGAGGGCACACAGATCCCTTCCAGAATCTGATGGAAACAATGGACCCTCCACCCACAAAAAGTCAGATCCATACACACAAGCAAAGCTTATTAGTCTGATATCAGGGTCGGTTCTTGGATCTCAGATTAGGAATCCCCAGCTACAGGCTGTTGACTGCTTAGTGAATCAGAGAAGCACAAGAGAAAAGGAACAGGTTTATACAGCCAGCGCACATAAGATGATCAAGTGCTGCACTTAGGAAATCCTCCATCAGACCCTCACTGAAGACAGGAAGTTGAAAGGGCTGCGATTCGGAGTTACCTCAGCAGTATTCAGACAAATGAGGCCCTGGCTGGTCAAGCAGAAAATCACTTCCTTTCATAAACAAGCAAGCTTCCAACTAACACCTAAAAAATCGTGTTCATGTACATCCAATGGCTGCTTCAGAACTTCCACATAAAAGGGACCAAGGGGTGGTAACCTAGTGGGAAGTCAGAGCTAGGGTGTTTGTTTTAAGATGAAGTTGTTTAGGACTTCACGTAAGATTGAGAAAACATCAAATTTCCATAGCAAAGCAGGAAGAGTGCTTACAGGAAGGGGAGGGCAGGGGGAGAAGCAGCATCACAACACCCCCAAGCCAACCCTGGCACCACCACTGTGCCCTTCAACGCCAGTGGTTCTCAATCTCTAACGTGCCGCAGAATCACCCAGAAGGCTTGTTAAATACAAGCTCCACCCTCAAAGTTCCTGATTCAGCAGGTCTGGGTAGAGGCCAAGAATCTGCATTCTAACAAGGTTTAGGGGCTGCTGGGGCTGCTGCTCAGGGGACCATGCTTTGAGAATCACTGATCTACACAATCAGAGCCCTTCCCATGGAGGACATCCCAACTTCGTAAGCATATTCATAGCCTCATCCAGATGCCATACTCGCCATCAACTTAAAAAAAAAAAAATAAAGTGCCAGTCGTTCTTCAAGTCAGCTTCTTACCTGTGTTACCTAACACTGCGCACTGGCTGGGTTGAAGGTTCACAACACACAATAAGCTTCTTGATGACTGCTGAGTGCCTATAGGTAATTCTCAGTAAGACACATGCAGAGGAGGAACTCTGAGCCGTTCTGTTTTTGAATTTTGCCCTCAGGAAGCAATAAACAGCAAATTGGTGCCAGGAAGATTCATTTAAGACTTAGCAAAACACCCATTACTCCAGAGCTGTGGTTTTTAAATTGAGCTCCACAGAGGCCCAGATGTTATATCCCAGTACCTCTAGGACTGGGGTGGGAAGGGAGCAGAGACACGATAGAGGCTTTCAGCCTCCCATTTCCATCCCTCTCTGAACTAGAAATTCAGCCTTTCTCTCAGTTATATATAGGCATAAATCAGTGGTTTTACTGTCCCTTTGAAGGAAGGAAAATTTAAAGTACACTAGATTTAATTACCTCTAAGAGTCCCTCCATTTCTGTGGTTCTATTATAGCACAACAAAGACTGAGTGGCACATTACAAAAATAAAAATATCAAACCAGCCCAGGAGGCTGACAAAAAGCTAAAAATAGCATCCAAATGAGTGCTTAGCAGTCAGATCACATTTATGTCCGGTATGAAGATCGGGATGTCACACAGAGGAGCTTCCAAACTCACTGAGGGCAGCAACTACACCTCAGTAAATGGAATATAAAAAACACGCAAACTCCAGTGGTGATTATCTCAACTTAAACTTGCCCGGTCGAGCAGACACCTTGCTGAAACCAGGGTCTTTTCAGTAAGTGCCGTGGCGCTGCTGTGAGAGAGCAGGAAGCCACGTGCTCAGGAGTGTCATCAACCAGGCCACCTACTAAACTGGCTAAGCTTATGACACATATTTGTAATCTTCCAGGCAAGCTGCTCATAAAGTGCTAGGATCACTGCCGCAGTCCACGACTGCACCGCAGCTGGAAAGAAAGAACGAAGCACGGGGGGAGAGGCGGGAAAGGGGGTTTGGGGGAGGAGATATCTTCTATTATGCTTTCACTTGTAAGTCACCCATAATTCCAGTGTTTCAAAACTATCTTTGAGGGGCAAATGAGGAAATGGAAGCTTCTAAGTGGGGGGCCATCCATTCGTGCCCTGTCGGGGACTGGAAGATACGGGTTCAGTATTTTTTTTTAAAAAGGTAGTAAGAGGGGCTTCCCTGGTGGCGCAGTGGTTGAGAATCTGCCTGTCAATGCAGGGCACACGGGTTCGAGCCCTGGTCTGGGAAGATCCCACATGCCACGGAGCGACTGGGCCCGTGAGCCACAATTACTGAGCCTGCGCGTCTGGAGCCTGTGCTCCGCAACAAGAGAGGCCGCGATAGTGAGAGGCCCGCGCATCGCGATGAAGAGTGGTCCCCACTTGCCACAACTAGAGAAAGCCCTCGCACAGAAACGAAGACCCAACACAGAAAGAAAGAAAGAAAGGAAGGAAGGAAGGAAGGAAGGAAGGAAGGAAGGAAGGAAGGAAGGAAGGAAGAAAGAAAGAAAGAAAGAAAGAAAGAAAGAAAGAAAGAAAGAAAGAAAGAAAGAAAGAAAGAAAGAAAGAAAGCCCTCTTGGCTTTAATCATCTGTGATTGCCATCTGGAAATCCTTAATTTAAAAAAAAAAAAAAAGGTAGTAAAAGGATCTTCGTACACACATCATCTTCCTACTTTCAACAAATCCCCGTTGTTCTAGGGATGGGGGGGGCAGTGGGGGGAAGACATCAGGCAGAGGGTGCTCTATAGTCACTATTTCATTCAACAGAAAGTGTCTTCTGACCTCCTTTGCCAGTGATGAATGACATACAGTCCCAAATCTCAAGAAGCTCACAGGAGCCGTGAAAGACCTACCCTCAGCCAACAATACTGTTAAGTCATACCTATTGGCCCAGGGAACTGGGTTAGAATTCAAAGTCAAACTCAAGGCAGCAATTACAAATAGTCAAAACCACCCTTGAAAATCCCCTGAAACTCCTCATAAAACACAACACTATGCTGTTTCTCACTAAGTCCAAGATGACCATTTTCCTGACCTTTGGGAAAGACTAGTATCTCTTCAGGTCAACACCATATGACATGTTTGGCTTGGATTTTGTGAGTCATGCAGTTAAACCCAAACACTCACAATCTTCGAGGAAATGAAATCTCCCTACAAACTGCAGGTTCGTATCTCCCATCTCATGTTCGTTCTAGGATCATGCTCATCATATTTTTTTTTTTTTTTTGGCTGCGTTGGGTCTTTGTTGCTGAGTGCAGGCTTTCTCTAGTTGCGGCGAGCGGGGTCTACTCTTCGTTGCAGTGCGTAGGCTTCTCATTGTGGGGGCTTCTCTTGTTGCGGAGCACGGGCTGAGGCACGCGGGCTTCAGTAGTTGTGGTGCATGGGCTCAGTAGTTGTGGCTCACAGGCTCTAGAGCACAGGCTCAGTAGTTGTGGCTCACGGGCTTAGTTGCTCCGAGGCATGTGGGATCTTCCTGGACCAGGGCTCGAACCCGTGTCCCCTGTGTTGGCAGCCGGATTCTTAACCACTGCGCCACCAGGAAAGCCCTGCTCATCATATTTCAATTGTCATTTCTTCCCCTTTTTTTTCCTTTTGTTCAAGTTTACTTCCCATGAGTAAAAGATGCATATAATATGACACTACTATAATATTACCACCTTAATATTTACCCAAAGACTTGCCCAAAATGCCACCATTTCTTTGAGTCAACATACTGAGAATCCTTCTTTTGAATTCAAACATGTAACAGGGAATGGGTTATATATTAACCCTACACAGGAGAATGAATGTTTTTATTAAATTAGCTCCAGTTATCTGGAGAGACAAGAGACATGAGAGAATGAACATAAAGTTTGGTAGATGGAAAGAAAATCAGGAAAGATCCAGAATATGAAATACATTCCCAGCAAATTGGGCCCTGTCAGGGAACAATGTGACACCATGGTGCACCCCAGGAAGAAGACTGGGGGAGCAGGAGGGGGAGTCTAATGACACAAAGTCAGTCCTGCCCTCAATATACTACAAAGTAACCCCCATCCCCAAAGTCTGCCAGGTAAGGGATGATGCAAGGAAAAGAGATGGCCATCCCTGCTAGGCTACTCTGATTTGACTCAACTAGACTGCCCACCCAATGGATTACATGAGTCTCAACTGCCATTGTCTTCCATTCCCTTCAAGGTCACACACAAGGCTCTGGCTCCAAACACTTCTCTGGAGACGAACACAGTCCCTACATTTCTGTTCCCACATAGTCATTAAAACGAGTGTCCCACCACCACACCTCAGACTCTGCTGGGCAGCGTCAACAAAGTAAGCCTGAACGTTTGCTGGGAAACCTGGCCCTCTCCTACTCCCAGAGGGGCATGTATACATTATTCCAGTCAACAACAATGTTTTCTCAGGAAACAAAGAACTCTCTTCCTACCTCTTCCTCAACCTCTCTCCACTTCACCTGGTTTTTTTTAGCCTTCTTTCCTCTCTTTGTCACTGTAGATTCTGTGGGTGTTGCCCCTGAGCAGGGCCCATGGTTTCCCCTCCTTCATGTTATTATTTTTAGCTTTTAGGGTGGACATCCCTCTCTCTTTTGTCCCCTCCAGATTACAGCTCATCTTCATCTGTTCTTCTTCAACCTTCTAATTGTCTGATCCTTAGCCTCCAGTTCCCCCGAAGAATAGGTGGCAAGTTTAATTGCAAAAACGCACAAAAGAAAACTATTTATACTAGTCAACATCACATACATTTAAGCCCCATTCCATTCTTCTGGATACAAATGCTCCACACTAGCCTTAAATTGTTCATGTGTGCATTTCCCTCCTTCAGTGAGTTCCTGATCCGCTCAGAACTTTTACATGACCCTTAGTCCACACTTATCACCGTCTTAAATTCTTCAGCTGATTTTGGAACTGAAAAATTTTAAGCAGGCAATTAAAAAAGACTAGTAAACCTGTTCTTGACAGTACTAGACTTAACAGTAATGAGATAAAATGACAAGCACATAGCTTGTTGCCAGAGTACCATGAACAGTTTAAGAACTAGATTCAAAATAGCTGATAGAATCTGAAAGGCAGAGTGACCTCCATACATGTTATCTTTTGCTTGGTTTGCACTGTGTGCAAGATACGAAACTCAAAATATTAAGACACCAGTTGAAGAAGAGACCTTGAATTCGAGATTTAGGAAGAGGTGCTGGGGAAGGTTACTAGAGCAGAATACTTACTAACTAGATGCAACTATTTTTATCCACAGCGAATATGAAATATATAATGTACCATTTTCCTAAATTTTATGCTCAGAAACACTTCAAAATTTTTTTCTGTTTTGCAGAATAAAATGACCGTTTCTTTGCTAAAATGCTTACCTCTCAAGCAAATACATAAACCTAATAAATTAGGAGAATTTAACATGGGACCTATAGAAGCAACCTAATTTAAAACATTAAAATTGTTTCCACATTTGAAAAACAGTATGTCAGCATTCACATTTTCATAATAATGTATTCTCTAACACCAAAAAGAAATGTCATCTTTCACTAGATATCCACAATTTCAATAAGAAATGTCTTCCATGGTGGGGGGGGCGGGTGGGCAGGGGAGAGAACTCTTAAAATATGAAAAACCATAAGCATTCAAAACAGCTGACACAAGATTCCCTTTGTTTCATTTGTCCCATAAAATTAAGAGCATGTGTCCAGTAATACAGAAAAACGTAAAAAGCTGAATTTCAAGTGTATACAAAACCCGACTCTAGAGGTAAATAACAGAGATTAATGCAGTATTACCTTGAACAAGCAATTAAAAGGGATGAAAAGCAGCAACTAAACCCCAAACCATTTGCTCTTTCACCATAGAAAGCTGAAGATAATCTTATTTACTAAACATAAATCACTTGAGATCTGGCCAAATTCGTAAATGATGTTCCAAATGGAAACACTGCAAAGCCAGGAGCTGCTTACATAAGTCTTTTCTTCCAACCCTGAAAACAAACTGGACCAGTTTTCCTTGTTGCTTCTAGGAAGGCGATCATTTTAAAGCAATCAAGCAATTCAACAGAAGGGCTTCCCTAAGACCTGCTCATGCTCCATTTTTCGCCCCACCCCTGCGACCCTTCTCTGAACAGTATTAGGTTTCCTGCCACTGAGTTTGCTTCCTCCTCCTTCAGTATCTATTTTAAAAAGTCTTTAGGCTACAGAAAGCAAGCTCCATTAATCAGCCTTACCCTTCTCATGTATTTTTGTAGTATATTCACATTGTTCAGGAAAAAACGTCAACATGCAGCCCTTTAATTTTTCCGTGTGTGTGTGTGTGTGTGTGTGTGTGTGTGTGTGTACTTTTTAAAAAATTTCTCTTTAGGGCTCTGTGAGGTTTATGCAGATAGGCCTTTCACAGAGGCCACTGTGTTTCCCAGGGTTCATGGTCACAGGCAGCCAGGTAGGAATAGCTGGGCTCTACTTTTCACTTCCTTGAGTTAAAGGCACTTAGACAGAGAGGCTTTGACAGCTACAGTGTGCAACAAGTCAGTGACATGGCTCTTAAAATGTGCTGTGTTAACACACCTTTAATTTTTGGTTAACTCAACAACCAAAGGTTTGTGAGGATACTTTCTTTCCACTAAATACCACAGGAAATGCCAGTGGTCCCAATAGAGATCCACTTGGCCCCAGAAAAGCTACTCAATCAACAGCATGAGTAGAGCTGTTGAGATCGTCAGACAAAAGACAGTGAGAGAAGTCAGTCCCCTCCACCCGTCGAAAACCTCACTTAGTTTTAAAGTGCATTGTGACAGGAGGCCCTGGATTAAATCTCAAGCCATACGTTTTAGTTCTTTTTTCCACAGCTCTAGCTATTCCCTCATTCACAGTTAGGAAGCCAAAGGTACAAAATATCCAGTAGAGTTTACTCACATCTGCCAAATCTCGTACCAAACCTCATGCAGTCAGATTTTCCCCTCCTACATGTTGCCCACACACCACATGCATCTTCTGCGCCTCACAGGAACTAGTACTTTCTTTATCCCCTACCAAAGCCTCACCTCCCTGGGCACCTGAGGAAGACCTCTAGAGCCTGTCCACACCACAGCACACCTGATCCTGCTGTCTCCTTCTCCTCCAGGGCCAAGGACACTGCCCTTTCTCCAATGCCCGGCTGCTTCCTCCAAGGCCTCAGAGCTGGCCACTGCCAACACTGTGAATAGCCTGGCCACTGACTGACAACTTTTTTCATATCCAGTGAATGCAATTCAAAGTTCTGTGGCCTAAAATCAAAATACATCACAGAGCTCAAGACCCAGAGGCAGACAAACCTGTCTTGGTTCTCTGCTACTTACTATCTCTGTGACATGGGCAAAAAGCCTCAGTTTTATCTCTGAGATGAGGATAGTAATAGTATTTACCTTTATTATGAAGACAGGACAAGATAATGCATGTACCCAGCACAGTAAGCTCTCAAAACATGTTAGCTATTTTTATTACCATTATACTCTACTCCACTATGCTATTACTACAGCAGTAAGTGGCATAAGCAGGCATAAACTGGTCGGCTTCTAGCCAAATTTGGACTTTCTGTTTGGCCACCACAATAGTCTGTGTTCTCTTTCTACCTAACACCTTTGCAGAGGTGAGCATCCTCCCACCGGTCACGTCTCCACACTCCTCCTTAGAATCTTTTCTTCTTTACTGAAGTATAGTTGATTTACAACGTTGTGCTAATTTCTGCTGTACAGCAAAGTGACTCAGTTATACACAGAAATATATTCTTAATATTCTCTTCCATTATGGTTTATCCCAGGAGATTGGATATAGTTCCCTGTGTTATACAGTAGGACCTTGTTGTTATCCATTCTAAATGTAACCCCAAACTCCCAGTCCATCCCTCTCCCTCCCCGCCTCCCCCTTGGCAACCACAAGTCTGTTCTCTATGTCTGTAAGTCTGTTTCTGTTTCATAGATAGGTTCATTTGTGTCATATTTTAGATTCCACATATAAGTGATATCATGTGGTATTTGTCTTTCTCTTCCTGACTTACTTCACTTAGTATGATAATCTCTAGTTGCATCCATGTTGCTGCAAATGGCATTATTTCATTCCTTTTTTATGGCTGAGTAGTATTCCTTAGAATCTTACGTGCTCATTATATAGCTGTCTGGCCCCTAAGTTTGTGACACCCTTTCCCCTCAAGCAAAAGGTCTCAGAACTACAAGGAATTTTTTAATAAAGACATTAGAGGAATAGGACAGCCAGACATTATACTAAAAGCAATGTCTTCTTAAAAACCACAGCAAAGATACACCAATTTCCAAGAAGATTAAGACCTCTCAACCAGTCAAAAGGCAGATATGTGACAGGTAGGGAAAAAAAGGAATAAACTCTACTCTGTAGTATTATAGTCAGTAACAACTTCCAAAACATGGAGAATTTGTGAGGTTCTTATAAAACATAGAATCCCACTGTTAGCTTTCCAGGTCTGGCACAAAATGGACAGAGCAAATATAATAAGGGCAGATCGGAAAACATACCCCCAAAGCCTGGCTCTTCTCTAAGTGTGAAGGCCACACTGCCCAGGCAATTTCCTGTTCCAAATGTTCCTGTCAGCTGTCAGTAGCTTTGCACATATTAAAAAATTAAGTTGTCTGATATTTAGTATTTTTCTTTTCTTACTAAACCCACATAAATTTTCCGTGACTGATGAAAAGATGTAACTAATAATTAAGAAACACACACCTTCTTAATAACATACGTCATTTCTGGAAAAGAATACCACTATAAAAAGGACAAAAAAACTAAACACTATAAGAATACAAAGATATTTACCTATTACAGAGATTTATTACTATCATAAAATTAAACAACCATAATTCTCTTTATTAGAAAATCTCCATCTCCTTCTATCATTCCCAAAAATGTGTCCACTGAAAACATTCTCTTTAAAATAAGGTCATTTGCTTTAAAATACTCTAAAATGAAATCAAGTAGGCTTTTTTCAAGGTTTACAAAAAAATTTCAAAGTAACTATAAAATAAAAGGTAGGCAAGGTCAAAATTATCATTGCAATAACCAACACAATGATGTTGTATAAATCCAACTCATATTTATTCTTTTTTTAATGAAATGAAAATTTATTAACCAGGAAAGGTAGACATCATAACTGAAAAAAAAAAGCTGGTTACAAATCCTATGTACAGTACAACTTCACTTTGATAATACATGCATGCAGACGCACAGACAAAAAGATCTAGAAGGATATACTAGGTAATAACAGAGAGATATACGTATAATGAGGTAAACTCTGGGTAGTGAAAATATGTTTTCTCTTCTTATTTTTGTTTTCCTATAGCTTCTATATGTATATATATGTTTTTGTAGCAATAAGGTAGTTGTTAAAAATATCATGTTTTTAAAAAAGGCTATAGTGTTTACTTATTCATCAGACCAAAAGGTCAGCTGGATCCCTGAAAAGCTTGACATGTAAATTCTATATTTTTTTTTTCAGATTTTAAGGGTTTTTTTTAAAACTTTTTATTTTATATTGTAGTATAGTTGATTAACAATATTGTGATAGTTTCAGGTGACCCAACTCATATTTATTCTTTATGGAATCCGTACACCCTCTGGTGTGAGAATCCAAATAAATATAAAGTCAATTACATAGAAAAAACAGGTCATATTCCACAATGTTAACAGTGATTATTTCTAGGTAGCCAGATTATAGGTGATTTATTTTCCTTCTGTGTGGTATATATGCATGTTTTCCAAGTCTTTTGCTCTACAAAAAAGGTTATTACTTTCATTATCCGATGAAAAATGTTAGTTATATATTTTAATAATCCTGTACCTAACTACGATTAGAGGATCAGGACCCAGTTCCTGAAGGAGTCGGGAGTCAAAAGTAGCTCTCTCCAAGGTGTTCCTCATTTGCTCTGTCTTCACCTGATCTCCTGGGAGGTTTAATGACCAGCTTCTCCTGCGCAGAGTTCCTGAGCACTGACGCTCTGGCCGCACAGCGCTGACCTCTCGGCCGCCCTGGGCATGTTCTCCAGGGCTCAATGCTTCTACCTTACACCCCGGACTCCTTGCAATGGAAACTGTTTTACATTTGTTCTACGGACCTCGACAGAGCTTAGCACAGCTCTCTCAACACACAGCAGGCTCTGGCTATCTATTTGTTAAACATAAATGAAATAACTCGTTAACCAATTAATTAACAGTAAAGTAAATCCAGCGCTCTGCTTCTTGGCCTTTAGAGGCAGCGTGCTATTATGTGTAGTAAGGAAGACTGAGGAGCGGTCCCACTGACCCAGATCAGAACTACTGATGGGAAGGCTTTCAGGAAACACCCAAAGCACCAAGGGAAGAAGCTGTTTCTCTCTGAGTCAGCTCTGAACTTCCAAAGTAAGGGGAACAGACCTCGGGGGCGTGCCACATCTCAAGAAAGCAATGCAGTCAACTCCTGCTCCTTGTATCATTCCCATGCAAGGGCACGGGAGGTTAGCTGTGGGCTCCTAATCCAGCTTTACTATTCCGAAGAGGACTAAATCAGCAAACAGTGTGAGGCAGGAGTAGCTGATCCCTGCTGGGTCATGACCTGCCGCCTTTAATGACAGCAGTGGTTATCTCAGTTTACACAGCCTATGAAGCACTGGCAGAGTTTTCAGGGTTCTTAGACAAAGTGCTATTATTACAGTGACGCTGAGGACTGTCGAATAATAGAGGAAACATCATTACATTCTTTAGCTTCAATAGCTTTAATTATTTACTGTGAATTCTCAAACCAGTGGGTGTACAAACTGTACAGAGAAAAATGTAAGTTGCGTGTGTAAAATTAATTGTATTGGGCACTGTGATGTTACTGTTAATCCTTAGTACTTGTGATTATTAAACTGAGCTGCTTCTGAGTCAAATTATCATCTATACAAACTGGCATTTAGAATGGCAAAGTTGGCGGGGGGGGGGGGGGGGGCGCGTGGAGACTGGGATTTGACCTCCCAAAGAGGCTGGGTCGCTCTGTCTGTCCCAGACCACAGTAAAGAATGATTTTTGTTTTGCCTCTGGAAGCCAAGAATTGCTGCTGGAGTTAAGTGATGTCCACAAAAGTGGACAAGGAACAAAAAAATAAACCCACAAAAAACTTTCATTTACACAAACAGACTTAAGGGATGTATTTATAAATATTCATAACCTCTTTGAGTATAATCTTTCAGGTGGTTGTAATGCAACATTTACAGTCAAACATGTAACGCTTCCGTGATTTCAAAAATGCCCCGAGGAAGCCCCTGTGCATCTCTTAGGCTTCCTGTGTTTTACTACAACCTCTGCTTGAGATGTTTTTAGGCCTAATTTGCCTAACTTGCTGTTTTCTTCACAGGACTGTAATTGTTAGGTACATGAGTGTTTTAAACAAACACAGCTGTAAACACTTAGGAAAATGAAAATATGCCCTGGGGAAGAAGGTAACAAACTTGCTAGCCTCTTTAGTTCTGCAGAAGATCTATTTCACAGAGTCTTTGTCATGAGAAATGCCTGTATTTTGTAATAGCTTGTCCCATGTCACACAAGCAGACCCAAAGTTATTACAGAAACAAAGTTCCTGGACCAAATGGGAAAAAAAAATGGCTGCCAGTCTCTCACACCAATAACTCCAATGCTTCCTGGTGAGCCGCCAAGGTGTTACACCTGAATCAAGAGGCAGATGAATGCCACATCACAACCCTTTAAGAATCAACTCTCTTTGACTTAACCCAGCGATATTTAAAAAGCCATATTTTATCACCTCCTTCCCACAACAAAAAAATGGAAAATAACAAATTTTGATAAGGATGTGGAGAAACTGGAACCCTGTGCACTGCTGATAGGAATGTAAAATGGTGCAGTTGCTATGGAAAACAATGTGGTAGTTCCTCAAAAAATTAAGGGGACTTCCCTGGTGGTGCAGTGGTTAAGAATCTGCCTGCCAGGCTTCCCTGGTGGCGCAGTGGTTGAGAATCTGCCTGCCAATGCAGGGGACACAGGTTCGAGCCCTGGTCTGGGAAGATCCCACATGCCGCAGAGCAACTGGGCCCGTGAGCCACAACTACTGAGCCTGCGCGTCTGGAGCCTGTGCTCTGCAACAAGAGAGGCCGCGGTAGTGAGAGGCCCATGCACCACGATGAAGAGTGGCCCCCACACCGCGATGAAGAGTGGCCCCCGCTTGCCACAACTAGAGAAAGCCCTCGCACAGAAACGAAGACCCAACACAGCCAAAAATAAATTAATTAATTAATTTTTTTAAAAAAATAAAGAATCTGCCTGCCAATGC
Source organism: Balaenoptera physalus (assembly GCF_965194825.1). Lineage (NCBI taxonomy): Eukaryota > Metazoa > Chordata > Mammalia > Artiodactyla > Balaenopteridae > Balaenoptera > Balaenoptera physalus. The sequence goes on along the minus strand of NC_138884.1, from coordinate 36,898,325 downwards.
AGAGGACATGGGTTCGAGCCCTGGTCCAGGAAGATCCCACATGCCGCGGAGCAACTACACCAGTGCACCACAACTACTGAGCCTACGCTCTAGAGCCCGCGAGCCACAACTACTGAGCCTACGCTCTAGAGCCCGTGAGCCACAACTACTGAGTCTACACTCTAGAGCCCGCAAGCCACAACTACTGAGCCTGTGCTCTAGAGCCCACGAGCCACAACTATTGAGCCCGCTCACCAAGAGCCCGTGCTCTGCAATGAGAGAAGCCACCTCAATGAGAAGCCCGTGCACCACAACAAAGAGTAGCCCCTGCTCACTGCAACTAGAGGAAGCCCACGCGCAGCAACAAAGACCCAATGTAGCCAAAAATAAATAAATAAATAAATATTTTTAAAAATTAATTATTAATTTTTAGAAATACCACGTGATACAGCAATTCCACTTCTAGACATATACCCAAAATAAAGCAGAATCTCAAAGAGATATTTGTATACCCGTGTTCATAACACCATTACTCACCATAGCCAAAAGGTGAAGGCAACCCAAATGACCATTCAATAAATAAAATGTGATATATATATATACACACACACACACACAATGAAATATTAGTCATACAAAGGAAATTCTGACACATGCTACCACATGAATGAGTCTTGAGACATTATGCCAAGTGAAATAAGCCCGTCACAAACAGAATAAATATTGTATGCTTTCACATATATGAGGGACCTACAGTATTCAAATTCATAGAGCCAGAAAGCAAAAAGTTGGTTGCCAGGGGCTGGGGAGGGAGGGAGAATAGGGTACAGAGTTTCAGTTTTGCAAGAAGACAAAAGTTCTAGAGATGGATGGTAAGGATGGTTGTAAAACAATGTGAATATACTGAATGCCACTGAACTTTATACTTAAAAATGGTTATATGGTAAATTTTATGTTATGTATTATTATAGTTTGTTAGGGCTATCATAACAAAGTTTCATAGACTGGGTGTCTTAAACAACAGAAATTTATTTTCTGATAATTCCAGAAGCTAGAAGTGTGAGATCAAGGTGTGAGCAGGATTGGTTTCTTCTGAGAACTTTCTCTTTGGTTATCAATACTGTCTTCTAGCTGTGCCTCCACATGGTCTCCGCTCTGTAACTGTCTGTGCCTTAATTTCCTCTTCTTATCAGGACACCAATCGTACTGGATTGGGGCCCATCTTAAAATGACCTCATTTTTTTTTTTTTTTTAACTTTGGGTTTTTATTTATTTATTTATTTATTTATTTATTTTTGGCTGTGTTGGGTCTTCGTTTCTGTGCGAGGGCTTTCTCTAGTTGTGGCAAGCGGGGGCCACTCTTCATCGCAGTACGCGGGCCTCTCATTATCGCGGCCTTTCTTGTTGCAGAGCACAGGCCCCAGACGCGCAGGCTCACTAATTGTGGCTCACAGGCCTAGTTGCTCTGTGGCATGTGGGATCTTCCCAGACCAGGGCTCGAACCCGTGTCCCCTGCATTGGCAGGCAGATTCTCCACCACTGCGCCACCAGGGAAGCCCTAAAATGACCTCATTTTAACTTACATCATTAAAGACCCTATCTTCAAATACAGTCACATTCTGGGGTACTGGAAGTTCGGGTTTCAACATATGAATTTAGCAGCAGCGGGAAGCGATTCAGCCTGTAAGGTGTATATTTCACCACACTTTTAAAATAATAATACAATAAAATAAATGAGAGCAGGCAAAGGGAAAAGAACAACCTGAGGGAGGGCCCTGAGGAAGGAAAAGGACATGATTAGAGGAAATGAAAGAAGGCCCGTGAGGCCGCAGCAAAAGGGGCAGTGATCGCTAGGATTACAAACAGAAGGTAAATGAAAACACAACCCTTGAAAATTCATTCCAAAATTTACAAAAACTCAAAAAAAGTAAACCTTCTTAAAAGAATAGTCACAACAAAGAATAAGCAACTTATGTAAAAGAGGTATTGCTAGTTACCTCTGAGAGACTTCTCTGCACTGAAAAATATACACTACTTCAGTGTCATCTTTGCACTTTGTTAGAGCCCTAAATATTCCAAAAAGTTTTTTTTTCAGCCTTGGATTTTTTAAAAAATATTATTGTAGTGAAATATACATAACATAAAATTTACCACTTTAACCATTTCTGCAGTTTTTATTTATAGAAATATCACCACTTAAAAGAAAATGTCCCTTAAGTCAGGATACATTGTTAAATGGAGAAAAGAATGGCTAGTAATAAACGCTCTCTTTTTATAAAGCCAACTTACTTTTCCATTACATTTCAGAAATGTGTAAACCGGGGAGTCAAGAAAAATACCTTTAGAGATTTGGGTTAAAAATACATCAGCGATCTGGGTCAGCATCCACCTCCCAACTCCTCTCTTCCCCAAGTGCTGGCCACCCTGTGGTCTGACACCATTGAAGCACTTAGATCTCTTAGCATCGAGCGTCATGAGCACTGTACTCCAACTTAAATAGTACACACTCCAAAGAAAACATTCTGAGTTACTGAATATGTCAAGGATATTTTTTCAACCAGAATTGTTTCACAATAGAGGTAGATTAAGAGGAGGGTTGGAAAAAAGACTCCAAAAATTTTAAAGTGCCAAAACTTACTTTTCAATTTGTCAAAGATTAACCACAAATAAATAGAGAAAAAGAGAGAATGTTATAATCATGGTTGCAGGGAAACTGACTGCTGGACATGAATACTGCCTTTTCCTCCTGATGCAGTGGATCCTGCCCACAAAAAAATTAATTCCGTCACATATTATAGATACACATACACACACACACTCTTAGATATTCAGGATATACAAGGAACACCCACCAGCCAATAAGAGAAAATGGGGAAAACATGGCAAACTTTCATAGAAGAGAAAGCATGAAAGGTTAATAGCCATATGATAATATATCTTTAACCTCATTAATAATCAGGAAAATGAAAATTAAAATCACAATAAGGTAAATTATACTAAACAGAAATTACATCTCAATTTTAAAAACACACAGTAAGATATGATTGCACACCCACCAAATAGGCAAAAATATTTGAAATCTGATCACACTAAGGTCATCAAGCCAAAGGCAACTGCACACACCAGTGTAGTCTATCCTGGTACAACCACTCTGGCAAAGAGTTGTCATCACCTAGTAAAATTAAACATGCATATACTCCATGGCCCAGCTATTCCGCTCCTAGGTTTATACATTTAGAGAAACTCTAGCATACATGCAACAGGAACTATGTTCATACCAGTCTTTCTCACGATTGTGAAAAGTTACACAAACAACACAAGTGTCCATCAGCAGCAGAAAAGATAATTAAATGTGGTATATTCTTACAATGCAATGCTATACAGCAGTAAAGTAAATAAAATATAGCTTCATGAATAAACATGGATGAATCTCAAAGACAATCTTGAGTAAAACAGCAAGGTACAGAAGAATACAAGTTATATGATTCTATTTATTCAAAGAGCCAAAGCAGCTAAAATTAAACAATATATTGTTTGGAGATAAACATACATAAGACAAGGGAATGACTTTGAAAATGAAGGATGATGGTAACCACAGGAGGCAGAGAGGGTGAAGAAGATGCAGTCAAGGAAGGGTACCCAGGGTTTTCTAAGGTACCGAAAACGTGACATGCCACTTCTTAAGCTATGTAGTTGGTACCAGTGTTCATTTTATCACTTTTCTTTAAATTATACATATATTCTATTATATGTATGTGTATGATGTATCTCTCATTTAAAAAAGTAAAATAAAAGCCAAATGCTATTTTTTAAAAGAACAACTTTGAGGTTTCCGTTTCAAGATGGCTGATAGCCTGGTTGTCTCGCTTGAATCCCCAATGAAGTGAAAGCACCAAAAAATAAAATAGAAGAATTCTGTAAGATTAAAAAGAGTTTACTGGACACGGACCTAGACAACAAACATATGGACACCAAGGCAGGAAAGGGGGGGTGGGATGAATTGGGAGATTGGGATTGACTTATATACACTAATATGTATAAAATAGATAACTAATGAGAACCTGCTGTATAGCACAGGGAACTCTACTCAGTGCTCTGTGGTGACCTAAATGGGAAGGAAATCCAAAAAAGAGGGGATATATGTATACATATGGCTGATTCAGTTCGTTGTACAGTAGAAACTAACACAACATTGTAAAGCAACTATACCCCAAAACATTTCTTATTAATGCACTATATATATATACACTATATATATACACACAAAAATTTACAAAGCCACCAAAAGGTTTCTGATCAACAAAGTCATGAGTTTAAAAAACAGAAGGGTGACATATACACACTACTGTATATAAAATAGGTAACTAATAAGAACCTACTGTATAGCACAGAAAACTCTATTCAATACTCCGTAATAGCCTATATGGGAAAAGAATCTAAAAAGAGAGTAGATATATGTATATGTATAACTGATACTTTGCTGTACACCTGAAACTAACACAAGATTGTAAATCAACTCTACTCCAATAAACATTAAAAAAAAAAAAAACAAGAAAAGAAAAAGAGTTTGCTGGAAGAGAATTTTAAATGGACAAGAGATTGCAACAAAATTCTGGAAAACGAAACAGGAGATGGGAATGTGCTGGCAGATGAAACAGTGAGGGGAGAGCTGCCACCCACGGGCCACCAAGGAGACAATCTGCTCAAGAGAAGCCCAGGGAGGCTCCGGGCTCAGAGTCAACAGGTATCACAGAGCGGGGAGGATGACACGGGGCAGCAAAGAGGGGGATAAAGTGATGACGGTTAGCACCCCCCCCGCCCGCCTCCCCACCATCTAACAGAGCCTTCAGGCAGCATGGCCAAGTATAACGACAAACATCTGGGGGTTCATCTCTAAAGGAACAGAACCAATCGTGGCAGCAGGGAATGAGAGATGGCTTGTGGAGGTTTCCGATGTGAATCTTGGTTCCTCAGAGTAAATCCTCCTCATCAGGGCATTTTCGGGGTGAAGCAAAGCTGGCCAGCAGACTGCTCAGTACCCCTGCCCCCCACTCCCACACACACGTACACACTGAGCTCTGTTTAGAATTCCTGCTCAAGGGGGAGGTGGCAGGGGCTGGGGCCGGCAGGTGGACTCTACATATAGATGTTTTCAAGGTAGTAAACTCTCTCCAGTCCTTCACCCTTAATTATGAAGAGGCAACCAGGCCTACAAGGAAAATCAGTAAGCTTAGGGGGAAAAAACTGACACTGAGAAGAAAGAGAGTTAATTCAGGAAACAGAAGAGCACTTTAAAAAGAAGTTAACTCTAATACGACTCAAAGAGATTCAAGATATTACAACCATTAAACAAGAACAAGACACATGAAAATAAAACGACTGGAGAAAAATAAAGAACTTTAAAAATATTTTTGACAAAATGATTACCAAAATAAAAATTCAGTATAAGTACTATAACAGTGAGGAAATCGCTCAAAATGTGGAACCAAAAGAAAAAAGGATAGAAAACAGGCAAGACTAGATTGGAAACAAAGAACCAGCACAGGAGGTACGATACCAACTAAATGCTGCCTGATTGGTCTGATGTTAAATGTTCCCCCACCCCAACCCAACAGGTCATAGAACTAGGGTAGCTGCCTGGTCCAGGGGGAACAGATCCACAGGCTGAATTAAGCCAATCAAACTGTCTCTTTTTTGAGACTCTGACTTTGGAAAAATATAGGCTCTAACATGGGCCTAAAACAAAAAGCTCACGTCAATGCTGGCAGGTATCAATATGTCGGCCCATGCGATACAGAAGGAAATAGGTGCAGGAAAGGCAGAACGAGAGAAGAGGCTATGTGATCACGACTCCTGACTTTTTAGCCTGTTCCACAGTCCCTAATGGGTCCACTGGTGTCATCAAGATGGGCTGTTAAGTCCTACATCTTTAAGTTTTTTTCTATTTTATTTAAGTTAATTTGAGAGGGCCTCTGTTCTTTGCAACCAATAAACTCCGACTAAAACAGCAGGCATCTGCTGTCTGGAGCTGCACAGTAACCACGAGACACTACCCTGTCTGCTGTACCACAGGGACACCCTGCCTCTCCCTGTACCGATCGGCTATCAGAACACAACATGGGCTCCCACGGCCTGTCATCTTGTCAGCATTACGCACAAATGGGAGCCAGGCGGGACTGTTGAACATCATTACAGTTACATGTGATCAAATACGCCTAATAATTAAAATGTCAGAATCCAGAAGTAAACATACAGTGTATTCAGTGAAAACTTGAAACTGTGGAACAATTGGAAAAGGAGGAGAATGTTAACTTGCCTTACAATATGGAACAAGAGAACAAATCGTGCAAGATTTGGAAGAAAAAGAACAAATTAATGTCTTTTGTATGCCCACTGGGTTTTTCAATCAGCCTGAAAAATTAGAAAGTCAAGCAAAAATTCTCTTTCGATGACATGAATAAAGCTGATTTACTTAGAAAGGGCACAAAATGTCATTGTCTAGACTAATCTGAGCTGAACAAGAAAAAAATATTCTTTGAAGTTCAAGCAATAGAAGGAAACTCTTTTGCATATTTGGAAGGTAACTTTCATGCATTCCCTGGCTGGATAACCAGAGTCAAACCACAGCATGAGAATCTTAAGCCAATGTCTGAGACCTTGAAAAATGAATACAGATGGTCCCCCGACTTACAATAGTTAGACTTACGATTTTTCTACTTTACGATGGTATAGGAGCCATACGCATTCAGTAGAAACTGTATGTGGAATTTTGAATTTTGATCTTGTCCCATGCTAGTGATAGGCAGTACATACTCTCTCGTGATGCTGGGCAGCTCCCAGTGAGGCACAAGATCAAAAGGGTAAACAACCAATACACGTACTACCATTCACTCCCATACAATCATTCTGTTTTTCATTATCAGTACAGCATTCAATACCTTACATGAGATAGTCAACACTTTATTATAAAATAGTGTTTGTGTTAGATGATTTTTCCCAACTGTAGGATAATATAAGTGTTCTGAACACATTTAAGGAAGGCTGGGCTAAGCTATGATGTTCAGCAGGTGAGGCGTATTAAACGTGTTTTCAACTTACAATATTTTGAACTTACTGTATTGAACAATACAATGGGTTTATAGGGACGTAACTCCATCGTAAGTCGAGGAAGATCTGTACTGCGCAACTGAGCAGGGAAGAAAATGGCCACCAGGTGAAGGGTCAAGGGATGGAGTATGTATGACTACCAGCCAGACTTGTCTTTCCTAGTTTCTGATTTCACAAACCAGTAAAATTACATACACACACACACACACACACAAGCAGAGCCAATTCAACTGCCAATTTTCTACATTTCCAAATAAAGATAATTCACTTGAGTCCATTGCTATTAATAGATGTAATTACATCATTCAATTTTTTAAAAAGATATTTTAATGCCAAAAAACTAGGAAGGACTTGATCTTAGCATTTTCTAAAGCCCTTGAAAACAGCACAGGCTAGAAAATACACTTAAACTAAGTCAATTTTGTTCCAGTTTAGCAGGTGTTGCTTTAGCTGTGATTTGTGATTCACTCCCTAACCCCCAACTCCATTATTCCATTAGTCCCTTTCCTCAAAAGCAATAAATAGGCAAATGGAACATTTAAGAATAATGCAACATTTAGGAGCCCCAAACATGATACAGATGGCTTCACATATGTAAGGGCTGAAAAGCGGCCCTTGTTGATTAAAGGAAGACAGATTTGGATGGATAAAGAAAGAGGAGAAACGAGCGCGTGATGAACACAGTATGGTATGAACAGAGGGACATTAAAGCAGGAACGGGAATGCTTTAGGGGATGCTAAGGAAGAGGCTCAGCTGAGGAGAGAACGGACAAGGAGCACTTGTGTGATCTAGAACTGGAAAGTTCTTGGGGAGTTCACTGGACTGCAGGCTGCAGACTCGGGACTCTGTTTAGAAGCAACAAGGAATCTCCAATGGAACGAGATGACAAAGGAAGCATACCGGCAACATTAACCCAACAGAAGCTATGATTTTAGCAGTAAGTTTTGGTAACTTTAGTAATTTCCTGGGCAGTTAAGCAGTTACCTCTAGTTCTGGCTCAAAAGGTTCCATTTGAGAAGATTCAGGCCCACCTATCTTGTGTGAAAATGCACTGTCACTGTTTCTGCACCTAGACCCTTGGAGGCAGTGGCTGCCTTAATACCCCTGAAAATCATCTAATTTGCTCTGTCTCGGGTACAGCTGCCAACTCCTCTAGGATTTTGCTCTTGGTAACATGAAAGTATTCATTGGTGGAAATAAGAAAATCATGAAAGAGTGCTGTTTCAGAAGAGAAAAAGAAGTGATCAATTAATAGAAATGTCCACTAGGCAACTGAAGATTCATTCATTTATCCGACAATATTTATTGAGCCCCTATCTGGCTACCTACTATGTGCCAGACAGCTGAACAAAAAAAGATAAAGATCCCTGCCCTTGTGAAGCTTACATTCAAGTAGGGATACAATACAAACAATAAACATAATAAATACAGTATCTACAAGTATGTAAAAAGTGCTTTGGAAAAAAAAGATGTAAGATAAGAAGAAAAAGAAAAGAAAAATCTAAAAAAGAAAAACACTCAAATACTAATTGAAGCTAAGAGAAGAAATGAGTTCCCCAGGGAGTAGACTGCCTGGTTAATGCCCTTTCTACTTCTAAAACTCTACCACTGGGCTTCGCTGGTGGCGCAGTGGTTGAGAATCCGTCTGCCAATGCAGGGGACACACGTTCGAGCCCTGGTCCGGGAAGATCCCACATGCCGTGGAGCAACTAAGCCCGTGTGCCACAACTACTGAGCCTGTGCTCTAGAGCCCGTGAGCCACAACTACTGAGCCTACGTGCCACAACTACTGAAGCCCGCACACCTAGAGCCCGTGCTCCACAACAAGAGAAGCCACCACAATGAGAAGCCCACGCACCGCAATGAAGAGTAGCCCCTGCTCACCGCAACTAGAGAAAGCCCGCGCAGCAACAAAGACCCAACGCAGCCAAAAATAAATAAAAATTTTTTTAATAAAATAAACAAATAAATTTTAAAAAAATAAAAATAAAAATAAAACTCTACCACTCCAAATCAAGGAATTTGACACATATAACCTCAACCTTCTTGTTTAAGCAGAAGGTAATATCAAAGCATCACATTATTGTTGTGACTTAAAGAAATAACAGAGACCCATCACCAGGGAACTGTCCTCTTACAGATGAGAAAATGGAAGACCGCAGAATTTAAGTAAAATCACCTTAGAGCAAAACAGGACTGGGGGCAGATGGGAATTCCAGAACTCTCTAGCTTCTTGTAACTTTTAAGAGCAGAAGCCCTTTCAGTCACTTCAAAAGTACCTCAAACCCTCTTGGAGGCAATGAAAAATATTTTTATTACATAAATAGTTTAGCCATATAGTGGCAATAATAAAAATAGCAAACACTTAACAGAGAACTTACTTGTGCCAGACACTCTTCTAAATCCTTGTCATGAGTTAGAAACTCATTTAATCCTCACAACAACCCTGTGAGGCAGTCAGACTTCAGAGTGAGTGGTTTTAATGCCACACCACCCCTTCAATTATTTATGCATACCTTCATAGAGCATAATCCTTATCACTAATTAGGAAACTGAGGTCTAGATTTTTCATCTGGACTTGGCAGAATTAGATCATATTTGTATGTCAGAAATGCAACCATTTAAGCTTCATTTGAAGTAAACGTGTTTTAGAAGTAAAGAAAATTTGAAACTATATAATATAATCAGTATTATGCTAAAAAAAATGGTATTTCAGTAATTCAATAAAGGGTCCTCAAAGGTATGTTTTCAACTAAATAGTCTTCAGAGAAAGACACTATTTCAAGACCCTAAGTAAAGTTTTTAAAAAATGAAATTCTAGTAAGGCAGATCTTTTTTTATGTTTCACTTGAACAAACCTTATGCTTTGATTTTCACAGAAGGGAAAGGGAGAGAGAAATACAATGAAAAAAAGTTCTTTCCCCTAGTATTTTTCTAAGCATTTAAAATTTTAGATTAGATTTTAGAAAAATCAGAATCATGAGGCTTACCAATAACATATGATAACATGATAATAAAATACAACAAATTTTTAAAAAACAAAGTTTCCCTTTCTCAACACACCAAATATAGATTGTGTAAGTTCAATTATAAAATAAAGTGTTACTAACTATGTATCTAAAGTTGATGATCTTTTTGCCTTCAGTTCACTAGGTTCATTTTCATTTCAATGGACTTTCCTACTAAAGAGTTTTGATTATATGTCACATACAATTACAATTCACTCCATGGATCTGTCCACATTCTTTAGTTGTACTGGAATTTCATCATACAGAATAACCGTTGAATACATGGCTCATTGGCTACAGCTCACAATCATTTTAGAGATGACGTAATCTGCATTACACAGTAGGTATGTCTACACTGTTTGTATGCATGGATCCCAAAGCAACTTCTAAACCTTCACTGGTAAAATTGTCCCTCTCCTAACAAACTCCTTGTCTTTTTTCTGTGAGAGAAGAGAATTGATCTTTCTTACTGGAGCAAGGTTGGAGAGGCCAGGCTCCCAACTTTGATACATCAGTATATTCAGATAAGACACAAAGAGGAAAACAGCATATGTTGGCTCCTATATTCAACATTCTTTTCTCATCCTTAGGAACATCCCGTTTCATTGTGCCATATTTTTAAACATACAATCCCTCTGACCCTCAGCATATTTCAAAACCTCCACTGGCATGCTACATATTTCTTTCTCCTTATCCTTATCACCATGGAGGGCCCAACGTGACGCTATTTTTGAATGGCCTAGTCACAGCTATTATCTGAGTGCCAAATGGGTGCAAGACACTGTGACGGCACTGTAAAAAATATAAACAAAAGTAGTAGAATCCTTGTCTTCAAACAGCTTTTAAAACTAGTAGGATTAGATAACCGTACCAGTCACTGTAGCCACAAGGTAGAATGAGAGCCAGAATTGAGGTGGTGTAGACATTTAAGGGGGAGGAGGGACTCTGAGCTTTGCTGCAGCCAACATGTAGAGGGAAACATGATCTGTTATAAGATTCAGTGTCCCTGGGGTAAAAATAAACCAGTTGCTCAGAGAAAGAACAACTATTTTTGCTACTGAGATCACAAAGCAATTCAACCGATGGTTTCTAAGAGAAGGTTCTGTTAAATGTAATAAAAATCCTAAGGATATTTTTTTTACTATAAACAAGGGTAAGTTTGAGGAGGGCTGAGAAGCTCTAATGAAAACCAGGAAATCTAACATGGACAAGAGGCAGAAGAGCAGGCCTCAGCTCTACCATGACTGCAAACTCCACACGTGCAGAAGATCGTGAAGCATGATTGACACATTGAGAATAACTGCATTTCTCTGGGGGGAATGAGATGGGGTCTAAATAAGTAAAAACCACTGTGTTATTTAACTGAATTCAGTTATCCTTATACAAACAGAATCACAAAGATATTTTGATGTCAACATTTGACATTTCATGTAAATAGAAAGTAGGTCATCAGTTGAAACAGACAAAAGTGACTTATATCTAAGAATTACTATTTTTAAAACAAAGTTCCTAAAAGTATCTCATCTAATATGCACTTGATTCTACAAAGTTTTTTGTACCACTTAAATTTATATCAGCGGGCTTCCCTGGGGGCACAGTGGTTAAGAATCCGCCTGCCAATGCAGGGGACATGGGTTCAAGTCCTGGGCCAGGAAGATCCCACATGCCAAGGAGCAACTAAGCCTGTGTGCCACAGCTACTGAGCCTGCACTCTAGAGCCCGCGAGCCACAACTACTAAGCCCATGTGCCACAACTACTGAAGCCTAGAGTGCGTGCTCCGCAACAAGAGAAGCCACCGCAATGAGAAGCCCATGCACCGCAATGAAGAGTAGCCCCCACTCGCCGCAGCTAGAGAAAACCCGCGTGAGGCAACAAAGATCCAACGCAGCCAAAAATAAATAAATAAATTTTTAAAAACTTTATATCAGCATAGGTTCACAGTTTTCCCACTTTATAAGAACTGACAGGATCGTCTGAGGGAAGGATGACACTTTGTCAAGTTTAAAATTGGGGTAGAATTTCTGCTGGAGGCTACACAGGGCAAATAACGATAATCACAGATATCCCCTTAATTATTTGGCTATCTTAATTTAAAAGACTTTTGTTATAAAGGAATCTAGTTCTTCAACCAATCACTAAAGGCAAAAGTTTCCTCCTAAAAACGAAAAGAGATTTCTTTAGACGACAGAATCTAAGAATGATTGGTGGTAAGAGGTCAATTCTTTTTCCCTAACCAGTGACCTGCTCATTGCTCAACAGTGAACACTGCACCGTCTTCTGAGGCAGGGTTTGCACACACTGGTTGAAAATAAAAGCATTACTAGATCATATCAGCTCAAATTCCAGTGAATAGTCCCAGGCCATTAATGACATCAACTCCAAGTTTCCAAATAGACCAATTATTAAAATTTATGAATGACTGACAAAAAAAATTCCAATTCTTTTGCAAAGATTCATACACTTGGAAATGAATAACTCATCAAGAGGCAGAGTGGACTGGGTCAGTGTGCAAATATTTACTCATGAACTTGGCTCCTACGTTGCATCATTTTTCATTTAGTTTTACAGTCTGTGATTATATGTACCATTTGCCTAAAAACTATCAATTAAGACAAAGTTCATAGAAAACAAAGAACATATAAATTTAAAATGTGATAAGTCCTTCTATTTATGTACTGATCTGTAACATTCTAAGTATTCAATATATCTAATTCATACAGTGAACACCATAGTGGCATTATTTATTTAGCCCTCATCTCATTCTACAAGGAATCTGAGATAGCTTATGAGAAATGCATGTATTAAGGAAGGAAATTAATAATCATGACCAAGGAGTGCTCACTTGGGCAACACATACACTAAAACTGGAACGATACAGAGAAGATTAGCCTGGCCCCTGCACAGGGATGCCATGCAAATTCGTGAACCACTGCATATTTTTAAAAAATCATGACCAAGGAAAGCATAAATTAGAGAAGAAAATGAAGACTGTGGCTGGCATAAGAGATATTGGAATAGAACTCAAATTTGGAGACCTATTTGAGTCCTACACAGTTACTACAGTTAAGCAGAGAATTCGAGTCTGTGCTTCCTAGCAGCCAAGGTGAAAAATGTCAATGTGATTAGTTATATGATTTTCTATAAGGAACAAACATCTACACTCCTTCAGGGAAGCAAAGCTGTTTCTTATCACTTACTGTGAAAGAGCTGCTCTAGGAGACACTGAAAGATGTGATGGAAAAATTTCACAATAACATCTCAATGGCAAATAAGGTCACAAGGCTGGTTTTTTTATGTTGTCCCAGATTAAAACTGAATTCTACAATGGAGTCAAGATAATATGGCCAAGGAGCCCAATTTTTCAAGCAGCATGGTGGACTGAGCTGAGAATAAAGAGTTGGAAGCCCAACAGTGTCGTTTAAGAGATTATTAGCAGTAAAGTGCAAGAACAAAAATTAAAATAAATAGCCAAAATTATGATGCTTCTAAGTTTCCATCCTTACCGCCTTTCTCTCTTTGAACGAGTAAGTCCCTGACCAGTGTCATCTATTCCACAACTTGAACTACTTAATTATCTCCCCAATCTACATCTTCTAACCCAGAGCTAAAGTCTCCTTTTCATGTACGTATCTGACACTTTTACCTCAAGGTCCTACCAGCACCATTGACTCCACAAGTCCCAAACTAATCTAAGTTATCTGTCCTCTCAAACACATTCTTCCTTCTGCCATCCTCAGTTTGTCATAGAAATCCTATCCTCTCAGTCACCTGGGCTTACATCCTTGGAATCAATTTTTTTCCTTCCTCTCCGTAACTGCCCACATCTGATCAGCAGTCTGCCTGACTATTCTCCCTGCATGACTGGCCCACGTTCTCTACTCCAGCCCCAGGGCCACCTTCCTAGATCAGATCCCCAGTACCTCAGGGCCATCACAATAGCCTCCTGAATTACTGTATTCTCTCTCCCCACTCCAATTTCTCATATACACTACTGCAAGAATAATATTTCGAAAGTTGTGACTATGTCAGTCTACTAAAGAAAAAACCTGTAGCAGGTTCCCTCTGCTTACCTGAAGCAAACCAGTCTACCTAAGCCCGCAGTGGCTTTCTCTCTTACACACCCTATGCTACAGCCAGTCCATAAACTCGTAAGTCTAGCCACTCCCAAAGGAAGCTCGATCTTTCCTCTTGTTCACAGTAGTATGGCCCTGAGATGCCCTCCCCTTCACCTCTACATATTTAAAGACCAAGTTTAAATGCCACCTCATTCAGGAAGCCTTCCATAATCCTCTCTGTGAGAAGTACCACTTCCTCCTGCCGCCTCCCCCCTGCACTTGTCTAGGGCTGTAATCCCAGAGGAATGACCATATCCTACCGTCAGCCTCTCGCTGTCTAGCCTATGCATGAGACCGCTCCATTATCGTCATCCTAAACACACACTCGGTCCTGGCAGCACACGGCTCACCGTCACCCCTCAGGGTTCCCTCCACAGCACTTTGTTCATACGTGAATCACTGCACATGTTGATTCTACTGTAGTTCGCTGTTTACACGTCTACCTCCTCCAGGGCAAGGATCAAATCTTATTTATCTCTGCAATCTAACGTAGTCAGCTCTCTGCACACCATCCTAGCTTAATTCCCTGCAGATCGGGTCTTTTCTTGTTTATTTATTGTGTCTCTCCCACGAGAATGCACACTCAGTGAGAACACAGACTTTGCTTGCTTTGATCTCCACTATTTTCCCAGCATCTAAAACAGTGCCTGGCACATACTAGGTGATCAAAAGCGTAGGATGAATTGATAAATTGATGCATGATTCTCATTGTCTAGCCCAGTCCTGGCACACCATAGTGCCAAAAAAAAAAAAAAAAAAGTCTGCTGAATGAATTCTGTCTTGTATAAAAGTTATTTTTATACATATTTTACGAGCTCTGACAGTTAGTGATCTTGATATCCTACTCTGGTACTTAGCGTAGTGCTTTATACATAGGAGGTCCTTGATAGATTTCTATTAAATTGAACAGGTAGTTCAATAAATTAATACCTTACTCGAGCTTTTATCTTCTAAATCTGAATTTGTCTCATCTCGTCAATAAAGAGGAATCTGTATTATTTCTTATGACACAGGATGCCTCCCTCCCAGGGGGAAGGCAGCACTGCAGAGTGAAGATTACCAGCGGTGCTGTCAGAGAGGTCTGGGTTCATGTCCCAGCTCTGGCACTGCTCAGGTATGTGACTTTGAGCACACTATTTAACCTCCCTTCAGCTTCCTCCTTAGAAGAAGATTAGGAGGACCTCTCAGGCAGAGCAGTCTACCTACTTCACAGCTAAATGAACAGCCAGTCCTAAATCCTTTATTACCCCTTCTTTACCAGCCTTAAATCGTTCTAACTCATGTTAGACTATTTTAATATATGTCGCCTGAACTTGAGTGGGTCATTATTTAAAATAGTAGTGGATTATGTTTACAAGGCATTAATTCTCCATTAACTTTTCATGACCTTACAGCCCTTCAGCACTCATCCAGAAAGCACAGGTGACTTGAGCACATGACTGCCATCATTCTTAAGACTTTCTGGAGTCACAGCAACATAGTGGCCCAAGGTGGCACTACCTCACACGGAAGGGCAATTCTCTTTCCCACACAGGAAACAGCACAACAATCAGATAAGTGATGGGTACAAGAAGTAGACCCATCAAATACATTACACAGTGACATGACCCTGGCTTAAGATGGGACGATTTATTTTTTAAAATAATAATAAAGGGCTTAATGCTAATGTAACTGCATCTCAATCAAAATGCATTCAAATCCCTCTGGAGGACAATTCCGCCAGGACGTAGGGAGTGCTTAGCCAGGACTCACACAGATGAATGTCACTGATCAGGTATGAGGTTATGACTCAGTCACAGACAGGATTCACTGAGATTCACGCAGATGGGCAGAGAACACAGTGAGTCCTCTGCACAAACATTAAGAGGTCTTTTTCTAAGAGCCTTATTTAATAAAAAGCAGTGACCTGCCAAGGAAGATAATTAGCATAGAACCAATCTTTAAAAGATGGAATTCAAAAGATCATTCTCTCACAAATCTTGATATTATTGCCTGGCACAGAAAGTATTTGCATAAGGAGGCACAAAAATATTTTTTGTATAAGTAAATACTGTCAGCACGGAAGCAATATGAAAATGTAAGCCTTTACTGTCAAGTAGTAAACCAAACAAAAAGCAATTGAAAGCCAAATCTCTGTTGCTCAGGTGAAAACAAGAACCCTTGAGAATAAAAGGTCAATAGAACTTTTGTTGGCCGCATAGCTAAGGCTGGCCACCTTGTGAGCTGACAGAGCTGTCCACTATTCTGAGAGCGCCTACGCCATGTTGAGTGTCTGAATGCATTTTCTCAAAAGTCAACAAGCAAAAGCACAGTGCTAATGGTGACCTGAATGGAGCTGTGACAAATGTCCTGCTTGAAGATAATCTTCAATATCGTCAGCTATTGGTTCAGTACCACCAAAAGCGTTCCCAGAGATTAAAAGGCACAGGCGTAGCTGTGCTATTTTATTTTATTTTATTTTTTAAATTTATTTACTTATTTATTTATTTTTGGCTGCATTGGGTCTTCATTGCTGCACGCAGGCTTTCTCTAGTTGTGGTGAGCAGGGGCTACTCTTCGTTATGGTGCACAGGCTTCTCATTGCGGTGGCTTCTCTTGTTGCGGAGCACAGGCTCTAGGCACGCGGGCTTCAGTAGTTGTGGCTCAGGGGCTCTAGAGCACAGGATCAGTAGCTGTGGCGAACAGGCTTAGTTGTTCCGCGGCATGTGGGATCTTCCCGGCCCAGGGTTCGAACCCATGTCCCCTGCAGTAGTAGGCAGATTCTTCACCACTGCGCCACCAGGGAAACCCAGATGCATTATTTTAAATTCAGTTACTCCCACTTAAAATCCATGCTGATTTAAGATGTTGGAGAGAGGGAGTAGGCAAAGCAACTTCCTTCCAAAATCAGGAGGTAAAGGGGCAATACCTACCACAAAAGAGGTTAAGCGATAGTGGCTAAAAAAAAAAAAAAATCAACAAAAATACTGAATAAATAATCTTGAATAGCAGAACTTGGCAAGAATCCCTGATACTTTTCAGTGTAAGAATGTGGTCCCAGTTCTGTGATCTTTCACACTAACAGGGACTTTTCCTAAACACAGAACTCAACATCTAAGGAATTTAAAACACTTGATAATAGTTAATTCAATTCCCTATTACATTCCTTCCTGGTTAAAAAAAAAAAACCCACAAATTTTGCAAAATGTATTTTGCCCATGGAGGATGGGAAGCACCAAGAAGAAATTAATGACTTGAGAGTAAAATGCATCCCTCTGCCTCATGGCCAGAAGCAAAAGTGAGACATCCTACGGCATGAAGAGCGACTTCATCAAAGATTTTCACAGAAACAGCAGAGCCCACACATCCACAGGAGTATTAGCCCCTTCAAAGACTACACACTCGTTACAAAAATGCCCGCCAATGCTCAAGACATCTTAGGAACAAACCTTTTAAGGCTGCCTTCACGTATATAACATTCTTTTGAAATCTTCAACTGTGACAAATTTGGGTCTTTGAAAGTGGAATTTGATATCTGTAAGTTGGAAATACATTGAGAAAATAAAGGGAATCATCAAGCTGGATTTTATTTATTTTTTTTTTAAAGTTGAAATCCCTCCTTTAAATCTTCCCAAATATATTCCCTTTGTTTTCTCCCCAAACGCATGTACTGTCTTTATTTTTTTTTTTTTAATAAATTTATTTATTTATTTTTGGCATTGTTGGGTCTTCGTTTCTGTGCAAGGGCTTTCTCTAGTCGTGGCAAGCGGGGGCCACTCTTCATCGCGGTGCGCGGGCCTCTCACTATCGCGGCCTCTCTTGTTGCGGAGCACAGGCTCCAGACGCGCAGGCTCAGTAGTTGTGGCTCACGGGCCTAGCCGCTCCGCGGCATGTGGGATCCTCCCGGACCGGGGCACGAACCCGTGTCCCCTGCATTGGCAGGCAGATTCTCAACCACTGCGCCACCAGGGAAGCCCCTGGATTTTATTTTTAATCAAAAGAACAAGTGCTTTCCTTATGCGGCTTGTAAACTAATACTTCCAAAGACAATTCTTTAAAAATATTCCAAACTCCCTTTCTAAGAGCAGCAGCTATGGAATAAGCAGGCAGCCTCCCTAGATGACCTCTTTGAAGGGCACCTTTCGCTTTTTAGGATGTCTTTGGTATTGGCATTGTACGTGCACTTAATTAGGTAGCAGCTATATCTGATTCCACTTTTCCACATTATTCATTCATTCAACAAATATTTATGGTGCACCTAATACGTGCCAAGTACTGTGTTAAATCCTAGCAAGATGATGGTGAGCAGGCCCACTACCTGTCCTCGTGAAGACGATTTACATAAGCACACAAATTATAACCCATAAGTCAGTCCAGTGGGAAAAAAAGACATATGGTGATGCAAAAACCTATTAAGAAATGATTAAAGAAGACAATGAGGTGGGGCTTCCCTGGTGGCGCAGTGGTTGAGAATCTGCCTGCCAATGCAGGGGACACGGGTTCGAGCCCTGGTCTGGGAAGATCCCACATGCCACGGAGCAACTGGGCCCATGAGCCACAATTACTGAGCCTGCGCGTCTGGAGCCTGTGCTCCGCAACAAGAGAGGCCACGATGGTGAGAGGCCCGCCCACCGCGATGAAGAGTGGCCCCTGCTTGCCACAACTAGAGAAAGCCCTCGCACAGAAACGAAGACCCAACACAGCCATAAATTAATTAATTAATTAATTAAAAAATAAAAAAAAAAGAAGACAATGAGGTGATACAAACAAACTTTATTTAACACTTATGAAACGGACAATCTCCTTGTGGAGAACTGCAAAATGGGGTGGACAGCTGGAAGCTTTCATAGGATAAAGAATAAAGAACAAGGAAGAGAGGGACTTCCCTGGTGGTCCAGTGGCTGGGACTCCAAGGTCCCAACATAGGGGAACCGGGTTCAATCCCTGGTCAGGGAACTAGATCCCACATGCCACAACTGATCCCGCACACCGCGCTAAGACCCAATGCACCATGCATAAATTAATTAATTAACAGAACAAGGAAGAGAAAAATAGAAAACATCGGTGATCAACTAGAGCCTCACAGTCACCCCTGTCTGGAGTGAGAAGGCCCAGAGCTGGCCTGGCCCTTGCAGACTGGCTGACTAGCTATGCTCACTGCGTTCCTGGTCAAGCAGCGGGGTTTCAGGGACACCAGAATCATCTAAGTGTCAGTTTGCTGAGGTGGCACCCTGGGCAGAAGCGGCTGCATCTGGGGCCTAGAAAGTTATTTCAACAAGCATATAATAGTGAGACCCAGCTAGTGTAAAGAGGCTTCCCTGAGGAAATGTATTAGTTTGAGCTGAAGATAAATAGGAGTTAACTAATAAGAGCAAAGGGGACTATGTGGGGAGAGGTATGGAGACGGTGGGGGTGGAGGAGAATGATGTTCCAAGTATTGTGACCAGCATGTGCAAAGGCTCTGTGGCTTTTTAAAAGACTATGGGTACATTAAGAAGTGAAAGAGGGACCTCCCTGGCGGTCCAGTGGTTAAGACTTCGTGCTCCCAATGCAGGAGGCATGGGTTGGGTTCAATCCCTGGTCAGGGAGCTAAGATCCCATATGCTGCACCATGTGGCCAAAAAGAGAAAGAAATGAAAGAGGGGACTTCCCTGGTGGCACAGTGGTTAAGAATCTCCTGACAACGCAGGGGACACAGGTTCGAGCTCTGGTCTGAGAATATCCCACATGCCAGTGAGCAACAAATCCCGTGCGCCACAACTACTGAGCCTGCGCTCTAGAACCCGCAAGCCACAACTACTGAGCCCGTGAGCCATAACTACTGAAGCCCGTGTGCCACAACTACTGAAGCCCATGCCTAGAGCCCATGCTCCGCAACAAGAGAAGCCACTGCAATGAGAAGACTGCGCACCACAACGAAGAGTAGTCCCCGCTCACCGCAACCAGAGAGAGCCCGCACACAGCAACAAAGACCCAACGCAACCAAAAATAAATAAATAAATTTATTTTTTTTAAAAAAGAATCTATTGTAAAAATCTAGAAGAGAGGGTGGAGCTAACACAGATGAGAGAAATGAATGGATTTGAGAGACACTAAGGATGTAAAAGCACTAAAGGTTTGGATGGTATTCTATATTCCTTATTTACTCAAAGAAAATGCTTTGGTTTTGCCTAAGAATTCCTTATTTGTTAATTATTTGCAAACCAAAAAACGTCATGCAAATGTCAGAGTTCTTTTTCAGAGTTCTGCATCAATTTTATCTTCTTTTAGACACAGAAGAAAATGTAACAAAGAGAAAAACAAAACTTAAGAAGTATCTCATTTTATGTAAAAATGTATGTTCCTGAAAAACTGAGCTACACCTGGGTAATAAAAGAACCTATATCTTATCACTGAGTAAATATTTCTTCCTTGAACAAAATCACACTAAAAAATGCAGAACAGATTATCATGATACTATATCAAGTGAAATGTAAACCATTATCTCAGTTATTTCCATACATCATTTCTCCTTTATTATAAGGTACATAAATCAGGTGATTTTACAACTCCAAAAGGAGGGAATGGCTGAGAGATTTAATAATCACCATCAAGTTTTATAATAAACCATTTAGTAAGCAACTAGAATGCCCAAGAGACTTGCAAGGATTTAAAACTATTCTTCCACCAATGACTTCATCCACATGGAAAAGTCACTTTTACACCTATATTACTATGATATGCCACTTGTTGTCCACACCCTCCAAAAGATACAGCTCTCCAGTAGGCCTGGGTTACCATGTCATAGCAATGTAGTAAGAAGTTCAAAAGGTAGTCAGCCTTATAAACTCTATGAATACACATATACCACAAAAAGTTGAATTTTGTACTGAATTGGCCACATGTTCTTGTGTCTGATGTATACAGGCCAATTTGTACCACACTCAGAACAAACATAAAGGAGGAAACTGGGTTTTAGCAGTCTCATATCAACAACAAATGTACCAGCTAAATTCTAATTCCATGAGCTAAAAAGTCTAATTTTGAGACTGTGCAACTAGAGTCTATACCACCCCTTCAAAATGCAGGTTTTAACTTGGAAAGAAACAAATTCAGCATGAAAACCACTGAGGAAAGAAAACCACGGCATGTTAATAAACTGACTTCTAAAGGCTAAATGCATTTTTAAACATGCTGCTCTTGGCGACTTAAGTCACAACCCAGGCATTATTTGATCGGAGACTCTGCATATGAATTTCTGTTTTCCTTCCTTTAAAAAAATCATTAAGCAACTAAAGTATACGTGAAGTAACTTGAATTGCCTAAAACACTGTCTTGACAGTCATTATCCTCTGTAACACATACACTTAAGCCTGAATTGGGCATATAGTGGTATTTTAAGAAATAAAAATTCTGGGGACTTCCCTAGTGGCACAGTGGTTAAGAATCCACCTGCCAATGCAGGCGACACCAGTTCAAGCCCTGGTCCGGGAAGGTCCCACATGCCGCGAAGCAACTAAGCCTGTGCACCACAACTACTGAGCCTGCACTCTAGAGCCCACAAGCCACAACTACTGAGCCTGCGTGCCACAACTACTGAAGCCTGTGCGCCTAGAGCCCGTGCTCTGCAGCAAGAGAAGCCACCACACGAGAAACCCGTGCACCGCAATTAAGAGTAGTCCCCGCTCGCCGCAACTAGAGAAAGCCTGTGCGCAGCAACGAAGACCCAACGTGGCCAAAAATAAATAAATAAAATTTTTTAAAAAAACAAAAACAAACAAAACCACACACACACAGTTGAAAGATGGGCCCTATAGTAAAGATGTTGACCCTTTCATGATTTCACCTGCTTGGCAAAGATGTCATGATGTCACTTGGCCCATGAGTTTCCTAAGTAGACCATGCCCCTTCACACACTCACCAGTATTTCAGTGAGGAAGAGCAAAAGGGGTTCTTATCTAAGTCTCAGGTCTTACGACTTCTGAATTCCAAGTGAAGGGATAGTCATTCACCCTTTACTTTTCTTGAGAAGCACCAAGAAGTATGTCTGAAAAGGCAGCAAAAGCTTGAAGGATTAACAAGGATGTTAGATGTCTCATATCTAATTTTTATGCACAGAAAAAAATGGAGGTTTGTATTTATCAGGGCTTAATATGGTATGTTCCAGATTCTGAGAGGACCTGATTACTGAGGCATTTTGGTTTACCTTTTCTGTTTTTCACTTTTTATTATGGAAATTTTCAGTACATACAAAGTTGAGAGAGTAGTATGATGAACTGCCATCACTTGGCTCAAGAATTAACAATGTATAGCTATTCATAATCTCCCATTCCCACTCCTTTCCTCTGCTGGATTGTTTTAAAGCAAACTTCATATATCATATCTGAAATAAGCAGAAAAAATGGTATGCAAAAATATATCACTTCCTAATACCCAGAAGCTGTGACTATTACTTTACATGGCAAACAACTGTGACTTTGGATCTTAAGGAGGAATGTATCTTGGATTATCCAAGTAAGCCCTAAATGCAATCACATGAATCTTTATAGGAGACAGGCAGAGGGAGATGAGACACAGACATACCAAGAGGAGAAGGCCACGAGACGGTGCAGAGAGATGCAGCCACAAGCCAAGGACAGCTTCCAAACCTGAAAGAGGTAAGAATTCTCCCCTAGCATCTCAGAGGGAGCATGGGCTTGCCTACACCCTGATTTTAGACTTCTAGCCTCCAGAACTAAGAGAGAATAAAGTTCTGTTGTTTAATCCACCCAGTCTGTGTTAATTTGTTACTGCAGTCATAGGAAACTAACACAATATCACATAATCTGAAAAAAATTTCAGTATGTATCTTTTAAGAAATAGACTTTTTTAATAATAATATAATTATCATTCCCTTTTTTTAAGAGTCCTTTAATTTGTCTAATATCCAGAGTTTAAATTTCCCAAATTGTCTCATAATTTTATATTTATAATTTATAACTTTATGTTGATTTAGCCAAACCAAGATCCAAACATAGTTATGTCTCTTAAGTCTCAATGCCACTTTTAAAAAAATAATAAATAAAAATACAATTAAATAAAAACACTTATCTGACACTGACTTTGGGGGAAAAAATAATAGTTCCTCTTCCTTGTTTTTCTTGCCATTTATTTACTGAACAAACTGAATAATTTGACCTACAGAAATTTCTGCATTCTGGATTTGGCTGATCACATCTCCATGGTATTTTTTGACAAGGTCCTCTTTTTCCTATGCTTCTTATAAACTAGTAGTCAGATCTAAAGTCTTGATCAGAATCACATTCAGCTTTTTGGCAAGAAACTTCAGAGATGGTTCTATATGTTCCCTACTGCATCAAATTAGGGGGCACGTATTCACTTCTTTCTCTTTTTGTAATGTTAAGACTGATCAGTGGGTTCTGGGGTTATCGGCCTGATCCATCAATTATAAAGTTCCCAATCAGCCTTTGACCTAATAGTTTTCACAGTCACAGATGATCATTCCCTAGATCTGTTATTTCATTAGGGGTACCGAAATGATACTATTTTCTTTATATCATTCCTTCTGTATTTACTAGCTGGAATTCTTCTAAAAATAAGATTTTTGTTCAAACAATCTGTTTGGTTACTCTGAAATACAGGGTTTTTGTTTGTTTTTTTTTTAAACAGGAAAAGTAAGATAAATGCTTGACAACATCTAATTTTTAAGGTAGTGCCAGGACGGACATCCGCCTCTTGACTACAAAGACTACCTTGTCTGTACTCAATGAATGTAACTTCTCCAGTGTACTCAACTTAGTCCTCAAGTTACCAATTCAAATACTCAGCCTACAATATGAAACCTGTTTTTTTTGAGATTTATTTGTGCTTTTATCTGCCGGTATAATTGAACTACAATGGCCTGCAAACTTTTTTGATCTAAAAAGTACATTTTACATCACAGTCCAACAAACACACACACCTATGTAATATGCATATATAGTTGAAAGTGAAACAAAAGAATATGAAACCTATTTTTAAAGAATAAAAGCCAGGATCCAACATGTCTATGTCAATTTGATGTTGATTCTTAGGATTTATGCCCGTCAGATCAGTCCAAACTCCTCAACCAACCCCTTCAAACCACTCACCCTGAGTCTATCTGATCCTGTTTCACTAATACAACCCATTTTCTCATTCTGGACTCTGTGCCTTTGGTTCAGTGCTCTGCACACCTGCCTCTAACCCTGCAACCAGCTCAAGCTGTCCTCTTCCCCCTCAAAAGTAAACACGCCTCCTGCTCCTCCATCCAGCACCCTCCTTTTTTCTATGAATGACACAATCCTTCTGTCAGGAGACTGTTCCTTCTCCCCGTCCTAACTATGGATATGTAGTTCTAGATGGGGCTGCCAGTTACCAAATAATTTGTGCCCCTGGCCACACGGAAAAGGGTGTCACCCATGCGAAGTCGACCAGAGGCATTCCTGGGATTTTGAGATGTAGACTAAAAGAAAGTCAGGCCCTCTTTCTGGGTGATCCTTGCCTTTCTGGCAGTCATGCCCCCAGCCACGTGGAGGAAACTGACTCAGAGAGAAGTAGGGATAAGACACAGAGAGAATTGGTGGTAGAGGAGTTTTCAGTTTTGGTTTCCAAGACCGCCTTCACTTCTCCCATACCTTTGACCATATGAACCAATAAATTCCCTTTCCGTACAGTTTAAATTTCTAAAATTTACAACCAAAGGAATCCTAATATGACCCCCACCATGATTCTTGAAGCCTATGACTACAGTGACCTCTACCTTCCTGGTTTCTTGCACTTACTTTCTATACAAATAACACTTCATCACATGCTGTCCTGATTTTTTTGTGTGTCAAATACATATCTGTCACCATCTTTTGTGGCCTTGCAGACATATATCTTACATACCTTTTGAAAGACCCCCAAACAATCCTTAGAATAGTGCTAATAGAGCTTCAGTAATAAATAACAATTACCATGTATTGATTATTACTTCCATGGTAAGCACTTCACATGAGTTATCTTATTTAACCCTCACGGAAACCTCCTGGGATGGGCATTATTATTTCTACTTAAAGATAAAGAAGCTGAGGTTCATCATAGGAAAGTAACTGGTGCAAAGATACACATTTACTAAATAGTTAAGCAGGGATTTGAACCAGATTTGCATCCAAAGTTCATCCTCTTCCCACCTCACCCATGTTGCCTCCAACAATGATAGAAACTTTTAATTAATTTACCAGAGACTGTAATTGATCAAAGACCTCCATTTAACCCCTGATTTTCCGCTAACCTCAAAGTGCAGGTCCCTTCATCATTAAGAATAACATTAATATATGAATGTATAAATAAATGTGCTATATGAAAATAAGTATCTTGAAAAAGTTATAATACAATTTCTCCAACATTGCTACTGGCAGCCTGAAGATGCAACGCTGGCATTTCTCTTAAAGTAATAGGTAAAAGGAATGAATATTTATTTAAGACCACTCTGCCAGAACAAGATGTATACAACTCCCCTGGCAGTGATATTTCAAAACAGCAAAAGGAGATTTGTGAGCACCTGTCCACGTGTAACACGCCTTCAGCTCTGCAATTGCTCACAGGAATATTCCTGTGTCATCATTAGACACTAATGTTATTGAGCACTCCCATGGCTTGGAGGCAAGAACAGAAGCCCTTGAGGAAGAAAATGGCTCCGTCTTCTTAGCTCAGCAACGACAGGGGCCTGGAGGACAGGAACAGCAATTTTCTGGTGGAGAACCTAAAAGCCACCAGCTCTCATCTCTACATGATCTGCATCCTTCAGGCCAAGGTTTTCAATTCCATGCTTGCGTCTCCAATTCCTGCTGGACACATCAACATGGAATTCCCGCTATCAAATTAACTTTGAGGCAATAATAGTTTTTCAGTATCTAGCCAAGTACTTTCCATTGAAAAGTGTCCCATAAATGTGTTGGTGGTTGTCTGTTTCTCTTTTTTCCTTTCTCATTTTTACCACTTTACTTGAGGGCCTTATACCATACATACATTCTTCTGGGAAATAGAATGACTGTTCCTAGAAGGCCAGAAGCTGCTATCAAAGAGGCATGCTCCTTATTTATAATTTGGCAACAGCACAGCCAAGGGGAGGGTATGCCTAGCACACACTGAAGAATGGCTGCATCCCCTGATGGGACGAGACTTTGCTAACTTGCATACTCTGGTGAAAGACAGGCCCTGAAGAATTCATCGCCATCACAGACTCAAAAATACTTCAGATGAGACCGTGTATGTGATAGTGCTTTGTGACTCTAAATTACCCCTGCTAGTGATGTGGCTGTTACAAAGGCAAAGACCTGGGGAATAGGTAGGCGTAGGGTTTGAAAGAACTAACTAGGTCCAAATAGAAGGAGGAAAAAAGAAAGAGAGAGCCCAGAGGATTCAACAGAAAGCCTAGGCAAAAAAGGGGATGTGGTGGTGGAAAGTTTCAAGTTAGCAAACGCCCACTCAGTTCAACACACACTTACTGGAGGGCAGGCACTGGTCTACGTCTTGGGACACAGAGCCAAAGACAGTCAAAACTAATTCAGCCAAGATCCCTGCCCTTCGTGGAGTTTTATGTTCTTATTCGGTGAGACAGCTGATAAACAATACGCATAATAAATAAGTAAATTGTAATATGTTAGAAGATAAGTGCCGGAGAGCAGGGGAAGGGGGATGGAAAGTGCAGAGGGTTTGCAATACTCTCAGATTAAAAGGCGTGTCAAAGAGCATAATGAGTCAGATTTCCAATGATGTTCCTCAAAAACTACATTCAAGGGACTTCCCTGGTGGCGCAGTGGTTAAGAATCTGCCTGCCAATGCAGGGGACATGGGTTTGATCCCTGGTCCAGGAAGATCCCACATGCCATGGAGCAACTAAGCCCGGGCGCCACAGCTACTGAGCCTGCGCTTTAGAGCCCGCGAGCCACAACTACTGAGCCCTCGAGCCACAACTACTGAAACCTGTGCGCCTAGAGCCCATGCTCCGCAACAAGAGAAGCCACCGCAATGAGAAGCCTGTGCACCACAATGAAGGGTAGCCCTGCTGGCTGCAACTAGAGAAAGCCCGCGTGCAGCAACGAAGACCCAACGCAACCAAAGATAAATAAATAAAATAACTTTTTTTAAAAAACTACATTCAATTGCAGGAGAAATGAGGAAAATCAAACAGAGCTTGAATGAAACGTGCATAAAATTTGACAAATCCAAATTGCCTAGGAACATACAGCTCATTTTCCATACTTCGTCTTCTTCACCCTTGTTCAAAATTATTGACACCAACAGGCTAGGTAACATATTTACAGAGGAAGATATGAAACAACTTAGCCAGAGGCAGAGCAAAGGGAATTATAAGAGACAAGGGCAAAGCAGATGAGAGCAAAAATAGGTGCAAAGCAGTACCTCAGGAAAGGGCTAATTCAACAGGACTCTAAATATGACAATTTTTTCTTAGGAATAGCTGGCTCTAGGTCAAGGATGATATATAAGTTTCATTTCTAGTAACAACCCCAAACAGCTGGCAGAGTCCTTCTGGAGCCCTGCATTGATAAAGAGTTCTGGGTCCTGTGGGCAATGAACTAGACATTTCTTCCATGAGTTCAAGATGGGGACTGAGCACACACGCCCTACACTTGCCTTTCCTTCCTTGGTAGAGCTTAGTGCCTTTTTTTTTTTTTAACGTCTTTATTGGAGTATAATTGCTTTACAATGGTGTGTTAGTTTCTGCTTTATAACAAAGTGAATCAGTTATACATATACATATGTTCCCATATCTCTTCCTTCTTGCATCTCCCTCCCTCCCACCCTCCCTATCCCACCCCTCTAGGTGGTCACAAAGCACCGAGCTGATCTCCCTGTGCTATGTGGTTGCTTCCCACTAGCTATCTATTTTATGTTTGGTAGTGTATATATGTCCATGCCAAAAGCAGTAAACACTCAGTGGCCACCTACAATGTGAAGCAAAACCAAGAACAGTGGAGGATTTGGAGTGTAGAGCTTGATCCGAGTCCTAAAGGAGTTTATAATATAATTGGGAAGAAGAATAATTACACAAAAGATAACACTAGAAAGCATCAAATGACTAAATTCCTAAAATTTCAGTACAGAGATTCAGATGCCAGGAAATTGCTACAGGAAAAGATAGCCAAGAAAGGCTTAAAGGAGGACACAGGCTCTGAACTGGGCTTTGAAGAATTCACATCACTGAAATAATTGGAAAGAGGAAGGACTGGTCCCAGCAAGATGGCGAAAAAGGAATAGGCAGGTGTGCTCAGGAATGAGGAACAGATCAGCACGGCAGCCAGAGCAGAGGATCTAAACAGGGCACCAGATCATAGATGCCTTGAGTATTACTCAGGGATCTCCAGAGACAGAGAACCAACAGGAGACATATATATAAAGGAGATTTGTGTGTGTATATATAGAGAGAGACAGATAGAAAGGTTTATTATAAGGAATTGGCTCATGCAATTATGAAGGCTGAGAAGTCCCAAGGTCTGCACTCGGCAAGCCAGAGAAGTAGGACAGCTGATAATATAGTTCAAGTCCAAGTTTGAGGCCAAAGGCACAGAAGATGGATGCCCTAGCTCAAAAACAGGCAAGGTGAGCGAATTCTCCCTTACTTAGCCTTTCTGTTCAATTCAGGTCTTCAATGGATTGAATGACGCCCACCGACAATGGAAAGGCCATCTGCTTTACTCAGTCTACCAATTCCAGTGTTAATCTCATCCAGAAACACACTCACAGACACACCCAGAATAATGTTTAACCAAATCTCTGGGCACCCGGTGGCCCAGTCACGTGGGTACCTAAATTTAACCATCACAGCTTGAACTGAGTCATTACCCAGTAGGCAACAAGGACCATGATCAGAGACATGAGCAAAGCTATACTTTATAAAGGCAAACTGATTGTGGCATGAAAACGGATTACAGAAAGAAAAACTGGAAACAAAAACACGGTAAAAAAATATTATAATTGCCCATGTGATAACGAGAGGCAGACCATCAACGACAAACACGTACAGGATTCTATTGAAAATAAGGTACTCTGCTAGGTGATTAAGAGGAGCTACTCGTGTGACCCTACAGTTTAATCTGATGTCAGGGTCGAAATGGAGACTCTGTGCAGCAGGACTGGAGAAGCCAGCCGAGGATTCCAAAGGTCAGCAATGAGGACGCGGATTTAGGGATTACCCACATAGGGAAGGGAGCCAAGTTGAGAGTCTGCTTCTGGCGTGCCCATCCTGACAGAAGCCCGCAGGACAGCAGGTTGAATCCGTCAGTCTTGAGTCAAGAAGCCTCATCAGACCGACTCGTTTTTGTGATTCACTGGGGAGGAATGACCACTCCTAGGTGGCAAACTAATCCTAAAACATGATCAAGAGGTGGGATTACTTTAGAGGGAAAAAAGGCAGGAGGCAACACAACCAGCCTGCAGACACCTAAACACAACTTACAAGCTGATTCATCAAGAGCAACTGTAGGGTCCACTTTCCAAATCAGACACACAAAGTCTTCAACAGGAACCCAGTGGAGAAGAACAAGGAGGAAATTGAGAGAAGGTCAAACTTCATCAAGCTGATAAGAGATTAGCATTAACCATTAAGTTTCTAATACAACTCAGGTAAATAGCAGGTTATCTGGTATTTCCTGAAGCAAATCAAGGTTGATGAAAGTCCTATTGTCACATTTTTCATAAGCATTTAAATTACTGCATCTTGCTTAAAATAAGCCAAAGTGTAAACAGTCTGCAATATACACAAACAGGAGAGATTTTAAATATTCAACTTACCAAAAAAGTGACAATGTTAGAGAACAGGCAGTAACCAAGACTAATACATAAGGTATGTTGCATCTTCCCACGAAAAAAAAATCAAAAGAACTATATACAAACAATGAAGTTTCTCTTGTATCCTAAGAAATTCTTTTTTTACAAACGAATTTTTCATACAAAAAATATCAAGAAACATTTTTCCTAATACAATAAATATGGGCAGCATCATCTTCATTTTGAGAATGCACAAAGTATTCATGCTAAATGACCCACTGATGATCTTTTTTTTTTTTTGGCTGCACCATGTGGCATGCAGGATCTTAGTTCCCCGACCAGGGACCAAACCCATGCCCCCTGCAGTGGAAGGGCAGAGTCTTAACCACTCAACCACCAGGGAAGTCCTGATGATCATATTTTTACAGTATAGCTTATATCACTTATGCATAAATACACACTTGTATATATATGTCATGTATATATACACATAGGGTGTGTATATGTTCATACTGTACAGATATTTATATTTGTTAAGATACTTTTATACTCATTCTGATATATTACAAAGAAAATCATGAATGAACTCCAAGTACAAGTTCCATGAACACAAACAAAACAGAAGATACTCATCTTGAGGAATGCAACATAATCTTCTAACTGAATGGTTATGAACAAAGCTTGGACTCGATGAAAATATTAATCAACTCTCTAAGATGGTCAATAAAAACTTTGCCACAGGAATTTCTGAAATGTTCCTCCTTCAATGAGCCTGGGTCGTGAAATTTAGCCAAAGTATCATATTTCACATTTGCCACACACAGATGAGTGAAATCAGTTCTTGGGACTTTCTATAGGCCTAAAGATCTTAAAATTGACCCATGACCAATATTTCAACAGAGGTAAATTTTCATACAAGAAGAGGAGCTAAAATACACTCACTGTGCATTCTGCAAAACCTGGTGGATTTTCTGAACTCCTTAATAGCATGTCCTAGAATAATGTTCTTAAAAAAAATTTTTTTTAAACTATGCTCCATAAAAAATAATTAGCAGCTCATCCGACAACTGCAGAGTATTTTTATAGCTGTTATCGATTACTATGTTCTCTTGGGGAAAACATTAAAACCAAAAAGAACCTGACATGTGAAGAAATGAGGTAAGCCTTACCTAAAAGCTCAGCGCCTTCTGTTACTACAACCTTGTGTTTCACAGTCGGGTCATGTAATAATAATTTCCACCTTCAGTCCAATACATTCAAAACAAAAAGCTATTAATATAATTTAAAATGCGGGGACACTATTAGAGGAAGTGTAAATTACAGGAATTTAGCATTTTCATACCTCTGACTCTTTCACAAACCCTTCCTACACAAGTGTACACAGACAGACTTTAAAGGGTGTTCTCTAAAGCACTAGTCTTACTATAGAAAAATGGGAAACAACCCAAATTTCCAACAATAGGAAACTGTTTAAATAACCTGTCATGCAATACTATACAGTGTGATCTGTATGTAGGGTCGTGGGAACATTTTAAACACCTATTAAGTTAAAAATAAAAACGAAGTTGAAAGTTGTTTTATATCATCCCACTTGTTATTAACGATCACAATAATAAATATATTTTAATACAGGGAAATTTGGGGGAAGTTTCTCTAGAATACAAGATCACAGCACACTTTATCTTTCAACATTACATATTTCTATGATGTTTGAATGTTGAATAATATGTACTGTGTGTATAATCAGAAAAAATAAAGTTTTATTTTAAGTTAGTGATATAATTGGAGGGGAAGTAGGAAAAAACTTTATGTATAAAGAAAAGGGAAATCTTAGGGTGTTAAAAACTTTTCTATTATAGCTCTACAATATTATCTGCCTCTACCTCTCTTTTGGAAGACAGTTGTTTCCTTATTCTCAGAATTTCAAAACTGAGCAACACACATAGACATTGGAAGGGCCCCTTACCGTCTCCCGTTATTAATAGCTTCTAGGGATAAAAGTTTAGGCCAAACTCCAGTATTTATCAAATTCAGCACTGTCAGTTCCTGAACAGTTGCAAACAAACTGCAAAGGTTTCTCTAAGTTATTTCAGAATTAACCAAAAAAAAAAGGATTCTGCAGACTCTGAAACTATTTGAAGCATTTTCATAATGGAAATATGAGGAATTAGAGACAGCTACCTACTTTTGAATCCGCAGCCCTGTAACCTATTCAAACATTGTAAAAACTAGATGGAAAGGACAAGAGAGCAGTGCCTGGAAAGGTAACTGAGGAATCACAAGCATGGGGGAAATTTCCACCTGCCTGGGGAAGGGTGTGAACCTGTGCTGGGAGAGGGGTGTCTCCACAGTCATGTGACCTTGGCAAAACAATTAAACTCCTCTACCACAATTTCCTCACCTGCAAAATCAAAGGACGGAGAATAAACAATCTCTGTGGTCCCTTTCGGCTCTAAAATTCTGAAAACAAAGCTTTACTCTTTCCTTGCCAAAGGATATCTTAAATATATATATATACATATACATATATATATATACACACACATGTACATAGCATAAAATATAAGGTATAAGGTTATAAGGTACCTGGCCCAAAACAGCAGACGCCTGCCTGGCTCCTCCTCACCCTTGAGTTCCACTCTCCAAAAGAAGCCCCTTCAATTCTTTTAGATGTTTCTTCTAGTAATTACTTCCATATTTGTAAATCACACATTTAGATTACTATTTTCTCCTTTTTCTCAATTTTAGACCCTACCAAAAGTTCCTTATGGCAACTATTGGGGCATTTATCACCTGTCCCACCTCCTGGGGTGCAGCTACACTGTTGAGACGCAAAGGATATAAAGATTATATGCATGTACACACATGTATAAGTACGTGTTTCTATATAGTCCTGTCCCCAGTGAGCACTCATGTTGATTAATGAGAAATAAGGTCCCATTCTAAACACTGCACATCTACACACTGCACAAAATGTAGCAGAGAAAAAATTAAAAGCCCGGCCTCTGAACCAGAAAAGTCCTGCATTTGGTTCTGAGTCCACCACGTACAGGAACAAAGTATGCACCTAAAAGTTCCTTATTTTCTCTGAATCTCATCTACTTTCCTCCTGTGTAAGCTGAATATAATACACCAACTACAAAATGGTTAAATCACAAAGCACAAATACGGTACCTGTGAAAGCACTTTGTTACTCATAAAGCACTATAAAAATGTTACTTTCCATTATTGTCTTCACTAAGAGATCCCTATAAATGAAGTACCTGAGGTTATTGGTCACTCTTGAGCACTGTTCTCCTATGTAGACTAAAAACTAAGAGTCAGGGGCTTCCCTGGTGGTGCAGTGGTTAAGAATCCGCCTGCCAATACAGGGGACCTGGGTTCGAGCCCTGGTCTGGGAAGATCCCACATGCTGTGGAGCAACTAAGCCCACGCGCCACAACTACTGAGCCTGTGCAGCAAAAAAGACCCAACGCAGCCAAAAATAAATTAAATAAATAAATTTTTAAAAATAAATAAATAAAAACTAAGAGTCAGAAGTCACTGAGAGTAAGAGTGAAATAGATGTAAATCATGTTCCAAGGCCAGAATCTGAGGGTCCAGCTCTTCAAAGGGTCTACGTATTGCCCTATGAGACAAATGCACACAGAACAAAGATTGAGCATCTCAGCAGGAATCAGAGAAAGCAATTGTTTTATATTTGCAGAGAGAGAGAGCTTCCTTATCAAATTTTCTTTATAAAAGTAATACAAGGGGACTTCCCTGGTGGTCCAGTGGTTAAGAATCCACCTTCCAACGCAGGGGACCCGGGTTTGAGATCCCACATGCTGCAGAGCAACTAAGCCCACGCACCACAACTACTGAGCCCGCGCGCTCTAGAGCACATGTGCCACAACTAGAGAGAAGCCCGCGTGCTGCAACGAAAAATCTCACATGCTGCAACCAAGACCTGATGCAGCCAAATAAGTAAATATTTTTTTTTAAATAAATAAAAATAAAAGTAATACAAAAAAAAAAAGTAATACAAGAACATAATTTCAAAAGTCACTCCTCAGGCTTCTTCTAATATGTACCTCTATATTTCAACATAATTTGTACATCTGCTTTTTGATTTGCAGACATAATCTATTGGCTTCCTATTACAATAGAAAGAACTTTGCAGAGAAAGTGTTTTGGACCAAATTTGGAAGTTATCATGAAGAACCGTCCAGCAATGCATCACCGACACTACGGTAAAACAGTCCTCTCATTTCTGGTCTTCAAAGGCCTACATTGAAAGTGATACAACCATAGTGTCTCTATTTAGAGGCAAGTAGGAAGTTAGCTGGGGAGACGGGTCTAGATTATGAGACCACTCTAAATCTCTCTCTGAATCTAGTTCAGTGATACTCGGTTTCTCTTGTCTTTTCCACATGCCCCACACAGTTTAATCCTGTTCCTAAAGCTACAGGTCAAATGACAAATGGGACCCCAAACTTAATTTATTTCAAGATAAGCATGGAAACAATTCTATGAGCTGTGCAGAAAGGGGTTAACTGGAACTAAAAGAAACCAGCCTTTAATTATTTGAAAAGTTATCTAAAGCCAACAAATATGCTGCACTAAAAAGTAAATTTATGGACTGACTCTCCTGCTCAATTTCTGTCCAGAGAAGACCACTAAACTTCTCCAGATGTGGTCTTGGGCTGTGGTACGCTACGTTTGGGCAGTTTCAGGGAAAACATCCTGTCTAGTGCCAGGTGTACAAGTGAACTTGAGGTCAGGCAGGTGACCCTGCTGACCAGGCATGGTACATTAAGGAGAGGAAATCTTTTCTCTCGCTAATCAACAGGATAAAGGTGATTAAGCAGGAATTATTTTTCAATGACCTACATAATTTCATCAGGGCTGCTGTGGCTATTAGCAGAGAGCAGCTGACTTTCTAATGAGATGAATTTGATAGTAGGGCCCTGCCAGAGAAGGCAGGGAGTGGGCCCAATCTACAGGGAAGCAACAAATGGTGTGCATTGTTTACTACTCCTCCCCAGGGCTGTCTCTCCTCTGTTTTGGGCTCCTTCCTTCCATGGGAATACTCCCCACCCTGGGATGCCTAAGGCTGCAGCACCTGCTGAATGGTGGAAGCCGGGTCTATTTTTTTTTTTTAATTTTTATTTTATATTGGAGTATAGTTGATTTACAACGTTGTTAGTTTCAGGTGTACAGCAGTGTGATTCAGTTATACAAATGCATACATCTATTCTTTTTCAGATTCTTTTCTCATTTAGGTTATTACAGAATATTGAGTAGAGTGCCCTGTGCTATACAGTCCTTGTTGAATATCTATTTTACAGATAGCAGTGTGTATTAGTCCAGCTCTGTCTCACCCACTTGGATCCATCCATTCTTACTAAACCCGAATAAATTAGGAGTCTGGGATTAACATAAACCAGGTCTATTAAGAATGGATGGATCCAAGTGGGTGGGACAGAGCTGGGCTAATTCATCAGACCTGCCCACGTGATTCCCAAAGTCCCAAGCAAACAAGGCTACCGCTGCCACCAACACCTCTCTCTGGCTGGGCTTGAGATAGGGCAGCAGTTAGTTCCACTCCCTACCAGAAGTGGCATTAACAAGGGACCTTTGTTAAGGTCGGAGCAGGACACACACACACGCACGCACGCACGCACACACATACCAGCATCATCATCAATAACAACCACGACTTGAACGCAGTTTCATTAGACAACTTGACGAAACTGAGCAAGAGCCACCCAAAAAGTAAATCCTAACACCAGGAAAGCGCTGCAATCCTTAGAGTGGCACCGCCTCTGCCTCTTGTGTGAAAGCGAGGAGGTCGGGAGAGGAAAAATGAGCCCCAGATCTCTTCGCCTTTGCCTGTTCCTCCGGTAGGATCCGGCTCTCTGGCCCCAAGAACCAAGAAAAGGGTGGAGAGCCCAGGTGCCATCCTTCTCCGTCAAAACAAGCTGGCTCTTTCTCCCCCGGGATCAGTCACCGAGTAACGCCCGGTCCAGCAGCTCTGGGAGCCCCCTCCTCCCCGCCGTGCCTCGGCCCGACACAGCGATCTTGTTTGGGATATTCCCAGCGGGGGGCCCCCCCTCACAATTCCTGCTCCTCCCGCCCAGTCGGAGAACGCAGGCAAGGGATACTTCTGCTCTCCGCCTTCCCATAACCCCTAAAATAAAAGAATCCCTCAAGCGCAAATCTCAGATCCGCACGCCACGTACCTGTCAGCGGCCGCGCCTCCTCCTCCCGGCCCGGAGCGGGACTCGCCAGGACTGTCCGAGGACAGTCCAGAAAGTTTGTGCCACCACCGCGCTGGGCACCGCGAGTAAGGGGGAGCGGGCTCCTCGCCGGGACCGGGACAGTCCGCTCTGCTCACGCCTCGGCCCGGGTCCTCCCCACCCAGCTCCAAGTCTACAGCGGCGCCCCGGGAAGAAAGTACGAGGTGGGAGAAGGTCCGAGCGCAACTTTCCGATGGTGCGTCAGCCGGTGGCAGAGCCGCGCCGCTCCTGGGCTCCCCCGCCCCCCAACCCGCGCCTTCGGGGGAGCGCGGGCGGGGCCCGAGCCGAGGCGGGGCCCAACCTGCCTGGCCGGCCCAGGGGAGCTCGCGTCCGGCCCGGCCCCTGCCCTCGCCGCCAGCCCCGCCCTTTCCCCCGGAGGGGCGGCCGCCAGGTGCGCGGGGGGGGCGGGCTCGGCTGCGCGGCCGCCCCGGCGCCCGTTGCCAAGGTGAAGGAGGCGGAGCCTCTGAGGGAAAATTTCCACCGAAACTTAAACCCCGCGGAATGGAGGACACCTCGCCCCTGGGGACTCGCCTGTCGCTGGAACTACACCCCTTCACGAAAACACACACACACACACGCACACCACGTTTACGGTCCGGCCAAAAGGCTCATTTCTTGAGTTCTGCTGAGTGGAGAAAGCTCCACGCGGCACGCACCCTGCGAGTATAGGTGTACGTGTCACAATTCACTGGCAATTTTCCCCCTAAAAATGAGGACTCTTTAATTGGACAGTTCTACAGCAAAAAGAAATTTCCCCAACTCTCCCCGGGAAATGGGAGAGCAGGTTGGGAATCCGTTTCCCTACCACCCCGGGTATGGCGGTGGCGCTTGGCTCAGCCTCGTGTTTCGCCGTCCTTCCTAGAGCCCAGACCTCGGACCCCGGCCGGCCCGGCCCCGCGTCTGCAGGCTGCCCTCCATCAGAGACCTCGCACATTGCCAAGCTGGTATTGCCATCTCAGCCTCCGCATTTCTCCGCCTTCCACGCCTCTTGCATGCTTGGGTGGTAAAGTCAAGGATCTGCTTTCTGAACATTAAATCCAGGAGGAGGAATCAAATTCTTGGTTAGAGGCTCTCTTGGCAGTTTCAGAGCCCTGTGGTTGGTGTGGCTGAAACTTGAGGTGAACCGCAGTCTGAGCGGGTGTGACGGGTGTGGAGCTTTTCCTACCGCAGCAGCATCCTGCTGGAGCCTCACCAAATTCTCCTTTGGAGGAAGTATCTTCCTCCCTCCATTCTCGATGAATGGCATCCGAAAACAACCAAAATCAAGTTTACCTAGTTTCGGGTTCTCTTTTGCAACCATGGCAATCAGAGGATGCAAACTTCACACTTCCTGCTCTACCACCACTGCCCTACTTGATGACGGGCAGCAGGAATGCACCTGCTGCGAGTAACTCAGCATTCACCAGCCTTCCACCTATAACAAGTGCAAGACAGGTGGCTCCTAAGTAAAAACTGGGGAAGGACAGGGAGATAGAAGAGTAGGAGCGGGGAAGTTCTGCCCAGCAGGTCACCTGGACCTGTTCTAACAACTGGGATGTGGGGCAATCATTTATTCAACCAATATCGATTGAGTGCTTTTTGCATGCTAGGCATTCTTCTAGGGGTTGGGGACACAGCAGAGAACAAAAACATAAAAATCCTAGCCCTCATGGAGCTTACCTTCCAGGTGGGAGAGACAGATGATAAAGAAAATATGTGCCTGCAATATGATTAGAAATGCTATGGAGTAGCACAGGGAGATCAGCTCCATGCTTTGTGACCACCTAGAGGGGTGGGATAGGGAGGGTGGGAGGGAGATGCAAGAGGGAGGGGATATGGGGATATGGGGATATATGTATACGTACAGCTGACTCACTTTGTTATACAGCAGAAACTAAAACAACGTTGTAAAGCATTTATACACCTGTAAAAATGTTTAAAAAAAAGAAAGAAAGAAAGAAATGCTATGGAGAAATATTAGGCAGGGATGGGACATAAGGAGCTGGAGGGGTGTTCTTTTAAGTAGGTGATCAAAGAAAACCTCTGGAGGTATTTGACCAAAGGTCTGAAGGAGGTTGGGAAACAAGATATCTGGGCAGACAACTTTTGAAGCAGAAAGCACAGCAAGTACAAAAGCCCTGAGGCAGGAATATGCCTGAGTGCTCTGGGAGCAACCAAGAAGCCAGAGTGGCAGAATGGGGAAGTCAGAGAAGAAGTAGGGGTGACAGGCCAAATGAGGCCCTTACTCTGAGTGAATTGGAAGCCACTGGAGGGTTTTGTGTAGAAAAGTGTCATCTTCTGACACACTGTGATAGGACCACTTTGACTGCTGGGTTGACAATAGACAGTAGGGGGTAAGGGCTGAAGCAGAGACCAATGAGAAGGCTATTGAAATAATCCAGGAGCAAGAGGAGAGTGATTGGACCAGGGAGATAGGGGTGGCGGTGATGAGCTGACAGGCATTCCTCACAGACTGGATGTGGAATGTGAAGGAAAGAAAGCAAAGAGGACTTTGAGAGTTTTGGCCTGAGCAGCTTGGAAGGATGGAACTGCCATAACAAAGATGGAGAAGGCTTCAAAAGGAGAAGGTTGGGGTAAAATCAAGAAGGCCAAAGGGAAGACCGGAAAGAAAGCACACGTGATTTGAATGATCTTCGATTTCCTCAGCTTATAAAATGAAGGAAAGAACACCTACTTCATTAGGATTGTTTTAAGGATGACATGAATTAATGTAGTGAAGCTTCCAGCACAGTACCTGACACCTGGCAGCCACTTAAGAATGTTCCCTCTCTGCAAATATGAATTCATATATATCCATTATGCCCTAAAAGTAAAGGAAAGGGAAAGAAAACAGGAGAGAAGGGACATGAAATGAAAACAGAAGAAATAAAGTCCAAAAAGGTGCCTAATGCAAATTGTCTGATGATAGTTTCTCCTAAATTCTGCTTCCTCAAGGGGACACACTGAAGTATCAGAGTTTGCTAGTTTGGGAAAGGAGTCTGAAATATGAAAAGTTGGTAATAAAGCAGAAAAAAAATCCACAACATAAACAAAGAATTTCAGTTGCTACTCCTTATAAAGCATTCTTACAAACAAATAAGACAGAAGAACAGAAAAATAGTCAAGGGAGATGAACAGAGAATTCTAAAAAAAAAAAAAAAGCCAATATTCTATAAAAAGTCCAACCGTATTAAGTAAAGCTAGAATGAGAGGCAATTCTTTTTTATTTATAAATTTGACAAAGATTAGAAAAAATAATTATGCCTATTGTGGATATTGCACAATATCTTACCATGCTGAATGGATTATAAATTACAATAATTTTTAGCAATTGATGTCTAAATAATTAAAATGTATATACTTTTTGAACCAGAAATTTAACTGCTAAGAATTTATTCTAATAATATTTGCTAAAAATTGACATATAAGAATGTCCATTACAATGTTATTTAAATGTAGTGAAAAAATTAGAAATATCCCAAGTATCTAACAAGACAAAATTATGGTAAGCATAAGCACAATATGTTATGGTTTAGCCATGTTATAATATTATAGGCAGATTTTTTAAAACACTGTTGAATATCTATTAAATGGAAATATGTTCACAATACATTAATGTATAAAATAAGCTTGCTACAAAACAGTATGTAAAATATGGTTCTCCTTTACAATGTTAATAACTGTTATCTCCATACTAGGATGACAGTTTATTTTTATTCTCTTTGTGCTTTTCTCTATTTCTAAGTGTTCTGGCATAAGCAGGTATCCTGTTCTCTTAGGAGTGGAATTGCTGGATGACAGGCTGTATATATCAGTGAGATTTAGTTAATACTGTCAAACAGTTTTCCAAACTAGCTGTACCAATTTACACTCCCACTGGCAATGTATGAGTTCTGGTTTGAAGATGCATTTTTAACAGCATGCGTCCAGTAAACAGCCATTGATTTGAACCCTACTGCTTTAGAAGTTACAATAATTAATTAAGAAGTTAGAAACAAGTACGTCAGTTGTGAATGCGTATGTTAGTAACATAATATCAACCATTTCTAACTTGTACTTTCCATTAATTTATCTCATTTTATTTATTTGTACCCTCTTTATGTGTGTTATATACCCTATGTTAAAGAACTAAAATTAGATTTCTTTAGTGCAGAAGCAAGACAAGATTTCCTTCTTTTTCTTACCTCCTTTAGTCCCACTTAAAAATGTAATTATGTCTTAAATTGTACTATACATTTCTCAAACTATTGAATATTTAATATACCAAAAATCCATGCTTGGGGCTTCCCTGGTGGCGCAGTGGTTGAGAATCTGCCTGCCAATGCAGGGGACACGGGTTCGAGCCCTGGTCTGGGAAGATCCCACATGCCGCGGAGCAGCTGGGCCCATGAGCCACAATTACTGAGCCTGCGCTTCTGGAGCCTGTGCTCCGCAGCAAGAGAGGCCGCGATAGTGAGAGGCCCGCGCACCGCGATGAAGAGTGGCTCCCGCTTGCCACAGCTAGAGAAAGCCCTCGCACAGAAACGAAGACCCAACACAGCCATAAATAAATAAACAAATACTTTAAAAAATAAAAAAAATTAAAAATCCATGCTTATATGAAAAAGGAGAGCAGTATCTTACTAACACACACACACTTGCACACACTCTTCTTTCACAGAGCTCATAAGACCATAGTCCATATCTCTCTGAGGAAACGGACAAAGGGTATCACCCTCTGTTTAACAAAAAACAGAAGTTAAGGTGTAGCATAGGGAAGTGAGCAGTCTGAGATGAGGACATCAAAATGATCCCTTCATTGACCCAGATACCTTGGAATCTAAACTAAAAGTAGCATGAAGACATTATCATTTGTAATCAAATTAAATCTAAATTTAAATTAGCTTCTAAACTTGCTTTTCTTAGAAAGAGCTCAGAAATGAACAATGTATATCCTATTAGAATATTAATTATCCCATCAAATTCTTTTTTCTAGCAAATACCTTAACAAAAACCCATTGCTTTTGAACGGTCTTGTCTCCTATAGAAATTGTCAAGTGGTCAGGGTCTACTCCACTGATGATGTGAGGTTTATTTATTATTAAAACTCTTCTCAAATTCATCTGTCTTCTCTTTTAAAGTGAATCACGATAGCATGTTAAGGGCCCAGGCTCTGGAGCAGATGCAGCTGACAGACATGTGTTCAAAATCCAGCTCTACTGCTTTCCAGCTTTGTGACCTGGATCAAATAACTAAGTATTCTTACTCATTTCTTGTTGTGCCTCAGCTTTCTCCCTAAAAATAACAATCATGATACCTAGATCATTGGTTTGTAATGAGGATTGTATATCTCCATCTCTTTATATTTTTCTAAGCACAGTCTACGGCACATAATAAACGCTCCTTCATTTAGTTTTCAAGGC
Organism: Balaenoptera physalus; assembly: GCF_965194825.1. NCBI lineage: Eukaryota > Metazoa > Chordata > Mammalia > Artiodactyla > Balaenopteridae > Balaenoptera > Balaenoptera physalus. Next base: position 36,856,702 of record NC_138884.1, on the reverse strand, counting down.
AATTTCTAGGAACTTTATCATAAAGAAATAATTCTAAACATGAAGATTTATGTAAAAGTCTTGCCATACCAGCAAGATGTTATAATATCAAAACTTTGGAAACAATTTAACTGACAAATAGGAATGAACTAAAATAAATTATATTCTATCCAAACATAGTTTACCAAATAGTATGATCTCAGTTTTATAAAAACTATAAAATAGGGCTTCCCTGGTGGCGCAGTTGTTAAGAATCCACCTGCCAATGCAGGGGACACAGGTTCGAGCCCTGGCCCGGGAAGATCCCACATGCCGTGAAGCAACTAAGCCCATGCACCACAACTACTGAGCCTGCGCTCTAGAACTGGCGAGCCACAACTACTGAGCCTGTGTGTCACAACTACTGAAGCCCACGTGCCTAGAGCCCATGCTCCGCAACAAGAGAAGCCACCGCAATAAGAAGCCCGCACACCGCACCGAAGAGTAGCCCCTGCACAACTAGAGAAAGCCGCGCACAGCAACGAAGAACCAAAGCAGCCAAAAATAAATAAATAAAATAAATAAAACTATATATAAAACTATAAAATAAATCCCTTGGTACATTCAGAACTACAACATACGGTTGTAGAAGTTCTTCACTGCACAAGGTACCTGCCCTAGGGGCAAGTGAGATCTGAAATCTAGCTGTGCTCTGCTTGTCAAAAGCCACATACCCTGGTGCAGGGTTGCATTCACCTAGAGAACAGGATGCTTTTTTTGAATTGCTCAAAGGGGCATTATGGATTAGCACCAGCCATCTGGAAATATGGACAGAAAAAAGACTGGAAAGACACAAACCAAGGTATTAACACTGATTATTTTAAACTAATAGGATTCTGAGATTTTTTTTTTCACTATGATTTTCTATGTTTTCCAAATTTTCTTTTTTAAAAATAAATAAATAAATAAATAAATTTATTTTTGGCTACATTGGGTCTTCATTGCTGTGTGCGGGCTTCCTCTAGTTGCGGCGAGCAGGGGCTACTCTTCGTTGCGGTACACGGGTTTCTCATTGCGGTGGCTTCTCTTGCTGCGGAGCACAGGCTCTAGGTGCGTGGGCTTCAGTAGCTGTGGCACGGGGGTTCAGTAGTTGTGGCTCGTGGGCTCTAGAGTGCAGGCTCAGTAGTTGTGGCCCACAGGCTTAGCTGCTCCGTGGCGTGTGGGATCTTCCCAGACCAGGACTCGAACCCGTGTCCCCTGCATTGGCAGGCGGGTTCTTAACCACTGCGCCACCAGGGAAGTCCCTTCCAAATTTTCTATAATGAATATGCATTGCTTTTATAAGACAAAAATTTTACTTTTAAAAAACAAGTTGGATTTAAAAAGGCAAATCAAAACTAAGATATCACCTCATACCCATTAGGATGCTACTAGTAAAAAAAACAGAATATAACAAGTGTTGGAGAGGATGTGGAGAAATTAGAACCTTTGTGCTATAAGGGGATATAAAATGGTGCAGCCACTATGGAAAATAGTAAGGCAGTTTCTCAAAAAATTAAAAATAGAATTACCATACGATCCAGCAGTTCCACTTCTGAGTGTATATCTAAAAGAATTGAAAGCAGGATCTGGAAGAGATATTTGCAAACCCATGTTCTTAGCAACATTATATCCAATAACCAAGAGGAGGAGGTGGGAAACTTGGGCATTGCCCTTGACTAGCTGCCTCAGCCAGGGCCATGCCCGCTTCTTGGGGACAGCCTGCATCCAACAACTGGCCTACGCAAAGAGTAAAGGTTGAGGCTACTCAGTCCAAATCAGAAGGGATCTCCCAGCTCCAGAGTTCCTCATGCAATCAGGCTGAGACTGCCCCTGTTCAACTTCTCCATCAGTGGGATTCTGCTTCCTTCACTCCTCCATCTGTGTTGAGCCTGAGAGCACACCCCAATAAACTTCCTGCATGCAAATCTTTTTTTTTTTTGAACACGCTCCTTGGCAAGTAGGAGTCCAAACCACTGGACCGCCAGGGAAGTCCCCAAATCTCTATCTTAGAGTCTGTTTCCCAGAGGACCCAACCTGCAACTCTTATTAAAGAAATCCTTTCCTTTCCTGATACTCTCTTATATTTTCTTCTTTCATTTTAAATTTGATCTCTAGATTTTTAAAAATACATTTGGAGTTTACTTTTACATAATATAGGGATCTGATTGTATTTTTCTCCTTGAAGTGAGAAAATTTTCTCGGTACCATTTACTAAATACTCCATCGTTTCTTCTCTGATTTTATTTCTCTATCATATAACAAATTCTCATATATACACAGGTCTGTTTCTTGACTTTCTACCCTGCCCTCTTGGCTTAAAGATTTGATCCTGTGATACTGTTTCAATTGCTTTGGCTTATTTTTCAAAATTGCCTTTAAATATTCACCAAATACACTTGAGAATCATTTTATTGATTTATCTCCAAAAATTCTTCTGGAATTGTTTTTCAAATTACACTGCAGTTATAGATTAATTCTGGAGGAATTAAATCTTTAAAATGTTAAATCATCTCACCTTTTAGCATGGTATTTTGCTTCATTTATTCAGGTGTTTTTAATATCCTTTAATAGAGTCATACAATTTTTCCATAATTATTTTTATATTCTTTTTTAGTTTAATTTCTGTATATTATATGGCTTTGTTGCTATTAAAATACTTTCTATTAAAATTTCTAACTGGTTATTATCGGTAAGGAGAAATTAATTTTTATATATTGATCACATATCTGGCTGTCTTACTGAACTCTCTTTTTAGTTCTAAAGACAGGTTGAATTTGAAGACGTATTTATATAAATGATTAACATCTGAAAATGAGAAATTTACCCCTTTCTTTCCCATCCTTCTGTGTAATAACAGATGCTTATCACTCTTTCCAGCCACCTAGCATGTTCGAATATCCTTCCTAGATATTCAAAGAGGTTTCTCTACTTGTAGGTCCCCAGCTCCTATGATGAAAGACAGAAACTTGCTTTTTTCAGACTCCTGGGCAGCTAGAATACTGACTTTGAAAGAGAAATTGATGAAGGAAAGAATAAAGCACTATGAGGAGTCATTCTGAGAGAGAGGTAGAAGAGAGTGATTGGGTTGTGGCAGAGATTCTTGCAGTAATACCCCATGCCCAGATTGGTGGAGTTGTCGGTATCCACTGCAGTGTCTTTGCCAAATAGTGGTAACAGTGGTATGTCTAGTGGAACAGACCTGCAGTATGATTTGGGTATAGTTTCTAGTTACATAGGCTCCAAATTTGTATCTGTGGTCAACTTTATAAACTCAGTAAGCTACCTAGCATTGCTTAATAAGTTATTTTCTTTTAAACCAACTAGATACAGTTGCTGAAGTTTGTGGCAGAACTCTGACAGAGTTATATGTCACATTTATGTTTGTCCTTTTGCAATGGCCAAGACATCAAGTACTAATTTGAAAGGTAGTGGTCATGGTGGGGATCACTGTGTTTTTCTCAAGTTAAAGTGAATACAAAGCAGACACTACCAGTTGTCAACCCAATTTCAAGTCTCTATTTTTTCCTTTCTACCAGGAACCAATTTTGTATAAACAAAGCAAAATGCAGCTGCCTTTGCAACTGAAGGTGGTTGTGTAACACAGTCCAAGCCAATGGTATGTTAGAAAAACGTGCCTGCATGAGCTTTCAGAAAGCCCAGCTGGCTTGGTCCACATCTCTTTACCCTTCTCTCCATCCTCTTCTTCCTGCCTGGATCATGGTTACCTAGAGAGGCAGAAACAACCTTGAGAAGATGAGAACAAAAGTGGAATGTGCGGGATGAAGGAACAGAGAGCTAGAAGGGGCCTAGGACACTGAAGCTTTGTGAGGCTGTGTACAGGGCTGTACTGCCCACCTCTGGACTTCCTGTCTGTTATAAGGAAAAGCCAATCCCTGTATGTTTATACCACTGTTGTTTGGGTTTCATTTACATATAGCAAACACATGCCTAGATAATATCGCATCTAAAGTTCCTGTTAAATGTGATATTTTCTGTAGATTTTTGGTTGATGTCCTTCATTAGGTTGAAATTTTTCCCTTCTATTCCAGAGGTGGAGATCTCCCTTCTGGTATCTCCAGAATTGTTGTTCATGAGAAAGATCCAGCAGGCATTCTTAGCTCACCATCTTATCTAGCACCAGAAGTCCCTGGTTTAATGCATCAAACATTGATGCAAATATATTTCACTAAGTATAAATACATACCTTAGGGATAAGGAAGATACCATATGTGTGTGTGTACAGATACATTTATTTTTTTCCTTCCTTTCAATATTTTACACACATTTCAAGAACCCACCAAATACCAAACATTCCATTAGTCCTTGAAGGAGCCATAAAAATGAACACAACACCATCTTCACCACTGTAATCCAGAAAGGAAAATAAACTGTCTGTCCTAATCCCTGTAAACAAGTATAACATGGTTAGAGTTACAGGATATTTTTTTAAAGGGTAGTAATTTTAGATGGGGCTCTGGGAAGGTCTCAAAGACAAGTATTTGAAAATTAACTCACCTCCTACCTCAGACACACTAAATCCACAGCTACGTAAGAACAACTTCCTGGGGTTGGGGGGGAACTAGCAAGCAACTCCTACACATCAGGAAAATTAGAAAAAAGTGGGTAGGAGAGGCTTAAAACCAATCCTGGTGTGGTAATCCACAATCAGGAGGGGACTCAAAATTCAGAGCTTCTCCCTGAGGAGCAAAGGGTTTTAACCCCACATCGGGCACCCCAAATTTTAACACCTGTATCTGAGACACACATGAGCTTTGAAAACCAAGGGGGCTCACACCCATGAGACCTGCCAGGGTACAGTGAAATGAGAAACAACTCTTAAAGGCCTAGTGTATTCAGATCACCCACCCCAGGGAGCAGAGAGGCAGCCAATTGTAAGGTGTCCAGATTTTATATGAAAGAAGCTCATTTGATTACATTAAAGCACTGAGGGACTTCCCTGGTGGTCCAGTGGTTAAGAATCCACCTTCTAATGCAGGGGACATGGGTTCGATACCTGGTTGGGGAACTAAGATTCCACATGCCATGGGGCAACTGAGCATGTGTCCTCTAGAGCCTGAGCACCACACCTAGAGAGCCCGCATGCCACAACTACTGAGCCCATGCACTCTGGAGCCTGTGCGCCACAACTAGAGAGCCTGCATGCTGCAACTACTGAGCTGCGTGCTCTGGAGCCCACACACCGCAACTAAAGAGCCCACGTGCTGCAACTACTGAGCCCACATGCTCTGGAGCCCACACCACAGCTAGAGAGAAGCCCGGGCACTGCAACGAAAGATCCCACATGCCACGACTAAGACCTGATGCAGCCAAATAAATAAATAAAAGTTTTTTTTAAAGAGGTTTATTTAAAAAAAAAAAAAGCACTGGACCAAGGGGCAGGCATCTAATTTAACATTCATCTAGGGACCTACTGGGGTACTCTCCAGAGACAGAGGCTCGTTAATGCCATCTTTGTGCTCTCCCTCTGCCACACTCCAGCTCACCAGTATCTCCCAGAAAGGAGACTGTACCCTCCTCTGGTGCCCCAATTTTTGTAGCTGCCACCAGGGGACACCTCTATATCACCTGGCTCCGGTGGCCAGCAGGACTTACACTTGTGGTCCCACAGGAATGTGTATATTTGCATACTTTAAAAGCTGCTACCTGAGAGTCTAGCTTCCAATCAGCTTGAACCTAGGTGTTGACTGAGAAGCTCCCCTTTGGGACACTGACAGGTCTTGGCACACCCTCAACAACTGGGAGCCCTAAAATAAGCTGCATGGACAATCACAAATGTTTGAGAGACAACCAAGAGTTAGGGCAGTGTTGAACAATAAGGTTCATGTCCCACACGAGGTCACTCCTTCAAGACTAAAGAGGTGTCTGTTTTATCTAATACATAGAAACCAACACAGAGAGTCAAGAAAAATGAAGAAAACAGAGGAATATGTTCCAAATGAAAGAACAAGATATAATCTCAGAAAAAGTCCTTAATAAAATGGAGATAAGTGATTTACCTGATAAAGAGGTTATTTTTTAATGATCATAAAGATGTTCACTGAACTTGGGAAAAGAATGGATGAAAACAGTGAGCACTACAACAAAGAGATAGAAAATGTAATAAAGTACCAAATAGAAGTCAAAGAGCTGAAGACTACAATAACTGAACTGAAAAATACACTAAACGCATTCAACAGCCAACTAGATGGAGCAAAGAAAGAGATCCACAGAGCAGTGGAACTCACCCAATCAGAGCAGCAAAAAGAAAAAAGAATGAAAAGAAATGAAGATACCTTAATGTACTTGTGGGACAACATCAAGCAGACCAACATTCATATTATAGGGGTCCCAGAAGGAGGAGAGAGAGAAAGAGGCAGAAAACTTATTTGAGTAAATAATGACTAAAAACTTCCCTAACCTGGGGAAGGAAACAGACATCCAGATCCAGAAAGCCCATGGAGTTCCAAATAAGATGAACCCAAAGAGACCTACAACAAGATATATTATAATTAAAATGTCGAAAGTTAAAGACAAGGAGACAATCTTAAAAGCAGCAATAGAAAAACAACTTATCACATTCAAGGGAACCCCCATAAGACTATGAGATTTTTCAGCAGAAACTTTGTAGGCCAGAATGAGTAGCACAACATATTCAAGTGCTGAAAGGAAAAAACTTCCAATGAAGAATACTCTACCCAGCCAAGTTATCATTCAGAATTGAAGTAGAGATAAAGTTTTCCAGACAGAAAAAGTTAAAGGAATTCATTACCACTAGACCAGCCTTATAAGAAATGATAAAAGTACTTCTTAAAGCTGAAATGACAGAGCACTTAAATGTTTGACCAAAAAACATATGAAAGTATAAATCTCACTGGTAAAGGTGAATATATAGTAAAATTCAGAATAATCTAGTGTTGAAAAGGTGGTGGATCAATCACTTATAAGCTAGTATGAAAGTTAAAAGACAAAAGTAGTCAAAATAACTGTAACTACAATAATTAGTTAAGGGATAAACAAGATAAATGTGACATTAAATACATAAAATGTGGGTGGGGTGGGGAGTAAAAGTGCAGAGTATTAGAATACATTCAAACTTAAGTTGTTATCAATTTAAAATAGACTGTTATAAATATAAGTCGTTATTTGTAAGCCTCATGTTAACCACAAAGCAAAAAACTATAGTAGATACACAAAAGAAAAGAGAAAGGGGACTTCTCTGGTGGCACAGTGGTTAAGAATCTGCCTGCCAATGCAGAGGACGTGGGTTCAATCCCTGGTCCGGGAAGATCCCACATGCTGCGGAACAACTAAGCCTGTGCACCACAACTACTGAGCCTGTGTGCTGCAACTATTGAAGCCCGCGTGCCTAGAGCCTGTGCGCCACAACAAGAGAGGCCACCTCAACGAGAAGCCTGCACACCACAACAAAGAGTAGCCCCCGCTCACCACAACTAGAGAAAGCCCACACACAGCAACAAAGACCCAATGCAGCCAAAAATAAATAAATAAATAAATAAATTTATGTTTTAAAAAAAGAAAGAAAAGAGAAAGGAATCTAAGTATACCACTACAGAAAACCATCAAATCACAAAAGAGAGCAAGAGAAAAAGGAACAGAGTAACAATAAAAGAGCCAGAAAATAATTATCAAAATAGGAGTAAGTATATACCTATCAAAAATTACTTCAAAGGTAAATGGACTAAGTTCTCCAATCAGAAGACATAGGGTGGCTGAATGGATGGATAAAACAAGACTCACCTACACATTGCCTACAGGAGATTCACTTCAGATGTAAGCACACACAGACTGAAAGAAAAGGGATGTAAAAAGATATTCCATGCAAATGAAAACCACAAGAAAGTGGAGCAAATATATTTATATCAGATAAATAGACCTTAAAACAAAAACAGTAATAAGAAACAAAGAAGGGCATTACATCATGATAAAGGGATCAATCCAAAAGAGAATGTTCAATTTGTAAATGTTTATGTACCCAAGATAGGAGCACCTAAATATATAAAGTAAATATAAACAGACCTAAAGGGAGAAATAGACAGCAATACAATAATAGTAGGGGACTTTAGTACCCCACTTTCATCAATGGATAGATCATCCAATAGAAAATAAATAAGGACGAGTGGGACAAGATGGAGTAGAAAGACCCTGAGCTCACCTCCTCTCACGAGCACACCAAAATCACAAGTATCTACAGAACAACCATCAGTGGAAAAGACTGAAACCTACTAGAAAAGGTCTTCTACAACTAAAGACATAAAGAAGAAACCACAATGAGACGGGTAGGAGGGGTGTACTCGTGATATAATAAAATCCCATAACCCCCAGCTGGGCAACCCACAAACTGAAGAATAATTATACTGCAGAGGTTCTCCCACAGGAGTAAGAGTTCTAAGCCCTATGTCAGGCTCCCCACAGCCAGGGGGTCTTGCACCAGGAAGATGAGCCCCCAGAGCATTTGGCTTTAAAGGCCAGTGGGGCTTCATTGCAGGAACTCCATAGGACTAGGGGAAATAGAGACTTCACTCTTAAAGGGCTCACACAAAATCTCACACCCACCAGGACATGGGCAAAAGCAGTAATTTGATAGGAGCATGGGCCAGACCTACTTGCTGGTCTTGGAGAATCTCCTGGAGAGGCAGAGGGGCAGCTGCAGCTCACTGGTGGCAGACATAATTGGGAACATTCAGCCACGTGTATTCAATACATTGCTGCTGCTGGCAGCTGACATCTTGGATCATTAGTGCCAAGACCTGGCACTACCCAACAGCCTCCACGTGCCAGTGCTGGGACTCCTCAGGGCAAACAACTAACTGGGCATGACACAGCCCCACCCATCAGCAGAAAGGCTACCTAAAGATTTCCTGAGCCTACAGCCACCTCTAGACACAGATCTGCCCCCAAGAGGGTCAAGACCCAGCTACAGCTACCAGTGGGCTGGCACCTGCCCCTCCCACCAGCAAGCCTGCACAAGCCTCTAGACCAGCTTCACTCACCAGGAGGCACACACCAGAAGCAAGAAAACTACCATCCCACAGCCTGCAGAACAAGTCCAACAACACAGGAGGCCAGACCCTTCCCTGGGACCAGCTGGGCCCTGGCCCTGCCCATTAGCAGGCCAACACAACCTTTGGAACACTGTAAACCCCATACCCAACTGTGTCAGCCCCCACCCTAAACAATGATCTGAAATGAGCTGTGGGATCCCTGGGCCCTGCAGCCAGACTACAGGAATCAGCTCTGCCTGCCAGTAGTATGGCACTAACCCCAGAATTGGACTTCACCTGCCAGTGGGTGGGCAACAGTCCAAGAATCTTTGGGACCCTGACTCCACACACCAGTGAGCCAGAACTAGCCCTGGGACCCACTAGGGCTCTGCAACCAGCCACCTCATGACTAAGCCCCACTAAAAAGTGACCAGCAGCGTCTGCACAAGGCAGGAACTGTGCAACCAACCAGGCTAGGGGCCAAACAAGTCTACCAGACCACTCAAATAGTCAGCCCACCACAACAGAAGGACCCATGCAGCCCTCTTTAGGGGGACACTCAATAGCATATACCTTGAGTGACAAGAGGAGAGTGCACTACTGGGACGCATAGAATGTCTCCTACAGAGGGCCACTTCTCCAAAGGTCAAGAAATGTAACTAAACTACCACATACATAAAAATACGAATACCAACTCAGACAAAATAATGAGGCAGAGGAATATGTTCCAGACGAAGGAATAAGATAAAACCCCAGAAGAAAACTAAGTGAAGATAGGCAACCTACCCAAGAAATAGTTCAGAGTAATAGTTCATGTACCCATAAAAATGATCAAAGAACTCAGGAGGAGAAAGGATGTACAGAGCAAAAAGTTAGTAGTTTTTAAACAAAGAATTAGAAAATATAAAGAACAACAAATTGAGATGAAGACTACAATAACTGAAATGAAAAATACACTAGAAGGAATCAATAGTAGACTAACTGATTCAGAAGAATTGATCAGTGAGCTGGAAGAAAGAGTAGTGGAAACTGCTGCCACTGAACAGAAAAAAAAAAAAAAAGAAATGAGGACAGCTTAGGAGACCTCTGAAACAACATCAAGTGCAGTAATATTCACATTAGAGGGGTCCCAGAAAGGGAAGAGAGAGAGAAAAGGGGCCTGAGAAAATATTTGAAGAGATAATACCTGAGAACTTCCCTAACCTGGGAAAGGAAACAGTCAACCAAGTCCAGGAAGCACAGAGTCCCAGACAGGCTTAACCCTAAGAGGAACACACCAAGACACATTTTAATCAAAATGACAAAAGTTAAAGATAAAGAGAGAATATTAAAAGCAGCAAGGGAAAATATAACATACAAGGGTACTCCCATAAGGCTACTGGCTGATTTTTTCAGCAGAAACTCTGCAGGCCAGAAGGGAGTGGCACAATCTATTTAAAGGGATGAAAGGGAAAAACCTACAACCAAGAATACTCTACCCAGCAAGGCTCTTATTCAGATCTGATGAAGAAATCAAAAGATTTACAGACAAAAAAAAAAAGCTAAAAGAATTCAACACCACCAAATCAGCTTTACAACTGATGTTAAGGAACATCTCTAGGTGGAAAAAGCAAACAAAAAAAAGGCCAACACTAGAAACAAGAAAATTTCAAAATGAAAAAGCTCAATGATAAAGGCAAACATACAGAAAAGGTAGGAAACCATCCACACACAAAGCTAGTAGGGAAGTTAAAAGACAAATGTGTAAAATCATGTGTATCAACAACAAGAAGTTAAGGGATACATAAAATAATTAGATGTAAAATATGATATCAAAAACAGTAATCTTGAGGGAGAAGAATACAAATGCAGGGTTCTTAAAATGCATTTGAAATTAAGAGATCAACATTTAAAACAATCACACATATAGAGACTGCTATACAAAAGTAACCACAAACCAAACATCTATAGTATATATACACATAGAAAAATCAAAAATCACAAGAGAAGAGAACAAAAGAAGAAAGGGGGAAAAAAGACCTACAAAAACAAATCCAAAACAATTAACAAAATGGCAATAAGAACATATATATTGATAATTACCTTAAATGTAAACAGAATAAATGCTCCAGCAAAAAGACATAGACTTGCTGAATGGATACAAAAACAAGACCCATATATATGCTGCCTACAAGAGACTCACATCAGATCGAGGGACACATACAGACTGAAAGTGAAGGAATGGAAAAAGTTATTCCACACAAATGGAAATAAAAAGAAAGCCAGAGTATCAATACTTATATCTGACAAAATAGATTTTAAAGTAGACTGTTACAAGAGACAAAGACAAACACTATGTAATGGCAAGGGGATCAATCCAAGAAGAAGATATAACAATTGTAAATATATATGCACTCAACATAGGAGCACCTCAATATATAAGGCAAATATTGATGGACATAAAAGGAGAAATCAACAGTAACACAATAATAGTAGGGGACTTTGATAGCCCCACTTACATCAATGGACAGATCATCCAGACAGAAAAACAATAAGTAAACACAGGCCTTAAATTATATATTAGACCCAATTGACTTAATTGATATAGAGTGTTCCATCCAAAAGCAGCAGAATAAACATTCTTTTCAAGTGCATATGGAACATTCTCCAGGATAGATCACATGTTAGGTCACAAAACGAGACTTTCAATTTAAGAAAACTGAAATCATATCTTTTCTGACCACAATGCTATGAGACTAGAAATCAACTACAAGAAAAAAACCACAGAAAACACAAATACACGGAACATAAGAACATGCTAATAAACAAGCAATAGGACACTGAAGAAATTAAAGAGGAAATCAAAAAAATACCTAGAGGCAAATGAAAATGAAAACACAACAATCCAGAACCTATGGGACAAAACAAAAGCAGTTCTAAGAGGGAAGTTTATAGTGATACAAGCTTGACTCAAGAATCAAGAAAAATCTCAGATAAACAATCTAAACTTACACCTAAAGCAACTAAAGAAAGAAGAATAAATAAATCCCAAAGTTAGTAGAAGAAGTCATAAAGATCCAGAGCAGAAATAAATGAAATAGAGACTAAAAAAAAAAAAAAAAGAAGAAGAAAGAAAAAAGAAAAATCAGTGAAACTAAAACTTGCTCTTTGAAAAGATACACCTTTAGCCAAACTCATCAATTTTGTTTATCAAGAAAAAAAGAGAGAGGGTCCACATCAATAAAATCAGAAATGAAAAAGTAGAAATTAAACCAACATCACAGAAATACAAAGGATCAAAAGAGACTACTACAAACAACTATATGCCAATAAAATGGACCCTAGAAGGAAAGGACAAATTCTTAGAAAGGTACAATCTCCTAAAACTGAACCAGAAAGAAATAGAAAATATGAACTGACCAATTACCAGTACTGAAATTGAATCAGTAGTTTAAAAACTCCCAAGAAACAAAAGTCCAGCACCTGATGGCTTCACAGGTGAATTCTACCAAACACTTAGCTAAGAGTTAGCACCTATCCTTCTGAAACTATTCCAAGAACTTGCAGAGAAACACTTATGAACTCATTCTATGAGGCCAGCATCACCCTGATACCAAAAACAGACAAAGAGATTACCAAAAAAATGTATAATAACAGGCCAATATCACTGATGAATATAACCGCAAAAATCCTCAACAAAATACTTGCAAACCTAATCCAACAGTACAGTAAAAGGATGATACACTATGATCAAGTGGGATTTATCCCAGGGATGCAAGGATTTTCAATATCTGTAAATCAATCAATATAATACACTACATTAACAAACTGAAGAATAAAAACCAAATGATCATCTCAATAGATGCTGAAAAACCTTTTGATAAAATTCAATATCCAGTTATGATTAAGAAAACTCTCCAGAAAGTGGGCATAGAGGGAACATCCTCAACATAATAAAGGCCATATATGACAAACCCACAGCTAACATTATACTTAGCGGTGAAAATCTGAAAGCATTCCCTCTGAGATCAGTAACAAGACAAAGATACCCACTCTCACCACTGTCATTCAGCATAGTTTTGGAAGTCCTAGCCAGAGCAATCATAGAAGAAAAAGAAATAAAAGAGATCCAAACTGGAAAAGAAATAAAACTGTCACTGTTTGCACATGACATGATACTATAGACAGAAAATCCTAAAGACACTGCCAGAAAACTGCTAGAGCTCATCAATGAATTCATAACATTGCAGGATACAAAATTAGCATACAGAAATCTGTACACTAACAATGAAATACACGGAAGAGAAATTAAGGAAACAATTCCATTTACTGTTGCATCAAAAGGAATAAAATATCTAAGAATAACACTACCTAAGCAGGCAAAAGACCTGTACTCCATAAACTATAAGATGCTGATGAAAGAAACTGAAGACAACACAATCAGATGGAAAGATATACCTTGTTCTTGGACTGGAAGAATCAATATTGTTAAAATCACCATACTCACCAAGGCAATCTATGGATTAAATGCAATCCCTATCAAATTACCAATGGCATTTTTCACAGAAATAGAACAAAAAATTTTTTAGTTTGTATGGAAACACAAAAGACCGCAGTAGCCAAAGCAAACTTGAGAAAGAAAAACAAAGCTGGAATCATGCTCCCTGACTTCAGACTATACTACAAAACTACAGTAATCAAAACAATACAATACTAGCACAAAAACAGACACATAAATCAATGAAACAAGATAGAAAGCCCAGAAATATATCCATGCACTTAATGGTCAATTAATCTATGACAAATGTGGCAAGAATATACAATGGAGAAGAGCCAGTCTCTTCAATAAGTGGTGCTGGAAAAACTGGGCACATACATGCAAAAGAATGAAATTAGAACATTCTCTACCACCACATACAAAAGTAAACTCAAGATCGATTAAAGATCTATATGTAAGACCAGATGCTATGAAACTTCTACAGGAAAAGATAGGCAGAAAGTGCCTTGACATAAATCGCAGCAATATTTTGTTTTTGGATCCAACTCCTGGAGTAATGGAAATAAAAACAAAAATAAGCCAATGGGCCTAGTTAAACTTAAACACTTTTGCACACCAAAAGAAACCATAAACAACACAAAAAGACAACTTATGAGATGGGAGAAAATATTTACAAACAATGCTACAGACAAGGGATTCATTTCCAAAATATACAAAGAGCTGATACAGTTCAATATCAAAAAAAAAAAACCAATCAAAAAATGGGCAGAAGGAATGGAATTTAGAAGATGGTGGAGTACAAGGACGTGCTCTCACTCCTTCTTGCGAGACCACAAGAATCACAACTAGCTGCTTCACAATCATCGACAGGAAGACACTGGAACTCACCAAAAAAGATACCGCACATCCAAAGACAAAGGAGAAGCCACAATGAGATGGTAGGAGTGGCGCAATCACAGTAAAATCAAATCCCATAACTGGTGGGTGGGTGACTCACAGACTGGGGAACACTTATACCACAGAAGTCCACCCACTGGAGTGAAGGTTCTGAGTCCCAAGTCAGGCTTCCCAACCTGGGGGTCCAGCAACGGGAGGAGGAATTCATAGAGAATCAGACTTTGAAACCTAGTGGGAATTGATTGCAGGACTTCAACAGAACTGGGGGAAACAGAGACCCCACTCTTGCAGGTCGTACACAAAATAGTGTGCACATCAGGACCCAGGGGAAGGAGCAGTGACCCCAGGGGAGACTGAACCAGACCTACCTGCTAGTGTTGGAAGGTCTCCTGCAGAGGCGGTGGGGGGGCTATGTTTCACCGTGGGGACAAGGACACTGGCAGCAGAAGTTCTGGGAAGTACTCCCTGGCGTGAGCCCTCCCAGAGTCTGTCATTAGCCCCACCAAAGAGCCCAGGTAGGCTCCAGTGTTGGCTGGCCTCAGGCAAAACAACCAACAGGGAAGGAACCCAGGCCCACCCATCAACAGTCAAGTGGATTAAAGTTTTACTGAGCTCTGACCACCACAGCAACAGTCAGCTCTACCCACTACCAGAGCCTCCCATCAAGCCTCTTAGATAGCCTCAACCACCAGAGGACAGACTGCAGAAGCAAGAAAAACTACAATCCTGCAGCCTGTGGAACAAAAACCACATTCACAGAAAGATAGAAAAGATGAAAAGGCAGAGGGCTATATACCAGATGAAGGAACAAGATAAATCCCCAGAAAAACAACTAAATGAAGTGCAGATAGGCAACCTTCCAGAAAAAGAATTCAGAATAATGACAGTGAAGATGATCCAGGACCTCGGAATAAGAATGGAGGCAAAGATCGAGAAAATGCAAGAAATGTTTAACAAAGACCTAGAAGAATTAAAGAACAAACAAACAGAGATGAACAATACAATAACTGAAATGAAAACTACACTAGAAGGAATCAATAGCAGGATAACGGAGGCAGAAGAACGGATAAGTGACCTGGAAGACAGAATGGTGGAATTCACTGCTGCGGAACAGACTAAAGAAGAAAGAATGAAAAGAAATGAAGACAGCCTAAGAGACCTCTGGGACAACATTAAACGCAACAACATTCGCATTATAGGGGTCCCAGAAGGAGAAGAGAGAGAGAAAGGACCAGAGAAAATATATGAAGAGATTATAGTCGAAAACTTCCCTAACATGGGAAAGGACATAGCCACCCAAGTCCAGGAAATGCAGAGAGTCCCATACAGGATAAACCCAAGGAGAAATACGCTGAGACACATAGTAATCAAATTGGCAAAAATTAAAGACAAAGAAAAATTATTGAAAGCAGCAAGGGAAAAATGACAAATAACATACAAGGGAACTCCCATAAGGTTAACAGCTGATTTCTCAGCAGAAACTCTACAAGCCAGAAGGCATGATATATTTAAAGTGATGAAACAGAAGAACCTACAACCAAGATTACTCTACCTGGCAAGGATCTCATTCAGATTCAATGGAGAAATCAAAAGCTTTACAGATAAGCAAAAGCTAAGAGAATTCAGCACCACCAAACCAGCTCTACAACAAATGCTAAAGGAACTTCTCTAAGTGGGAAACACAAGAGAAGAAAAGGACCTACAAAAACAAACCCAAAACAATCAAGAAAATGGTCATAGGAACATATATATCGATAATTACCTTAAACGTGAATGGATTAAATGCTCCAACCAAAAGACACAGGCTTGCTGAATGGATAAAAAACAAGACCATATATATGCTGTCTACAAGAGACCCACTTCAGACCTAGGGACACATACAGACTGAAAGTGAGGGGATGGAAAAAGATATTCCATGCAAATGGAAATCAAAAAAAAGCTGGAGTAGCTATACTCATATCAGATAAAATAGACTTTCAAACAAAGAATGTTACAAGAGACAAGGAAGGACACTATATAATGATCAAGGGATCAATACAAGAAGAAGATATAACAATTATAAATATATATGCACCCAACATAGGAGCACCTCAATACATAAGGCAACTGCTAACAGCTATAAAAGAGGAAATCGACAGTAACACAATAATAGTGGGGGACTTTAACACCTTACTTACACCAATGGACAGATCATCCAAAATAAAAATAAATAAGGAAAAAGAAGCTTTAAATGACACAATAGACCAGATAGATTTAATTGATATCTATAGGACATTCCATCCAAAAAGAGCAGATTACACTTTCTTCTCAAGTGCGCACGGAACATTCTCCAGGATAGATCACTTCTTGGGTCACAAATCAAGCCTCAGTAAATTTTAAAAAATTGAAATCATATCAAGCATCTTTTCTGACCACAACGCTATGAGATTAGAAATGAATTACAGGGAAAAAAACGTGAAAAGTACAAACACATGGAGGCTAAACAATACGTTACTAAATAACCAAGAGATCACTGAAGAAATCAAAGAGGAAATCAAAAAATACCTAGAGACAAATGACAATGAAAACACGACAATCCAAAACCTATGGGTTGCAGCAAAAGCAGTTCTAAGAGGGAAGTTTATAGCTATATAAGCTTACCTAAAGAAACAAGAAAAACCTCAAATAAACAATCCAACCTTACACCTAAAGGAACTAGAGAAAGAAGAGCAAACAAAACCCAAAGTTAGCAGAAGGAAAGAAATCATAAAGTTCAGAGCAGAAATAAATGAAATAGAAACAAAGAAAACAATACCAAAGATCAATAAAACTAAAAGCTGGTTCTTTGAGAAGATAAACCAAATTGCTAAACCATTAGCCAGACTCATCAAGAAAAAGAGGGAGAGGACTCAAATCAATAAAATTAGAAATGAAAAAGGAGAAGTTACAACAGACACCGCAGAAATACAAAACATCCTAAGAGACTACTACAGGCAAGTCTATGCCAAAAAAATGGACAAACTGGAAGAAATGGACGAATTCTTAGAAAGGTATAACCTTCCAAGACTGAACCAGGAAGAAATAGAAAATATGAACAGACCAATCACAAGTAATGACATTGAAACTGTGATTAAAAATCTTCCAACAAATAGAAGTCCAGGACCAGATGGCTTCACAGGTGAATTCTATCAAAGATTTAGAGAAGAGCTAACACCCATCCTTCTCAATCTCTTCCAAAAAATTGCTGAGGAAGGACCACTCCCAAACTCATTCTATGAGGCCAGCATCACCCTGATACCAAAACCAGACAAACAAACTACAAAAAAAGAAAATTACAGACCAATATCATTGATGAATATAGATGCAAAAATCCTCAACAAAATACTAGCAAACAGAATCCAACACCACATTAAAAGGACCATACACCACAATCAAGTGGGATTTATCCCAGGAATGCAAGGATTCTTCACTATACGCAAATCAATCAATGTGATACACCATATTAACAAATTGAAGAATAAAAACCATATGATCATCTCAATAGATGCAAAAAAAGCTTTTGACAAAATTCAAAACCCATTTATGTTAAAAACTCTCCAGAAAGTGGGCATAGACGGAACCTACCTCAACATAATAAAGGCCATATATGACAAACCCACAGCAAACATCATTCTCAACAGTGAAAAACTGAAAGAACTTCCTCTAAGATCAGGAACAAGACAAGGATGTCCACTCTCACCACTATTATTCAACATAGTTTTGGAAGACCTAGCCACGGCAATCAGAGAAGAAAAAGAAATACAAATTGGAAAACAAGAAGTAAAACTGTCACTGTTTGCAGATGACATGGTACTATACATAGAGTATCCTAAAAATGCCACCAGAAAACTACTAGAGCTAATCAATGAATTTGGTAAAGTTGCAGGATACAAAATTAATGCACAGAAATCTCTTGCATTCCTATACAGTACTGATGAAGAATCTGAAAGTGAAATTAATAAAACACTCCCATTTACCATTGCAACATAAAGAGTAAAATATCTAGGAATAAACCTACCTAGGGAGACAAAAGACCTGTATGCAGAAAACTATAAGACACTGATGAAAGAAATTAAAGATGATACCAACAGATGGAGAGATATACCATGTTCTTGGATTGGAAGAATCAATATTGTGAAAATGACTATACTACCCAAAGCAATCTACAGATTCAATGCAATCCCTATCAAATTACCAATGGCAGTTTTTACCTAACTAGAACAAATCATCTTAAAATTTGTATGGAGACACAAAATACCCCGAATAGCCAAAGCAGTCTTGAGGGAAAAAAACGGAGCTGGAGGAATCAGACTCCCTGACTTCAGACTATACTACAAAGCTACAGTAATCAAGACAATATGGTACTAGCACAAAAACAGAAATATAGATCAATGGAACAAGATAGAAAGCCCAGAGATATACCCACGCACCTATGGTCAACTAATCTATGACAAAGGAGGCAAAGATACACAGTGGAGAAAAGACAGTCTCTTCAATAAATGGTGCTGGGAAAACTGGACAGCTACATGTAAAAGAATGAAATTAGAACACTCCCTAACACCATACACAAAAATAAACTCAGGATGGATTAGAGACCTAAATGTAAGACTGGACACTATAAAACTCTTAGAGTTAAACAGAGGAAGAACACTCTTTGACATAAATCATAACAAGATCTTTTTTGACACACCTCCTAGAGTAATGGAAATAAAAACAAAAATAAACAAATGGGACCTAATGAAACTTCAAAGCTTTTGCACAGCAAAGGAAACCATAAACAAGACGAAAAGACAACCCTCAGAAAGGGAGAAAATATTTGCAAACGGATGAACGGACAAAGGATTAATCTCCAAAATATATGAACAGCTCATGCAGCTCAATATTAAAAAAGCAAACAACCCAATCCAAAAATGGGCAGAAAACCAAAATAGACATTTCTTCAGAGAAGACATACAGATTGCCAAGAAGCACATGAAAAGATGCTCAACATCACTAATTATTAGAGAAATGTATATCAAAACTACAATGAGGTATCACCTCACACCAGTTAGAATGGGCATCATCAGAAAATCTTCAAACAACAAATGCTGGAGAGGGTGTGGAGAAAAGGGAACCCTCTTGCACTGTTGGTGGGAATGTAAATTGATACAGCCACTATGGAGAACAGTATGGAGTTTCCTTAAAAAACTAAAAATAGAATTACCACATGATCCAGCAATCCCACTACCAGGCATACACCCAGAGAAAACCATAATTCAAAAAGACACATGCACCCCAATGTTCATTGCAGCACTGTTTACAATAGCCAGTTCATGGAAGCAACCTAAATGCCCATCGACAGACGAATGGATAAAGAAGATGTGGTACATATATACAATGGAATATTACTCAGCCACAAAAAGGAAGGAAATTGAGTCATTTGTTGAGACGTGGATGGATCTAGAGACTATCATACAGAGTGACGTAAGTCAGAAAGAGAAAAGCAAATATTGTATATTAACGCATGTATGTGGAACCTAGACAAATGGTACAGATGAACCGGTTTGCAGGGCAGAAGTTGAGACACAGATGTAGAGAACAAACGTATGGACACCAAGGGGGGAAAGCTGTGGTGGGGTGGGGATGGTGGTGTGATGAATTGGGCGATTGGGATTGATATGTATACACTGATGTGTATAAAATTGATGACTAATAAGGACCTGCTGTTTAAAAAAATAAATAAAATAAAATTCAAAAAAAAAAACCAAAACCAATCTTAAGAGTTTAGAGATTTACATATATGCAGCCCAGGGCATTGAGATAATACTGTATATGTAGCTGGGCATTCCTAGTCTACATGAATTCTTACAAAGCTGTTTGGTTTTTACTCATTTTTCATCCAGCTGGGCTATCTCACATCCCTTGAATATAGGTATGTAACTCCATATCTTTGTTGATATTCTTCTTTAATTTAATTTTATTTTTTTAACATCTTTATTGGAGTATAATTGCTTTACAATGGTGTGTTAGTTTCTGCTGTATAACAGAGTGAATCAGCTATACATATACATATATCCCCATATCTCCTCCCTCTTGAGTCTCCCTCCCACCCTCCCTATCCCACCCCTCTAGGTGGACACAAAGAACCGAGCTGATCTCCCTGTGCTATGCGGCTGCTTCCCACTAGCTATCTGTTTTACATTTGGTAGTGTGTATATGTACATGCCAATCTCTCACTTTGTCCCAGCTTACCCTTCCCCCTCCCCGTGTCCTCAAGTCCATTCTCTACGTCTGCATCTTTATTCCTGTCCTGCCCCTAGGTTTTTTTTTAGATTCCATATACATGTGTTAGCATATGTTATTTGTTTTTCTCTTTCTTACTTACTTCACTCTGTATGACAGTCTCTATATCCATCCACGTCTCTACAAATGACCCAATTTCGTTCCTTATTATGGCTGAGTAATATTCCATTGTATATATGTACCACATCTTCTTTATCCATTCGTCTATCGATGAGCATTTAGGTTGCTTCCATGACCTGGCTATTGTAAATAGTGCTGCAATGAACATTGGGGTGCATGTGTCTTTTTGAATTATGGTTTTCTCTGGGTGTATGCCCGGTACTGGGATTGCTGGATCATGTGGTAATTCTATTTTTAGTTTTTTAAGGAAACTCCATACTGTTCTCCATAGTGGCTGTATCAATTTACATTCCCACCAACAGTGCAAGAGGGTTCCCTTTTCTCCACACCCTCTCCAGCATTTGTTGTTTGAAGATTTTCTGATGATGCCCATTCTAACTGGTGTGAGGTGATACCTCATTGTAGCTTCGATTTGCATTTCTCTAATAATTAGTGATGTTGAGCATCTTTTCATGTGCTTCTTGGCCATCTGTATGTCTTCTTTGGAGAAATGTCTATTTAGGTCTTCTGCCCATTTTTGGATTGGGTTGTTTGTTTCTTTACTATTGAGCTGCATGAGCTGTTTATATATTTTGCAGATTAATCCTTTGTCCGTTAATTCGTTTGCAAATATTTTCTCCCATTCTGAAGGTTGCCTTTTCGTCTTGTTTATGGTTTCCTTTGCTGTGCAAAAGCTTTGAAGTTTCATTAGGTCCCATTTGTTTATTTTTGTTTTTATTTACATTACTCTAGGAGGTGGATCAAAAAAGATCTTGCTATGATTTATGTCAAAGAGTGTTCTTCCTCTGTTTTCCTCTAAGAGTTTTATAGTGTCCGGTCTTACATTTAGGTCTCTAATCCATCCTGAGTTTATTTTTGTGTATGGTGTTAGGGAGTGTTCTAATTTCATTCTTTTACATGTAGCTGTCCAGTTTTCCCAGCACCACTTATTGAAGAGACTGTCTTTTCTCCACTGTGTATCTTTGCCTCCTTTGTCATAGATTAGTTGACCATAGGTGCGTGGGTATATCTCTGGGCTTTTTATCTTGTTCCATGGATCTATGTTTCTGTTTTTGTGCCAGTACCATATTGTCTTGATTACTGTAGCTTTGTAGTATAGTCTGAAGCCAGGGAGTCTGATTCCTCCAACTCCATTTTTTTCCCTCAAGACTGCTTTGGCTATTCGGGGTCTTTTGTGTCTCCATACAAATTTTAAGATTTTTTGTTCTAGTTCTTTAAAAAATGCTGTTGGTAATTTGATAGGGATTGCATTGAATCTGTAGATTGCTTTGGGTAGTATAGTCATTTTCACAATATTGATTCTTCCAATCCAAGAACATGGTATATCTCTCCATCTGTTGGTATCATCTTTAATTTCTTTCATCAGTGTCTTATAGTTTTCTGCATACAGGTCTTTTGTCTCCCTAGGTAGGTTTATTCCTAGATATTTTACTCTTTATGTTGCAATGGTAAATGGGAGTGTTTTATTAATTTCACTTTCAGATTCTTCATCAGTACTGTATAGGAATGCAAGAGATTTCTGTGCATTAATTTTGTATCCTGCAACTTTACCAAATTCATTGATTAGCTCTAGTAGTTTTCTGGTGGCATTTTTAGGATTCTCTATGTATAGTATCTTGTCATCTGACAGTTTTACTTCTTGTTTTCCAATTTGTATTCCTTTTATTTCTTTTTCTTCTCTGCTTGCCGTGGCTAGGACTTCCAAAACTATGTTGAATAATAGTGGTGAGAGTGGACATCCTTGTCTTGTTCCTGATCTTAGAGGAAATGCTTGCAGTTTTCCGCATTGAGAATGATGTTTGCTGTGGGTTTGTCGTATATGCCCTTTATTATGTTGAGGTAGGTTCCCTCTATGGTCAATTTCTGGAGAGTTTTTATCATAAATCGGTGTTGAATTTTGTCAAAAGCTTTTTTTGCATCTATTGAGATGATCATATAGTTTTTGTTCTTCAATTTGTTAATAGGGTATATCACATTGTTTGATTTGCATATATTGAAGAATGCTTGCATCCCTGGGATAAATGCCACTTGATCATGGTGTATGATCCTTTTAATGTGTTGTTGGATTCTGTTTGCTAGTATTTTGTTGAGGATTTTTGTATCTATATTCATCAGTGATATTGGTCTGTAATTTTCTTTTTTTGTAGTATGTTTGTCTGGTTTTGGTATCAGGGTGATGGTGGCCTCATAGAATGAGTTTGGGAGTGGTCCTTCCTCTGCAATTTTTTGAAAGAGTTTGAGAAGGATGGGTGTTAGCTCTTCTCTAAATGTTTGATAGACTTCACCTGTGAAGCCATCTGGTCCTGGACTTTTGTTTGTTGGAAGATTTTTAATCACAGTTTCAATGTCATTACTTGTGATTGGTCTGTTCATATTTTCTATTTCTTCCTGGTTCAGTCTTGGAAGGTTATACCTTTCTAAGAATTTGTCCCTTTCTTCCAGGTTGTCCATTTTATTGGCATAGAGTTGCTTATAGTAGTCTCTTAGGATGCTTTGTATTTCTGCGGTGTCTGTTGTAACTTCTCCTTTTTCATTTCTAATTTTATTGATTTGAGTCCTCTCCCTCTTTTTCTTGATGAGTCTGGCTAATGGTTTAGCAATTTGGTTTATCTTCTCAAAGAACCAGCATTTAGTTTTATTGATCTTTGGTATTGTTTTCTTTGTTTCTATTTCATTTATTTCTGTTCTGATCTTTATGATTTCTTTCCTTATGCTAACTTCAGGTTTTGTTTGTTCTTCTTTCTCTAATTCTCTTAGGTGTAAGCATAGATTGTTTATTTGAGATTTTTCTTGTTTCTTGAGGTAGGCTTGTATAGCTATAAACTTCCCTCTTAGGACTGCTTTTGCTGCAACCCATAGGTTTTGGATTGTCGTGTTTTCATTGTCATTTGTCTCTAGGTATTTTTTGATTTCCTCTTTGATTTCTTCAGTGATCTCTCGGTTATTTAGTAACGTATTGTTTAGCCTCCATGTGTTTGTACTTTTCACGTTTTTTTCCCTGTAATTCATTTCTAATCTCATAGCGTTGTGGTCAGAAAAGATGCTTGATATGATTTCAATTTTTTAAAATTTACTGAGGCTTGATTTGTGACCCATGATGTGATCTATCCTGGAGAATGTTCTGTGCACACTTGAGAAGAAAGTGTAATCTGCTGTTTATGGATGGAATGTCCTACAAATATCAATTAAATCTATCTGGTCTATTGTATCATTTAAAGCTTCTGTTTCCTTAATTATTTTCATTTTGGATGATCTGTCCATTGGTGTAAGTGAGGTGTTAAAGTCCCCCACTATTATTGTGCTACTGTCGATTTCCTCTTTTAGAGCTGTTAGCAGTTCCCTTAAGTATTGAGGTGCTCCTATGTTGGGTGCATATATATTTATAATTGTTATGTCTTCTTCTTGTATTGATCCCTTGATCATTATGTAGTGTTCTTCCTTGTCCCTTGTAACATTCTTTATTTTAAAGTCTATTTTATCTGATATGAGTACTGCTACTCCAGCTTTCTTTTGATTTCCACTTGCATGGAATATCTTTTTCCATCCCGTCAGTCTCAGTCTTTATGTGTCCCTAGGTCTGAAGCGGGTCTCTTGTAGACAGCATATATATGGGTCTTGTTTTTGTATCCATTCAGCAAGCCTGTGTCTTTTGTTTGGAGTATTTAATCCATTCACGTTTAAGGTAGTTATCAATATGTATGTTCCTATGACCATTTTCTTAATTGTTTTGTGTTTTTGTTTTTGTAGGTCCTTTTCTTCTCTTGTGTTTCTCACTTAGAGAAGTTCCTTTAGCGTTTCTTGTAGAGCTGGTTTGGTAGTGCTGAATTCTCTTAGCTTTTGCTTGTCTGTAAAGCTTTTGATTTCTCCATCGAATCTGAATGAGATCCTTGCCGAGTAGAGTAGTCTTGGTTGTAGGTTCTTCCCTTTCATCACTTTAAGTATATCATGCCACTCCCTTCTGGTTTGTAGAGTTTCTGCTGAGAAATCAGCTGTTAACATTATGGAAGTTCCCTTTTATGTTATTTGCCATTTTTCCCTTGCTGCTTTCAATAATTTTTCTTAGTCTTTAATTTTTGCCAATTTGATTACTATGTGTCTCAGCGTGTTTCTCCTTGGGTTTATCCTGTATGGGACTTGCTGCGCTTCCTAGACTTGGGTGGCTATTTCCTTTCCCATGTTAGGGATGTTTTCGACTATCATCTCTTCAAATATTTTCTCTGGTCCTTTCTCTTTCTATTCTCCTTCTGGGACCCCTATAATGCGAATGTTGTTGCATTTAATGTTGTCCCAGAGATCTCTTAGGCTGTCTTCATTTCTTTTCATTCTTTTTTCTTTAGTCTGTTCCGCAGCAGTGAATTCCACCATTCTGTCTTCCAGGTCACTTAACCGTTCTTCTCCCTCAGTTATTCTGCTATTGATTCCTTCTAGTGTAGTTTTCATTTCAGTTATTGTATTGTTCATCTCTGTTTGTTTGTTTGTTAATTCTTCTAGGTCTTTGTTAAACATTTCTTACATTTTCTCGATCTTTGCCTCCATTCTTATTCCGAGGTCCTGGATCATCTTCACTGTCATTATTCTGAATTCTTTTTCTGGAAGGTTGCCTATCTGCACTTCATTTAGTTGTTTTTCTGGGGATTTATCTTGTTCCTTCATCTGGTACATAGCCCTCTGCCTCTTCATCTTTTCTATCTTTCTGTGAATGTGGTTTTTGTTCCACAGGCTGCAGGATTGTAGTTTTTCTTGCTTCTGCTGTCTGCCCTCTGGTGGTTGAGGCTATCTAAGAGGTTGTGTACATTTCCTGATGGGAGGGACTGGTGGTGGGTAGAGTTGACTGCTGCTCTGGTGGGCAGAGCTCAGTAAAACTTTAATCCGATTGATGCTGATGGGTGGGGCTGGGTTCCCTCCCTGTTGCTTGTTTGGCCTGAGGCAATCCAATACTGGAGCCTACCTGGGCTCTTTGGTGGGACTAATGACAGACTCTGGGAGGGCTCACACCAAGGAGTACTTCCCAGAACTTCTCTTGCCAGTGTCCTTGTCCCCACAGTGAGCCACAGCCCCCCCCCCACCTCTGCGGGAGACCCTCCAACACTAGCAGGTAGGTCCGGTTTAGTCTCCCCTGGGGTCACTGCTCCTTCCCCTTGGTCCCGACGTGCACACCAGTTTGTGTGTGCCCTCAAAGAGTGGAGTCTCTGTTTCCCCCAGTCCTTTCCAAGTCCTGCAATCAAACCCACTAGGCTTCAAGGTCTGATTCTCTAGGAATTCCTCCTCCCATTGCTGGACCCCCAGGTTGGGAAGCCTGACGTGGGGCTCAGAACCTTCACTCCAGTGGGTGGACTTCTGTCGTATGTGTTCTCCAGTTTGTGAGTCACCAACCCAGCAGTTATGGATTTGATTTTACTGTGATTGCACCCCTCCTACCATCTCATTGTGGCTTCCCCTTTGTCTTTGGATGTGGGGTATCTTTTTTGGTGAGTTCCAGTGTCTTCCTGTCGATGATTGTCCAGCAGCTAGTTGTGATTCTGGTGTTCTCACAAGAGGGAGTCTTAAGATTGGTTTATATGTGCAATTTGTGAAATATCTCATTGTTTTACTGTCACAATTCTTAAGTGACATCCATAAAGTCCTGTCCTCTCTTTCTCATTGAGGAAAGATGACTCTTGAGTACATGAATGTTTTTTAAAGGTTCCCTGCTCTTAGCCCCTCCTGATATGAACTGATGCTGTCTTTTGTTATTATTAATTTATTTTTTATTGTAATACAGTTGATTTACAATTTTGTGTTAGTTTCTGGTGCACAGTAAAATGATTCTTATACATATACAGACATTCTTTTTCATATTCTTTTCCATTATGGTTTATCACAGGATATTGAATTAGTTCCCTGTGCTATACAGTAGGACCTTTTTTTAATCCATTCTATATACAATATAATAGTTTGTATCTGCTAATCCCAAACTCCCAATCCATCCCTCCTCCACTCCCCTCCCCCTTGGCAACCACAAGTCTGTTCTCTATGTCTGTGAGTCTGTTTCTGTTTTGTAGATAAGTTCATTTGTGTCATATTTTAGACTCCACATATAAGTGATATCATATGGTAGTTGTCTTTTTCTTTCTTAAAAAATATGGAACACTTCACGAATTTGTGTGTCAACCTTGCACAGGGACCTTGCTAATCTTCTCTGTATTGTTCCAATTTTAGTATATGGGTGGCAGAAAAGAGCACCAGTCTTTTGTTTAACATATTCTTCAAGCTTTCATGACATCTGAGGGTGTTTTTTTTTTCTCCTCTCTTCACAGGAGTTACCCATTCTAACTGGTCAGGAATAACCTTTTTCTTAAAAATAGAGGTGAAAAACTAGCATTTTCCAAGTCATCTGCTCCTCTTGTTCTTTAGTTTGTCTACTGTTATAGTCTTAAGAATGCTTGCCATTTATCTTTTAGATTTCTTGCAAATTGCACTCTCTTCATGCCCCAGTACATACATTTTACACTGGATGGTTTATCCTCAGTTCTAGGCAACCAAATGACACATTAAACTCTTAGATAATTAGGAAATCTACAGCCAGTTTCAAGAACTTTCTCTGAGTAGACAGAGATTATAATTAAGCTGCTATGTGGAGCTTTTAAAAAGAAAATTTCAACAGAAAATTATAGCCACAGTGAACTATTCATTATTCATAGAATGAATAACTGAAATCCAGAGATTATTCTAATAAAATCTGCCTCCCTCTGCCTTGGTCCATTCAGGCTGCTACAACAAAATAACCACAGACCACTGGGCTTAAAACAACAGAAATCTATTTCTCACAGTTCTGGAGGCTGCAAGTTTGAGCTCAGGGTGCCGGCATGGGGGGCGTGAGGGCCTTCCTCTGGGTCACAGACTTTTCATCACATATTCACATGGTGGAGGAGGCTCTCCCCAGCCTTTTTTATAAGAGCACTAATCCCACTCACATGGGCTTCACCCTCAGGATGTAATCACCTCTCCATGGCTCTGCCTCCTAACACCAGTACACTGGGGGTTAGGTTTCAACATGTGAATTTTGGAGGGACACATTCAGACCATAGTACCGTCTGAGCCATTAGCCCCTATTTCCTACCTTAATTCCCACTTCTTTAATTCAAAACTCTGATCATCCAAATTTTGGAAAGGTGACAGGACCATAAACTCCACTGTTGTAGTTAGAAAAG
The DNA here is from genome assembly GCF_965194825.1 of Balaenoptera physalus. NCBI lineage: Eukaryota > Metazoa > Chordata > Mammalia > Artiodactyla > Balaenopteridae > Balaenoptera > Balaenoptera physalus. The sequence goes on along the minus strand of NC_138884.1, from coordinate 36,828,716 downwards.
GGATTGTTTATAAATCAAATGTATCCATATGAATAATTATGGGAACTCATATTAGAACCCAGCCATATATCCAAATATGTGAGTCCTGGAAGTTGTTCAAGTAGGACTTTTTATTCAGTTGAAAAACAAAAGCAGATATCAGATTGAAACCATGTTCAAAGAAAAGCATTAAAAAAGCAGTCCTTTTGTCAAATACAAATATCCGTTTGAAAGATGTGCTGAAAATTCAAGAATAAGGACCCACTGAGGCACAGTATAAAGCAGTGGTTCATAAAAGGTGCATCTTCCCTCTCACAGCAGCCTCAGCACCACTATGAACTTGTTAGAAATGGAAATACTTCGGCCCTGGCCTAGACCTACCAATCAGAAACTTTGGTTGTTAGGGCCCAGCAACTTGTGGTTTAACAAGCCTGCCAGGTGATTCTGATGCATGGTAAGGTTTGAGAACTGCTGGCATAAAATACAAGGGGAATATTTAAAGGGCGACTCTTCATCCTACCTAATTTACATCCCTCTAATTCTAAATAGTCATGGGATTTTGCCACCTGCAGCTTAACTATGATTTTGCAAAGTGAAAACTATAAGATCTAGTGTAAAGAAAGGCATGTATGATGTTCTGTTATCAAAATAATTCCTGATCTAAGCATGCTCTGTTCACTGCTCTGTATCTCAGTCATCAGGACTTAATTCTGGGACATAAAAACACACAACCCTTCTTATCCCTCCCTTTATCCTCTACTTCTCCATATCCCCCTCCAGGCTCCTCTGTGTCCATAGTCTTTGACAATGAACTTCGGTTTCTATTTCCCAGAATTTGTGAAAATATAATTGATGAACAGTAAAATTTCCAAAGCTAAGCAGCTTTAAAAAAAAAAATAAGGGGTGTTTTTCTGTAGCCTGGATATTCAGTTCAGCAATCTAAAGAGTTCCATTTTTTTATTCTAGGCTTATTTACAGTTCTTTAGCATATTTCACTTGCAAGTATTTTTCCTTTTGAATGTGTTTCATGGAGTCAGAATATGATGCCTGTAAGAGAAAATAATTGCCATTGTTTATCAGAGACATATAATACAGTTATAAAAATAATAGTATAGGCAGTTAATCATTAAAGAGCTCTTAAAAAATGTATAAATCTATGAATTTGGATTCTCTCTAATATCACTAAATATCAGGGAAGGCAATACATTGAATTAGAAACACTGGGATGCATGCTTTTTTCCCCCTTTTCTTAGATCTACAAGCTGTCTTTTACTATAATCAGTAAAGCAAATAAACAGTGATCATCACCCAATGAACTGTTGCTTAATTTTGTAATGGTGGAAATCTCTCTAGCACAGTGCTTCTCAGCCTTTGTTGCATATTAGAATCACCCGGGGAGCTTTTAAAACTAACAGTGATGCCCAGGCTATAACCCAGAACAATTAAATAAAAATCTCTGGAGTGGAAACCAGATATCACTATTTTCTAAAGCTTCTCCACCTAATTCCAGGGCAGTCAAGGTTGAAAACCACTGTTCAAGTTTATCAAGGCCCTTTTACAGAAAGGATTATATTTAGTGTGACTAACAGGAGACATAGAATCTGAGACTCCTATTGGTGATTATTATCAGTTACTAAATCCTAAGCCCACAACCGTTTCATATCACTTCATTTATTCAGAAATCTTCAGGGGCTATAAAAAATTAATTCAAAACTGAAAAAACACCTAAACATAAGAGCTAAGTATAAAACTCTTAAAAAAAATAGGACAAAACTTCATGACACTGGATTTGGCAATGATTTCTTGGATATGACACCAAAAGCATGAGGAACAAAAGTGAAAATAGATAAGATGGACTAAAGCAAAATTTAAAACTTCTTTGTAGGGGGCTTCCCTGGTGGCGCAGTGGTTGAGAGTCTGCCTGCCAGTGCAGGGGACACGGGTTCGAGCCCTGGTCTGGGAGGATCCCACATGCCGCGGAGCAACTAGGCCCGTGCACAACAACTACTGAGCCTGCGCATCTGGAGCTTGTGCTCCGCAACAGGAGAGGCCACGACAGTGAAAGACCTGCGCACTGCAATGAAGAGTGGCCCCCACTGGCCGCAACTGGAGAAAGCCCTCGCACAGAAACAAAGACCCAACACAGCCAAAAATAAATAAATAAATAAAGTAGGTGAGTTTAAAAAAAAAAAAAAAAACTTCTGTGCATCAAAGGACACAATCAGCAAAGTGAAAGGCAACCTACAGGGAATTCTCTGGCAGTCCAGTGAACTCCGAGCTTTCCGAGGGCCTGGATTCAATCCCTGCTTGGGGAACTAAGATCCCACAAGCTGCACAGCGCGACCAAAAATAATAATAATAAAGGCAACCTACAGAATGGGAGAAAATATTTACAAATTATATGTCTGGTAAAGGGTTAACATCCAGAATATAAAAAAACCTGCTCTAACTCAACAACAGAAAAACAACCTGATTAAAAAATGGGCCAAGAACTTGATTAGACATTTCTCCAAAAACAATGTACAAGTGGCCAATAAGCACATGAAAAGAAGCTAAACATCACTAATCATTAGGGAAATGCAAATCAAAACCACAATGAAATACCACCTCGCACTCATTAGGATAGCTATTATAAAAAATAAAAAAAACCAAAATAACAAGTATTGGCAAGGATGTGGAGAAATTGGAACGCTTGTATGCTGTTGGTGGGAATGTAAAATCGTACAGCTGCTGTGAAAAACAGATTGGTGGTTCCTCAAAAAATTAAAAATAGAACCACCACGTGATCTGGCAATTCCACGTCTGGGTATAGACCCGAAAGAATTGAAAGCAGGATCTCGAAAAGATATTTGTATGCCCATGGTCATAGCAGCATTATTCAAAATAGCCAAAAGGTGGAAACAACTCAAATATCCATCAATGAGTGGCTGACGAATGGATAAACAGACTGAAAACGGTGCTCATTTATGTTCTGAGTACATGGCACACTCAAACGAGTACTGTTGCTATTAGTATATTAGTACTGTGTGCTCGGTACGATGCTATGCACCTGTGGTGGCCCAGGTGCTCCTTGCAGATCCCCAACCACATTAATCTGGGACTCAGCAGCTGGGCTCTGAAGCAGTGTCCTGTTTGGGCCAAGCTTCCCATGAGCTGCTCCCAGCCCATGCCTGAGCGCGGTAGAGATACCAAGGCAGGACCAGTCCTGGAGACACCTGACTCCTCTAGCAGGGCAAGTAACTGGCCGGAGGCCTCCCCAGCAGCCTTGCCAAACCTCACGTAGCCTGCACGGCAGTCTAGGATGCTTCCACCAACCTGCCTTCCTTCTCTACCTCACTTGCCCCGTCAGACGGGGCATCGTGGTCTGATGGCTCTCCCCACCCTTCCCAGCTCCCTCTCTATCTTCTCTCACAGGGGGAAATAAAAAAATAATAATAATCCTTGCGTCTTGAATCCTGCTTCTTGCAGGACCTAACACAATAAATGCATTCTTTCAGTCAGTGCTTATAACGACAGTCGTACCAGAGTCATCTCCACCTTATAAATAGGAAAACTGAAGTTTAGAGATGTCAGAAACTCATCATTAGTGGGATGAGGATTCGAACTCTAGTCTTTCTGACTCTAAAACTAATACTTCAATCAGTACATGAGTAACACAAATAGTAATGTAAGTGGTTCCTTTCCGTACTAAATATGTGTGTGTGTGTTTATTTGGAAATAATCTTCTAAATATAGGAAAATACAGAGAATAGTATCATAAATATGCACATACCTATGGCTCACAATTAACAGAAATGGCCAGGTTGTCAAATGAGTTCCTGATTTTTAAAAAAATTTAAGTCATAAAACACTCAACCGGGGCTTCCCTGGTGGCGCAGTGGTTGAGAATCTGCCTGCCAATGCAGGGGACATGGGTTCGAGCCCTGGTCTGGGAAGATCCCACATGCCGCGGAGCAACTGGGCCCGTGAGCCACAACTACTGAGCCTGCGCGTCTGGAGCCTGTGCTCCGCAACAAGAGAGGCCGCGATAGTGAGAGGCCCGCGCACCGTGATGAAGAGTGGCTCCCGCTTGCCGCAACTAGAGAAAGCCCTCACACAGAAACGAAGACCCAACACAGCCATAAATAAATAAATAAATAAATAAATAAACAAAACAAAACACTCAACCGCTACACACAGAACACCCAGCCCCAGGCCTATTTCCTTTCCTCTCTCCCCACAGAGACTGTTTTTATGATTTTGCTATGTCTCCTTCAATTCCATAGTTTTGATACTTTTAATACGTACTTTTGTATTTATAAAAATATAGTTTGGTGTGTTTCCAAATTTGACATGAATGGATGCATACCGTCTGGAGGTCTTTTTTTGCAGCCTACTATAGACAAATTTTTACTAGTTCATTCTTCTAAACCAGTGATTCTCAACAGGAGGCAATTTTGCCTCCCCGAGGGACATCTGGGGAGGTGTTTTTGGTTGTCACAATGGGGGAGGAGGAGGTGCTACTGGCATCAAGTGGGCAGAGGCCAGGGATGCTGCTAGACACCCTGCAGGGCACAGGACAGGCCCACAACAAAAAATTACCCGGTCTGGCATGGCAGTGGGGCCAAGGCTGAGAAACCCTAATCTAAACCAGTGATTCTCAAAGTGTGGTCCCCGATGAGCAGCACGAGCATCACCTGGGAATTTGCTCAAATTTGCAAATTCTAGGACTCTGCCCCTCACCCAGTGAATCAGAAACTTAGAGGGGAGAGCCCAGCATCTATGGTTTAACAAATACTCCAGGTGATTCTGATGCACAGCAAAGTGAGAACCACTGGTCTAAACTATTGAGTAGTATTCAGTTGTATAGAAACATCCCAATTAATTTATCTTGGAGCCATTTCACATTTATTATGAAACACAACGTTCTCTGTACTATGAGGCTCCTTTGTCTTCCGATACTATACCATAAAACATACCCTTTTACAAACTCAAATGGATGATTTAGTAGTAATAAACATCTATTGAATGCTGACCATGTGCGTGGCATTATTCTAAAGGTTTTTCATCTATTAACTACTCATAAAAACCCAGGAAGTAGGTGCCAGTATTATCCAATTTCACAGCTGAGAATCTAAGTAGTTAAGTCATTTGTTTGAAGTCACACAACGAAGCATTTCCTGGTCACACAGTGAGCCAGGATTTGAATCCAGTCTGTCTAGGACCAGAGCCTGTTTCCTTAACATTACATATACTCTCAGAAACATAGACCATATCATTTTGGCTTAATGTTCAGAACCCAGTATAACGGCTGATGTAGCCAAACATCTGACAAAAATCGATGTGAGAATGAGAGAAAAGGATGCAGTGAAGATGAAATCTAACCTACTTGGCATGCTTCCACCAAGCAGAGAATCCACATCTTATCTAAAGTACCTCACAGCACCTGCTCCAGTCATATATATAGGAATTTATACTTATATCACTAAAGTGTGAACCACCACATAAAATTTGGAGGAAGTGTCTGGCTTCTCAACACTTTTTTTAGATTAAAATCAGGATTTGAAATCAGGTTGAATTCTGATCTAAGCATGTGAAAAATAGATGCTAAAACCTTAATGGTATTTTTTAACCCCCCAAAAGAAAAAAATTTAAATAATGACTTTTAAACCGTTTCTGTGGTTTTTAACTTTTCTTGAGTGTCACATTCTATTCTGATGTGTTATGAAAACTTTAGTGACTTTTATCCTAAAATATTTAGGCTTGCATCCTATCAGGCCTGCGAGCACGGCTTCCCCCCTTTAAAGGGCGAGCTATTGGTATCTTGAGTGGGATAATTCTTCATTATGTAGAACTCTCCTGCACATTGCGAGAAATTTAACATCCCTGCTCCCCACCAGAGAGTGTATCCAGGAGTGTTCCCAGTCACGTGACAACCAAAAATGCTCCTGCACATGTCTGAACATCCCCTAATGCCTTGATACTCAAAGTGTGGCCCTTGGACCAGCAGCATCAATGTTACAGATATTGTTAGAGATGCAAAAGGGCAAAAGGTGGGGCCCACCCCAGACCTAGGGAATCTGAAACTGCATTTGAACAAGCTCTCCGGTGCTTTGTAAACACATCAAAGCTTGAGAAACAGAGTAGGACCACCAGCTGAGAACCATTTCCCTAGAGAAACTCTTCCTATGTATATCAGGAGGTAGGTACACAAATGTTTAGACTAGAGATGCTAAACATTTTGCAAAGCAGTTCTACTTCTGACCGAAAATCAGTAGCTTCGAGAGAGCATTTCTGAAAAACTGGAGCTGATATCTAGTGAGATGCAGAGTCAAATGGCAGATGAGCACGAGTCCAACAAAATTGTTTGCACCCCTCAAAACATCCTTGCCTATAGGATATATAAGTCAATACCTGGATATATAAATCAATACACTGCTTTTTTTGTTTAAAAATATTCCTAACCAGGGGTCTGTGAATGGGTTACTGAAGTGCCAAGCGGTTGATCCTTTCAGCCTTTTGGACAAACAAATGGAGCCTGAGATGGCCAGAAACCCCAGCTGGTCACCTCTGACCATAAACAATTTGGTTTATTCACCCGTGTGCTAGTAATCACTTCTATGTGTGCCTTGATGAAAAAAAAATACTGGGAATTATTGTTATCAGCAATGGGAAGCCACTGGAGGTTTGTTTGTTTGATTTTAAATTGTGGTAAAGTACACATGACATAAAATTTTCCATCTTAACTATTTTTACACGTACAGCTCAATAGGGTTAAATATATTCACACTGTTGTGCAACCAATCACCAGAACTCTTCTCATCTTGCAAGATTAAATTCTATATTAGTTTTTTAAAAAAAAATTCCCACCTGCCCCCAGTCCCTGGCAACCTCTATTCTAGTTTCAGTCTCTATGAATTTTACTTCTCTAGGGACGTCATATAAGTGGAATCCTACAATATCTGTCCTTTAGCGTCTGGCTTATTTCACTCAGGATAATGTCTTCCAGATTCATCCATACTGTAGCATATGACAGAGCTACCAGGACTGATTTTTTTAAAGGAAAGGATTAAAGTTTCCCTCCTAGGACTTCCCTGGTGGCACAGTGGTTAAGAATCCGCCTGCCAATGCAGGGGATATGGGTTCGATCCCCGGTCTGGGAAGATCCCACATGCCATGGATCAACTAAGCCCGTGCGCCACAACTACCGAGCCTGCACTCTAGAGCCCGCGAGCCACAACTACTGAGTCCGCATGCTGCAACTACTGAAGCCCGCATGCCTAGAGCCTGTGTTCCGCAACAAGAGAAGCCACCAGAATGAGAAGCACCCGCACCGCAATGAAGAGTAGCCCCCGCTCGCCGCAACTAGAGAAAAGCCCACGCGTGGCAACAAAGACCCAACTAATTCACATTGGCCAGCATCTCGTAGTTGCAGCAGGACATGTTTGTCTGGAAGAAGCAGAAGATTAGAATAAACTCTATGCCTGATGTGATGCATTTCCCGTGGAGGAAAGATACCGTGCTTGTTCCCACTGAACCCAGAAGTCTCAAATTGATACAATAGTCAGTAATCATTTTTTCTTACAAGAAACTTCAGTCTTGTGGTACTAGTCAAGTCAAGTAGAAATTTCTTGATAGTTGTGGTGTAAGAGTCTGCAGCTACTTAACTAGAAAGCTGTCAGGTGTCCAACTGATCCTGCTCGCTAGTTTCCGTATTTGATAGGACGTGGTATCTGTATGAATCAAAATTGGATGACTCAAAATACAGAATAGGGTTTGATTTAGAATCTCAGTTCCTTTACCATTGACTGATTTTGTTTATGACAACTTGCAAGTTACACTTTTAAAACATGCATTGTATTAATGCTCACCCATCAAAGGGCTAGTTTCATTTCCTCTTTCATCATGAAGAGAATAGAATTTTTCTCAAGTAAGGATTCAGAGTTAATTCATTTATCTCTAAAGCCTTGGAAACAGTTACCTGTGAATACTAATGAGGTGGTCTTGTAAGAGTTGGTTGTTAATTTTTTTGGCTGATTGGTTGGTTGGTTGGTATTAGTCTGCCGAACAGTGGCAGAATGGGCAAATGCATTTCTTTGGAAAGGGAAATTCTTCTCACTGGCTTACCCTTATCTTAAGGCTCTCTTAGGTTTATTCTTCTTTCCAATCATACGATACATTTAAAATATCCACCATGGGTGAAAAAAAGTCTTAAGAGTTTGCTAAACTATTCACTAAGCTATTACCAGTTATTAAAAACAAACAAACAAACAAAAACTGAATAGAGTTCAATGCTCCAAAAGCACTTACTGAGATTCCTGCCATCATTTTTGGAAACGTCTAATTATTTTATCATTTCTAAAATAATTGAACTTGATAGGTTTCAGTGTTCACTAGAGCATATTCAATTCAAACCATGCTAAGAGATACAGCTTTACATTTGCAGCTCTGAATGGGTATTTTAATTTTTGTCCTTAATGTTCATTAATTACTATATTTTTTGCTACCTTTCCTTTCATTTAAACATTACCTAAAGTTCTAGAACTTGTAAAGGCAAGATATTAAGAGAAAGCCTTCCCCAATATAAACTTTTCAAATAGTCCTATCCAGGATCCTCAGATGTAATGACTCATCATTAAGCTAGAAATTTTAACTTATTAAATATAATTGGTTACCAAAATTACCAAAATTAAGCATTTCATAATATTATTTTCCTGAATTTCATTATTCAGTTGCCTCTAAGTCTTGTGTGAAAGCAGAACAATGTAAGCCTAAAATATATATAAAGCTTTGTACACCATGGAATACATAACAATGATAATACTTAATAACTGTATAGAGCTTTACAGTTTATAGGGCTTTCACAGAGTAAGTAATAAGGACTTATGAGGAATTCTCACAGAGTTTTAAAAAAACAACAGCTCTTGAAGAATTCATTGTTGTTCAAAGGTACGTAGCCTCTGCCAAATGTAAACTAAGAATTTTGGGCTATTAAAAGGGCAAACTTTGCTATGAAGATATAAAAACACATAAGGGACTTCTGTTTCCATACAACATGGAGCAACATGGACCAGATTTATTCTCCTGCCTGAAAGCCCCCAAAAGAAAGAAAGAGACAAAATTTAACAAGAGTTTCCAAGGCAATGGACATCAGGCAATGAAGTAAAATGACCTCTGGAACATGGAAAACAAGGAAGGGGAAGCCCACTCTCGCTGCAGTGTACCGCTTCGGGAGAGGTTCTAGCCTGCTGTGCGGGGGGGATCGGGCACAGCCCAACAGATTCTCAGAGTTGAGATGGAGCTGAGGGTCCAAGAAAAGCAAGATGGTTAGCGTTCACGGGCCAGAGTACCAGAGAAGAAAGACCTGCACGAAGAGAGAACTCTGGAGATATACAGAGGGCCCCCTTAAGTTTCCAGCAGAGTATTGATTAGCGCATGCATGTGAGGAAAATACAACAGTGAGAGGAAAAAATTATTTGAAAGGCACAAACTACCAAAGCTCACTCAAGAAGAATTAGGCAACTTAAAAAGTCTTATGGACTTCTCTGGTGGTCCAGGGGTTAAGATCCACCTGCCACTGCAGGGGACACGGGTTCGAGCCCTGGTCCAGGAAGATCCCACATGCCACGGAGCAACTAAGCCTGTGCGCCACAACTACTGAGCCCGTGAGCTACAACTACTGAAGCCCGCGCTCCTAGAGCCCGTGCTCGGCAACAAGAGAACCGCAGTGAAGAGCCCGCGCACGGCAACGAAGAGTAGCCCCCGCTCGCCTCAACTAGAGAAAGCCCGCGTGCGGCAACAAAGACCCAGCACAGCCAAAAAAAAAAAAAAAAAAGCCTTATATATCTATTTCCAAAACTGAATATGTAGTTAAGAACCTTCCCAAAAAAGAAAACTCCAGGCTCAGGTGGCTTTACTGGTGAATACTACGTTTAAGGAAGAAATAATACCGATTGTAAACAAACTTCCCAGAAATTTTAAATTTAATTTCTGAGGCCAGCATTCCCTTAACACCAAAACAAGACAAACACGTTACAAGAAAACTGTAGATCAATATCACCCTTTAATATAGATGCAAGAAAAAAAATCTAAACAAAATTGAACATTAAAATGGATAATACATCATCATGACCAAGTGGCATTTACCCCAGGAATGCATAAATTAGCTTAACATCAGAAAATTAATCAGTGTAATTCACCATCTTAAACTGAAAAAGAAAAATCATAAGATCATCTGAGCAGATGCAGAAAGACATTTGACAAAATCCAACATCCATTTTCTCAGCAAACTAGGAAATTTCCTCGGCCTCATAAAGGGCATCCATGAAAAATCTATAGCTAACATCTTACTTAACTATGATAGACTGAATGCATTACCCGCTAAGATCAGAAGCCAGGCATGAATCAACACTTCTTTTCAACATTGTACTACAGGTTCTGGAAAGGAAGATGTAAAACTACTCTATTATCAGACAATATGATCATCTATGCAGAAAATCTATTGAATCTACAAAAAAGTCACTAGAACTAACAAGTGATTTTAGCAAGGATGTAGGATACAAGATCAATATACAAAAATCAATAGTGTGAAACTAATCTCTATGATACTGTAATAGTGGATAGACATCATTATATATTTGTTAAAACTTATAGAATGTACAACACAAAGAGTGAATCCTATGTAACATAGGCTACAAACTTCAGTTAATAATAATGTATCAATATTGGTTCATCAGTTACAACAAATATACCACAATAATTCACAATGTAAATAATATGGGAAACTGGGGAGTGGGGAGAGTATGTGGGAATTCTCTGTACTTTCTGATCAATTTTCCTATAAAGCTAACAGAGTTTTAAAAAAAAATATTAATTTTAAAAAACTAACATATAAATTTACAATTAAGTAAATTATGTCAATTCTTCCTGAATTGATTTCTAGATTCAATGGCATCCCAATCAAAATCCCGGCAGATTTTTTTATTTTGGTGGAAATTGACAAATGATTCTAAAATTTATATGGAAATGCAAAGGACCTAGAATGCAAAAGAGCTTTGAAAAAGAAGAACAAAGTTGAATGACTAACCCTATCTGATTTTAAGACTTATAACACTATAATATTCAAAATAGATACTACCGAGGGAAGTGTAGATTGGAGCACCCTTTCTTTTTTTTTTTTTTTTTTTTTTTAAATTTATTTATTTATTTAGTTTTAGCTGCGTTGGGTCTTCGTTTCTGTGCGAGGGCTTTCTCTAGTTGCGGCGAGCGGGGGCCACTCTTCATCGCGGTGCGCGGGCCTCTCACTGTCGCTGCCTCTCTTGTTGCGGAGCACAGGCTCCAGACGCGCAGGCTCAGTAGTTGTGGCTCACGGCCCCAGTTGCTCCGCGGCATGTGGGATCTTCCCAGACCAGGGCTCGAACCCGTGTCCCCTGCATTGGCAGGCGGATTCTCAACCACTGCGCCACCAGGGAAGCCCTGGAGCACCCTTTCTATGTGTCAATTGGCAAAGACCTGAAAAGTCTTTGACTCAGCAGTTCACTTCTAGCAACTTTTACTGAAAAATAGTCGAACACGTACAAGAACAAAGTTATTAAAATCATCATTATTCTTAGTGGCTAAAAACTAGAAAATAAACAGATGTTTAACAAAAGGAAACTGGTTAAATTATGATATACACTTATGTTAAAATAAATATGCAGCCCAGACATCAAAAATCATGTATTGGGGCTTCCCTGGTGGCACAGTGGTTGGGAATCTGCCTGCCAATGCAGGGAACACGGGTTCGAGCCCTGGTCTGGGAAGATCCCACATGCCGCGGAGCAACTAGGCCCGTGAGCCACAAATACTGAGCCTCCGCGTCTGGAGCCTGTGCTCCGCAACAAGAGAGGCCACGACCATGAGAGGCCCGCTCACCGCGATGAAGAGTGGCCCCCGCTCGCCCCAACTGGAGAAAGCCCTCGCACAGAAACGAAGACCCAACACAGCCAAAAATAAAAATATATAAATAAATAAATAAATAAATTTTTTTAAAAAATCATGTATTAAATGACATGGAGAAAAGTTCAGTATATACAGTTATATGAATTTAGCAGGTCACAAAACAATAGTTCCCACTTTGTTAAAAAAAATATTTGTTTATATATCTGGAAGAGTATATAACAAAATATTTACAGTACTAAGTGAAGAAATTACCAGTTATTTTTCACAAAAACTGCATAATGCTTTTGTGATTTTGAAAAGGTTTTAAAGTTTAGACTTTTTGAAGTTTTATATTTATCAAAATAGTCATTTTTAGCATAAAAAAAATGCTGGCTATCTCAAATGACACCTGACGATTTAAGATCCTGTTTCAAACTGGAGAAGGAAGATCTCTCTCTCAGTGACTGGAAGATATGTTTCTCCCTTCCTACTCATTTAACTGTGTTTTTCATCTTGTAGTCAGTCTGTACCTGTTATTATTTTTTGTATTTTAAAATAAAATCTGTACATGCTTTCTATAGAAAATGTGAAAAATACAGAAAAGTATTCAGAAGAAAATAAACAATTATCTATAATCACTACTAATATGTTCTCAAGTCTCATCATCCTTTCAAGGACTTGTGAGTGTGCTTCTCAATCCCTGGCCTGTATCAGCAGAAGATCCATTAATGTTAATAAGCATACATGGAATCAGTCCCATGAGCCAACATAGCCTCATGTAACCATGATAAAATCATAAAATTGTTCTCCTTTGGGGATGGATATTTGCTTATTTGTTTTGGGATTTCTTTCCCTCATTAATTTTCTTCTAAGCATAAAAGTATCATATTCATTATTTTATATATTATAAAACAATATAAAGAAGAAAATAAAAATCAACAGTAATTCTATCATCAAGGATTATCACTGGTAACTTCTAAGATTTTAATTCTATGTAAATATATATAATATAAACACTTTAATAAAACTAAGATATCACTATATATTGTTTGGATTTTGCTTTTTTTTTCACATAATATTTTTTCGTTATCATGTATCCTACCTTTTAAAGAGTGCATTGTATTTCTTTGTATGAACATACCAGAAGTCGTTTAGTCAGCCCCTGATCATTGAACACTTCGGTTACTTCCAATTTTTCTACAAGGCAAGTCCACTGTTTACTGGGACATGGGGACATACAAGTAAGTCCTGTAGGGAACATCAATTTACAAACATTTCTGTACTCCACACACACTATTTATGATAGAGTTTTGTTTTTGTTTTGGGCGGGGAAGGTCGATGGATGGTAGAGGAAGGAAGCGTGGAGGGGTAGAAACGGGGGCACTCCCACCTAGTTCAGGAAGAACCGCCTTTGCTGCTCTGGGGAGGGATTCCCTGGGACCCCGCCCCCAGACCCTTCGTCGGGCAGCGCCGGTTCCCGCCGTCCGCTGAGCTGCACTGCACCCCTGTGGCCCAGCTGCGACACTGCAGCACAGGAGCACCAGAGCCTAGTGGTTTTCGGGAGGCATTTGGGTTATTTTTTGGACTGATTTTTAAAATCCAATTTAAAACTGTAATTTTTTTTTCAGCTAAGCAACAGAAAATGTACAAGCTCAAAATGATAGAATGCGTGGGATTTTGGTCTGTAATAAACATTTTTTAAGAGCCCTGTAAATGTTCTTTAGAACATTTCTTCAGAGCACTTGAATGAGAATAAACTTAGCCCTTCTGTCCCCTGCTCGTTTCTCCAGCTTCAGTCGGGTCACTCTGCCCTTAGGCACTCTCCTCTAGCTCTAAAGAACTACTTACAAGTTTCCTAATGGGCCAGGCTTCGTTTTGCTTACTGGAATTTACAAGAGCTAAGCAACCCCACACCCGTACCCCACCTGACTTCTAAATGTCCTTAAGACTTAGGCTCCTTTTGATTCCCTAAGATGAGATTGGTGGTTGATTGGTGCTCGGGGCTCCCTGTAAACTCATCTCTCTCTCCCCGATTGGACTGGAGGGTCCTTGAGCACACACGTGACTCTTCCTCATTTTGTCCACCGCTTTTCTTGCCTTGGAGACAGTAAATCACAGAGAGTAGGAATCTAGTATGCTCAAAGGAGGAAAGCACATGAACATGGACAATATAGTATATTTTCTCCATTCATTTCCACTGGATTCAGTTCTGCCAATATTGATGGGACACCTACTCTGTCCAAGAGTCCTCTCCGACAGCGTGGGAGGGGAGAAGGGAGGCGAGAAAAGCTCTGAGATGACAAACTGATACCTCCTGCTATTAACTGCACAATTTGTTATTCCTTTCAAACGCCTACTGCATGGACAAAGCTTGAGGTGTTGAGGTCCAATGTCTGCACCTCACTTGAGAGGTTAGGCTCAGGCATGCATTTTTTAAAACATTTTTTGGCCACCCCGTGATTTTAATGCCCCAGAGTATCTGTATCATTTTAAGAAACTCCTGAGTCCCAGTCTTCAACAGTGAGAAAAAACAGTGAGAATTTCAAGTAAGTTGGTGGAACACTATTTGAAGACAGGAGTAATTTGGAAAATCTGTTGGTTTTGCCTTCCCAGTATCCATTCTTCTTCTGCTGCTAGGAGCCCCTCGATCTTCCTCTGGAGAGCCACCCCTTCCCTGCTCTAAATCCTTGCAGTTGAGGTAGGGCTGATTTTCATCCTTGCCCCCCCACCCCCCCACTGATTCCCAACACACACATACATGGGCGCTCGTAGGTGGTACTTGCACACACAGCCCATCCAAGCTCTGAATTTGCTTCTTTTTCAACTTGAATTGCACATGGATTCAGCCACATCTGAACATTTAGACTGAACTTCTACACTTAAACTTTCCAATTACTGAGCCAATTAATCCCCTGCCACATTTTTCCCTAAATGAGTTTGAGGTGGATTTTGTCATTTGCAAGCACAAAATTTCTAACAGAAATTTATGAGACTTTCAAATGAGATAAGCAACTTTATATTCTGTCTGCTTATAGGAAAGGGATACGTTCATTGTCCTGATATGCTGAGGTTTTGGGGCTTTTTCCTTGTTTTTTGATAAGATTTCCTTCACTGTTTTTAGCAGAGCTTAAGTTTATTAAACATGAAAAAGCCCATTTATTTGGCCTAGTTTAGCCCTGTTCAATGTATTTGTTTTTGGCATGGGCTTTTAAAAGCTGCCCACATGAATAAAATGGAGATAATGAAACTTATCTCACAGAACTGTTGAGGGTAAAATGAAATAACATATGTGAAATCACCTTATGCTGTATAAATGTTGGGTATTATTCCTACAGGTTTCATCCTCATTATCATCATATTTCATTTTCTGTCCGCAAAGTTGCTGGAAAGGGAATTCTCCAGCGATGCAGTGGTTAGGACTCTGAGCTTCCACTGCAGGGGGCCCGGTTGAATCCCTGGTCCAGGAACTAAGATCCCTCAAGCCGTGCGGCACAGCCGAGAAAAATTTAAACATAAAATAAGATTAAAAAGTTGCTGGAAAGTTACTTATTGTTAGTAGTACTGATAGCTGTACAAATGCAAACTGTAACCGAGCAAGTAAAAGATGAAAAAAAAGGAAATTTGATTCCTTTTAGGCTACAGTCATCCCAGGAATGTTGTAAATGATCAGTTGAAATCATATATTTGAAAAGGCTTTGAAAACAAAAATGCCATGTGATTATAAGGTACTGTTATCTCAGCCCTGCAGGTCACTAAAACTTTGACGTTGCTCATTTGCATATATGTTTGATTTCAGAGTTTATTAATATCTGATACTTTTCATTTAATTTTAAAACAAAAAAACCCACATGCTGTTTTGTAGAGTGCAGTCTTATACAATGAATGGCTTTATCTTGGTTTTCATTCTCTTCGGCCTCTCTGTGGCATTTAGCCACCCTGACTACCCACTCCTTCAAATTCTTTCCTCTCTTAGATCCAGCGACACTACATTTCCCTACTTCTTCTTGACCT
Organism: Balaenoptera physalus; assembly: GCF_965194825.1. NCBI lineage: Eukaryota > Metazoa > Chordata > Mammalia > Artiodactyla > Balaenopteridae > Balaenoptera > Balaenoptera physalus. The sequence goes on along the minus strand of NC_138884.1, from coordinate 36,812,828 downwards.
GTTCAATGACTTTTGATTCCCCTCTCTCCTCCCAACTCCTGTGACCTCTAGTTCCTTCTCTTCCCCCCACCCCAAGTTCCTGTACAAGTCACCCATTCTCATCTATCTTGCATCAGTCCATAGTTCCATCTTGATTGCATATTTATTTCAACACATATGTCCTGCCACTAACTCACTTTCAATATCTCCAAAAACTGCATAGTCTCCTCCATTCCAATTGGCTGCCTTTACAAGTGCCCCACTGCAATTGGTGGCCATGCCATTGTCCCCATGTTCTGCCCTTCTTCTTGCTTCCCTCTCTTTCAATCCCTTTTTCCAGGCTCCAAACAATTCAATGCCTTTCAGACACTTTTTCTCTGCTCTCCTGATACCCACACACCAGCCCAGGCCCTCATCATCCCTCTGCCCATCCTCACGGCTGGTCTCTTTAGCTCTGGACCCTCCTCACTCCTGTCTGTCCTGTGGATGGCAGCTGAATCAGGCTCCTAAAATGCCTCTTGGTGAGCTCCATCAGAGCAAGTACTGCACACCGGGCATTTTGGTGCCCCCAGCACCTGGCACAGTTATGGCTCTTAACTGATGGTCCTTCCCTTGCTCAGGGGAGTTGCTTCAGTGTGTGTGTGTGTGTGTAAGAGAGAGAGAGAGAGATATCAGTTTCAAACTTCTTAGCTTGACTAGTTCTCCATAATATGAATTATTCATCCCATCTTATTATCAGCTGCTTCACAAAGTAAACCCTTTACTCAAGCCAATCTGGTTTCTCCTTTTATAAATTTACATTTCACTGATAATTTAGATCAAACTACTTAGCAATCATTGTTTCTCTCCTATCAGTGTAATTTGTCTCCCTAACTAGATTATGATACCCTGAAAGCCTGGAACTCTGTTTATTGGCTGCTACAGTCTTTTGATCCACTCCCTACCAACCGCCCTTTCACCACAGATACTGCCTCTGAACCCACTAAAGTAAAAATATCTGATATTTTCCTTTGTATATTTATACTTACCTTTTTATTTATAGATCTGTAATATAGGTTTGTATATCTCAAAACACCTAGCTCCGTGGTGAGTCCTGGGGTCACTTCAAATATTTGTTGATTAATCACATGGACCGAGCAGCAGTCTACTCTGACTCACTCCTCAACCTGGAAGCCCAACACAAAACAGCATCTTGGTGGCCTGACCTTGATACCGTTCTCTGGAAATATAAGGATTTAATTTGTCACAGAGTGAGTCTTTTTTTTTTTTTTTTTGGCTGTGTTGGGTCTTTGCTGCGCGCAGGCTTTCTCTAGTTGCAGCGAGCGGGGGCTACTCTTCTTTGCAGTGCACAGGCTTATCATTGTGGTGGCTTCTCTTGTTGCAGAGCATGGGCTCTAGGCATGTGGGTTCAGTAGTTGTGGCGCACGGGCTCAGTATTGTGGCACACGGGTTCAGTAGTTGTGGCTGGCTGGCTCTAGAACGCAGGCTCAGTGGTTGTGGCGCACAGGCTTAGTTGCTCCACGGCATGCGGGATCTTCCCGGACCAGGGCTCGAACCCGTGTCCCCTGCATTGGCAGGTGGATTCTTAACCACTGTGCCACCAGGGAAGCCCACAGAGTGAGTCTTTTGATACTGGAATGATAGGACTCCAAATATTTATTTTAGTTAAAAATATTAGAAGGAAAAGCAATGATAACAACCATTGATAAACATGACTGTATAAACCGTAGGACTTACAATGAAAGACGGACGGCCTCTGAGCTGCTGCAATGTTAAAAAAAAAAGAGGTGGCGGGGTGCCTGAGGGACTTTTAACCAATCCAGTCTTGTGTCGTTTCTGATATTTTTTTTTCTTTTGCCCACAACAAAAATGATCACCTGGTAGCCTGAAAGTATTCATGGACCTCTTTTCGATTCCTAACTCGAAGCAAGGGAGTTATTTTGAGTCCTCGGCAGAACCTAACACATTGTGTCGATGCAGGAAGGAGCCTCAGAAATGGAGTCTTTAAGGCTGTATAATTCTGCATACATTTGAATAATTCAAACTTCTGAGCCCCCTCCCCCAGCCATCCCTTTATGCTCAGCACACTGCAGACATTAACGACATGAAGCAATCGTGCACTCGCACACTTTCTGAAACAATCGCGCTAGTTGTGAACTTGCCAACTGCAAACAAAAATGCTAGTGTGCATTGCTCTGCAATTGTGCCCAGTTCTACAAGGAGATAGCAACACTGTTGTCTCCACCAGCCAAGGCTCACAGATGGGTCACTCGGCTGAGGCCGAACTGGGCTGTGCTCTTGGCAGATGGATTGGAAAGTTGGCCGACTTGCTCAGAAACCTGACATCCTGGTCATCTCCAGCCCCCACGGGCAGACTCTCCTGACACCCAGTTGAATCTGAATCTTACCACCTCCTCTCCGCATCAGTCATTTTCCTTGGAAAAGTTTTTTTTTTTTTTTACTAGGTAGCTCGCTTTCATACTGTTTCTATGATGACTGTACCTCTGCATGTCATATATATTTATATATAATATATATGTCATATATTATATATAAAGATTTTTAAATTTGTTTATATATAAAACAAATATATGTATATTTATATAAATACGTATAAAAATATGTATATATATATATAAAACAAATACATATATATATACAAAGAGAGACAGAGACAGAGAAACAGAGAGAAGGGCTTCTCAGCCTCAGCACTGTTAACGTTTTGGGCTGGATAATTCTTTGTTTTGGGGACTGTCCTGTCGTGACAACCAAAATATCTCCAGACATTGCCAAATGTTCCCTGGCGGGGAAAACTGTCCCTGTCTGAGAAGCACTGGTATAGAGTAATGTTGAGTGAATTACTTGAATTAAGGTCTTGATGGGCTATACATGCATACGCACAATCCACGACAAAGTACAACCATATAAAATTCACTAGAACTGAAATATTTCCAACTGAGAGTCATTTTTTTAAACATCTTTATTGGAGTATAGTTGCTTTACAAGGGTGTGTTAGTTTCTGTTTTATAACAAAGTAAATCAGCTATACATATACATATATCTCCATATCTCCTCCCTGAGAGTCATTTTTATCTCAAGAAATATAGGGGGCTTCCCTGGTAGCGCAGTGGTTGAGAATCTGCCTGCCAATGCAGGGGACACGGGTTCGAGCCCTGGTCTGGGAGGATCCTACATGCCGCCGAGCAACTAGGCCCATGAGCCACAATTACTGAGTCTGCGCATCTGGGAGCCTGTGCTCTGCAACAAGAGAGGCTGTGATGATGAGAGGCCCGCGCACCGTGATGAAGAGTGGCCCCCACTTGCCGCAACTAGAGAAAGCCCTCGCACAGAAACGAAGACCCAACACAGCCATAAATAAATAAATAAATAAATAAATAAATAAATAAATAAATAAACCCAAAGTTTAAAAAAAAAAAAAAGAAATATAAAATACAGCATAGTTAGAGTATTAAAAAATTGAATGGGCCCTTAAATTTTGTTGCAATTTGTTGTTCTTAATCAAGTATATTTGACATACTAGGTTTTTATTCAAAACATCTGAATAAATAAGAAAAATGTTTCTGTACGTTGCCCATCTCTCCTCTTCTGCCCCACTACAAGTTTTTACTGTATATACAGATCCTGTCCTAAGTGCTTGAAAAACATTTTTTAATGGAGCGGTTCATGCAACATAGTATCTGGTACATAAATGTTAGCTTTTAATAACTGAATAGTTATTATCATCTTATTTAATCCTCATAACAACTCTTTAAGTTATAAGTTATTATTCCTATTTTACAGATGAGGTCAGAGAAGTGGAGGAGCTTCCACAAGGTCACACAACCACAACATGTCCAAGCTACATCTAGAACCCAGATATCTCTGGCCTTAAATCCTGTTTTAACCATTTGCTTACTCCCATATTAAGGGAACCAAAGCCAGGAGAAGAAATAAATTATCCAAAATCCCAGAGGGATTGCTTTGGTGACCCCACCGTGGTTGATGCAAAGGAGTGATGATGGCTGTGACGTAAAGTCCTCTCTCACTCACGGTTGACTCTTGCCCACTGTGGCCATGGGAATGTCACCCCATCACTGCTCCTTTGAGGAGCTCTTCTTCTAAGTGCCTATTGAAAGTGCATTCAGACACCTGGGTTCAGCCCACACCAGGAACAGGATAACTTCCAAGTCAGATTTTGATCCATGAGGAGGTGACACAGGATAAGCTGCTATGGAGATAGGTGATAGGGGAGGATCCAGAACAGATGTCAGAGAGGCTGGGAACGATGTGATCACAGGGTAGGCCAAGGGAGGTAAGGATTGGAAGGTGAGGTAGGAGGAGAATAAGGCTGGGGGGAGGTAAAGATGTGTGGCCCAAACTGGGCAGAGAGAGACATGCTTATAGGGCAAGAGGCAAGGGAAAAGTGTAGCTCCAACTGGGGATGTTAGTTAAGTTTGCACTATTGTCTCAAAGGATCTGTATCAGTTTGCTAGGGCTGCCATAACAAAGTACTGCAGACTGGGTGGCTTAAACAATGGAAATTTATTTTCTCACAATTTTGGAGACCAGAAGTCCAAGATCAAGGTGTCAGCAGAGTTGGTTCCTCTTCGGGACCACGAGGAAGAATCTATTCTGCGCCTGTCCCTTAGCTTCTGGTGGTTTGTTGCCAATCTTTGTCATTTCCTGGTTTGTAGAACCATCACCCCGAACTCTGCCTTCATCTTCATGTGATGTTCTGCCTGTGTGTATGTCTGTCTCCAAATTTCCTCTTTACAAGGACATCGATCATATTGGATTAGGGTCCACCCCTAAGATTTCATTTTGACTTGACTACCACTAAAAAAAACCCCTCGTTCCAAGAGAGGTCATATTCTGAGATATTGGGTGTTAGGACTTCAACATATGAATTTTGGAGAGAGACAACTCAACCCATAAAAGGAGCCAAGGAACAGTGGATGCTTAAGAATGAGTAATAATACCCTCCACCTCTGTTCCCTCTTCATCTCTGACCCAGCAGGAGTGACACCAATGCTCCCACTCCAGGTTCAGACACTGGAGGGGCTGCTACAGAGCGGCAGCGGGTGAGTCACCATCAAGCTACTGCTTCATCTCCAGGGAAAAACCTCACAAAAGCTACTGTGGGTGTCTTTTAAAGCATAAGCTTAGCTCTTATATATTGAAATTTCTATTCTGAGCTATGGAAGTTAAAAAAAAATAGATGTCTTTCAAGATAAAACAGATATTAGAGGTACAAAGGGACACCTTAGAAATCAAACTGTTTGAAGGACGATGTGTCAGTGACTCAGAAGTAATTAAGACATAATTAAGGCACACTGAAGGGGCAGGGTTAATTCATACTCCGCAGAGTGGAACCCAATCACAAATTGGAGCCCTTGGATCTTGAATCAGGAGAGGGGTTCTAGCCAAAGTCAACTGAGCATCTACAGGAGACATTTTGCTTTTGCAGAGCAACTGCTGTCTTTGCCCAGTGTCCTGCCCCAGTCCTTCCGGTGACAGCCTCAGCCCCCTGCCCACAGGGGCGTCCGTGTAACCCACACTGACTTAGTCTAACTCCATCCCCACCACCCTCCCCGTTGCAGTATTCAGCCCGGATGCACACATGAATCAAACCAAGTTGTTTTAAGCCCTTATCCAGACTTTTCCAGTGGAGCTGTGGGAAAGAAGCTCATTCTTGCCTGCTAGGTAGCAATTTGAGGAGGATGGGAATCTGGGGCTGTCACCACCAGCACGGGCAATGAAGTGAAGGCTCAACAGAGAGCCCAGGGAATTCCCTAGTGGTCCAGTGGTTAGGACTATGCACTTTCACTGCCAGGCCCGGGTTCAATCCCTGGTAGGTAACTAAGATCCCACAAGCCACGTTGCATGGCCAAAAAAAATAGAGAGCCCAGTTATAATCTCCAAGAATCCAGAGTTGCCTTGTTCTGGCTTTCCTTTTTTTAATTAAAAAAATTTTTTTAAATAATAGCTTTATTGAGATATAATTCACAAACCATTAATTTTGCTCATTTAAAGTGTACAGTTCAATGGTTTTTAGTATATTCCCAAGGTTGTGCAACTTTCACCATTTAACATTAGAACATTTTTATCACCCCAAAAAGAAACCTCGTGCCTGTTAGCACTCACTTCGCATTACCCCTCCCCCAGTCCCCGGCAACCACCAGTCTGCGACTGGCTCTGTGAATTTTGCCTTTTCTGGACAGTTTCACTCTACTCTCACACTGGTTTAAAATTGTTTTGGGGTCTGCCTCCCCAACCAAGGCAGGGACTGTCCTGGGAGGGAGCTAGGGATACCTGACAGGCACTCAGGGGAATAAGATTCCCTAGCGGGGGGCCCTCCCCTCTATCCCATAATTTGGGCAGATGACCTAAGTTCGTCTCTTAGCTTGGAGCTTCTAGTGGACTCATACCTAGAGGGTGATGAACTTCTTTGGTGTGTGTAGTGAAATAGACATAACAAAAATGTTCCAATTTTAGACATTTTAAAGTATACAGTTGAGTGATATTAAGTACATTCACATTTTTGTGCAACCTTAACTACTTTCCATCTCCAGAACATTTTCATCTTCTTACTGAAACTCTGTACACATTAAACAGTAACTCCCCGTCCCCCCCGCCCTGTTCCCCTGCTCCTGGTAGCCTCTTTTCTACTTTCTGTCTCTATGAATGTGATTACTCTAGGGACCTCAAATAAGTGGAATCCTACAATATTTGTCCTTTTGTGATGGGCTTATTTCACTTAGCATAATGTTTTGAAGGTTCCGCTATGTTGTAGCATGTGTCGGTACTTCATTCCTTTTTTCCCCAAACTTTTTCTATTGTGATAAAATACATATAACATAAATTTTATCATCTTAACTATTTTTAAGTGTACAGTTCACTATTATTAAATACATTCATAATGTTCTGCTACCATCACCACCATCCACTTCCAGAACACTTTTCATCTTGTAAAACTGAAATTCTATACCCATTAAACAATCACTCCCCATTCATTCCTTCCTCCCAGACAGTGGAAACCACCATTCTGCCTTCTGTCTCTATGATTTGGACTAATCTATACTCTCTATAATCTATACTCTCTATAGACTATATGACAACTGCATATACTCTATAAGTGGAAATATACAGTATTTATCTCTTTGTGACTGGTTTATTTCACTTAATATAATGTCCTCAAGGTTCATCCATGTTGTAGCATATGTCAGAATTTCCCTCCTTTTAAAAGCTGAATAATATTCCATTACATGTATATTCCACATTTTGCTTATCCATTCATGCATCAATGAACACTTAGGTTGTTTCCACCTTTTGACTATCGTGAATAATGCTACTATGACCATGGGGTACAAATATTTCTCTGAGGCCCTGCTTTCAATACTTTTGGGCATATACTCAGAAGTGGAATTGTCAGGTCATATGGTAATTCTATTTTTGATTTTTGGAGGAACCACCATACTATTTTCCATAGTGGCTACACCATTTTTCATTCCTACATTCCCGAGCACAAGGACTCCAATTTTCCCACATCCTTCTAAACACTTGTTTCTGTTTTGGTGTTGTTGTTGTTGTTTTAATATTAGGCATCCTAAAAGGTGTGAGGTAGAATCTCACTGTAGTTTGATTTTCATTTCCCAAATGATTAGTGATGTTGAGAATCTTTTCATGTGCTTATTGGCCATTTTTATATCTTCTTTGGAGAAATGTCTATTCAAGTCCTTTGCCCATTTTTGAATCAGATTGTTTATTGTTTTGTTTCTTGAGTTGTAGGAGTTCTCTATATATTCTGGATATTAATTCTTTATCATCAATATGATTTGAAAATATTTTCTCCTAAAACAAATCTCTTGTAGACAGCATAAAGTTGTGTCAATTTTTAAATCCATTCTGCCCGTTTCTCTTTTTTAACTGGAGAATTTAATCTATTTACATTTAAATTAATTACTGGTAAGGAGAGACTTACTTATGTCATCTTGCTATTTGTTTTCCATATGTCTTATTTATCTTTTGTCCCTCATTTCCTACATTACTGTCTTCTTTTATGCTTAGTTTATTTTTTTATAATGAAACATTTACATTTTTTCTTATTTCCTTTTGTGTATATTCTATATCTATTTTCTTTGTAGTAACCATGGAGATTATATTGAACATACTAAACTTGTAACACTCTAACTTGAAATTATACTAGCTTAATTTCAGCAACATATAATATTCTGCTCTTTTACAGCTCCATCCCCACCCCTTTTAGTTATTGATGTCATAAAATTGGATCTTTATATATTGTATATGCAAAACATAAATTAATAATTCTTTTAAATGCATTAGTATCAAATTATGTGGAAAACAAAATGTGGAGTTACAAACCAAAATTACAATAATACTAGCTTTTAGACTAACAATTATTTTTGCTAATGTGTTAGTCTCTTACATCATATAGAAAATAAAAAGTGAAATTACAAACTGGTGTTACAGTAATACTAGCTTTTATAATTACCCATGTATTTACCTTTACTGACATCTATATATCTTCATGTGGCTTCAAGTTGCTGTCTAACGTCCTTCCATTTCAACCTACAGGACTCCACTTAACATCTCTTTCAAGGCAAATCTAATGTCAATTAATTCCCTCGGTTTTTGTTTATCAGGGAATGTCTTAATTTCTCCCTCACTTTTGAACGACAGTTTTGCCAGATGTAGGATTCTTGGTTGACAGCTTTTTTTCTTTTATCACTTTGAATGTATCAGCTCATTGCCTTCTGGCCTCCAAAATTTCTGAAGAGAAATCTGCTGATGGTCTTATTGAAGATCTCTTGTATGTGAGTAGGTTCTCTCTTGCTGCTTTCAAGGTTCTGTCTTTGTGTTTGGAAAGTTTGATTATAATGTTTCTTGGTGTGAGTCTCTTTGAGTTTGTCTTGGAGTTCACTGAACTTCTTGGATGTCTGTATTCATCAAATTTGGGAAGTTTTTAGTCATTATTTCTTCCAATATTCTCTCTGCTCCTTTCTCCTTCCCTTCTCCTTCTAAGATTCTGTCAATGTGTATGTTGGTCTACTTAATGGTGACTCATAGGTCCCTTATGCTCTACTCATCTTTCTTCAATCTTTTTTCTTTCTGTTTCTCAGATTCAATAACTTCCATTGTACTCTCTTCAAGTTCACTGATTCTTTCTTCTGGCTGGTCAAATATGCCTTTGAATCCTTCTAGTGAATTTTTTAATTTCAATTCTTGTATTTTTCCATTGCAAAACTTATTTTTGGTTTCTTTTTAGATTTTCTATCTCTTTATTTTATTTCCATTTTGTTCATAATCTTTTTCTTGACTTTCTCTACACCTTTAAGACAGTTGTTTTAAAGTCTTTGTCTAAGAGATCCATCATAAGGTCTTTTTCAAGGACAGTTTCTGTTGATTTATCTTTTTACTTTAAATAGGCCATACTACCTCACACCAGTCAAAATGGCCATCATCAAGAAGTCTGCAAACAATGAATGCTGGAGAGGGTGTGGAGAGGGGGGAGCCCTCTTGCACTGTTGGTGGGAATGTAAACTGATGCAGCCACTATGGAGAACAGTGTGGAGGTTCCTTAAAAAACTAAAAATAGAACTACCATACAACCCAGCAACCCCACTACTGGGCATATACCCTGAGAAAACCATAATTCAAAAAGACTCATGTACCACAATGTTCATTGCAGCTCTATTTACAATAGCCAGGACATGGAAGCAACCTAAGTGTCCATCGACAGATGAATGGATAAAGAATCTGTGGCACATATATACAATGGAATATTACTCAGCCATAAAAAGAAATGAAATTGAGTCATTTATAGTGAGGTGGATGGACCTAGAGACACTTACACAGAGTGAAGTCAGAAAGAGAAAAGCAAACAAACACTGTATGCTAACACATATACATGGAATCTAAAAACAACAAGAAAAAAATGGTTCTGAAGAACCTAGGGGCAGGACAGGAATAAAGACTCACACATAGAGAATGGACTTGAGGACACAGGGAGGGGGAAGGGTAAGCTGGGACGAAGTGAGAGAGTGGCATGGACATATATACACTACCAAATGTAAAATAGATAGCTAGTGGGAAGCAGCCACATAGCACAGGGAGATCAGCTCGGTGCTATGTGACCACCTAGAGGGGTGGGATAGGGAGGATGGGAGGGAGACGCAGGAGGAAGGAGATATGGGGATATATGTATATGTATAGATGATTCACTTTGTTATAAAGCAGAAACTAACACACCATTGTAAAGCAATTATACTCCAATAAAGATGTTAAAAAAATAGTAAAAATAAAAAAATAAATAGGGCATACTTTCCTGTTTCTTTGTAGGTCTCATGATTTTGTTGTTGTTGTTGGAAATTGGACATTTGAATCTAATAATGTGATAAATCTGGAAATTAGATTCTCCTCCTTCCCCCGGGTTTGCTGGGGTTTTTGCTTTTATTTTTGTTTTGTTTTGGTTTGGTTTGGTTTTTCTTTTTTTTTTTTTTTTTTTTTGCTTTTATTTTTGTTTTTAAATTGTTGTAGGCTATCTCTGTGCCCTGGAGAAGCCTGAGGTGAAAACATAAGGTCTTCTCAGGTCTTTTCTGAGCCTACACCTTTCCCCAGTCATGTGTGGTGACTCTAATTTCCCTAATATAAGCAATTGGTTTTGAATGCCCTAACCTTTAATATCTGGAGCCTAAAAAGGAAAAAAAGAGAAAAATGAAGGGGCACTGTAAGTTCCCTAGAAGTCTCCAGTTGGAGGGAGAGGGACTTGCAACAATGGGGGGAGATGCAACAACAATGGCCACTGACCACTTTGTGATGAGAAGGAGCATATGCAATCAGAGCACAGATCCTTGATATTTGGAGGACAAGGTCCTTTTTGCCCACCCTGACTCCCAAAGCTGTGTGCAAGCAGTTCCAAGAACACATGCGCAGCTGCTTGCCATGGGACTGGGAGTGGGGGATGGGTAACTAAGAGCTGAAATTGACCACAGTTTACCATCCAAACTTCCCCTGAAAGTTGCAAGCCTGCAGTAGACTCCAGAGTTCCAAAATATCTAGATCAGATAGATTCTACCAGTGCAATTATTGTCCAGATGGAGAGAAGTATTCCTGGTGCTCCCCACTCTGTCATCTTCCCAGAATCCTCTGTTGGTTCTGGCTTTCCTCTCAGCTCTGTGAGCTACCCCAGTACCTATCCAATAAATCTAACGTTGAAACTAAGCTGGGTTTGGCATTCTGTTACTTACAACCAATAGAATCCTGAAAAATACACTTGGATTCTGTTCTAAGACTATAGAAGATGGAATATTTTTCCCATAATTGAATACAGCTATACATGGCTAACAGTAACTGAGGGTTTAATAAGTGCCGGGCACTGTTAACTCAAACCGAAAGTTTCCATGGTACTTTTGCTAGCACTTCGCTGAACCCATGAACAAGTATATCATAACTAGGTGGGGGATAACCTCCCATGGTCCCAGTCTGTCTCAGCTGAGGTCTGCCTCAAGACACTTAGCAATGATAATGACAGGGCCTGGTGCAATGAAAGAGCAGCACGTGAAGAATGAGTTACCATGTAAAAACCTCAGAAACTATCTCAGCGTTTGAAGCTTAATTATAGAGTAAAAAAATTTCAAAACCTCAGGTAGGCCTGTCAGAAATATTTACCTCACCTTTTTAACCAAGCCTGGGCTGACAGTTCTCTGGGCTCATGGTAATTATCCCTCTACTAACATGCATCAAGTCACCACATGTTCCCTAACTCCCCTGGAACAGAGTGTAAACGCCTTAGCCTGAGAAATACCCTTTGCAACCTCACCCAGCCTCTTCTTACATCTTAACTTCTGCCTCACCCCTGTGTTTCCTGATTTGCTTCAGCCTTGTGGAACTACTCTCAGCTTCCCATCCATGCCTTGCGTGGTCCCATCTTTGCTTCCTCGCTGATGTCATGCCTTCTGCTGGTCCTCTTACCCTTAAAGGCCAGCTCAGATGCTTTTCTATTGGTACAACCAGAAATGTGACTTATTGATCCTTGAACTCCTAGGGTTCCTTGATTGTGCCTCTCTGGTGACCCTTGCTTTTCGTGTAGCTCTTGTGAGTGTACCCTCTCCTCCTTGACTGTGTGCTCTCTTAGGCTAGAGACTATAGCTTTATATTATCCACACAACCTAAAGGAATTTACAATAAATATTTTGTTGACCGAATGAATAAACAAAGGAAAGTTTCTTGGCACTCAAGGCTCTCCATTATCTAGCCTAACTCTATTAATCCATTTTCTTTTGGCTCTTCCTAAATATGCTTCATGCAGGTGGTTCTTGCCATCGTTCCCTGGGTATACGCAGTTGACATGAAGTTTTTTCTCATATTAACTCTTCATGTACCTTTTCATTTATTCAGTCATATATCCATTCATTCACTTATTCACTCATTCATCCTGTCACTCAAATATTCACTGAGCATCTGTTGATTGCTAGCTGCTGTGCAGAGGCACCAAGAATACCAAATGTCCAATATAATAGGAGAGACAGATGTGTAAACTGAGCACTACAAATACTGTGTGGTACATTTGGTACATAAGAGAGGTAAGTACCCAGTAAATGTGGAGACAGAAGAGGGAGTGGGTAATTCTCCCTGGGAGGTGGGAGACCATGTTCAAGAAAATTTCACAGAGGAAATGTGCCTTCAAAACCAAGTATCATCTAGAAGGTTGTTGTTAAGAGTGGACTCACGTTACTCAGCCATAAAAAGGAATGAAACTGGGTCATTTGTAGAGACGTTGATAGATCCAGAGAGTGTCATACAGAGTGAAGTAAGTCAGTAAGAGAAAAGCAATTTCATAATAACGCATATATGTGGAATCTTGAAAAATGGTATAGATGATCTTATTTGCAAGGCAGAAATAGAGACACAGACATAGAGAACAAATGTATGGACACCAAGGGGGAAATAGGTGGGGTGGGAGGAATTAGGAGACTGGGATTGACACATATACATTATTGATACTATTTATAAAATTGACAACTGATGGGAACATACAGTATAGCACAGGGAACTCTACCTAATACACTGTGGTAACCTAAATGGGAGGGAAGTCCAAATGGGAGGGGATATCTGTATGTGTATGGCTGATTCATTTTGTTATGCAGTGCAGGCTAACACAACAATGTAAAGCAACCATACTCCAATGAAAATTAATTTAAAAAAAAAGAGTGGACTCACAGCAAAATGCGGTGGGCTGTCCTGGGTACGGCTCTTCTAGACCCCTGTGATGCTCTGTCCCCAACTGAGAACTCTGGAGGCTGGATTTGGGTCTTTCCTCAGAATAGGATTACGAGTCCAAGACCCACTCAGACTTACTTTTTTTGTCCTAATTTGCAACCCCTCCCAATTGCTTAATATAGTATTTGTTTAGATAAGTGAAATCTCCAGTTCTTCTCTAAACAAATCACACACCTGGCCTGTGACCAGTTCGGTTTCTTTAAAGTACCTGTGTCCAGTGTCATCTGTTTTGCCTTTATTTTATTAATCAAATTCTAGAGTTCAAGGGGTGATTCACTGGCACACCCCACAGTTAACTGCTTTGTATGAAGACTTCTCCTCCTTCACTAGACTGTAAACTCCACAAAGGTGCGTTTTCTCCCTAGCACAGCACCAGCTGTACTAGGCCCATGATGAGTGGTCAGTGTCTCTTGAAAAAATAAACTCCATTCTCTCATGGGCGGTTCCCATTTCTCTCCATTCCTCTCCTCCAACTCCTTATCCACTGACCCTATTCCCCTACCTCCTGCGGTAATTTGCCCTCTGATGATGTGGAGTAATCTGCTATCTAGGAAATGCAAAATGTTTTCAGGAGAGTGCAGAGCCTTCCCCTGGGGGAGGATATCTGAATGTAGAACAGGATTAGACAGAGGTTTGAACTAGCTGACTTTAACATTCTTCCCTCACTGAGATTTTATGATTCTGTCTTGTTACTGCTTCTAAGTTTCAGGCAGCTTGTTTCACACACTTCCTTGTGCTACTGATTTTTTCAGGTGCTATTAGTGCAAAGTGCGGGGTAGGAGGGGGCATTTTCAATATAAACCATACCTTTAAACTGAGGTTAGGAAATTGCTAGCTGATAAAGCATGTTTATTGTGTCAGTCATTAATAAATTGTTAAGCAATCTTTGAATTACACAGTAGTAAATCAAAGAAAACCAAGTTCAAGGCTATTTAGAGGCATTAGTGTGCGTAACTATGCTTTGTAACCTCTGAGTACTATGCAAAAGTAAGATGTTATTTTTGACACCATTATTACTTGTAGCTGTCCTAAACGTGTGATTTTCCTGACTCAACGTACAAGATAAAAAACTCCAGAGGTCTTTCTGTTCCTTATCAGTGTAAGATACCAGTAACAAGCAGAGATAATTTTCTCTTTTTTCCAATTCATCCTAGACTTGATCAATAACCAGGCCAGAAATTTCAAATGACACAATTCATTCAAACAAGGCTGTGCATCCTTTTAATGTTTGAACAAAATATGGAGGCCAAAAGAAAGTTTTCCCAAAGAAAAAAACCTATCATCTGTGGACACTGGCATTTCAGGCAAATACGGAGGCTAGTCCTGATGGGAGCCTGCCTGGCCTCTTCCTGTTCCACAGGCACCCCAAACCAAAAATCACAGCAGCTGGGTTGTGCTACTAGATATATGCAGTTCATCTCTTGGAAATATAAAGACAAGGTGGACTAAGGTAATCAGTGCATCTGAGGACACACCCTCATATGCATGTGATTTGTGTAAATATGTCTGTTTGACTTCAAGAGATTTTGTACAATAGAATACAGAAATATAGAATAGGAGTACGAAGTCTGAATGAGCAGGAGATTGAAGAGAGAATTACAAATTCTTGAATTATTTGCATTGTTCCAAAAGAATTTTGCCATGCTTATGAATTTCTTATGGAATTACATTATATTAAATGAGTTGCACTGTGGAACGAAAACCACATTCACAGAAAGATAGACAAAATGAAAAGGCGGAGGACTATGTACCAGATGAAGGAGCAAGATAAAACCCCAGAGAAACAACTAAATGAAGTGGAGATAATCAACTTTCCAGAAAAAGAATTCAAAATAATGATAGTGAAGATGATCCAGGACCTCGGAAAAAGAATGGAGGCAAAGATCGAGGAGATGCAAGAAATGTTTAACAAAGACATAGAAGAGTTAAAGAACAAACAACTAAAAGAATTAAAGAATAAACAAACAGATATGAACAATACAATAACTGAAATGAAAAATACCCTAGAAGAAATCAATAGCAGACTAACTGAGGCACAAGAACAGATAAGTGACCTGGAAGACAGAATGGTGGAATTCACTGCTGCAGAACAGAATAAAGAAAAAAGAATGAAAAGAAATGAAGACAGCCTAAGAGACCTCTGGGACAACATTAAACACAACAACATTCGCATTATAGGGGTCCCAGAAGGAAAAGAGAGAGAGAAAGGACCAGAGAAAATATTTGAAGAGATTATAGTCGAAAACTTCCCTAACGTAGGAAAGGAAATAACCACCCAAGGCCAGGAAGCACAGAGAGTCCCAGGCAGGATAAACCCAAGGAGAAACATGCTGAGACACATAGAAATAAACTTGACAAAAATTAAAAACAAAGAAAAGTTTTTGAAAGCAACAAGGGAAAAACGACAAATAACATACAAGGGAACTCCCATAAGGTTAACAGCTGATTTCTCAGCAAAAACTCTACAAGCCAGAAGGGAGTAGAATGATATACTTAAAGTGATGAAACGGAAGAACGTACAACCAAGATTACTTTACCTGGCAAGGATCTCATTCAGATTCGATGGAGAAATCAAAAGCTTTACAGACAAGCAAAAGCTAAGAGAATTCGGTACCACCAAACCAGATCTACAACAAATGCTAAAGGATCTTCTCTAAGTGGGAAACACAAGAGAAGAAAAAGACCTACAAAAACAAACCCATAACAATTAAGAAAATGGTAATAGGAACATACATATCGATAATTACCTTAAATGTAAATGGATTAAATGCTCCAAACAAAAGACACAGGCTCACTGAATGGATACAAAAACAAGACCCTTATATATGCTGTCTACAAGAGACCCACTTCCAACATAGGGACACATACAGACTGAAAATGAGGGGATGGAAAAAAGATATTCCATGCAAATGGAAATCGAAAGAAAGGGGAATAGCAATACTCATATCAGATAAAATAGACTTTAAAATAAAGAACGTTACAAGAGACAAGGAAGGACACTATGTAATGATCAAAGGATCAATCCAAGAAGAAGATATAACAATTATAAATATATATGCACCCAACATAGGAGCACCTCAATACATAAGGCACCTGCTAACAGCTCTAAAAGAGGAAATTGACAGTAACACAGTAATAGTGGGGGACTTTAACACCTCACTTACACCGATGGACATATCATCCAAACAGAAAATTAGTAAGGAAACACAAGCTTTAAATGATACAATAGACAAGATAGATTTAATTGATATTTATAGGACATTCCATCCAAAAACAGCAGATGACATTTTCTTCTCAAGTGCACACGGAACACTCTCCAGGATAGATCACATCTTGGGCCACAAATCAAGCCTCAGTAAATTTAAGAAAATTGAAATCATATCAAGCACCTTTTCTGACCATAATGCTATAAGATTAGACATCAATTACAGGGAAAAAAACAAAAAAAACACAAATACATGGAGGCTAAACAATACACTACTAAATAACCAAGAGATCACTGAAGAACTCACAGAGGAAATCAAAAAATACCTAGAGACAAATGACAATGAAAACACGATGATCCGAAACCTATGGGATGCAACAAAAGCAGTTTTAAGAGGTAAGTTTATAGCAATACAATCCTATCTCAAGAAACAAGAAAAACCTCAAGTAAACAATCTAAACTTACACCTAAAGGAACTAGAGAAAGAAAAACAAACAAAACCCAAAGTAAGTAGAAGGAAAGAAATCATAAAGATCAGAGCAGAAATAAATGAAATAGAAACAAAGAAAACAATAGCAAAGATCAATAAAACTAAATGCTGGTTCTTTGAGAAGATAAACAAAATTGATAAACCTTTAGCCAGACTCATCAAGAAAAAGAGGGAGAGGACTCAAATCAATAAAATTAGAAATGAAAAAGAAGAAGTCACAATGGACACCGCAGAAATACAAAGCATCATGAGAGGCTACTACAAACAACTCTATGCCAATCAAATGGACAACCTGGAAGACGTGGACAAATTCTTAGAAAGGTATAACCTTCCAAGACTGAACCAGGAAGAAATAGAAAATATGAACAGACCAATCACAAGTAATGACATTGAAACTGTGATTAAAAATCTTCCAACAAACAAAAGGACAGGACCAGATGGCTTCACAGGTGAATTCTATCAAACATTCAGAAAAGAGCTAACACCCATTCTTCTCAAACTCTTCCAAAAAATTGCAGAGGAAGGAACACTCCCAAACTCATTCTACAAGGCCACCATCACCCTGATACCAAAACCAGACAGAGATACTACAAAAAAAAGAAAATTACAGACCAATATCACTGATGAATATAGATGCAAAAATCCTGAACAAAATATTAGCAAACAGAATCGAGCAACACATTCAAAGGATCATGTGGGATTCATGCCAGGGATGCAAGTATTCTTCAGTATACACGAAGCAATGTGATGCACCATATTAACAAATTGAAAAATAAAAACCATACGATCATCTCAATAGATGCAGAAAAAGGTTTTGACAAAATTCAAAACCCATTTGTGATAAAAACTCTCCAGAAAGTGGCCATAGAGGGAACCTACCTCAACATCATAAAGGCCATATATGACAAACCCACAGCAAACATCATTCTCAACGGTGAAAAACTGAAAGCATTTCCTGTAAGATCAGGAACAAGACAAGGATGTCGACTGTCACCACTATTATTCAACATAGTTTTGGAAGTCCGAGACACAGCAATCAGAGAAGAAAAAGAAATAAAAGGAATACAAATTGGAAAACAAGAAGTAAAACTGCCACTGTTTGCAGATGACATGATGCTATACATAGAGAATCCTAAAAATGCCACCAGAAAACTACTAGAGAAAATCAATGAATTTGGTAAAGTTGCAGGATACAAAATTAATGCACAGAAATCTCTTGCATTCCTATACACTAACAATGAAAGATCAGAAGGAGAAATTAAGGAAACAAGCCCATTCACCATTGCAACAAAAAGAATAAAATACCTAGGCATAAACCTACCTAAGGAGGTAAAAGACCTGTACTAAGAAAACTGTAAGACACTGAAAAAAAGAATCAAAGATGACACAAACAGATGGAGAGATATACCATGTTCTTGGATTGGAAGAATCAATATCGTGAAAATGACTATACTACCCGAAGCAATCTACAGATTCAATGCAATCACTTCAAATTACCAGTGGCATTTTTTACAGAAGTAGAACAAAAAATCTTAAAATTTGTATGGAGACACAAAAGACTCCAAATAGCCAAAGCAGTCTTGAGGGAAAAAAATGGAGTTGGAAGAATCAGGCTCCTTGACTTCAGACTATACTACAAAGCTACAGTAATCAAGACAATATGGTACTGGCACAAAAACAGAAACATAGATCAATGGAACAGGATAGAAAGCCCAGAGATAAACCCACACACCTATGGTCAACTAATCTATGACAAGGGAGGCAAGCATATACAGTGGAGAAAAGACAATCTCCTCAGTAAATGGTGCTGGGAAAACTGGACAGCTACATGTAAAAGAATGAAATTAGAGCACTCCCTAACACCATACACAAAAATAAACTCAAAATAGATTAAAGACCTAAATGTAAGGCCAGACACTATAAAACTCTTAGAAGAAAACATAGGCAGAACACTCTTTGACATAAATCACAGCAAGATCTTTTTTGACCCACCTCCTAGAGTAATGGAAATAAAAACAAAAATAAACAAATGGGACCTAATGAAAGTTAAAAGCTTTTGCACAGCAAAGGAAACCATAAACAAGACAAAAATACAACCCTCAGAATGGGAGAAAATATTTGCAAATGAATCAACAGGCAAAGGATTAATCTCCAAAATATATGAACAACTCTTGCAGCTCAATATTAAAGAAACAAACAACCCAATCCAAAATTGGGCAGAAGACCTAACTAGACATTTCTCCAAAGAAGACATACAGATGGCCAAGAGGCCCATGAAAAGGTGCTCAACATCACTAATTATTAGAGAAATGCAGATCAAAAGTACAATGAGGTGTCACCTCACACCGGTTAAATAGAATGCGCATCATCAGAAAATCTACCAACAGCAAATGCTGGAGAGGGTGTGGAGAAAAGGGACCCCTGTTGCACTGTTGGTGGGAATGTAAATTGATACAGCCACTATGGAAAACAGTATGGAGGTTCCTTAAAAAACTAAAAATAGAATTACCATATGACCCAGCAATCCCACTACTGGGCGTATACCCAGAGAAAACCATAATTCAAAAAAAGTCATGTACCACAGTGTTCACTGCAGCACTATTTACAATAGCCAGGACATGGAGGCAACCTAAGTGTCCAACGACAGATGAATGGGTAAAGAAGATGTGGTACATATATACAATGGAATATTACTCTGCCATAAAAAGGAACTAAATTGGGTCATTTGTAGAGACGTGGATGGACCTAGAGACTGTCATACAGTGCGAAGTAAGTCAGAAAGAGAAAAACAAATATCATATATTAGCACATATATGTGGAATCTAGAAAAATGGTACAGATGAACTGGTTTGCAAGGCAGAAATAGAGACACAGATGTAGAGAATAAACATATGGACACCAAGGAAGGAAGGTGGGGAAGGGGGGTGGGATGAACTGGGTGATTGGGATAGACATATATACTAATATGTGTAAAATAGATAACTAATAAGAACCTGCTGTATAAAAGATTAAAAAAAAAAAACAGGGATGCACACTCTTGCTTTTATTCAACATAGCATTGAATGTCCTAGCCACAGCAATCAAACAAGAAAAGGAAATAGAAGGCATCCACATTCAAAAGAAAACAGTAAAACTGTCATTGTTTGCAGATGACATGGTACTATGTACAGAAATCCTAACAATGACATTAAAAAACTGTTAGAACTAATAAATGAATTCAGTAAAGTTGAAGGATACAAAATTAATATGTGGAAATCTGTTCCATTTCTATACACTAATAAAAGAGAAATTAAGAAAATGATCTCATTTACAAGTGCATCGCAAAGAATAAAATACCTAAGAATAAATCTAACCAAAGAGGTAAAAGATGTGTATTCTGAAAACTATAAGATACTGATGAAGGAAATTGAAGATGACACAAACAAATGGAAAGATATTCCATGCTCATGAATTGGAAGCACTACTATTGTTAAAATGACCATACAACCCAAGGTAATCTACAGATTCAATGCAATCTCTACCAAAATACTGAAGGCATTTTTCACAGAACTAGAACAAATAATTATAAAATTGGTATGGAAATGCAGAAGATCCCAAATAGCCCAAGCAACCTCGAGAAAGAAGAGCAAAGCTGGAAGTATCATGCCCCCTGATTTCAAACTATACTACAAAGCTACAGTAATCAATCAAAATAGTATGGTACTGGCACAAAAACAGGCACGTAGATCAATGGAACAGAATAGAGGGCCCAGAAATAAACCTACACCTATATGGGCAGTTAATCTATGATAAAAGGGGCAAGAATACACAATGGGGAAAAGATAGCCTCTTCAATAAATGGTGTTGGGAAACTGGACAGCTACATGCAAAAGAATCAAACTGGACTACTTTCTCACGCTGTGCACAAAAATAAATTTAAAATGGATTAAAGACTTAAATGTAAGACCTGAAACCATAAAACTTCTAGAAGAAAATATAAGCAGTATGCTCTTAGACATTAGTCTTAGCAATTTTTTTTTTTTTTGCATATATCTCCTCAGGCAAGGGAAAGAAAAGCAAACATAACCATATGGGACAACGTCAAACTAAAAAAGCTTTTACACAGCAAAGGAAACTATGAACAACACAAAAAGTTAGCCTACGGAAGAGGAGAAGATATTTGCAAATGATATATCTGATAAGGGGCTAATAACCAAAATATGCAAAGAACTCCTGCAACTCAACATCAAAAAAAAATCTGATTAAAAAATTGGGAGAGGACCTGAACATATATTTTTCCAAAGTCATACAGATGGCCAACAAGCACATAAAAAAAAAAAGTGTTCAACATTACTAATCATCAGGGAAATGCAAATCAAAAGCACCATGAGATACCACCTCACACCTGTCAGAATGGCAATCATCAAAAAGGCAACAAATAGCAAGTATTGGGAAGGGTGTGGAGAAAAAGGAACCCTCGTGCACTGTTGGTAGGAATGTAAACTGGTGCAGCCACTATGGAAAACAGCATGGAGGTTCCTCAAAAAAATAAGAACAGAACTACCACATGATCCAGGTATCCCACTTCTGGGTATTTATCCAAAGACTATAAAAGCACTAATTCAAAAAGACATCTGCACTCTCATGTTCATCGCAGCATTATTTACAATAGCCAAGACATAGAAACAACCTAAGTGTCCATCAACAGGTGAATGGATAAAGAAGACATGGTATATACATACAGTGGAATATGTTTACTAGACTTACCATGGTGACCATTTTGTGATGTATGAAAATGTCAAATCACTATGTAGTACAGCTGAAACTGATATAATATTGTACCTCAACTATATTCCCATAAAATAAGAATGAATGAATTAATTAATGTCATACCTCCCTCCAATCCTCTTTCTACCATTGTAATCATTGAGGCTTTATTGCCAAACTTTGAAGACAAGATATAGAATAAAGTGCCTCCGGGAACAGAGACATATGAGGGGCATGTCAGGACTCTGTTAAGACGACCACACATCCCTCCTTCAGTCAGTGCCTGAGGCACCTGATCTTTGCTTCTGCAGTACTTAGAATGGACAGTATTTAAGGCAAATCAGCCCCGGCACCACATACAGTCTTGGAATTAGGTATTAGGCCAATTAACCTACAGACTCAGAAACACAGCCAGGGTAAGGGAGTGGGTGGGTGACATTCGAAATGATCCAAGGCTTCAACACGTGGTTTCAAATCAGGATCAGTTATGAAGCTGCCCAAGTAAACCCCAGCGTAGAGCAATCCCTAGAAAATAAATTTCTGACATCGGGGTGGCAGCAAGGAAAGGAACTTTTTTCTTTCAAACCATTACCTAGAGCATCAATCATCATGATGGCAGATAAATCATAGTTCATCTCTAGCATTTATTAAAGGGCCCAAAATATCATAGGCACTCAATATTTATTAGACAAATGAATCTCAGCTTTTTAGAATGTTTGATAGTTGGTTCCAGATAGAAATGAAGGATTAAGCAAATGCTTCTAATCTGACTCCCTCCAGAACCCCCACTAAAACTCATAAGGATGGGGGAGAGGGAGAAGAAGCAATAACAACATAATTTTGGAGGCTAGAAAGCAGTGGTAAAGGACCTGGCAGACCTGAGAAAACCAAATGCTAAGTTAGTGGCATTGCAAAACCCTCTGGATGTGGAGTGAAGATGCAGGAGGGCTGAAATAAGAGAACTGGTTGGAGGTTGGAAGCTACTTGAGAGGTAGCTACCTTTATACCCTACCTTCTCCCCCACTCTTTTCCACTGGGTGACTCCCCTCTCCCTACTCTAACAGAAGTGGAGGTTTATTCACTTTTTTTCCCCAAAGCTGAAGGGGCTTAGGGACTCTAGCAAGAAAACAGGGATTAATTAATGTAGGCACACCAAATGCTCAGATCTTCTCCCAATTCCTGATGGGTTAGAAATCAACCCTTACCCTCCAGACAGAAGATTGGAGAAGACTTCTCTATGGAATATGACTAGCCCAAGTGAAAAAAAATCCCTAAAGATAGTGATATGGGGTGGGACGGGGTGAGGGGTGGAATTCCCTAACAAAGAGCTTACTCATATCATCTTTCAGTAAAACTTATGGTCAATAAGTCTTCCCAAAAGCACAGAGCTTCTCATCAGCTTTTTGCTATCCCACCCTTTAAATATAAGCAGGCAACTAGGATTACCAAACATCAGAGGAGATCTTAATAGGAAAGATAACCAAAGGACCTAAATTGCCAGATTAAAAGAGCCCACAATTACCCAGCTCAATGAATGGAAACAGATCCATATCAAGCATATTATCATGAAATTCTAGAACACCAGACACAGAGACAACATTCTCTATACTTCTAAAGAGAAAAAGCACATATACAAATGAGTAGGAATCAGAATGGCATCAGACTTGTCAACAACCACCCTGAACCCTGAACTCTGAGGACAGTAGAGCAATGCCTCCGAAATTCTGAAAGAAAATGATTTCCTACCTAAAATTCTATACCCAGACAAACTGTCCATCAAAAATAAAGGTGGAATATACATAAATTCCCAAAAAGCTTACTTCCCATGCACCCTTTCTCAAGAAGCTTAGGGATGACATGCTAAATCAGAAAAAGAGAGAGAGAGAATGGGAGTAAACCAAGGAAGAAGAAGGTGTGGAGGTGTGGATTATAGGGAAACAGAAAATCCAAGTAAGGAAATAGGTGAAGTGAGTCCTCAGGATGATGGTGGTGTAAGAGCTGTGTACCAGGTTTAGAGGGCAACAAGTACACATAGGAGTGATGTGACTCAGGAGAGAAGACACATTGAGGCAGGTTATCACTAAGATGTCAACTGCTATTACTTTTTAAAATCTGAAGATGGAACGCCTGAATAAGCATAATCCAGGTTGTTTTTTGTATTTCCTTACCCATGTTTTCACAGTGTCTGTTCTCCTGCCCGCCTGCCCTCCCCCTCCCCCCACACTATGACCTACTGCCTGCATAAACTGAGAAAGCTCATTAAACCTCACAGAAGTTTTCTGCATGGACCTACTCCAGAACTGGAGATGGGTTTTGGTGAACTTAGAAAATGCAGAGCAATCCTCTCCCCCACCATAGTCTTGCCAGATGTCCTGTACCCAAACCACCTGCCAGTGGTCCCAACTGTAATAAGTCCTATGTTTCCCAAGTCTCACTCATGACCTTATCCACTGATTTCTCCAGAAATGGCTGTTACACACTTTCATAGAAGCTGAAGCCAGATTATTGGCTAGAAATTCTCTTTAGTTTATCTTCTTGGAGATCATCTAACAGAGCCTTCTTGCCCTTTTTCTTACACACCTGGGTTTCTGCTTGCTGCTCAGTTTTATATTAACCACATATGGTGGTTGATAAAATATTTGAGGAAAAAAAGATGTTTGATAGTGGTATTCCTTATTTATTTTGATGACTTCCCTCACCTGGGACTTTGGAGATGAAATCCTGAGGATTGAGCCAATGAGTGGTGGATTGAAGTGGAAAGAGTTTGTGTTGCAGAAAAGCAGCCTCAAAGGACATGAGCAGCTGAGAAAGCATCCATCTTCTCTGCTTCCATTTCATGTCCCACATCATCTCCATTTGGCTGCTAAAATCTCCAATTCCAAATCTTTCCCTGCTGCCAGTACTAGACCTTTTCCAGGAAAAAACAAAACAAAACAAAACAAAACAAAACAAAATACCTAAGTGGTAGCAGCAATGCTGCAGAGAGACTAAGGGTGTGATAAGGAGACAGAGCTGAGTCCAAAATACTGGGCCTTCTCAACCTTGCTCCTGGCTACCAGGTCACTCTGCTGCTTAAATTCCTCTCAGGGATCCTTATCGCCCCATCAATGGATGGCATACAAAGGCTTTTCATTTCACTTTTCCCTACTTTGCCGGCTTCACCTGTGATGGTCCCTTATAGCACTTTTCTCTTGTCCACAGCAATATTCATCTACTTCTAATTCCCTGGCTACTGTGTTCACAACTATTGGGTTGGCCAAAAAGTTCATTCGGGTTTTTCATAACATCTTACGAAAAACCCAAATGAACTTTTTGGCCAACCCAATACTTTGGTCAAGCCTAGAAGTCCCTTCTTACACCCTCTCTTCTTCTTTGCCTGGTTAATACCTGCTTATTTTCAAGACCCAGTTCAGACATCACTTTCTCCAGTAAAGCTCCTCTACCCTAGCAACCACTCTTCCCCACACTGGGTTAGATGTGCTTTGTGCATGCCTGTGCATGTCACACTGCACTGAAAATTCTCTCTTTATCTCTCTGTGTCGTTCATTACATTAAATCCCTTGAAGACAGGGACGAGGTCTTCCATCTCTGCAACTCCACTACCTAGCCCTGGGTCTAGTATAGAGTAAGCAGCCAAATAAATATTTGATGAATGTAATTCTTATAAAGCCTATCATATATTGAAATTATGTTCACATTTTTTTCTTTTAAAACTAATTAACATACTTAATTTTTTAGAGCTGTTTTAGGTTTACAGGAAAATTGTGCAGAAAGTACAGAGTTCCTATATCCCCCCTCTTGCCCCACCCAGTTTCTCCTGTAATTAACATCTTGCAGTAATGTGGTATATTCATTACACTTGATGAGCCAATATTGACACATTATCATTAGCTAAAATCTACAGTTTACATGAGGGCTCACATTGCACGTTGTACAGCCTATAGGTTTTGACAAATGTAAAATATTGTATAGTCTAAGGGTTGAGACAAATAGTTACATTTGTATCACACAGTGTGATTTCACTCCCCTAAAAATCTTCTGTGCTCCACCTACTCATCCTCCCTCCCTCCCTCAAACCCCTAGAAACCACTGATCTTTTTACTGTCTCCATAATTTTGTGTTTTCCAGAATGTCATAGAGTTGGAATCATACAGGATGTAGGCTTTTCAGACTGGCTTCTTTCACTTAGCAATATGCATTTAAGTTTCCTCTCTGTCTTTTTGTGGCACATTATTATTTTTAATCTTCAAAACAACTCTGCAAGTTAAGTATTATTTTAGTAGATGAACACCTGAGACTTGGAGAGGAAAGGTGACAGTGCAGAAGTAGTCAAAGTATCAATAATGCCTTACTATCTGTCCATTAAATAAACATTCATTGGTCCCTGCTTTGTGTCGGGCACAGTGTTTGCTTGATTCCAAGAGCAATAAGAAGATAATTTCCTAGTCCTCAAGGAATTAAGAGTTCAGTGTATGACAGGTATATAAAAAAAACTCATCACTTCACAGTATGAAAAGGGCTACTAAAAGGGTAGGTATCCTGCTGATATAAGTAGTAATTCAGATAATGTAGGCACTTGTCACAATAATGCCACATAATAAGTGCTCATTAAATGCTAACTATTATTATTTCACTTAGCCCTTACAACAGCCCTAACCCCTATATATTGCTATCTCTTGTTTTTCTGATCAATAAATAGTTCAAAGTAATTAATTAAACTTGCTCAAAATCACAGAAGAAGGAAATGAATCTGGGCTTGCCCGAAGTCCACGTGCCCTCTATATTCTTCTTGTCTTGGTGATCCTGGCAGAAGTGGCATCATGTCCCAAGGTAGAGACATTAAAGAGAAGGGTGTGTTGGGGACAGTGCCAAGTTGAGAGTGACTGGAGCACAGAGGGTGAGGACAGGGGCAGTGGGCAGTGGAGCTGGTCAGTCAGGCTATGAAGGACTCCCATGTACTGAAGTTCGTAAAATGCTTCCAACCCGCTCATTTGCTCATGATATTTAGCTCTGAGAACTGCTGAAGCCTAACATTCCGTTCGGAGTGCACAGAATAAGACTAGCTCTGTGTAAGACATTTTTGGTCTTGCTGAGGTCAGTGTGGTGGGTTTGTTACTGAGGGAGAGTTCTGACAATTGCTATTGAGACACTGCATAAGCAAAGATAAGCAAAAATGTTTGACTTCCGAAAGCAAAATTAGAGGGAAGCACAGTAAATCAACATTCCATACATAACAAGTTTTGCAAATAAACACCAATTTGAAGAGAAGCTTCAGGAAATGGAATTTAAATTGATCGAGTCCAAGTCTTTACAGAAGACCCATCTGCTTTCCCCTCTAGGTGACAGGAATGCTTACCTGTGGGGACATTTCCTTTTATCATCCGACGGCTTCTTTATTTGAGAAATAGAAATAAGTAGAAAATTTACCTTTGATCTCTATTATACTCTTGAAAGCATCAGAGCTGAATTCTACTTTTTCTCTTCTGGGGAGAAAATGAAAATTAATTTCTGCCTAGCTATTTTTAATGTATTTGGCATTGATTTTTAATATAATAGAAAAAATATTAGCATTGAATTTCAATTCAGAACAGTTGAAGAACATTACCAATACCTACTAATCTGATGTATTTTTAAAGTATGACTTAAACGGAAGCAAACCAATGGAGGTCATTTTACCATATTTTCTTGTTCCCATAAAAAAAATCTGTTTTCTGCCAATACTTGTTTACTTATTTAACCAAACTGGTTATTGAGGATCTACTATTGCCCAGCTTGGTGTCAGGTACTAAGAATATAGTCATAATCAAGACAGACACAATCCCCACCCTGACGGAATTTATAGTCTAATTAATAATACCAAAATTTATAAGCAATTGTATCAAAGGGTTAAGTTAGACATTTTTATTACTATATTGCAAGAAGATTGGGCTTGTGAGCGCATAGAACAGTGCTTCTTAAACTTCACATGTGAATCACCTGGGGAGTTTATTAAAATACAGGTTCTGATACAGTAGACCTAGGGTGGAGTTGCTATTCTGTATTTAAATGTGCTGTCATGCTGATGCCATCAGTCCTTGGACCATACTTCATAGCAAGGGCACAGACTATTAAGATGTAATATTAAAATATAAGGCATAGAGTAATATTAAAATTTTTTCTTTGGGGTATAGAGCACATGGTAAGAATAAATGGGTAAATGAGATGCATTTACAAATATGAAATGTTCCCAAGGGGAAGTAGAAAGTGGCCTGGGAGCCATATAGAGAAGAAACAGCATGAAGATTGGGGAGGGGAGGGGGTTCAGGAGGTGCTTCCCAAGGAAGGTAGTGTCTCTAATTGAGCCAGGAAGATGTGGAGGATGTCTGCTGCTGGAGAGGGCAGGATGGTGCTCCAGGTTGAGTGTTGGCATTGGTGTTTTCAAGGGTCGGCTCAGGGCTCGTCCAGAGACCAGCTACTGGTTCTCTTCAGTGGCTCTTCCGTGCAGGGAAGCAGGAAGGATAAGCCTGGTAAGGAGGTCCAGAGGAAGCCTTGCCTGATGAAAACCACCCCCAGCAAGGCCAGCCCCAGCATTCCTAAGACTGGACCCAAAGACTCTGACCTTTCTTTTTACTTGTTTTCTCTGCATACATAGCACACAATACTTGGACTTACTGCTCAGGGCTTTGTCTGGTGTCTAGTTCAGGTATCCCTGTTTTTCAGCTCCTCTGGCCACTGACTATACCTCCCCTGGCCCTATGAAGTGGAAACTGAACTGGCATGGCTTTGCATTTGACAGGATATCTGGTAATAGACTTCTCTGCATTGGCCCTAAGATCCCTTTTTGTGAACTGTTGTTTTGGGTACTCAGTTGGGTTCTGCTCTCATAACCAGAACACGTGGCAAGATTGTTCCCATATTCCTGCTGGAGCTGAGTTCCTGTTGTCCCTGTTAGATGGACATGAAGTCTCCCATTCACCTCTATCTTCCCAGTCCATATTGTCTTCCTCATTTATATTATCTACTTGATCCTTGGGAGGAATCTGAGGCTGCAGTCTGATTGAATATGGAGGACAAAGGCAAGGGAGGGGGGATAAAGACAGAGGTAGAGTAGTGAAGAGGAGCCATATATGAGGAGCTGTGTCTGCCTTAATTACTTCTGTATTCCCACTGCCCAAGAGAGCTCCTAATCCATAATACAGGCTCAACACATGTTTACTTAATTTTAAATACAGATTTTGTATAATCTTATTTCACTAATTTTCAAAACATTATGGATTTAAAAAGTACTCTATTTAGGGAACTTTTTAGGTTTCTCAACTCATAAGTATTTTCTATCTTATATCATTTTAAAGGTAGATGAGATAGTATTTATGTAGACAGAATTCTAAGATGACCCCCAATGACCCTCACCCCTTTGAGTGTGGGTGGAAACTGTGACTATAATGAGATATCACTTCTATGATCATGCTATGTTATATGGCAAAAAGGAGATTTTCATGGATCTAACATTATTACATGAATCCTTTAAAAGCAGAGTTTTCTTTGGCTGGTTGCAAAAGAAGAAGCTAGGCTTTGATGTCCCATTACTGGCTTGAAGATGGAGGGGACCTGAGAGTGACTTCCAGGAGCTGAGAGCCAGCAAGAAAGTGGTGACTTCAGTCCTACAACCACAAGGAAATGAATTCTGTCAACAACTTGAATCAGCTTAGAAGCAGATTCTTCTCCAGAGCCTTCAGATAAGAGCCCTTCCTAGCCCACACCTTGATTTGGGCTCTGGAAGACCCCAACCATAAAACCCAGTTGAGCCTGCATTGGCTTCTGACATACAGAACTGTGAGCTATTAAACGGCTGTTGTATTAAGCTGCTAAACTTGTTGTAATGTGTTGTGCAGCAGTGGAAAACTAATATGACATTTTATGTCAAAGAAGTTTGCAATATATATGTTCACATACACACATATATTTATAATGTATTCACATAATATGTGCATTTAGCTTGCATGTAGTCTACTGTATGTACTGGAGGAAAAAAGAGAAAAAAATAATTTAAATAGTGTGGGCAACAACCCCTCTTGGTTATTGCCCTCAATAAGCCATCAGCAACATCTGACAGAGTTGCACTCTCTTCTTGCAGCACATTTTTCATGTAGCCTACTGGACACCTCCTTTTAGGTTCACCTCCCAGTTTACTAGACACTTCTTTTCAGTCTTTTTCAGGTTTCTCTTCATCTTCCTTAACTGTAGATTTTCCTAAATACATTACACATACATATTACCCTACCCTGCAGGGTGGTGTAAACAAAATGCAATAGTCCTTCATAGGCAGTTAAAAGCTATTCAAGGGTAATTTTGACTATCCCTTGCTCAAGAAACAACTTCACTCTCTCAGTTTTTCTCATCTAAAATTGAGAGTCACCCAGATATTTTGGTATGAGGTCAAGAGGATTAGTGAATTACCCTGTCTTCACATCAGATCTCTTCTTTAGCTCTGAACCTCTGCTGTCCAACATAGAAGCCATTAGCCACAAGTGGGGATTTAAATTTAAATTTTAATTAGTTAAAATTGCATAACATTTAGGGACTTCCCTGGTGGCACAGTGGTTAAGAATCCACCTGCCAATGCAGGGGACACAGTTTCAAGCCCTGGTCCGGGAAGATCACACATGCCATGGAGCAACTAAGCCCGTGCGCCACAACTACTGAGCCAGTGCTCTAGAGCCCGCAAGCCACAACTACTGAGCCCGCAAGCCACAACTACTGAAGCCTGCATGCCTAGAGCCCTTGCTCCGGAACAAGAGAAGCCACCACAATGAGAAGCCTGCGCACTGCAACAAAAGGTAGCCCCCGCTCGCCGCACTAGAAAAAGCCCGCACACAGCAACGAAGACCCAAAGCAGCCAAAAATAAGTTAATTAATTAATTAACTTTTAAAAATTACATAACATTTAGATTTTAGTTCCTCGGTGGCACTAGTCACATTTCAAGTGTCCAATAGCCAGTGTTACCCATGACTACCACCTTGGACAACATAGAGCATTGCTATCATCAGAGCAAGCTCTTCTGGACATGGAAAAGACCAACCCCTTTCACTGCCATCTGGTCCACTCCACTTAAATATCCTAGACTCATTGCTTTCCGCAGAGAAGATTTCACAAAGGAGTGATGTAAAAAATGCATTCTTTGGAAACAAATTGCCTGAGTTTCAATCCTGGCTCCACCATTTGCAGGCTTTTCCCTCCTAAGAGGGCTACTTGACCTCTCTGTGTCTCAGTTTCCCTATCTGTAAATTGGGGATAATAGTAGGAGCTATCTCCTAAGGTTGTTGTAAAGGTTAAATGATATAATTTATATAATGCACTTAGAAAAGTGCCTAACTCTTGAGTTCTCAATAAATGTTAGCTATTATTTTTTGCATTAGTATTGTTTTAGAGACCTACTTGGAATTTGGTGTAATTTATTAATCTGAAGAGTCATGATTTTTATTAATTCTGGATAATTTTCAGTCATTTTCAAATATTGCCTTTCCTTAATTCTTTTAGCTTTTCCTTTCTAGAATTCTAGTTGGACATCCATTGAACCTTGTCATTATATCTTCTATAACCTTTATGTGACTTAGCTTCCTCACCAATTAAATAAGAATACAAATAGTATCTACCTCATAGGGTTGTTGTTAGAATTAAATAAGTTAAGATATTTAAAACACTTTGAATAGTACCATATGTGTGTCAGCTATTATAACACCCTGGTTATATATAGCTCCTTATTCATTTTTAGCCCTTGTAGATTTCCCTTAATTTATTCGGGGAGTGATACTGTGATTTATAATAAGAAATATGTATTTGGTCTTTGTCCAACTTTTATCAGGAGCTCCTAAAACCCTTAGAATTTCCTGTGATGAAAGTGATAAAAAGTGTCTTTTGTTATGTTAATGAGGTATCTTTTGGACCTCATCAAAAGATGGGGCCTGGTTGTCAGTGGAGCCAACCATGTGGTTAGAGGGCTGGAACTTTCAGTCCCACCTCTGACCTCCAGGGAGGGAAGAGGACCTAGAGATTGAGTTCAGTCACCAGTGGCTGGTGATTTAATCAATCATGCCTTTGCAATGAAGCCTCCATGAAAACCCAGAAAGACTGGCTTCAGACATCCTCCAGATTGGTGAACACATGGACATTTGGGGTGAGTGGCAAAATCAGAGAGGGCCTGGAAGCTCCACGTCCTTTCCCTATATCCTGCTCTATGCATCTCTTCCATCTGACTGTTCCTGAGTTGTATCCTTTTATAGTAAACCGGTAATCTACTAAGTATAATATTTCTCTGAGTTCTATGGGCCACTCTAGCAAACTCAGGGGGTGGTCGGAGGAAGTGGGGGGAGGTTAGCATTTCCAATCTGCTGCTGTCTCCAGGTGGGCAGTGTCAGAATTGAGTTGAATTGTAAGACACAAGGTGGTGTCTGAGAATTGCTTGGTGATGTGGGAAAAACCCTCACACGTTGGAATTGGGAGCAGAATTGTAGCGATATTTTGTAATAGAAAGGTCTTTTCCTGATCATTTAGTTCACTCCATTGTGAAAACAGAAGTTATTTTAGACTCTCTTTTGCTTGCAAACCTTTATAATCTTTCTTCTGTTCAGAACACTTTCCTTCCCTCTTACCTCCTTTCATGACTGTTTAAGACAGAGTTTAATGTCTGTAACAGTTGGAATCACACTGTGTGATAGAAAACCCAAAATAATCATAGCTTTAAAAAGTAGAAGTTTATTTCTGACATAAATGAAGTCTAGATGTATGAGGTCTGATAGGTATGCCTTCTCCATGATGACTACGGGGACAGGCTTCTAGTTCCTTAATATCTGTGGTTAAAGATGGCTACTCCAGTTCCAGCCATTACATCCAAATTCTAGTCAACAGAGGCAAGGGGTGAAGAAGGGCATGTCCCTTCCCTTTAATACATTTCTTTAAAGTTGTACACACCGTTTCCCATTGGCCAGAATGTGGTCACGTGACCATGCCTAGTGCCATGGGACATCTGGAGAATGTAGTCTTTATTCTTGACCACCAAAAACCAAGGAGGTAACAGGTATTGGGGGAAACAGGTAGTTTCTACTTCTCCTATGTTCCCTCTTGGATCCTATATCCTCACATCTTGCTTACCTCTAGGGTGACTGACTTGGCCTGGTTTGCCCCAATTTGCCTGGTGTTTGCACTGAAAGTCCCTATGTCCCAGGGACATCTTCCCACCCCCCAGCCCCCAGGCATGGGCAAGCACGCTGGGACAATAGTCACCCTACATCACCTCTACCATGAATCTTATCACACCGTGAGCTCCCTGAGGGACAGACCTGCACCCGATTCACAGTTACATTCTCAGTACCCATCGCAGTGCTCCACACATGGTAGGCAATCAATAATAGCAAATACTTACATAGTGCTTTTTATGTGTCAGGAACTGTTCTAATTGCATAGTGCTTTTTATGTGTCAGGAACTGTTCTAAGTGCTTTACATATATGTTATGAGTTGAATTATGGCCCCTGCCCCCAATTCCTATGTTAAAGTCCCAGTACCTCAGAATGTGACCTTATTTGGAAATAGAGTAGCTGCAGATGTATTTAGTTAAGATCAGGTCATACTGGAGTAGGGTGAGCCTCTAATCCAATATGACTGGTGTTCTTATAAAAAGGGGAAATTTGGACACAGAGACATGCACACAGGAAGAACTCCACATGAAGATTGGAGTTATTCTGCACAAGCCAAGGAACTACCTGAAACAAGGAGAGAGGCCTGGAACAGATCCTTCCCTAGAGCTTTCAGAGGGAGCCTGGCTCTCCCAACACATTGATTTTGGACTTCCAGCCTCCAGAACTGTGAGACAATAGATTTCTGTTGTTTAAGCCACTCAGTTTATCGTACTTTGTTACGGCAGCCCCAACAAGTCAACATAATATATTAACTCATTTTAATCTTCACAGCTCCCCTGTGAGATATTACTATTATCTCTATTTTATTGATTTTTTTTTTTTTGATGGGGACCATTTTTTTAAGTCTTTATTGAATTTGTTACAGTAATGCTTCTGTTTTATGTTTTGGTTTTTTGGCTGCGAGGCATGAGAGATCTTATCTCCCCGACCAGGGATTGAACCCACACCCCCCTGCATTGGAAGGTGAAATCTTAACCACTGGACATCCAGGGAAGTCTCTATTACCCCTATTTTAGAGATGAGGAAACCAAGGCACACAGCAGTTAAGAAAACCAAAGAGAGTGCCAAGGAAAAAAAAAGTGAAAGAAGTATAGACAAACTGAAAGAAAGAAGGAAAGAGGCGGGAAAGGGGACATTTTTGAAAAGTTAAAGTGTGGACAGGAATAAAGAGAAAGAAAAAAGTGGCAAAGGAAAAAGATTAAAGCTTGACCTGGCCAAAAAACACTAGAAGCTCTAGGTCACTGTATATAAACCACTAATATTTTTCTTTTTCAGATGTGTCAAGAGTTTGAATGAAAACATTCTTCTGTCAGGAAATGAACTCTCTTTTTTTAATTAATTAATTAATTAATTTTATTTATTTATTTTTGGGTGCCGTGGGTCTGCATTGCTGCGCGCAGGCTTTCTCTAGTTGTGGTGAGCGGGGGCTACTCTTCATTGCGGTGGCTCCTCTTGTTGCGGAGCACAGGCTCTAGGCACGCGGGCTTCTGTAGTTGTGGCTCACGGGCTCTAGAGCGCAGGCTCAGTAGTTGTGGCTCACGGGCTTCGTTGCTCCGCGTCATGTGGGAACTTCCCGGACCAGGACTCAAACCCGTGTCCCCTGCATTGGCAGGCGGATTCTTAACCACTGTGCCACCAGGGAAGCCCTGAACTCTCATTTTTGACACTTCCATGTATTTTATTATATTTTGAACCTGAAGCTACAGCTCCTGAGAGCCCTGGTCTTGATTTTGCAATATAGGCTTCATTTTTATTTGAAGAGAGGGACTAATAATAATTGCTTGTTCCGTGAATGTGACTTTGAGAGATTTGGGTTTTATGCTCATATGCTTTATGGGTTTGTTTTTGATGGATGAAATACTACTTTTTTTTTTGAATTTTATTTTATTTATTTTTCATACAGCAGGTTCTTATTAGTTATCTATTTTATACATATTAGTGTACACATGTCAATCCCAATCTCCCAATTCATCACACCACCACCTCCCCCCTGCCACTTTCCCCGCTTGGTGTCCATACGTTTGTTCTCTACATCTGTGTCTCTATTTCTGCCCTGCAAACCAGTTCATCTAGAAATAGTACTTATTTTAAAACGCTATTATATATTATATGTTATGCTTCTTACCTCTAGTTTCATATATATATATATATATATATATATATATATATATATATTCTTGCTGAAGGAAGGTATAGCTGAAGTGCAAAGTTGGAAGCAGTACTCTGTGAAGATGGGTTTTAATCCTCCAGAGTGCAGCATACATTATATCAGAGATCTTTCTTTTTATGGTGCTGTGTCTCCAGTCAGAAGAATATATGGATCTGTAATTGAGGAGTAGAAGCAGGCGTGACACCACTGGCCATCACTCCCAGTGACCTATGGAGTTATGCTTCAGGGGTTCTCCAGGGTTAGAGGTTCTGGTTTTCAATAGGGGTATGTTCTCTCTAGAGCACATAGCAAGGGTCCAGTTGAACTACAAACTATGGTTGCCATCTGGGCACTTTGAGCTCCTTGTGACCAGGGACCAGCAAGTGAGAAGAGTGACCATCTTGTCAGGGATAATTAACTCTGGTGGACAGCGGGAGATAAGGCGGATTTCCCACGAGGGGAAATGGAGGCATATGTGCGGAACTCAGATGACCACTTGGGTGTTCCTTGGTTCTTGATTCTCCTTTGATCAATTGTAACTGTGAACAGACAAGTGAAGCAACCCCAACCTGAAAAGGATATGATTACTAGGGGCTAAGATACCTCAAGAGTGAAAGTGTGGGTCATACCCCCAGGTAAGCTCCTGAGACCAGCAGAGGTGGTAGCTGAGGGCAGGACAAATTTAGAATGGATGGTGGAGAAGGGAGGCTATGAGAACTAGCAGAGGCGCAAGACCAGCTGCAGTGATGAAGGGTGACCTGAGCTGGATGGGTACGGTGAAGTGGATTTGCATGGTGCAAGAACTCGACTGTGGCTGACAGTCTTCCTTGTTTCAAGAAAGCTCTTGCTGCCCAGATACAAAGAGTGTGGTAAGTCGACAGTTAGCAGCTCCTTCAGCGTCTGCCTGCTTTCAAGCAGCCTGTGCCAATGACTGAGCAAGGTGGTGACCCAAGGGCCTAGCCATTTACACCACTGGACTAACAGAGGCTTTCTTGGGTCTGCATTGTGGTACGACAGTTCCCCTTGACCAATATTTCTGTCTCTCTGTTCCTTTCACTGGTGTGACACTAATAAACTTTTTGCGCCTCTAACTCTTTTTCAGCAACTGATTCCTGGGGTATCCCAAAGCCAGTACAGGCTGTATAAAAACCAACCACAAAACCTCAGTGACATAAAACATGAAGCATTCCTTATTGCTTGTGAGTTCAGAGGCCAGCTGGTAGCAGTTTTGGTCTTAGCTGGGTCTGTGGTCTGCTGCTGGTCAGCAGGTCTGCCAATCTTTCACATGTTGGGCTCACCTTGACTTGTGCAGATGGTAATAGAAAGCTTCCAAGAGAACAAGCTGAATGAAGCAAGCAAGGCCTCTTGTGATCTAGACTTAGAATGCACATACCATCTCCTCTGCCATACTCTATGGGCTAAAGCAAATCTCAAAGCCAGCCCAATTTCATGGCGTAGGGAACCATCTCTTGTGGGAGGAGATGCGAAGTCACGTTATAAAGTGTATAGGTATATGGCCTTTATTATGTTGAGGTAGGTTCCCTCTATGCCCACTTTTTGGAGAGTTTTTGTCATAAATGGATGTTGAATTTTATCAAAAGCTTTTTCTGCATCTATTGAGATGATCATATGGTTTTTATTCTTCAAACTGTTAATGTGGTGTATCACATTGATTGATTTGCAGATATTGAAAAATCCTTGCATCTCTGTATTTTGGGGATTTTTTAATCAAGCCCGCTTGATAATGGTGTATGATCCTTTTAAAGCAGGGGTCCCCATCCCCCAGGCCAAAGACTGGTACCGGTCTGTGGCCTATTAGGAACCGGGCCGCACAGCAGGAGGTGAGCAGCAGGCAAGCAAGTGAAGCTTCATCTGTATTTACAGCCGCTCCCCATTGCTCACATTACCGCCTGAGCTCCGCCTCCTGTCAGATCAGCGGTGGCATTAGATTCTCATAGGAGCACGAACCCTACTGTGAACTGCACATGCGAGGGATCTAGGCTGCACGCTTCTTATGAGAATCTAATGCCTGATGATCTGAGGTGGAGCTGAGGGGGTGATGCTAGCGCTGGGGAGTGCCTGCAAATACAGATTACCATTAGCAGAGAGGTTTCACTGCACAGAGACCATAATAAGTCAATTGCTTGCAGACTCATATCAAAACCCTATCTGTGAGTGGCAAGTGACAATTAAGCTGCATCTGGTGGCAGGCTTTATAGTGGCAAGTGAGTTGATGTACTTCAATTGTATAGCTGCATCCAGTGGCAGCCTTTAAGTCAGAATCCGACACTTAATTTAGTCTGAGCGCAGCCGGCCCATTATTTTATTTACCACTTCCATCCGCACCTCTTTCCCACACTGTGCATTTGTCTCAGTCACAGTTTTGGTAAGCCCACACGCTAATCCTAGCCAAAATGAGTAAAAAACAAACATCGCTGGAGAGCTTCTTTGAAAAGGGGGAAAGACCCAATGATGAGACAGCAGAAGACTCTAAGACTGCCAACAAAAAGAAAGCTGTATTTAAAAGAAAATACCAAGAGTCCTACTTAAATTACAGGTTCATCGAAACAGGTGATTCACATTCTCCAAGCCCGCTTTGTATAACATGTGGCGACCGGCTATCCAACA
This sequence comes from Balaenoptera physalus, assembly GCF_965194825.1. NCBI lineage: Eukaryota > Metazoa > Chordata > Mammalia > Artiodactyla > Balaenopteridae > Balaenoptera > Balaenoptera physalus. Next base: position 36,775,159 of record NC_138884.1, on the reverse strand, counting down.
AAGCCATGAAACCTTCAAAACTGATTCGCCACATGGAGACCAAGCACCCTGCATTAAAAGACAAGGCTTTGGAGTTTTTCAAAAGAAAAAAACATGAACACGAGGAACAGAAGCAATTGTTGAAGGCCACCACTTCATCAAATGTGTCTGCACTGAGAACATCATTCTTAGTGGCTAACCGCATTGCTAAAGCTAAGAAGCCCTTTACTGTTGGTGAAGAGTGGTTCCTTCCTGCTGCTAAAGACATTTGTCATGAACTTTTAGGAGAGGCTGCAGTTCAAAAGGTGGCAGGTGTTCCTCTTCCGGCTAGCACCATAACTAGACGAATTGATGAAATAACAGGGGATATTGAGGCACAATTGTTACAGGATTAATGAGTCACTGTGGTACGCAATCCAGGTTGATGAGTCTACCGATGTTGACAACAAGGCAACAATACTTGTTTTTGTGCAATATATTTTTCAGGAGAATGTGCATGAGGATATGTTATGTGCACTTTTGTTGCCAGCCAACACCACAGCTGCAGAACTATTCAAGTCTTTGAATGGTTACATATCAGGAAAACTGAACTGGTCATTTTGTGTCAGTGTATATATGGACGGAGCAGCTGCCATGACTGGATGGCTTTCTGGTTTCACTACTCGCGTCAAAGAGGTTGCTTCTGAATGTGAGTCTACGCACTGTGTCATCCATGGAGAAATGCTGGCTAGCCGAAAAATGTCACCTGAACTTAACAACGTTTTGCAGGATGTAATTAAAATTATCAACCCCATTAAAGTACATGCCCTTAACTCATGCCTGTTTGCTCAGCTCTGTGAAGAGATGGACGCAGAGCACACACGTCTTCTCTTATACACAGAGTAAGATGACTTTCTAAAGGTAGATCACTGGCCAGAGTTTTTGAGTTATGAGAGACGTTCCAGAGATTTCTTTTAGAAAAACAGTCACCACTGGCAGCACATTTCACTGACACAGAATGGGTTGCAAAACTTGATTACTTGTGTGACATATTCAACCTGCTCAATGAACTCAATCTGTCACTTCAGGGGAGAACGACAACTGTATTCAAGTCGGCAGATAAAGTGGCTGCATTCAAAGCAAAACTGGAATTCTGGGGGCGATGAGTGCACATTGCAATTTTTGACATGTTTCAAACATTAGCAGAGATTTTGAAAGAGACTAAGCCAGGGCCTTCTTTCTCCCAACTGATGCATGATCACCTATCTCAGCTTTCAAAAGAGTTTGAGCATTGCTTCCCAACCACAAAAGACCCCCGAACTGGGAAGGAATGGATCTGCGACCCATTTGTGAATAAGCCAGGTGAATCAACTTTGTCCGTGCTAGAAGAGGATCAACTACTTGAGGTCACAAATGATGGTGGCCTTAAAAGTATGTTTGAGACAGCTTCAAATCTCCATACATTCTGGATTAAAGTCAAGGCGGAATATCCTGAGATTGCCACAAAAGCATTGAAAAGCCTGCTTCCATTTCCAACATCTTATCTTTGTGAAGCAGGGTTTTCTGCAGTGACAGCCACCAAAACGAGATTACAGAGTAGACTGGACATAGCAACACACTTTGGGTGTCACTGTCTCCCGTGACCCCCAGAGGGGACCACCTAGTTGCAGGAAAACAAGCTCAGGGCTTCCACTGATTCTGGGTTATGGTGAGTTGTATAATTATTTCATTATGTATTACAGTATAATAATAATAGAAATAAAGTGCACAATAAATGTAATGCGCCTGAATCATGCTGAAACCAAGCCCCCCGGGTCTGTGGAAAAATTGTCTTCCAAGAAACCGGTCCCTGGTACCAAAAAGGTTGGAGACTGCTGTTTTAAAGTACTCTTGGATTCAGTTTGCTAGTATTTTGTTAAGGATTTTTGCATCTATGTTCATCAGTGATATTGGCCTGTAGTTTTCTATTTTTGTGATCTCTTTGTCGGTTTTGGTATCAGGGTGATGCTGGCCTCATAGAATGAGTTCAGAAGTGTTCCTTCCTCTGCAATATTTTGGAATAGTTTCAGGATAGTTGTTAACTCTTCTCTAAATGTTTGGTAGAATTCACCTGTGAAGCCATGTGGTCCTGGACTTTTGTTTGTTGGAGTTTTTTAAATCACAGATTCAAATTCAGTACTTGTAAGTGGTCTGTTCATCTTTTCTATTTCTTCCTGGTTCAGTCTTAGGAGATTGTACCTTTCTAAGAATTTGTCCATTTCTTTTAGGTTGTCCATTTTGTTGGCATGTAGTTGCTCATAGTAGTCTCCTATGGTCCTTTGTATTTCTGTGGAGTCGGTTGTAACTTCTCCTTTTTCATTTCTGATTTTATTAATTTGAGTCTTCTCCCTGTCTTTCTTGGTGAGTCTGGCTAAAGGTTTATCAATTTTGTTTATCTTTTCATAGAACCAGCTTTTAGTTTCATTGATCTTTTCCATTTTTTTTTCTAAAAAATAATGAAAATTTAAAAGTACTCAGGCAGGGCTTCCCTGGTGGCGCAGTGGATAAGAATCTGCCTGCCAATGCAGGGGACACAGGTTCTATCCCTGGTCTGGGAAGATCCCACATGCCATGGAGCAACTAAGCCCGTGAGCCACAACTACTGAGCCCGCACGCCACAACTACTGAAGCCCACGTGCCTAGAGCCTGTGCTCTGCAACAAGAGAAGCCACCGCAATGAGAAGCCCGCACACCGCAATGAAGAGTAGCCCCCACTCGCCGCAACTAGAGAAAGCCCCCGCGCAGCAACGAAGACCCAACACAGCCAAAATAAATAAATTTTTTAAAAAAATTAAAAAAAAAAGTATGCAGGCAATATGGAGAATAATATAACATAATAAACACTCGTGAACCCACCATCCTACTTTAACAAATCTTAAAATTCTGTCATATTTGGTACAGATATTTTAAGAAACAAAACTATGAAGATATTATATTTTTTAAATCCACTGTATACCTCTGCCTATCCTTGTTTTTTCTTTTTTGAGGTCTTCAACTGTGAATTTTTCATTTCAGGTACTTACTTTTTATTTAAGTTAAAGGACTTGAGACTCATGTCTTCTGATGATTCAGCAGGAAAAAAAACCAAAAAGGAATTATATTCACTCAGTCATTAAACAAATATTTATTGTGCCTTCTATTTGCCAAGTATTGTACTACATATGTATTTATATAGTATATTCTTATTTTTTGTAGTGTTCTATTCTCACACCATTTTGTTTCAGGCTGTATATCCAAAGTGAGAAGCAAAGAACATTTTCCTCTGTAATGTGGGCTGTTTTTCAATATCTCTTACAAAATTTTTTCTTAATACCTTAAAGCTTTGAGGGCAAATCTTGTTCTACTCTTAGCTGTGGATTTTCATTAACATTTTCCTTCTATGGGTTTGGCTCTTGCTGTGTCACTGGGGTGGGTGGGGTGTTTTGACATATTTATTGAGTTGTCAGTTGACCACACCTTTCCTTTTCTTTCATATGATTAAGCAGTTATTGCCTGTAACTCCTATCTGGTTTCTCTAGTTCAATATGATGACTTCGGAGTGCAGTCCTCTCCCTGGTCCTTGTTTTCTTGCTTTCACGGTGAGTGGGTTATACCTTTCTTAAAAAATAACAGCTTTGGGACGAAGTGAGAGAGTGGCATGGACACATATACACTACCAAATGTAAAATAGATAGCTAGTGGGAAGCAGCCGCATAGCACAGGGAGATCAGCTCGGTGCTTTGTGACCACCTAGAGGGGTGGGATAGGGAGGGTGGGAGGGAGACACAAGAGGGAGGAGATATGGGGATATATGTACACATATAGCTGATTCACTTTGTTATACAGCAGAAACTAACACACCATTGTAAAGCATTATACTCCAATAAAGATGTTAAAAAATAAAAAATAACAGCTTTATTGGAATATAATTACATACCATAAAATTCATCCTTTAGTATATTCAGAGTTGTGCAACCATCACCACTATCTGATTTTATAATATTTTCAGCACCTCAAAGAGAAATAATATACCTATTAACTGTGACTCCCCATTCTCCTCTGTCCCTGGAAACCCCTACATTACTTCCTTTCTCCATGGATTAACCTATTCTGGACATTTCATATAAACGGGGCCATACATCTCTGGTTTTTTAAACTTAGTATAATGTTTTCAAGGTTCATCCATGTTGCAGCATATATCAGTACTTCATTTTTATGGCTAAATAATATTCCATTTTATGGATAATGCCACATTTTGATTATCCATTCACCAATTGATGAGTATTTGGTTATATCTACTTTTTGCCTATTATAAATAATGCCACCGTGAGCATTCAGGTACAAGTTTTTGTGTGGACATGTTTTCATTTCTCCTGAGTATATACCTATGAGTAGAAGTGCTGTGTTATAGGGTAGCTCTACAGTTAACCTTCTGAGGACTGCCAAACTGTTTCCCAAAGTGGCTGTGCCATGTTACATTCTCACCAGCCGTGTATGAGGGCTGAAATTTCTCCATATCCTTGTAACACGTTATTGTCTATCTTTTTTACATTAGTCATCCTGGTATGTGTTAAGTGGTATCACACTGAGGTTTTAATTTACTTGTCCCTAATGACTAATAAGGTTGAACATCTTTTCATGTACATATTGGCCATTTGTATATCTTCTTTGGAGAATGTTCTTTTAAAAATTAGGCTAATTATTTTTTTTTTTGAGTTTTCAGTTCTTTATATATTCAGCATACAAGTCCCTTACCAGATATATGATTTACGAATATTTTTTCACATTCTGAGAGTCGTCTTTTTACTTTCTTTTTTTTTTTTTTTTATAGTAATCTTTTATTTATTTATTTATTTTTTATATATTTATTTTTGGCTGTGTTGGGTCTTCGTTTCTGTGCAAGGGCTTTCTCTAGTCGTGGCGAGCGGGGACCACTCTTCATCGCGGTGCGCGGGCCTCTCACTGTCGCGGCCTCTCTTGTTGCGGAGCACAGGCTCCAGATGCGCAGACTCAGTAATTGTGGCTCACGGGCCTAGTTGCTCCGCGCCATGTGGGATCTTCCCAGACCAGGGCTCGAACCCGTGTCCCCTGCATTAGCAGGCAGATTCCCAACCACTGCACCACCAGGGAAGCCCGTCTTTTTACTTTCTTGATGATGTCCTGTGAAGCACAAAAGTTCTTGATTTTGGTGAGGCCCAATTTATTTATTTTTTTGTCACTTATACATTTTGGTATAAGCGACACTCTAAGAAACTATTGCCTAACACAAGTTCATAAGAGTTTAATCCTATTTAAGGATTAAACCTTTTAAATTTAATTTACTTTGAAGTTTTCTTTGAAGAGCTTTATAATTCTAGCTCTTACATTTAGATCTATGATCCATTTTGAGTTAATTCTTTCATACGGTATAAAGTGGGGTTCAGATTCTCTCTTTTGCAAAGACAATTCTTTCTCTATTGAATTATCTTGGCACTCTTGCCTAAGGTTATACATTTATTGTAGAATTTACCACATTTTGCCTTGTTTTGTGGTAAACTGGGTCAGTCCCCCTCTGTCAGGCTAGGACAGGAAATATGTTTTGTTCATTGAAAATGAGAAAACCTATGTGAAAAGCACCTACCATGGGCCCCAGGGTAAATATTTCTTTCCTTCTTTTGAATCTCCCCACAGCACTTATTGTGGTATTTGTCATACAATAGTTACATAAGTGTTTGTTGAATGGAAAGTCAGCTTGAGCCTACACCTCGAAAGGGCACGGGTTCCTAAAGCTCTGATTGGATGGACATCCAGAACACTTTCAGCCCTTTTCAAACTGAGAAACTGAATAGTGGAGAATGACAGCTTTGTGAAATTGGGCTGCTGTCAGGGTAGGGGCTTCCAAATGACTCCTCATCCTCTAAGGTAAGTGACAAATACCCAAACACTGAAAACAACCCTAAAGGTCCAGAACCTTTCTTTCTTTCTAGTTTAACTTCAAGTGGTCCGGATGTCTACTTATTTAACTGCTTATGCAGTAAAGTCTCACTTGTGAATTTGACCTCAATTCCACACAATCGATTGTGGTTCTTTTCTGCTTAAAAGCAGAAAGATTTTCTCTGGCAGCAACAAGCACTATTTAAAAGGTAAAGAGACAGCGCTCAGGTGTGCCTGGCGATTCTATTTTCAGTGACCCGTTTCTCCCTCTCTGTTTCTCTCTTACATGCTGAACATTAGGAGCCCTCACAAGCTTTCAAAAATAGAGCAAGAGGCTGAAGATAAAGTCCTGTTCATTCCATCGGGGAGTGTCCTATGGAGTCATGTCCAGGCAACGTCTCTGCCTGCATCTTGGATATCTTTTTCCGAGATGTGAGAATCTGCCCCTCTCTGTGCGAAAGTGTGTATGTGCGAGTGCGAACCGAAGATGTGTACTATACAGAGATACAGAATAACTTTCTTAGCCCATTCTTTTCAGCTTTAGGGAAGTGCTTCAAGTGACAGCTTCTGACTCCAGAGACACTGCTCTGTCTCTTCACCAAATTGCCTTTCTGCAAATAATCAGGTCCCGGGCTCTTAAGGAAGAAGATGTACTTTTTTTATTATTAGACTTTATATTTTGGAGCAGTTCCAGTTCACAGCCAAACTGAGCTGAAGATTGAGATTTTCCAGGTCTTCCTGTCCCCACCCCTGCACAGCCTTCCCCATTATCAACAACCCCCCCCCAACAGAGTGGTACATTTGTTACAACTGATGAATTTACACGGACATATCATAATCACCCAAAGTCTTTGGTTTACATTAGGGTTCACCCTCCCTGTTGTACTTTCTGTGGGATTGGACAAATGTGTAATGACATGTATCCACTATTATAGTATCATACAGAGGCGATTCACTGCCTTAAAAATCCTCTGGGCTCTGCCCAGAGGCTCGATTTGAAAGGGCGAAAAGAGAGGGAAAGAAAAAAGCCTGCAACTGCGAAGGCGCTACCAAACTCCAAGCCGAGTTTGTTCCCAAGTTCAGAGGCTCCAGCTGCCCCAGCTCTCCAAGTCCGGCTACCGGCAGGTTCCTCCTCCTTTGGTTTAAGTGTCAAGCAAATGGGTTTCCTGTTAACACCGGAATACTGTGAAAGGGCAGGAAGAGGCCAGGCCGCCTCCTCTTTCCCCCCTTCCTATCCGGTTTATTTATTTTGTACACGTTTGTTTTGGTGGAGCGGGTGGTTGCAGCGCGTGCGGCTCTGAGGCGGCCTCGGCGGCCGGTAACCCCTCCCCGAGGAGGCGAGGCCCGGCCAGACCCCGCCCGATCCCGGCTCCAGCTCTGCGGGGCGGACACCGGAGAGAGGAAGGGGGAAGAGAGTGGGAGAGGCAGAGCCGGGAGAAGGAGGTCGCCGGGGCGCGCGAGGAGGCGGGGAAACCTGCTCGGCCCGCGCCCGGCCGCTCCTTCGCGGGCTGCAGGTGGAGCCGCGGAGGTAGCCGCTTCCGCCGCCGCCGCCTCCTCCTCCTCCCCGGGGCCTCCTCCCAGGCCCGGAGGCTGCTGGCGCGGGACGCCCGGAGCTGGCGGCCGGCGCGCGGGGCCCGCAGCTCGTCGATGGCTGAAGGCCGGCGGCGGGAGGACGAGGACGAAGAGCTGCACGAGCGCCGGGAGCTCGGGGGCCCGCGCCGCGCCCGGGGCCGTGCGCTGTCGGGCCAGTCGGCAGCAGGTGAGGGGCGCGGGCAGCGCGAGGGGGGACCGGGGCAACGGGGACCCAGGGCTGGGCGTCCCGGGGCCGCGCAGGTCCTGCCCCGGACGCCGGCGGCTCCCTCGCCCGCCCGGAGGGGACTGGCACCTTTAACTCTAGGAGGCGAACGGGAGGGAGAGTGGTTTTTTTATCCCCATCCTCACTTTGGGGCCGAGCCCGAGGAAATTCAAACCTGTCTCTACCTGCTAGTGGCCCTGGAGCCGAAACTACAAAATTTCCATGCAGACTAAATCCAGGAGCTGCTGGCTTGGAACTTGTGGCCCGGGTGGTTACTTATCTCTGGATGAGTCAGAGGCCAGTGGAGAATGCCCCCTCCCGATAGGTTTGCCTCCGCTGTCGCAACCGGGTCGAACCACATGCGAATCGTCCAGTCGGGTTTCGGTGCCTCTTGAACTTCGGACCTGTGACTGTCCTCCCAACCCCCAGCCGCCCGAGTTCACCTATTTTCTATAGGACTTGCTTTAGAGTTACTTGGTGACCCCCAGCCCCACCCCCCAGTCCAGAATATAGCCTTCCAAAAGGCGATTCATTTGGACTGATCATTTCTGGGCCTGTAACTTGTGTTTTGGGGGTGCGCAAAGGCGGTGCGGATCAATAGTTTGGCGCAGAAGTGGAAGAGTGAATAAGTGTAGATCCGCACCCCTTCCCTCTTTCCGGGGCAGCTTTTCAATTAAACAGAATAGAGAGGACAGTCTTTGGTCTTTGGTTCCAACTGGATAAGCCAGGTATCCGAAAACAAGAGGGAAGAACAAACCTAGGGAGGTGACAACAAAAGGGAGATAAGGCCGTGAGAAAGGTTCAGATGTGAACATTCATTAACGCCCCTTTAGAAAGTGGAATATCGTGAACATTCCACCCAGCCATGGAGCAGCTTTTCTATGTGGCTCCCTTAACCTAAGAGAAAGTTGAAGAATTAAAAGAAGATAATGGGTCTGTGGGGAACAGCTGGAGGGTAGAAAATGGGATGAAAGGAAAGAGTTTGAGTGGAACAGGAAGAAATAGTCAATCTTGGAGCCTTAAAAATAATTCATTTTGCCCATTACTCTTTTCATCAAAATGGGGCATTTGACTAACCACACGAACACCAGCCATCTTGAAGATAACTGATAGTTTTGTTCAGTATAAACCCAGACCTAATGAAATAATGGGTAATTGCTGGATATGAGTAAATAATTCTTGCAAGAATACAATGAAAAAACTTTACAAAGATGTTCCGCTGTTAAATTACTGATCTGAACATGCCTTGGACTCCTCTTACCTTCAGCAAAAAGCTTCACTTACGTACTGTGCAGAGCTGTACCCGAGGTCAGACTAGATATGATCCAGATAGATGTTTATCATTTAGTTGCAATATGTGTATTTATTCCAAGGCTGGTGGAAATGGCATTTTTTTAACTTGTTTTTCCCAGTTCCTTAATTTCCCAAGGCTACCAGAAGCTTTTCTAAGTTCCATGATAATATTTTGCTGATACGTGACACAGTGTCCTTTTTCACTCAGAAATTGGTGTTTTCAGTTTCTAACCATTTAGTGTACCCTGTCTCCACTAAGGGGTGAGGGGCAGAGATATTATGGAGTGGGCAGAGGGTTAAACTGGCCATTATCGGGCTTCTTTCTTTTGAGACACATTATTTAATAGTTTACATTTCTTTGCAAGCTGTGCTCCTCTTTCCCCTCATTAGTTCCCGTGTGTTTTTCAGACTCCATCGCATTCCTTACCAAGCTTGGGCATTTGTTAGTTACGTTTTGTGCTGGATGTTCTCTCTCCAAGTGAAAAAGTAGGAACTGACCCAGAGGCTTCATGTTTCTTCTTTTTAACATCTTTCTAATCTTTCACTTTTCCTGTTCTCATCCGCTCCCTCCTCCCTCCACCACCTCACAGTCTAAAGATTTTCCATTTTTCTTTGATCTCACAGAGGTTGACATCATAAAGTTAGGGTTTATGGACTTGAAGGAGTCTGTGAACTTCTCTCCATGCTAAATTTAGGTGTGGTTGTGGAAATGTGTTTTTTTACTTTACAATGTACATTCAGGAGAACGTATAAAACCTGTAAATCATAAAGTAAAACTCTTGTAACCTGTGCCCAAGTTGAGAAATAGAATATTATCATTTCTAAGCAAACTCTACTCTCTCCCAGTCATGGCTTCTTCCTTCCCCTTGAGGGAACCACTTTTATTCCCTTGCTTTTCTGTGCAGTTTTACCTGTACAGTTTTATCTGTGCATCCCTATACAATATTATTTAGTTTTGTTTATTTTACAACTTCTTACGGGTGGAATCATCCTGTAATTTTTCTTTAGTGTCATTCTTTTTTTCACTCCATATTAAGTTTGTAAGATTTATCCTTATTGTTACATGCAGCTGTAATTTCTTTTCTTTGTATTCTTATAGCACACTTTTTGCTTATCATTTTTTATTGATTTGTTGGAGTTCTTTACTTGTGCAGGAATCTCAACTTCTGTCGGTTGCATGTGTTGCAAAATCTGCTCCACTCTGTGGTTTATTTAAAAAATGTTTGTTTGTGGTTTCTTTTGATGTGGACATCTGTAATTTTAACGTAGGTGTATTTATATGAATCTTTTTCTTTATAATTAGTGTCCCTCCTTCCCTCACTGTCCCCCTGGTTAAGAATGCTTTCCCTACCCCAAGGTCATGAAGACATTCTCCTATATCTTCTGTATTGTCTCCTAAAGTTTTGTTAACTTTCTTTGTAGAGAGGTGCCATAGCGTTCATCAGACTCTCAAATGGGTCTGAGAACCTCTGACTGACCTACAACATTTTTATATTGTTTCTCCAAAGGGCAGGGAATACAAAATTCTAGGTCCTCCCTTAATCACCTGGAAGAATGGTAGGTGGCTCTGTCTAGTAAGTTGTGTAGTTTTGAAAACTGCATTAATTCTTCTGGGCCACCATCTTACAGTTTTTGTTATTAGAATTTCAAAGTTGTCTAATTTATTTTGAGGAAGTTATTTTAAGTCCCATAGAAACTATGGATATATTTACACGTTGTTTAAAAATCCTGCACTCACCAACTTCTTTTAGAAGACCTGTCTAGTTATCCTGTCAACAAAATGTATGCAAAATAGTGTAGAAAATACAAGGAATACAAAGAAATATATAAAATAGGCTCCCTGCTTTTAAAGAACATGTCATAGAATTAAGGAAGGTAAGACTAATATACTTTAAAGAAATAAATAAGAATATAAAGTAGTCCATGGTGACTAGCAAGTGGAGTTTAGCATAAGAGAACCAGGCAGTCTTGGTTCATTTCTTGGCTTACCTCTTACTGTGTGACCTTGTGCAAGTTACCTAACCTCTCTGTGCATCCATTCTTTATTTGTAAAGTGGGAATATTAATAAAACCTATTGCATAGGGTTTGAGGATTAAGTGAATTAGTATATGTAATACCTTTAGAACATAGCTAGGCACATAGTGAATACTTCCTATAAAGTTGTTAGCGTTTACTTATGTATATTTTTGTTAAAATATCTGATGCTTCGTTAAGTCTACATTTTTCTCCCTTTGGGAATAGTTATGGGGTTTCAGATTGGCAGAGAAAAAGGAGGTAAAACTGCATCTTCACCATTTCTAATCAAATGTAGTTGCTTTGCTTTGGAGTTCATGCATCTTTTTGAAATATATCAATCTTACAAGACCCTGAAAGACTGAGACTAGTTCTTCATTCGACATTCCTTGCACCATACAAACTATTTTAACGTGGCTTGTCGTTGATGTTTACCCTTTCTTCATCATCACAAATGAAAAGCTCATTCTTTTTTTTTTTTTAATTAATTAATTAATTTATTTATTTATGGCTGTGTTGGGTCTTCGTTTCTGTGCGAGGGCTTTCTCTAGTTGCGGCAAGCGGGGGCCACTCTTCATCGCGGTGCGTGGGCCTCTCACTGTCGCGGCCAAGATCTCTTGTTGCGGAGCGCAGGCTCCAGACGCACAGGCTCAGCAATTGTGGCTCACGGGCCTAGTTGCTCCGTGGCCATGTGGGATCTTCCCAGACCAGGGCTCGAACCCGTGTCCCCTGCATTGGCAGGCAGATTCTCAACTACTGCGCCACGGGGGAAGCCCAAAAAGCTCATTCTTGTGACATAAGTATTTGTGTTCAAAGTGATTTCAACAAATCAAAGGTAAGTTAATGACTCTACATCCTGTTTTTAACCAGGGTGCATCCCTTCATTTTTTTTTTTTTTTTTAACTTTGCCACTATTCATGCAGTGCTTCTATAAGGTCATTGGCATGTTACATTCTGGGGGCAGCTATTTTCCCTCAGATCGTTTCAGCTTTACATTCAATGGTACTTAGAGTCTTATCCTCAGAACGTTTGGGTCTCTCTCAGTTAGCTTTAGCCTCCAGCAATTTACAGCATCTTTCTGGGCCTTAGTTTTTGCCTTATTAATTTAAAGGATGAGGCTTCCAACATTACATTTTATGATTCTAGGGGATGAGGAGGAAAATAGCTTCTGACTCGGTTTACAGAAGCCTGCCAGTGTGCGGGGTCCGATCTGGGGGGGCGGTTTCTCCGGGCTCCTTGTGATGAGGGAAAAGCCCAAGGTGCCACACTCAAGATGTCGCCTCACTGGGAAAAAGGCAGTCACGTCAGCTTAAGTTGTGCTGCAGGGACCTGCCTTTCAAGATGGGCACTCCACTTCATCAGTAGAGAACATGGGATGTGTTCTGGGGGAGTTTATAATACTGAACATAGGTATGATGAAAATATTATCCGTTAAGTACAAGATGAAAATATATGTCTAGTAGCTTCAGAGCGAAGAGCAGGGTTAAGGTGGGGAGGAAGGAGGCCCGGTCCCCTCGTTTGTATGAAGGTTCAACATCCATTCCTGCCCCTCAGCAGCTGTAGGCCTCACCTTTAGGGACTCTAAGCTTGCCGTTGGGTGGGGATGGGTGCATGGCGGGGGAGGGGTGTACAGACAGTAAATCATTGTTTTATTTTCTTTTTTTAAATAAACTTTGTTTTTTTAGAATAGTTTTATAGATTTACAGAAAAATTGTTAAGATAGTACAGAGAGTTCCCGTCTACTTCACATCCAGATTTCCCTGTTACTAACATCTCCTTAGTTTTTACCTGATTTCTTCCTGCTCTGCAGGATCCCATCCAGGACACCACATCACATGTAGCTGTCGTGTCTCCTCAGGCTCCTCTTGGCTGTGATGGTTTCTCAGATTTTTCTTGTTCTTTCTTTTTTTTTTTTTAAATTTATTTATTTATTTTTGGCTGTGTTGGGTCTTGGTTTCTGTGCGAGGGCTTTCTCTAGTTGTGGCAAGCGGGGACCACTCTTCATCGCGGTGCGCGGGCCTCTCACTACCGCGGCCTCTCTTGTTGTGGAGCACAGGCTCCAGACGCGCAGGCTCAGTAGTTGTGGCTCACGGGCCCAGTTGCTCCGCAGCATATGGGATCTTCCCAGACCAGGGCTCGAACCCGTGTCCCCTGCATTGGCAGGCGGATTCTCAACCGCTGCACCACCAGGGAAGTCCCCAGATTTTTCTTGTTCTTGATGGCCTTGACTGTGTTGAGGAGTACTGGTCAGATATTTTGTAGAATGTTACTCTATGGGGATTTGTCTGATGTTTTTCTCATGTTTAGACTGGAGTTTTGGGTGTTTGGGAGGTAAAGTACCATTTTAACCACATATTAAGGGTATCATATTAACATCATTTATAACTGTTGATGTTGACTTTGATCTCCTGGCTGAGGGAGTGTTTTTCAGGTTTCTCTAGGCCAAGGTTACCACTCCCCGCTGCCCCCCCCCCATACTGTAGGAAGTAAAGGAAGTCACTATGCAGAGCCCACACTTAGGGAATAAGGAGTATGCTCCACCTCCTTGGGGGCAGAATATCTACATATATCTGTTAGAATTCTTCTGCACAGGAGATATCATTCTTTTTTACTCTCACCTTAGTTTCTTCAGGTTCTCCAAACACCTGCCTTGGGATTGTGTTTAGACCCTGCCTTTTGGGGACTGTAAGCTCAATTCCTCCACCCCAGTTCTGTCCAGAATATCCCATGTGTGCTGTTGTCTGGCACGTACTTTCATAATTAGAAAGGAAAGGCACGAAATGCGTATCCAACTTGAGATGACCTGTGACTAAAACTCATTCACACTGGAGTATCAACGGGTACAACTTTGGAAATGGAGAGGAAGTTAGAGTATGAGAGGAATTTGGAAAAGCCCTGGATAATCAAACAATAATGAGTTAATATTTATTGTGTGCTAGGTCCCAGGTGGTATTCTAATTGTTTTACATGTATTTCCTTCACTTAGTCCTCATACCAATCTTATGAGATAGGTGCGATGATTTCCTTCAGTTTTGCAGATGAGAAACCGGAGGGGGTGATTACCCAGAGGGGGTAAATAATCTAGTCAAGGTCACGTAGCTAGAAAGCTATGGAGTAGGGTTCTGTTCAGACTCCTACCCAGTATTTATTCTCATCTTCCTTGGTCAGTGGAACCCTATATTGCTGACTGTGGCAAGGTACCCACCTGTGAAACTGCTTCACCCAGCCTACTAATGAGAGGCAAGAAAAAGTTGTTGAGTGTGGTTTCTAGAAAAATTCTTTAAAGGGGACTCAACTGCACAGAATATCCTTTTGCCCTTATCACCTTCCATCCCCGACCAGGGACAAGGGTGTGTAGCTCACAGCAGCCATCCTGGGTCATGAGGTTATCTTGAGGATGGAAGCCACGAGCTGAGAATGGTGGGGCAGAACAATGGATGGAATCTCAGTTTCCAGTGGTAATAGAGTCATCATATGAGCTTTGGATTGTCTGCTCCTCCTTTATTTAAGAAAAAATAAACTCTGTCTTATTTAAGCCACTGTTCTCTTAGGTCTTTTAATTAGCAGCTGAATGCAATTCCTAACTGATAAAAGTTCTGACTTGATCATATTTCTCTCTCCTTACCACCAGGCTATTTTTGTTAACATGAGGTTACCTAGGTTCTTGTTGCTATTTTGTACTTTATTATAATGTGACCTTGGACAAATAACTTAAAGGCCCCTCCCTTTTTGCATCCTTTGAATGGGAATTATTCATTCTCTAAATACAAGTTTACTATGGGAAACATGCTTTTAAACGTCACGTTCTCATGTGTGATGTACATTTTTTGAAGAGGGTCATGGTCATACTTGGACAAGTTTAAGGGTATTGCAAAGGAAACCTATAGAATCTGAAAACAGTTTTCTGATTTTGTCATTTTGCCGAGTGCCAGGTCTGAATACCTCTCAGGGAACAAATAAATAGAAGCTGTGATAGGAGGTGATTTTGTCCCTGCTCTGATATGCATACGAGCAGATTCTCAGTGGCACCACTGATGAGCCTATAACTCATGCCGGGGCTGCTGTGTAGGATTCAGAGTTTGTTTCCGATACGGCTGCCTTCAGTGTACCGGAGTGTTGTTTTCTGAAGATACATTAGTCAAGGAATCGCTATACTGGAAGAAAGCTAAATGCTTTTTCTGAGAGCCAGCCAAGAACAAGGCACAGAAGAAAACGTTTGCACATGTGGAGAATTCGTTTTTCTGGCGATAAATATCACCATTTCCAAAGAGTCCTTTGAAACTAGTACAGAGGTGTTCACAAAAAACTGGAAGGCCCCTCACTCAGCATGGGGCCACCCATGTAAATGATCCTTTCTTGCTTTGTCACCACCCTTGTTTCTTTATTTCCTCACAAGGACTCCCCCTCAATACACACTAGCTCAGTGGAGATAACAGGCTATCTGGAGATTATAAGGTAGATATGTGTCACTCCGTTGAGGTATAACTCTTGCCAGTGGAAGGTATGGTTTGTAGGTGAAATTCATTTGGAATAAGGAGTGGTATTTCAAGTTTTAAAAGGTGCAGGCTTGTGTTTGAATATTACTCTTAATTAGATGCTTAATAATGTGAAATGCCTAATATCACAAACATTTTATCTTTTATGCTGTTCTATTCCTGTTTCTCCTTTCTTCTTGAGGCATTCAACTTTAAAACGTGGTGTGGTATTTCTCACATTTCTGTAGCAATGAGACCTTTAAACAGTGCTTCTCAAACTTTAATGTGCCTACAGATCACCTGGGGATCTTGTAAAGACGCAGATCTTGATTTAGTAGGTTTGGGGTGGAGCCTGAGATTTTGCATTTCTAACAAGTTCCAGGTGATGCTGCGGCTTCTGGTCCCTGGACCACACTTTGAGTTACAAGGTACTCAATCACCTCTACCTCAGTGCCAGGGTTCTCAGGGCTGGCTGGGCATCAGAATTAACTGAGGAGTTTTTAAAAAGACCTATGCTCATGACCCCACCCTCAGATTTTCCTGATTAATTACTTTTGGTATAGTATCTAGAGAACTGGATTTTGGGAGTTCTATGTGAGGTGAGACTCACTGGCTTAGTGTCCTATTAAAAAATGTGATGTTGAGTGGTTTCAGTGTGCTTTCTTGTAATTTGAACTGTAGTATTTTTCCATCATAAGTAATTTATGTTGTGATGCCTTTTAGTCAAACAGAATAAATAAATGGAATCCACCATGCATTTTATACATGGATTTTATTCAGTCCCTCGTTATCCATAGCCTAAGAAGACTCCATATAAAGAATGATGTTAAGGACTTATCATTGAAGTAACTGGAAAGCAACGTATGTGATAGTTAACGTTCTTTCAGATTGCAAGAAATAGAGGTCTGTTCTGCTAACCTCAGCTGTCGGGAGGCAGCTTATAAGGATACTCCAGTAAGTTGGAAGACAGGAAGTAGCCTTGGAAGTCATTTGGAAATAAGAGTAGCTCTAGGAAACTGACAGCAAATAGTTACCTCGGAGAACATTCCTTTGTAAGTTGGGAAGGCTGTTATTCTTTACGTTACTAACACCACCATTTTGGTGACTCAGTTCACTTCTGTCTCCTTCCATGGCTTCTGAACTTACTGAATAATTGACTCTTGTTTTTCTTACAGTCAGCCTCCCTAAGAAAGAGACTCTAAGTAGGCTGGCCAGTCAGGGTCCTGCACAGAGTGCCCCTTTGGGGCAGGGGTCTCATGCTGGTTGACCTTAGAGGCTAATGACAAAGTACATAGTAGCCACCTTTTCAGGCCCATCCCTGGTCCCTTCTCCTGGAGGGGATGGTAGGGTCTTGTGGTACCCACCTGGCCACCTGCACACGAGAATTTGAGAATCGCCTGCAGCTGATTCTGTCAGATGGGACTCTGGGCTTGGGGGGGCGTGTTCTGAGGTTTCTTAGAATGGAGAGAAGGTAAAATTGGCAGATTCCATGCGGACACTCTTTCAGTAATGAGTTCCACGAGGGAAGATTTATGTTGTTCATTGTTATAGCCCCATAACACAGAACGGTGCCTGGCACATATTCAATACATGTCTGTCAAATAGAATAGAATTTTTTTAATGATGTAATGTTGTCTTTATCGTTCGTTTGATTACATTTTTATTCTAATCTGAATCCACGGGCAACTATGGAGAGTGAATTTCTGCTCTGCCCGTGGCTCACCGAAACAATATGCTCTGACGCGCCAGATCTTTTCTTGTTGCCTTTTTAGCAATGATGAACATTAGATGTTTGCCACTTGGCGCCATCAGTGCGGCTGGCGTCAGGCTTTGGGCTGAGGGGCAGCAGATGGATGTCAAGTCCAGCTCTCGGAGTCCTTCCTAACGAACGGCCTCCCTCTAGGGTAACCTTGGCCGCGGCTGTTTCTCCTCTGGGAGGCGAGCGGCCCCTCCCTGTCCAAGGGCGCCGCCATGTTGGGTCCCAGTCGCATCGGCTCTGAAAGGTCAAGTGTGGATTTGGACGTTTGGCCAAGGAAAGGAGGCTACTTTTCAGGTAAAGAGGGAGACACTGGGAAGATGGGAGTCGCCGTTACTTACAGCAGTTGCTGCCTCTTAAAAAGCTCCAAACCCCCTATCTGTGCGGAAAGGGCGGAGGGTGGATGTTAAGGATGTTTTCGAGGAAGGATGGACCCGGCTGATGATGGATGGGGTGTAGGGCAGCGCAGCGAGCACCAAGTCCAAGGATGCTGATCTGCCCCAACTCGGGAAAAGGAGCTTGCAGTTGGCATCTTCCCAGGAGAGAGGCAGTGATACCCACCATTGAGTACTAAGCCTTGATTGGAGCGCGTTTGCTCTTCGTGTGAAATATCACGGCCAATACCTACGTAGCTCTGGGAACAAGCCTTTCAGTAGCTCCTTGAGCTCAAGGATTCTGTAAACCTTGAAGAACGTAATTTGATAGTTATCACCTCATAGGTTTCCAATGAATGTTTAATGAAGGTGATGAAGAATTAGGGGTTTTAATCCCAATATTCTTCAATTCTTTGCTCTTTTAAATAAAAACTAGATTTCTTCCTCTTGCAGTGGGTTTTTTAAAAGTACCAACTCTTTAGCATGTCTGAACAAAACATTTTATTGATCACTCACCAATTTAGTGCTTAGCGTATGCCAGGAACTCATGTAATCCTTTAACAACACAGAAAGTCAGGTTGTTTTTAATAAGAACAACGAGGCAAAGAGAAAAAGAGCTGGAATTTGAAGCCCTGCAGTCTTTTTTCTCCTTTAATTTTTAAATTTACGTACAGTAAAGGTGACTTCTTTTGGGTACGTAGTTCTATGAGCTGTGATACATGTACAGATTCTTGTAACCACCCCCATGGTCAGAATACAGACAGTTTCATCACCTCGAAATTCCTGTGCTGCCCCTTGCAGTCATATCTTCTCTACACCATTTAACCCCTGATCTGTTCTATGTCTCTGTAGTTTTGCCTTTTCCAGAATATGATATAAATGGAATCATTTCACCCAGCACATTGTTGTGGAGGTTCATTCATGTTGTTAACTGTGTCAATAGTTTGTTCCCTTTTGCTGCTGAGTAATATTCCATTGTATTAATGCACCACAGTTTGTTTATCCATTTACCTGATAAAGGATATTTAGGTGATTTTCAGTTTTTGGTATTTATGAATAAGCTGCTGTAAACATACAGGTTTTTGCATAAACACAAGTTTTTATTTCTTTGGTTTAAGTACCTAGATATTGATTTAATGGGTAATATGTAAGTGTATGCTTAACTTTACAAGAAACTGCCAAACTGTTTTCCAGAGTGGTGCTATACCATTTTGCATTATTATGAGCAATGAATGAGAGTTCCAGTTGCTCCACACCCTCATCAGCACTTGGTATTATCAGGTTTTTCTCGTTTGCTTTTGTTTTTGTTTTAGCCTTTCTGATAGATATGTAGTGATACTTTGTTGTGGCTCTAATGTGTCTTTCCTTAATGGATAATGATGTTGAGCATCTTTTCATGTGGTTAATTGCCATCCATTATGTCATCTTTGGTGAAGAATGTTCAAATCTTTGCACATTTTAAAATTGGGTTGTTTGTTTTCATACTATGGAATTTTAAAGAGTTCTTTATATATTTTGCATTCAAATTTTTTGTTGGATATGAGATATGAAAATATTTCTCCTAGTCTGCAATCTATTTTTTCATTCTGTTAACAGTGTCTTTAGCTCTTTGAATATATTGGAAATAGCTGATTTAAAGTCTTTGTCTATTAAGTCCAATGTCTGGGCTTCCACAGGAACTGTTTATATTGATTGCTTTTTTTTTTTTTCTTTTTCTGTGCATGGGCCATTACTTTCTTGTTTCTTTGTGTGCCTCATAATTTTTTGTTGAAAACTGGACATTTTGAATATTACAATGTAGCAACTCTGAAATCAGATTCTTCTCCCTCCCCAGGGTTTGTTATTGCTGCCTATTATGACTTGTTGCTTGTCTAGTGATTTTTCTAAACTAATTTTGTAGAGTGTGTAATTTTTGTGTGATGTGTGGCACTGAAGTCTCAGTTTCATTAGTTTCGTGGTCAGCTAGTGATTGGACAGAGTTTTCCTTAAATGCCTAGAACCAAAAAAAAAAATCTCCCAGTCTTTGCAGGGGGGCTCTGTGTGTGTATCACAGCACACCTTCAACACTCAGCCAAGCAGAGTACAGCTAACCTTAGCCTTCACTTTCTGCTTGTGCAGAGCCTGTAGTTCAGCCAGAGCTGAGAGGTTAGCGCCCTCTCAGATTCTTTCTGAGCGTGCACTCACCCTGGGAATGCACATGGACTTCTAGATTCCTAGGAATATGTGGGAGCTTTTCAAAGCCCTTATTTCCCAAAGCATCTCATCCTTCAGCCTTTCCCCCCAACTTCTTTGGTTAGTCTGTTGTTTGCCCCAACTATTATCCATTGCCTCATGCAGCCGCAACAAATATATTTATTTGCCTGTAAATGATTTCAATAAGTTTTCTCGAGCTAGCCACTTTTTAGGAGAGTTCTGAGTTAGGCAAGATAAAGGCAAGTCTTTTGTGCTGGTCTTCCAGGGTTCCACCGGACAAGTCAAAACAAATTATTATAATTCTTTGTGAATGAGGTCTTTTCTGCTCCCTCTGGTACTGGTACTGGTACCGGTACCGGTACCAGTACCAAGAGGGCAGGCTATTATTTTCAAGGCTTCCACTAGCTGGAGAATGGGGGATGGGACCAGGGTAAGTTAAAATGCCACAAAACTTGCTACTGCAACCAAAACCCAGCTAGTTTTCCTTGATTACGTGTTTCACTGTACTTAAGTGCATCAAGTGGTTGCTGCAAGCTTTTGGTTAGTTTTCAGTGTTCAAAAAGGGTTGATTCTGCCAGTTTCTGCCAGTTTTTAATTGCTTTTACGGAGGACAGACTTTTGGAATTCTTTACTCTGCCATTGTCACTGATGTCCCTCAAGTATGGATTAAAAGAAAAACTGATTAAGATTGTTGGTCTTTTTATGAGCAAATTGGCCCAAGTTTTCCCAATAAAACACCGAAAGAGAAAGTGTGGATAGTCTTACTCGTTTCTGAAGTGTTTGCACATCCTACAGTAGCATCATCGAGGTATTTGAGGAGCCCCGCTCATCTGGTTACAGCGCTGGGGTCAAGACCCTCCATTTAAACCCTGCATAGGCAGCTTGCTTTTCTCAATTCCAGGCCACAGACCACACCTAACCTGTCTGTTGCTTTTTAAAACATGATTTTCAAGGGATATCTGGTCAGGAAACCTATATTCCTCTTTGTTTTTAAAAGAATGACTCAGAGAAGGTAGCTTTATTGCACTCTCCTGATATAAATCAGTCATGTGTTAACACTGGGGAGTGGAATTGAGGAGGGTGTGGAGTGTGTAACTCTATATACTTCTGTATTGAGTTTCCTCCAATGAGTATTACTTTGGAAGTTAAAAGAAAGGAAAATAAATTAAAAATACCATGTGAAATAATTGCCTGCTGGTCTAGTGTATTTGTTGCTCATTTTGTGGTATGTTTTTAAACCTGTTTTGCCTTAAGATGAGTTACTGCAATGATCGTAGCAAATGCTGTCCTGTTGATAAAAGAAATGATTGATAAGTATTGGAGAAAATGATAGTAGGAAGGAAGTATATAATTGCGTTTCCTCTGAAGATCATTTTTCAAACACTGGCTAATTTATCATTCGTTCACCTATTCTATCTTATGACATTCACTTGTTTTTATGAAAGCCATAATCACTTGAAAAGCAAATCCTCATTTATAACCACACTGTTGAAAGCTGTTTAACATAATCAAAACCTACCCTTAGCGTCCTCCGCCTTATTTTTTGCTGTGTATTTCATCTCCAAGTTGTGATGCAACAGAACCTGTTCTAAAGCAGTAGGTTGAGGAGACCTGCATTGTAATGCTCAACTTGCCACCAGCCAGCTGTATGTCCTTGATTTAATCTCTCTAGGTCTTAGATTCCTCATTGACAATATGAAGGATTTAGACCAGGGATCTGGAAACCATAGCCCTGTGGACCAAATCTGGCTCACTGCCTGTTTCTGTAAATAAAGTTTTATTGGAACACAGCCACGCTCATTCTTTTATATATTGTCTATGGCTGCTTTTGTGCCGTATATGCAGAATTGAGTAGTTGCAACAGAGTCTGTGTGGCTTGTGAGCCTAAAATATTTACTGTTTATCCCTTAACAGGAGAAGTTTGCTGACTCCAGACTATCAGCTTTTCTTTCAGCTTAAAAATTCTCTGTTTCAGTTTTGGGATACTTGGGCCAACTATTTCTTTTTTCCCATCAGATTGCTTCGTAGCAGATCACCAGAAAAATTCAACTGGAGGAGGGGAAATACAAATCGTACATTGTTATTTGTTAAACACCTATATCCACCATACGTCTGGCATATTTTGTTAATGCTGTGGTTACAAACAACCTCTGAAGCTCGGTATCTTATGACAGGTATATCCAGCTGGTGAGCTGCAGCTCAGCCTCACTTGTCTTCTTCATTCTGGGATCCTGGCTGGAGGAGCAGTTCCTAACTGGGAAAAGGAGCAATGGACAAACGATGTGTCAGCTTTTAAAACTTCTGCTCAGAAGTGGCATATATTACTTCTACTCACATTTCTTTAGCCAACTGGATGTTAGTGGTACAGGGAAGGATAATCCTTCTGTAGGACGCCCTGCAAGTCACCTGGTACCTTGAGTGGGTGGCTCATCCTTCTGCAGGGAGAGCTGTGGAACACCGGGAACAGCGCCATCTACCTCAGCCTCCTTAAGGGTTCCCTGGTGTGAGCAGACTGAAACTAATGGCCAAAACTTGGTTTCAGAATTCTTTGTGTGTAATATTTTTCATGAACTCTCTGCAATTAACAAGTAACTAGAAATTGGCCCGTTGAGCTTTTGGAATATATTCTGAATCTCTCAATGTGCTTATTTAATAAATGCTCATTGTAAGAATGTAATATCTGTTTGGATTTCTCTTTTATAGACTCCTGATGTCTTTAACTTATAATTCTCACCCCCAAGCTATCTTCTCCAAGGTTCCATATAATGACACAACTCAAGTTGCCCCAGCCAGAAACCTGGGTGAAGTTCTTAACTTCGTCCCTCCCCATGATTACTTATATCTAACCAGTCAGTTACCAGAGTCTATTGAATACATCCCCTAGGTAGCCCTTGACTAAGTCCTCTTGCCTCCATCCCCATTGCTACCATCCTTGTCCAGGCATCTCTCACCATTCACAACAGCCTTGTAACTAACTAGCCTTTCTACCTCCTGACTTGCTTGTCTGTAATCCATTGTCTACACAGCCACTGAAGTGATTTTTCTAAAATGCAAACTGATCATGTTATTCTGCATTAAAACCGTTCAATGTCTTATTTAATCTTCCCCTTAAATAAGCTCAAATTTCTTAGCATGGCCTTGAACCTTTTTTTCCTTTATTTTTTTTCTGGGAATTCCCAGGTCTGTCCTCTTATACTTAGCTTACATTCATGGCCAGAAGAATATAATCTTTCTTCTAGAAAGATTTTTCTAGAGCATACTTTATGAACTCACATAGTATTTGGTAGATGTTTTTCACTTGTAGAGATTCAAATGCTTGATAAAAGCATTGTGCAAAGCTGACTGTGTGCAGTATTGAGGATTCTCCTGTCCTGATGCTCAGTGGATTGCTCCTTCTTGGAAGGGCTTGGATAAGCCAGATCGGCTCCAAAGAAAGACGGGTTGACACTGTTTTGTTTTACTTTCTTTGTGACCTGTTTTTAGAAGTTTAAAATGTGCCCATTTTGGAACTGGTCATTTATTGGCCCTCTTTAAGTGAGCTAACATATTTTTCCTTATGATACCAACTCAGCAACTTTGGACAAAAAGAATGTGAAGCAAATGCATTTTTAAAAAATACTATCTCCTCTAGGTCTTTCATGTTAGCTCTCTGTTTCAGAAATAAAAATAGCTTCATTGAACTCATAGGGGGATAGGAGAAATCCAAATACTTGCCTTTGAAGATGATCTAGTGATTTTAATTTTTCAGGCAAAAATGTTTTCATTATTTAAAATTCATTGACACAAAATTTCTTTGATCAACCAACTGCTATCCTTCTTTTTATCTAGCCTAGTTATGTGGAATTTTTAATAGAACGAATCGAAAGTCTCAACTCTGAAGCTTTGCAATTGTTGTAACCAGCTTTCTGTTATCATAAGCTAATTTTAAAAACCAAGCTTAATCAAAGAAAAAAACAAGGTTAAAAAAACCTGTATATCTGTATAAACATTTAGAAAGGTGTCAGAGGTATGTTGGCCACATCTTTAAGCAAGAGGAGAACATGTAAAGGGTGATAGTGATGAACACAGCCGGTACATGGGGATTTGAACTTCCTATGTTAGATATTTCTGTAACATTGTGGGGTTTTTTTTAATAAGCAGAATTAGGAAAAAGAATATTTTTAAAAAGATTTTTTTTTTTTTTTAATGAAGAGTTACTTGGTTTCCTCCTCCTTAGGGAGGGAACAATCATCAGAGTTAGAACAGGCTGCTTTGTGATTACTTACACTATTCTAGAGGTTCCACGAATGTAGAGATTCTTGACCATCTTGAAATTTCATGAAAAAATGTTGTGTTTGTACATGAGTGCTTTTTTGGGCTGCAGGGTTAGAGTAATGTGGGAAAGAGGGTCCATAATTCAAACAGATTCTTCTGGTTTTTTTCTCTAGTCCTGCCCTCTCTGAGCTCCAGACTGCCTCCTCAACATCTCTACTTGTATGTCTAATAGACATCTCAAATCTAACATGTATGTATGTTTCCCATTGCTGCTGTTAACAAATTGCTACAAATTGTCCTACAGTTCTGGAGGCCAGCAGTCTGGAATCAGTTTCACTGGGCTAAAATCAAGGTGTTGGTAGGGCTGCATTTTATCTCCAGGCCTAAGGGAGAATCATGTTTGCCTTTTTAAAATTTCTGTAGGCCAGCTGCACTCCTTGGCTTGTGGCCCTTTGCTCCATCCTCAAAGCCAGCAGCATAGCATCTTTGTTCCTCTCTTCCTTCTGCTTCCGTCCTTCTGCATAGTCTCATAAACATCTCTGACTCTGACTGTCCTGCGTTCCTCTTTAAAAAGATTTGTGATTATATTGGGCCCACCCATAATCCAGGATAATGTCCAAATCTCAAAATACTTAATCATATGTGCAGAGTTGCTTTTACCAGGTAATGTAACATATTCACAGGTTTGGGGATTAGACAGGGACATCCTTGGGGGCCATTATTCAGCCTATCACTGCATTTGATAGCCCAGCAAACTGTTCCTCCTCCAGCCTTCCTCATTTCATTTAATAGTATGGCCATTCTCAGGCCACTAACCTAGCAGTCATTCTTGATTCCTCTTTTCAAATCTTTATCTTTCCCATCCTCCTATTCCAGTTACCACCCTCACTCCCATCACCCACATCCAATCCATCGAATCACATCTGGATCCAATCAAAATGTTATCACAGTCCTACCCAACTGTGTCTAGAATCTGTCCTCTTCTCACTAATTTCCACTAAAATCAGGATGCCTTTAGCATTTTGGAGCCTTAAGGCCTCATCCCATCCTATTCTTTTCACTCCTGGGTGTTAATTATCAAAGTTAATTATGGTACAGGGCAGTGTGGGCTAGGTGTCATAAGAGTGGCACAAAGAGCCACCGGACTAGACCTCAGTCACTTTATTCCAACCACATGGAGATGGGAAGTGAAGACTTACATGGTAGAAGACACTGTGGAGAGAATTTGCGTTGGTTGAGGATAATTATCCTGGAAAGCAATTAGAATTTTCCATTAAAGATTTCAGTCTTTTTTTATTCTTATGACAGTGAACATTTCCTCTCAATTATTGATTGTAAGGAATAAAATTAATCTCTGGTTATTTTGAATGACTCCTTCCCTTCCCTTCCTTCCTGAAGAAGGATCATGTTTAACAGAATTCTCAGGCAACTGATTTCTAGTATGTAAACTGTACGTAGTCAAATTTGGTGTAGAGAATATTATAGCTTCAGAATGAAACCAAGCATCTGAAAAGGTAAAATACCCATTGTTGAAATAATGTAAAAATAAAGCTTCCACATTTTATTATTATTCTGAATCCTTTTTCTGTAATATTGCCACATGTTGGGGGTGACTTTACAGTTTAATGAAATAAAAAAATGGGTGATTACTTGAAATAGTCTATTTGTTATATAAATAGAAGATCTGGAAATAACTATATTTCCTCACTTTTGGGGGAAAAAAAGTTCTGGTTGGATTTCAGCAGCCTTAGTGTATAGCTTTATTTGTTAAATGTGACCTTAGCAAATCCAACCTTAATTAAAATTCCTCAGGACAAGAAAATGAAAATTGGAGCATATTAAAGCAGATATTCCAAGGAATAAAGTATTCTGCAAATTAAAATAGATTTTTAAGGCAGAAAGGCTATTGAGCCCACCTCCAAAATAAGATGTAAAGTTGTTCCTATTAATTTTCTCCTCATTTGGTCAGTGGTGGTGTAGACTAAATTCGTTACCAGTAAGTGTGACATTTTAGTTCTGTGAATACAAATGTTTATTGATTTTTTGGTCCTCCAGTCATGTGTTACCAGTTGCTGTACTCATATATTGGGTTAAGCTTTATATTTTGTGTTTTAGCAATGGAAACAGAAAATGTATGTAGTTAGTTTGAGCTTTTTCTTGAAATACAATCACAAGAATTATTTAGAAGATCTTTAGAAAGCCCTAAATACACCATAGACTAGTTGTTTTTTGTATAAGCAGGAAAAAAACTTCCCTGCTCAGTTTTTTAAAAAATACTTTATTGAGATATAATTCACATACCGTATACTTCACCCATTCCCTGTTAGTTTTTAAAACCATTTCCTAGGGTCCTTTCAGTGTGTTTTTCAGATATTCACTGCCTCCTTTTCTAATCAACAGATTGATTGGGTTGAGGTATACAAGAGAAGGGCATTCCAGGTATAGAGGACAGATTTAAATAAGGCCTTGAGGTGGAAATGGGAGGAAGGAATGAGAAGAATATTGCTCTGGGTAAGAAGGGAAAAAACAAATAGGAAGTAAGGTAGGTGTCTTAGTGATGAATTATAAAGTAGATGGTAAAAAACTTGGGCTTGTGCCTTTCTTCACCTTGGTTCACGGGGCCTTATTATAAGGGTGGTGCAGGTAGGGGACAGGGAAAACAAGAAACAGCCCACAGCCTCCTGGAATCGAACCTTCCTCACTGATGTTCAGGTGCCATAGTCCTCTAGTGTTTTGCTTGTTAGCTGACTGGGGTTGATTGTCTTTCTCTCTGCTCATTGTCTAATTCTGCTACCATCCAGCTCCCCTGTCTACCATCCTAGCTCCCTCACAGCCTCTGCGGACTCCCATGAGCAGTGGTGTGGGACCTTCTTTTCTTCTATTCTTTGATCATTCCCCTGCTCTCAGCCCTCAATACCTTTCCATCCCACTGAGAATGCGATTCAGAGCCCTTACTGCGGCTCCTAGGGCACTGCTCCCCCTCTGCTCCCAATTCCCAGCCCTGTCCCCCCGCCTCCACTCAGCCGTGACCTCTGTTCTAACTCACACGCACACAGCCGTGTGCTAACTCATCCTCCCACCTCAGGACCTTTGTACTTGCTGTTCTGTCTACCTGGAAGGTTCTTAGGTATTTGTTTTGCTTCCCTCCTTCATGCGGGCCTCCGTAAATGTCACCTCCTTAGAGAAACTTCCTTGACCACCCGACCTAAAGTGGAGTCCCCCACCCTGATACCTTATCTGCTGCTTCTGTGTTACCTTCCTTTATCAGACTTTCTTGTACTTGACATTATAATAAACATTTACAGTTGGCACTCCATAACCAGAGTTTTGCATCTGTGGGATTGGTTGAATCCACGAACGTGGAACCCACAGATTTGGAGGGTCAGCTTACTATGCCATTTTATATAAGGAACTTGAGCATCTGCAGATTTTGGTATCCCTGGAGGTACTGGAACAAACCCCAGTGGCTACTGAGGGAGGACTGTATTTTGCATTTGGTTATTGTCTCTCTCCCCCACTGGAATGTACACTCCTTGAAGGCAGGCTTGGTGCACTGTATATGTTGTGGTATCCTCAGTACCTAGAACATGCCTGGAACGTGGTGGGCACTTAATATTGTTGATTGCACACTGACATACTCTAGGGCCCATTTTCAGACTTCCCATGAGAAGGGGTCTGTTGGGTTGTCCAGTATTTAGTGCATCTGTTGGGTAAGATGTTAGGCCAACCTGCCCCCCTACCCGCTAGGCAGCTCTTAAGTCAAGTGCTCATCCCTAGTAAGTCCAGCCAGTAGTGGTCAGGTCATGTGGTCAGTGGTGGGGTCATGTGGTCTTCTTCTATAGTTATCCCTTTCTTCCCACTTGAATGGCCTGGTCTCTCCAAAAGGTTTACATTTCAACTCTTGGTTCAGGAGAAAAATATTGTCAGATTCCCATGCTGTGGAACAGTTGCTTCCTAAGGGTCTGGAGGAATGATAGGAAGCAGTGTTTTGGCTTTCTTGACCTTCTTTATGCCCCCTTGCCGTGTCATTCTGGCTCATACATTTGTGTGTTTTCTCTTCCTATTTGTTCTTCTCCAGTTCTTGATTTTAGTCTGTCCTTTCTCCTCCATTTTCCTTTCTTGCCCCTCCTTTCTCTTTTTCTTTTCTCTCAGCTGCCATTTTGCTTTGCCCTCTGTATCATTCCAGAGCTTGCTTAGCTTGAATTATTGTCTCTGAGAAAGATTTCAGTTCACCTGCTTTGTGTACTGTTTGTTCCTTTGTGCCTTATAGGTGGAGAGAGGTAAGAAAGAGAATGGGGCCAAAACATTCTTTCCTTCATCCTTTTATTTAACCTGTACTTGAAAACCTACTTTGTATAAGACATTGTGCCAGGTTCTGGGCTACCTCAGTAAACAAAAGGTCCTTAGTGGGGGAGACAAAGAGATTGTGTGTTTACTTCTCATTCATTCATTCACTCATTCAACAAATACTTATTGAGACTGGAATATAATGGTTGGCAAAAGCAAAAATTCTTCCTCTCATGGACCTCATTGCATTTTGGTAAGACAGACATACATTAATTAGACAGTTACACAAATGAATGTTAAATTACACCTGTGTTGAGTCCTATCAAGGAGGACACCGTAGTGCGAGACTGTATATTGGGGGGATTTGTTCTCGTCAGGAGAGCTGGGAACAGTTTCCTTGAGGAAGTGAAGAGTGAACTGAGATCAGTAAGACTTAACCATGCAAAGACAGCGGGGAAGAGGAAATAGCAGATACAGAGGTCTGGTGCTGAGAAGGGGCTTCTGGAGCATCTGAGGAAGTGAGAGTGTAGAGAGCAGGTGGGGTGAGGCCAGATGAGGCTGACGAGGCAGCCTGGGATCAGGTCCAGCAGGGCTTTGTAGGTCCTGTTAAGGACCTTGGTTCTTATTCTTTGAGCAATGGGATGCCTTTGAAGTGTGCTAAACAGGAGAAAGGAGGAGAAAAGCATTTTAAAAATCTTTATTTTTAAAACACTAGTCTGAATTCTGTGGAGAACAAATGCACTTGAGCATAGGTGTGAGTGACGGTAAGGACATGGGAACAGCAGTTGGGAGGCTGTAGTGGCAGCCTAGAGGAGAGGTGAGGTTCAGGGTTAGCAAGGACTTTAACTTTCTAAACCTACCCTCACTTCCTGTTAAATGTATTTATTTATCCAAAAACATCGTTTTTGAAAGTTGACTTACCCCAAAAGACACAGATGCAACAAAACTTAAATTCATTCAAATGAGAAATGAAGGATGATTGAAATAAAAAGGAGTATGAGTAGAATTATATGCCAGATAGTATAGGATAAAGATAATGACTGAAATCATGTATAAAACTTAGCTCTGACCTCCTGAAGCCTAGACAGAAAAGGAAATAGTATAGGTCACATGATTGTTCAACAAAAAGAAGCATGCTAGTTAAGCAAGAGAAATAATCTTTTCCTTATAAACATTTAAAGTACTTTATTAAGAAGTAAAATTAACCTGGATAGGTCCAGATTATTGAAACCCAAAACCTCAGCTCTTGAGATTATTGCATTAATCCATTTTTGGTGGTAGGTATTTCAAAAAGTAAACATTTCAGAAATACTCAGAGCTGAACTACATACATGGGTTTCTTATTTACGCCTTGTTACAGAGGGGAAGCACAAAGAGCAGAGAAAGTAGAGAAAGATAGACCAGGTAAGATGCTCATAATGCAACCTATGGGCACGAAGTAAACCCTTAATGTACTTTCTTGAGGACCTTCCCATTTGCCTTCCCAGATACTTTTTTTGTTGCCTTCTTCTGTCACCATTTCATTTGTGTCTGTAAATACTTCTTCATGGAAGGCATCCTTCCTGCCTTGCAAGATGCATAGTCAGGGACAAAGAATGCCATGCACAGAAGTGGCATTCTTATTTCTCAGTTGTTCACATTCCAGCCAGTGAAACCTACTTCCAGAATCAAGAACCTCAAAAACAAAATCATTTCTCCGTATTTTAATGAAGTCATCCAGAGTTCCCAGCGACTCTCCTCGTGAGTTCTCTGCCCCTGGGGCTTCTTCTCCACGCATTCCTTCCTAGCCCTGTACTTGGCCAGCAGCTTCAGCTACACTGCCTACTCTCCCGGTAAAATGTGAGGCCCAAAGGCGCAGGAGGGTCCCAGGAGAGCCAGAGAGAGCAGTACAGTAGGGAGCAAGAAGTCAGCTAGGTCCAGGTTGTTGGCATCCAAGACCTCAGCTCTTGAGATAATGGACATAATCCATTTTTGGTAGTAGGTCACATTGGTGTAGACTCCAGGAAAAGAAAGACCACATCCTGTTCCCCAGCTTGACAATCCTATCTGGATCCATATACCATCAATATGACATGACAGAGGCCCTCCAGAATCACCCTAAGGAAGAGATAAAGGTCATGAGCATAGTGAAGAAGGACCATGAAGAGGAGAGTGGTCACAGGGGTGGAGGTTCCTTCGAATGGGGCAATGGAGCCCATGGAGCTGTAAAAATCCGGAGGGAGCTGGACTTCCCACTGACATGGAAATTTAGAATCATAGAATCTGAAATTGGCAGAGACCTTAGCTAAATATATCAGTAGTTTCAAAATACTCGTCTGTGATTGAAAAGAAATAAATATGATGAGTTTTTCACTAAATTCATTCAGTTGAATGAACTGTCCTTATTTTTCTATTTTTAGGTTCTTATTGCCTTTTTTAGTGTTAAGATAATGCTTTCTTATATAAAATGGTGGTGATAGTAGTTGGTGATGTATCTCTCAATCTTGCTATTTTTTTGTAACAGCTTTATTGAGATATAATTCACATACTGTACAATTCACCCATTTAAAGTTCAGTTTTAGTATATTCACAGTGTTGCTCAACCATTACCACAACCCATTTTTGTCACCCCCCAAAAAACTCCGTACCCTTTAGCAGTCACCCTCATTTCCTCCCATTCCTTCCAGCCTTAGGCCAACCAGTTACCTACTTTCTGCCTCTGTGAATTTGCATATTATGGATATTTTGTATAAATGAAACTATATATGACCTTTTATGTCTGGCCTCTTCCACTTAGCGTACTGTTTTCAAGGTTCATCCATGTTATGTCAATAGCATGTGTAAGTACTCTATTCCTTTTTATGGCTGAATAATATTCCATTATATTGACATACCACATTTTGTTATCATCAGTTGATGGTCAGTTGGGTTGTTTTCACTTTTTGGCTATTATAAATAATGCTGTAATGAATATTCATGTACAGATTTTTATATGGATGTATTTTTCATTTCTCTTGGGGTATATACTTAGGAGTGGAATTCCTGGATCATATGGTAAGTCCATACTTAACCTTTTGAGGTTTTCCAGAGTGGCTGCACCATCTTACATTCTCACTAGGTACGTGAAGAATCCAATTTCTCCACATTCCTTGCCAACTCTTGTTATTATCTATCGATTATAGCCATCCTCCTGGGTGTGAAGTTGTGTCTCATTGTTGTTTGATTTGTAAATAATGAATATACAGACAGGAAATTGTGGCAGAGATATAGAAAAATGCGTGAGAGAGAGAGAGAGAGAGGGGGAGGGAGGGAAGGAGGAAGTAAAACCCAAATGGTCATTCCAGAACGAAAAAATAAAATATCTGAAATAAAAATTTCACTAGATGAACTTAACAGTAAAATGTAGATGGCAGGAAAAAGAAGCAATGATTCTGAATATAGATTAATTTAAACTATCCAATTTGAAAAACAGAAAAAGGTAAAAATAAAATATCAGGGACTTGTGTGAAAATATCAAAAGTTGTAACTTACAAATTTTCTGTTTCACCCAGAAGGGGAAAAGAGAGAAATGAGGCAGAATAATAGTTAAAGTAATTATGAATGAAAATTTCCCAAGTTTTGATGAAAGGTAAAAGAGTAGATTAAAAAAACACGTCAGTGAATCCCAAATAGGATAAAGACAAAGACAATCATACCCAGGACATGACATTCAAACTTCTAACAATCAAATATGAAGGAAAATGTATTGAAAGCCACCAGAACAAAACACATCACACCCAGTGGAGGAAGACACAAATGACTGCTGAATTTTCATCAGACAGTGATGATCAGGAGACAATGGAATGACATCTTTTAAGTGTACAATGAAATGTTTCTTACTTCAAAAAATTAAAAACTTGGCACTTCTATGTCAACCTCTTAATATATTTATAAAAACATATGAGACTGTGAAAATCCAAGCACCAGTGGTTAGCATTGCTCTAGATCAGTAGTTGAAGAGATTAAATTAATAGATAAAGATTAAGTGACTTATCCAGGTTAACACAAGAATTATTGTCAGAACATTTGTCTCCTGATTCCCAATTCACTGTTGTTTACAGATGGGCAAACCTGGATCCAAATTAAGATCTCATGTTAAAATAAAAAAATTTCAAGAGCAAACCCTGATCTGGCAAGTATCCTTTCTTTTCTCAAGATCACCAGCACAAATCATGCTTTCCTGGATGACCGGCTCTGTCTGTGGCAGTAGCTAACCCACCGGGTTGTAGATTTTTTCGCAATGCTGGTGTTCAGTGATGGGTATTTCTGCTTCTTGGAGGATGGTAGGGTAGTCAGAATCTGTAGAGATAAATAGGAGTGAAAGGAAAAGCAGCCTGGAAAGGTACAGGGACAACATTCAGTCCTGATATATAGACATCTCTGAATGGGAATCCAAAAGCAGAACACAGTCACTTTCCAATCGTGTTGGCTAATGGAAGAGTTTTTTTGGTACAGTTAATCTAAAACAATGGATAATTCAAAATTCTATTTGTTTGGGGCTTTTCTAATGTGCCACGTGGGGCATTCCTAATGTTCTAAATAAAGAGAAGTGCTGATATATTTTGATTAAGTAAAGATGTGAGTATTCTACAGTATTCTAAAACTTTTTCCTTTCTCATTTTTCTGCTCCCAGATCATTTCCTGTCTTTACTCTATCCTGGGAAAGAGTTGACACAACACAACACTTTAAAAACAGATTTAAAGTACTAGACTCTTTCCAACCTTACATCAGGCTTGTTAACCTCTGTTTCAGAGAGGTAATTGTGTGTTTAGATTGTTAGTATTAAAAAAATAAATAAATAAATTGTTAGTATCTTTTCTTGCTGCTATAGCCAGACTCTAGGCAGGATATAAGAGTAAATAAACATATAAATAAGCAAACATTTTATTTGAAGACTTTCAGATAGTGTCTGGTTTTGTTGAAAATATTTGCCATAGTAATGAAATGCCTAGAATATGAATATTCTGGAATGGGTACAAGAAGGTGATATATAAAACAACCCCTTTCTCTTCCCATTCTCACCTTCATCTTCTGCTTTTCCCCATCCAGTCACCCAGCAAGAGTCTGGGATTGCCCACTGCTTTTTGACACTGGACAAGCAAATGGGCAGGATGGAAGAACTGTAGGTGACTCTAGAGAACTGCCTCAACAAGGCAATGTCTGCTGTGGTACCGTGGTGTTTGGGATGGATGACAATTCGAAACACATGATACTTCACGCCTGTATTTGAATGGCCTATGTCAGTTGATCCCAGCCACACAGTATATGAGAAAGGAATCCAGCGCCTAAGGGGAAGAGAAAGAGGAGAATAAAAGTGGAGCATGCTTTTGTGCTACAGCTGGGTCAGAACAAGCTGCCTGTGTGTAGCACTAAGTCTTTAGGTAAGAAAGGAGGGTAACAGACTTGGAATTAACCAGGCTGCTTCCAACTTGGCATAGGGTTGGTTTGTCTTCTTTTCTCCTTCCCTCACTCCCTGATCACTCTTTCTTTTGTTGTCTGCTGTTTCTGTGGTCTCCTTTTATATGATTATGGCCAGAGTTTTGTCCTGTATTTTTTCCCTGGTTCTCTTATTCACTTCTACTATTTTCCGTGGTTTCAGCCATAGCCTATATGCTTAACAGTCATTGTTGTTTTATTTTCACTTTTGAGTTCTGAGCACTAGACCTTTATTTCTAAATTAAAAAATTAAAGCAAAATATAACCACCAAAGTTCATATATATGTATATATGATATATATGTAATTTAAATGTTCAATAGTTTAATCAGATTTACAAAATAAATAAATAACAGAAGTTCTCTGCCCTACTGCCCTCAATTCATGCTATCCAAAGGCAATCACTTTCAACTCTTAGCTCTTTCTTTTAGCATTTTCCCTAGTGTTTTCAGGAAACCCTATATATTGCCATTAATTTTTTTCTTTCAGTTTTAGAATATTGTATTCCTCCTGTAGAAGGTGAGGATTGACCCAACAATTACTGCCAACTCCCTACTTCCTTTTCACCATCCTCCTCATCTAATATAACTTTTTGTTAGATCAGTATTTAGTATGTATGTTCTTGTGACTATGAAAACATTATTCACTATGAGGCCATATTGAGTACCATAATGAGATTTCTTGTAAAACTTTTTGCTTCTCCTGGAGTTAATAATGTGGTCTCACTTCTTTGTTTTTTTAGTTTTCTATGTACCTATCACTGACTCATTATTTGTTCCCCAAACTGTCTGCCAGAAGTGTAAATCTCTCAATATGTTGACACCTGTTAGGCTTTTTATCAATACTATCCTTTTAAAAAAAAAATTAATTTTTTTGGCTGCGTTGGGTCTTTGTTGCTGCGCGCGGGCTTTCTCTAGTTGCAGTGAGCGGGGTCTACTCTTCATTGCGGTGCGCAGGCTTCTTATTGCAGTGGCTTCTCTTGTTGCAGAGCTCGGGCTCTAGGCGTGCAGGCTTCAGTAGTTGTGCCACACGGGCTCAGTAGTTGTGGCTCACGGGCTCTAGAGCGCAGGCTCAGTAGTTGTGGTGCACGGGCTTAGTTGCTCCGCGGCATGTGGGATCTTCCTGGACCAGGGCTCAAACCCGTGTCCCCTGCATTGGCAGGCGGATTCTTAACCACTGCGCCACCAGGGAAGTCTTTTTTTTTTTTTTTTAAAGCCCTCTGCCCTCTAACTCCAACCTTGGTACTTTTCTTTATGATTTTCTTGAGGATTTTCTTCTGTGTTGTATTCTGTTTTTTCTGGATCCCATGTTTTCCTGTCCCCGCCCCACCCTTTATTTTGGTGAAGCGCATTCTCCTATGGCTTCCTGAGAAAATGTGCATGAGGGGTAATATTTTTTCTGCTTTGTATATTTGAAAATGTCTTATTTCTCTCCCACACTTGATTGATCATTTGTAAATATGAGCAGAATTCTAGTTGGAATTCTCTCAGCATTTTGAAGTTATTACTCTATTTTCTTTGAGCTTTCAGTTTGTTATTGAAAAGTCCTGTCGTTTTGATTTCTGTATATATGTCATCTCCTGTGGCACAACAAGTTACCACAAAGCTTAGAGGCTTAGAACAGCAAACATTTCACAGTTTCTGTGGATCAGGATCTGGGTGCCTCTGACCAGGCTGCACTCAGGGTGGGCTGCAGTGTCATCTCAAGGCCCGACTCAGGAGGGTCTGTCACGTCTTCCTTAGCTGTTGGCTGGAGACATCAGTTTTACATGTGCCTCTCTCTACAGCTACTCACCACATGGTACCTTGCTTCTCTCAGAGATTGTGTTTGTGACCCAAAGCAGCTTAAGACAAAATTCCCTGACTGGTGTTTAGGAAGTGATGTGGTGAAAAGTAAGCAAAGCTTCTAATATAGTGACTATTTTCATCATTTTTTTTTCTACCTCCATGCCCTGTCCCCTAGTCCAAGATGACCTAGGTCTCCTTCTGCCTGTTCATCTTGGCACTTTCCTTAGTCTGTTGGCTCATTCATGGGTTCATTCAAATATTTATCGGGAACCTCTCTGTGTGCCAGGCACCAGCTAGAACTCACCTGTGTAGGCAGTGTGCTGCTGTCAGTATCCACCTGTCACTGATGAGGGAACCTCCACAGACGTGGGACTCGCCCAAGTGCAGGCTGACCTGCCAAGGCCAGTCCTCACCACCCACAATACGGCTTGAATATACAGGTCGTCCGCACCCTAGAGAAAGAGGAAAGAGAGAAGCATGGGAGTCCGGTTGTGCTGTTCTCCTCATCCCCATCTTATCATCTCCAAACTCCCATCCATTCCTGGGACCTGAGTCCTCCCGAGCCTCCATACTCCATCCTATTCCAGTTCCAAGCCCAGCAGTCTTGGGCCCAAGGGGAGACCACTCACCTGACTGCAGAGGTTTCCTTTGGAAAGAAAAGGATAGGCAAGACGCTAAAACAAGTACACCGTATCATTAGCATATAACAACACCTCTTATATCCAGATTCACTGAATAGAGAGGCTTTCTACCTACTTAAATTTCTCAGATGGGTGTTAAAGGCCAAATTTTTATAAATATCTACCCATTAGCGGTAATCTTTTTTTTTTTTTTTCATTAGTGGTACTCTTGATAATTACATACTTACTTACGTAACTTTTTTAGCAGCATACATGGAACATAATTTAACTTTTACTTGATGATGCATGGCTGCCATCAGGAGTATCAAGCATGTGAGGTTGTAAATACATTAATGCCTTCAGATGATTTTGAGGTTTATAAGCTATTTACTTTTGTCATGTTTTCTTGAACTGAACTAGCATTTTGCAGTATTTGTATATCTTTCTTTCTTGCTACCTGTTATCTTTTTGCTGCTCTCAGCCTACCCGGCTTTTAAATCACTGTGGGCCAGAAAAATAAATGAACAAGCTTATTCCTGAAATCATTGACTGGCGTTTGTACTTCCAGTTCCCTCTGCCTGAAATGCTCTTTCCCTCAATCCTCTTAGCTAAATCACTCATCTCCTTCAAGTCTTTGCTCAAATAGCTTCTTCTTAGTGAAACCTTCCTTGACCACCCTATTTAAAGTGACAGTGTCCCTGTACCTTAGACACCCCTCTCCGGTCACAGTATTTATTGCTTTCTAACCTGCCTTATAATTCACATATTTGATATGTGCATTGACTATAAGCCCCCCCAGGGGCGGGGATCTTTGTGTTTACTTCTATATCCATGAGCCTTGGACTGCTTGGGGCCTGGCACAGAGGGTCCCCTCAGGACTTTCGCAGGCCACACCATTCAGAAGTCACATCCCGTGGGTGGAGTGTCCTGTTACTCTATATGGTAACTTCTTGAGCCAAGAAACCTCTGCCTCCTGCTCTCCACTCCACCCCCAGCCTCAGGGGCTCGCCCAGCAGAAGGGGCAGCAGGAAGACGCAGCCCGCAGGGCCCATGTTTCTGTCCTCAGGGTCAGCACCTCCTGCTTTCTGGACTCAGGCTCCCAGGGCGAGGCCCGCCGGGGAGCAGCCGGAGGAGAGCGGCAGGACCAGCTTCTCCTCCTAGCTGGATCCTTGGCTTCGCCCCCTCCTCTCCTTTGGCCCTCACCCTGACCAGGCGCTGAAGGGACCAGACTTGAGAAATGCAGCTGCAGGACCCAGGGGGCGGAGCTGGGGCTCGCGGTGCCCCCTGCTGTCCAGGGAGAGCAGGGTGTCTGAGGCTTCTGCCTCCAGGGCAGGTTGGAGGGTACAGAAAGGAATGGAACCCTGTCTCTGGCGAGGAAATGGAAGATGGACAGGATTCTTCAGAAGCTAGAAATGAAAAAAGAGGAAATTAACCCAGTACCTGGCTAATTTTTTCTAAATTTTTTTGTCTTCATCTTCATTTACAGTGTTAGCCAGAGACCGTACTGCAAGTCAGATTTTCTGGGAAACAGACTCTAAGACAGACACTTGTGTGCAAGAAGTTTGTTGGGGAGTAGTCTTAGGATGAACACCTCGAGGGGGGGTGGAAGCAGGATTGGGCAGAGGGAGAGTTGATGTAATGCATCTGCAACAGGGGCCTCAGCCTTTCCCAAAGGTTGCTCTGGAGCTGGGCTGGCCCTTCAAAGATGCCCTGAACTGAGGCTAGAAGGCTGAGCCCTTGGACTTCTGAATGACTGGGTGCAGGTTACCTGCAGGGGAGGGGGCATTACCTTGGGTGAGGCGACTCTGGCAGCAATTCTTGGAATTGGACTTGGCTTCGAACTGTCTGCAGCCAACACTCCTGGTTGCTAGGAAAGTGAACGCTTCAGTCCTGAAGGGGGGTCTGGGCCATGCAGCACAGCATCTGCTACAGAATTCTTCTCTGCGCCTTTTTTGTTTTCTGTACCCATAGTCTGTAGGGTAGTAGGTCTGTGGAGGCAGAATTCAGTGAAGTGTTAAAGCATGTTGTTGCTCTCTTGCAGCTTAAAATTTGGACAAGTTTGACAGAAACACATGAATAATTTTAAAAAAATAAAACCAGAAAATATAGCTGTTTGGGTAAGTGTTATTCAGTTACAAGCAACAGAGACTCAATGAAACTAGCTTAAACAGAGAGAGATTATTTTAAAGATATTGTCATGGGCTGCAACGTGTCTCCCCTCACCCCAAATTTATGTGTTGTGGTTCTAACCCCCAGTACCTTAGAATGTGATCGTACTTAGAGATAGTGTCTCTAAAGAGGTAATTAAGGTAAAATGAGGTCATTAGGGTAGGCCTTAATCCAGTATGACTGATGTCCTTACAAGAAGAGGAAATTTGGACACATACAGAGGGAGAAGACGGCCATCTACAAGTCAAGGAAGCCTAGAACAGATCTTTGCCTCCCGTCCCTCTGGAGGAACCAACCATGCTGACACCTTGATCTCAGACTTCTCACCTCTGGAACTGTGAGAAAACACAGTTCTGTTGTTTAAGCCCCCCCCCCAGTCTGTGCTACTGTGTTATGGCAGCCTTAACAAACCAATACAGATATCTGAGGAACAGTAAGGAGAACAGAGTAGCAAGGACATCTGCAGCTATCCTAGGACAGACTGGAGACCAGGGTGGGAGACTGGAGCTGGCAGGGGGCTCTGGATCCACGATGGCTCGAGAGCTCAGAGCAGCAGTTCGGCATCCTCACTCTGGTCCTCTGCCGTCAGGATGGCCCAGCACTTTCCATGTCTTTTCATTCTATCCCACTATAAACTACCCAAGTTTTTCCTCATTTTCAGTTCAAATTCCGCAGAATTTGAACA
The DNA here is from genome assembly GCF_965194825.1 of Balaenoptera physalus. Classification (NCBI taxonomy): domain Eukaryota; kingdom Metazoa; phylum Chordata; class Mammalia; order Artiodactyla; family Balaenopteridae; genus Balaenoptera; species Balaenoptera physalus. The sequence goes on along the minus strand of NC_138884.1, from coordinate 36,736,114 downwards.
GATGATCTTTTCTTACCAGCCCTTAGGTACATGGCTGTGGACTAAGTGTCTCTGCAGTAAGTGCCCTTGTGCATGATGAGGATGAAGGAATATGGCCAGCTAAGCTGCAGGGACTGTTGTGGTGGGGCGGATGCCACATTTGCTGTATCTCAGTACAGTAAGGTGTTTACCTCTTTCAATACATTTTTTCAGATTTTAGAAGTGAACACTTCAAAAAAAATTAATTTTCCATCTCCTTGTTTACTGACTGCCACAGCTGTCTTTTTCAGATTTAGTTGTCTTCATTTGTGACTGCTTGGTGGGGGTGAAAATCTACTACTATTATATTTATGTTATCTCCTCCATACATTTTTAATGGTTTTTTGTTTTATGCATCCTATGTTTTGTACGTGTGTCGTTTATCCATTCATTCTGGTTATGTGTCCACCACTAGCTGCGCTTTTTATCATCATATGATGACCCTCTCGGTACTTTTCACCTTAATTTTTTCCTGAAATTAATATTGTAACCTGCAATTTTGTCCTGTTCATTTAATCAAAGAAAAGATTCCTTATTCGTATCACAATTGGTATTCCAGTTAATTTATTGTATTCACAGGCAATTTTAACTATTTAGTCAACTTACTTAAATATAGCTTTTAAGAGTCAGACCTCAATTTGAGATTTGCCTTCGAGTCATGTTTGGAGTAAAGATCATCTTTTTTGCAAAGTTACTAAAGGTCTGAACAGGTCTTTCTGTTGATTTATCAAAGGAACAAAATTTGACCAGACACTCCTTTCCCTCTGAGGGTCCTGTGGTTGTCCTAGACCTTTGGACTTTTTTATATCCCTGGACAAATCTGCGGTCACTGAAAACTCTTTACATATTAATTGGGTCATTCACACGATCTTTTTTCCCTTTTGCTTAAATGTTTTGTGAAAATGTACTTTTGGTTCTAATTTAGTTGGAAATAAACTTTATTGTAACTAAGATATGAGCTCCTTACTATTAAAATTGGAAGTAAAAGGAAAGAATTAAATAGCTATCTTGCTTTTCCTGTCCAAACTGTAGTTCAGGGTAACAAAACGGGCTTAGTTGATGAGGGAAGAATTTCAGCTAATAAATTCTTACTGGTTGGAGTGATAGAATTTGAAAGCAATACTTACAGCTCTTTATGAGATAATTGATTCAGGGGATGATTATCAGTAGTTGAAAGTTTTAGATGAAACAGCTCAGGCTGTTACTATTTGAATGCTCTGTTCAATCTTAACATCATGACAAGTGGGATAAGGCAGACATGAGCCTCCTGATGTGACGTAATGTGAAGGAATATCCAATGAAGTTTTCTTGTCAAAAAAGTGAAACCTGAATCTCTAAAGCTACTTCCACTTACAGCAAATACAGGGGATGAAGGAGTAAGTTAAATTACAAGGCCAAGGAAGTTAACAGTCACATCCAGAATGTGGGACATTTTATAAAACAACTAACACTGGTTTCTATAACAAGTCAATGGTGTGAGGGTACAAAGGGAGGGAAACTCCTCTAGGTGAAAAGAAACATAAGAGTCATAGGTGTGTGGCCCCTGTTTGGATCCTGATTTAGCAAATCAACTCTAAGAAGACATTTTGATACAAGCAAGGAAATTTGATAATTAACTGGGTATTAGATGTTATGAAGGAAATATTGTTAATCTTGATGTGTGTAATAATGATATTGAGTTATGTAAGAAAATGTCCATTTTTAAAGAGACAGTTGGAACCTATGAGTCCTTTCTAAATCTAAGCTAAACTCTTCTATCATATTGGAGAAATCGCCTTTGGTTTTCAGCCCACAGAGCTATGCTGTCATTTTTATGGGGAAGACTGCATGACCTTAGGCAAGTCACCTTTCCCCTAAGGCCTGTGTTTTCCCGTTGTACCGTGAAGGCACTGGAATCAGCTGATGATCTCAAAAGTGTCTTTGCAGATGTAACATTGAATTTTGACTTCCTTATCTATTTACCTGTATTTACTTATCTTTATTACCTCCATTACTCCTCTACAAATATTTCATTATTGTTGGGTTAGCAATCAAGAAATGTGTTGGGTCTGCCATTTTAATGCTCCCTTGCTTCTTCTAAGATAAGGAAGTACCAAGGAGTTGGAAGTGAGAGAGCAGGTGCTTGATGTCCACTCTAGAGATTTACCTGAAGACAGCTCTTACAGCTTTCTGCCTTCTCTTCATGCCCTGTCTCGAGGTCCTAGAGTCTCTGTTCCCAGATCATTACCCTGTTATCATTAACGTTATCTTTAAATACCTCTACCGTACACAATAACTGTTGGTTTGGGAAGTGGCCATGTGGTGGTGTTGGTAAGAGCTTTATTGCTTGCCATGTGGCTGTTGCCTAGTTACAACCTTTTCATCTCAGCAAAATGGGAATAATAATACCTCACAAGATTTTGGTAGGAATTAAATGAGATAGAGGGCAAGTACTTAGCTTGCGTTTAGGCTATTTAAGCACAAAATATAAATAGTAGCTGCTGTTTTTATTATTGTTTTTGTTGAACTAATATCCTAGTTTTAAGTACTAACTTAATTCTGGGCAAACAGGTCATCTTGGTGATGGCTTAGATTGATGTGAATGGTGCCTGTAGACCAGGATTTCTCAGCCTTGGCACTGTTGACATTTGGGGCCAGATGATTCTTTCTTGTGGGGGCTGTCCTGTGCATTGGGGGACGTTAAGCAGCATCTCTGGCCTTAACCTGCTGGATGCCAGGAGTACCACCCATCCCTAGTGGTGACAACCAAAAATGTCTTCAGACATTGTCAAGTGTCCCCTGGGGTTGGGGTGGGGAGCAGAATCACCCTTGGTTGAGAAGCACTGCTGTAGAGTAAGGATGCCACTTCAGGGTGCAGTCTTCTCTTGAGCACCCTGAGAATAAAACAGGGACGACAGTAGGTTTGCAAGTCTTGTAGGGTTTTCTTTGTTTTTCTTTTGTTTTTTTGGCCGCAGCTTGCGACACGCGGGATCTTAGTTCCTGCATGCCAGGGATCAAACCTGCGCCCCCTGCAGTGGCATCTTAACCACTGGACCACCGGGGAAGTCCCCAAATTCTGTAGCTTTTTATCTGTAGTTCCAGGAAGGGCAAATGGATTCCATTGTTTCTTTTCTAATTCAATCCATCAAATCTATCTATTATATTGATCTGAAAATGAATAATGAATAAAATGAATAAATCTCTTTATAAAATGAGTAAATCTCTTTATAAAATTCTCCTAAAGAATAACTGATTTCTCACTGTTTGATTCCACTTACACGAGGTACCTAGAATAGTCTAGTCAAATTCGTGGAGTCAGAAAGTACACTGGTAGATGCCAGGGGTGGAGAGGGGGAATGGGGAGTTAGTGTTTAATGGGGACAGAGTTTCAGTTTAGGAAGGTGAAAAAGTCGGGAGATGGATGATGGAGAGAGTTGCACAACAAGGTGAATGTACTTAGTGCCACTGAACTGTACAGCTAAATATGGTTAAAATAGTATATTTTCTATTATGTGACTTTTACCACAATAAAAAAAACACTAAAAAAAAGCATAATTGATTTCTCTAGCACATGTGTAGCAGCAACAGACACCTATGCCCTCTATTCAAAGATCCAGTTTGGTCTTTGTTCTTGAACTTGGACAGGAAACTTTTAGTCCAGCTGTAGTTCCACTAACCAGTATGTCCTGGAACTAGTCCATATACTTGGCCTCCGTTATGTCAGGGCCAAGGCCTGGACAGCCTTTGAGGGACAGCCTTCTTCCTCCTCTCGCTCTCCACCTTGTTGTCCAGTCTACGGTTTCCCTCGCCTGCACTCCCCTTCTCCACAGGGACTGATCCTGCTCGGAACTCCATCCTACTTGCCCTGAGTCCTACTGCCCTTTAACTAGTTCCCCTCGGCAAGAGTTGGTCCTGTTCTTTTGATCACTAAAATAAAATATTTTTGTTTATTCACTTATACTAAATGAATTCTTCCTTTCCGTTTTGACAGCTAGCCTTCTACAGTCTATTGCTTTCATTTTGTTATTTAGAAAATAAGATTCGATACTTTCTGTTTGCGACACTATAATAGATGCTGTTAGAAGAGCGAGAAGATGACTAGAACAGCAGTTTCTCTTCTCAAGGTTGTTCTTATCTATTCAGAAGAAGTAAAGGAGACTGGAGTATAATAAGAGGTACAAATAACTAGAACCAAAGGGCAGATGTTATTTTGGCATTGTATAAGGAAGATCTTTATTAGAGCTTTCTAACAATGAATGGAGGTAATTTGGTATAGTGGAAAGAGCCAAATCTTTTGAGTCAGACAGTCCAGGGTAAATCTGTTTAATCAAATATTAGCTGTGTGATCTTAGGCAAGTTACTTAACCTCTCTGATCCTCAGTTGTTTTTGTGTGTGTGTTTTCATTTGTAAAAGTGGAATAAATAATACCTTCTTGAGTTGTTAGGACAAAATAAGATGATTTTTAAAGTGGCCCGCATAGTAACTGATAGAAGGCATAAGTAACTACAAGTTCCTGCCATAGTTAGAGGTAAGATAAAGATGGCATGACCCTCAGAGAATCCACTTTGGCAGGCAGTATGACTAGGCTGAAGTCATCTCAATCTAGGCTCTGGACCCTTAGCTTTTTAGCTTCTAAAATTCCTGTCAGAGCACCTAGAAGAGATCAAATTCAAGAGACTGACTCACTAAAATTTAAGAGACTTGTATATGAACCAGAATGTTGATTTGCAATGAGGACTATTCATTTTTATCATTTGGAATTTGCATTTTTCCCAACCAGGGCACACCTTCTCGATATTGAGTAGGGAAACCAAATTAGTAGGTGGGTGGTTGTTTGAAGAGTCTTCGGATCAGAACAAGTGGAAGTGGCAAATCTCCACAAGCATTTCACTAGGAGGAAATATCCCTTCTTCACAAAAACTGGGTGAAACAGTGCTTCTCCATAACAGAACATGTTTTTCTAAATAAATACAAAGTTTATATTCATCAGTCTCTCTTCCTTTACAGCCTAGGGTCTGGTGAACACAGAGTTGTCTGGCTTTTGCTTTCTTAGATTCCATGCTGACCATTCCCCTTTCTAATGAGGTTTTTCTTCAGTTTAGTGCTGAATACTGTTGATTACACTTAAGCATTCTCAGGTATGATCTTATTCCTGGTATGCTGCTTTGGGATTATACCCAAACCTCCAAGTTTAGCTTATTCCTAAAACACATAAGACCTGTATTTACTGAAATTTTGGGCATCCTTTCTACAGAAAACGATCTCCTTCCATCTCACCCATTTTGTGTATATTTTACTTGTTAAGTTTCAGTTTTAGAGGATTCTGGTGGGCAAGTGGTGGGACAGTGCCATGTAGTGAAAATAGTTCCCTTTCCTTCATTACCAAAAGTTAGTTAGTTAGTTAGATAGTTCGTTTTCCAGTTCTATGATATTAAGAAGCGTAAGATCATCCGTCGTGTCTGTGAAACAAGCAAACATGCCTTGAGCTGAGAGTTGTATCAAAGAACTTGTAAGGTGCCTTCCAACTATTTTATTTTATGATTCTAAAACCTGCTGTTATCTCTTTGTTGGATTTCTTGGCTTTAGTATCTAGATCCATCCTCTTCGCTCACATTCTTTTATCGTTTTTTACTTATTTAGCATCTCACATGTTTAATAGGTTTATCTCTTCTTTTGCCAAAGCATTTTCAGTGTCAGTTATACCTTGCTTCCAATTCTGTAGTGTTGTCATCTAAAAAAAATTCTGAGAAGATCTTATTAACATGAACAGTGTTCCTTTGAGAATAAATTATAATCAATCTTTGAATCCTGCTTATACTTTGTATAATTTTTGCATTTGGAAAATTAATTTTTTTCAAAGTTCTTACTATTTTCTTTGTATGTATGGAAAACTTTTTAATGGCCCAGATTTAATTTCCTTATTTTTATGTAATTATCTTATCTTTGCAGTTATTAATGAAAATTTTCATTCTCAAACAGTGATTTTATTGGTATTTAATGAAATTTGAGCAAGGGATGATCATTTTGCTGCTGTTCATTCCACCATCTTGCCCAAACTCCTTCTAATCATTTTTCACTATTATTTGTTGAGTAAAATAGAGCATCCTGTATTATTTTAATCAGTATCTTATGAAATCCATAAATCAACTCACTGCTGGCCAGCGTCAGATCCCATGTTCCTAACTACCCTTTGTATACGTATACCACAGGCGCAGGAAAAGGATGGGGATAAAGCAGCCATACGTTTCTTATATGAGACATGTTCTTGGACCCCTCTCTGGTCGCAGGATATTGCAAGTTGGATATCTCTTTAATAAACACCTTCCCTAACCCCAGTGCACCTCTGAGCACAACCACGAAGTGCTCTTAGTGGGTGGGGTGAACAGGAGACTCCGAAGGCATTCTCCCCGAAAACCTCAATTTAAACCCGCCCCCATGCCTCTGCTTAATCTGTGACCACTAAACACAGTCAGTTTTCGCCTCCCAGCTCCTTAATCCAGACCCTTCCCTTATTGCACTTACAGAAGGCAGCCTTTGAGATGTCCTCAGTGATTCTTATCAGCTCACTTCTGAAGAATAGAATACAATGGAAGTAATGAGATGTCAGTTTTGAGATTAGTTATAGAGAGACTATAGCTTCCATTTGGGGTATTCTCTCTTGCTTTATCTTGTATCACTCACCCTGGGTGACGCCAGCTGCCCTGATGCAGCCCTGCAGAGAGGCCCGTGTGAGTGAGCTCGAAGCAGGTCCTTTCCAGTTGAGCTTGGAGGTGACTACAGTTTACAGCAGCAGCCTCTTGAAAGACCCTGAGCCAGAACTACCTGGCTAGGCCCTCCCTGATTAATGACCCACAGACACCGAGAGATAGTAAACGTTTGCTGTCTTCAGCCGTTATGCTTTGGGGTAATTTGTTATACAGCAGTAGATAGCCGATACACTGCCCTAGGCTCCTTTTGCCTGGCGTGCTTCAACTGAAACCTTCTAATCTTCTGAGTCCCTGCTTTTTCTTCAGAACCCAGTCTAGTCCCAGACTGGGTGGTTTTCATCTTAACTTCAGCCAAGGGCACACTAGTTAACCTCTCTGTACCCTAGCTACTTCTTCTTTAGAATGTGAGGAATTGGTTGGGTCAGGTGATTTCCAGATCCCTTTCAGCCCTAAAGTTCTTTGCTTCTGTATTTCCCCAGGCCCTGACTCCAGTTTCATTAAAAAATAAATAAATAAATAAATAAATAAATAAATATGAGAAGTAATAGTTAGAACCAACCAAACTTTATTCATGCCGGGGACCTTGCTTCCCAGGTTGACCTACAGGAGACAAGGCAGCAAGCAGACTGGGCTCCTGGGGGCTGCACCCAGAGGTAGCAAAACTGCATCTGTCTTGCTGAAGCTTCGGAATCTCCTCAAAATCCTCAACTTCTAGAATTTCTTTCTTTCTCCGTCATTCTTAATTGCCACTTCACCTTGGCCATACTGACCTCAGACAGTTAGGGTAGCCCTGGGAAAATGAGAGGCAGAAGCACAACAGGGAAGAGCCCGGAGAAGTCCGGCCTTAGGTCAGCGTGCGAGATGGCTGACTTCTCATTCCAAGACTTGTAGAAACTGATGTTTGTAAATACTCCAGGCTCATTGGTTCCGATGCAGTTTGATTCCCAGCTCACCACTCCTGCGAGGACCCAGAAATCCTCCACTTTACACGTCAGGGGATCTCCTCTACTGCCCTGGGGGAGAGAGAAAAGATGGCTGGACCATGCACGGGGCAAAGGGAGAGACTCCAATAATTTAGCCACGAGCGGTGGAGTTAGGGCCTATCCAGACACTTCTGGGTTCACGCAAGGACCCCGAAGCTACGAGACATGGAGGAAGCACACTGGGGAATGGAAGGGCTCTGAAAGGTGCCTATAGGATGGATTCTTACTATGCACTGATTGTCTGCCCCACTGGGAGCCTGGAGCAGATCATGGCTTCACTGATGGGCTCGACTCCATGCAACGAGCTTTCTTTCTATAGCAGTTATTGCATGTCTGGAGATCACTGAGGGGCACTTTTAGCTCCTTCAGTGTATAAGATGGTTTCATAGCTGTAAGGTCAAAAAGAGTCAAAGTTGTCTTAAAAAATTAGGAAGCAACTTTCAGCTATGGATAGAGCTTTCATGCCTTTGATTTTCAGGGATAGCTCTGATTTCAAGTTTCTGCCCCCATAACAGGCAGCACTCTGATTTCTGGTTTGGCAAATGGTCTAAAGGCTGAGTTCCCTGGGTCTGAACAAGACTGATGGCAGTTGCTCCTGCTGTACCACAAAAAACAGAAGAATCTTTTGATTCAGAAAAACCTAAAATCATGAAAGATGTAGGATTAAGTTGTTTGGCTTTGGAATATATTTTTATATTACATAGAACATAAGAAGGTGGATCTAATGGATTAAGAAGAATCAAGACTATTGAGGGCTTCCCTGGTGGCACAGTCATGAAGAATCTGCCTGCCAATGCAGGAGACACAGGTTCAAGCCCTGGTCTGGGAAGATTCCACATGCCGCGGAGCAACAAAGCCCGTGCGCCACAACTACTGAAGCCCACGTGGCTAGAGCCCGTGCTCTGCAACAAGAGAAGCCACTGCAATGAGACGCCTGTGCACCACAATGAAGAGTAGCCCCCGCTCGCTGCAACTAGAGAAAGCCTGCATGCAGCAATGAAGACCCAATGCAGCCAAAAATAAAAATAAATAAATTTAAAAAAAAAAAAAGGACTATTGATACATAGCCCTACTCTCCTAGTCTGACCTGGGACCTGCTGAGCACTCTTAACTTTCCTGGATCCATCTTTGTGTCTACTTCCCCCTACCCACCTACCCACACACACTCTACCCAGGTGCCAAAGAAGAACTGACAACTCTCCTTAAATTCATTGCCCTGTCCTTTTTACTTTTAAGGTCTTAGTAGTATTGTGAAACAAGAGCAGAAGCAGATGTAAATAAGCAAAGCAATTACAGCAGCAGAAGTATGAAGGAGGCAGAGGGAAGCTGGGGGTCGAGGAGAACTGAAGTCCGCAGTACCTCGGATTAATTGCCAGAGAGCGAGAGCGCACCGTATCTGGTGCCAGGAGTGGGATAGAGAGTAGGGGGAGGGACTGTCAGTGGAGGAAACAGCTCAGAAAGTCTACTTATCCTCACATTGGGATATCCCAGAATTGCCCCATCCAGTCACCCAGCAGGAGGTTGAGTTCTTCAGCTGGACTGCCGATGAAGGGAGGCAGATGGGCAGGACAGAGGGGCCAAAGGAAACCAGGTGGGCCAGTTCTGCCACAGCAATGGCGCTGGATGCATTTCTCTGGAAGTCGGGGTACGGAACAATCCTGGACACGGTGATGATCATCGTTTTGGAGTCTTGGTGACCAGAGACCTGAAGTGACCCCACCAATACCTTGTATTTTCTGGTGTCCTTAGACCTGAGAAGAAGAGGAGCAGAACAAGTACCGTGGGTTTCTTGTGACTCTGTCATGGAGTGTCACAGCAGAGCCCAGAGTTCTGGAGGTTGTATTTTTTGTCTAGCTCTTCCTAAGCATATGTTCCTTCAATAAGTGCTGAGCATCGCCTGAAAATATAAATGAGACTTAGACATGATCTGGCCCTCACAGGGCTTTTGGTCTCAAGGATGGTGTGTGTGTGTGTGTGTGTGTGAGAGAGAGAGAGAGAGAGGGTGGAGGAGAGGGAGGGAGGGAGAGAGAGAACACACAAGTAAACAGGTATAAAATTTTAAATTGTGATAAATTTTATGAAGAAAACAGGATTTTGAGGTAGAGAGTAAAAGATGGGAGAAGAGCCTATGAATTGGTGATCGGGGAAGGTCTCGTTGAAGAGGTAACTTTTCAACTGAGTCCCACAAGGTGGGAGTCAGCCATGAGAAGAGCCATAAGGAAGAGCATTCCAGAGGAAATAGCGTATGCAAAGGCGCTGAGCGTAAGAAAGAGCTTGGCAGTTTCTAGGAACTGAAGTATACCTGGAGTAGAATGGGATGATGTTAGGGAAATGAGCAGATACCTGGCAATTCATGGCTTATAGGTTTTATTCTAGGTGCCTGAGCAGCGACTGGAGGATTTGAAGGAGGGAATGACATGATCCTGCCTCTGACTTTTAAAAAAAATCACTTTCTTGTGTGTATGAAGGTAGCAAAACTTATTTTGCTATTGCAGTGGTCCAGAACATTTGTGCTGGAGTCAAAGTATTCTGTGGAAGTAAAACTGAAGAATTTGTGTGTGCAGTGAATATGAAGGGTGAGGGAAAGTGAGGCTTCATATTTCTGGCTTGAGCAACTGGCTGTGTTGTTGAATGAGATGGGAAGAAAGGGAGAGAAAAGGTTTGGGGATATTGCTGGTGGTAGAATTTTGGTTCTCTTTTGATTACATCATCTTTGAGATACCAGTGAGATATCTGAATGGAAATGCATCAGAATTAGAGTGTGGGGCTGGTGATGTAAATGTGGATGTTAACAAATCTATGACATTTTAAACCATGGGAATAGATGAGGCCACCTAGGGAGAGTGAAGAGGGCTCAGAACTGTGCATCCAGAGTGGTGTGAGGTGTGGGCATGCAGTAGAGGGAGTGGCTCCCCCTGGGGAATGTCTCCTTGGGTAGAGAATTAGATGGGGGGTGGCGGGGGTGTGTGACATTTTCTAGGCACTCATTTCAGTCAAGATGATTGTCAGATGTAAAGAAACCCGAAGTCTAAGAGTAGTCGTATTGAGCTGAGAGCTAGGGCAGGAAACATTTGGACCCACTTCTTAGGCACAGATACTGTATTGGGCAGTGCAAGGTAAACTCCTCTCTGACCTCAGCTCAGGAGGTCCAGTCACCCTCGTCCCTGATGGGTCTGCCCGAAGCAAGGCCCCGCACTCACCAGAAGCAGCTTGCCACCGTCAGTACCCACTGCTTTCAGATGAGGGTGGCCACACAGATGTGAAACAAGCCCTGGCGGTTGCTGACCTGCCAGGGCCACTGCCCCACGTTGGCCTCCGTGCCTGAGGCAGTGCCAGGTAAGACCGCGGGCTGCCCACAGACTGCGGACAAAGTGGAGAAAGTCCTGGGAGGCCTGCCCCCTCCCCACACTGGTGTCCCCTCCTCCCTCCTCCTTCACCCCATCCCCCCGCCCCCCCCATGCTGGCCCTGGCTGGGGCACCTTACTTGACGTCACGAGATTCTTTGGTTCCTCCTCATCTGTGCCTAGGAAGAGAAAAGGTGGACCGCGGGGACACCCAGGACGGCTTCTTATTGCCAAGGGCGGCCCACACCCCAGGCCCTGTGAAGCCTCCGCCTGGGACTCTCCTCACCCCGGGGGTTCACCTGAGATCCCCAGCAGAAGGGGCAGCAGGAAGACGCAGCCCGCAGGGCCCATGTTTCTGTCCTCAGAGCCAGCACCTCCTGCTTTCTGGACTCAGGCTCCCAGGGCGAGGCCCGCCGGGGAGGAGAGGGGCGGGGCCCGCTTCTCCTCCTAGCTGGATCCTCGGCTTCACCCCCTCCTGTCCTTTGGTCCTCACCCTGGCCAGCCCGGATACTGAAGGGTGCAGCTGCAGGACACAGGGGGCGGAGCTAGAGCCCGAGGCACCGCCTGCTGTCCGGGCAGAGCAGGGTGCCTGGGCTTCCTGCCTGTGGGGGGAGGAGGGGCCGTTGGGGGAGGGCGCTGGAAGGAGCAGGGCTCACACAGTGCAGAGGCCCCGGTGTGGGCCGAGGCCAGGCTCCCAGGCTCCCTCTGCTCCCTCTGCCACATCTCAGGGACTTGCCCTAGTTGCTCCCATCTTCTCCCCCGCCCCCCGGCCGAGGGTGAACAGTCCAGGGCAGGTCCCTGAGCTTGGGTCACGAAGGGCTGTGCAGAGGGCTGCCCCAAGTCCTTGGCCTCGAGAACGGCTACGGGACTGACAGGAGAAGATAAAAAAGAGGAAATAAGCCAGTCAGTTAGCTGACCAATGTGCCCTGCTTCCTCACTTTCCCTTTGCTGCTTCAGTCTCTACCTGTTGTAACTGGTTCCTTGCCTCCCTAAGTCAGGGAATATTTATTGGATGTTTATTGTGTACAAGGAGCAGGACCTATAAAGGGGCATGAATCATGGGGGCGCCTGACCCCCAGGAGCTGACAGTCTAGTCCGAGAGAGGCGGAGTAAGGAAGTAACCCTGGAGGTTTTGCCTTATGATTGGTACCCTGTTCATTACAAAAGGAGGGGCGGGTGGCTCTGAGACCCGAGGGCAGAGCGCTGGGTCCTGGATCTGGTCCCAAGTGTTGAGCCCCTTTCCTGGCTCCGCCACAGACTGGTTTTGAGAACTTTTAAAGTTAGACAAGACACAGAACCTAAGTGCTGAGCAAGTGTTGCTGCTGTTTTTAAAAACATGGCAATGCTGAGACAGTTATTGAGACTCTAACGTTCCATGCCTGTTGCTTGGCACAGGAGGGCATCATGGGTACATAAAATGAACGGGATTAGAAGGCCTGTGGGCGTAAGGGGGAGCTTATACTTGCAAATATCAAGAATGGGATTATTACAGTTACTGAAATCAAGAATTTATTTAACTTGAAGCTTTCAAGAGCAAGGTGTGGGGGAAAAAAAAGATGAACTACATAGCTCACATCATCTGATAATAGGAACCATATTCTTTAGTCAGGAGATAACTTTTTCCCCCTTGGCAATTAATTCAATGAGTTTGTTACAATAGTATAAAAAGCACATTTATAGGTGACTAAGAAACATTTCTTGTTTTTTATATTATCTCTCACTGAATGGCGATGCCATCATTTTGAATCACGATTAAGTCATTTCTGTGAAGAACTAAACTAACTTAAAAGAAGTATTGATATTTCTCGTTATGTAACTTGAAATAAAAGTAGAATTTAGAGAAGATGCCTCTTGCCGCTTTCAGATGCCACTCTTGCCAGCTGTGCTTTGGTGGGGTCCACATTCTCTAGATACCCTTTGGACTGTCTTGACATTTTACTGATGTTTTATTTCCTAAGGAAGCTGGCTCTTATTGCTGCCTCTATGATATCCCTCCTCAGCTTTGCCTGGTTGTCAGCTGTAGGAAGGACAGTTCCAGAGCCAAATGAAAGTACCAAAGACCTCAAGATACCAAGTCTCTTCTGTCCCTATTTAGAAGAGAATAGATAACGTCTCAGAATAGAAAACAAAAATGATTATAGCCATGAGGCTAGAAGTTAGATACCAGTATTAAGATACTAATGTGTATAATTAATAGTGTAGACAATTAAAAATTCTAGAGCAGGAAGGACTGTTTAAAATCTTTGTTATAATTCAAGTTTTTTTTTTTTGGTTTACAAAAAGAATGAACTGGTGTCTACAAATATTAAATTGATTCTAAACAGCTTAACATGATCAGTTACAGAAGCTTGACAGTATTTTACGTTTGCGTAACATTTTCATCCACACATTGACTCCGTGAGAGACGCATGTTTTCATTTCTGTTTTATAAATGAGGAAACAGAGGATCTTGGAGGTTAAATGACTTAACGAGTTGTATCATACTGTTCACTAGCAAAGCTGGGCGTCGCTTCTATTTCCTAGACTAGTAATCAGATTTAAATCTAAATCTCCTGATTTGTTGTCTAGAAATCTGCCTTCATGCTCTGGCAGCCTCCCAGGTCCAGGGTCAACACTCATTTATGTAGCAGTCACGTTCTCAGTGCCCATGCCAGGTGCTGTTCTAGAATAGTGGGGTGACAACATAGAAAAAGCCTGGCATCATGGAGTTTATATTCTAATTTTAGGTCAGATCATGGCAGGTTCTTTGGAGAAAAGTAAAACAGGACAGGGATGCTGGGGTGGGCATCACTTTTAAATAGAGCAGTCAGGGGAGGCATGGCTGAGGTGATTTCTGAGCAGGAATTTGAGAAAAGAGAGGCAGTGAGCCAAGGGGTTATCTGGGATAAAGGGGTTGAAGCACAGAGCATAACTTACAAGGTTCCTGAGCAGGGGTGTGTTTGGGATATTTGAGAAACACTGAAGCTAGAGCAGAGTGGGCCAGGGGCTCCAGTGATAGGAAATGAGGTCAGACAGGGAACAAGGCCAGACCACGTGGGCCCTCATAGGCTCCTGTGAGGCCTTTGGTTTCTATTCTAAGTAGAATGGCAACATTTTGACCTGACTTAAAGTTTTAAATGGATCCCATCGGCTACTGGATTGAGAATGGTCGGGGGTAGAAACAGGGAGACCAGTCAGAAAACTATTGCAGTCATTTGGGCAGGAGGTGATTGTGGCTTTGGACCAGGGCCATTGAGACAGAAGTGGTAAGAAGTGGCAGATTCTGGTTGCATTTTGAAGGCAGAGCGAATGGGACCTGCTGATGGATTGGTTGTGGGTAGGAGTCAATAATGACTCCAAGGTTTTTGGCCTGAGCCCCCGGAAGTGTAGGCTATCCATTTACTGAGATGGGGTGCACTGTAGGAGGAGGAGGTTGTTGAGGGGTAGACAAGAAGTTCATTCATAGGCATGTTAAGTTTAAGATGCCTGATAGGGACTTCCCTGGTGGTCCAGTGGTTAAGAATCCGCCTTCCAATGCAGGGGACGCGGGTTTGATCCCTGGTCGGGGAACTAAGATTGCACATGCCGTGGGGCAACTAAGCCCGTGCACCGCAACTACTGAGCCCACACGCCTCAACTAGAGAGCCCACGTGCCGCAAACTACAGAGCCCATGTGCTCTGGAGCCCACCCGCCACAACTAGGGAGAAGCCCACACACCTCAAGGAAGAGCCTGCACGCCTCAACGAAAGGTCCTGCACGCCGCAACGGAGATCCCGAGATCCCAACACAGCCAAAAATAAATAAATAAAGTATTTCTTTTAAAAAAAAGATGCTTGATAGATGTCCAACTGGAGATATCCACTAGGCAGTTGAATATACCAATCTGGGATGAGGAGATTCCACAAACTGAAGGGCTAGATTAGGGTGCTGTCAGCATGTCATAGTATTTAAAGCCAAGAGATGAGATAAGGTCACCTAGGGAGTGAACACTCCCTAGGTCACCTAGGTCACCTAGGGAGTGAACATAAATAAAACCCTCTGTGAGTTTTAAGGCCTGATCACACCAAAGTTGGGATGAGATAAGAAGGAACCAATAAGAGACTGAGAGGAAAGCAGAGAGGAAGGCAGAGAACTGACAGAAGTATTCTGGAAGCCAAGTATGTAGAGAAAGTGTTCCAAGAAGGAAGAAGTGATTGGCTGCCAAATGCTGCAAACAATGAAGAACCGACCATTGGATTTGGTATCGTGAAATGGATTCAAGAGAAAGAGGAGAGTAATTGGAGACAGCAAATATAGGCAATTTTTAAGAGTAGGTTTGCTATTAAAGGAAGTAGAGACACAGCTGGCAGAAGAACCTGGGTGGTGCAGAGTTTTTAGTTCTTGTTTTGTTTTAAGATGAGGGAAATTACATCATGTTTGTGTGCTGATGGAATTATCCAGCAAAGAGGGGGAAATTGATGATGCAGGAGAGAAAGTGAGAGAATTACTGAAGTGGTGTCTTTGACAGACAGGAGAGGACTGAGCCTAACTCACTAGTTGGGGGTGAGGATGCTTAGATTGGAGCACAGACTGGTCTTTCCTGCAAGAGCACAAGCAAGCATATGGGCACAGATGCCAGCTGGTGGGAGATGTCGTCTGCTGATGGCTTTCATTTCCTCAGTGAACTAGGAAAGACATCATCTGCTGAGGATGGGAAGGGAAGTGTTGAGGACTTAAGAAGGAGTGAACTTGAGTGTGGGAGATGAATGGACCGGAGAAATAGTAGTGTGACTGCTGAGCACAGAAAGCATCCACTTGAATTTGAAGTGAAATTGGCACAGTTGTGTGTTCACAAGCAGCGTTCAGTAACATGGGTGGAGGCATAGAGAGGGCAGAAGGTTGACTGTAACCGGGTTGAGGGTTTCTGACGAGCATGTGGTGAAGAGGGAGGGAGAAGGGAGTGATTATAATGATACATCAGGAACTTCAGCTGGAAAGGAGGGAAGTAAGGAATGGGGGGGGCGCTGTGCAGAGAGTAAAGCAAGGTAAAAATCAGTGGATTATAAATCCTAATAGTGTTGAAAAATATTGGAATTGGCATTTTTGCTATAAGGAGTTGGAAGAGAGATAATTAATGTTCTGGGAAGGTGAGATGCATAACATTGAGATCAAGGAGAGGGTGCAGTTCTTGGTGATCCCGAGGCCAGGGAGGACCACAGAAGAAGCATCTGAGGCTGGGTGAAAAGATCAGTTAGTCCTGAAGGCGGATTATGGTGGAAAGGCAGTGAATGTTAGGCTTATCAGGAGCACGCAGAGATCCATGGCTCTCCTTTCACTTTCCCTGAGTCCTTCAGAGTGAGGGCCAAGATAGATTTCAACCCATGTTTATGGTTCCAAAGTCAGTGCTCTTTCCATTTCTCCAAGAGTCTATTTTCTGTTGACTTTTATCGTTGGAAGAAATTCTTGATGCTCAAAGAAGTTTTGCTAATCTTAGATCTAAATACCTCCTGACTGGATTATGCATGTTTGAACATGTAAAAATATTTTCATGTTAAATTAAGTTTAATCTTTTACTAAATGTTCCCTATTGTATGGGGAGAACTTTGAAGCAAGGATCAGAAATCAGATGACACTAATGCTTCCTAATTAAAGAAATTTCTACTTAATGCTGACTAAAAATATATTGGCTGGACTTCTAGTCAGCTGGGTTTAATTCTCAGCCCTAAATTCCTGAACATTATGGGTAAAACACTTTGTCCAGTTTAGAAATAGCCAGACTCTTATTAGGGGAAAAAAAGAAATTAAGAAAATGAAAATTATTTAAAACTATTTTATTGTTAGAGAACAAGGTTAACGTGAAATAAAGAAGAATGGCAATCTCTGATGTGTCAAAAGGCAGGGTGATCATATTTTAGTATTTGCTTCCTATTGCTTGCTGCCCATGGGGCTATTAAGAATAAGTGTTTCTGGAAGTCTCAGTACTGAAGATAGGAAAATGAGAACAATCATACTGCTTTTTTTCCATGAGTACCAGGTAGCTTTAATGAGCGATGAGAAAATTATACCACTTGTGCACAGCACCACATTGTTTTCTGAAAAGTAAAGAACTTTTTAATATAATATAGTCACATTATATACAATTCGACTCAAGATTTGACTCTACTCTTTTACTTAATCCATATAAAATAGATGCATCTGTTTGTAAACATTAAGGTTATAGACTTGTACTATTAAAATGGAGGGGCAGGAGATGGCAGCAGGGATTGAGTCTAAATGGGCAGAAGGGATCTTTTTAGGGTGATGAGAATGTTTGAAAATGATTGTGATAATGATTGCACAACTGTAAATTTACTAAAAATCATTGAATTGTGCGCTTCAAACAGGTAAATTTTATGGCACGTAAATTATGCTTCAGTAAAGCTGTTAATTTTTTTTAATGAAATGGAAAGTATGTGACCATAGCTGACCCCGGAAGACAGAAAATCTGAAAGAAAATTTATTATTGATGAAATAAAGCTGTTAAAGAGCTACCCTGCCTTCCCTCTCCTTCAGGTTTACAAGGCACATCTGTCACACCTTAACAAATCATCCCAATATGATTTTAAACTGTTTCAGAAGATAGAAAATGAAGGGAAGTTTCCATATTCCTCTTTATGAAGGGAAAATAACATTGATATTGAAACAAGGAGAAGATATTTCTCCTAAAAGAAAAACAGAGATCAGTTTTGCTGTGAATATTGAAACAAAAATCGTTGGAAGAAAAATTATAAAATAGAATTCAGTATCACATTTGAAAAGTAACATACAAAACAGCAATGTAGTATATGCTGAATACTTTGGGCTCTGGAGCTGGACTGGGCTTGGAATCCCAGTACCAGGACCTAGCTTCGTGACCTCAGCAAAGTAACTCAACTTCTTTCTTTTCTCGTCAGTAAAGTGGGACCAGTAAGTAAGAGAACTTACTTCATAGGGTTCTTGTGAAGGCTGAATGAGTAAAGCACTTAAGTAAGTGCCTGACACTCAGTAAATGTTGAATATGATAATAACTGCATAGCTTATAAAAGTATGAATGTGTCAGAATTTATTTTGTCATTCCTCTATTGTTGATCACTTGGATTTGCTATTATAAAGAACAATGCAATAATTATCTTCATATGGAAATTTCCCTCACTTTTCTCTCCTGAAGATACATTTTTAGGAGTAGCATTTTGGAGAAAAAGCCATAAACTTTTTTAAAAAAGTTATTGAAGTATAGTTGATTTACAGTGTTGTGTTAATTTCTGCTCTACAGCAAAGTGATGCAGTTACACATATATATTTAAGTTCTTTTGCATATTCTTTTCCGTTACGGTTTGTCACAGGATATTGAATATAATTCCCTGTGCTATACAGTAGGACCTTGTTGTTTATCTATTCTATATATTGATGTAATATATAGTTTGCATGTGCTAATCCCAAACTCCCAATCCATCCCATCCCTCCCCGACTCCCTTCCCCCTTGGCAACCACAAGTCTGTTCTCTATGTCTGTGAATCTGTTTCTGTTTTGTAGATAAGTTCATTTGTGTCATATTCTAGATTCCACATATAAGTGATATCATACGGTATTTGTCTTTGTCTTTCTGACGTATTGCACTTAGTATGATACTCTCTAGGTCTATCCATTTTGCTGCAAATGGCATTATTTCATTTGTTTTTATGGAAAAGCCGTAAACTTTTTAAAGGCCCATATTGCTCTTCAGAAAGATCATACCCCTTCCTACCGATGGTGGTAAGAGTGTTTATATTTGCATTACTCCTACCACTATTGAACATCATCATTGCAAAGAAAATCTGAGGTGATTTGATTAGCCCCAAATAGAATGTAATCGTTTTATCTTCATTTATTGAGAGCATACAACTCAACCTTAACTCAAACATTGTCCCAAAACACCTGAAACCCTGAAAAATAGAAATGTTTTCAGTGTTCCTCTAGATGGATACCTGGAGTTGAGTTTTCATTTTCATATTCAAATTTTACATGCTGTTAGGATATTTGCCTTTTGTAGCTTTGCTTTAGCTACTTAATCTGATGGAGAAATTTTTCCTAAAAACATTAGTTAAAAAATAATCTACCAAAACAGTTGCCACCAGGGAAAACTGTTTATATTTTCAGCTTTATTTTAATTAGTTATTTTGCCTCCAAGACAGTTCTAAAGTCATGTATCTTTCCAGTCCTTCTCTGTGTTGTTCCTTCTCCAGGTAACTTCATCCCAATCTTCCGAATGACTTTTTTTTTTGGCCGTGCCTCACGCGCGGCATGCAGGATCTTAGCTCCCTGACCAAGGATCACACCCATGCCTCCTGCAGTGGAAGCACGGAGTCTTAACCACTGGACCACCAGGGAAGTCCCCCAATCTTTAAACTCTGTGGGAACTGAGAATGCATCAGGTCTCAGAGAAAGACTCATAAGACTGCATTGGGCCAGTGTAAATCCATCCAATTAAATCTGAATTTAGATGACTTTTCAACTAGAGCACACCAAGGAACTTCTATGATCTTTTACAGGGAACAGGTATGTCTGTCCTAGGACTATCTAGCAGAGCCTTAGGTACAGTCATCACTAAAAGCCGGAAGGGTGAAAAGAACCCATCTCTGTACTGGAGTTGTTCTCCTGCAGACTTGACACTTCAAAAGGACAAGTCCCTTTTCCTGTAGTAGAGCTTCCATCTGAAATCTTGCCATATAGCGAGGTCCCCTTAGTTTTTCCCTAAAAAACAAATTAACAGGGAACTGTGTCTTGTTACACTATTTACTCAAGACTTGAACGAATTAATATTAATATATTAGTTTTAAGACTTAAAGTCAGAAAGTTCAGCGGTGCTAAAATTCCTTAGAAGTTTATTCTTGTATATATTTGAATACTATTTAATAGAGATTGTTCCTGTTCACCTGTCGTGTTTGCTATGGCTATGTTTTACATACAGCCGTACCCATTGACACGTGGTTAACATTTCAATCCAATACTGGAAACATGTTCTCTGTACAGATTAATTATTTTAAATTGCACGGCACAACTAAGAGACTACCACGGTTCTGACGTGCACTAACGTCTCAGGCTCTTCCAGAATGTATGTTTCACTTGACATACGTATCTTATGGTCTCTGACTGTAACATGGTATAGTTAGGCCTTTTAAAAATAAACCTTGGATTTATATTTAAATCTTAGTTTTAATCTCCTTTTTTGTAGTTGTTATTTCCTTTTAATTTTTTAATTGAAGTATAGTTGACATACAATATCATATTAGTTTCAGGTATACAGCATAGTGATTCAACATTTATATACATTATGAATTGGTCACTGTAAGTCTAGTAAGCATCTGTCACCATACAAAATTACCATAATATTATTGACTCTATTTTCTGTGCTGTACATTACATCCCCGTGACTTAATTATTTTATAACTGGAAGTTTGTACCTCTTAATCCCATTGGCCTATTTCACGCCCCCCCCCAACCACTTATTGCTTTTTTTTTTAAGGTAATTCTGAGAAAAAGTCATTTCTGTTATCCTCAGATGTAGAAAGAAGCAATTTAGAATCAAGTATTAGCATCCTCCTTTCTTAACCTAGTTGCAGATTCTGTTTTCCTTAGGTTAACTGGATGTTGAGCTTTCCCCCATGCCCTATTAAGGTTTGCTTTTTTTTTTAATAGATCTTCATTGGAGTATAATTGCTTCACAATACTGTGTTAGTTTCTGTTGCACAACAAAGCGAATCAGCCATATGTATACACATGTCCCCATATCCCCTCCCTCTTGAGCCTCCCTCCCACCCTCCCTATCCCACCCCTCTAGGTCATCACAGAGCACCGAGCTGATCTCCCTGTGCTATGATGCTGCTTCCCACCAGCCAACTCTTACATTCGGTAGTGTATATATGTCGATGCTAACTCTCACTTCGCCCCAGCCTCGCCCTCCCACCCCATGTCATCAAGTCCATTCTCTATGCCTACCTCTTTATTCCTGCCCTGCAACTAGGTTCATCAGTACCTTTTTTTTTTTTTTCTTAGATTCCATATATATGCATTAGCATACGGTATTTGTTTTTCTCTTCCTGACTTACTTCACTCTGTATGACAGACTCTGGGTCCATCCACCTCACTACAGATAACTCAATTTCGTTTCTTTTTATGGCTGAGTAATATTCCATTGTATATATGTGCCACATCTTCTTTATCCATTCATCTGTCGAGGGACATTTAGGTTGGTTCCATGTCCTGGCTATTGTAAATAATGCTGCAATGAACATTGTGGTGCATGTCTTTTTTTGAATTATGGTTTTCTCAGGGTGTATGCCCAGTAATGGGATTGCTGGGTCATATGGTAGTTCTATTTTTAGTTTTTTAAAGATCCTCCATACTGTTCTCTATAGTGGTTGTATCAATTTACATTCACAGCAGCAGTGTAGGAGGGTTCCCTTTTCACCACACCCTTTCCAGCGTTTATTGTTTCTAGCTTTTTTGATAATGGCCATTCTGACCAGCGTGAGGTGATACCTCATTGTAGTTTTGATTTGCATTTCTCTAATAATTAGTGATGTTGAGCATCTTTTCATGTGCCTCTTGGCCATCTGTATGTCTTCTTTGGAGAAATGTCTATTTAGATCTTCTGCCCATTTTTTAACTGGATTGTTCGTTTTTTGATATTGAGCTACATGAGCGGCTTGTAAATTTTGGAGATTAATCCTTTGTCAGTTGCTTCATTTGCAAATATTTTCTCCCATTCTGAGGGTTGTCTTTTCGTCTTGTTTATGGTTTCCTTTGCTGTGCAAAAGCTCTTAAGTTTCATTAGGTCCCATTTGTTTATTTTTGTTTTTATTTCCATTTCTCTAGGAGGTGGGTCAAAAAGGATCTTGCTGTGATTTATGTCATAGAGTGTTCTGCCTATGTTTTCCTCTAAGAGTTTTATAGTGTCGGGCCTTACATTTAGGTCTTTAATCCATTTTGAGTTTATTTTTGTGTATGGTGTTAGGGAGTGTTCTAATTTCATTCTTTTACATGTAGCTGTCCAGTTTTCCCAGCACCACTTACTGAAAAAGCTGTCTTTTCTCCATTGTATGTTCTTGCCTCCTTTGTCATAAATTAGGTGCCCATATGTGCGTGGGTTTATCTCTGGGCATTCTATCCTGTACCATTGATCTATATTTCTGTTTTTGTGCCAGTATCATACTGTCTTGATTACTGTAGCTTGGTGATATAGTTTGAAGTCAGGGAGCCTGATTCCTCCAACTCCGTTTTTCTTTCTCAAGATTGCTTTGGCTATTCGGGGTCTTTTGTGCTTCCATACGACTTGCAAGATTTTTTGTTCTAATTCTGTGAAGAATGCCATTGGTAGTCCGATAGGGATTGCATTGAATCTGTAGATTGCTTTGATAGTATAGTCATTTTCACAATATTGATTCTTCCAATCCAAGAACATGGTATATTTCTCCATCTGTTTATGTCATCTTTAATTTCTTTCATCAGTGTTTTATAGTTTTCAGAGTACAAGTCTTTCACCTCCTTAGGCAGGTTTATTCCTAGGTATTTTATTCTTTATGTTTCAATGGTAAATGGGAGTGTTTCCTTAATTTCTCTTTCTGATTTTTCATTGTTGGTGTATAGGAATGCCAGAGATTTCTGTGCATTAATTTTGTATCCTGCAACCTTACCAAATTCATTGGTTAGTTCTAGTAGTTTTCTGGTGGTATCTTTAGGATTTTCTATGTATAGTATCGTGTCATCGGCAAATAGTGACAGTTTTACCTCTTCTTTTCCAATTTGTGTTCCTTTTATTTCTTTTTCTTCTCTGATTGCTGTGGCTAGGACTTCCAAAACTATGTTGAATAAGAGTGGTGAGAGTGGACATCCTTGTCTTGTTCCTAATCCTGGTGGAAATGCTTTCAGTTTTTCACCATCGAGTATGATGCTTGCTGTGGGTTTGTCATATATGGCCTTTATTATGTTGAGGTAGGTTCCCTCTGTGCCCATTTTCTAGAGAGTTTTTATAAATGGGTGTTGAATTTTGTCAAGAGCTTTTTCTGCATCTATTGAGATGATCATATGATTTTTATTCCTTAATTTGTTAATGTGGTATATCACATTCATTGATTTGTGTATATTGAAGAATCCTTGCATCCCTGGGATAAATCCAACCTTTATCATGGTGTATTATCCTTTTAATGTGCTGTTGGATTCTGTTTGCTAGTATTTTGTTCAGGAGTTTTGCATCTATATTCATCAGTGATGTTGGTCTATAATTTTCTTTTTTTGTGATATCTTTTTCTGGTTTTGGTACCAGGGTGATGGTGGCTTCATAGAATGAATTTGGAAGTGTTCCTTCCTCTGCAATTTTCTGGAAGAGTTTGAGAAAGATCGGTGTTAGCTCTTCTCTAAATGTTTGATAGAATTTGCCTGTGAAGCCATCCTGTCCTGGACTTTTGTTTTTTGGAAGATTTTTAATCACAGTTTCAATTTCAGTGCTTGTGATAGGTCTGTTTATATTTTCTAATTCTTCCTGGTTCAGTCTTGGAAAATTGTACCTTTCCAAGAATTTGTCCATTTCTTCATGGTTGTCCATTTTATTGGCATATAGTTGTTTGTAGTAGTCTCTTATAATCCTTTGTATTTCTGCAGTGTCAGTTGTGATTTCTCCTTTTTCATTTCTAATTTTACTGATTTGTGTCCTCTCCCTTTTTTTCTTGATGAGTCTGGCTAATGGTTTATCAATTTTGTTTATCTTCTCAAAGAACCAGCTTTTAGTTTTATTGATCTTTGTTATTGTTTTCTTCGTTTCTATTTCCTTTATTTCTGCTCTGATCTTTATGCTTTCTTTCCTTCTATTGACTTTGGGTTTTCTTTGTTCTTCTTTCCCTAGTTGTTTTAAGTGTAGGGTTAGATTGTTTATTTGAGATTTTTCTTGTTTCTTGAGGTGAGATTGAATTACTATAAACTTCCCTCTTAGAACTGCTTTTGCTGCATCCCATAGGTTTTGGGTCATCATGTTTTCATTGTCATTTGTTTCTGTGTATTTTTTAATTTCTTCTTTAATTTCTTCAGTGATCTCTTGGTTATTTAGTAGCACACTGTTTAGCCTCCATATATTTGTGTTTTTTACAGGTTTTTTTCCTGTAATTGATTTCCAATCTCATAGCGTTGTGGTCAGAAAAGATGCTTGATACGATTTCAATTTTCCTAAATTTTCCGAGGCTTGATTTGTGACCCCAGATGTGATCTATCCTGGAGAATGTTCCATGTGCACTTGAGAAGTGTATTCTGCCACTTTTCGGTGGAATGTTCTATAAATATCAATTAGATCAATGTGGTCTATTGTTTCATTTAAAGTTTGTGTTTCCTTATTTATTTTCTGTTTGGATGATCTGTCCATTGGTGTAAGTGGGGTGTTAAAGTCCCCTACTATTATTGTGTTACTGTCAATTTCTCCTTTCATGGTTGTTAGCATTTGCCTTATGTATTGAGGTGCTCCTATGTTGGGTGCATAAACATTTATAATTGTTATATCTTGTTCTTGGATTGATCCTTTGATCATTATGTAGTGTCCCTCCTTATCTCTTGTAACAGTCTTTATTTTAAAGTCTATTTTATCTGATACGAGTATTGCTACTCCAGCTTTCTTTTGATTTCCATTTGCATGGAATATCTTTTTCCATTCCTTCACTTTCAGTCTGTATGTGTCCGTAGGTCTGAAGTGGGTCTCTTGTAGACAGCATATATATGGGTCTTGTTTTTGTATCCATTCAGCCAGCCTGTGTCTTTTGGTTGGGGCATTTAATCCATTTACATTCAAGGTCATCATCGATATGTATGTTCTTATTACCATTTTCTTAATTGTTTTGGGTTTGTTTTTGTGTGTCTTTTTCTTCTCTTGTGTTTCCCGCTTAGAGAAGTTTCTTTAGTATTTGTTGTAAAGTTGGTTTGGTGGTGCTGAATTCTCTTAGCTTTTGTTTGTCTGAAAAGCTTTTGACTTCTCCATCAAATCTGAGTGAGATCCTTGCTGGGTAGAGTAATCTTGATTTTAGGTTTTTCTCTTTCATCACTTTAAGTATATCCTGCTACTCCCTTCTGGCCTGCAGAGTTTCCACTGAAAAATCAGCTGATAACCTTATGAGGATTCCTTTGTATGTTATTTTTTGTTTTTCCCTTGCTGTTTTTAATATTCTTTCTTGGAATTTAATTTTTGTTAGTTTGATTAATTTGTGTCTTGGTGTGTTTTTATTAGGGTTTATCCTGTATGCGACTCTCTGTGCTTCCTGGACTTGGGTGACTATTTCCTTTCCCATGTTAGGGAAGTTTTCCACTATAATCTCTTAAAATATTTTCTCAGACCCTTTCTTTTTCTCTTCTTCTGGGGCCCCTATAATTCGAATGTTGGTGCATTTAGTGTTGTCCCAGAGGTCTCTGAGATTGTCTTCAGTTCTTTTCACTCTTTTTTCTTTATTCTGTTCCACGGCAGTGATTTCCACCATTCTGTCTTCCAGATCACTTATCCATTCTTCTGCCTCAGTTATTCTACTATTGATTCCTTCTAGTGTGTTTTTCATTTCAGTTATTGTGTTGTTCATCCCTGCTTTTTTGTTCTTTAGTTCTTCTAGGTCTTTGTTAAACATTTCTTATATTTTCTCATTCTGTGCTTCCATTCTGTTTCCGAGATTCTGGATCATCTTTACTATAATTACTCTGAATTCTTTTTCATGTAGATTGCCTATTTCCTCTTCATTTATTTGGTCTTGTAAGTTTTTACCTTGCTTCTTCACCTGTGACATATTGTTTTGCCATTCCAATTTTTTTCTTTGTTTATCTGTGGGATTGTGTTCCTGTTTTAGTGGCTGTTTGGCCTGAGACTTCCAACACTGGAGTTTGTAAGCTATTGGGTAGAGCTGGGTCTTGGTGCTGAGATGAGGAACTCTGTGAGACCTCACTCTGATGAATATTCCCTGGAGTCTGAGGTTCTCTGTTGGTCCAGTGGTTCGGACTTGGAGCTCCCACCTCAGGAGCTTCCGCCCGACCCCGGGCTTGCAAATCAAGATCCTGCAAGCCACGTGGGGTGGAAAAAAAAAAAAAGAAAATAATAACAAAGTAAAAGATAAAATTAGACTAGGAAATTAACAGATGTATTAGAAAGAATGTAAAAATAAAAATATAGATGAATCAACAACTGCAAGGTACCACAGTAGTAAAAAAGAGGAGGGAAAAGAAAAAAAAAAAAGGTGGCAGGGGGAAGGCCTTGGCTGTGGAGAGAAGGGCCTAATCAAGGATAAGGTTGGATGGTGGGCGGGGCCAATGCTTAGGACCCTCAGGGCTGGAAAAGGCCCTGGGGGCTGTGGGAGGTGGGGCTTAGGCTCAAGGAAGAGCAGGGGCCCAGGCGTGTCCCCACCCCTGGTCTCAGAGGGCAGGGGACCTCACCTGGGAGCCCAGAAGGCTTCCTGGGCTCGAGTGGGCAGGGCAAACGCCCTCTCGTGCTCCTCCGGTCTGGGGTCTGGGAGGGCCCCTCCCGCCTGCCTCTCCTGATCTCCCTGGCCTCAGGGGCACCCATCCTGTCTGGCCTCCACTTCTCCCCGCCTCAGTCCCCCTATGCCCTACCAGTTCATTCTGGGGTTCCTCCCATCTCCTTGGGGGTCAGAGTCCCCCACCAGCAGCCGGCAGGTGCCCTAGTTGTGGGGAGACGGTAACTCCGCACCTTCCCACTCCGCCATCTTGACTCCTCCCCCTATTAAAGTTTTGAACGGTGTCTCTAAAACCTACAGGTGTAGTTCCCCACAGTCATGTATTAGGGTGTCTTTGAACTCAAGAAAATCCTTAAGCATTCTTTTTTCCAAGATGTGAAAAGATTCTGTGGCTTCACAGTAAGATGTCCATGTCTTGTTTACTATAGACTCTTAAAGGTCAAATCAGCTTTCCTTTCCTTATTATTAAATTCAGGTGCCAGTAGCTATTTCACTAACCCACAGAAATCACTTAGCTTCCCTACCAATCAGCGCCTGCTAATGCTTTGAAGAAACATATGTTAACACTTTGGAAGTTAAATTCCACAATGAGTCTTGAAAATCCATTGAGTTTTTCACTTTTTGAAGAGGATGTGTTTGGAGATATATTCCCTGTTCAGTTCTTGTTCTTGCAAGAATTCGAAAATTTCTCTGTTTATGGTTTGTCTCCTTTTTGGCAGTGATTCTCAAACCACATTACTCGGTCTTCCCTTAGCTTATATCAAAGAATGACAGTTTTCCTCAATACTCAGGAAAGGAGTAATAAATCAAGAGTTTTTGAATATTCAGTTTTTCTCCAACAGTTGTGATGCATTGACTTAGGAAATAGCTTTGGAAACACATGGTATAGATCTAATATCTTATGCTTTGTTTTGGTCTTTCAAAATAATAACAATATTGATTACCATTTGTTAATCTCTTTGTCCATTTATGACTTAATTTCTGCCAGTAGGCAACATGGTATGAATGCCTAAAACAGTTAAGAACTTCATGTTGTCAGTTGTCCTTACCAGAGATGGAAATCACTTAACTTACCCCTTAATACAGTTTGACTCCCGCATGTTAATGGTATTTATGGAGAGAAACAGAAAGCAAGAGACATTTCTTTTTCCCTATTACAGTGTAAGGGCTTACATTTTTATTTGCTATTTATTGTATTTTTTATTTGATCTTAACAGAGTACTCTCAACTTACATATTAAGTGATTTTTTGCAGCTTTATTTGCCCTTAGTTGATTAACATCGTAAAGTTTGAGGAGAGAGAACCAGTGAGAGGTCTTTCCTCTAAACAATGCTGTTTGTTTCTGGGAAAAAGGAAGAAAAGTTTGGAGATATTCTGTTCTCGCTAAATCCTTTTACAATTTGTCTAATAGTCAGAATTATTCCTGTGGAATTATCAGTGTGTCTTTTACCTGGAGTTATTATTGGAAATCTCTTCTGCTTATTCTTTTTTCCCTCTTGATTCCTCCAGCTTAATTAGCTGTACTACTATCAATGCCAAATCTATGTTTGGGAGACTTTCTTACAGCTTTTTATTGAAAGATCATTTTTCGTTTTTATTTCCCATGTATCATATTTAGAGATTAAGAATCTTCTAGCGCTAGTTAAATACAAACCCCTTTATTATTGAAGCCGTCATACCAGAGGCTTTATGTCTTAGAATATTGTCATTAATTTCCCAATCAACTGTCACCCAAGGGTGTAAAGAACAGTTTAAAGTCATATAAAACCTGTACTTCTAAATACATCTTCCCCTTTCTATTTCATTGCAGTTTTTTTTTTACAAGCAAAATTTTGACTTATTAATAGACATGTGATGTTTTTACTTTCTTTTACTATTTATTTTAAAAGATAGATCAGGGGGCTTCCCTGGTGGCGCAGTGGTTGAGAATCTGCCTGCCAATGCAGGGGACATGGGTTCGAGCCCTGGTCTGGGAAGATCCCACATGCCGCGGAGCAACTAGGCCCGTGAGCCACAACTACTGAGCCTGCGAGTCTGGAGCCTGTGCTCCGCAACAAGAGAGGCTGTGATAGTGAGAGGCCCGCGCACCGTGATGAAGAGTGGCCCCCGCTTGCCACAACTAGAGAAAGCCCTCGCACAGAAACGAAGACCCAATACAGCCAAAAATAAATAACTTAAAAAAAAAAAGATAGATCAGGAAAGCCTACGCATAGTAACGAAGACCCAACACAGCCAAAAATAAATAAAGTAAAAAAAAAATAAATTTATTTTTTAAAAAAAGGTAGATCAGGAATGTGCTGTTGTGAAAAGCCATCTTGAGCAGGAGATTGGAGTCAGACCAAGCTGAGTTCCAGTCCCAGTTCTGCCCTTTGCTGGTCTTGTGATCCTGGGCAAGTTAGTTACCCTCTGGCAACTTCAGTTTCCACATTTTCAAATGAGAATAATTGCAGGGCTATGAGGGTTAGGGTTGATGCACATGGCACATGAAATGGAAGTCAGTAAGCGCAGCTCAGATTATTACCAATTCTCTCCAGTTGGGACAGGCCAATATGTGAACTTCACAAATATTAAAGAACCAGAAATCCACTTCTACACTATTTTAAATTGGAAATCTGAACTTTTAAAATTTGAATATTCAGAGTTCCAATTCATGCAGTCTTAATCTTCCATAAATATTAAAATAAAAACCGCAGCCATTCACTCATTTAATCAGGACTATTATTTTTAGCAACTTTTTTTGGTAAAAGCTTCATTAAATATAATTCACATATCATATAATTCACCTATTTAAAGTATACAATGCAATAGTTTTTAGTATGTTCACAGAGTTGTGAACCCATCACCATAATCAGTGTTGGAGCATTTCATCACCCCAAGAAAAAACTCTGAACCCTTTCACCCTCACCCCTCATCCTTCCCAGCCCTAGGAAACCACGAATTGACTTTCTGTCTTTCTATAGATTGCCTATTCTGAACATTCCACATGAAATGGAATCATTGAATATGTGGTCTCTTTGTGACTAGCTTCTTTTACTTAACCTAATGTTATCGAGGTTCATCCATGTGTAGCATATATCAGTACTTCATTCCTTTTTATTGCTGAATAATATTACATTGTATGACTATATCATATTTTACTTATCCATTCACCAGTTGATAGATTTGGGGATTGTTTCCACTTTTTGACTATTATGAATAATGGTGTTATAAAAATTTGTGAACAAGTTTTTGTGTGGACGTATGTTTTCATTTCTCTTGGGTATACATCTAGGAGTGGAATTTCCAGGGTCATATGGTAACTTTTGGCTGTTTTCAAAGAGGCTGCAACATTTTACATTCACACCAGCAGTGTGTGAGGGTTCCATTTTCTCCACATCCTTTTTCACACTTATTGTTATCTGCCTTTTCAATTATAGCCATCCTAGTGGGTATCAAGTGGTATTTTCTTGTGGATTCTTAGCCGCTTCTTAAAGTCAAATATATGAAAATCATATAACTCATGCTTTGGTACAATAATATCTCGTCAATGCTGAGAGTGATGGAGAAGTTAAGCCTCATATTGCAGAATCTTCTCCTTATTGAATACCTAGTGAACAGAACTTCCCTAGACTTTTTTATTCCCATAATCTCTGTTTCATCTTCTCCTGATTTGCAGTTTTCTGTTTCCAGCAGTTCTCTTGGGCTTATGAGCTCTCCTCCAGCAACCCCTCTCTATAGATATTATAGCAGAGTGAACAGAGCCATAAAAACCTTTTCTTTTTGCCTTTCCTTTGTCCATCCTTCTTGAGAGATTTTCTCCTGACAGAATTTTAGAGCATGTTCCTAAAATAAATCTCCTTCTGGATGTTTATGTACTAAGTTCTCAGGATAGATTATTTCTTGTTCATAACTTTTCATCTGTCACTTTTTGAGCATTTTGTCCCTTCTAGCCTCTCTATTTTCTTCTCCTGAAATGCTAATTTTAGAAATGATGTGCACCTCCTAAATCTAGTTTCCATTGCTATTAATTTTTATCTTCATCTCTTTGTGTTTTTAAAAATTCTGTCAACTTACTTTTCAGATTTCAAATTCAGCTTTCAGCTGTGTCTATTCTGGTTTTTAGCCTGTTTAATCTTTTATATTCACAATCATATTTAATTTCCAAGAACTGTTTCTTATTCTCTGGTTGCTCCTTTTTCATGGCAGAATCTTCTTCTTTTATAGATGTAACATGCTTGTTCACATATGAGGATGCCAATTAGAATATCTTAAATGTTCCCTTTTATTCCGTAAATTTTCTTTCTTTTTGATCCAGAGATGATTGTACATTTTGGTCTTTCTATTTTTATATTATTGATTTTCCGTAGATGTTTGCTTATCATTGGTTGTAGGTACATGTTTATAAATAAAAGACTAAATTGATTGGTATAGGTAGTGGGTTTGTTTCTCCAGAAATGCTTTCTTCTGGATGATGTAACTGCCTGTGTCAACAGGTATAGTAATGGGTGTACCAGTAATAGGCGGGCTTTCCTGTAGGGGAGGAGGAAGGCAAGCTCAGGACCCCCCCAAATTGCCAAAATAAGGAAGGGGTTAGATGTATCTGGAGATGGAGTAGTTGACTGTATTTTACCTCTAGGACATGTCTTCTCCATCTCTCCATTTCTGGGACTGAAGTTACCGTAAATCGTAAATTACCTTAAACTCTAGTCTTTTTCCCTTGCAAGCCCCAGGTCCCCCAAAGGGAATCTTCCCAGGCAGATCACCAACTTTGTGTGGACAGCAGTTTTCTGCCTTTAGCTCAAAAGGGAAGCCTTGACTGGCTATTAAGGTGTAATTGGTTGTGGAGTGGGCTGGGCACTGCTGAGTAGCTGGATCTGGTAACCTGAATGCAGCTCTTTAATTAACTGTCTTTTTGGTTGCTTTAGGGCCTACTTTTTATTCTTTGATGCAGAAGGAGCTCCCTAGGGAGGATTCCTGTTTAACCTCTGATGTCTTGGACTCTGGTTTCTCAGGATCTCTGATCCCTTGATGACTCTCATTCTTGGTTTGTTTGTTTGTTTGTTTGTTATGGTTCCATTCAGTTTTTTAAGTTCTATTTTATTGTCATTTCACATTTAGAGGGAGGGGAGGTGGATGTAACTACTTATTCAGCCATCTTGAATGAGTCAAGTAAACATTTCCATGTGATTTTTCACTTAGAAGCCTCAAACTTGATATATCCTAACCCTAAAATCTCCCTGCCTATTCTCTCATCTTGCTTGCTTCCTTATCTTGCTTTTTTGCTAACCTCAGTTACTGGTAGCAGATGCCCCGTACCATGTCATTACTGCTGCTTCCTCCTGCAAAACCGTACCATCCATTCCTAATCCCATCACATCCCCTCAACCTTCCCACTTTCATTTCTTCTTACTCTCTCCTTACGTCTGCTTTTAATCCTGGTTTATACTGTTGTTAGTGGTCTCTCTGCTTCCATTCCCCACCCCTCTACCAAGTCCATCCCACCAGGTTACCTTTCCTCCATTGCCTACAGAAAAGTACAGATGCTAAGGCATGACATTCATGAATTGCTCTAAGTGATCCTGAATTAATTTTGTAATATTATCTCCCAGTATATTTTCCTCACACCTTGAGGTCTACCTACAACTGGATTACTCAACACTTTCCCTCAGTTCTTCGCACAGTCACACTTTTGTACATGTGATTCTCCTAAACTTAGATGCCCTTCATCCCTTTTTACTTCTCAAATTTTGCCAACCTAAAGTGATGCTCAGGGAATTCCCTGGCGGTCCAGTGGTTAGGACTCAGCGCTTTCACTGCCATGGGCCCAGATTCAATCCCTGGTCAGGGAACTAAGATTCCACAAGCCGCGAGAGGCAGCCACATGAATGAATGAAAGAATGAATGAATGAATGAATGAATAAATAAATACTGTTTTAAAAAAATAAAGTGATGCTCAAATCAAATGCTATCTACTCTGGGAAGCCTTTGGAGATTTCTTAGTCCCAACTAAGCCTCTTATAATTCTGTATTTTGGTAGCTCTTGGGCATTCATTTATTTTGATATTCACCATTTGATTATTCACTAGCAACTCTGTAAGTCCAAGTAATTTGCATGTTAGCTGATGCAGGAATTTTTTTATTCCTGCTGCAAGGTAAGTACAGCTGTGCAAGTGATTGATAAAACTGGAGTGAAAGATGAAAATGCAGTTGACTCATGCTACAAAGATATACACAGGAAATACATGGATTTTGATGAAATTGTTATTTGAGAGAGGTCTGGGAATTTGTGCAAATATTTTTGTTGAAAACTTTGCAGATTCTCACAATTCTTGTTGATACGTCAATCAAGAATGTTAAGGTTCTTATGTACTTTTGGTATTCGCATTATGCTTTAGAAATTGTTTGTTGTTACAATCCTCAACATGGATTGTGAGTTTGTCGAAAGCAGATTTTGTTGTGTTCCAGCTGTATTCCTTAATCTCTTATCCTCCAAGACAGTCAGCATTATCTTTGTTTCTTTTTTCTCTGGCCCCAGAGCTGAGTAGATCAGAGAGCTCTCTACCTGAGCAAACTGAGCCAGAAAGTGGCTAAGATCATCTCACTCACCTGCATCTGCTGGTGTTTCATTTACAGCTCTGTGAGGAGAAAGCACACAACACCTTACTCTGGTTTCTGACAACGTTGAATAGGTCCTGTATTTCATCCCTATATTGCTGGATTTGTCCCCTGACCAAATGATCACTCTGTTTTTCAGACCTAATTTTTAACTGCCTGTGGCGCATGGGTTAATCCATGAATGATGCAAACAAACATATTTCACCATGTGCCCATGAGTCTGGGTGTGGAGTAGTGTGGTGATGACAGACAAACCCAAGATATCTGAAAGTCTGGTGTGCATAAATGACGCACCAGCTGCCCCAGAGCCAATTTCTGGTCATGTGGCTAATATATCTTATAGTTCTTCCTCCTCATCCCCCAATGTTTGTGTGTCTTAGCTGCCATTAAGAGTGGACTTTGCATTGCAATAAAAAAGATAGCTAATTGTATTTGAAAAGAAAATCAGCAACATCCAGATTGGTATCCTATAAAAATATAATACTTCTCTGAGGTCACTTTATTCTTTTTTAAAAATTTCACTCCGAGGGTACAGGAATTAACAACAAACAGTATTCCAACAGAATTCAAGCTTGTCTCACAATCTGTTAATTTTTAAATGAATTGTCCCTCCCATCATGTACCTGTGTCCATACTCTGTTGAGCCCATAAATTTCATGTTAGTAGCATAAGATTATTGAGAGCACAAGGTAGTGAATTGAAACTGTTTGCCCAGCTCAGGCATCTTGTTATAAGACGCCCAAGTCAAAATCTTCTGTATTCTTAGGAATTTATAAGAGGGCGTTTGTATGTTTTGTGGAGCTGAAGAAAACCTCAGAAACAGTTGGAAGGAATTTGAGGCCCTGGATTCAGTCTCTAAACGATACACCATCTGATGCTGAAATATAAGTGTGGCTTCTGGTGAACAGCATTTCTGCACATTTACCCTGTAGTTCATCAGACGAGTGGGTCAGCCAGCCTTCTGATGGTAGTGGGAAGAGCAGGGACTTTGGAATTCTTCAGATCCAGATTGAAAATTCATGCTCCCTTTTAATTTAACTGGCTTCTCTGAGACTCTGTTTTCTCATCAGTAAAATGGAAAAGACTTGCATCATGGGACTTCTGTGAAGATTAAATGAGAATGTATTAAGAATGCTTCTAACATAGTAAACGCTGGGTGAATAACAGCTGTCATTGGTGGTGGAGTTGGCCCACTGATAGCCAGTTCTCGAATTGACCTCAACAGTTTTTTGTGACCTGGCACCCACAGAAGTGAATCCCTTGCGCAGCTTCCTGTACTTCTCTGTGATCATCGCATTGCCTCCCCGCCCTCACTTAAACAGTGCATTTTTTCGTGACATGAATATGTTTTTACTAATTCTGCAACTCTGCAGTAGCGCTTCAAAATGCTTTCATTCCAAATCAAAATTATTTGAAGCCTTCCCATGGTAATGCACAAAATCTCTTCTCTAGGAATTAATAACAGCCGCCCCCTCCAAAAAAACACCAGCAACACAAAGGCTGTCCACTTTTCAGAGGTGTTGGAGAGGTTTCATACCAGTATATTCAATGACAGATACTTAGGTTTCCCTACTGTGTGTAAGGGGCTCTGCCAGGCATTACAGGGTACGTAAGGCCCTGTCTTAGAGGAACTGATAGTGGTGGAAGCGTGAAGACCTAAAGAGAATTATAACGTGAGTCAAAATGTGATTAAGTGCCAACAGGTGCGGGGCACTGTGTGTGTTGGCGGGGGTGGGAGGCCTGGGGGGGTTGGAGGGAAAGCATTATTTCTGCCCGTGGGAAACAAATAAGCTTCAAAGCAGAGATGGCAGATGCCTCTCGGGCCTCCTCTCACCCTGAGTTCCTGTGTGTTAAGAACTGTGAAGAGTCAGAACTGAGCCACACAGCTGAAGAGCAGAAGGGGGCCACTGGGCACGCTCCTTGTCTGGGTTCCAGCAGCCTCTGAAGGTGCCTGTGTGGATGGTAGTTTGTTAACGGAGTGGAGAGGAAGGAGCTCGGTGGGCCCGAACTTGCAAGAAGCCGTGTGTTGTTGTACAGAGAATACATTCTCTACCCGTCAGTAAGGTAACGTGGCAAGGCTTGGATGTGACCTTACCTTTTCTTTTTTTTTTTTTTAATTTTATTTATTTATTTATTTATTTATTTATTTATTTATTTATTTATTTATTTATTTATGGCTGTGTTGGGTCTTCGTTTCTGTGCAAGGGCTTTCTCTAGTTGCGGTGAGCGGGGGCCACTCTTCATTGCGGTGCGTGGGCCTCTCACTATCGCGGCCTCTCTTGTTGCGGAGCACAGGCTCCAGACGCGCAGGCTCAGCAACTGTGGCTCACGGGCCTAGTTGCTCTGCGGCATGTGGGATCCTCCCAGACCAGGGCTCGAACCCGTGTCCACTCCATTGGCAGGCAGATTCTCAACCACTGCGCCACCAGGGAAACCCACCTTTTCTTGATTAAAAGAAAAAAATTGTTTTTCATCATTCTAGATTAGAGGCCAAGACTGCCCCACTGTGGATAAAAATCTGTTTGAAGACTCAGATCAGAAAACTCCTCAACCACGTAGGAAAGGTTTGCACATCAGAGTGAGGTGTGTGGTATTTGGAATAACGTGATCTTCCCTTTGTTTCCTGCTTGCCCAGATAAAGGAGTCTCTTGGTTCCAGTGGTTTCTGATATTTGCTCACTTTGCAGAGTCAGTTCTACCAAGGTAAAACCTTGTTGCGACATCTGCAAATTCATCCTGAACTAAAGGGAGAGGAGCAGTAAGAATGGACCTTTTTGCCCTTTAAGGGGGAAAAGAATCATCTTTATTTTTACCCTAACAGCTGAAAAGGCAACCTGTGGTTAGAGATGTCACCTATCCTTTGACACCTGAAATAACACATTTTAATCTTTGTTTTCTGGATTCTTGTAGAAGAAATCCATAGAATC
Organism: Balaenoptera physalus; assembly: GCF_965194825.1. Classification (NCBI taxonomy): domain Eukaryota; kingdom Metazoa; phylum Chordata; class Mammalia; order Artiodactyla; family Balaenopteridae; genus Balaenoptera; species Balaenoptera physalus. Next base: position 36,700,121 of record NC_138884.1, on the reverse strand, counting down.
CTAAAATATGGAGGCAGATTTCAGTAATTTCATAAACAGATAAAATATCTATATTTAATCTATTTAGTTTCTGTTCTTATATCACTCATTCATCCTTCTCAGGAAATTCATGTTAGAATCTTGAGTCTCAGAAAATGACTGTGAGGGCTTAACACCTTGAGGATGAACTCGGATTGGGAAAAGACTTCAAGGGATGGGAGGGGTGGTGATCCTTGGTTGGCACAGTTTTTCATCCTGAAGGAACTACCTGTGTCTGCCTTTTAGTTCTCTTTCTCCCTTCTGCTGCTTACTTTCGGGGCTTATTTATCACTTCTGTCAGAGGCTGCAGTGGGAAAATGAAAAAAAAGTGAAAATCATATGTATTAATTTTTCGTAGTAGCCCTTGGTTCAAAAGAAGGGGAAACGAAAGAGGCTGGAGCCGTTGGGTAAAGGAAGATTTTGGAAATTATTTATTAGTGCATTCCTGTCCTCTTCACCAGTAATAAGCAAGAAAAAAATCCTACAGAATTTCAAAATCCGTATTGGACAAAGGATGATTAACCTTTTAGATAATTCTACTCACAGTATTATGAACTCTATGAATATTCTGTATCCCTCATATTATCATCATAATAGTAAACATTTATTGAGCATTTATCATGGTCGGCCACCATGCTATCCTTTATATGCATCTCTTCATTTAATCCTTGTTCAGCTTGTTGAGTACTACTATGACATGTCCCCCTTCTACATGTGGATGCTGAGGCTTACAGAGGCTAACTGTCTTGCTAAGGTCATGCAGGTAATATACAAACAGTGGAGCAAGAACTCAAAACAAGGCCTGTCTGACCTACAGTTCCTACCCTTAACCTCTATCTATGTTGTCATCCTGAAATAGCAACTGATTTCCCATTATGGGTATGACCCGGTAGTAGAGACCTGGAAGCACTACATGCACGAACCTTCTTTGTGGATCCTGTAATTCTAACATGCACAAATTAACCCAAACAATGCAAAATCAAAGATAAATAAGTGATGGGATTAAAGGAAGGACACATTTAATATAATCTTCAAAGATCAGGGTTTAACCCGATCGGGTTGGGGGATTTGTTTATCATTAGTTCCTACTGCTTTTTTTTTTTTTTTTTTTTTTTTGCTTTCCATTTTATTTTATTTTATTTTATTTTATTTATTTATTTTTTAATTAACATCTTTATTGAACCTACTGCTTTTTGCGTTTGGGTACCGTGCCTGGCCCTACATCAGCTGGAGTTCAGTTAATTAGAGAAGTGCCATCTACATGTCAGAGGTGGCGCTGGACATGGAGATGCAAATACTAGCTCTGTAAAGGGACCTTGGGTTCCCAGGGGAGTGGATGGTGATAATGAAATAACATTGTTCATGCTAAGGTACCAGATATCAAGTCTGATTTTGTACGACATGTTTTATCTTCAAATTAGTTTGGGAAATGCTAGTTAAAGTCAAACAGATTTTTTTTAATTGAAATATTTCTTAGAGGCTTTAAGATACTAATATGCTTTGTGACTACCCCAGAGGTTCTTAGAATTTGGGAAACACTGAAAGCAATCCCTGTTATTGGGTCACTTTCTCAGGTTACCTTTCTTGTAGCATATCTTATTCTAGGTAAAATTTATGCCTCCTTTAGAAAAACCCTTAGGAATGGCCTAATATTTTGAATATGGATGTAATATTTTTACCTTAGCAGTTGGGGGAATAGAGATTTTTTTTTAACTAAAAGCTCTTTTTATCCCGTCTTAAATCACAAGTTTCACTTGCTGAAAAAAGTGAGATTGTGTAACAAGAAGAGTTACAAAAGGGGCTTCCCTGGTGGCGCAGTGGTTAAGAATCCACCTGCCAATGCAGGGGACATGGGTTCAAGCCCTGGTCCAGGAAGATCCCACATGCCGCAGAGCAGCTAAGCCTGTGTGCCACAACTACTGAGCCCACGTGCCACAACTACTGAAGCCCGTGAGCCTAGAGCCTATGCTCCACAACAAAGAGCAGCCCCCACTCACCACAACTAGAGAAAGTCCGTGCGCAGCAACGAAGACCCAACACAGCCAAAAATAAATAAATAAAATATATAAATTTATATAAAAAGAGAGTTACAAAAGTAATTATTAAGAGACTCACTAGGGAGCTTGAGGTGGCAGCAGCAGGGAGTGTTGAGGACACCTTGCTGTGAAGCCTGCTTCCATCTACTCCCCTCATCACCTTGCCTCCCAGGACCTGAGTGGCCCTGATGAAATGCCCATCTTACAGAAGTGTCTACCGAATTCACTTTCAGGTGAACATGGGCAGTGTAGATGGTAGCTCTGGTGTTTCATCTGTGAAACTAACATAAAAAACTCAAATCATATAAAGCCTCTTTCAGTAGTGAGTTGCACTCAACAATCAAAATGGTTCAGTTGAACTATTTAAGGAAGAATTATTAAAAAGAAGTAGCAGCTTGTTATCAAATAGCTGATTCTTCTTCCAGTTCAAACGTGCTATGTAGGTTTTTTTTTCCTCTCCTGTGTGTAGTTTGGTTTGGTGAGAGCTACTTTGAGACGGAAGAATAGACCAAATGTGGATTGTTTTAGGGCAGAGGTGATTCTTAAATCACTAGGGTGTTTATAAAAAATAAAAATGTTTGGGAATTCTTAGGAAGGCACATTTTTCAGCAATATCAGATATATCAGTGAACCAACCACAGCCTAAAGAATGCAGCGCAGGAAAGGAAAGGGCTTGGGAGGGCATTGGATATTACCGTTATCAACAAACATTTACAGAGGGAAGTCTGTGAAGCAGAGTCTAAGATAGAGTCCTGCCTTCATCAGACACACTGATAGGATAAGGGGGTAGACAGATGCCTAAAACTAAATAATAATACAGTATTATTTAGTATTGCTAAATGTCAAGTGAATGGTATAGATAGTACGAGAGTTCAGGTAGGATGTGGTAGGCAGAATAATGCTCTCCCTTCAGAGATGTCATGTCCTAATCCCTGGCACCTGTGATCATGTTGTATTGCATGGCAAAGAGGAATTCAGGTTCCTCATCAACTGATCTTGATGTAACATTATTTTGCATTATCCCGGCAGCCCCAATGTAATCAATAATAAGGCTTCTCCACAATGGAAGAGGGAGTCGGAAGAAGAGGTCAGGGTCAGAGATTTAAAGATGCTACATTGTTGGAGGAAGGGGCCACAAGCCCAGGAATGCAGGTGACCTTGAGAAGTTGGAAAAGACAAGGAAACTGATTCTTCCCTAGGACCTCCAAAAGGAATATAGCCATGCACACACCTTGATTTTAGCCTTGTAAGACCTATTTTGACTTCTCACCTCTAGAACTGTAAGATAATACATCTTTGTTGTTTTAAGCCACAAAGGTTGAGGTGATTTGTTACAGCAACAACAGGAAACTAATACAAGGGTGCTGAAGAGAAAGAAGAGTCAGGGGCAGTTTCATGAAGATGGTGGTTCTTGAGCCAGGCATGAAAGATAATAAGAATAGTCGTAACAGGGGAGTTCCCTGGTGGCCTAGTGGTTAGGATTCTGGGCTGTGGCCTGGGTTCAATCCCTGGTCAGGGAACCAGACCCTGCAATCTGTGCGGCATGCCAGAAAAAAAAAAAAAAGAAAAGAAAAAAGAATAGTCGTGACAGAATTCGAGTTGTAAAACTTATGTTCCAGGTACTGCGCTAAGCTCTTTATACACTTTAATTCATTTGTCCTCACGAAACCTCTATAAAGATAGTATTCTTCCCCATTTTGTAGATGAGAAAACTGAAGTGTAGAGAGGTTAAGTAACTTGTGCAATCACTACTCTGCAGTACTAGTCACTCCACCTAGTTAATAGCTGGCCTTTTAACGCCAGATGGCAGCTGACATTTATTACTGTGCACAGGCAACATTCTAAGGGTGTCACTGTCATTACCTCAGGGAGTCCTCTCAGGGTCTGGGGCACATAGTGATTTGTAATTTCTCTGAGGCATGGACTTATCTGGACAGCAATACGGCTGTATCGGAGGAGAAGAGACAGGAACCAGAATATTCGATCAAGACACAACCATTCAGACAAGTGCTGATCAGAACCTAAAATGCAGGTAAAGGCAGCAGGCATGGGAAGGAGAAAACAAGATTCCAGAGACAGTCTGTTTCTTTGTTGAAACATAACTTCCACGTGGAAAAAACTTCCCTTCCCTCTCTAATTTCTCTCCCCCTGTGATTTTAGCATGCTGCGTTTGAATGAGTTGAGGCGCTTTATAATTAGAATTAATGAACGACGTCAGTATTGGCAGTGCTGTAGACCAGACTTTTCCACTTATCCACAGAAACGTGGGCAGCGCTCATGTAAATACACCTCACTTCTCTCCTGCAATGGTCACTCACAGATGTTGTCTTTCATTCCTTGGACCAAGAGAGTAGTAACTTTCTTGCTTAAGTTCAACAACAACAGGTACATATGTGTTGAAAACCTACCATTTAAAAGAGCAATATACTAGTCACTGTGGGAGTCTGAAAAGTGGCTAAAAATCAGTCTGGAAACACACCTGAATGAGGGTGGTGAAATGAAATTAGAAAGAGGAGGTGAGGGACTTCCCTGGTGGCGCAGTGGTTGAGAAGCCTGCCAGTGCAGGGGACACAGGTTCGAGCCCTGGTCCAGGAAGATTCCACATGCTGCTGAGCAACTAAGCCCACGAGCCACAACTCCTGAGCCCGCGTGCCACAACTACTGAAGCCCGCACACCCTAGAGCCCATGTGCCACAACTACTGAGCCCACGCGCTGCAACTACTGAAGCCCGCACGCCCTAGAGCCCATGTGCCACAACTACTGAGCCCACACGCTGCAACTACTGAAGCCCGCACGCCCTAGAGCCCATGTGCCACAACTACTGAGCCCGCGCACTGCAACTACTGAAGCCCGCACGCTCTAGGGCCCATGTGCCGCAACTACTGAGCCCGTGTGCTGCAACTACTGAAGACCCCGTGCCTAGGGCCTGTGCTCCACAACAAGAGAGGCCACCGCAATGAGAGACCCGCACACTGCAACGAAGAGTAGCCCCTGCTCGCCACAACTAGAGGAAGCTGAAGTGCAGCAACAAGGACCCAACACAGCCAAAAAAAAAGAAAAAAAAAAGAAGAAGAAGAAAAAAAGAGGAGGTGAATAGGTATTAGCTGGTGTCAGTAATTTCTAGAACGAGTGCTGGATTTTTTTCAAGTAGACATATTTGCCATTTTCTCAGCCTACATATAAGAACCATTTAAAGATTTTAGGAAAGCCTCTGAAACTCTCATCTGAGATATATAAAATTCCATTCACGTTCTATTTGAGTAGAACCAGTTTTGCTATCTTTTAAAGAGTCATTAAAGGAGGATTTGTGAACCCTGCGTAGATACCCTGTCTTCTAATGGAGGGATTCATTGTTTTATTTATTCTGCTTATCGTAAGTAAAGAGGCGATAATATCGTAGGTGCAAAGAATTCTTCAGAATGTGTGTATCTTTCAGTTAATACTGACTGGCATTGACCATTTTTTTAAAAAAACATAAACTATTCCTACATACTCCCAAGCCGGAGTATGTAAGTAATGCTTTGGAGTCTGATCCAGAATCCCTTCACAGATAATAGTCATTCTAAAGAGACATGTTAGTATTCCAATATGAGGTACAAGACAGATTCCCACTCTATGTATTTTCATTCCCACGGACTGTCTTCCCACTAATTTCAAAGAATGATTTAGGACCTTTTGTTGCCGACTTGAGCAAGTAGTGTAAGTCCCTACCCAGTGGGGTTTGATTTTTCTCTCCAGTTAAGTGATCAGAGCCAAATCCTCAAAGCCTGAATGTCTTACAATAGATTCTAATAAGCTCTGAGTTGGCCATTCTTAGTTTTAATCAAAGCAAAAGATGACATTTGCATTTTTGTCATCTTCATTTCAAAGTGTTTGTCATATTATTAGATTCAGAATCACCCTGAATAATTAGCATCAGTAGAATCTGTCTAGCCATTCCCAAAAAGCTGTCCCTGCCAGAATAAGGGCCTATTTCTGCAATGGTGGTATACCACCTAAATATGTGAACATTGGAATCATGTATGTCAGATTACTTAGAACCAGGAGTCATCATGGCAGGAAAATTTGGGTAATCTGGAGTTCTCACACAGACCCATGGAAACTTCCCAGCACTCTCCTGATTCTTGGTCCCCTTGATGTGCACGTTGCCTCCTTTCCATGTCCTCACAACATTTACACACATCCAGGCTTCAGCACCCTTTGCCCCAGTTCTGCCTACTTTCTGCCTTTGTTCTTCTTGCAGGGTATTCTTCCATTCCCTCAATTAGCTTTATCAACTAGGAGACGTGCGTGAATGGGGACAGGGAATGCAAGGTCTCTCGCTCTCCCTCTCTCTGTCTCTCCCTTGCGTGTGTGTGTGGGGGGGTGACATACACCTACGAAACCAACACACTTTCACCCAGCCACCCAGCCATGCTGACCTTCACATTGAGAGTGTACTGCTCATCTCTGAGTGACCTAAAGATCATCACACTCTACTCGGTGGGCCCCCAGAGTTAGTGCATTATCCACAGCAACTGTGCACCATTTGGCAACTAAATTTTAGAGTTGGGGCATTCTTATCTTTAATAACTCTTTTCTTTGTGGAAATGGTGAGACTTTGGGCTAGTAAGTTATCTGTGTGATTTCTAATTATGTAAAAGTTCGGGAAGCCTTTGCAAGTATATTCTAATTATTTAAAAATTAGAAACTCTGAAAAAAATTGGGGGGGAGTGTGCCAAAGAGTATTTAATTTGAAATAAATAGAAACCATATGCTTAAAGCACTGTATATAGTCAAGATGAAATTTCCATGCTTGCTACAGATCTGTTCTCATTTTTCGTAAGGGGATTTTAATCCAAATGTTTTATTATTGTTGGCAAGATCCAGATCCCAAATCTGCCCTCAGTGCTTTGTTTTGTTCAGTCTTAGCTTTTGGATCAAAATAACCACTTACTATTTTGCCAGAAATTCAGGGTTACCACTAATGTATCTCTTGACAATTGCACAATAGCCTCGGCTATCATGAAAATTACTTTGCTTAAAATAAGTATATAAAAATATGTGTAGACACAGAGGTACACAACATACAGACACTACATATTTATATGTTTATATGTTTTCAAAGATGGCTTATGGCAAAATGTGAAGTACAATTATTTGTATACTTTAAGAAAAAAGATCAAGCCAAGAACATGTATTTTAATTTGTTTTCCATTGCCAAGAGCTAGGGGCTGGGGAATATTGTGAGTAATGGATAATTTACCCTTACCCTCAAATTATCAAATAGATGGGTTTTAGGAGTAACTGTGTATGCATATTTACATAGAAATGTAACACATGTAACACTAAGAGTGAATTTGGGAGGAAATGTTTAAAATGTCCTCCAACAGATTATCAAGTTATTGTCTCAGATTCTAATTACTTCTCAATAGGGAAGTACAGTGGGGAGGCATTTGTATTTTCTTAGAGCAGAAAGTATTAAAATGACTGTAGAATTTCCTGTTTTAACCAGGAAAGAAGGAGAACCATGAGCCATTCACTTCCTGAATGGCCACATTCCAGCTGTGCAGACCGATCATAGCACATCTGCCAATCAGAACAGGCCCTGGAGGGAAGCCCTCAGATGCTGAGTCTTGTTTACATGCGTTGTGACTCTGTTTCTCCCCTCCTCCTGTGTGTTGTACGACTAGGAAGATTTGTAGGGGAATTCGCTATTACATGCCTAATAAAACTGAATGAAACTAGGACCACAGCCACAGCAAATGGTGTTACGGGCAGACTTTTAGCTCATCCTTAGCCACAGGTAAGACTTGTTGCTTTGTTATGAGGATAGCTGATCTACATCTAGTTTCTAGCTTTACCTTGAGACATCATACTTTACTTTTGTTAGCAAAACTAACAGGCTAGAAGCTGAAGAGGAGCGATAGAAAAAATGATTAAAATGTGTGCTGTATTCCTGACTTTAAATTTTTAGTACTCAACAAGTGAAAAACTCTATTTTTATTTAAGGGAGGGGTAAACCAAGTTAAATTAAAACAAAAGTTTTAAAAGCGGCAGTAACAGTGTGTAGAGAAATTGGAACCAGAAGCATATTAACCTTGTGCCTTTTGAAGAGCATTATACCTTAACAAACATGTTTTATTGTGACTCTTCCTACTTGTTAGTGTTTCAGAGTACAGTGTCTTCCTGTGTGCTAGCTCCTTGGTTTAAAAAGACATTTCTTTTTTATTATGAACCCATTCAGAAAGAATTTATATTTAACTATGTAAATCTGATTCCTTTTCTTCCATAAATCTCTCTTAAGAAGTTTTAGAGAATGTCTTCGTTGCCTTTATGCTGCTCCATCAGCAGTAAAATTAAGGAAAAAAAAAAAAGAGAATTCCTGTCTAATCTTTGTTTCGCCATTAAATTATATCATGTTAGTGTTAAATCAGAAGATACTTTAGAGAACTGTATTTTGATAACATTGCATAGGATTTTTAAAAGTCATCGTGTAGGATTTTATTGTGGCTTACCCACTGCTTTCTGTTGTTAGTTTTTTCATAACAGTGAGATCTTTTTACTTCATTTATTTATTTATTTTTAAGCATGTACTGAAGAAAAAATAATTACTCAGAGTCAAAAAAAAGACAGCCTGTGGGTTTCATGGCTCTTTCTCTTGTATATAATAGTCTTCAGGCTGATTAAGAGCATTTCAGAGCAGTGCAAAGAGGCATTTTTAAAAACTTCAAGCAGCCAGGCTCCTGATTTCTCAACTTCAGCACTGTTGATATTTTGGGTGAGATTATTCTTTGTTGTAGGATGCTTTGTAGCGTGGTTAGTGGCATCCGTTGTCCCTACCCACCAGATGCTAGTAGCTCCTTCTCCCCAGCTGTGACAACCAAAAAAAGTCTCCAGGCATTGCCAGATGTCCCCTTGGGGAGGAGGAGCAAAGTTGACACTGGTTGAGAACCACTGCCTTACAGCACATTAGACCTAATTATCTGTGAAACATGGAAATCCAGCTTCTGAAAAGTTCTGGGTGATAGAGAGTTAAGGAGGCTGTACTGGTCTCAGTGTATTTGCAGATGTAGCTGACTGCTCATTTTTTCCCCCTCCCCATCCTGTTAGAAGCTTTTGCCAAACATGATTCATGGAATGATTTTTTTGAGCTGAGTAATTTGTGGCTTTTCAGTTTCCTTACTTTCTTTCCTTAGCTAAATTTGTTTTGGTTTTAGCAAAGTGTTTAAAACAGCAGAGATCTTTGAAAATGGAACAATATGTGTAATGATATATTTTCTAAGTAGATGATTTTAACAAACTGTAAAAACCTTACATGCCTGTCCTTCTTTGTATCCTTCGTACCTCCTCTGTCAGACAAATCCTTTCAACTCTGAAGAAGAGCCTTACAGGGGGAAGACACAGCAACCTTTGAACAGTCCTTTGTGAAATCTAAGGGTACGGCAGCTGGGATGTAAGAACTTCTTTTCCAGGACGTCTGAAGAGCATTTTAAAATGTAACTGTCTTCTTTCTTTACAGATCGAAACGAACGAAATAAACCAGAGCATCGTTCTTCAAGGTATGAATTTATAGTATTTACTAGCTCTGTATAAAGCTTCTCATTTGGAAAATATTGTTTGGAGGGAGTGCAAGTGTCCCTTTTAGAAATACTGTATATTTGAATCCTCTGTAGCACTCAAGCTTCACAAGGGAAATACTGTTCATTCTCTGAACAAAAATTCTTTATAAAATTATTGACTACCTGGAAGACATATTTTATTTTGAGAATTCCTATCAGTGACAGGTATATCTTTACAAAAAATTATTTTATCCCTGCTTCTTTCCTTTTGTGGTTTATATTCCTCCTTGTTCTTTAATTGGTATTTTTATAAATATGTACTGCTTTTTTCCTAATTATAAAACTAACATGGGCTCATTGTAGAAATTTTAAAATTATTTTTTAAAATATAAAGCATTAAAAAAAAAAACAACATGTCTTTCATCAGCTAGAAATGGCTGGCTACTGCTAAAAATTTGATGTAATTCTTTCTAGATTTATATATGTATTCCAGTTGAATTCTTTAAGTTCTTGTTAGATAGTTTCAAATGGCTAGGAAGGTTCTATTACTTCAGCCTCTTTCTCCTGCTGTCTGAGAGTATGTCTCACAAGACCTTCACCAGTACTGAAGGGTATTTTTTTAAATCCTTGTCAAACTTATGTGTGGAAAATTGTCTAACTTCCACTCCTAGGCAAGAATGACAGGCCTGTATTCGATTTTTTAACCCAGTTCTGTGAAGGATTTTAATTTTTTAAATACTATTTTCACCTTATTCCACATTCCATCACTTTTTCTTTGCATTTTATATTATGGGAATTGATAAAATGGTAATAATACATTCACTGGGTTGAGTGGCCTGGTAAACAAATCCTGATGCTTTTTCAAGGTATCAAACTCTAGAATGCATTGACCTCAGATGAATAAAAATACAAAATCTGGGAAAACTCTGTTAGAATAGCAATACATTTTGCAGAGATTGTCAATCAGAATAAGTTAGTGAGACCTAATCTGGGAGAAAAATGTAAATGAGTATTTGGGATATAAGGCTGATTTTTTTCTCAGTTGTAATTCACATACATTTAAATTTACTCTTTTTGCTGTATGATTCTATGAGTTTTGACAAACACATACAGTTATATAACCACAACCACAGTCATAGAAATATGTGTAAGAGTGATTTTTTAATACTTAAAAAAATAATAGAAGGGACTTCCCTGGCGGTCCAGTGGTTAAGACTTCACCTTCCATTGCAGGGGGTGTGAGTTCAATCCTTGGTCGGGGAGCTAAGATTCCCACGTGCCTCGCAACCAAAAAACCAAAACATAAGACAGAAGCAATATTGTAACAAATTCAATAAAGACTTTAAAAATGGTCCAATTCAAAGCAATATTTAAAAAAAATAAGTAGTAGAAAAAAAGACAGGGACTTACTTCCCTGGCGGTCCAGTGGTTAAGACTCTACGCTTCCAATGCAGGGGGTGCGGGTTCGATCCCAGGTCGGGGAACTAAGATCCCACATGCTTCGTGGCCAAAAAACCAAGATGTAAAACAGAAGCAATATCGTAACAAATTCAATAAAGACTTTAAAAATGGTCCACATCAAAAAAAAAATCTTTTAAAAGAAGAAAAAGAGACAATGTAAGGGGACTTTGACAGCGTGCTTGACTGACATAAAGTTGGAAGGGTAAAAAATAATTAGGATGATAAAATCAGGATGCCTAAGACCCTTGACATACCAAAAGTTTAACTGAATTAAGCAATATGTGTTTTCATTGGAACAAATGTAAATCCTTACACCTAAGGCTGAAGGATCAGTGGAGCATGAGGAGATAGGGGAGATACACCTTAACAATATGTTGGAAAAGATCTTGAGGATTCATAAATTCATCATGAGGGGAGTTCCCTGGTTGCCTAGTGGTTAGGATTCTGGGCTTTCACTGCTGTGGCCCAGGGTCAGTCCCTGGTTGGGGAACCGAGATCCCCCAAAAGCCCCATGGCGGGGCCAACAACATCAACTAAATAAATAAATTCAGTCATCGTGAGTCAAAAATTCCGTGTCATTGCCTCCACCTCCCCAGAAATGTCAGCATTGATTTAGTTATGCTGAAAGAACTCTAATGTCCGGTACAAGAAAAGTGGGTAGCTCTAGGCCACACTTTTGATACTGTATCCAATACTGGGTCCACAAGGCCTTAAAAAATTGATATACGCAGTGGGCTGGCTATGTTGGTATTACTTGGGGAACTAAAGAAAACAGAAACAGAGTCCCGTGATCTACTCCAGAGATTCTCATTCAGTAAGTGTGGAGTGAGTGGATCCTGGGAATCTGTGTATTAAAGAAGTCCTCCAGTGATTCTGATGCAGAGCCAGGTTGGGAACCACTGGGATAGAAGACAGCAGCTGAGTTGGGACGGGGACTATGAAAGAGACGAGCTGGGTAGAAATCAAAGCTAAGTCGCAGGAAGACTTGTGTAAGAAATTGGGTGAAGTTAGCCTTGGTTTGGAAGTTTGGGGAGGGGTATGGAACAGAAATAACTGGCTTCCAACACCTGGAGGGCTGTATAGAAGAGAGTAGCAAAACTGTTCCTCTTAAGTGCTGTTCCCTCTAAGAGGAACCAGGGAGCCTCGGAGGAATGGCTAATTCTAGGTCCTGGGAAGGGGAAAGTACAGGTAAGCTTGGACCCCTAGTGACAGAAAGTAGGAAATGCTCAACTAACGGGGTCATGTCAAAAAGGCCTAGGAGGCAGCTTCTAGAGGCTCCCACTGGCCAAAACTGGGACAATTTTTTTTTTCTTTTTTTTTTTTCTTTTTTTAAACAAATACCGTACGCTAACACATGTAAATGGAATCCAAAAAAATAAAGAAAATGGTTCTGAAGAACCTAGGGGCAGGACAGGAATAAAGACACAGACATAGAGAATGGACCTGAGGACACAGGGAGGGGGAAGAGCAAGCTGGGACGAAGTGAGAGAGTGGCATGGACACAGGCACACTACCAAATGTAAAAATAGATAGCTAGTGGGAAGCAGCCGCACAGCACAGGGAGATCAGCTCAGTGCTCCGTGTCCACCCAGAGGGGTGGGATAGGGAGGGTGGGAGGAGACACAAGAGGGAGGAGACATGGGGATTATGTACGTGCATAACTGATTCAGCCTGCCACAAAGCAGAAGCCAACACACCATTGTAAAACAACTACACCCCAACAAAGATGTTTAAAACAAAAACAGTAAAACTGAATATGCCTTCAGTGAAGAAGACACAGGTGTCAATTTCAGTGGGCCTCAGCCCCAAGGCTACCGTGTCAAAAACTGGGACAATTTGAGTAGCAAAAAATTTTTAAATGATAGTGGATTCTAACACACTGGATTTTTAAAAATCCATGTAGAAGAAGAAATAGAATCAGAAAATTATAATTTTATAATTCTCAATGTAATAGTTGATTCAGGCAAAGATCCCCAGTGGCTCCTAAAACTTGGGTAAAAAATTGTTGGAGGAGTAGATATTCACACTCCCATAAGATGATATTTAAGTTTTTAATTATAAAGGGGAAAATGTACCTTTTCAATGAAGAGATCTGGTGATCACATTCTTAATCAAGTGGTCAACTTATATACACATCACCACTAGTGAGACAACCTGACGGTATGTGGCTCCAGCTGATGCTTGAGCAGTGTACACAGATATCACTTATGTAGTAGTGTTCCTGGCCAAAAAAAAAGGTAATGTTATGAAAAATGCAAAAAGGCTAGAAAAATATTCTAGATTAAAAAAGGCTGTGATTTTTTTTAATCTGGAATTTTAAAATCCAGATTTTTTAAAAAAAACCAAAAAACACTTTGGGGAATTCCCTGGCGGTCCAGTGGTTAGGACTCCACGCTTCCACTGCCGAGGGCCTGGGTTCGATCCCTGGTCAGGGAACTAAGATCCCACAAGCCACACAGTGTGGCCAAGAAAAAAATAAAGAATAAAAATAAAGTAAAAGAATAAAAAAAACACTGGGGATAATTAAGAAAATTTAAATACGAATTTTATTTTAGATAATATTTGATTAATATTACTTTGTTTAGGTGTATAGTAGGAAAGCTGTTATGTGGGAGAATGTCCTTATTCTTAGGAGATGTATGTAGATGTATTAGAGGTGATGCAGGCTTATGTTTGCAGCGTACTCTCAAATAATTCATGAAGAAAAAAAACAGCAAGAGATAAAACAGAGTAAATATGGGAAGATATTAATAATTGGTGAACAGATGATAAGTATATATGGGTGTTCATTGTACTGTTTCTTCAACTTTTCTGTAGACTTGAAATTTTCACAATAAAAAGTAGCAGTGGAGGGAACGGTTCTGTGTGTTCTGTGTCATCCCAGAGGGTAGAATATGCGTCTGTGGGTGGAACCTTGAGGGGGTGGATTTCTGCACAAAGCGAGGAAAGATTTCCAGGCGTAACAGGTCAAGGATGGAATGCGCCATTCTGTAGGGGAACATGTCAGGGAAAAGCTGGACAAACTAGTGCTGGGATAAAATAGAAAAGATTCATGCATGGCTAAATCATGATTCTAGATGGCTCCAGCCCTTGCTCATTCAGTAGCCGATAAATATCCAGGCTCAGGATACAACAGAAAGCAAGAAAAAGTCTCCAGCTTCGTGGAGCACAGAGCGCCCATTGTTTGGGATTTACATTCCCAGTCTCTCACGTCAGGATCCAAGTCTTCCTAGCTCTGCTTCAGGCAATGCTTGTGGTACTCAGTCTTCAACCTCTAATTTATACTTTCAGGTTCTCAAGGACTCTGCTGCTGGTCTTGGTAACCCTATCAGTTAGCGTTGTGCCTGGTCCACAGTGAGCACTTAATAAATGAATATGGAATAAATGTCAAATGTAGTTCGAAGAGAGAAAGGAAATGCCAGTGTTTTTCCCTTGCCGATTGGGAAGAACCTGACTCTCAAAAGCTCGCCCATGACTGTTATTGAATGTTTGTTACTACAGCGGCAAGGAGTAATGCCCTATAAGAAAGGAGAAATGTTTTCCAGGAAAGGCCATTGTTGTCTGTCCGGGGTGTCTGCTGAGATTGGCAGTGTGACCTCCTCTTCCCCTCCCATCCTTAGCTGAGCCGGGCCACCCTGCCAGTCCAGCAGTGCATCAAGCAAATTAATACCTGCTGCATCAACAGAGCAGAAAGGAGAAAATATAAATAAAAGTCACTTAATTTTGGCATGTTTTTTGGTTCTCCTCAGGCCACTTGGCAGCAAGAACATGGGCTCAACGCCCAGCAAGGATAAGAGAGATGCATTTCTTTGGTTTGTGTTTTTCTAAGGCCAAACACTCCTATAGCTTTCACAGAGAGAGGTGAACAAATCTGGGACGGCTGCCTGTTCTTTCATTTCGGTGCTGAAATAAGAAGGAAAGTAAAACTCTTGTCAAGTTAAAGGAAAAGTCTTATTAGGTATAGGTCAACACTAAGACCCCAAGCTAAAAAACATCACTAAAGCATTTTCAAGAGGCTTGCAGGGTGCTTTTTGATTAGTTTGTTTTGTAGAAGTCAGAAATATCTGAATTCTTCTTGTCTTTTCGTTATTAGTTTAAATACACCATTTCCCAAATTGCTGTCCCATGGAACATTCTTTGTGGGATATTAGTTAGGATGCAAGAAGTGAATAATTAGTGCATGCAAAAAGTTTGGAAATGGTGAGTTAAGACAAAATTAGACATATTTCTTTACTGAGAGTCTTTGATATACTGAAGTGCGTTATAAAACTCCAAGTGAGAGACTTACTATAAAGGATTTTTAAAATTTGTTTGAATTTGTTACTTCCTTTCCCAGACACAGCTATTAATAACATCTAGAAAAATGTACTATGGAATGGCAGTTTGGGAAACTAATTGAGAGGGAAGTAAGAGCTAAAGATAATGAAGAAAGTTAAGCCCTGTGGCAATCCGTGCCAGCAATGGAAAATTAGGAACTCTTTTTCTCACCCCACCAGCTCTGAATAATAGATCCCAGTGACTTATGGAGGCTGAAAAACCAGCTACTTTGCCTTAAGTGCTTTACCAACTACAAGGATATAGTTTATAGCAGGAAAAAAAAGAAAAGAAGGCAGCAAAACAGAGAACCCTTAATCTATTTCTCAAAAATTATCATTTGAATATTAGTCTTCCTAAAGCCTGTCATAATCCCCTTTGATACCCATTTATAAAGTTCAATGGAATTTCAGTAAAAATCACAAAATTTTTAAAATATTAGACAAAATGATTCTAAAATTTATAAGGAAGAACAAGAATAACCAAATAACCAAGACAACTTTGAAGATCAAGACCAGGAGGTAGACTCTTGCAAGTCTTTCGTCAGCAGAGAAACAGGTCAAGGGAACAGGATAGAGAGTCCAGCAAAGACACAGATGGATACACATGGTTCTGTGTCACATGCTGTGATGGAGCCAGCAGTACAAGTCAGCAGGGAAAGCGGACGTGTCAACAAGTGGTGCAGTTGATTACCCGTATTTAAAAATCTAGATGGAATTTGCTTTATTTTATCCTGTAGGGTAGAATCTAAAGACACAAAAGTAAAAAAGTAAAACATTTTGAAGAAATACATAAGGATATCTTTATGACTTTAGAGTAACGAATGAGTTCTTAAACAAGTACAGACCACAAAGAAAAAGACTGATAAATTTGACTCTGTGAAAACTTTAAAGTTAACGTACATCGAGACAGCAAAAGCATGTGAAAAGACAAGTCGTGACTGCAATGCACATAGGCAACAACAGTTAGTGTCCAACATAAATAAAAAACTATGCATCAGAAAGAAAAAGACAAATAACTCAGTAAAATAGGGGCAGGGAGCTCAGAAAAGATGAAACCTAAGGAGCCAACTAATATTTGAAAAGATTCTTTTCCTTGCTACTACTAAGAAGATGTGTTCCATGGGATAATGAGGTACCATTTCACTTCCATTGAGTTGGTGCAGATATCTCAAAGATTGACAGTAACAGTTCTCAGAGATTGAGAATAATTTGGTACGTCATATTTAGAGAGTAATTGAGCAATGTCTGGTAAAGCTAGAAATGCCCATACCATACAACCCAGCAGGTGTTATATACCCTAGAGAAATTCTTTCACCTGTGCCAAAGGAACTATGTATAGGAATGTTGAGAGTAGCACTCTTCGGACTGAGGGAACTACAGCTACATGTGACAACATAGATAAATCTCAGAAACAGAATTTTGGATGATAAAAAGCAAGTTGTAGGGAACTATATCCAATCTCCTCGGATAAACCATAATGGAAAAGAACTTTAAAAAAAGAATGTGTGTATGTGTATTACTGAGTCACTTTGCTGAACAGCAGAGATTGCCACAGCATTGTAAACCAACTCTACTTCAATTAAAAAAAAAAAAAGCAAGTTGTAGAAGAAAAATAGGTACAGTATGATACCATATATGTAAAGCAGAGGTCAGCAAATGGTTTTTATAGGACATGAGCGTAAAATTGAGTGAAATTTTCTTTGATTATTTCTGAAAGAGGAAAACAAAAAGGAGGAAGTAATCAAGAATGTTCAGAAAAAAACATGATCAAACACTGCTCCCATTTCATTTCTACTCATAGTCTACTCCTGTAGTTCCCTCTACCTGAAGCATTATTTATTGCTCTGTGGATTTTTATCTCATTTTGTTACCCAAGAGTTAAACAAGTAACACATGAAAACATTTTTTAGTAGTACAGAAATATGTGGTGTCTGTCTTTATTCCACAAGCAACTATTATTAAAGGAGTCTGATGGTTCAGTGTCTATCCTAGTCTGCTTTCTATGCACATACATAGTATACATTCAAATAATATTTAGAATAAATGAGGATATATATATATGTGTGTGTGTAGTGTATATGTATATATATGTGTGTATATATATTCATATATATATATTTATGCCAACTTGCCTTTTCATTTGTATTTTAGAAAGTTTTATCATGCCACTTTCCACTTCATTGTTTTTTTCAACTGCTACATAGAATTTTCTATTGTAGTTATGTTATTATTTATTTAACCAGTCTTTTATTGGTCGCATTTGTATTGCTTATTGATAGCATAACAGGAATGATGCTGCAGTAAACATCTTTATGTTCATATATTTGTGTACATGTGTGAGAAAACCTCTTGCTTCTTACAAGATAAATTTTTTACTCAAGTTTCTGTCAAACTCCTATTCTCATTCACACTTAAAGTTTGACATTTTATATACCCTACATTTCTATTTTCTCCCCAAATCTCAGATGGCTTCATGGTGGTTTGGTCCCAGCGCAGGTTCAGTAGGGCCTGTTGCAACCACCGTCCCCATAATGTGGCCTGAACTGTCACCCACACAGGGAGGTACGTGAACTCAACATGAAGAATATTTATAGCACATAGTTTGGCGCACTCACAGTTAATAGTTGATGATATTAAAACTCATAGCAACCACTTTATCATTAAGAATTTGAAAGGGTCTTGGTTTTCTGCATTGGTACCCTACCGTTGGTCTTATAAAGATGTTTAGGATTTTATTTTGACACTTTACCATTATCACATTATGGTTTAAATAGATTAGCTAAAAGCAAAAGATTTAACTTGTTTTTGCTTTTCTCCTTTCTAAATATGTCTATTAAAATATCATGCTCTGCTGGGCTTAGTTTAACTACTGTCATTCTGTAGCATTTCCCTACCCTTATGTTCTGATTCCCATGCCTCTATAAACTATAGCTTGTGTGTAATTACTTTCTGGCATTATGTTTTCTAAGCTATAAGAAAACCATTACTTTTGCTGTAGCATCTCTAATGCTGTAAACAAGGTGAAAAATAAAAGTGTATGCAGGTTTTGGGGGGAAAAAATCCTTTTGCAGTGGGAGATGAGAAAGGATTATTAACATTTTATGTCATTCTACAGAGAATATATACTTTTTATTGTGGTTTTAAGAAATGTGACTTTAGCATTCCCCCCTAGTGTGATGGGAATGAAAATGAAGCATTTATATGGTTTATCAGTTGGGTAATTGAAAAGTTTTATCAGCTGGCCTATCACTGCCCTAGTGCTTAGTTGGGGGGCGGGAGGGAACCTCTCTGAAGCTGTTTCAAATTAAACTATCAGCAGGCAGTTAACTTTGGAACAGCAGCTGGTCCTGTGTTTGCTGCTTTTCTCAAGACTGGCAGGTGCGGCCCGCACTTCTCCGCAGTCCAGGGAGCACGTGGACGTCCTGGCCCTTAAATCTTTTCATCCTAATTCTTTTCTCTCTTTCCCTTGGGTTATATTTTATATTCGTTCTTTACTTTTCTGCAGTATAATTTAGAAGCAGTTATTTACACAGTTCTACAAAATCTATATTAAACAGCCTTTAGTCGAGTGAACTTTGTATACATCTTTGTGGATCTCTATCTGCCCTTAAGTTATGATTTTACCCCGATTAATAAATATCCTTGTACAACTGGACTTTAATTTTTTATTTAAGTGCTTTCCTTTACTGGCAGAGCATGATCACATTTTTCAATGTGTGTACTGAATAGGACTATAAACCATAAAAGTGTACTAACTACTAATTCCTGGAAGCATCTTAGTGCGGACAGAATTCCTAAACAGTCATTCAGAAGCCCAGTCACCTGCTGTCTCGTTAACAGTAAACTGCTGTTGATCAAAATTCAGTCTTGTTTCATACATAAAACCCTTCCTTTTTTTCTTTTGTTTTAAATTGAAGTATAGTTGATTTACAATATTGTGTTAATTTCAGGTATACTGCAAAGTGATTCAGTTTTATATATGTATTTATATGTATTTATTTCAGATTGTTTTCCATTATAGGCTATTACAGGGTGTTGAATATAGTTCCCTGTGCTATACAGCAAATACTTGTTGCTTATCTATTTTATGTATGGTGGTGTGTACCTTTTAATCCTATACTCCTAGTTTGTCTCTCCTCTCCTCCCTTTCCCCTTTGATAACCATGTTTGTTTTCTATGTCTGTAAGTCTATTTCCATTTTGTATATAGATTCATTTGTATTATTTTCTAGATTCCACATATAGGTGATATCATATAATACTTGTCTTTCCCTCTGACTTCATTTCATTTAGTACGATATTCTCAAGATCCATCCATGTTGCTGCAAATGGAATATTTCGTTCTTTTCATAGCTGAGTAACATTCCATTGTGTATATATACCATATCTTCTTAAACCAATCACCTGTTAATGGGCACTTGGGTTGCTTCCATATCTTGGCTATTGTAAATAATGCTGCTATGAACATTGGGGTGCATGTATCTTTTTGAATTAGTTTTCATCTTTTCCAGATATGGAATGGAATTGCTGGATCATACAGTAGCTCTGTTTTTAGGTTTTTAAGGAACCTCCATACTGTCATGAAACCATTCTTGAAACCAGAAATCAGGCCTGCTCCCAAAAATGTAATTTCAGGGTTGAGGACTTCCTTTTTGATGAGGGGCTCCTCTGGACACCAAATCAGAGCATTCAGTTCTGCCCCGTGACAAGTTTTTGTCACTTTCCATCTCGTTGCAGTTGTAGAGCAGCTCTCAGGAGATGCAGAGTGAGCCTGCCCACCCTTGCACAACACTTCTACTGATAAATGCAGCAAAAATAAGGCAGGCGTGCCAAAGAAGGACTTTGTGTGTGACTCTCTCTCCTTTTGGAAAGGAGAATTGAGAATCAGTACCCTTTGATAATTAAGAAAATAAAAGAATAGAAGGAAAGTATAGATTGTCCGAATGCTTCAGAGTAACATTGTGTCTAAAATACAAACATCCCATCAATTGTAAACCTGTTTCCTAGAGATAAAATTGTCCCTGGCTGCACTGCCTTGTGCAGACACGCCAGGGATGTTATCAAGGAATGACAAGCAGGCCTTAAAGTTTATCACCATCTCTTGCCCCATAGTTTCTCTTTGGTTACAGATTCCAGAGAGAAGCTCTAAACAGAAAAAGTCCTTATACACTGAATTGCACTCTTCGGAATTTTTTTTTTTTTAATTATTTAGCTTTGGGGTTGGTCGGGGCGTATATATTGATTAACGCTGCCCAGGTATGCTGAAGAACAAGCAGACAGAGTCCAGCTCTAGCAGGAGTTTTAAAGAGAGAAGCAGGGATGGTGTGGTCTCAGAAGAAGAGAGCTTGTGTAAGAAACTACCTTATTTCCAGTGCTGCATGAAGTTCAGCTGTACTTCCTGCTTGTGGGAATTCCTGAGATAACCTTGTATACTCATAATGAAAATTCCTTTTATTTAATTCAAGTTTAAAGGGTTTCAGTTGCTTTTAACCTTACAAGTTAATATAATATCATTAGAAGGAATATCAACAATACTGTAATTTAGAAATGAAAATCACATACTTACATTGGCTTTAGGACTATCCCAGACTATAGCCTTGATTCTAGGATTTATTTCCACAGAGGTTAGGGTACCATGAGTATATTGACCAAATCCCTGCCATACAATATACTGTGTGAAGAAGAAAATATATTGCTTGTCTTATGAACACTGACAGCAGATCTATGCCTTGGTGAGTAATAGAAGGATTTACCGTTTTGTCTTCTTCAAAAAAAGACCAAAAAACAAAACAAAACAAAACACCCCTCTTTTCTTTTCTTTTCTTTTCTTTTAGTTTTTTTAAACATCTTTATTGGAGTATAATTGCTTTACAATGGTGTGTTAGTTTCTACTTTATAACAAAGTGCATCACTTATACATATACATATGTCTCCATATTTCTTCCCTCTTGCGTCTCCCTCCCTCCCACCCTCCCTATCCCACCCCTCTAGGTGGTCACAAAGCACCGAGCTGATCTCCCTGTGCTATGCGGCTGCTTCCCACTAGCTATTTTACATTTGGTAGTGTATATATGTCCATGCCACTCTCTCACTTCATCCCAGCTTACCCTTCCCCCTCTCCGTGTCCTCAAGTCCATTCTCTAGTAGGTCTGTGTCTTTATTCCCGTCTTGCCCCTAGGTTCTTCGTGACCATTTTTTTTCTTTTTTTAGATTTCATATATATGTGTTAGCATACGGTATTTGTTTTTCTCTTTCTGACTTACTTCACTCTGTATGACAGACTCTAGGTCCATCCACCTCACTACAAATAACTCAATTTCGTTTCTTTTTATGGCTGAGTAATATTCCATTGTGTATATGTGCCACATCTTCTTTATCCATTCATCTGTCGATGGACACTTAGGTTGCTTCCATGTCCTGGCTATTGTAAATAGAGCTGCAATGAACATTGTGGTACATGACTCTTTTTGAATTATGGTTTTCTCAGGGTATATGCCCAGTAGTGGGATTGCTGGGTCGTATGGTAGTTCTATTTTTAGTTTCTTAAGGAACCTCCATACTGTTCTCCATAGTGGTTGTATCAATTTACATTCCCACCAACAGTGCAAGAGGGTTCCCTTTTCTCCACACCCTCTCCAGCATTTATTGTTTGTAGATTTTTTGATGATGGCCATTCTGACCAGTGTGAGATGATATCTCATTATAGTTTTGATTTGCATTTCTCTAATGATTAATGATGTTGAGCATTCTTTCATATGTTTGTTGGCAATCTGTGTATCTTCTTTGTAGAAATGTCTATTTAGGTCTTCTGCCCATTTTTGGATTGGGTTGTTTATTTTTTTGATGTTGAGCTGCATGAGCTGCTTGTAAATTTTGGAGAGTAATCCTTTGTCAATTGCTTCATTTGTAAATACTTTCTCCCATTCTGCGGGTTGTCTTTTCATCTTGTTTATGGTTTCCTTTGCTGTGCAAAAGCTTTTAAGTTTCATTAGGTCCCATTTGTTTATTTGTGTTTTTATTTCCATTTCTCTAGGAGGTGGGTCAAAAAGGATCTTGCTGTGATTTATGTCATAGAGTGTTCTGCCTATGTTTTCCTCTAAGAGTTTGATAGTGTCTGGCCTTACGTTTAGATCTTTAATCCATTTTGAGTTTATTTTTGTGTATGGTGTTAGGGAGTGTTCTAATTTCATTCTTTTACATGTAGCTGTCCAGTTTTCCCAGCACCACTTATTGAAGAGGCTGTCTTTCCTCCACTGTATATTCTTGCCTCCTTTATCAAAGATAAGGTTACCATATGTGCATGGGTTTATCTCTGGGCTTTCTATCTTGTTCCATTGATCTATATTTCTATTTTTGTGCCAGTACCATACTGTCTTGATTACTGTAGCTTTGTAGTATAGTCTGAAGTCAGGGAGCCTGATTCCTCCAGCTCCGTTTTTCTTTCTCAAGATGGCTTTGGCTATTCGGGGTCTTTTGTGTTTCCATACAAACTGTGAAATTTTCTGTTCTAGTTCTGTGAAGAATGCCATTGGTAGTTTGGTAGAGATTGCAGTGACTCTGTAGATTGCTTTGGGTAGTATAGTCATTTTCACAATGTTGATTCTTCCAATCCAGGAACATGGTATATCTCTCCCATCTATTTGTATCATCTTTACTTTCTTTCATCAGTGTCTTATAATTTTCTGCATACAGGTCTTTTGTCTCCTTAGGTAGGTTTATTCCTAGATATTTTATTCTTTTTGTTGCAATGGTAAATGGGAGTGTTTTCTTAACTTCACTTTCAGATTTTTCATCATTAGTCTATAGGAATGCAAAAGATTTCTGTGCATTAATTTTGTATCCTGCTACT
Organism: Balaenoptera physalus; assembly: GCF_965194825.1. Taxonomy (NCBI): domain Eukaryota; kingdom Metazoa; phylum Chordata; class Mammalia; order Artiodactyla; family Balaenopteridae; genus Balaenoptera; species Balaenoptera physalus. The sequence continues at coordinate 36,676,900 of NC_138884.1, read as the reverse complement.
TTACCAAATTCATTGGTTATCTCTAGTAGTTGATGGTGGCCTCATAGAATGAGTTTGGGAGTGTTCTTTCCTCTGCTATATTTTGGAAGAGTTTGAGAAGGATGGATGTTAGCTCTTCTCTAAATGTTTGATAGAATTCGCCTGTGAATCCTTCTGGTCCTGGGCTTTTCTTTGTTGGAAGATTTTTAATCACAGTTTCAATTTCCGTGCTTGTGATTGGTCTGTTTATATTTTCTATTTCTTCCTGGTTCAGTCTTGGAAGGTTGTGCTTCTCTAAGAATTTGTCCATTTCTTCCAAGTTGTCCATTTTATTGGCATATAGTTGCTTGTAGTAATCTCTAATGATCCTTTGTATTTCTGCAGTGTCAGTTGTTACTTCTCCTTTTTCATTTCTAATTCTATTGATTTGAGTCTTCTCCCTTTTTTTCTTGATGAGTCTGGCTAATGGTTTATCAATTTTGTTTATCCTCTTAAGGAACCAGCTTTTAGTTTTATTGATCTTTGCTGTCATTTCCTTCATTTCTTTTTCATTTATTTCTGATCTGATCTTTATGATTTCTTTCCTTCTGCTAACTTTCTGGGTTTTTTGTTCTTTCTCTAATTGCTTTCGTGTAAGGTTAGTTTGTTTATTTGAGATGTTTCTTGTTTCTTGAGGTAGGATTGTATTGCTATAAACTTCCTTCTTAGAACTGCTTTTGTTGCATCCCATAGGTTTTGGGTCGTCATGTTTTCATTGTCATTTGTTTCTAGGTATTTTTTGATTTCCTCTTTGATTTCTTCAGTGATCTCTTGGTTATTAAGTAGTGTATTGTTTAGCCTCCATGTGTTTGTATTTTTTACAGATTTTTTCCTGTAATTGATATCTAGTCTCATAGCGTTGTGGTCGGAAAAGATACTTGATACGATTTCAATTTTTTTAAATTTACCAAGGCTTGATTTGCGACCCAAGATATGATCTATCCTGGAGAATGTTCCATGAGCACTTGAGAAGAATGTGTATTCTGTTGTTTTTGGATGGAATGTCCTATAATTATCAATTAAGTCCATCTTGTTTAATGTATCATTTAAAGCTTGTGTTTCCTTATTTATTTTCATTTTGGATGATCTGTCCATTGGTGAAAGTGGGGTGTTAAAGTCCCCTACTATGATTGTGTTACTGTCGATTTCCCCTTTTATGGCTGTTAACATTTGCCTTATGTATTGAGGTGTTCCTATGTTGGGTGCATAAATATTTCCAATTGTTATATCTTCTTCTCAGATTGATCCCTTGATCATTATATAGTGTCCTTCTTTGTCTCTCGTAATAGTCTTTGTTTTAAAGTCTATTTTGTCTGATATGAGAATTGCGACTCCAGCTTTCTTTTGATTTCCATTTGCATGGAATATCTTTTTCCATCCCCTCACTTTCAGTCTGTATGTGTCTCTAGGTCTGAGGTGGGTCTCTTGTAGACAGCATATATACGGGTCTTGTTTTTGTATCCATTCAGCCAGTCTTTGTCTTTTGTAGAGCATTTAATCCATTTACATTTAAGGTAATTATTGATATGTATGTTCCTATTACCATTTTCTTAATTGTTTTGGGTTTGTTATTGTAGGTCTTTCTCTTCTCTTGTGTTTCCTGCCTAGAGAATTTCCTTTACCATTTGCTGTAAAGCTGGTTTGGTGGTGCTCAATTCTTTTAGCTTTTGCTTGTCTGTAAAGGTTTTAATTTTGCCATCAAATCTGAATGAGATCCTTGCTGGGTAGAGTAATCTTGATTGTAGGTTTTTCTCCTTTATCACTTTAAATATGTCCTGCCACTCCCTTCTGGCTTGCAGAGTTTCTGCTGAAAGATCAGCTCTTAACCTTATGGGGATTCCCTTGTATGTTATTTGTTGTTTTTCCTTGGTGCTTTTAATATGTTTTCTTTGTATTTAATTTTTGATAGTTTGATTAATATGTGTCTTGGCGTGTTTCTCCTTGGATTTATCCTGTATGGGACTCTCTGTGCTTCCTGGACTTGATTAACTATTTCCTTTCTCATATTAGGGAAGTTTTCCACTACAATCTCTTCAAATATTTTCTCAGTCCCTTTCTTTTTCTCTTCTTCTTCTGGGACCCCTATAATTCGAATGTTGGTGCATTTAATGTTGTCCCAGAGGTCTCTGAGACTGTCCTCAGTTCTTTTCATTCTTTTTTCTTTATTCTGCTCTGCAGTAGTTATTTCCACTATTTTATCCTCCAGGTCACTTATCCGTTCTTCTGCCTCAGTTATTCTGCTACTGATCCCTTCTAGAGAATTTTTAATTTCATTTATTGTGTTGTTCATCACTGTTTGTTTGCTCTTTAGTTCTTCTAGGTCCTTGTTAAATGTTTCTTGTATTTTCTCCATTCTATTTCCAAGATTTTGGATCATCTTTACTATCATTATTCTGAATTCTTTTTCAGGTAGACTGCCTATTTCCTCTTCATTTGTTAGGTCTGGTGGGTTTTTGCCTTGCTCCTTCATCTGCTGTGTTTTTCTCTGTCTTCTCATTTTGCTTAGCTTACTGTGCTTGGGGTCTCCTTTTCACAGGCTGCAGGTTCATAGTTCCTGTTGTTTTGGTGTCTTTCCCCAGTGGCTAAGGTTGGTTCAGTGGGTTGTGTAGGCTTCCTGGTGGAGGGGGCTAGTGCCTGTGTTCTGGTGGATGAGGCTGGATCTTGTCTTTCTGGTGAGCAGGTCCATGTCTGGTGGTGTGTTTTGGGGTGTCTGTAGCCTTATTATGATTTTAGGCAGCCTCTCAGCTAATCGATAGGGTTGTGTTCTTGTCTTGCTACTTGTTTGGCATAGGGTGTCCAGCACGGTAGCTTGCTGGTCGTTGAGTGGATCTGGGTCTTGGCATTGAGATGGAGATCTCTGGGAGATATTTGCCATTTGATATTACGTGGAGCTGGGAGGTCTCTTGTGGACCAGTGTCCTGACCTTGGTTCTCCCACCTCAGAGGCACAGCCCTGACACCTGGCTGGAGCACCAAGAGCCTGTCATCCACATGGCTCAGAATAAAAGGGAGGAAAAAGAGAAAGAGAGAAAGAAGAAGATAAAATAAAATAAAATAAAGTTATTAAAATAAAAAATAATTATAAAAAAAATTTTTTTAAGCAATAAAAAAATAAAGAAAAAAAGAAAGAAAGAAAGGAGGGAGCAACCAAATCAGAAAACAACAAATCCACCAATGATAACAAGTGCTAAAAACTATAGTTAAAAAAAAAGGACAGACAAAACCGTAGGACAGATGGTAAAAGCAAAGCTATACAGACAAAACCACACACAGAAGCATACACATACACACTCACAAAAAGAGAAAAAGGGAAAAATATATATATATCGTTGCTCCCAAAGTCCACCTCCTCCATTTGGGGTGATTCATTGTCTATTCAGGTATTCCACAGATGCAGGGTACATCAAGTTGATTGTGGAGATTTAATCCGCTGCTCCTGAGGCTAACACCCCTCTTTAATATGGGATTTCCTAAAATACAAAATACAGCCAGACCCATGAATTTTCAAACATTTATTTGCATATACTCCTTGACATTTTATATATTGTGAATAAATCCCAGAAGTGATGAAAGGTCTTAAATCATTTTCTAATTCTCTTCAAGACACCTTCCCCCTTCCTCTGATTTTAAACCTTCCACCTATGGAGAGTCAGTGAAAGAAGACAAGTTCTCAAGGTTCCTTGGTAATTGATTCACAATTCTTACTTATTTAAGTGTTTTTTTGGTGATTTCCTCTCAATGTTCGGCTGTAGGTGAGGCAGTGATGAACAGTAGCTAAGAACTCGGGCTCTGGAATCAGACCATCAAAGTTTAAATCCTGGCTTCATCATTTGTAAGCTGTGAGACCTTGAATGTTTAAATTACATAAACTCTTTTCTTATCTGTAAAATTGGGATAACAATAGTACATTCTTCTAAGGGTGGATGTGGGGATTAAGTGAGTTAAAAGATGTAAGGCATTAGAGCAGTGCTCAGTAAGGTTGGCTATTATTACCATTGGAATGGATGTTATCAACTCCAATGTCCTTCATTCCAGGTGGATTAAGTAATTGATTCTTATTAAGTGGAATTTAAATTGGGATCTTGGAGTTTTTAAAGTTTCATATGGAAAAAATATTTAGAGTAGCAGGTAGAATAGAGATCATCCATTCAAAATATATGATAGATGAGGAAACTGACATTACAGTTATGCTCAGAGTAGTGGCATGGCTGTAACTGGACCTCGGACCTCTGAACTCTTCTCACGGTCCACTCTCTGTGTCTGACAACTATCAGGATCCTTGGTCCTGAGCCCTACATGCCCTGTGTCTCCAGGAATTCACTTATAGCATTAATGCTATCAGATGCTTTATGTACAAGGGTGAGTCACCTCTCCCCTCTTCTGTTTGGCCCTTACTTGCAGAGAGTAGAGACTTGATCTTGGTATTATTTTATAATAGTCATTGTTGAGAATATAGCCTTCAGATCTCCCATAGGTTTGTTCTGCTTAAGCCTGAGGCAAAACCACAACTTGCATTTAGGGTAGGCCTCATGTTGGGAAAGGATCGTGACTTAAAAAAAAAAATCTTCATGAAACATTGATGAATGCAAATTTGATATCAAACAAATGTATTGGGGTTTCTGTATGATGATATATTTGAAAGTGGGATTCACTTATATTCAACAAATAGTTATTGTGTGTGATAAGCATTTATAGGGCATTGAAGTAGTTTTATACTAAATCTGGGGAATTGGAACCCTAAAAAATAATCTACAGAAATTTTGCCCCTCCCTGTTTTACCTTACACTCTTTTTTTTTTTTAGAGGGCTCCGAGGCTGCGCCGCCAATGCCTGTTTCTCTGAGAGCCTTTTTTATTTTTATTTTTTTATTTTTTTTATTTTTATTTTTTTAATTAATTTATTTATGGCTGTGTTGGGTCTTCGTTTCTGTGCGAGGGCTTTCTCTAGTTGCGGCAAGCGGGGGCCACTCTTCATCGCGGTGCGTGGGCCTCTCACTATCGCGGCCTCTCTTGTTGTGGAGCACAGGCTCCAGACGCGCACGCTCAGTAATTGTGGCTCACGGGCCCAGCTGCTCTGCGGCATGTGGGATCTTCCCAGACCAGGGCTCGAACCCGTGTCCCCTGCATTAGCAGGCAGATTCTCAACCACTGCGCCACCAGGGAAGCCCTACCTTACACTCTTAAGGTTAGCAGTCTTTCTGTCTTCCTTTTACTAGTACTTCTCTTCTCTGTAAAACAGCACTCCAGATGTTCTTTCTAGTGGTGTTAGTCAAAGTGGCGAGCCCCATGACTGGGCCTTCTTGACCTCACTCCTCATTTTGAACATGACCTCACCTTGAGAAAAAATATTTGGGTTTTGACAACGCTACAATTCCTGTAGGGGATCTTTTCTAGTGCCTCCTATAATCTCTTACAAATAAAACATGGAAGAGCAGAGTTTGCATAATCAGAGTGGGGTTTTTTTTCATTTTTTTTAAAATTTTTTTAAAAAGTTATTTTATTTTTGGCTGTGATGGGTCTTTGTTGCTGCGTGCAGGCTTTCTCTAGTTGCAGCGAGCAGGGGCTACTCTTTGTTGCGGCACATGGGCTTCTCATTGCGGTGGCTTCTCTTGTTGCAGACCACGGGCTCTAGACGCACGGGCTTCAGTAGTTGTGGCACGTGGGCTCGGTAGTTGTGGCGCACAGGCTTAGTTGCTATGCAGCATGTGGGAGGTTCCCGGATTAGGGCTCAAACCCATGTCCCCTGCATTGGCAGGTGGATTCTTAACCACTGCACCACCAGGGAAGTCCCAATCAGAGTGTTTAAAAAAACAGTGGTGATAAATGTAACATTAATGTAAGATGTGAGCAACAGAGGGAACTGGGTGTGGGGTATACGGAAACTAGTAATCTTCACAACTTTTCTGTAAATCTAAAACTATTTACAAAATTTTTAAATTTATTTTTTAAAAAGGTCTTCCCCCTACCCCAAAATACATATAAAATTACTGTGACAAAATAAGTTACAGCAATTCAGTATTAGCATAGTGAACAGTTTTTATTCTACTTTACCAGATAATCTAAGATAAAATGGTCAAGGCTGAATCACTTCAATAAGAGAAAGGTCACTATTCTTATACGAAGTCCTAGTTTGAAAACACACATTTCTAAGGAAATGTTAGATGTAAAAGGGAATATGAGTACAGTCTTTATGTTAAAATTTAAAAATGAGGCCTAAGGTCATTATCTGAAACATTTTGATATCCAGGGACAAAAAGAAACAAACAAACTGACCAACTAAAGACTGCTTCCTAATTACTTCGGCATAGTTCTGTCTAGAGCACAGATCACCCTGCATGATAGTTCATCATTATATGTTTATAAGTCTCACTCCCCACATGAAGGCAGTTGTTCATCTTTGTATCTCCAGGTTTGGTACATGACAGATGATCAGTTAGTGTTTCCCAACTTGAGAAGAGATACTTTAAAGTGAACTAGAAACAACTAGAAATCTGAGGATCTCAAGACGTGTACTCCATTTTGAGGCTACTTGCAAAAGTAAATAAATGATGTAGAAAACGCTTTCTGATTTGTACTTGTGTCGGTTATCTCCACACACTGCTGTTTTCTCCGGCTGCTGAAATCCTCCAGAGGCCCCACTGCCCCACCACCAAGCATAGTCCCACATCAGCGAACTTTCTGGTAGAGGTGCTTGTGGAACGAAGAGGGGACCTTTGCTGTTCGGTCCCGGGAGTCCCACCCCGTCTTTCTTAGACCCTTGCCGTCAGGGTTGTGGCTTGTGGGAATGAGGTGGGATTAGGAGGGGAGCTTGGAAACATGTCTTAGATTCTAACCCCACCATCGGTAGTTATGTTTCTTTCCTCTTTTGTCTCCATCTCCTTCTTTCTTCTTTTCTTGAAATTCCAGGAAGAACCCTAAGTATCGTTGGACTGGGTTCAACTCAGACTGAAACAGTGGTACGTCTCTCCTAGGAAAACTGTGGCCCCAGTTTTAACAGAGTGTTTGTCTAGAAGCAAAATGTGTAATATTATCACACCACCTTCAGGTGTGCGGGGGGCTTTCCTCTTTTCGCAGCTCCATTAAAACAGGAATGATATTTGCTACCTAGATAGGTGGGACGTGTAGGTGGTGGGAGTTACTAAATAATGTATCTTCTTTTTTAAAAGTAACGTCATTAAGAAAAAACAAGTCTGTCTACCCGTCCATCTGCCTGTCTGTCCACCCACCTACCTGTCCATCCATCTGTCCATCCACACATTCATTTCAGTTGATTCCTGTTGTCAGGAATGCTTGTAACAGGAGGGGCCATGGCCCAGGAAACAATTGACGTATCTTATAGGCATTCTTAAGGTGACATAGGCATTGGTGGCAGGTGAGCAGGATGACCCTGGCCCCTCTAGAAGTTTGAGTTAGGACTGGATTGTTGTGCTAAGCCCGTTCGAGAAACGCCAGCCCTGGACTAGCTGGGAGCTTGAGGAGCGGCTCTGGCTTTGGCTGATGCAAGGAGGTAGATGTGACTCTTCCTATCTGCACCGTCTTGCCACTCAGAACCCATTTTATTATTTTTTAAAATTTGATTATACTTTACCATCTCTTTCAATTGCATTTCATTTGAATTGACGTTCCTGATTTGTTTTATATTTGCAATATTATTTTTTAAAGGATATCTGGAGATATCCTTAGGTTGTCCCACACTTCCTAATGTGGATTAAAATTGCCTGATTAAAAAAAAGAAAAAGAGCTCACCTGTTTACTTTTCTGTCTTTTCCACTAAACTATAAGCTCTTTGAATGCGGGGCTCACCATTTTTTTTTTTTTTTTGCACTTTTTTTTTTTTTTTTTTAATTTATTTATATTTATTTTTGGCTGTGTTGGGTCTTCTTTTCTGTGCGAGGGCTTTCTCCAGTTGCGGCAAGCGGGGGCCACTCTTCATCGCGGTGCGCGGGCCTCTCACTATCGCGACCTCTCTTGTTGCGGAGCACAGGCTCCAGACGCGCAGGCTCAGTAGTTGTGGCGCACGGGCTTAGTTGCTCCGTGGCATGTGGGATCTTCCCAGACCAGGGCTCAAACCCGAGTCCCCTGCATTGGCAGACAGATTCTCAACCACTGCGCCACCAGGGAAGCCCCCGGGGCTCACCATTTTTATTCTTGTCCCCAGCACCTAGGAGAATCTCTGGAATGTAGAACACACTAAGGAAGTAATAGTTACACTAATGATTTTTAAACTCTAGGTGTTCATGTTCATTTAATTTGATTGTTAACTCCCTCTTTTAAATTTTCATGCTGGAGCAATAGGGTTTGTAAAATATATACATCATTTTCTTCTTGTAAACTGTTTTGAAGTTGTATACATTGCTGCTATCCATACTAGGTTACTGGGGGATTTTCACCCCATAATGGCATTTAGGTTGGACCTAGCCTGCTACTTCCATAAAGTGATTCATTATCTGATGGTTTGAATGTAATTTTAATTATCATAAAGTCATGACTTTGATATAAACCGGTCACTTTTTTTACTTTTTGCCATAACAAATCTTTTTTTAAAATAACTTACAAATTACAAAAGTAATAATGTTCATTACATAAAACTTGGAAAATACAGAGATACAGGTAGATAACAAATCATATGCAGTGGTGTCCTGATAAACGTTCAACAACCAGCTAAGTGTAATTGCAGTATGAATGTTGGTTGATACTTTTGTTTATATAAGTAAGATGACAGTGAAACAACCAAAACATAGGTCAGAATTTCCACCCATTTTGTCAGTGACCTGAGCAAATTCTTTGCTGATTCAGATAATAGTTTTCAAATATTGGAAGACTGTTTCCTCAATTTTGGGGGATATTCCTCATGGAACAGCTACAAACACAGCATACTTTTATTTTGAATCTGCATTATTAACATTTTCTCCATCACTTTCTTAAGTCCAGACAATCAGTAAAATGATAAATTCAACCCTGGTTTGCCAATTGTTGCGGTGTAAATACTCCCACCTTGGCCAGCATGACACCACTGATGATGAATTGGAAAAAGTCGCACAGTAGCACATCATTATTATAGTATTTCCACCATTCAGAAATGATAGGCATACATCATCTCAAGAGCATAGATGATAGTGAAATGCAGTAAAATAATTAGGAGATGGTAAGTTTTGAGTATTTATTACCTTTTTTATGTGATTTATTTAATTGTAAGTTTATATAATTTAAATAAGTTTATATAATTTTTAATAATGGCTATGTTTAAAAAACTGGCCTGTAGAATTTCTGAAAGTTTAATTGTCAGCTTTCATGAGCCAGTATGAGCTGTCTCCAGCACACTGCTGGGTAGATGTGTTCTCACTTTTCTTGTGTAAATATAAAATATAAATATATAAATTATATATGTGTATATATAATGTGGAGATATATATATATATGGTTTTTTTAGGTAAGATTTAAAAAATAAGATTGGGATCACACTGAATATTCAGTTTGGGGATCTGTTTATCTACCTTATAGAAGTAAATTCTGCACTGGTCACACTCTGTTGCTTTGCCACAGACTGTACTTTAGGCCATTTCACTGTGGTATAGCCGGTCACAAGGCAGACTGGGTGAGAATGGCTGAATACAACGCCTCTCCTCTCCAGTGTGGGAGGGAAGAGGAAAGAATGAATGGGGAGGGGACCCCAGAAATCTCCTGAGTAGCAGGCCGGTTATATCACAGTGTGGCACTGGTGTGGGCTGCTCATTCCTCAGGCAGAGTCCTGAGAGCCTTGGCTCATCCACATTAGTGTATAGCTGCACCCCATCCCTGCCATTCTCTCCTGTGTTCTCTTCGGCATTTTCTTGCTTCCCTCCTTTCTGCTGCTTTCTAATGCTTATAGCAGGCAGATTTACTCTCTTTGAATCTTTCAAAATGTCCTGTAAAGATAGAACTGCTGGGACTTCCCTGGTGGTCCAGTGGTTAAGACTTCACCTTCCAGTGCAGGGGGTGCGGGTTCGATCCCTGGTCGGGGAGCTAAGATTCCACATTGCCTCGCGGCCAAAAAACCAAAACATAAAACAGAAGCAATATTGTAACAAATTCAATAAAGGCTTTAAAAAATGGTCGACATAAAAAAAATCTTAAAAAGAAATAGAACTGCTAGTTTGGGGGCAGTTGTACTCGGTGTCTGCAGTCTTCATCAACAGTCATACCCTTAAATGAAGTTATCTTCAAATATCTAATGTGTATCCTAAAACCTGTTTTTCTGTGGGCTCCCTAATCTAGTGATTTACTATACCTGTTAGGTAATTTCATGTAACTCTTAGTAGTCATCATTTCAAATGCCTTTAAAGTCTTTTGACTGCCAAATATGTTCTTGTTTTACAATGAAAAAGATTTCCAGTGGTTTTGCGAAAACTAGATATTAGCTGGTAGGTGCACTGCTTGCACTCCTTATTGTAATGGAGAAGCTGTTGAATATCGCAGTAAACGTTTTCATGCCTGCCCGCTCGCTGCTGAAGTTCTGTTCCAGTTCCCAGAGGAGAACAAGTCTGCATGTTTGTTGTTAGAATGAGCTCAGCTATCTCCGTGTTCTCTTTTACAATTCTTAGTCAAAGTTTTAAGCTTTAACAGAAACTCTAAGAACTGCCAGCTTTTGAAGTACTTGGTTAAAGGATTTTTTTAATGTATTTGTTTTTATTAGCAAAACAAAAGCCTTTTTAGGCCTTCAACATATGAAATTACATTGATCAGATTTTTCTGTTTTGTATGTTTATTGCTTCATTATTATTTCCTCCACCATTGATTAAGCCTATTTTATTCTGGCTTAGACATCACTGAGATTTGGTGAAAAGATAGAAATGTAATGCTGTAGGAAACTATAAAAGGGTAAAAGGAAAGACTTAGCCAACCTAAAACCTTTGATCAAGAAATTACAAAGCTGCCGGCTCGCTCCGGCCCGGGGCCGCCCCCACCCCGCCGGCCGGGGGTGCTCTAGATGCTGCGCGGAGACCCTCTTTACCCCTGCGAACATGGCCATGGCGCTGCAAGTGGCGCGGAGCGTTCGGGCCGCGGTCTGCAGCCTGCGCGCCATCTCTGCGCCCAACGCGCCCTGCCCGCCGCGGCCCTGGGGACTGAGCGCGGGCGCCATCCGGGCGCTGCGCACCGGACCCGCTCTGCTGTCGGGTCGTAAATTCACAGACAAACATGAATGGGTAACAACAGAAAACGGTGTTGGAACAGTGGGAATCAGCAATTTTGCACAGGAAGCTTTGGGAGATGTTGTTTACTGTAGTCTGCCTGAAGTTGGGACAAAATTGAACAAACAAGAGGAATTTGGTGCTTTGGAAAGTGTGAAAGCTACTAGTGAACTCTATTCTCCTCTATCAGGAGAAGTAACTGAAATTAATGAAGCTCTAGCAGAAAATCCAGGAGTTGTCAACAAATCTTGTTATGAAGATGGTTGGCTGATCAAGATGACACTCAGTAACCCTTCAGAACTAGATGAACTAATGAGTGAAGAAGCATATGAGAAATACATAAAATCTATTGAGGAGTGAAAATGGAACCCCTAAATAAACTAGTTTGAAACAAAACAAAACAAAAAAAAGAAATTACAAAGCTGAGAAATGGGTGGCTACGGCATTCACTTTTAACAGAGATTTTAAAAAAATTATTGGTCTAGAAAAATCTTGTAGTGCCTTATAACCAAATAATTTATGCATTTTTATTAATAACATTTAAATCTAGCTTTTAAAAAATATCTGCCTCACTATTTCAAATAAAAAATGGAGCCAACATTTTAGAAGTAATATCTTTGTAAAGTTTTAAAGTCAGGGTTTCAAACTGACCTAATTTTCTATCTTATTGGAAGCATCACTTAACTGATATTTTGATCAGTTTCAGATGCTTAAAATATATGTTTGTTTTTGCAATGAAAAATAGCAAAACTGCCTTGTGGCAGTTTTATTTTCATCCCATAAAGAATGGAGAGGGGACTTCCCTGGGGGCACAGTGGTTAAGAATCCTCCTGCCAATGCAGGGGACACGGGTTCGAGCTCTGGTCTGGGAAGATCCCACATGCTGTGGAGCAACTAAGCCCATTCGCCACAGCTACTGAGCCTACACTCTAGGGCCTGCAAGCCACAGCTACTGAGCCCGAGGGCCACAACTACTGAAGCCCACGCACCTAGAGCCCATACTCCGCAACGAGAGAAGCCGCTGCAATGAGAAGCCGACGCACCACGATGAAGAGTAGCCCCCGTTCACTGCAACTAGAGAAAGACTGCGCGTAGCAACAAAGACCCAACGCAGCCAAAAATTTTTAAATAAATAAATAATGGAGAAACACGAAATCATGTTTCTCACCTTTTTTCTTTCCCTGCTGCCTTCTACTAAACCCACTGATTTTTCATATGCTATTATTAATAGTAAGGTTTCATTTTTTACGAGAGGATACTACAGTGGTTAATTGAGATGAATTTGATCTCATTTGAAAACTACCACATGCTGAGGTTAAGGCATCTTCCCAAATATTCATATGCCTGCACACACCCCTTTGTTTGGAACATATTTTGTTGCTAGGCCAGCTCCAAATATCAGCTGCTTCTGGAACTTCTGAGTTTTGGTACTGATTTTGATTGTCCACGTCATCAAGAGACACCAAGCATCTATGCTATGCAGTTATCTCTTCTAGGTTTCAATCCTGAATTATTCAAAGTGAGTTAGGAATGATGTCAAAATGAAGGCCAAAAATATTGGTCTATACTAATTGTACCTCCACTAAAAATTAATCCCCTCACTTTTACTCTGATAGATTTATCAAGTTGTGGGTGGAGTGTAATTCCTCTTTTCCTCCTTCCATCCTTCCTACCTTGTCCTCCTGCATCCTTTATATGACCTAAAATTCAAATAATCTATTAATCAGATACTCTCCCTTATCTACATATATATTCCTTTGATTTTTTTTCAGTGTCCCAAGGGAATAGAATTAATCTCAGGTTATTTTTTAAGTGTTAGATTTGTTCATGTACTAAGGAAGGAAAAAGATAAATAAAAGCTATAACCAGAAATGTTAGAAGAGAGCTCATCTCCATAACTGACATCAAAAAGTGTTACCAGCTACGTCTCTGAGTTTACAGTAGCAGTGAAGGGGTGGGGTCATTACCTCTTTCTGCATCCCACCCTCTTCCATCCTTTTGCATAATAGGACCAAGAGAATAGAAAAATAGATTACATGTTCTGATGAGAACTGTCATAAAAAACACACTTATACCAAAAAGCAGATTTTTCTAGGTAGGTGATAAATTAATCTGTTACGAGAAACTCTTCCTCCTTCTCTTCTCCCTGAATATTTTTTTCATCCTTGAGCAGAGGGTTTTCACTTGGTGTTTGCTTCTTATTATCTAGGCATTAGGACTCTGTATATGGTCTGTGATGTAGGAAACATCTGCCTTTAATTGTTCCTTCTGTAGTGTGACCAAGTGACTCTGGATTTCCACCAAACTTCCTGTGTCCTAATTTTTCTTGCCATGTGGAGTCCCCTGCCAGTCTCCTGTCTGTCACAGGAGTTTATCCCAGGTTTTCCCTAACATCCATAAGGAAGTGTCCAAAGGGATGTGGCAACCTTTTCCAGTAGAAGCTCTGCTGCAGGATGACAGATTTTAGGGAAGGGTGTGGATTTTCTTTTTTTTCTTTTTTAAAAAGAACTTCTCTTTAAATTATTTAAAAGTCATTGTTAAATAGGGTGGAATTGCATGAGTCATTTGTCTTTAGGAGACTTGTTCTTTACTTATGATCTAAAATATTTTATGGCATGGAATCTGAACATGCCAAAAGTACTTTAAAAGTTGTCTTAATTTTTTTAAATTGGCCGTACTTATTTTTTTTAATTTAAGGTTTATATGCAACATCATTCCAATATGTACATTGCCTGAGAAGGAGTTTATAGACTAGCAGAGGAAATAATACAACAAAACACCTCTAATACAAGGTACCAAGAATATGAAAGACCTAATTTTAAGAAAAGCAGAACTACACACAAATTGTGAGCTCCTGCCCACAGGCTTCTCGCTGGACCATGAGCATCTTACAGCCAGGGACCATGTCCTAATTGTAGATCTTATGTCTTTGGTATCTAGCATAATACCTGGAATAAAATAAGCATTAAAGTTCTTGGTTGAAAATTAAAAATTTCTCTTCATAACTGGGTACATGCCTGTCTTTTGGTCAAAAATACAGACATCATCAGCTAATAAGACAAAAGTCTGAAAAATCAGGCTCTGGATGTTTCGGGTGCTTCAAACTTGAAACTGCCATCTATTTTTTTGACGTTTTATTATCCCTCACTCTGTCCTGGCATATATATAATGGACACCCCTTTAGGACCGTGTGATCCTTTTCATGCAAATGACTTTTAATCATAAAATTTAATCCTCCTATATTGCTATATATCCAGCAAGGGGAGGGGTAAATTTTAGCCCTTTTTCTCTTTCTAGGTTTTCTATGTAAACTCGTCCTGTAGATCGCTTTAGGTTGACTATAAAGGAAAGATATAAACCCAGAAGAGATTTATTCTGATTATTATTTCCTTGGTTCATTCAATAGGTGTTTGTTGAACACAATTATACATCAGACGCACGGTTTTCACCCTTTTTGTGTTAACATCTGAAGATCCAGATAAAGACCCTATTCTCACATGTTGCCGTAAAAGCCACCTTTCTTAGGTGCTCGCTTGACATTATGCCTCTTCCTCCTCTCAGAATAACTTGTACATGCTCTGCATCACAGAACGTAACCCACAGTGGCGTCTGATTAATATCACGGTATGCTATTGTGTATGAGACATGGTTTGAAATTTAGCAGCACACCAGTGAAGTTTGTGCTGCTTATTGGTTGGGAATTCCCAGAGGCTTAACTTATAAAATTACTCCTGAAATTCCATTAATTGACACTTAAAGTACCGTATTTGTTGCCAAATTAGGTGCCATGTCGATGCCATCTCTTAATAAGGTGAACCTGGCCAGTTTTCCATCTACTGTTAGGCGAGAGTTCTGTTCTTTGAGCACCAGATGCCCATCAAGGTGACATTTCGTAGGAAAAAATACCTATTTTAAACATCAGGTCCAGACACTTTTGGCAAGATGTGCATACAAGATGTACCTGGGAACTGAAACCAACAGAACAAAGCCAGCAGCAAAATTATTTCTGGGGATTTGCTTATTAAGTAGATTGTAAGTGGGATCACCTGTGCTATTCAAGTTACATGTGTTTCTGTCTGTGAGTAGGATTGAGTTTGCATTAGTTCAGTGAGCACGTGATCCCACTGAGCTGCACTATAAAAACGAGTGGAGACCATCTCTTTCCTTGAGAAGTTTGCAGGCTAATTAGGAAGTCAAGACATGCATGTGTGGAAAAAAAAGAAAAAAACAACTTAAACCATTGGAAAGGACAGGGCAACATATTCTAATTTTAAATGTACTCTAGTTATTAATAGTAGAATTGAAAGCCTCTTGCAGGACCTTTGAACACTTTTGTGGGATTTGTTTTTTAATAGAGCTAAAGAAATATGAAACTCTGCAGAGCTACTGATCACCGTGCCCGTTTTGTGAAAAACGTCATGGGAAGCATGACCTAAAGGAACAGAGATCTGTGTTCTCAATGGGGAAAATACAGCGCTCACAAAAGCCTGGTGGTCTGCTTTGTTCTCTTGGCTTTGTTGTTGCTTCAGCTTCGTAGGAGATTAGGTACATGAGAAGCATGCATTGTGAATCTCAGAATGGTTGTTAAGTTGTGAATAATAATTGCAACTGAAATGCGAATGGTCAATTATTTGAATTTATAAGGTAGGGTTATGATAACTACAGGGCAACTCAACTGGCGTGGGCAGAATAGCTCCAAAAATTTCAACTACATGTAATTATGGACTCCAGAAGCTTGTGTATTGGCAAACAGGGTGGGAAAGAGAACTAACATTTTTTGAGACTCTAATAAATGCCAAGCACTGTGCTGTATATTTTATGCAGTATTTTTTCATTCAGTTTTAATAACAAGCCAAAAGATGGACATTCGTATCCACATATTACAAATAAGAAACTATCCCAGCAAGTAAGTAAATTGGCTGAGCTCAAACAAATAGGAAAGCAGGTCTCTGGCCGGCTCCAGAATCTGTCCTTTTCCCACTACAGTCATGATACTCTGGAGGTACATCATGCATCCTGTTTGCTTTCTCTCTGCCTGTCCTCTGTATTCTTCATGCTCACCGGCACACTGTCAATAGAACTCATTTTACAAATTTTATAACAGGTAGAGTGTGTTAATGACACTCATTTAAATATGTATTAACTTTTTTGTCCAGAAACCAAATATGTAAATAAAGGTTATACATATGATTTTCTTGTCTTTGAAAAAGATTAAGTAGAAAAATACCTGATGTAACTTGATGTTGTATTATAGATCTCAGTGATTATACTTGAGCTGTCAATGTGATGAAAAAGTTAGTGAACTCAGAACTCATACAACTTTTTGCCTAAAGCTTTCAGAGTATTAATAGAAGTTTTTTTTTTAATTTATTTATTTATTTATAGCTGTGTTGGGTCTTCGTTTCTGTGCGAGGGCTTTCTCTAGTTGTGGCAAGTGGGGGCCACTCTTCATCGCGGTGCGTGGGCCTCTCACTGTGGCGGCCTCTCTTGTTGCGGAGCACAGGCTCCAGACGCGCAGGCTCAGTAGTTGTGGCTCACGGGCTTAGTTGCTCCGTGGCATGTGGGATCTTCCCAGACCAGGGCTCGAACCCGTGTACCCTGCATTGGCAGGCAGATTCTCAACCACTGCGCCACCAGGGAAGCCCAATAGAAGTATTTTATAGTTTTGTTTTAGTTTTTAACTTTAGCAAAAGTCATTCTAATTGGATCTCAATTATTTTTCTTTACTAACCTTTATTTTCTAATTCTGAAGAAGGAATTCACTCCCCTTGCCATACCAACTTTATGGAAGCCAATCAGAGTTTTAGAACTAAAACATAATTTGTTTTCATTAGTTTCAGATAACTACACTTAATCTTATTTTTTTTCCATTCCCCACAGTGTATCAGATCTGGCTCTACATATTATGATGATGATATTAACTTAGACACTTTTAAAATGACATCATAGCTTTATATTTGTCTCAGTGGCAAAATATTATTTACTAACTCATACTTTCTTCTCCCATTACATGATATTGTCTTAATCTAGCAGGCAACATAGGGTGATAAATTTTGATTGATGCACACAAAAGATGAAAGCACAAGTATTTTTGTTATTCTGTAACACTAGTGCTTTCTGTTTTGAGAAGCAAATCAAGGTTGGCCCAAGGCTTTGTTTATAAAAGTACTGTATATGTAATGATTTTTTTTTCTGCAGTGCAGCAAGTCAAGGTTTACTGTAGTCCTGAAATTAGTATCATAAAAAAAGCCGTGCACATAATCCTCGGTTTATAAACACCTGACTTAAAAAGGTTATTTTCATAGAATGACTGACTTCTTGTGTTCCGTCTTAGAAAGACTAATTTTTTCCCCTGATACAGCCATAGTGCCGCTTTTCTAAAACTGTTCTTGGTGCTAGAAATTTCTTTTACTTCTTCTCTTCTCATCACTGCCTTTGTCCTATTCCCTCGCATTGAGCCTCTACCCCTGCCCCATTTATTCCCACTGCTGCCACCATCAACTTGGCAGCCGGAAATGGTAAAGCCAACATCCTTCCCATCCGTATAAACACTGTTACTCTGTTTTGTTGCCATTGGCTTAGTGGTCCAACTGAGGGCAGTTTTCCTCCATGTGACATTTGGCAATGTCTAGAGACATTTTGGGTTGTCAAAACTGCAGAGGGGTAGGGGGAGTGCGCTTTGGGCATCTGGTACGTATAGGCCAGGGATGCTGCTAATCCTCCTATAATACACAGGACAGCCCCCCGCCCCTACCCCCTTAACAAATGTCGATAGTACCAAAGGTGAGAAAACCTGCACTAGTTCTATTCAAGCATCAGCTCTGTCTTTTCCTCTCCTCTCCCAGGGCTAAACTTAGACACTCCTCTTTTGAGCTCCCGTAATACCTTGTATAACATTTTTTTCATATCCTGTTTATATCTTTTATTTGTTGATCTTGTCAATAAGATTGCATACTTCTTTTTTTTTTTAATAAAGAAGTTTATTTATTTATTTATTTATATTTGGTTGTGTTGGGTCTTCGTTTCTGTACGAGGGCTTTCTCCAGTTGTGGCGAGCAGGGGCCACTCTTCATCCGGTGCGCGGGGCTCTCACTGTCGCGACCTCTCTTGCTGCGGAGCACAAGCTCCAGACGCGCAGGCTCAGTAGTTGTGGCTCACGGGCCCAGTTGCTCTGTGGCATGCGGGATCTTCCCAGACCAGGGCTCGAACCCGTGTCCCCTGCATTGGCAGGCAGGCTCTCAGCCACTGCGCCACCAGGGAAGCCCAAGACTGCATACTTCTTGAGGGAAGAGGTTATTTATTACCAATATTGGTGTCCCCAGTTTGTGGCAAAATGTCAGGTACATAGTGAGAACTCCATACGTAAATAAATGCATTTTTGAATAAGACACCCTAGACTTCTCCAGTGCCTTTCTGGAACTTCCAGAAACCTCTTCTTGCTCACTTTTACCTTCTTTTTCCTACATCTACTCATCACTTATTTTTTAAAACGTTAGTGTGTCAACCCTATCATTCATATATTTAGTTCCTAAAAATATGGATCTCCCCACAATTCAGGACATATAGTGGGATAGGGAGGGTGAGAGGGAGACGCAAGAGGGTGGAGATATGGGGATATATGTATATGTATAACTGATTCACTTTGTTATACAGCAGAAACTAACACACCATTGTAAAGCAATTATACTCCAATAAAGATGTTAAAAAAAAAAAAAAGACATGTAATGCCAGACTCCAGGGTTTATTCATAAACCCTTTAAAAATGTCAGGCATGCCATAAACATCATGGCTGGTGCATACAGACCAGCTACAGTCAACAGTGCTTGTTCTAGGGAGATGTTCCAGACAAATTCCTACTTGCTTTTGAAACACTTTGCTGTCATATCCCTGACCCATGGATTCTTAGTGTTTAACCTAGCCAGTCACGCCTGGCATCAACACTACCCACTGTAGCATGTTCCCACATCCTTTGGCATGGCATTTGGGTTCCATTCCCTTCTTATCTTTGACTATGGCTTCTTCATATGTGGAGCTCAAACCATGCTCAACTGTCTCTTTACTCCTGATGGTTTGCTACCTGACGCTCTCTCTTTAGAACCTTTCCTCCTACACATTCTTCAGGTCTCAGTCAAGACACATGTCACATGTTAGAAGCCTCTCCTCAGACCCCAAGATTGAGTGATATATACCTTCTCTGCATTCATAGCACCTTGTGCCTACCCCTGTATACTATTAATAGAAAAGCAGTTGCATATCTGTCTTTCTCACCAAGGTCAGAGTCTGTGCTTTCAAGGCATTTCTGGTGCCTGGTACATATTATACATGTAATAAGTATTGGATGTATGAGAGAATGGATGAGACAGAATACCTCTTCCAGCCTGCAAATATCGCACCGATCTGTTTAAACCTTTCTGCTGGGAGGTGGAGATAAATCAGTCCAAATGTTGAGAGCCTTTGGAGAAGATGCTACATACAAGGGGATAAAGTTTATGTTCACTGGCAGCTTTATCAGGTTGACTAGAGGGCTGTACCTCTAGATCACATTAGTTTAACTCCTTGTTAAGCTGATGGCTTTATTGAGTAGTACTCTAATGATATGCCCATGGCCTTTATTGAGGATTTTTATATAGAATGCATTTTTAAAAATATACTCAGTTGCCTCTGCACATAGAAAGAACTCCAAAACCTATAAGATGTTGCTGGATGGGCACTTGCAGGCATTGTTCTGATTTGTTTACCAAACAAGCCAAATCCAGCAACTCCTGGATTTGGGAAAACAGTTTTTTTCCTTACCAGAGAGAGTGGTGAGGCAATGAATTTAAACTTGGGAACAAGCTGTTGCTTTGAAAGTTGGATAAATATTTTTTTAATCTGTTTTATTTTGATAAAACATGATCCAAAATAAAAAGAGAGATTGGATTTTCTTAGATGAGATTAAGAACAACCATTGTGTTTGTTGTTGTTGACAACATTACAGTGTCATACTTAGCAACTTTTATTTTGTTCTTTCCTGTCATCTGCAGAGTCTGGATGAAACTTCAATGTGAAATTTTGGGGGCCAGCTTTATGCCTAGGGGCAATTTGCTTACATATTGAACTTTGTGCAACAGTGGAACATTCAGAAACTTACACCCATCCACCCAAGCCGGAATTGTAGACTTTTGGACTATCATCAGACAGTAGTGAATTCACATCTGGCTCTGCCACTCACCAGCTGTATGACTGCAGCCCTAACCTCTAAGCCTTAGTTTCCTCCTAATTTTCAAAATGGATCGTGTGTTTGGCACACGTAATAATAAGCTGTTCTCATCATCATCTTCATTGCTGAAATCTCATTACATTATGTTGAGAAACTCTTTTTTTTAAATGCAATTTTCTTTGTTAAAGACACTTTCTTAACAACTAAGCAAGGTTCTATGCAAAAACAGTGGGAGAGAGTGATCCTACAGCACAGCCTGGGAAGGGCTATTGGGGGAAAGTGGGAAGAAAGGGTAGAAGGGGACCCTGAACAGCTGGGGACCCCAGAGTCCTGGAAGAAGACATATCAGCATCAGCAGTCACACCTGAGACAATTCTGTCTTGACCGCAACTTTTGGTTCTCCTCCTCAGGATCGAAAGCCATTTCCCCAACCCCTTGTTTCCCTCCTTGGAAGGTTCTTTGACTCTCATACTCTCTAGTGGGTTTATCTACCACACCAAGAACAAAGGCACCTGATAATAGGGCAGCAGTGCTTGAAGAGCAGACGGCAAAAGATCTGGGTCAGCTCTGCCAGGCGCCAGGACACGGGCTTATAAAATTAGAATGGAGTGAAGATGCAGTTTCACAGTCCTGTGTTTTGTCATGGAGGGGCCTGGGCTCAGGTTCTGTCTGAACAGCAGAAACCAGAGGAGAGCAAGTGAATCTCAAAGAAAAAAATCTCTTAAAAACATAAACTGTTAGGCCTACCATCTGTATGATATCAGACCCCAAAGTGAGACCCTGTCAAGGGTTGTATGTGTTGTCAGATGTTTTGTGATGGCCCTAAAGATTATGAACACACATGAATCATGCTAATAGCGGCTCGCATTTATTGAACACACACTTTGTTCCAGGCACTGTGTCAAATGCTTTCATGGATTCTCTCTCTTACTGTTCACAATGACCTCATGCGGGAGTTGAGTTACTTTTGCTTTTATACGTGAGGAAACGAGGGGCCTTGGAGAAGCTAAGTAATTTAATTTGCACAAAGTCACACCAGCTGACAGGCAGAGGCGCCAAAAGTGAATATGGGCAGTTGGACCCAGAACAGGCTCTGCTGCCCCCTCCTCTGACCAGGGGTCATGTGGCCATGTCTCCTGTCCCGTGGTGGCCATCCTGCCTGGATGTTCCCAGCTGAGACATGAGCCTGAGCTCGTGCTGAGGGAGGATTCCTGTGAGGTCTTCTCTTAAGACTATAGAGTGGTACCTTCCACTGCAGTCTGGGCTCTGCAGAAAGATGGAGATAAAGGCGCATCTTCAAAACCCCAGACTTTGCATCTACAGCTACATTTGAGATACAGACATTGTATGCACTGCACAGCCTGGAGGCTACTCCAGCATCTCCCAGAACTGCTTCCCACAGAGATGTGTTGGACCACAGGCCTTCTTTTTAATTCTCCCTTCCACAAAACCTGTCAACCTCTAAAGGAGAACTTTAGAGTTTGCAAAATGTTGTTTTAGACATAAGATGGTTGGTTGGTTGGTTGGTTGGTTTTTAGATCTAGCCTGAACATGATGCTGCAAGTCTTGAATTGTAGAACCTGAGCTGACCTCAGTCAAAATTCTATTTTGTGCCAATGTTTCCACCCCCGACACACAACTTTTTATTAAAGTATAACATACAGAAAAATACACAAAGTGTACAGCGCCACGAATTATCACACCTACTCAGCACCCCTGAAGGCCTCCCTGTATTAGTTTCCTAGAGCTGCCCTAACAATACTCTAAACTGAGTGACTTATAACAACAGAAGTTTGTTGTCTCACAGTTCTAGAGTCTAGAAGTTTGGAATCCAGCCCGTCAGAGGGGTCATGCTCCCTCTGAAAGCCGCAGGGGGTCCTTCCTTGTCTCTTCTTAGCTTCTGGGGGTCTGCCAGTGTCTTCGCTGTTCCTGGCCTTGCAGCTGCATCCCCGTCTCCCCACCTCCATGGCATCTTCCCTTTGCGTCTGTATCTTCACATGGTCTTCTTCTAATGACACCAGTTACATTGGAATTAGGGGCCCACCCCACTCCAGTATGACCTCATCTTCACTATAGTAATAACATCTGTATTGGCCTATTTCCAAATAAGATCACATTTTGAGGTACTAGGGGTTGGGACCTCAACGTATCTTTTTTGGCGAGGAAACAGTTCAACCCAAATGACCCCTACCATGTTCCACCCTAGTCAACATACCTTTCTCCTTCACAAAGGTAACAGAGTGTTGTAACATCCCTTCAGATCAGTGGAGACATTCAGTAACATCCATTATACCCTGCCTGGATATGTACATGATACTTTGCCTTTTCTTTTTTTTTTTTTTGGACCCCGCCGCACGGCATGCGGGATCTTAGTTCCCCAACCAGGGATCAAACCCGTGCCCCCTGGAGTGGAAGCGCAGAGTATTAACCACTGGACCGCCAGGGAAGTCCCCTAAACTTTGGCTTTTTGAGCCCTGCTTCTAAGTACTGTTTTTAATCTTTTTAATTACTGTACCTGAGTCAACATAATACTAACATGCAGTCTCTGCACTTTTACACCAAGAAGTTTCTTCTGAAAACTTCAGTCAACCTATTTGCATTTTAGTGCTGTTGCCTCTTCTATGTTACCTTATACTAATTTTTTTTAAGTAGTTGTTTACAGAAAGCCTTCAAGAACCTTTTTAAAAAAAAAGTATTGCTGAAAATACTTATATTTTTATATTACGATCCTAGCTTCATAATATTGGAGACCTCCTGGACCTTTTTTTTTTTTCTTCTCTGTCAGAATAGTATATTCTTTTTTTTTTTTTTTTTTAAGTATTTTTTTATTTATTTATTTTTGGCTGTGTTGGGTCTTCGTTTCTGTGCGAGGGCTTTCTCCAGTTGCGGCAAGTGGGGGCCACTCTTCATCACGGTGCGCGGGCCTCTCACTATCACGGCCTCTCTTGTTGCGGAGCACAGGCTCCAGACGCGCAGGCTCAGTAGTTGTGGCTCACGGGCCTAGTTGCTCTGCGGCATGTGGGATCTTCCCAGACCAGGGCTCGAACCCACGTGCCCTGCACTGGCAGGCAGACTCTCAACCACTGCGCCACCAGGGAAGCCCAGAGAATAGTATATTCTTAAAGTATCCCTCTCATAAAATGAACTGATATATCATTGTATCTTCCTGAAGTTTCATCTTATCTACCTAAGAAACGGCAAGAGGATTTATACAAATTACCACAAGCATAAACTTTAAAAGAGCACAAATTCAAAAATAAGTATAAATTTTTTAAAAAGCATTCTAAAAACAAAAATTTATAAATAATTTTTTTCCCTAAATCACATCATTAAAAGTTCATGGTTGTGTATTTTTTCTAAATGACTCCAAAGATGAATGTGTAATAACTGTTCTTTCTTTCTTTTTCTAGCCAAGGACCTTTGTCATCCATTAGAGCAGTAATCAAGAGATGTAAGTTTGTTTCTTCCTGCTCTGTATCTTCCTCTGCAATAATTTTGAATGATGATTTAGATTTCCAGCAAGGGATTGTATTTGATGAATCTTACAAAGAATCTGACAAGAGTAGCTTCTCCTAATGAGTAATAAACCATTTCAGACAAGCAGCTAGGTTTTCAGCGTTCTTTTCAACTTCCGTTTATTGATAAGCCAGTTCCTCAGAACAATATTTTTCTCTAGAGAACTAAGCTGTTAAAAAAAAAAAAAACTATATTATGTAGTCAATTTTAATGATCTAATATAAATTATATGTAACCATTTTCTATAGGTAGAGACATATGATGGGTTTCAAAAATATCAAACCCTGTCCTTTTTTATTGATTTACTTCCACAGTATTTTTTTTTTAAATAAATTTATTTATTTATTTTTGGTTGTGTTGGGTCTTCGTTTCTGTGCGAGGGCTTTCTCCAGTTGCGGCGAGCAGGGGCCACTCTTCATCGCGGTGCGCGGGCCTCTCACTATCGTGGCCTCTCTTATTGCGGAGCACAGGCTCCAGACGCGCAGGCTCAGTAGTTGTGGCTCACAGGCCTAGTTGCTCCGTGGCATGTGGGATCTTCCCAGACCAGGGCTCGAACCCGTGTCCCATGCATTGGCAGGCGGACTCTCAACCACTGCACCACCAGGGAAGCCCCACAGTATTTTAATTTGACTCTGTAAATAAATGCTTATGGAGATCAGCTCACACTTCCACATACATGCTAGAAGTGCCATAACAGAATTCTCTCTAAAATGGCGCATTCATAATTTCTGACTTTACTTCTTGGTTAAAGCTTTAAAACTTGCTCTTGGTGTAGGAGTTCAACATTCTTTTTAATAAAAGGCTCTGCAAATGTCCCTTTTCCAAAAAACACATGGATTACCTGTTATTATTTTTAAAAAGATAAGAAAGGGATATTAAATGTTCTTCGCATTATTTGAGCTGAGGTCACCACCCTGAGGAGAATGTATCCTATTTTTAGAAGCATAAGTTATAATATTTAGTATGAATTTAGGATATCCACAGGTGTGAAGAGCATGCATTTGAGCCATTGCAGTGAAAAAGTTGTCAGGTGGCAACACAGAAAGATATTCCACGCTTTCCCACATTTAATTTTTTGTTGGTGGTGAATTATGAAGGTGTGGGAATGCCACAGTGGGATATTGATGGGAATTCATATATGAAAATGAAAAATTCATGGTAACTTTATATGCCTTAGAGCCCTTGGGGAAAAAGGGGCAGATGGCAGGGAGGGAATTTAAAAAGAAAAGTAGGGTTTGGAATTTAGACAAAATGTTCTTGCTGAAGATATAATTCAGGGTAATTCAGGTTATAAGCAAAACCTTGGGAGTAGCCCAATATTTAAGGAGATAGTGTTGAGAATAGAGAAGGTGAAAACAAAAATAAAAAAAAAAAACAAGAGAATAGAGAAGGTGACAAAAGACAGAATCTTAGGAAATATTGGTGTCAGAGATCAAGCTGTGCCTTTAAGGTTCCATAGGGCCAGAGAGGCGTGAGGTCCTCTCACCGAGTCCTGTCTGCTGGCCCCTGCCTTTGTTCCCTGGCTTCTCACCTTTCCTCCCTCTTGGATTTCAGAGGGGATTTGTTGGGGATTGTAATCCGTACCTGATTTCCCGTAGATCCTCCAGCATGGCACTTGCTTACACTGAGGCCCCAGTGCCCTGCAAGGCTTAGGAGAAGGCAGCTAAGGAGGAGTGGGCCAAAAAAAGCTGAAAAAGAATGATCCCAGTAATAGAAAAACTAAGAGACAGCCATATGTTAGAGGTCAAGGGGGGAGTGGTTTTCAAAGAGAATGAGTGAACCACGAATAGCTCTTAATGCTGCAGCAGGTGAGGGGACAGGAGCTGAGAACAGACCGTTGAGTGTGGTGCTCAGCAGTGACCTTGGAGTGGGCAGGTTCAGGAGAACGTTGAAGCTGGAAGCCACACTTCATTTCAACAATGAATGGAGCTTGTGAGGTTGGGGCAGCTGAGTAGGCTACTCTTTCATGAACCATGGTGGTAAACAGGAGGAGAAGGATGGAGGGTCAAGCAGAGAGGAAATCTGGGCACGTTTATACACTGTGTAGGATGAGGAAGCCTGGAGACTTTTGTAGGCCGGGGAGGGAGGAACCAGGAGGGAGACCAGATTGGAGCAGGAGAGGAGAGGAAATAGTGAAGCAGGGCCCTAGGAGAGAGGGAGAGAGGAGGAGATGAAACAGAGGGAAAACGCCTGCTTTGAGGTGTCTTTAAAAAAAATAATAACCCAGTGATCTTTTAATTCGTATATGTCACTCACTTTGTATACACTGAAGAAATACGTGTTGGTTGTATTTATTCCTGACGTTTAGGCAAGAAGGCCAAACAGATCCTCAGGTGCTGCCACGTAAATACAGAATGAAGAATAATTGTGTCATCCCCTCTGTGTTTTCCCTTTTTGCCCATTCTATAAGAAAAAGTTGTAAGCAAATTTTGCCTTACCCAACTCATTAAAATGTTTGCTTTCCTATCCCAGACTCAGTCATCTATCCTTGGCAAGGAGAAAGACTTTATCACATTGTTAAAGCAATATTCCTTAACTGGTTGTATTTTAAATTCTTTCATAATGATTCTGGATCCAATCAAGACTTGAGATCCTTCTTTTTGTGTTCATTCTTGGGAACCCTAAATATTCTGGGCAAAGATCTTGAAAGTGTTATAAGTGGATGTTTCTGGAAGTTTGTGCTTTTCCTTTCATTAACTTTTTAAGAGAAAATTATTCTTTGAAATTCACAGACTGAACTAGTATTTATTGCTTTCTGTGCGTCAGGAACTATTCACTTACATTGTAAAATAACACTCTGCGTGGTAGGTGTTAACCCCATTTTACAGATGGTAGGGATACTGAATCTCGGAGATTAAATGGCCTCACAAGGTAGATCTGAGATGTGCACCTAGACTTCCTGACTCCAGGGCCATTTTGAGCTTTCCACTCCTTGGATGTTCCTGTTATCATGTCAAATGCCTCTAGTTTATACCCTGTCCCAAGCAAATGTAGTTAGTGCGTTATTTTTATTATTGTGATTTTCACTGGTAAGGTAACACTATAGCAAGGATGCTTGTAATATAATAATCCTTCTTTGTGTTTTTTTCTTCTGACCATCATTTAATTGATAATTTTGAATTATTTAGAATTAGGACTAGCATCCAGCTCTCCTGGCTCCACAAAGAGTTTAGTTCAAGAAGCAAACTGCTCCCAGCCCTTCCCATAATGAGCTGTGTGAGGTGGGATAATTCATTGACCCTCCCTGATCTCAGTCTCCTCACCTGTAAGGTTGGAGTAGGATGATCATTAAGGGTCCCTCCAGGACTTCCCTGGTGGCGCAGTGGTTGGGAATCCACCTGCCAATGCAGGGGACACAGGTTCAAGCCGTGGAGCAACTAAGCCCGTGCGCCACAACTACTGAGCCTGTGCTCTAGAGACCACGAGCCACAACTACTGAGCCCATGTGCTGTAACTACTGAGCCCTCCTGCCACAACTACTGAGCCCACGTGCCACAACTACTGAAGCCCACACCCCTAGAGCCCATGCTCTGCAACAAGAGAAGCCACCACAATGAGAAGCCCGCACACCACAACAAAGAGTAGCCCCTGCTCACCGCAACTAGAGAAAGCCTGCGCACAGCAATGAAGACCCAACGCAGCCAAAAATAAATAAATAAATAAATTTTTTAAAAAGCAGAAGTTTACTTAAAAAAAAAAAAAGGGTTGGGGGGTCCCTCCAGGCTTATGATCCTGTGGAAACTTAGGAGAATTTTTTTTTTTTTTTTTTTAATGACTACATTTATTTATTTATTTTTTGGCTGTGTTGGGTCTTCGTTTCTGTGCAAGGGCTTTTCTCTAGTTGCGGCAAGTGGGGGCCACTCTTCATCGCGGTGCGCGGGCCTCTCACTATCGCGGCCTCTCTTGTTGCGGAGCACAGGCTCCAGACACGCAAGCTCAGTAGTTGTGGCTCACGGGCCCAGTTGCTCCGCGGCATGTGGGATCTTCCCAGACCAGGGCTCGAACCCGTGTCCCCTGCATCGGCAGGCAGATTCTCAACCACTGTGCCACCAGGGAAGCCCCAGGAGAATTCTTTATTAGTGCTAATAATGCAAATCCAGATCTCAGTCTTTTATAAACAGCTGAATATGAATTTGCTCTGTACTTAGAATTTAGCCATATGAACAAGAAAAGTGTGAAAATAATTCTGTAAAATGATATAACTTTGACTGAAAAACCTGCCTTTTTTCTGCGGCCTTAATCCAAAATGCATGGAAGACTGGCCTTGTATGGCAGGGTTTAAAAGGAACATGTTGTTCTGTGTGGGCCCTAGGGGCAAATTTGAGTCTCCTGGTAACAACCACATCAAATCTGTTTGATCTGGGAAAGTGAGAATGAGATTAAGCAGATAGTTGAGAAATTAGCAGGAAGAATGTGAGGCACTACATGAAAATCTGCCATGAAAATCTAAAGTGTTTCTAGCTACTAAACTTGTTCAACACTGACAGAAAGTGCTAGTCATTCTATAAGGATCAAGAGAAAAAAGAGATTTCAAAGATGAGTGAATATGAGAAAAAAAAAAAAATCAGCAGGAGAGGGGAGAGCAAGTGCTTCTCCAAGGGTGTGGAGGAGGGCCGTAAGCATGATTGGGAGACCTTCTCTCCCCTCATCCTACTGCGTGCAGTGTGGGAATGCCACTGTGCTAACCGGGGGTTGGAGTGCTGTTACTAATGACCGCTGGGGTGAAGGGGCAGAATCAAGTGGAAGGCCACTGATTTGAAAGATGTAAACTGACTACTGAATTACCTTTTGAGTACTATTCATACTTTAAAGTTGATCCCTGTTGAAGTAGCAAATCGATTTTGCAGAATGATTTTTAGATTTTTTTTTTGCACTGTTACTAAAAACTGTAGGAAGATTTTTTTGTTGTTTTTTTTTTTACCGTGGTTATGTGTGTGGATATCCTGGTCTGTACAGATATATCTTTGCCTGCAACATATTTCTTTACTCTCTGAAACTATGGTTCATCAACTTTTCCATCAAAGTACAGAGGTGGGTAGAACCAGTGGCATGACAAGACGGTTTTGCTGCTTATTCTTTTTAGAGCTTAGGCAACTGCGTTCACTCTTTTTTCTCCCTTTCCTCTTCTGTAACCCCATCTTTTTTTCCCTTAGCACTCATGAATAGTGCACAGCAAAAATGCCCCGTGGACGAGGTATGTTTGTGACAATAAATAACATGATGTCTTTTAAAAGTGCTGTGTCTGCTGATTCTGGCTTTAGTGATGGTGGTGATGGGATTGTAGCACACTCGGTGAGCCTCTGACTTAATGAAACCGTTCTTACAAATCAGACCTGCCACTCAGAGCTTTAGCCTCTCTGTCCTCCTTTATTCCAGTAGAGAAAATGCACCTCAACTTGGTTAACTCTTGATAGAAATGTACCAGTCCATCATACCAGTTGATGGTATGAGTACAGAACATCCTCCAACTCGAGATCCAAGGGTTATGGTTTCAGATGTCAGGTTTGCTTTGCTAACCCCACGTAGGTTCGCTGTCACAGCTCCAACCCCAGCCTAAATTTCATCCCCACCTCCCGTCTTCACCCCTGCCTCCCAGCTTTGGCATCCTCCTTGTTCAGAGAGAACCAGAACTTAATAGGAGGAAGAAAGAAAAGATTCATATCTTCAACCTTTTCAAGTCAGAAGAATTGAAAAAGTAGAGTATTGGAGACATAGGAAAGTAGAAATAGTTTATACCTGAAACAAATTCCCCTTTGTCCACAAATTTTTACAGTATAGTATTTGAAGATTTTTTTTTAAAAGGTATCTTTTAAATGTGCTCCTTAAAATAGAAATACTGTTCTCTATTACACATGTGTGTAATATGTGATCCCATATGTGACACATTTTCCAGGTCATCTGGTTAAGACATAATTTAATTTTAAAATAAAATTTGGAAAAAATTTAAACCATCTAGCTTTTTGAGTTTGAGGTTTAAGGGAAAAGTTAGTGCTGCATATACAATAATACTATCTGCTATAAACATTTTTATAAAAGTGCTTTGAACACTTTTTGCATGTATTATTATTATCTCTTAATATAAGTAATAAAACAACTTAAGGCTTGTAAAACTCCAGAAAAATTAGAAAATAGATGGAAATTTGACCACTTCCACTCTCTTTACGATAGTTATAAACAAATATTACAAAAGTGTAGTAATATAAATTAGAATAGATATTTAAAATTTTTTCTGCCCATTGTTATTTCATGTCATCATAATGCTCTTACCATGCAATTTCTATTTAGTAGCTGTCGTCTTTTCTCTGTTCATTCTTCAAATTATTTTTCAGAACCACGGAATGTGCTTTGGGGAGTTTTTGAAATCTATATTTTCTTATGCAATTCAGATATATAACTATAATTAACTTTATGCCATATGAAAAGATTGTTTTGATTTGCTTTCCTACTATGGATGTTAAAATTCATACATTCTATCTGATGTCAAATATAAGCTAACTTTTTCCAATAGTATATCCTATAAAAATTTAAACCTTTATTGAATGTACAAATTTTGTACTATATCAGTGTATTCTTTCTTTTATAGCTTCTCGGACTTCTATTCAGAGTGAGCTTCATCGAGATAGGAGGTATGGTTATATTTATAATAGAGGACATATATTCTGCTAATTATGAAGTAAAAGTGTGTCATCAGTTAGCAAGTTAAATATTTCTCTCTCATAAGGAGTGTATTACAGCCTCATCAGTACATTTTCTGAATTAATCTGTAAGTTTGAATGATGATTTCGCTTGCGAAAAGAAGCAGTACAAGCCTGAAAATCTTCTTTTGACAGTAATTATTTACTGGAGCCAATTTTAAAATGTTTATTAAGCAACTGCTGTATGGGAAGCATTGTTGTAACTACTTCAAAGAAATGCTTTGTACCTCATAGCTACTTAGTAAATGTCACATGGATGAATGAACTGATGACAGGATAGAAAATTGAATAAAGGAAGGATAAAGAAAGCAAAAGAGTCAGGCAGACTAGATGGATAGCTGAATGAATAAAAATGGCTAGATGGCTGGTGGGAGGGAGGGAGAGAGGGGAGCAGGGAGGAGTGAGTCACTGGATAGATAGAAGGAAGGACCAATAGACAGACAGATGGTAGGATGGATGGAAGTGTGGACAGGTGGATAAATAGAAAGATAGATTTATGGTCCCTACTTTCAAATTTCTTAAAGTATCGTGTTGAGTAATGAAGAACAAGGAGTTTATAGTGAGACATAACCAAGTTCAAATCCTGACTTCGCTTTCTCACCATGTGACCTTGAGCAAGCTCCTTAACCTTTCTTAGCTTCTATATCCCCACCTTTAAAATGCCGCTAATCATATTTACCTCATAAGGTTGTCATAAGGGTTAATGCGTGTATAGTGGTTAACATTTATTAACTAGTAATTCATTATCTAGTTAGATAAAAGCTATATAAAAATTGGAATGACTCATTTGGATTCCACACAGGGAAGTGAAAGTAAGTTCACTGTGGCACACTTAGCATAATGTCTAAGAGGGGATTGGCTAAATGCAATTTGTGAAACGCTTTTTCTAACTCTGAGTATAATACATGCTCATTACAGAAAATATTGGAAAACTAATAAAAATATAAAGAATAAAACACAACGTATTCACTCTCCTACATAAAGACAGCAACAATTAATAGCTTTGACTAGTACATTCCAGATTATGAAGATAGGTAACAAGATTCTGTACATACATCTCAGAATCTCATTTTTCTCTATAATTAGATCTTATATTTCCCTTTATCAATCCAAGTTCTTCTAATATATGACTGTTTGTGTTTAAATAATATTTGTCTGTGAGTTGATCATATTCTTTGTTTAATCATTTTTCTCATGTTGAAAATATGTGTTCTTATTTTATTTATTTGTGCTAATAAATAATTCTTGTTATTTAAATTTTTAAAAGCTATAAGTAGAGGTTCTAAGGTAATACAATTCAAATTTAAT
The DNA here is from genome assembly GCF_965194825.1 of Balaenoptera physalus. Lineage (NCBI taxonomy): Eukaryota > Metazoa > Chordata > Mammalia > Artiodactyla > Balaenopteridae > Balaenoptera > Balaenoptera physalus. The sequence continues at coordinate 36,644,999 of NC_138884.1, read as the reverse complement.
CAATGGGCAGTTTCTACTGATTCACAGGCTAGCATGAGAGTGTGTGTACGTGTACAGTTTTTATAATAGCAGTGCTTTTTATTTTTATTTTTATTTTCCATAGAGTTCTAGAGAAAGGCAGAGGAGGTATCATCATACCTATGTGTTAGATGAGAAAAGTGAGGCTCAGAGAGGTTGACTGATTTTCTCAGAGTCACGCAGTTGGTATTTGTTAGGAAATCAGGTTGAAGGTAAAATGTAAACATGAGACCGTAGAATCAGGTTAAGAAAATGATGAAAGAAGCCACACCTAAATCACTGTGGCTCCACGTATTGAAGATTAAGCCTCAGATTCATATACAAACTGACCAGGAACACACATCAGGGTCTAGAAGTGAACAAGTAAACTCTAAACACTTAAAGGTCATTCTGAATGGGGGAGAGGTAGAGAGAGGAGGAAGAGGCTTTTCTTCTGATACATAGCATCATTTCAGAGTATGTACTTTATAATAACGGAAAACTAAACATTTCCATTCAACCAGCGCATTTTTCTGTCTTATGATACCCTATGTTTGTGCCATAGGCTAGATAGCAGAGCCCTGGGATGAAGAGGTTGAATAGGTCTTGGTCCTCATTCTTATCAGCCAAGGCAGAGCGAACAAAGTGTGCTCAGGGTACATCTCTAACTCTCTGAGGCCAGTGTCATGGAGGATGGCTGTCATGTGCTCCCTCGAAGCCTGCCTCGGTGTACTGTTAGAGATAGCGCAGGTCAGACAGGTCATTTCTGTGACTGTGGCAATTCTTATGTCACTTTCTTGGGTGGTAGTTATTTTCATGAATCTTTGAACATTTACAAATAGACAATAGCTTGTTACAAGCTGTAAAATCTCACTGAGGCTTCTGTCTGCTAGGCGCCCAGAGATCACCATTGTGGCAGCTGAGCCACTGAGGCCGACCTCGTGGTTTCCAGGAGCCCCACCCCCAGGACTGGCATTTCCCCCATCTTCTGCAGCAGGCCCTTGGAGGCCCAGTGAGCTGGTTCCTGCTGAGGTGAGTAAATATCGCATTATCTCTCTGCATTTTATTTTTAATGAAGTTCAAAGATAAGAACAGTGAGACTGTTAACAGCTTGACAATCACCCATAGGTGTCTAAAATCTTCATCCTTCATTCTGCAGCTCCCACCATCGTATGAACAAGTCATAAAAGAAATCAACCAAGTTCAAGTTAACACTACAAATAATAATAATGCTGCTGCCACTCCAAGGCACACTATTACTTCAGCAACTCAGACTGACTTTTCAGAAGAAATAGACAACCATCTGCCTCAAAGTAATGCAAGTAATTTGTCTTCCCTAATTCTGACCTAGTTCTACGGAAGTAATCAGTAGGCTCCAGCCTTTAAATTAATTTGCAATTTGTGCATAATTCATTGAGCTCTGCTTCCCAGTCGTGTGATCACTGTGTGCTTGCTTTATTTGGGTTTGCTGTGATTATTATAATAGGTCATTCTTCATCCTCACAAGCTGCAGCCCCAATCTCTAGGGTTCACCCTAGTTCATATCACAAAAACATCATCTTTTTTTATTATTTTTTTAAATTTCTTTATTTTATTTTTGGCTGTGTTGGGTCTTTGTTGCTGCGTGCGGGCTTTCTCTAGTTGCGGCGAGCAGGGGCTACTCTTCGTTGCAGTGCACGGGCTCAGTAGTTGTGGCCTGTGGGCTCAGTAGTTGTGGCTCGCGGGCTCTAGAGCACAGGCTCAGTAGTTTTGGCGCACAGGCTTAGTTGCTGCGCAGCATGTGAGATCTTCCCGGACCAGGGCTCGAACCCGTGTCCCCTGCATTGGCAGGCAGATTCTTAACCACTGCGCCAGCAGGGAAGTCCCCAAAACATCATCCTTTTAACTCATGGTTGGTATTACTGCTGATGCCCTTTATTCCCATTGAGAAAGCTGTTATATTTAGCACTTAACTTGATAGGATGCTAAAAGTGGTTGTCTTGTTAGGCTTTTAAAAAGCATTATATTAAGATAACAAATGAAAGTAAGTTACTTTGGAAAAGTAAAGCAAGAATTTTTGGAATTTTGACAAGAGAGAAATGGTCATTGATAAGTCTAATGAGAATCAGGAATTTAATGGTGTTTTAAGATATTATATAGGGACTTCCCTAGTGGTCCAGTGGTTAAGACTCTGCACTTCCACTGTAATAGAAGCACGGGTTCCATCCCTAGCTGGGGAACTAAAATCCTGTATGCCGCACGGTGTGACAAAAAAATAAATAAATAAATAAAAATAAAATATCATATAATGAATATTTTTATATGAATAAATATAACGTGAAGAACCCTTCTGCAGGAAGCTGAATATAAACATCTCTCCATTGATTTTAGAATTACTTTTTCCTGAGGAAGGAAACCAAAATCTCTTAATATTCTACATGTATATTTTTCAAATCTGTGTATCCTTTTTCTTTGAAATTATAACGTTGCAGCTTCTGTTCGTTTTGGTCTTGTCAGCACTGCCGGCACCTCTGAAACCTCTCCAGCCTGCCCCAGCAGCCTCAGCCAGCGATCCTCCGACAGACGAGACGCCTTTAATAGTCTTTGATATTTCTGAAGAACAGAATCGTCCAGAAAACTCCAGTGCTACAAGATGTCCAGTGCCCAAACCAAGATCAAAAAGCAACCTCAGACCAGTGGCCAGAGAGCCTCACGTTAGAGAGCAGAGTCCCCAGCAAAGCAGCCCGGCGGCCACGCCGGAGGAGGCGGCCCCGAGCCGGCCCCAGCCGCTGTGGGACGACACCGGCCACGCGGACAGTCAGGCGGTGATGAGCATTATGAACGCGGAACGGAGCCCAAATACCGTCGTTTCCAGGATCAAAGCGCTTGAGGGTCAGACAAATGCGGAAAGCGTGGGACTGCCCAAGAAGCCGGAAATTGCCCCCCGCACGGTCCCCCCGAGGCCTGCTGCTTCCTCAGGGAAACCCTCCGTGGCTCCCAAACCCGCGGCTGACAGAGCCTCTGGAGGCTGGGACTCCTGGACCACAAACAGACTCCGGGGCGCCTCTAGGGAAGGCCTCACCCCACACTCTCCACCGCAAGAAGCAGGGAGCGTCCCTGTAACCAAACCCGAATTGCCAAAGAAACCAAATCCTGGCCTCATACGAAGTGTTAATCCCGAGAGCCTGGGAGGAGGGTCCGTGGCCGAGAGCCCCGACGGTGGGAGGAAAGCCCCGACTCCTGCTCCTCGGCCTTTGCTGCCCAAGAAATCAGCTTCTGCAGAAACGGCCCCCTACCCTGCGGCCTCAGAAACCACCCCCTACCCTGCGGCTTTGCTGAAGCCCATCACTGTGCCTCCCCGACTCTCGGTGGCGTCACAAGCCAAAGCGTTCAGGTCCCTGGGAGAAGGACCCCCGGCCAGCCCCCCAGTCCCCGTTCTGCAAAGCAAGCCTCCGGGGGACATCGACCTCATCAGCTTTGACGATGAGGTTTTACCCGCCCCGTCTGGGAACCTGGTTGAAGACTCTATCGATTCAGAGATGGTTCTGGGTGAGTGAAACTCAGAAGTGGAGGGGAATCTAAATTCATCATAGGGTATCTCAAATGGCACTTGCTGTTTTCGTTTCTGGCACATAAGTTATTGAGGCGTGGACGTGCATGTGTGTGCACATGCGTGCGTGTGTATGTGTGTGTGTGTGGATGTGTAGAGACAGGGAGAAACACAGCGAGATTAAGAAACAAGGAGCCGCGTGGGAGATGGAATCAGAGAGCGAAGGGAAAATCTGGGATGGGGAGATGGAGACGGAGAAAGAGGGAGGCACACGTGTTGATTACTCTCACATGAGCCAGGAATAAGCAGACTGGGACCAGGGACTTAACTAGATGAGAGGCTGGCCCCTTCCTCGGGCAGGTGGAGATTCGAGCATTAGGAGGAAGAGAGGGAAACTTCTCAGAGGGGGAAGTCATGCCCCAGAAGGGCTCCTCAGATGGAGCCAGCCCCGCGGGAGTGCCGGGAAAGGGGCCAGCCCTGCAGAGGACTCTGGCAAGAGCAGTAAACCCGGCCATATGTTGCAGAATGTTGTTCCATAATCTTCGCGGAGCACCTTCCCTTGGGAATGGAAAGTTTTGTAAATAAACTACAACAGTTGTAAGTTTCCTGCCAAGATCGGGACAATTAGATTTCCCAAGAGGCAGAGAGTATGTTTTCTTTCCTCACACTGTTCAAATGGAGAGTGTGATGGTAAAGCTTATCTTTGATTTGTCAAACTAAACTGCTGTACTTGTCATTGCTAAGATTCCTTTCACTGCTGTTTACTTACTTGGGCAGAATTTATGAACATGTAAGCGTAATAGTATTTTCAAAAGGTTAGCTGTCATCTTCTAAATGTTTAACATGCATCAAAATGATATAAGCTCTGTGATTCAAAACCAAATTCTGCTAAGTACAGGCATATTTTAAATGCTAACAACCACATATTTATTAAATATTTATCATGCACACAACATTGTAACTGGCTGTAGCATGCCTCTTGTCCATAAGGAGTGGAAAGAAAAACATTAGGATATATTGAACTTCTGCCTAGCTCCAAACCCTCTGCTAGATGCCCAGACATACATTATTTAATTTAATACTTACACTAACCCTTTACAAGGCATCATTGGCCTCAGTTTGCAGATGAAGAAAATGAGACTGAGAGAGATCAAAAGGTAACTTACTCGGTTTTCCAAAGCAGGATTCAAAGTCCGTCTTTTTTCTCTAAGTCTAGTTTATTTTTCACTCTATCATGTTGGTACTCAACATTTTCAGAAACCTTAAACCAGGCAACACATTAAAAACTTCTCAAGTTTTTGTTATACCATTTTCGTATTTAAACCTTTTTGGTGTTAACAGGGTTCAGAGTAGGACAGGGAGGGGTAAATCCAACAGCAGCAAGCTGTTCAGGGGTGGAAACAGTACGAGCCAAAATAATACCACCTTTTGTAGAAGCTGCTAGATTCTGTGGGAATGGCAACTTGGTTAATAATTGCTGAGAATTTATTCTGTGTCATCAAGCAGATAATTACAGTCATCTTCAAAAAGGAAGGTCAACAGTATACATCAACATGAATACAGTATCGTGCTTCATACTCAGCCTTTTCTGTTTCTTGCTTTCTACCACTTCCTTGCACAATGTTTAATTACTGAGGCAGTCTTTCAGCAAAAGGTGTAATTTGCTTGCCCCACCTGACTTTAACCATTGCTCTTACCTGTGGAGTTATCCTGAACACTTCTTTTTCTTTTTCTTTTATAAATTTATTTACTTATTTTATTTATTTTTGGCTACATTGGGTCTTTGTTGCTGCACACTGGCTTTCTCTAGTTGCTGCGAGCGGGGGCTACTCTTCGTTGCAGTGCGTGGGCTTCTCATTGCAGTGGCTTCTCTTGTTGCGGAGCACGGGCTCTAGGTGCGCGGGCTTCAGTAGTTGTGGCTCGCGGGCTCTAGAGTGCAGGCTCGGTAGTTGTGGCACACAGGCTTAGCTGCTCCGTGGCATGTGGAATCTTCCCAGACCAAGGCTCTAACCCGTGTCCCCTGCATTGGCAGGCGGATTCTTAACCACTGTGCCACCAGGGAAGTCCACTCTGTCTTCTTTTTAAACCTGCTTCTCTTCCTGTATTCTGCTCCTGTCCTAGTGACACCATCACACACCAGCCCCCCCAAAGGATCCTATCCATCATCCTTGAGCCTTCCTACCTGTCACACACAGTGACTAGTTGTTTGGACTTACAGTCAGGAAGGTCGGGGTCTACCACTTAAATGCTATGTGACCTTGGGCAATTTACTTAATTCCACAATGCCTCGGTTTCCTCATCTGTAAAACATGATAATAATACTCCTCCTGGAGGTATTGCAGGTGTTAAATATGATTATGGAGGAAAGCCCTATCACATTGTCTGAAGCATGGTAATAATACTCCTCCTGGAGGTATTGCAAGTGTTAAATATGATTATGGAGGAAAGCCCTATCACATTGTCTGAAACATGGTATGTGCTCAATAAGTGGTAGTCATTATTCTTACTTCTCGTCCTTCACATCCAGTTAGTGGTCAAGTCCTGCTGGTTTTACTTTCTGAATAGTTCTTAAATTTTCCTTTAGTTTCCATCACTCCTGCTACTGGCCCACTTTTCTAATCTTTAGGCCCAGATTCCTGCAGTAGCCCCCTAAATTGAGCCTCTGCTTCTGCCTCAAACCCATCATCATATCATGGTTACCCAGCAGATTTTTCTAGAGTGTACATTGGACCTTGTTGCTTCCTTGCTTATTGCCCTCCAGAGGCCTTCAAGATCACCTCTGAATTCCTCAAAATGTAGAGGGAATTTTTGTTTGTTTACTGACTGGGGCTTTGTGACTTTTTTGGGGTGGGGGAGCTACACATTTTTTTAACTGAAGTATAATTGACGTACAGCACTATGTTAGTTCCGTGTACACAGCCTAGTGATTCGGTATTTCAAGAGGATCACCATAAGTCTAGTTACCATCTGCCATCATACAAAGTTATTACAGTATTACTGACTATATTCCCCATGCTCTAAGGCTTTGTGACTTTTTGATGGTGTATTAATAGCATTGTCTTTGTAGATAAAGGGTTATGGTCTCTTGGTGAAACCTTGCTTAATCGTCCTGGCATCAGCCAAAAACTGGGGGAGGAACACAGGAGAAAGGAGAGAAACTCACAGATATGTCTTTCCTTCTTTTTCTTTTCCCTCAAAAAATAAAGAAAATCCAATAAAGTAGTTTTCATAAAATGAAGTTGCCATATTAATCTCAGGAAATAGAGATCAGAAAATACTGAAGCTATGAAAACATTGTAAGGATTAGAAAAATTATTAAAGGGAAACTCATAAAGCAGGCAATTTAATATTGGATTCACTTCTTGGGTAGAATGCCTTCCAGGTTAATGTAGTGGAGCTGAGAAACATTAGCACTTCCTCTTCACACCTTTACAAATCATACCCAGTTGTCAAAAAAGCAGAATGCTTCTGCTGTCAACCCCATTACACAGACCAGAATAATAGTTTAGCAGCCAATTTCTGCTATTAACAGAACTCAAGGGAAAGAAGTAAATGACAGAAAAGCTAGCCAAGGATGGTGAAACTAATTATGATGACAAGCATATTATTAGAGACAGGTAATGGGCAGAAAACTACATTATCATCAATGTTTTTCTCAACCCGGTAATGAAGACCATGTGGATATAGGTGTAAAGGGGCAGCAGGTGTAGAATAATTGGCATTGGTGTGAGGGGGCTGGAAGGAGGGCAGAGTAAACACTGCAAATAAAAGTAGAGAAAGATGCCATGGACTTTCCTTAGACTTGGTTAGGAGATGCTTTTGCAGGTAGTTGTGTTTTCTCTATAGAAGCAAGAGCAAAGAGTCTGTGATAGAGGAAATTATGACACTGGGGTTCTTAACCCTTTCTGGATCACAGAACTCAGCCTATGAATCTTTTTTCTCCCTTGAAAATAACCCTTTTGCACATGTATGCACAGTTGGAGGTACAATTTCCGGAGCTTCAAGGGCTTTTTCTTGGAACCCAGATTAAGGACTTCTACTACAGAAGGTTGGAAATTGCCTTCAGTGGACTGCTGAAATAAATTCTGGTTGCATCCATACAATGCAATATTGTGCAGTAGCTAAAAAAGAGGCAGACCACCTATTATCCCCTACTATGGACCAACCGCCAAGATATTCTGGGTGAAAAATGCAAGGTATAGGTAGTATTCATGGTATTTTAGCTATAGTGTTGGTGTTAAAACACATATTTACATGTAAATATACTGTGTCTTTGGAAGATGTATTAAAAATGCTAACAAAGGTTGTCTTTTATGAGGGAACTCCATCAGCAGGAGAGGATGGGGGAACTGGTTTTCAAATAGATGACCGTAAGCAGAATTACGATGAAAGAAACTAGGAGACATAGCCCTTGTCTTTGCCACAGAGAAAGAGCTGCCCCCCACACTGTTCCTCAGCCTGTGAGGAGTAGAAATTTTGATAGTAATAAAATATGATTTTTCTAAACAATTATATTATTCAAGGTTACAAATAAAAGCTAATTATTATGAACTAAATATGTCTAAATTAGACAAATTCAAAAATATGTTATCTACATTATTTCCTATTAAATAGAATCACTGAGGAGTATTAGCCAAAAAAAAGAGTTTTTATTTTTCTGGTTACTTTATGGAAAATTTTATGGCCATTATTGCCTTGAAAAAGCAGCTAAAGGGACAAGTATTTTCATATTTTTCCTCTTATTTCTTTTTTTTTTTATTATTATTTTTATTTTTATTGTTGGCTGCAGTGGGTCTTTGCTGCTGCGTGCCAGCTTTCTCTAGTTGTGGTGAGCAGGGGCTACTCTTTGTTGTGGCGCACGGGCTTCGTTGCTCCGTGGCATGTGGGATCTTCCCGGACCAGGGATCGAACCTGTGTCCCCTGCATTGGCACGTGGATTCTTAACCACTGCGCCACCAGGGAAGTCCCTCCTCTTATTTCTAAGTGATTTTTGTTTCAGTTTGTTTGGCAGGGGTGTTATTTCAGCTTAATTTTGTAACTTTTTTCATGTGATTGAATTTATTTTATTGGATTTTTTTTCAGTCACAAAGTAACATATATTTGCGGTAACAAGTCTAACAATATAAACATTTAGTAAAAGACAAAAATGAATCTCCCTCCAATCCATTCAAATCCCCAGAATAACCAGTGTGAACCATGTTGTATGTAGCTTTCTGTGCCTTTGGACATTCCACACCAAAGCTTACAAACATGTACACATACATGTACTTCTTCCTGTTTTTTACAAAAAGTTTTACCTAACTGTACCCATTACTCAGCAGCAAAAATCTTTAACTGTACCCATTACCCAGCAGCTTACTTTATTGATTTAGTAATGAGGTTTAGGGACTTCTCTCCAGGCCAGTAGACCTAAGTCTGACTCCTAGTTCCCTGATACCTGCCTGATATTCTGTGGTATGAGCGCAGCACAGCCAAATCAACGTTGCCCCTATTGATGGACACCACTACAAAAAATGCTGCGGTAAACACTCTTGTAAATATTTTCACTTCTACTAGTGCTTTTATAAAGAAATTTCCAAAAGTGGGACTACTGGCTTAAAGATCATGAACTTGAAACATATTAACAGTACCAACAACCCAGTTTCCCACCTGGCCGTGCCAGGAGTTCCCAAACGTGAGGTGCCATCCTTGCCTTCTAGGTCGCCCACTTAACACTGCTGTTGGAGAAAAATACCCCTCTCATGAAAAGACGTAAAAAGTAAGCATACTGTGTAGCTAGAGGGAGACGCTCACACCATCATCAAGATGAAAACCAGGCCTCTGGCTCCACCTGCTCACTGCAGTGATGCTGTCTCTCCTCCCCGCTCATCGGCGCGCCTCGTCTGGATGGCAGCCTGGGACAGGGCGCGGAGAGGCACAGGCCGAGCTCACTGACTCAGGGAGCACAGCTAGGGGAGGTCGTTAAGCAGACCCACTCCTGCCCAACAGCCACAGTACCGGAACACTCAGACTTCCTTGCTTCACTGTATGGAGAAAGAATTTTTTTTTTCTTTTTTTTTGGAGACGTGTATACTAGAATAATTACACATGATCTGAGTGCCAGTTATTAAAGAGCAGCTAATGATACTAAAAATAAGGACCAAGAAAGAGAGAGAAAGTGGGTAGCGAGGACACTTTGAATACTTTGTATTTAAGTTGTATCTTGCTACTTCAGTTTAAATCCAGCAGGTTTTAGAAAATGCCTGGACCCTTTAATGCGGTAGTTGAGACCTGCAGGATTTGGGACGGGGTTCCCTGAGGCTAGTCCTCCAAGAACAAGCGCATTTGGGATCCCCCTGTGCCCAGCCCTCCAAGGCCACTGAGTGGCCTCTTTCTCCTTCTCTGCCCCCCCTTGTTCGTGCTCTCACTCCTGGGATGTGAGAGAGACAGAGTGTACGTGGTATCCTGGCCCAGAACATCAGATGAGCTGGGAAACAATTGAAGAGATTCCATGCTCAAGATTTTCTTCTCCCTCCACACTCAACCCCCAGAATCACCAACTAAAAACCTATCCTAATAACCACCAGATTGTAGGGGCCCAAAGCAGCTGTTAAAGCAGAAATACCACTTGAATGGGAGAGCACAGTGAACAGTTATCAGCCTTAATCCTTTTCTTGAATTTTGGTCCTTTTCCCAGCAGGAAACAGAGCCCTGAGAGGATGGGCCATTACAGCCAAGGTTGAGGGGACGGGGGGATGGTCAAGTTTCTGCAGCAGTGGGGGAAGGAAAGTCGCTCCTTGGAGGTCACTGGGTTCCAACGAGGGCCAAGGAGGCAGAGCAGGGGCAACGGCAGGGGAGAGAGACGAACAGGAAGGAAAGATATGCACACAGGAGAGATACTATGTTTCTGTGTTTGAATAAAATATATGCCAAGATTGGGGTCTTCAAATTCTTTCATTCTAGCTAGCATTACTCAGAACAGATGACACGTTCAGGGAGTTCAGTTTCAGGTAGTGTGTGCAATAATGGGCTTTAATACCAGCCTACCTTCCCCTTTTTATCCATCAGCACTGCTGTTTCCTAAAAACCCAGATGTGTATTTTTCAGCTTGGAAGAACTGTTAGAATACGCAAAATCCATCTGTTGGAAAGAGGATCATGGAGCCTCCTCTCCCTCGCGCCCTGCACTCCTGTTGCACGCTGCAACCTGCTTCCCTTCTGACCACAACTGAAGTTCCCCCTTGCTCTACATTTCCCTTTTTCAGTAGCATGTCTCACCTTCTAATATACCGCATGAATCACTCAGTATATTTATTGTTTATTGTCTCCGTCTCCTGCTGGAGTGTAAGCATCGCAAGGGCAGAGTTCTTTGCTCTGTTCACTGACGTATTCCCAGCATCTAGAATAGCATTTGATGTGTAGCAGGCACCCAATCAATACTGAAGGAAAAAAAGTGAAAGAGTAAGTTACAAAGAAATAGATATAAAATGATCCTGTTTGTGTTTTTCAAAATACCTACATAATAATACCTATGATACAGAAAAAAAATCTGTAGACAGATACACATATTTTAGATAATAATTACTACTGCAGGGATGGGATTACAGGAGATTTTCTATCATATATTTCTTTTTTTTTTTTAAGATCAACTTATTTATTTTTTTAAAAAATAAATTTATTTATTTTTGGCTGCGTTGGGTCTTCATTGTTGCGTGTGGGCTTTCTCTAGTGGCGAGCGGGGGCTACTCTTCATTGCAGTGCGAGGGCTTCTCATTGCGGTGGCTTCTCTTGTTGTGGAGCACAGGCTCTAGGCGCACGGGCTTGAGTAGCTGTCGCATGCAGGCTTCAGTAGTTGTGGCTTGCGGGCTCTAGAGCGCAGGCTCAGTAGTTGTGGCTCATGGGCTTAGTTGCTCCACAACGTGTGGGATCTTCCCGGACCAGGGATCGAACCTGTGTCCCCTGCATTGGCAGGTGGATTCTTAACCACTGCGCCACCAGGGAAGTCCCTATCATATATTTCTTAATGTTTCCCATTTTTACAATAAATGTTACTTTTGAAATGAAAAATAATGCTATAACAAAATAAGTAGTTGACGAATTTCTTTAGACCTAAAAGAAGAAGCTTTGTTTGTTTTCTGGGGATATAGGTTACAATGGAAGAAAGTGATATTATTACAAGAGCCTTTTTTGAAAGTTTGACGTTGTTTTGATGATGTTGAGTTAGGTTTTTGAGCATAGACAAGACTCGCCTCACTAATGAGCTAACAGACAGGTTTCCATAGAGGGGTCATCTAATTTTTTTTTTCTAACTAGCCTAATAATTATTATTTTACCTAGCATGCCATCTGGGGGCCTTACTTAGGTGATAGATAATAAACTTAAAATAGGATTGTACTTAACCGTCCTATCTCCCCACCTCGCACCGTTACTGGCACGTGGTAAGCAGACATGTGAGATCAAGTGACTAAAGAGTGGGTGATGCTCTGGTAGCAGGTCTGAGAGTGGGGTTGCCTGAGAGCTGGGTGGAAGGGAAGGGCAAGTATCAAGGAGCTGAAAGGCCTTCTCATCCTTAGCTGAGCTCTTCGTGTATCCTGAAAAGAGCTGGTCAGCAAAAGATGCTTTATTGAACTGCGGCTCATAACAGGCAGAACATAAATGCTGTTCATCACGGGCGCTGTGAAGTGCATTGTTTATAGGGAGTGTCTCCCTACAGGCGAGATCCAGAGGACAGGTCCCGAATACAGTATGTATTCCTTCTGCCTCTTGTTGAATAAAGGCAAAAGCGGCCTCATGAGACCCTGTGCACTGTATAGAGTATGCATTATACAGCATTTGATTTAATTTTTGCTAATCTATTTATTTTTAGGTTTTTCATCTTTTAAAAATTTTTTGGTCATCTTCCCAAACTACTAAAAAGAACATTTACATTAAAGAAAAAAAGACTATTCCTTTCAGTAAAAAAGTTTGGTGGGGGATTTCTCTGGCGGTCCAGTGGTTAGGGCTCCACGCTCTCACTGCCGAGGGCCTGGGTTCCATCCCTGGTTGGGTAACTAAGATCCCACAGGCCTTGCGGCATGGCCAAAAACAAAAAAAGGAAGAAAAAAGTTTGGTGGTTATGCTTTTATTTAAAATACTGTCCCTAAGCACATACTGTCCATTTTAAATGAATGGGTTAAGATGGAGAATATATATCTTTGGCCCCAAATCAAATATTTGAAGGGAGATGTCTTATTTTATTTCCAGGATAAAACGCTTTCCGTTTTCATGTTAGCAAGGTGTAGTTTCACTTCACTACTCAATCCGAGTGTGCTGCTGCCACGCTCTGGCAGGGTGGGATGAGGGGTGGAATGAGGCCCAGGGCCAGCCCTTCAGGGAGGTTTTCCAATGCAGGCACAGGGGTGGGGCAAAGAGACCTTCCTTCCTGGGGGATCCGGGAGGCTTCACTATAGGGGGAAAGTTGGCTGCATGTTTCAATTGCCCCTCATTTTCAGGCAGACACTTATGGAATGATTACACTCCTGTGAAAGATAGCTTCTACATAATTGAAGATTGTCCTGGATCTCTCTCATCAGAGAGCAAGAAAAGCCACATGAATTATTTACGGAGCTCCAAGTTATTTCCTTTCATGAGCCCTGACTTTGTTTTTGTCTCTGCAAACTGAGATTTTGTTTATCCATGAATAGTTTTCCCTAGGGCATGAAAAATATGACTCTTTAATTATGAATGAGGTTTTTTGTTTGAGTTCATGTTAACTAAAACATGCAAAATACACTGTGTTTTTCATTAGATCCCTTTCAGCTCCCCACAAGAATAGAACCAGCAAAGGAAAGAGCAGTTCAACCAGCACCCACCAGGAAGCCCACTGTGATTCGAATTCCAGCCAAACCAGGAAAATGTAAGCACTTCTCTGCCTCACTTATTTGCTTCTCCAAGAGCCAGTGAGAAATATATCCTAATTTATCAGTCTGCTTTTGAAATTATGTATAATCGGCCACTTATTATTTTTCAGTCGAGAACATTTTTTTTAACATCTTTATTGGAGTATAATTGCTTTACAATGGTGTGTTACTTTCTGCTGTATAACAAAGGGAATCAGCTATACGTATACGTATATCCCCATATCTCTTCCCTCTTATGTCTCCCTCTCATCCTTCCTATCCCACCCCTCTAGTTGGACACAAAGCACTGACCTGATCTCCCTGTGCTATGCGGCTGCTTCCCACTAGCTATCTGTTTTACATTTGGTAGTGTATATATGTCCATGCCACTCTCTTACGTTGTCCCAGCTTACCCTTCCCCCTCCCTGTGTCCTCAAGTCCATTCTCTGCATCTGCATCTTTATTCCTGTCCTGCCCCTAGGTTCTTCAGAACCACTTTTTTTTTTAGGATTCCATATATATGTATTAGCATATGGTATTTGTTTTTCTCCTTCTGACTTACTACACTCTGTATGACAGACTCTAGGTCCATCCACCTCACTACAAATTAACTCAATTTCATTTCCTTTTATGGCTGAGTAATATTCCATTGTATATATGTGCCACATCTTCTTTAACCATTCATCTGTCGATGGACACTTAGGTTGCTTCCATGTCCTGGCTATTGTAAATAGAGCTGCAATGAACATTGTGGTACATGACTCTTTTTGAATTATGGTTTTCTCAAGGTATATGCCCAGTAGTGGGATTGCTGGGTCGTATGATAGTTCTATTTTTAGTTTTTTAAGAAACCTCCATACTGTTCTCCATAGTGGCTGTATCAATTTACATTCCCACCAACAATGCAAGAGGGTTCCTTTTTCTCCACACCCTCTCCAGCATTTATTGTTTGTAGATTTTTTGATGATGGCCATTCTGACTGGTGTGAGGTGATACCACATTATAGTTTTGATTTGCATTTCTCTAATGATTAGTGATGTTGAGCATCCTTTCATGTGTTTGTTGGCAATCTGTATATCTTCTTGGGAGAAATGTCTATTTAGGTCTTCCGCCCATTTTTGGATTGGGTTTTTTTTTGATATTGAGCTGTCTGAGCTGCTTGTAGAGTTTGGAGGTTAATCCTTTGCCAGTTGCTTCATTTGCAAATATTTTCTCCCATTTAAAGGGTTGTCTTTTCATCTTGTTTATGGTTTCCTTTGCTGTGAAAAAGCTTTTAAGTTTCATTAGGTCCCATTTGTTTACTTTTATTTTTATTTCCATTTCTCTAGGGGGTGGGTCCAAAAGGATCAAGCTGTGATTTATGTCATAGAGTGTTCTGCCTATGTTTTCCTCTAAGAGTTTTATAGTGTCTGGCCTTACATTTAGGTCTTTAATCCATTTTGAGTTTATTTTTGTGTATGGCATTAGGGAGTGTTCTAATTTCATTCTTTTACATGTAGCTGTCCAGTTTTCCCAGCATGACTTATTCTCCAGTGTATATTCTTGCCTCCTTTATCAAAGATAAGGTGACCATATGTGCATGGGTTTATCTCTGGGCTTTCTATCCTGTTCCATTGATCTGTATTTCTGTTTTTGTGCCAATACCATACTATCTTGATGACTGTAGCTCTGTAGTATAGTCTGAAGTCAGGGAGCCTGATTCCTCCAGCTTCGTTTTTCTTTCTCAAGATTGCTTTGGCTATTCAGGGTCTTTTGTGTTTCCAAATAAATTGTGAAATTTTTTATTCTAGTTCTCTGAAAAATGCCAGTGGTAGTTTGATAGGGATTGCATTGAATCTGTAGATTGCTTTGGGTAGTATAGTCATTTTCACAGTGTTGATTCTTCCAATCCAAGAACATGGTATATCTCTCCACCTATTTGTATCATCTTTAATTTCTTTCATCAGTGTCTTATAATTTTCTGCATACACGTCTTTTGTCTCCTTAGGTAGGTTTATTCCTAGGTATTTTATTCTTTTTGTTGCAGTGGTAAATGGGAGTGTTTCCTTAATTTCTCTTTCAGATTTTTCATCATTAGTGTATAGGAATGCAAGAGATTTCTGTGTATTAATTTTGTATCTTGCTACTTTACCAAATTCGTTGATTAGCTCTAGTAGTTTTCTGGTGGCATCTTTAGGATTCTCTATGTATAGTATCATGTCATCTGCAAACAGCTTTACTTCTTCTTTTCTGATTTGGATTCCTTTTATTTCTTTTTCTTCTCTGATTGCTGTGGCTAAAACTTCCAAAACTATGTTGAATAATAGTGGTGAGAGTGGGCAACCTTGTCTTGTTCCTGATCTTAGTAGAAATGGTTTCAGTTTTCACCACTGAGAACAATGTTGGCTGTGGGTTTGTCATCTGGCCTTTATTATGTTGAGGTAAGTTTCCTCTATGCCCACTTTCTGGCAGGTTTTTATCATAAATTGTTGTTGAATTTTGTCGAAAGCTTTTTCTGTATCTATTGAGATAATCATATGGTTTTTCTCCTTCAATTTGTTAATATGGTTTATCACATTGATTGATTTGCGTATATTGAAGAATCCTTGTGTTCCTCGGATAAACCCCACTTGATCATAGTGTATGATCCTTTTAATGTGCTGCTGGATTCTGTTTACTAGTATTTTGTTAAGGAATTTTGCATCTATGTTCATCAATTATATTAGCATGTAGTTTTCTTTTTTGGTGACATCTTTGTCTGATTTTGTTATCAGGGTGATGGTGGCCTCATAGAATGAGTTTGGGAGTGTTCTTTCCTCGGCTATATTTTGGAAGAGTTTGAGAAGAATAGGTTGTAGCTCTTCTCTAAATGTTTGATAGAATTCGCCTGTGAATCCTTCTGGTCCTGGGCTTTTCTTTGTTGGAAGATTTTTAATCACAGTTTCAATTTCAGTGCTTGTGCTTGGTCTTTATATTTTCTATTTCTTCCTGGTTCAGTCTTGGAAGGTTGTGCTTCTCTAAGAATTTGTCCATTTCTTCCAAGTTGTCCATTTTATTGGCCTATAGTTGCTTGTAGTAATCTCTAATGATCCTTTGTATTTCTGCAGTGTCAGTTGTTACTTCTCCTTTTTCATTTCTAATTCTATTGATTTGAGTCTTCTCCATTTTTTTCTTGATGAGTCTGGCTAATGGTTTATCAATTTTGTTTATCTTCTCAAAGAACCAGCTTTTAGTTTTCTTGATCTTTGCTATCATTTCCCTCATTTCTTTTTCATTTATTTCTGATCTGATCTTTATGATTTCTTTCCTTCTGCTAACTTTGGGGGGTTTTTCTTCTTCTTTCTCTAATTGCTTTAGTGTGAGGTTAGGTTGTTTATTTGAGATGTTTCTTGTTTCTTGAGGTAGGATTGTATTGTAATAACCTCCTTCTTAGAACTGCTTTTGTTGCATCCCATAGGTTTTGGGTTGTCATGTTTTCATTGTCATTTGTTTCTAGGTATTTTTTGATTTCCTCTTTGATTTCTTCAGTGATCTCTTGGTTATTTAGTAGTGTATTGTTTAGCCTCCATGTGTTTGTATTTTTTACAGATTTTTTCCTGTAATTGATATCTAGTCTCATAGCATTGTGGTCAGAAAAGATACTTGATACGATTTCAATATTCTTAAATTTACCAATCCTTGATTTGTGACCCAAGATATGGTCTATCCTGGAGAATGTTCCATGAGCAGAAGAAAGCGTATTCTGTTGTTTTTGGATGGAATGTCCTGTAAATATCAATTAAGTCTGTCTTGTTTAATGTATCATTTAAAGCTTGTGGTTTTTTTTTTTTTTTTGGCTGTGTTGGGTCTTCGTTTCTGTGCAAGGGCTTTCTCTAGTTGCGGCAAGCGGGGGCACTCTTCATCGCGGTGCACCGGCCTCTCACTATCGCAGCCTTTCTTGTTGGGAGCACAGGCTCCAGACGCGCAGGCTCAGTAGTTGTGGCTCACGGGCCTAGTTGCTCTGCGGCATGTGGGATCTTCCCAGAACAGGGCTTGAACCCATGTCCCCTGCATTGGCAGGCAGATTCTCAACCACTGCACCACCAGGAAAGCCCTGTGTTTCCTTATTTATTTTCATTTTGGGTGATCTGTGCATTGGTGAAAGTGGGGTGTTAAAGTCCCCTACTATGATTGTGTTACTGTCGATTTCCCGTTTTATGGCTGTTAGCATTTGCCTTATGTATTGAGGTGCTCCTGTGTTGGGTGCATAAATATTTACAATTGTTAGGTCTTCTTCTTGGATTTATCCCTTGATCATTATGTAGTGTCCTTCTTTGTCTCTTGTTATAGTCTTTATCTATTTTGCCTGGTATGAGAATTGCTACTCAAGCTTTCTTTTGATTTCCATTTGCATAGAATATCTTTTTCCATCCCCTCACTTTCCGTCTGTATGTGTCCCCAGGTCTGAAGTGGGTCTCCTGTAGACAGCATATATACAGGTCTTGTTTTTGTATCCATTCAGCCAGTCTGTGTCTTTTGGTTGGAGCATTTAATCCATTTACATTTAAGGTAATATAGATATGCATGTTCCTATTACCATTATCTTAATTGTTTTGGGTTTGTTATTGTAGGCCTTTCCCCTCTCTTGTGTTTCCTGCCTAGAGAAGTTCCTTTAGCATTTGTTGTAAAGCTGCTTTGGTGGTGCTGAACTCTCTCAGCTTTTGCTTGTCTGTAAAGGTTTTAATTTCTCCATTGAATCTGAATGAGATCCTTGCTGGGTAGAGTAATCTTGGTTGTAGGTTCTTCCCTTTCATCACTTTAAATATGTCCTGCCACACCCTTCTGGCCTGCAGAGTTTCTGCTGAGAAATCTGCTGAGCAATCAGCTGAATCCTTATGGGGATTCCCTTGTATGTTACTTGTTGCTTTTCCCTTGCTGCTTTTAATATTTTTTTTCGTTGTATTTAATTTTTGATAGTTTGATTAATATGTGTCTTGGTGTGTTTCTCCTTGGATTTATCCTGTATGGGACTCTCTGTGCTTCCTGGACTTGACTATTTCCTTTCCCACATTAGGGAAGTTTTCAACTATAATCTCTTCAAATATTTTCTCAGTCCCTTTCTTTTTCTCTTCTTCTTCTGGGACCCCTATAATTTGAATGTTGGTGCTTTCAATATTGTCCCAGAGGTCTCTGAGACTGTTCTCAATTCTTTTCATTCTTTTTTCGTTATTCTGCTCTGTGGTAGTTACTTCCACTCTTTTATCTTCCAGGTCACTTATCCGTTCTTCTGCCTCAGTTATTCTGCTATTGATTCCTTCTAGAGAATTTTTAATTTCATTTACTGTGTTGTTCATCATTGTTTGTTTGCTCTTTAGTTCTTCTAGATCCTTGTTAAACGTTTCTTGTATTTTCTCCATTCTATTTCCAAGATTTTGGATCATCTTTACTATCATTACTCTGAATTCTTTTTCAGGTAGACTGCCTAGTTCCTCTTATTTGTTTGGTCTCTGGGTTTTTACTTTGCTCCTTCATCTGCTGTGTATTTCTCTGTCTTCTCATTTTGCTTAACTTACTGCATTTCAGGTCTGCTTTTTGCAGGCTGCAGGTTCATAGTTCCTGTTGTTTTTGGTGTCTGCCCCCAGTGGGTAAGATTGGTTCAGTGGGTTGTGTAGGCTTCCTGGTGGAAGGGACTAGTGCCTGTGTTCTGGTGGGTGAAGCTGAATCTTGTCTTTCTGGTGGGCAGGACCGCGTCCAGTAGTGTGTTTTGGGGTGTCTGTGACCTTATTATGCTTTTAGGCAGCCTCTCTGCTAATGGGTGGGGTTGTGTTCCTCTTTTGCTAGTTGTTTGGCATGGGGTGTCCAGCACTGTAGCTTGCTGGTCGTTGAGTGGAGCTGGGTCTTAGTGTTGAGATTGAGATCTCTGGGAGAGCTTTTGCCATTTGATATTATGTGGAGCTGGGAGGACTCTGGTGGACCAATGTCCTGAACTCAGCTCTCCCACTTAAGAGGCTCAGGCCTGACACCTGGCTGGAGCACCAAGACCTTGTCAGCCACACAACTCAGAAATAAAGCGAGAAAAAGAAAGAAAGAATAAATAAATAAATAAATAAAATGAAGTTATTAAAATTAAAAAATTAAAAAATTATTAAAAATTAAAAAGTAATTAAAAAAGAAAGAAGAGAGCAAGCAAACCAATAAACAAATCCACCAATGATAACAAGTGCTAAAAACTATACTAAAAAAACCCCAACAAAACAAAGAAACAAAGAAAGAAAAAAACGGACAGACAGAACCCTAGGACAAATGGTAAAAGCAAAGCTATACAGACAAAATCACACAAAGAAGCGTACACATACACACTCACAAAAAGCAAAAAAGGAAAATATGTGTATATATATATATATATATATATATATATATATATATATGTATATAAAAGGAAAAAAAAGGAAGAGAGCAACCAAATCAATAAACACATCTACCAATGATAATAAGCTCTAAATACTAAACTGAGATAAATCTAAAACCAGAAACAAATTAGATGCAGATAGCAAACCCCAAGTCTACAGTTGCTCCCAGAGTCCCCTGCCTCAATTTTGGGATGATTCGTTGTCTATTCAGGTATTCCACAGATGCAGGATACATCAAGTTGATTGTGGAGATTTAATCCTCTGCTTCTGGGGCTGCTGGGAGAGATTTCCCTTTCTCTTCTTTGTTCGCACAGCTCCTGGGGTTCAGCTTTGGATTTGGCCCTGCCTCTGCGTGTAGGTCGCCTGAGGGCGTCTGTTCCCTGCCCAGACAGGACGGGGTTAAAGTAGCAGCTGCTTCGGGGGCTCTGGCTCACTCAGGCCGGGGGGAGGGAGGGGTACGGAATGCGGGGCGAGCCTGTGGCAGCAGAGGCTGGCATGATGTTGCAACAGCCTGAGGCGCGCCGTGTGTTCTCCCTGGGAAGTTGTCCCTGGATCACAGGACCCTGGCAGGGGCAGGCTGCACAGGCTCCCAGGAGTGGACGTGTGGATAGTGACCTGTGCTTGCACACAGGCTTCTTGGTGGCTGCAGCAGCAGCCTTAGCGTCTCATGCCTGTCTCTGGGGTCCACGCTGATAGCCGCGGCTTGCGCCCGTCTCTGGAGCTCGATTAGGCGGTGCTCTGAATCCCCTCTCCTTGCACACCCCGAAACAATGGTCTCTTGCCTCTTAGGCAGTTCCAGACATTTTCCCGGACTCTCTCCCAGCTAGCTGTGGCGCACTAGCCCCCTTCAGGCTGTGTTCACGCAGCCAACCCCAGTCCTCTCCCTGGGATCTGACCTTGGAAGCCCGAGCCTCAGCTCCCAGCCCCCGCCCGCCCCAGCGGGTGAGCCGACAATCCTCTCAGGCTGGTGAGTGCTGGTCGGCACCCATTCTCTATGAGGGAATCTCTCCGCTTTACCCTCTGCACTCCTGTGGCTGCGCTCTCCTCCATAGCTCTGAAGCTTCCCCCCCGCCACACCCCTCATCTCCACTAGTGAGGAGGCTTCCTAGTGTGTGGAAACTTTTCCTCCTTCACCGCTCCCTCCCAGATGTGTGGGTCCTGTCCCTATTCTTTTGTCTCTGTTTTTTCTTTTTTCTTTTGCCCTACCCAGGTACATGGGGAGTTTTTGCCTTTTGGGAAGTCTGAGGTCTTCTGCCAGCGTTCAGTAGGTGTTCTGTAGGAGTTGTTCCACATGTAGATGTATTTCTGATGTATTTGTGGGGAGGAAGGCGATCTCCTCGTCTTACTCCTCCGCCATCTTGAAGGTCCTCCCCTCGAGAACATTTAAAAGCAAGTTGTTTTCTCATAATTCTTTAGACAATTAGTACAGCAAATTTGTTTATTTTTTATTTTTTATATTTTTTTAATTCATTTTTGGCTGCATTGGGTCTTCGTTGCTGCATGCAGGCTTTTTCTAGTTGTGGCGAGCGGGGGCTACTCTTCATTGCGGTGCACGGGCTTCTCATTGCAGTGACTTCTCTTGTTGCAGAGCAAGAGCTCTAGGCGTGCAGACTCAGTAGTTCTGGCACATGGGCCCTAGAGCATGCGGACTTCAGTAGTTGCAGCACACGGGCTCAGTAGTTGTGGCGCACGGGCTCTAGAGCGCAGGCTCAGTTGTTGTGGCACATGGGCTTAGTTGCTCCGCGGCATGTGGGATCTTCCCGGGCCAGGGCTTGAACCCATGTCCCCTGCATTGGCAGGCAGATTCTTAACCACTGTGCCACCAGGGAAGTCCAGTACAGTAAATTTGGTTTTTACTTCTCTTTAACATTGTCTTAGACAGAGAGAATAGAGGGAGGCTGAAACTCAGAGTAATTGTAATATTGTATGTTAGTGCCAGTAGTAATGATTTGGTAGGAAAGTTTTGAAACTGATAGCAAATATAGTTGTATATGTCTGTCAGGAGTGTATTATTCCAGTAAGCATAATCTAAATGTGTGAATTGTCTGAAGAGGAGTAACCAAGAATTATAAAAACATAACTGTGTATAAAAATATTATTTTAATTAGTATAACACTACGTTTTGATACACTTCCTTACTTGATTTTTCAGTGTTACAATAAATGAAATTTTGGATGAATTTTTTCTAATAAGTACTGCAGATACATCTGATATTATCATAAGAGAGAAGCCAAGAGGGCCAGAACTGTTTACCTTAGGCCCTAGCGATTAGAAAAAGCGTGAGTATGTATGCACGTGAATGCACATACAGTGGTTTCCAGAGCAGTTCCTGGGTGATCACACAGCTTTCTCTGTGAGCCTCTGCTTTCCTTTCATTTCCTTTAGTGCTTTTGCATAACCCAGTTGCATCCTTGCCTTTGTCTAACGAGATTCTGCCACTCCATTCCTGCCAACAGCAGAGCAAGTGTCCCAGTCCTTCACCTGCAGCATCCCAGGGTTACACTGCAGGCATACCCTGGAATGCCATCAAACTTAGTTTAGGGGTTTGGCTTCTCTATAAAATACTACCTAGAAGAATCATATTGGTTTTAGTCTCTTGATGGTTTTATTAACTGATGGCTCTAAGCCAAGTAGTGAGAAGATTGAACAGAGTTTCTATGAAGAATGAGGAGGAGAGAAAGTCAAAGGTACCAAATTCTAGTGGGTTCTTCCTTCTTAGGAGCTTATATGGCAGTGTTAGGCTGAAGAACTGGTCGTACGTTCCTTTTGACAGCATTATATAGCCCACAGGTCAGTGACAGGACAGCTCATAGGGTTGTCGGCCTGCTCACTGTTACCTTGTTAAAAGTATTTGGGATTTTAATAAGCTACGTGAGATAGAATGATAATAAATATTACCTGAAGCTCATGTGGCTTTAAGTAATACAACTTTTACATTTAAATGTATTCTGCTGTTGTGTCAGCGTCCCCCAGATCCCCGTGTTTGATGATTTGCTAGGAGGACTCACAGGATTTAGCATATAGTTGTATTCGTGGCTGTGATGTATTATAGCAAAAGTATGCGAAGCAAAATCAGCAAAGGAAAAAGGTGACCGGGGCAAAGTCTGGAGGAAACCAGCACAAGTGTCTAGGAGTCCTCTCCCAGTAGAGTCACACAGGGTGTACCTAACTCCACTCAGATGTGAAACGTCAATCAGGGAAGCTCATTAGAGACTCAGCACCCAGGGTTTTTGTTGGGGGCTGGTTACATGGACACCTCTAGGAATTATGGCATGTACCAAAATGCCAGATTTCCCAGAAGGGAAGCAGGTGTTCAGCATAAACCATATTCTTTTGTTTTATCAGTTCTAGAAATGGTGCGAAGCTTCCCAAAATCCAAGTTCCTAGGTGCCAGCAAGGACCAACCTTGTAACTCAGGCCTGCTATGTTTACTCTTTTCTACACACTTATAAATTGGATTAATAGTCCTGAAATCCTGAGAAGGGTATATTGAGAAAGCACCTTTATTTATTATCCTGACAAAACTCCAGGAACTATTAGAAAGCTGAGTTCTGTACTGCTATATGTGAGAGAACTGAAGTTCCAGTTCCTAGAGAATTCATTCTATTTATATCAAAAACCAGTTCCCCAGAATTTTATTATTACGATTATTAAGCAATGCATATATTACTGTGGAGGAAAAAAAAAATAAGACTTTTGGTGTCCAAAGAACTTGGAATGGACAAGAAAAAAAGGAACAGCTTTGTGGTGTAAAACTCCTTGCTCTGAACCTGTCAGCTTCTTCCCCTGGGGACCTGTTTCTTCTGACTAGGATGTCCTTTCCCCAGATCTCTGCATGGCTCCCTCCTTCACTGTTCCTTCAGGTCTTTGCTCAAATGCCACTTTTCTCACTGAGCATTCCACTGACCACATAGTTTGAAATTGAAAATCTCCACCTCTCCCACATACCCACACCAGATAATTACTATGTCCCTTCCTTCCCATAAGCTATCTCCTCTCTGCTTTCATATTCTTACCGCTTTGTACCCTTCAGTAAGGAAACTGCAGCACAGAGAAAATCTTCAAGATGGTGACTGAGTTGGACCGTCCCTGTGTGTGTCTTAATTCCCCGCGCAGCACTGCCTCTCAACTAAGAACACTCGTCTGTCTCTAAATCATTGTTTTCCTAGGAGCTGGCCTGGGTATTTTTCCCCTTTTGAGAGTGTTTTCCTGTCTGTGGATAAAACAGGAAACCTGACAAATCATCCTCTTGTTTTGTTATAGGTTTTTCATGTGAAATGGGAGCAGAGAGTGTTCATTTGAATGGGAAAAATTCCTATCTCCTTTAAATGCCCAAACCAGTAAAAGGTGGCTTTAGCCTCCGTTAGTATGTTACAGTCATCCTCTCTCCAAGTGTTTTGCACACAGATTTTAATTAGCTGTCACTAATTAAATCTGGTCATCTTTGTTTTCTTTTTAAAATAAGTTGGGAGTGCACTATCTCTGGGTTAAGGATGTAGTTTGGATGTAAAGATATTGCTTGTTAAAATGGGAGCAATTAAGCCCATTAATCTGGAGCTAATATATTAGAAAACACATTTAATTATTTGGATGGGGGAGGGTTGGATACACTACCTATTAGGAAGCAGCATGCCTTACTAAAATGAGTACAGGCTTTTGGTTTCAAACCCATCTGACCATTACTAGCATTAAGACCTGGCTAGCTCATTTATTTTCTTCTCAGCTTCAGTTTCTTCATCTGTAAAATGGGTAGGATATTATCTAGTATAGTGCTGTCCAATATGGTAGCCAATAGCCACATGTGGCTACTGAGCACTTGAAATGCTAATGCAACTGAGGGACTGAAATTTTAATTTTATTTTATTTTAATTAAGATTTAAGTTTAAATTGCCACTTGTGGCTACTAGCTAGTAGACTCAACAGATCTAGCACTTAGATTGAGGTTGGTTTGGAGAAATGTATATGAATAAAGTGCCTTAACTTAATGCGTGGCCCATAGAAGGTTCTCAACAAATGCTGGCTTGCTGTTGTAATTATTTAGTATTATTTTTAATCTCTATAAAACATTTGGTAAAATTAACTGATGCCTACTAACTCATCAATTTTCTGAGGTTTGCCAGAAGATCCTTCTCATTTGCTTAGCTATCCATTCTTTGTGTGGATCTTTTACAATAGCCATTTTCCTAATAGGGAACCAAGCTGTAATCATTTCATCCCTTGAAACCCCCGAAGACTAGAAATTATTGATTAATTAATTACTGCTATTTTTCCAGGTTCACATGAGGAGGATCCACAAAGCCCACCTCCTCTCCCTACTGAAAAACCTATTGGAAACACCTTCAGCACAGTATCCGGAAAACTCGGTAATGCTGACAGAACTAGAAACTTGGTAAGTGGTCATTATAGGTAATCCTAGGTTGAAGACTAAGCTATGTGCTAATTTTAAGTAATCAGCTGATGTCTAAATTATTTTACTATTGGCCAGATAAAACCAATTTCTAAGCTCCATGTACTTATTTAATATTTTTTAAATTCCTATAGAATAAAAGAATTAGGCTAATTCATTGTACTTCATCATAAAATAATTTGCCCTATACCAATATTATGGCATTCTTTTAAATAGCATTAATAATGAGGAAGTTATTGAAAATCTCTAAAAACCTTTAATTTTTGTGGAAACAGATTTAGTTCAATTATCAGGTTTTATTTAAAATACCAAATTAGGGACTTTCCTGGTGGTCCAGTGGTAAAGAATCCTCCTTACAACGCAGGGGACGTGGGTTTGATCCCTGGTCAGGGCAACAAGATCCCACATGCCACGTGCGGGGCAACTAAGCCCGCGCACCACAACTACTGAGCCTGCGCGCCTCAACCAGAGCCCGTGTGCCTCAAACTACAGAGTCCACGCGCCCTGGAACCTGCGCGCCACAACTGCAGAGCCCATGCTCCCTGGAGCCTGCGTGCCACAACTAGAGAAAAGAAAACCCGCACACCTCAACTAGAGAGAAGCCCGTGAGCCGCAACAAAAGATCCCGCATGCCTCAATGAAGATCCTGCATGCCGCAACTAAGACCCAATGCAGCCAAAAATAAATAAAATAAATAAATAATAAATAGATCTTTAAAAAAATAAAATAAAATACTGACTTAGTGACATAATTTTAAGATAATTATCATAAGAATTTGTTCATCTGAAATTTAGGAGAGAAGCATTTTTTAAATTTAAAAAGTAGTGCTTTATCATGTACTTGTTAACAGATGGTGGTAAAAGTTTCTTTTTTAATTTCAACCTCAATACTGTTTTTCCATACTTTTTGAAATTCCCATATGATAGATTATCTTTAAGGTTTGTTTCAAAAGAAACCAGTTCTTAAAGTCTTTGAGCCAAATTTTCAGTTCAAACTTCATAATAGTTTTACATTTGTGCATTAACTGTGCTATTATACATGCAAACCCATCTAATCATCTAGTGAAGAGAAATTTCTTTGAAGGAGACATTAAATTGACTTAGCCAATGTCAAGTTAATGAGATTTTTCTGTAGGCTGAATTAAAATTTAGTGATCACTTGCACTTCAAAGTACTTGGTAATAAATTTTTATTAAAACTGGGCTAGGGGGGCTTCCCTAGTGGCGCAGTGGTTGAGAATCTGCCTGCCAGTGCAGGGGACACGGGTTCGAGCCCTGGTCTGGGAAGATCCCACATGCCGCGGAGCGACTGGGCCCGTGAGGCACAATTACTGAGCCTGCGCGTCTGGAGCCTGTGCTCCGCAACAAGAGAGGCCGCGACAGTGAGAGGCCCCTGCACCACGATGAAGAGTGGCCCCCACTTGCCACAACTGGAGAAAGCCCTAGCACAGAAACGAAGACCCAACACACCCAAAAATAAAGAAATAAATTAAAAAAAAAAAAAAAAAAAAAAGAATCTTAACTTTAAAAAAAAAAAAAAAAAACTGGGCTAGGAACTTCCCTGGCAGTCCAGTGGTTAAGACTCCACGCTTCCAGTGCAGGGGATGCGGGTTTGATCCCTGGTCAGGGAACTAAGATCCCACATGCCGTGCAGCTGAGCCAAAAAAATGTAAAAAAAACTGGGCCAAGACGACCCAAAAGAGGATGATAGGGCTCCCACCATAGTATTGTTGAATGGGAAAATCCCAAATTTCCACGGAGGAAAAGTTACTTGAGAGGGTTACTGGCTTCTACTCTAAAGGGTTGTAAAGAAGAATGAGAGGCTGATGAGTAGGCACACACAGCATTCACTGAGTCACGTCATGGGCTTTGGAAACCCATAAAACTCTATTAAAATATTAAGTATTATTCCATTTGGTGTTAAGCAGTCCACAAAGCAACTCCAACATTTTAGAAAAAACAAGGAAAGGAAGTTAGAATAAACTAAGCCATCTGGAGAGGGACCCTATTCATAACTGTTTGTATCTCGCATGAACAACATGAGGGAAATCCTGTCCTGCGCTGTTTACAAAGGGTGGGGGCCGGAGGGGGGGCGCGGTCAAAGCACTCTGTGCTGTACTGTAATGAATACATACCCTAATAGACACACTGGGTCTGAAGGAAGAAGAGGAGAGAAAAAGACCACAAGTTAAATGATTTGGCTGAAGTCATGCACTTAGACTTCCAGGGCCCAAAAGTCAAAACTATGCCTGAGAAATTCCTTTGGTTTTGAGAATTACAATTACTGAGTGAATTTTAGATCAGAGGCCAGAAAGGCTTCAGGTGTTGGGGAGGGTCTCTAGAAAGAGTGCTTTGCCGCTGTGATGACCCATGAGGAAAGGCACGGTCTTTGAAAGTTGTGTCTTCTGACGAGGCACAGGACAAAGACCCTTGACTATTTCTCCTGCCTTGAGTGCCGGGGAACTTTCCATCTCAGGACAAGGTGGCTGTAGCTGCAGAATCTCACTTTCTTCGCTTAAACAACGAGGGAATTCAGGGTGAGGAACATCAGGAGCCACTGGAGCTGTTCTGTCAGCAGGAGCAGACGCTTCTGTGGAAACCCAAGGCTCCCAGAGCCTCCCGCAAGGCGGGTGCCAGCCGGTGCCAGAGGAGAGTCAGGGGACGCTGCCCAGAAGGTGGAAGGAGTCACAGCCGCAGCACAGGAGATGGCTAATGAATTCAGGACGTGAGAAGTGGTACCAATTCCTGGAGAAAAAAGAGAAGGCACATCTACAGAGGCTGCTCAGTGATTCCAACAGACAAGAATGTGGTTTTGGAAGAAATATCTGTTTTTTGAAAAAACAAAACAAACGAAAAAACGGGGAATTATTTTGAAATTAGAATATAAGAAACCATTCCAAAGAACATGAACAAAAAGATGGCATCTGCAGGGCAGTACAAGCCGAAAAACCAACTTCACCTGGAGCTAAAATGCTTACCCGAACACATCAGAAGCCAAAGTTCACGGATGTCAGAGCTAGAGAAAAACTACAAAAAGCAGGTACAGAGGAGCTCCATTCATGTGTGGACTATTGAAGAGCAGGAAATCCCTAATCAGTAATCTTCCAAAGACTGTCACCAGAACCTGCACACAAACCTGGACTTGAGCAAACACGAGACAGTGGCTCCTACAGGAACCAAGCCCCTGCTCAGTATTTGACGTGTGTCAGGTGCAGCAGTGCCTTTCGGAATGTGCCTAACAGTCCCGGGGGATTTGAGTGTGCTGCCTTTTTTTCTGATTTATTTTTGCTCATTATAGAAAATTGAGAAATTAAAAATATATTTAAGATTCTCCATAAAAGTAAAACCAATCAGAGAAAACTAGATTTGGTACAAGATTTGGATTATATGGTATGTGTTTATTAAAGTACATCATCTATAACTTTCCATGTCAGATTTATATATCTATATTTTTAAAAATCTTCCCTTAATTATTAAGGTGTCTAACAACTGTAATTTTGAGGAAAGCTATAAAAGTTCCTACCTATCTGCTAGAGTGTTTTTCCCTTTGCTTGTTTGTTTTAATTTTAAAGGCAGCCAAAGAAATAAATGAGTTTTTCAAGTATCATAGCAGTATTTGTCAGGGGGCACATAGGCAACAGTGTATTTATAAGGCATGGATGATAGTCTGGAATATTGCAGGGTTTATGAGCTGGTGACTTGCCTCACTACATTAACTGAGTTCATTAGTGAAACCAAGTTTTAAGGGCAAGCTTAATTTGTTTTTCAAAATGGGATTATAAAACATTGAAACATATTCAAGTGATCACAGTGATTAGCAATTAATCATTTGGTATTTAAGGAAAACTTGTAAATATTCAGTTTGAATTAAAAACCATAGAAGAGAGTTTTAGCTCATTTGTAAGATAAGAAGGGGGAAAACAGCCTGAATTAGCCCAAAGATTTCCAAGCTATAGTTAAACCTCTTTTACAAAAAAAGGCAGTATATGGGCTTCCCTGGTGGTGCAGTGGTTAAGAATCCACCTGCCAATGCAGGGGACACAGGTTTGAGCCCTGGTCTGGGAAGATCCCACATGCCGCGGAGCAACTAAGCCCGTGCACCACAACTACTGAGGCTGCGCTCTAGAACCTGCGAGCCACAGCTACTGAGCCCGCGTGCCACAACTACTGAGCCCGCATGCCTAGAGCCCGTGCTCCGCAACAAGAGAAGCCACTGAAGTGAGAAGCCCGTGCACCGCAACGAAGAGTAGCCCCTGCTCGCTGCAACTAGAGAAACCCCGTGTGCAGCAACGAAGACCCAACACAGCCAAAAATAAATAAATAAATAAGATAAATAAAATTTTTTTTTAAAAAAGGCAGTATAATTTTAAAGAGCTGGCATTTTTCCCTCTCAGGTGGTCTTGGAGAAATATTATTTCCTGGAGGTCAGTGGTGAGGGCTTAGAAAGTAGGAAAGGTTAAAAAAGAGACTCAGAATTAGAAGGATTTAGTGAGGACTTTTCCCTAAAAAACAGAAGTCTTGGCTTTAAGATCCTTTGACTCCTCATTCAACAGAATATCTGAAAATGTTTTCCATGTATTATACTCATTTCCCAATCCCTGGACCGTAACATGTTCGGAAAGCCTATTTAATTAGCACAGTTTGAACCCCTTCTGAAGAAATCTTCCTGTTGACCCCCATACTTCCAATTTCTCTCATCTACTTTCAGGCCAAAACATTCCAACTCTCCCTATCTTTTGTTTTTCACACTACCCACCCTTTGCTTTTTCCTACAAAATTCTTCTCAGCATATCCAACCCCTTTGCTGTAGTGGTACAAGCTGAGCTCTCTGCTTTCTCGGGCCTTTTCTGTTCTTCCTCACATGCCTTCCTTTCAGGCCACCCCTTAAGCTTCTGTTGTGTTCCACCTCCATCCAGTTCAAAACCCACCACACAATGTGGAAACCATCCAGTATGAGAGATCTGCCTGTTCTAAGCAAAACGAACTGGTCACCACTTCACTTACTATGTGTTTAAACTTAGGAGCACTGCATATCTTAAATGTTGTCATGGGATAAATAAATGCCATATTTTTAAAAAATTCCCTACGGTGTCTGCTTAAATTGCTGCTGTGTGACCCAACATGATTTAAACAGCATCCTTAATTCCTCAGAATATGCTGGATATGTAACCATGCAGTGCAGTTGGTTGGGCCGCTGTCCACAGTAGCAGGACACCCCCCTCCCTGCCCAGACTCTTCCTCTCTGTTTTCACGTGCATTGTGGCATGGACAATGTAGGTAGGAATGAGAAATGAGTTAATATTGCTTAAGACTAAAAAAACTCTTTTAATCTCCTTTCTGTAACTCAGCTACATTTCCGCTTTATAGATCCAGCCAAAAAGTTGTCCATAATTCCTCTTGAAAAGCTCTTGTTTCAGATTCATCTTAACTAAAAATCATTCTCTGATACTTGCAGGAATCTGACCATGCTGGTCAGTCAGGAGGTTCTGTGCGAGGACCCCCAAGGTTGCCACCGAGGTAAGTAAGCACGGGAAAACTTCTAAAAAGTCAGTTAGAGAAAAACTAATGACTCCGAGACTGGACTCTCTTTTCTATCACGAAAACTGAGTGTTGCTGGCCTTCGATCTTCTTTTAGAGATACATTTAACTCACAAACTCACCCAGGCCACTAGCCCACAGTCTGCTTCTGACAGCAGGTGTAGGAGTCTCTGCTCCTGTTTTAACACAATCCAAAAACTCACAGAGCACACACATGGATATCTATTACTTTTCCTCAAACAAATGAACAAGACTC
The DNA here is from genome assembly GCF_965194825.1 of Balaenoptera physalus. Lineage (NCBI taxonomy): Eukaryota > Metazoa > Chordata > Mammalia > Artiodactyla > Balaenopteridae > Balaenoptera > Balaenoptera physalus. Next base: position 36,614,050 of record NC_138884.1, on the reverse strand, counting down.
CTTTCTGAACCTAAAACACAACTCCACTTCTGGAACACACACGTGTATATACACACACATATATACATACACACACTCGCTCTCTCTCTCCCTGTTCCCAGAAACCAGCCTGGTTTTTGGCATTTCCAAAGGGAGACAGGCCTCGTGAGCTCAGAGGTGACCAGCCCTCCTGAATTCCAGGGCTATTTAGACAAAAAACTGTGATGTTATCAGAAGACATTACTATGTTGGAAATTATTTTTATCATAGGGATTAAGGAAAGGCTTTCAAAGTAATAATTGTCCTGTCCCATTTTCAGAACTAGCTTTCTTTAATCTAAATAGTGTTTTAATAATGATTCCTATAACATGAATATTAGGGGAGTTTGACGTACCTTTTCTAATCATGTACAAGACTCCATCACATATACCTGATATCTTATAAGCTTTTCATCTCAGACTTTGGTAGAAAGTGCTTAGTTTTCTGAAACAGTCATGGTGTGTTTAAGAGCAAATGGGGCCTTAGAGAGCTCACGATAGTAAATGCTTGTTTGTCTTGAACTAATGAATCTGTAGTGCAAGATAAGGGGAAGCTGGAACATCATGGCATTTCTTCAAATAATATAATGTTTAATGCAGCAGTCATTTGCTAAAAAATAGCATAGCCTGCATGTTTCAGTAAATGGTATTTACACTAGCAGAAGGCTGTGTGTGTGTGTGTGTATGAAAGGACAAAACAGAACCTACTACCGATCAAACACTGACTCCCAGCTACCACATTGACTTTCAGACCTGTAAATGGAAAAGTCATACCAGCTCGACAGCCTCCTCCCAGGGGGGCCCCTGAGAGGCCACCTCCCCCAAAACTTCCTGCAACCAGAACAGCAAATAAAAAACTGCCTTTTAATCGGTCTTCTTCCGACATGGATCTTCAGAAAAAACCAAGTAACCTGGCATCTGGACTCTCAAAAGCCAAGAGTCAAGTCCTTAAAAATCAAGATCCGGTGCTGCCCCCTCGCCCCAAACCAGGACACCCTCTCTACAGGAAATACATGGTAAATTTAGCTTTTTAAAATGTTTGTGGTCAAGAGGTTTGTCCTAAAGTATACGTAAGATCCTTATTCCTTAGAAAAAGATGATGAGACCACTGTGGAATTGCCCCTTGACACTGAGCGCTTTAGACAAGTAGGCCATGTTAAAACCTAGGTCTTTTAAAGCAGGGTTTCACCATTAGGAGAAATATAGGAAAAGGAAGCAGGGCAGACAAGGATTGCAACCTGCTGTCTGGCTTGACCAAACAGAAACTCTGAAAAACCTGACCCAGTAGGGTACACTGATGGGAGTACTCTGCCAGATATTATATTCATATCTTGATATAGTTTATATCTTATAGCTACCTTGCCCACAGAGTAAAATTTGAAGTAGAAAGAAAGTTCTTATTAGTTTTTCCCTCATTTTCCACTTTTGTAAACCTGATTATCATGGTCCATTTAATAGTTACCAGTTAGAAGTTTTCATCAATAATTGAGATAGTTGAGATATTAATTTTGTTCTCTTTGAATGTTTTTCTCATCATATGACCTTAAGCCTTTGTCTTCGGAGTTGATGTGCTCTCTCTATTTTGGTCAGGTTAACCTGATTAAATCTAGAACAAATTAAAATGATAAGGAGAGCAGGAGTGTTGGCACTTTTTAAAACAATTGTACAACAGTAGGTTTTAACAAGAACAGCAATTATTCATTTCATTATTGTTCTACATTTCCATCATTGAGCTGGAAATTGTTTTCACTTTAAGCAATTTAGGATGTTTTTCCTCTTCCTAAGGGAAGGGTGTAGACAGATAAGAAGGAGGTAGGATATTCATATATATTCATATTCATTTAAACTGATACATTTTAATTGCTAAAACCCAGGGGTGTACTTTGAGATATGATACTTAAAACTAATTAATAAATAAAAGCAGTAGCTGATGTGTTGAATACTTATAAGCCAGACATTCTTCGAAGCACTTTATATATAAATAACTCATTTATTCCTCACACCAACCCTGTAAAGTAGATACTATTATTATCTCTATTATACAGATGAAGAAAATAAGACTCAGAGAGATTAAGTAGCCTGTCCAGGGTCACACATCCAGTAATGGTAGAGCCAAGATTAGAACACAGACTGACTGGCTCTGAGCCCATGCTCTTTCCCATTAGGCCATACTAAGAAAACAGTGTTAGTGGGGCTTTCCCAGTGGTCCAGTGGTTAGGACTCTGTGCTTCCACTGCAGGGGGCACTGGTTCGATCCCTGGTCAGGGAACTAAGATCCCGCAAGCCATGCTGTGCAGCCAAAAAAAAAAAAACAGAAAATAGTGTTACTAACTGTAAAGTCTCTGCTTGCATTGGCTGTTCCGTGTCAAAAGCCTCAGTTGGGGGAATGAGGTTTTGCTTATAGATCTTAGCATAGCGGTATAATGTCAACAAAGCATTTGAACAACTCAAAGAAATCAATAAATTCAAAATGATGGTGTATTAGTGTGTCTCTTTACGAAATAATTCCTTAAATCCCTCATTGTTCCTGTGGCCGCCCCACCATTAAATTGCTAACCAGGGTAACCTAGGTGCCTTGGGCGCCCTGGCGCTCTGGCAGAGATGCTGGGGGGCAGCACGACCCGCCCCAGCCCCCCAGGGCCACACCCTCGTACTCTACATCTTTGCTCCTGAGTGCAGCCTCCCTTTCCTTGTTGGAAGCGAGCTTGTGTGATCCCACGTTCTGGGTACGCCTTTTATATTGCACAGGCCCTCTGACCTGCGCTCATCAGCCAGAATTTACCAAGGCGGGAAACAGAGTTCTCTGGCCAGAGTAAAAGCCATTCTAAGATCAGACAGGGCTGAGTGGACCAGGAATGACTGAGGTCAGGCAGGGAGATGGGTTTAAGTAGATGCTTGTACCAGAGCGACTGCAGGAGCAGATGAGATTGAAGGCGGATGGAAGCGGCCAGTCCAACCCCGCAGGGGAGGCACCAGTCCCCTATCAGCCGCCCCTGAACTAAAGGCCGTGAGGTCAGGTGCTGAGTATTTACCCTTCCGACGCCCTGGGGACTTGGTGGACCTTGTCCTGTAGAGCAGACCTTCCTGGATGTGGTTGTTAAGGGAACGTTAGGCCACCTTCAGCTGCCGAGGTCCTGTGGGCTCAGCTCCAGGCCCCCGAGGTCTCTGAGCATCCTGAGAAGTGGCAGACCCACCAACTAGATCCCGAGCTTGAGGAAGCCGAGTGAAGAGCTTAACTGCTGGAGGTTATACTGCAGGCGCACGTGCCAAATCCCCACATGATCAGCCGCTTAGGACGAGGTTATTTGATTGTGAATAATCCTTTTATTGGTTTATGTTTAAGCTGTCTGTGCCTCACGGAATTGCCAATGAAGACATTGTCCCGCAAAACCCTGGAGAACTTTCTTGTAAGGTAAAGTAGAGCTCTTTCTTTACTGACTAATGTAAAAAAAAAATCTCCGGCCTCTGTTACTGTTTTACACGTTATTAAATGCTTTAGGCTCCAAAGATTAAAATGTGGAAAAAGTAATAATGTTTTATTAAATAATAATTGCTTCAGAGAGTGATATCGTACCTTCCAGCGTGGGGACGTCCTTGTGATACTGAAGCAGGCGGAAGGTAATTACTTGGAGTGCCGTAAGGGAGCCGACGCTGGCAGAGTTCACCTGTCTCACATGAAGATCATCACCCCACTTGATGAACATCTCAGAAGCAGGCCGAACGTGAGGAATTAATATTGTACCGCCTTCATATCACACATGGCAGCACATTTCATAGAACTATTAATTATAGCTCATTCTCAGGTTTTTATTAGCACGTTTATTTTAACCAGAGTAAAAATTACAGTAGCGTTTTATTCCATTTTAAGAATAAATTACTTCTAAGAGACTTGCCACTGCCATACTAATCACTTTGATACAGTGACTACCATGTGTTTTGCCTTCCTCGCATCGTGCTGACTTACAGCAACCAGGACACTCAGTCATTAATTTTCAACCGTGAGAGCTGTTTATTTTTGAAATAATGTAAACATGTTTACCAAAGTACTAGAGATTAGTTTTCTAACAGAATGGATAACTATTTTAAAGGCGGCCCTATAAATGCTAAGCCTGACATTAAAAAATACTTCCCTTTAAGATTTAAGCTTAATATAAACCTCATTTCTCTGCTTATAGCCCATAAAAAAAATGAAATGAGATGTTCCAACAACCTGAAGTCACAATTTAGGCCTAACAAATTTGTCGAGCCTGGGAGAATACAATGATTTTTTTCTTTTTTAAACTTCACAGTTATTTAATCTGCACATGTTCCAGAGAACCCCCTCCACCCTTCCCAGCTCCCCTTCTCCAGCCCCTCACAGTCCTTGAGTCCCTAATCAGCCCAAGGAGCTGTCAGGGACTAGAGTGGCTGGATTGTCAGGCAGAACACTAAGAAGGGCCCAGGGGCGTGGCCCGGCTCTGCCCAGCGCCAGGGCAGCAACAGCAGCTGTCTGACCCAGAGGAGCTGACTGTTAGTGGGTGCTGAGGGCCAGCTGCCCCGGGGGATGGCCCAGAGCCATGAAGGTCACAGGGAGGGGCCTCCACTGGCCCCTGGAGTGCTCTGCGGCACAGGGCTGGGCTCCAGGGTAGTGGGAAGAGGCAGGTCGGAGAGGCAGGCCTAGGCAGACAGCAGCTCCCACCGTGTCATGGGGAGCAAGGTCCGGAGGGGCCAGCAACACTGCCAAGAGCCCGTGGAGGCACTACGGGCGGAACATGGCAAAGGCCAAGAGACTGGGGAGCAGGGTGCAGCCGGCCAGCCCCAGAGTGGCGGTCAGGGGAAAGAAGGGCCGGTACTGGATCTGGCAGTCCCAGAGCAGCAGGGGCAGGAGCAGGCTGCCTACTGCCAGCCCGGAGGGGCCTGGCTCTGACCCCGGAGGGCAGGGTGGGTGTGGGGGACCCTCCCGAGTGGGCACGTGGCAATGCAGAACGCAGTTAGCAGGGAGGTGAAGGCTGCCCAGGGTCTGGGTGTCGTCTCCTAACAGCTGCCCTTGGTAGATGAGTCACACGTGCTGTTCCCGGCCAGGAAATTGGGTCCTTTTCAGGGAGCCAATGGTGTCATGGGGCCAGGCCCTGGCCACCTGCTCTGAATCGTTGAGGAATTTCAGCCGTAGTACTGGGGGCTCCTGGGGGGGTCTGGAGGCGGCGGCGTTGCTGGGAGCCCCACGCCAGGCTCTGGCTGTGCAGCCTGACCTCTATGTCTCAGGCTGGGGGTCTCGGCTCCTGGGGCCTCCCCTCTGATGCCGTCGGTGACCGCCATGGCTTCTCTGGGCTGTGTCGGTGTTGGGGTCCCTGACGGACGGCTGGGGCAGTGGATCAGTGCCCTCGGCAGTGTGCGTTGAGGCCCAGGCGAGAGCCAGCACCGGAAGGCAGGCACGCACCGCGAAAAGGATGGTCACCTCATCACCCACTGTCAGGGCCATGGCACCTGCCTTGCCCGCTGCACTACCGACCTGGGGAGGCACAAAGAACCCGTGAGGGGCTGGCTCACCCGCCAGGAGCCCTCCAAACTTCAGGGGGCTCCTGACGCCACCCCACCCCAACTCTCCCACAGTCCTCATACCTCTGCCCGCATACCCGAGCCCCGCCCTGGGACAGGGACTGCTCTGACGCCCAGTTGTCCCAGACCTGCCCCACGTACCCCTTCCCATCACCAAATCCCAAGTCCTAATTTTTTGTAACCTAAGATCTAGGTCTTTAGCCAGCTCCGCAGTTCGCCCAAACCCTATTCCGAGGTCAGGGCCTTGACCTTCTAAGAGACTCTCCCCTAAATTCAACCCCCACCAAACTGCACCCCAAAGCTTACCTGTTCTTCCCGTCCAGGGCATCCCAAAGTTCATCTACTCCTTCGTCTCGTTCACCCAAAGCTTATCTACTCTTCCGTCGCTGAAGTTTCTCCAAGGGGGAAGAAGAAGGTCTCTGCACACACCCGCGCACGCGCGCACACACACACACCCACACCGCCCCGTTACCATTTACCCAAACCCCGACCCGCGGCGCGGGGCCACTTCCCAAGGCTTCCACACGCCAAACGTCAAACTGCGCCCTTTGGCAAAGTGGAACCTCCGAGGATTGCCACCCCCCGCCCAACTCGGCCCCTCCTGGTCCCCTCACACCCCAGCCCGAGGCGGCCCGACCCCGCGCCTACCCTGGAAGCTTCTCCACACCCAGCCTGCTGCAGGACCCCAGATCCCGCCCGGGAATCCGAGACTTCGCCCTCCCCGCCCCCATCCTCCATCACCGCTCCCGTCTTCCCGCCCCACATACCCATCCCCGAGCGGCGGGAGCGCCAATATAATGATTATTGAAGGTCGTTTGTTCAGCAAGAAAAATGCCATTGGACAGTTTATAGAGTTATGTTTTTAAAAGAGCTTCTTAAGGTATCCAGTTAACTTTTCACTATCTATTAGGTAATGTAGCAAATATGAAAAATGAGACCCATCTGTCATTTAAACCAAGTGAAGTACTTGGTTTGTCATTCAGCCTAGTTTTCATAATCTCGTCCAATTCTTTCTTCTTAGAAGGCAGCTTATCATTTGAGGTTTGCTAAGAAACTAAAAATTTGAATTTCAGAGAGCAGGGAAGCTATGTCTTACGCTAGTTGCAGCTGGGATACTGAGATTTCTGACTTTGGTCCACACGGGGAAGGTTCTCCTGTTAACTCATTTTCGCTCTGTTTTGATGCAGCATTAACATCTGTCACCGCTCTTCTTCCTCTCTCAGAGCACACTGATGGGTAACCATGGGAGCTGTACTGTCAAAAAGTTCTCCTTGATGAAAATAGAAGCTGAAAAAATTACAAGTTGTTCTTTTATAGAAGCCCACAGTTTTGTCCGCTTGAAACATTATCTTACTCATGCTTGTGCCATAGACTGGCAGAGAGGTGGCTGCCGAGGGCCAACAGCTGGTAACACTAAAGTGGAGCCTCTCTTAGGCTCTGGGTCACGGCTAACATGACATTTTTTTTAGAAAAATAAAACCTATTTGAAAGCCTAGTTTTAAGGTAAATATTTCTTAAAATGTGTTGTGCGTTCCCCTACCTTAGTCAGTAGAAGGCACTGCACATTATCGGTTGAGGTTGGGCTGTCAGAGCTGGGAGGCAGGGGACTGTCACCTCACTTGGTTCTCAGCACAGACGCGGGTTTCAGTTTCCCTCCCACCACCTGAGGCGGTGATCTGACCTCCCTGAACTTCATTTTTTAAATATGTGAAATAGGTATGATAATTCCTCACAGAGCTGATTATACAATTTATTTATCGTTATGATTCCATTTATATTAAGTCCAGAATAGGTAAATCCAGAAGGTAGATTAGTGGTTGCCCAGGGCTGGGGGGAGGGTGAGTGGGGAGAGACTGCTAATGGGTGGGAGGCTTCTTGAGGGAGTGATAAAAATGTTCTAAAGTTAGATTGTGGTGATGGTCGCACAATTCTGTGAGTATACTAAACCTAGGTACACTTTAAATGGGTGAATTTTGTGGTATATGAATTATATCTCAAAGGTGCTTAAAAAATTATATGAGCTAATTAATGCATATAAGGTGTTTAACACAGTGAGTAGTGCATAGTGGGTGAACAGTGAATATCAGCTTTTTTTTTTTTTTTTGGCGGCACTGCGCGGCGTATGAGATCTTAGTTCCCCAACCAGGGATAGAACCCGTGCCCACTGCAGTGGAAGTGTGGAGCTCTAACCACTGGACCGCCAGGGAAGTCCTGATATTAGCTGTTCTTATTACTCATTAGTATTAACCATTATAGTCATACTGTCATACTAGAAAGAGCTGTGAAATATGTTGGATTTTCCTCCCAGATACCCACCCTAATGGTATGGTCTGAGTTGTACAGACCCTTGTGGCCAATCCTGTTCACCTGTGCCTCTCGCCCTTCATCTGCCAGGCCAAGGTGATGAGCAGCGTTCCAGGGGTAGCCATGCATGGAAGGCAGAGAAGGGAAACTGGGAGGCCCAGGTTACCATCCCACCTCTTCTACCTTCTCAGGCTTGTGTTTAGATCTTGGTCCATCTGGAGGTTCATGTTTGTGTTTGGTGTGGGGTAGGCCTCTGACTTTACTTTTTCCAGCAGATGGAAAGCCATCTAGCCTAACACCACTTAGTGAGCAGTCATTCCTTTTTCCACAGATGTAAATCAGAAAAAAATGAAAACCACACATACACACATGTAATAAATTGAGTAAATAATAATTTTTAAAACCCTCTAGGCTTAAAATATCTCACAGTTCCTTTCCACAATCCCTGAAATTCCCATCATGCCCATTTATTTAGGGAAAAGCACTGAGTATCCTCTACGAAAATGTCAGTGTTGCTTTGGTAAACTAATACACTGAGCTGCCATTAGCTATTCCTCTATTACCATTCAGCTGACATGAGAGAAGGCAGCGTGCCTATGCAGGTGCGTTTTGATTGATTCAGAAAAGAGTCGAGGAAAGGTGCTGCAGGGCAGAAGTGGAAGGAGTGGACCTCGATCCCTGCTGAGCGTCATGGCCAGGGGAGGGGCGAGCCCTGAGGGGACAGGAGCCATTGAAGGAGGGAAGAGAAAAAAAAGGGCACAAAAATTTGCCTTCATTTATTCCACAGGTTTGCCAGTATTGAAGAATTTTAAGTTATAATTTCAAATAATATCCTTCAGTCAGATTTGGTGATGATGATGATGTGGATAAGCCTGTCTCTTCATATAAAGAAACTAAGAATAACAGCTGCCTGTCAATAAGAAATGGTCACTCTTCAAATTCAGCTTCTCCTCTGGCCAGTCTAAGCAGTTGGTTAGATGGGTAGAGAATATTGAATTCTCTTTGCTAATTTACTTAGAATTACTGGTGAATAAACCATTCAGATTAAATAGGAAATCCAGGCCAGGCATGGGAGGTAGCATTGGTTTTCAAATTAGAGAAAGCATTCAGTTAAGTGGTAATAAACGAAATGGATTTTACTTTTTGTGAATTATACTTTTGTGGAAGTCATTAGCTCTTTTCATTACAAAAGACAAGAGCATAAATTGCAGAACTTCCTTCTTTTCCCATCTTAATGAAGAGACTGCTTTTAAGGCTCTGTTCTTAAGGTTTAGTCCTGATCACAGTTTATGGGAAAAGTGACCCTTGAAAGGTAAAGAGGTCAAAAACCACTACTTCAGGATAGAATAGGTACTGCTTTAAAAAAAAAAAAAAAAAATTAAGTAATTTCCTTTTGTTTTACTCTCTTGCTTTAAAAAATGCTGAGGGATATTATAATTGAGAGTTATTTCTGCTTTCCTCTGGCAAGGACACATGCCTTTTCAACTTGGTAATGATTCCCTTGTCTGGCTCAACTGTGTGGTTTGCGTCTTGTACTCATAATGTAATTGTGTCAAGAGGACCCTAATGAGGAGAAATAAAATGGTCTCAGAGTGAATAATAAATCCAGCGTCCATCCTGCACACTCCATTCACCGCCCTGTTTTCCCCCTCAGGATCCAAGCCACGCTCAGAAGCCTGTTGACAGTGGTGCCCCTCATGCTGTCGTTCTTCATGATTTTCCGGCAGGTAAGGACATAAGTAATAATGTGGTAGAACCTTAGGATCTGGCATCAGGCATCCTCCCCAGGTTAACCTCTCAAGGACATCCTTCTCATTTTCTGCACCAGCAGAGCCCTGGACTGGAGAGATCATCTCATCCATCACCCCACCTTCAGGAAGGATCAGCTGTACCCAGGCATTCCAGAAAGCTTAGCTGTAATAGCTTTGCCTTTGAAACTCCCTGTGAGAGAGAGAGGAGGAGTGTTTCCCTTACAAATGAACAAATAGCAAATTGCCTACCAGTTGCAAATTTTTAACTCTTTCAAAATGGGGTACCAAATACCAGTTGTAGTGAAATTAATTTGAATTTAATAAGTGTAGTTCTTTTCTCCTAAGGGTTGTAAAACCAATACACATAGCTCAGCTATTACTTACGAAATGAGTATAAAAATTAAAAATAGGGACTTCCCTGGTGGCGCAGTGGTTAAGAATCCGCCTGCCAATGCAGGGGACACGGGTTCGAGCCCTGGTCTGGGAAGATCCCACATGCCACGTAGCAACTGGGCCCGTGAGCCACAACTACTGAGCCTGCGCGTCTGGAGCCTGTGCCCCGCAACAAGAGAGGCCGCGATAGTGAGAGGCCCGCACACCGCGATGAAGAGTGGCCCCCACTTGCCACAACTAGAGAAAGCCCTCACACGGAAACGAAGACCCAACACAGCCATAAATTAATTAATTAATTAATTTTTTTTTAAAAATTGAAAAAAGATTATTAAAAAAAAAAAAGAATCCACATGCCAATGCAGGGGACACGGGTTCGATCCCTGGTCTGGGAAGATCCCACATGCCGTGGAGCAACTAAGCCCATGTGCCACAACTACTGAGCCTGTGCTCTACAGCCCGTGAGCCACAACTGCTGAGCCCATGCACCACAACTACTGAAGTCCATAGGTGCTCTAGGGCCCATGTGCCACAACTACTGAGCCCGCATGCTGCAACTACTGAAGCCCATGCGCCTAGAGCCTGTGCACTGCAACAAAGAGTAGCCCCTCCGGCCACAACTAGAGAAAGCCCGCGTGCAGCAACGAAGACCCAGCACAGCCAAAAATAAATAAATAAATATAAATAAATAAATAATATAAATTTTTGTAATCAATTTTTAAGTATCTTTTATATCCAAGGCTACAAATAAAATAAATTCCTGATTTATTTATAACCTTTTTTTTATCCACTTGGTAGACTGATTTTTATTTCACTGTGAGTAAATTTATTTGCAGAAGAGCCGTAGGACTCCCTTAGTTAATATTTTGAGATTGAAATGATTTTTAAGCATGGTTGAGAATAATATGAATATTATACCATGTCTGTAAAACTCTTTTCATTGTTAAAATATGTATTCAGCAGAGGGTTTATATTGACATAGGAAGAATCCTTGGCCAGCACAGTGTTTTGTGTGTGTGTGTGTGTGTGTGTGTGTGTGTGTGTGTGTTTTAACCATTTCCTATCAGTCAGTGCCTGGTAAATATATCTAATTTGATCTTAAAAGAGGAAGCTCATAACAACGATATCCAGGAAAAAGTAATATATTTTTAAAGTCAATTTGATTAGTATAACCTGTTCTCAGAATCAGTAGAACATACTGCCTCGGTGGACAGAACTAAATGCTACTTTAATCAGATCTGCAAGCAGGGTAATTCATCATACATAATTATTTTATGTTACAGAGCAAGTTGATGATTTGAACCTCACTTCAGGAGAAATTGTTTATCTTCTGGAAAAAATAGATACAGATTGGTACAGGGGGAAATGTAGAAACCAGACTGGTGTATTTCCTGCCACCTACGTCAAAGTGATTGTAAGTAGATTGTGCTTGTTTAAGTTGGTCATATATTCAGTGAATTCTGTGTAATTTACAGTTTAGAAAAAAAATAACCAGAAGCCTAGATTCTTGGGTTCTGGTTCTCTCTCTTCCGTTAATTCATTTGGGTGTTTGAAAAATTCAGAAATAAAGGTTTGTTCAATTAGATACTAGTTAATTATTAATATATTATGGAGTACTAGAACTTAATGCTTAAATGCTATCTGAAATCCTAAGGTGAAAAACTACAGGTCCACTGGTGAATCAGCTATTCTTGGAGGGTTGATAAGCACTTGAGGGTGTATGTTAATTCTTTGCAACATTCAGCAAACAAGAATTAAATGATACTGGATTGTCCTGAAGGAATGTTTGTTCTCTGAGGTTATGGTACCACTTCTCCTTTTCTTTGGAGTACATTTCGTTATTGGTTTCTTTCATCCTTCCATTCCCATTTATTTCAACCTTTAAAAAAATAGATTTGGGAATACCAAAGTACTTTCATTGGAGGTAATGGTCCATTAATGATTTTTCACATAATAATTCCAAATCTGACTGGGAAACATTATATTAAAGTGTCCGAATTTTATACACCCTCAAAGCCTAACTTGCGTAAGTAGAGAGCCCTGAGTGCTAAGCCCGGGTGGCTGAGAAACATGGGGATGAAATCAGACTGCCACTTGAACATTTATATCAGTAGGAAGAGAATGACTCAGTCTCTAATATAACTTATTGATACTGGAACATATCAATAAACCTGGCTTAAATAGTTGAGCATTAATTGCTTGGTGGGGTGGGGGGAAGAAAATGATTTTCCATTACATCAGAAACTTAGCAAACAAATATAACAGAAAGCCTGTATTTTTCAAGTATGAATGAGGTTGAGTCTCTTGAATTATGAAATGTGGGTCTTAAAAATTGTCTGGTATATAAATACCCTGATTCTTTGGAGACATTCAACCACATTCTCTAAATTAATATTAAAGAGTAATGTTAGTTTTAGCACTCTTCCTCATTTTTCTTCTGCTCAATGTAGCAGTACTTTAAAAAGCACAATTACCACACTGAAATCAATCACACTGAATTTGCCAGATTATTGGTGTAAGTGTTATTTCTACGCCTACAAGTTTAAAAAATTGTTTTAAGACTTCGAACTTTTGAAATTCATTAAGAAGGGCACTGATTTATTTAATGTAAACCTCAAAGCCTTAAGTAGTTTTCAGACCTATAGTGCATTATGGTCAAATATTTCATCACAACGCAGCTCTCTGGAGCCTTGTAGATGAGGTATTATATAAAGTGCTCGCCTCTTAGTAGATGCTCACTGAGTACTGAGTCCTCTCTTCCTTCCCTATTCACGTTGAAGGGGAAGAAGTGTTCCAGAGTTATGAAAATGGAGAGAATCCACAAGTTTGACTAAAAGATTTTATTTTAGGGTCATGAAAGTATTGCAGAATTCTACCAACAGTTTGAATAGGTGTCTACGTAGTGCCTGATGCCTCATTTCTATCCTAAGCCCTCCTCACCTGAAGTTTTCAACTTAGGGGATAAGGGGTAGAGAATACTCAGTCAGGGGTAGAACGACATTAATGTGCTTATTCCAGCAAATAAGAGGATTGGTTATTCAAGGAAGGCTACATCACAAGTTACGCATTTTTTTAAAAACCCAAATTCTGGATTTCATACCTTTGTAGCACCTGTGGTACATTTCGTCGGTTTAACACCTAGCTAAACTGGTTAACTTCAGTCATGAATTTGCTAATTACTTAGCTTAAATTTATCTTATTAAAATCTGAAAGAATACAGCTGTTGTCTTGATTTTTGTCTTTACTAGACTGATGTTCCAGGAGGAAATGGGAAAAGGGAATCCGTCACATCTCATTGTGTTAAGTAAGTTTTACTTGTGTTGTTTTGAACAAAATACAAAGGATGTGAGCATTTATGTCATACAGAATTAATAAGCTTAAACACTTCAGATGTATGATTATTCAGATTCTCAATGTGTCTTTTTAATTATGAGGAACACTACTAGTTTAAAAATTCTGGTGAAATTGCAACATGCTGATAGAAGCAGCTCTCCATATCAAAACAGGCCACGTAGACAGGCACAAACAGTCTATCCCAGTGCATCCCACAGCCTGGCCTCACCCGAGCAGAGAGGTTTCATCATCCAGGGCATTTTGTGCTGGCCTTCTGCTGTTTGTCTACCAACAGATTTCTAGAAGGTTCAAATATTTTTGTCATAGTGTTAGGGAACCGTTGACCGAAATCGCCCACCTTGGCTAGGCACGATGATAACCACTTGCACGAGTTGTCTCACAACAGGAGGTCCCGGTAAGGAACTTGCTGCTAACCAGGAGAATTCAGGAGGGGCCGAAAAGAGGGAGGAGATGCCAGCCCATAATATTGTCCTACCAAAGTCCCAGAATCCTTCGCACTGGAATCCATCTTGGCTGAGAGATGCGCGCACCACCAGGAAGGACCCTGAGTCAGACTAAATATGGGCCAACCAAGATGACTGGGCAGAGACAACCCGGAAACTAACCCCATTACCATAAAACCTGAGACTGCGAGCCACGTGGCAGAGCAGTTCTCCTGGGGTCTCTTACCCCGCTGCTCTCCACCCAGGCACCCCTTCCCAATAAAGTCTTTTGCTTTGTCAGTACGTGTGTCTCCTCGGACAATTCATTTCCGAATGTTAGACGAGAGCCCACTCTCAAGCCCTGGAAGGGGTCCCCCCACTTCCTGCAACAACAGAAAATATTTAAACCTGATAGAGGGACTTCCCTCGTGGTCCAGTAGCTAAGACTCCGTGCTTCCAGTGCAGGGGGCTCGGGTTCAATCCCTGGTCAGGGAACTAGATCCCACGTTCCGCAACTAAGAGTCCGCATGCCGCAACTAAAAGATCCCGCATGCTGCAACTAAAAGATCTCGCATGCCGCAACTAAAAGACCCCCGCATGCCGAAACTAAAGATTCCACATGCTGCAACGAAGATCCCACGTGCCACGACTAAGACCCGGTGCAGCAAAATAAATAAATTTTTTTTTAAATGAACAAAAAAGTAAACCTAACAGAAATATAAACCCTACAAAAACTGCTAGGCATTTTGTATTGTTTTGTTTTTGAGAGGAACTAGAAGAAAGTAAAGGAAGGGTTAATTTGGGGGGGGGGGGTCTTCTTTATGTTTGAAGACCTATCCGTGAATTTATGTACCCTTTTCTGCATCACTGTAACTCCTTTGTGATTTAAAACATTGCCACAATGCAACTTTATATTCCAGTTAAATGAGCAAATTAATAGAATTCAGTACCTGCTGAAGACTGTAAACCTGTCTTTGAATAGGTCAGACATAAGAAGATATGCTCCCTGAGGACTTCAGAAAATAAATGCAAAGGTTATCACAAATAAGGAAACTTCTGATGCCACAATAGTTTAATTCTATTTCAGGTTCAGTTTTTCTGTGTCAGCAGGTTGAATTTAAAGTGGACTTTCATGGCTGTTGATCCATTGACCTGACTTAAATCAGACTTTGGTTGGAGCGAGTACCCACATTTTCTCTTCAGACAATTGCATCTCCTTAGTCATAGCTGTTGAAACTTCCTTTCCAAAGCCTCAAATCAAAGGTTTGGGATTCAGTCATGTCTTCTAGGGACACAATTTCATCTCTGTTTTTATCTTATTTTCAGTCAAAATTGTAGATCATTTAAGGATCGTTCTAATTCTCAGAAATGAAGCCTTTTTAAAGGAGATACAAAAATCATTTTTAAAACAACAGTGTAAGATATGAGATTAAATGTTATAAGATAATAAGCCGAGTTTCTGTTTTCTTCGAACCTTCTAGTTTTGAAGGCCATTCATCTATATACACAGCTCACTGATTCAGCATACATTGAGCATCTACCCTGCCCAGCTGGTGCCCATTGCATTTCTGCCATGGAAGTTTGATGTCTTGCCCTGAGATTCTCAGGGTTAACACTCCTAAACTCAGTGCATTTATGACTGAGAGGGTTCAGACTTGGCCCTGGATTACTGTGGTCCAAGGATACAAAGACAAGGAGACTGGGGAGATTCTGTCATGAAGAAAAGGTGATCAAAAGACGTGCAACATTAACCAACCACCAGCTGCTTATCTGGGATTCTGCCTGTACTTGTGACCTTGACTTTAGCCTTTCTGAGTGAATAGGTTCATATCTAAAAAAGTAAGGACTATCATTTAGAAATATAGCTTATTCTTTTTCATGGAAAATTTTAAACTATGCCTAGTATACCTTGTTCCAAAGTAAACACAGAATAAATATTTATTGAAAGACTAAATGAAGGTTTTAAGGCATTTTGAAAGTTAGTACTCTCTAGTTTAACCCACAAATGTGATTTTCTTTCTTCAGAGGCCCAAGATGTGTTGCTCGATTTGAGTATATTGGAGACCAGAAGGATGAGTTAAGTTTCTCAGAGGGAGAAATTATTATTCTTAAAGAGTATGTGAATGACGAGTGGGCAAGAGGAGAACTTCGAGAGAGATCTGGGATCTTCCCCCTTAACTTTGTGGAGCTCATTGAGGATCATCCCACCTCTGGTACAAATGTTTTAAGTGAGTACAGAGAATATGGTTTTTTATTATGTCCTATCCTAATTCAAATAAACCAGATAATAGGTTAATTCTTAAGTTGCATAATAATCCATATTGCCATATTTTTTAAGGTAGAAGGAAAAATGATTTTTAAATGGTAAACATCATTATTGGGATAGTCATTGTTGTGGCAGTCTCTCAAAGAGCTGGTTTTGGTGTTTTAGGTAATTAGTGGTGGCTTCATATTAGAAATGGCAGGAAAAAAAATCACTGAGTTTCAAACAGAAATGGCCTATAGAGTGTAACTAATGTGTATCCTCCTTCACCTTACAGTAAAGGAAACAAATCCGGAGAGGGTAGTGCCGGGCAAAGTTACGTAGCCAGTACATGAAGAGACTGATCTGGAATCCCAGACTTTTCACTCTCCCCCCACAGTTTTTCTCCAATACTATATGGTCTTTACATCTGAAGTTTTGACATTTTTTTAAAATACAGGCACAAAGGTACCACCGAAAACCAAAAAAGAAGATTCTGGTGCAAATTATCAGGTAGGCTGCTTGAATAGATGAATGTAGTGAAAGCCAAGTTTTATCTCTGGGAGGACTATTAAAATCATAATTATCAAAAGAAAATGTTATAAATCATTTTTTGTTTTTTTTTTTTAAATTTATTTATTTATTTATTTTTGGCTGCGTTGGGTCTTCGTTGCTGTGTGCGGGCTTTCTCTAGTTGCAGAGAGCAGGGGTTACTCTTCATTGTGGTGCGCGGGCTTCTCATTGTGGTGGCTTCTCTTGTTGTGGAGCATGGGCTCTAGGCACGCGGGCTTAGTAGTTGTGGCTCGCGGGCTCTAGAGTGCAGGCTCAGTACTTGTGGCCCACGGGCCTAGTTGCTCTGCATCATGTGGGATCTTCCCAGACCAGGGCTTGAACCCGTGTCCCCTGCATTGACAGGCGGACTCTTAACCACTGCGCCACCAGGGAAGCCCTGTAAGTCATTTTTTAATTCATGTAGCAAATATTTGAAGTAAATAGATGATTAATATCTTTATTGCATATAGAGCTCGTACAAATGAATTAGAAAGACATGCAAAGCCTGATAAAAAACAAGGAAAGAGATATTATTAGAATATTCATGAAAGAGATACTATAAGTGGCTGATATTAAAAAAGTATTTAACCTTATAGTAATCAAAGAAATGCCTTGTAAAGAGACAATAAAATACCATTTAACGTATCTAGTTAATGAAGATTCAATACAACTCAACAGTAAATAAGTAATTATAAGTATGTGAATGTTAAAACAGAGAAAGTACAGATTATTGTTATCATTGTTTTTATTTCTCACCCTAAGAAAAGGATGAAAAATGAGACAAGGTGTTAGTCACAAAGATGGTTATGGTGATGTTACTGTAACAAGAAAAAATTGGAAATAACCTAAATATGATCATTATCGGGAGAATGTTCTGAGGCCATTAAAAACTAGATTTGTAAAGTAAATGGCATGGGAGGAAAACATGTATTATAGGGAAATTGAATATATAGCATAAAAAGACTATGAGGAAATGTGTTTGTTACCATTCAGTTGCCCTTAGGTAGTGAGATTATAGGTGGTTGGGTGTTTTTCCCATTCTTCGTATATTTCCAAACTGCCAAATGTTTAGGAACATTTGTATTATTTTTATAATGGGAGAGAGAAAAAAATGGATTAAAATTTTTACACTGTATAACATGGCTTCAGAAGTGTTTAAACTGAATAGGAATGTGGGTGACTTCCATTGTTTTTTGTGACATATTTTAGAGGAGTGAGCCTGATGGGGTCATTGTTTGTCAAAATGTCAGTGGTAATTAGGCTGTGTGTCTCTCAATTCTTTCATCTTCCCCCCACTGATAAAGTCAAACAGGAAAGAAAGGGACTACAGTTCTCCAAAAGGAAATGTTCACATGGTTCCCTGTATTTCTTGGGAGTGACAAGTACCATTCTTTAGGGTTGGTTACCCAAGTACAGGAACAAGACGGTAGGGTTAGGGTTTTTTGTTTGTTTAATTTTTTGTTTTTCCTTCAAGCCATCAGTTGATGAGAACTTAAGATGTACCAGGCACTGTGCTAAGCATTCTACACGCATTACCTCCTTTGATCCCCAAAGCAACTCTAAGATGAAGCTGAGGCTCAGAATAGAGAAGCTTCCTGCCCAGTGTCAGCTAGGAGGTGGCAGAGCTGACTGGCGGGCTCCAAGCCTTTGCTCTTACTGTTACCCTTGCCTCTCTGCTTGGGCTTCTTGAACATAGGGCTCCCATCATGACTTGGCAGTGATGCCTCTTCGCAGGGCAGAACCTTCTTCTGATGTGTTTGCAGTAAAACCATTCCTGTTGGAGCATTCCATCCCACTAGCCCACCATATCTGGGTGATTGTCCTGCCAGCCTTGGCGCTAACTACGCCTCATAAAATTAAAAGTGTGAAGTAATGAAGTCCTGTGCCATGGAATCTGATAGCCTCTGAACCATGTAGAGACCTGGGAATTAACAGACTGCCCATTCTGATCCTTCCTAATTTAGATAAAGAAGAACCTCACTGAAAATTATATGCTTTGCCAGAATGTTTTCATAGTGTCATAAATACTATACACAAATATTGCAAGATTTTATCTAATTTTAGTGTTACTAATGTCATAGATAATAAATAGAAAAAATTTTTGCTTAAGCATTATATAGTCCTTGAAAGCAGAAAGTCACAAATTTTATCACATCTGTCATTTAGAATTCTATTTGAAGAAAAAAGTTATTGGAAACTTTTATTTCTGAAACTCAATAGTGACATAAGGTATTGAGTGATTTAAAGTGGCCTTCAGGCTTTGAAATCTTATGACCCCTTAGCTTTTTTTCCACCACTTTTTAAGCTTTGTAGAAATTAATCTCAAATAAAATCTCACATTTCTTACCGAACTTCTGATTTGTGACAGGAGAACAGTCTTTCTGCAGAATGGTGCGAAGCTCTTCACAGTTTCACAGCGGAGACCAGCGACGACTTGTCCTTCAAGAGGGGAGACCGGATCCTGATCATGGAACGTGTGGACCCCGACTGGTACAAGGGCAGACTGCGCGACAGGGAGGGCATCTTCCCCGCAGTCTTCGTGCGGCCCTGCCCAGGTGCGACAGCTGCAAGGAAGGCTCTTACCCTCTAAGGGGAGCGCGAGACCTTTGAAATGATACATATTCCGTTTCCCTCTGGCCATGTTCAATTTAAGTTGTTTGCCTACTTTTGCAAGTTGATTCATAAAGTTATGCAAACTTTCTTCATATAATTTGTTGAAGTTATGGGGAAAAGAGATTAAAAAATGCCTTCAATTAATAATGGCTAATTTTGTCTCCTAAATATTAATATATTTTGTATAATGTTTTTCCTGCTAAGACAGCATCCTTCATCTTTTTGCAAGTTAAGTGAATTCAAAGTTAATTGAAAGTATTATGTCCTGGGAATGACAAGGGGGTTTCTTAAAATGTTCAACTTGTGTTTTAGTCCAATGTCTTTGTATATATTTGAATTTTTGGTGTCTTCACAGCTGAGGCTAAAAGTATGGCTGCTTTAGCACTGAAGGGAAGGAAGGCCAAAGCCTTGTATGATTTCCATGGGGAGAATGAAGATGAGCTTTCCTTCAAGGTCAGAATGTGTATCTTTTTGTAATTGCATTAAGCAGCTATAAATTTTGAAATGTCTTCCACTGAAGGGTGGAACATTTGGGTGGAGTATTGATCATTAGTCAAGAATGAACAGATCTCAGACCCTCATTCTAAAGGATGAGATTAGAGAAAGTGAACAGGGCAAATGTAAATTATCAGCAAGGCATTTAAAGAAAGCCTTATTGATATCTATAGCACCACAATCACCTACCAAATTCCTTATTCCTTGGCCTTATAACATGTGATCTCACTAATGTTGGAGGTTTCGTTGGTAGCCCTAGTAAAGGATGATCCTCTACATGGCCCTTGCAGCCTGCTACTGTCATGTCTTTGAAACCAGTGGAGAAATCAGGTGGCACCTACTACAGCTGGCCTCTGCAGCAGTGCCTCATAAGACACCGGAGTCTTGTCCACAAAGACACTGACTAGACGTTAGGGAAATGATCCCAAAAGCTTAAGGTACTTTGCAGAAGTTTTTTTTTAGAAGCCTAAAATCTAATCTTAATCTTACTTCATCAAAGAAGTACCTTTTATTTTTTTAAAGTAAAAAGAATACTTCCATGATCCTGTTTCCGCAGTCCACAGTTCGACCATGGTCAGAGGAAAGCACCCAGGGTAGTACTTTGGGATTGGGCCAGAGGAAGGAGGGTGGCTTTAGTAAGTCATTGCTGTCAGAAGAGCCTGTGTCAGACAGTGGGAAATTCTCCATCATCGGAGATACTCAGAGGCAGGGATGCCATAGAAGGAATTAAAGTATCCAGGAGTGATTGGACAAGATGAGACTTAAGACAGTGGGTACCCAAACAAGGTTTTCACCTGTCTACAACAAAATGAGGAAAACCGTGATATTGGGTATGTGCAGGCTTTAGGGGAGCCATGGAGAAGGGGAGGCATGCCTAGATATATAAGGTTGCTAACTTTTCTATTTTGTGATGGAGTTTTACTTTATTCTGAGAATTTCTTCTTTTTCATATTAAAATGTCATTTCTATTATAAAATATTATTAGTAAATGATATAGATTTCTTATGCAAAATTATAATTGGTAACCCTATTTCAGTTTCTTTTTTTTTTTTTAATTTATTGGTCCATAAAATCCAAATGTTTGGAAACTGTTGCCCCAGTCCTTTTCAATCTTGAGAGTCAGTGGCTCAAAATTAATTCCTTTTATCGTTACATAAAATGTTACTGCAAGTGAACACTCTGGATTCAGACTTTTTGGATATTATTTTGGCCTTCATTTAGGTTATGTCAATGTAACAGAATTCACAGTATCATCCAGAAAATAGGTTGTCTTCATTTTACAAATGCCTGGCTGTAAGCAAGATAGTTCTAGAGTTTTTTAGTTAAGGGATTCTGCACCACTTTCAGAGTTGTTGATCATTAATATTTTATTAAATATCCACAGAATATTAGTAAATAAAACTTTTTTTAAATTGTCCTAGCCCTCAGAAAACTGACATAGTATGTATGTATGGACCAGAGCTAAGAAAATTTGTTTTAGTCAGTGATTATATTATAGTTTAGGAAGTGGAAGGAACTTACTTATAACAGAAACGTTGAATGCCAGAATTTTTACAGATTTTAGCAAGGTAAATTAATGACATGGGATAGTCAGCATTTTCCCTTAAGACAGGCCTTAAATCAAACCAGTTTTCCAAAGGGCAATGTCCTAGGGCTACAAATAAATCCATTTAGCCTGATAAAGATCTTCGACCATTATAGAATCCTAAACCCAGATTCTAAGCAACAGTTAGAAACCATAAAGAACAAAATAGTTTCAGGAGATAACAGATGAAGACATAATTTTTGAAACTGAGGAATTATAATTCATACACGAATAAGATACACAACCCCTTTGACTAACCTGATGAGGATAAATCATGTGCTGAGTCAGGGTGAAGCTCTTTAAGACAGGAAAGAATGCAAATTTGATATTGAGGCCGTGGAGGAATGGAATAAACCAAATGGTAGAGGAGAATACCATTATGTGGAAGAATAAATATAGAGTACAAAGTGCTCAGGATGTTAAGAAAAAGCAATTGTAGTAAAAACCTTTCTAAGTAAAAAGGTCTACTGTAAAATGTGGTGACCTCATGCCTAATAGTTAGCAATACAGGCCCTGGAATCACACTAAATTTGAATCCTGTCTCTACCACTAACTAGACATGCGACACTGAGCAAGTCACGTAATCTGACCTTCAGTTTCCTTTTCTTTAAAATAAGGAAATCTATAAAAATATTTCTCAAAAATGGGGATAATAATAGTACCCACTTCTAGGACTGCGTTGTTGTTTAAATGAATTAATTTCCACTATTCTTAGTTTGTTAAAAAATAAAAATAAAATAAATGAGTTAATTCCCATGAAGTACATAGAAAAGGACAAGGCATACAGTAAACATATGGCTCGCTCTCTCATCTTCAGATCTTTGCTTAAGTGTCACCTGGCTGCCCTAATGAGATGGCAGCCCACACTTTCTGTTCTCCTCTGCTGGCTTACTCATCTCCCAACTCTAGAATAAGGTCTTTACTCTTCGCTGTATCCATAGTGCCCAGAATAGTGTCTGACACATAGTGGGTACTCAATAAATAACTGTTAGATGGGGAAAAAAATTTTATATACATGATAGCTGGTATTTTTATTTATTAAAGAAGAATTTTAGATTAAGAGTGGTGAATTTGGGGGGCACAAAATACCACCAGGAAAATAAAAGTGCAACAAGGGTGACAATGGCAAAGGAATGCGCTCTGAGGAAAAGAGCATACAAGCTAATGGCATCATTAGGGTTAGGTCATCTTTGTGGTACATCGTTTAATCCTCTCGGCAAATCAAGATAAATGAGTTATATAAAGAGGAGATGTACATGCCTCTCCAGGTGGGCTGCTTACCATGCTTACCCTCAATAGAAACTAATAATTATTTTCAATTCCTGTCTTCTTTCAGGCTGGAGACATAATAACAGAGCTGGAATCTGTAGATGATGACTGGATGAGTGGAGAATTGAGGGGAAAATCTGGAATATTTCCCAAAACCTACATTCAATTTTTACAAGTCGGCTAAAGGTGAAAGCTTGACTGTGTTCCTTGGCACAAGAACTCACTTGAACTATCACTTTGACTATCAGATATGTTTTTGCACTATTTTTTTAAACTGAAAGAAATATCTATGCTGTACATGGTATACTAGAATTTTCTGAAAGCAGAAAACATCTGATTTTGTAGTTAGCTTTCATTCACAGTAGAAACGTGCGCACGGAAACCCATGAGCACATTTCTACCAAGGAAGACATCAGGCAGGATTAGCAAGGCAGGCAGACCCTTCCCCGGGGAAAGCGTCTGGTGACAGGGCAGCATGAGTACACTTACAAGCAGAAGTTGCACTTGGACCTCTGTGTTCATTAGCACAAGTAAATTAACCGTGCTTCCTCATTTTCTACTTCAGTTTTAAAAGAGGACATTTGTTATTCTACATGCTGTAACTATCAGGCCATGGTTGGTAACCTAAATTTCATTATTGATATTCAAATTAATTCTAACAGCTTGAGCGCATTATCCTTATTACTGGAGCAAAGCCTTGCTCCAGGAGAGGGTAGTTCATTGACTAGTGGGAGCCTTTGTGAGCACATGGTGAATCAGCTCACAGTCACCACACGCTCCTGTGGTAGCAAGTGTTCCCCCTTTGTCCCAGTGTTTGAAAGGGGTTGAAATTTGATGTACCTTAGTCAAAAGAACCAAAACCATCCTGAAATGCCTTGCTAATACAACTAACCCGTCCACATACCTACAGTAATTAATTTCTTTCCTCTGTGTATACTTTATGTTAACAGGGTTATTATAAGCACATTTTCTGAATCTGCAATCATTCTTTTGACAATTACTGGTACCCAAAGAAAAATTCATTTTCTTTGAGTTACCCCAGTAATATATAAAACTATGTCTTGTTATAGTGGTACATTATGAATCACATATATCTCAGAATACAGAGCAACTGTTAAGATGGAAAACAATGCCAAACCCCCAGCTCATTCTTCCAAATATAATCAGAGCGAAAAATAATTTGAGAATCTGAAGGCTGATACTTTTGGGGTTGTTTTCTCTTTTCTCCAGCTCTTCCCTGCACAGTTATTAGAGTAAATAAGAAACCACTTTCCTGCTATCCATTGTTATGCATTCCAGGCTTAAGATAAAAGTGGTTCCTTGCAACACTGAATCAATTACAGTTTATGGGCTAAAGCCAAATAGGTCGAAGACAATCTTCCGAACAGATCAATGGAATAGAATTTCATTGGAAATGTAAAACACTTTCCCAACTATATTCATAACTTTCTTCTATTTTTGAGAAGAGTTTCATATGCTTGGCCACTTTTTAGCTTTTGATTTTGTTTCCACTGTCTGAAAAGTTAGTTAGGCAGTAAGTGGTGAAACCATCATGTGAACACCACGTGGGGTTCTGTAAGGGAGGAGATATTTACTCTGTCTTTGATTGAAGTTCATTTCCCGGTATATGGTTAAAATTGATTTTGGAATATGGGAGCTGTTTGTTCTACATATTTTGGTGTTTTGGGTAAAGAGGACTATATAAAGAAAACTGGTCAAATTTCACTCAAGTTATTTCATAAGAAATGGATGGCTTAAAGCATATTATCCCAACTAAATTCCTATTTGCAGCAAGCTTGTACAACAGCAGGAAAGTGAGAAGTGGGGGGTAGTGTCTGGGATAGGACATGAGGTATATTTCTTTGCCTGTGTAATTTTAACATCTTATATCAAAGATCATGAAAACCTAGCTTTATTGGAAAAAAATATTCCTTTTAAATTTTGGCCTCTGTCAGCAGAATGATAAGTGCAATAGTTGTAAATCTACTTGACACTATAATAAACCGAACTGAACTTTTCAAAGTCCTTTTCTCATACATATTAGACTGAGGTTTTTGAGAATGGAGTTGGTATCTTATCTTTATATCTCCAGCCCTTTGCACCATATAGGCTCAATAGAGGTTTTTTGGTTGGTTGATTGGTTGGCTGGCTGGCTGGATGGATGGATGGATAACTTTCACATAACAGCGATACTATCGTGGATCCAATATGCTCCAATATCTTTCCTCTTTATTGACAAAAATCTTTATTGAAACAAAATTTGCAGTTTTATATCTTCCACTCCATCATGCTACATTTTTTGCTTGCCATTTATTACCTACTCAACTGACAAGTAAAAATGTAGCATGGTGTAGGTTTTTCATAGGTACTTTTTTTTTTAATTTATTTATTTATTTTATTTTTGGCTGTGTTGGGTCTTCATTGCTGTGCGCGGGCTTTCTCTAGTTCCGGCGAGCAGCGGCTACTCTTCGTTGTGGTGCACGGGCTTCTCAATGCGGTGGCTTCTCTTGTTGCAGAGCACGGGCTCTAGGTGCACGGGCTTCAGTAGTTGTGGCTTGTGGGCTCCAGAGCGCAGGCTCAGTAGTTGTGGTGCACGGGCTTAGTTGCTCTGCAGCATGTGGGATCTTCCTGGACCAGGGATCAAACCCGTGTCCCCTGCATTGGCAGGCAGATTCTTAACCACTGCACCACCAGGGAAGCCCCTTCACAGGTACTTTCTTATTCTGTATATTGACTGAACATGATTTTTATACTCAGTGAATTTCATAGTGAAGATATAGAAATGTATTCTTGTTCCTTTCAGGAATTTTAGGTGAAAACCTCATATTGTTCATCCAATCCTCCTCAAACTAGAATCTCCAAATCCTTTTTCTTTGGTGGGTTAAAACTAGAGAAGTCATTTAATATATTATTCTTACCCTTTTGAACACTAAAAGACAGCAGATTTCTTTAAAAGATGCCCTTGCTTATATGGCTGTCATTTGTGCTTATGGAAATCACAGGTTTTTAATACAGTCTGAAACATTCATAATGAAAAAAAATCAGTATATTTATCAAAATTTTAGAAATGGCATTTGAAAAAAACAAAATGTATTTTTCTATAGGGTTTGTTATATATCAGTACTCTTAACAATAATTGTTTACAGTTTTTGTTCAGCTTCTTAAGCTTAGATAAATATACGTAGAGAAATAGTGATGATATAGGCTAATTATAAGGGGATATTTGGTATAATCAATGGTTTATTCTTTTTAATTAATGTCAGATGTACATGGACCATATGATTCATAATTCAGTGCCATTTTGAATGCCATTTTGAATGCCATTCTAAACGAATGCTTAACAGTGAATTTTTTAGAACTAAATAGGAAATAATTTTCTAACCTACTTTTTATTTCACTGTAGTTACAGAGGGGGGAAATACAAAGCCTAACTCAGAACAACACCACCATCTAGGGGCCTTTCACCTAATTGCAATCTCATCCTGTTAAACCACAAGAAAAGTCTGAGAATCAGAGCTCAACCTGCAGAGGTTAAATGATTTGCCTAAGGTCATAAAGGTATGGCAAAGCCTAAAGCAAAACCTAGCTCTACTGATTGTCGACTCAGTACTTTTTATATTTGTTTTGCTAAAGTGATACATTTCTCTTTAACAGTTAAACAAGTAGAATTGATATGTTTTATTGTAAAAAGTTATAACTTCTCAAATATAATAGTTATGATTAGAATGAATTGCAGAGAACAAAGCCTTGAATTTATTCCTTTCAAGAAGAAAAGAAGGGGCTTCCCTGGTGGCGCAGTGGTTAAGAATCTGCCTGCCAATGCAGGGGACATGGGTTCAAGCCCTGGTCTGGGAAGATCCCACACGCCGCAGAGCAATTAAGCCTGTGCACCACAACTACTGAGCCTGCAAGCCTAGAGCCCATGCTCCACAAGAGAAGCCACCGCAATGAGAAACCCACGCACCGCAACAAAGAGTAGCCGCCACTCACTGCAACTAGAGAAAGCCCGTGTGCGGCAACAAAGACCCAACACAGCCAAAAATATATTTAAAAAAAAAAAAAAGTCATTTTAAAAAAAGAAGAAGATCCGTGCTTGGCTTCTCAGTTTTATATAGGCAGTTCATACTGATGTTACCTAGGAACTCAAACATGGACTGATCCATTCATGGGGATTCCTTTTTTAGTTTAATAGGAAATATTTGAATGCTTGGAACATGAGATCTTGAAAAGATCTGTGTCTGTAGAGCTGTGCTCTTGGCAACAGCAAAGCAATCTTAAACTAAGGTTTTCATACACATGTAGCACAAAACATTATTTTAGTATTTTGGAGTCTAAGAGATCAGCTCAACTACTTACACCAATAAATTTATATTTCAGAGTCTGGGACACATTTTGGATTTTTAAAGGAATCTTAATTGTATGTAAACCATGGATTGTTTATTTATCTACAAATACTACAAATTAGGCAATAACTCAATGAAACTTTTTTCAGGCAAAGGAATGATTCAAATTCATTATTCAGAAAGGAGAATTACCTGCCAGTTATCTGTCCTCTTTTAACAGGAATTGACTGACAATGTTAATACCAAAATGTTGGCCCACATTTAGTTCTTCTTTACAGTTAAAATAAAGAAACAACTACATTTATCTCTCCAATCATATCCAGGTTTTTAATAGATGATAGAGCTCAGACTCAGAGGATCACTGAGGCCCACCACATTGTTTCTCAGGCCCCCACGTGGCCAACAGCTTTAGAGCAGAGTTGTTAATTCAAAAGAGCCTCAGAGCATGTGGCTAACTCTTCAGTGCAGTACTATGCCTAAGATTATGCTAGGGAAACAGTGGTGTCTTCTCTTTAGACATATAAAACATCAAAGCTTTTAAAAAAATAGATGTGGTGATGAATAAAGTATCCGATTATTCTGTACGTACAGAGCACTCTAGGGAAGATGAATGCGGGGGAGCAGGCAGAGGCCTGCATCTTTGCTGGCCAGAGGGGCCTGGCTGGGCTATGAAAAAGCCTAGTTGTCCACTGCAATGAGGGAACTGGGGGCAAGGTCAGAGAGCAACAGAAAATAGGGCACCAAGACACTGTGCATCTTTAAGACTAACTACCAAGTGGGACGACTGCCCCTCTGCATGTGTGTCAGGCTATCCCTGCTGGACGGGAATGGGTGGCCTCTATGTCATGTGCCACTTGAGAGACTACACATTCACAAACAGCTGCTGAGCGGACTCCTCGCACCGATGTTCCCCACAAAGCCAGGACCCACATCACTCAAGCTGGTGCTCAGCCGCAGAAAGTAAGCTTTTTTTCTTTCGTATTTAGCAATGAGGACTGCTACCATCAGGCCTGAACTTGCCTCCTCCCACAGACACACCAAAATTACAGCTACTTACAGAGCAGCTATCTATGCAGACAACCTAAAGACTAGCAGAAAAGATTTTCCACAACTAAAGACATAAAGAAGGAATCCAACAAGATGGGTATGAGCGGTGCAGACTCAGTATAGTCAGGACCCACACCCCGGGCTGATGACCCACAAACAGGAGGAATATCACAATCACAGGCCGGAAGGGAGTGGCACGATATATTCAAAGTGATGAAAAGAAAACCCCTACAACCAAGCATGCTCTACCGAGCAAGGTTCTCATTCACATTTGAAAGGGAGAGAAAGTTTTACAGACAAGCAAAAGCCAAAAGAGTTCAGCACAACTAAACCAGCTTTACAAGAAATGTTAAAGGGACTTCTCTAAGTAGAAAAGGCTAAAACTAGAAAATGAAAATTATGAAGGGAAAAATCTCATCAGTAAAGGCAAAACAGTGAAGGTAGTAGATCAACACTTACAAAGCTAGTAGAAAGATTAAAAGACAAAAGTAGAAAGATCATCTATATCCACAATAAGTAGTTATGGATACACAAAACAAAAATAAGTAAAATATGACATCAAAAACATTAAATGTGGTGGGGAGTAAAAATGTAGGGTGGTTAGAATGTGTTCAAACATAAGAGATCATAAATTTATGCACACACATACACAACTCATGGTAACCACAAACGAAAAACCTAAAATAGATACACATACACAAAAGAGAAAGGAATCCAAACATAACAGTAAATACAGTCATCAAATCACAACTGAAGAGAGCAAAACAACAAGGAACAAAAAAGAACTACAAAAACAACCCCAAAACAATTAACAGAATGGCAGTAAGTACATATCTTATCAATAATTACATTAAATGTAAGTGAACTAAATGTTCCAACCAAGAGACAGAGTGGCTGATTAGATTTTTTAAAACTCAAAAAAACAAAACACATATATATGCTGCCTACAAGAGACTCACTTCAGGGACTTCCCTGCTTAGGGCTCTGCGCTTCCACTGCAGGGGGCACAGGTTTGATCCCTGGTCAGGAACTAAGATCCTGCATACTGCGTGGCACAGCCAAAAGAACAGACTCACTTCATGTCTAAAGACACACAGACTGAAAGTGAAGGGATGAAAAAAGATTCTGTGCAAATGAAAAGGAAAAGAAAGCTGGGGGAACAATACTTACATCAGACAAAATAGACTTCAAAACAAAGACTGTAACAAGAGACAAAGAAGGGCAGTATGTAATGATAAAGGGGTCAATCTGGGTACTTCCCTGGTGGTGAAGTGCTTAAGAATCTGCCTGCCAATGCAGGGGACATGGGTTCAAGCCCTGGTGTGGGAAGATCCCACATGCCACGGAGCAACTAAGCCTGTGTGCCACAACGACTGAGCCTGCGCTCTAGAGCCTGCGAGCCACAACTACTGAGCCCACATGCTGCAACTACTGAAGCCCACGTGCCTGGAGCCTGTGCTCCACAACAAGAGAAGCCACCACAATGAGAAGCCCGCTCACCGCAACAAAGAGTAGCCCCCACTGGACGCAACCAGTGAAAACCCGCGCACAGCAACAAAGACCCAACGCAGCCAAAAATAAATAAATTAATTAATTTAAAAAAAAAAAGGGGGTCAATCCAACAAGAAAATATAACAATTGTAAATATATATGCATCCAACATAGGAGCACCTAAATACATAACACAAATATTAACATACAGGGAGAAACTAACAGTAATACAATAATAGTAGGGGACTTTAATACCCCACTTATATCAATGGGCAGATCATCCAGACAGAAAATCAATAAAGGCAACACTGACCTTAAATGACACATAAGACCAGATGGAATTAATAGATATCTACAAAACATTTCGTCCAAAAAGAATTCTCTTCACCTGACATGGAATATTCTCCAGGATAGGCCACAAAACAAGTCTCAATAAATTTATGAAAACGGAAATAATACCAAGCACCTTTTCTGACCACAAAGGTATGAGACTAGAAATCAACTGCAAGAAAAAAACTGCAAAAAAACACAAACACGTGCAGACTAAACAACATACTACTAAACAACTGAAGAAATCAAAGAGGAAATAAAAAAATACCTGGAGACAAATAAAAATGGAAACACAATCCAAGACCTATGGGGTACAGCAAAAGCAGTTCTAAGAGAGATATTTATAGCAATACAAGCCTACCACAGGAAACAAGAAAAACCTCAAATAAACAACCTAACCTTATACCTAAAGGAACTAGGAAAAGAAGAACAAAAAAACCCAAAAGTTAATGGAAGGAAAGAAATCATCAAGGTAAGAGTGGAAGCAAATGAAATAGAGAGTTAAAAAACAATAAAACTAAGTGCTGATTCTTTGAAAAGAACAGAAATACAAAGGATCATAAGATACTACTACATCAATTACATGCCACTAAAATGGACAACCTAGAAGAAATGGATAAATTCCTAGAAACATACAAGCTCCCAAGAATGAATCAGGAAGAAATAGAAAATATGAACAGGGGCTTCCCTGGTGGTGCAGTGGTTGAGAATCTGCCTGTCAATGCAGGGGACACGGGTTCGAGCCCTGGTCTGGGAAGATCCCACATGCCACGGAGCAACTAGGCCCGTGAGCCACAATTACCGAGCCTGCGCATCTGGAGCCTGTGCTCCGCAACAAGAGAGGCCGCGATAATGAGAGGCCTGGGCACCGCGATGAAGAGTGGTCCCCACTTGCCACAACTAGAGAAAGCCCTTGCACAGAAACGAAGACCCAACACAGCCATAAATAATTAAATAAATAAATAAAAAATTTTTTTAAAAAAAGAAAATATGAACAGACCAATTACCAGTAATGAAATTGAATCAGTAATTAAAAAAAAAAAAAAAACTCCCAACAAAACAAGTCCAGGACCAGATGGCTTTACAGGTTAATTCTACCAAACATTTAAAGAAGAGTTAACGCCTAACCTTCTCAAAGTATTCCAAAAAGTTGAAGAGGAAAGAATGGTTCTGAACTCATTCTATGAGGCCAGCACCACCTGGATACCAAAACCAAAGACACAACAAAAAAAGAAAATTACAGGCCAATATCATAGATGCAAAAATCCTCAACAAAAGATTAGCAAACCAAATTTAACAACACATTAAAAGGATCATATACCATGATCAAGTGGGATTTATCCCACAAATCAGTCAATGTGATACACATTAACAAATTGAAGAATAAAAATCATGATAATCTCAATAGATGCAAAAAAAGCTTTTAACAAAACCCAACATCCATTTATGATAAACACTGTCCACAAAGTGGGTATAGAGGGAATGTACCCCAACATAATATAGGCCATCTATGACAAACTGACAGCCAACATCATACTCAAAGGTGAAAAACTGAAAGCATTTCCTCTAAGATCAGGAATAAGACAAGGAGGCCCACTCTCACCACTTTTATTCAACATAGTATTGAAAATCCCAGCCACAGCAATCAGACCAAAAGAAAAAAGAAAAAAGAAAGAAAAACCCAACTTAGAAAGGAAAAAGTAAAACTGTTTGCAGGTGACATGATTCTATATGGAAAATCATAAAGATGCAACCAAAAATGTGTTAGAACTAAGAAATAAATTCAGTAAAGTTGCAAGATACAAAATTAATATACAGAAATCTGTTGCATTTCTATACATGAATAATGAACTACCAGAAAGAGAAATAAGAAAACAATCCCATTTACAATTATATCAAAAGAAATAAATTACCTAGGAATAAATCTAACCAAAGAAGTAAAAGACTTATACTCTGAAAACTATAAGACACTGATGAAAGAAAATGACAACACAAACAAATTGAAAGATACACCATGCTCATGGATTGGAAGAATTCATATTGTTAAAATGACCATACAACCCAAGACAATCTACAGATTCAGTGCAATCCCTATCAAAATACCAAAGGCATTTTTCACAGAGCTAGAACAAATAATTCTAAAATCTGTATGGAAACACAAAAGACCCTGAATAGTCAAAGCAATCTAGAGAAAGGACAAAGCTGGAGGTATCACACTCCCTGATTTCAAACTAATTACAAAGCTACAGTCATTCAAAACAGTATGGTACTGGCACAAAAACAGACACATAGATCAATGGAACAGAATAGAGAGCCCAGAAATAAACCCACACTTAAATGGGCAATTAATCTATGACAAAGGAGGCAAGAATATACAATGGGGAAAAGACAGCCTCTTCAATAATAGTGTCGGGAAATCTGGACAGCTACATGCAAAAGAATCAAACTGGACTACTTCCCCACACCATATACAAAAATAAATTCAAAATGGATTAAAGACCTAAATATAAGACCTGAAACCATAAAAGTCCTCTTAGAAGAAAACATAGGCAGTATGCTCTTTGACATTGGTCTTAGCAATATTTTTTTGGATCTATCTTCTCAGGCAAGGGAAATGAAGGCCAAAATAAACAAATGGGACAACATCAAACTAAAAAGCTTTTGCACAGCAGAGGAAATCATCAACAAAACAAAAAGCCAGCCTACTGAATGGGAAAGTATATTTGCAAACAATATATTCAATAAGGGGTTAATATCCAAAATATACACAGAACTCATACAACTCAACATTAAAAAAAAAAAAAAAGCCAATTTTTAAATGGGCAGAGGATCTGAATAGACATTTTTCCAAAGAAGACATACAGATGGCCAACAGACACATGAAAAAATGCTTAACATCACTGTCAGGGAAATGCATATCAAAACCACACTTCACACCTGTCAGAATGGCTATCATCAAAAAAGACAACAAATAACAAGTATCTGGGATATGGAGAAAAGGAAACCCTCATGCATTGCTAGTGGGATTGTCAATTGGTGCAGTGACTATGAAAACAGTATGAAGTTTCCTCAAAAAACTGAAGACAGAACTAGCATATGATCCAGCAATTTCACTTCTGGGTATTTACTAATTTGAAAAGATATATGCACCAGTGTTCACTGCAGCATTTTTACAATAGGTGAATGGATAAAGATGTGGTATATACATACAATGGAATATTACTTAGACATCAAAAATATCTTGCTATTTGTGACAACATGGATGGATTTAGAGGGTATTATGCTAAGTGAAATAAGCAGACAGAGACAAATATATGATCTCACTTGTAAGTGTAATCTAAGAAACAAACAACAAAAAGACTTAGATACAGAGAACAAACTAGTTTTCTGTGGTTGCCGGGGAGGGGGGAGCAGAATAGGTGAAGGGGACTAAGGGGTACAAACCTCCAGTTATAAAGTAAATAAGCCATGAGGATATAATATACAGCATAAGGAATATGGTCAATATTGTAATAACTTTCAGAATAGTTTCGTAACTTATTGTGGTGATTGTTTCATAATATATGCAAATGTCAAATCACTATGTAATGCTCCTGAAACTAGCATATCAACTATATTTCAATTGTTTTAAAAAAGCATGTGATCAGCCAGATTGAATCAAGATTGTGTTGTTCTGTGTTTGTACATTTGTACTTGTTTGCATTTGGAAGCTGCTGTTGATGGCACCAGGCACAGCAGAATAGTTCAGGACCAACCATGTCTATATGAATTTTCCTGTTTACGTAGCACATGGACAGAAATGACAAGTCAGTAGCAAGTCAGACTGTTAGCTGCAACTGCCACTTGATTCAGGTAGCAGTTTTGGATGAAAAGTAGTGGTTCCCAACTGGGGGAAATTTTGCCCCATGGGGGACATTTGGCAATGTCTGAAAACATTTTTGTCACAACTTGGGGAAAGGCGCTACTGGCATCTAGTGGGTAGAGGCCAGTGATACTGTGAAACGTCCCACAATGCACAGGACAGTCCCTCACAACTACAAATTATCCAGCCTAAATACCAATAGGTCCAAGGTTGAGAACTGATGACCTAGGGGTCAAAGAGTGCATTAATTGTTCCCCTTCCCTGGGATCTAAGTTGTTTTCTTCCCAGGTGCCATGGTTGTTGTCTTCCCTCCACTGCCACAAAATCTGTACCTATAATTTCATATTTTCTCCAGTTATCCCTACTTTGACCTAGACCTTCTGTCCTGATTATCATCCAGGAGGCAGCCAAGATGAGATGATCCTTTTTGGGGGATTGCCATATTCTGTGACCCAGTCAGGTATGTAGTACCGGAGGTGAGGGTGATAGAGTCAAAAACCTTTTTAAAGCTCAACCGTGCTAGATATCCGTGGATGGTAGGCAGCTGTGAAATAGCCATCAAATACTCTATTGGCTCATTGCCAGGTGGCCTTTGTAACATAAAGCACTGCATTGCTAGATTGCAAGTGGTCCAAAAAACTAAGAACATGACACATATGACATATTAGCTTGAAGGGCTGCAATTGTGTGGCCAAAGTCAGTTGATCCGACTGGGACAGCAACATTGTAACCTAAAAGTGTGTTAACAGTGCTGAGGCACCATCAGCTACCCTGAAAGGTGACCAAAGGACCGGTGTAGTTAGCCCATCAGTAGTCAGTCTATGTGATATGGCCTCAACTACCTCAAGACAAATGGGCTGACTTTTGGCAGGAGTCCCAAGTCTGCCATGCATGAGGAAGAGTTCTTTACTGTGTGCACAGCCCATGATGGTGGACACGTAGCCATGTGTGAGAGCAGTCTCGGTGGTGCAGGCTTGATCAGCACCTTGATTTTACTAGGTCATATCAGAGAACTGGCCTTTACCACAGGTATCTACATGAGTGACCCAGATGGTCCAACCAGCAGCCACAATTTGTTCCCACAACATATGGCCTTTAAAAAGGGTGTTTTAATCTGCCTGAATAGTCTTGCAAGTGGCAGGCCCAAGAGTCAGCAAAGGTGACTGTTCATGACCAGATCTACGAGAACAGCCTTGAGTTCAGCTCACTGAGCAGTGACCAACCACATTCACTTTAGCTCTGCATAGCTGGCGCTGAGGCTGGACAGCCACAGCAGCACAGTGGATACCATCAGCTTTTAACTTAGCTGAGCCACTGGTGATTCAGGTCCAGGTACTTAAGGATCTCTGTGAAGTGAGGGTCCCTTTGAGGCAGCAGCTATGCTTCAGGTAATGTGGTGGGAGACAGTTTTCCAAGAGTTTCTGAGGCTGGCGCATTCCAGAAAACACTATTTTTACTTGACCAGGAAGGTCTCCAATACCCAAAGCATCCAACAAGGAGTCAGGCCTCCTTTCAGTCAATCTCACGTTTAGCAATGGAAGTGTAATAGTACACTGGACTAGCCCAGAGGACCTGACACATACATAAATACTCATAAAATATTTATTTTATAAATAACTTCTTCTTCATTGTGAGTTTTGCTGAAACCCTATCCATGGGATTTGAATGCTTTATTTCCTTATTTACAGCATGTGCCAGTAAGCTTTTTCTGTAGACGGCCAAGAGGCAAAATTGAGGATGTTATGTAAGCAGAAAGAGAGGAAACAAATCTCTGTAAAATTTCTATTAATGAAGTCAAACTATGATGATTATTGAGTAAATTTTTTTCCATAATACAGATCTTTCTTTTGGGGTGGAGTATAACATTTCACCTAATTAGGGTTCAAAGTTAGTGATCCTCCATCATTAAATCAATTCACCTGGCAGCTTGGAGTCTAGGTTTTCAACTATTTCTTCACAATTTGAATATTTGATGGTTGTCCCTTTTAATTTATTTAAAGTGTTATTTTTTTTAAGATTCATCTGTACATGCAAGAAAAAAATTGATTCACCTGTTAATGCTGATGTGTAATGAGATTTTATGTATTACATCTTTGAGGATATTTTCTTACACAGGTCGTACATGTGGCACTCAAAACGTGGAGTTAAGTCACTGTGATTTGCAGTGTAGTGCAAAGTGATGAGGGTACCACATATGGTCTGTCACAACTACTCAACTCTGCCACGGTAGTGCAAAAAGCAGCAACTGACAATACATGAGGATGAAATGAATGTGGCTGTCTTCCAATGAAACTTCACTTGTGGATACTGGAATCTGAATTTCACATAATCTTCACATGTAGTGAAATATTTTAACTTTTTTCAGCCATATAAAAATGGAAAGGCCATTCTTAGTTTGCAGGCCATTCAAAAACAGAAACTGGCCAGGTTTATCCCATGAGCAGTAATTGGCCAACGCGTCTTACAGAGATACAGCCCAAGGAGTTTAATCACATGGATGGTTAGGAACTACAACAGCTGCCAGAAGATCATAGGCAAAGGTCCTGTTAAAAACAAGTCAAGGAGGACTTCCCTGGTGGCACAGTGGTTCAGAGTCCACCTCCCAATGCAGGGGACATGGGTTCGATCCCTGGTCAGGAAGATTCCACATGCCACAGAGCAACTAAGCCTGTGAGCCGCAACTACTGAGCCTGTGCTCTAGGGCCCATGAGCCACAGCTACTGAACTCCGCGCGCCTAGAGCCCGTGCTCCGCAACAAGAGAAACCACCACAATGAGAAGCCCGTGCACCGCAACGAAGAGTAGCCCCCACTGGCCGCAATTAGAGAAAGCCTGCACGCAGCAACATAGACCCAACTCAGCCAAAAATAAATAAATATTAAAAAAAAAAGTCAAGGAAACAGAATAAATGCCAAAAACTATAGTTTAGGAAAATTTTACCCCCCCCCCAAAAAAGTTTTTTTTGAAACTATATATAAAGCTTGTACAGACATTCCTTGGTTTGACTACGCTTTGCATCAAGCAGTTCTACTGGTGTCATTTTTCCAACAGCATTTGCTCAGTTCCTGTCTGTCACATTTTGGTAATTCTTGCAATATTTCAAACCCTCTACCAGCAAAAAGATTATGACTCACTGAAGATTCATATGATGATTAGCATTTTTTAGCAATAAAGTATTTTTAAATTAAGGTATATACATTTTAAGACAATGCTATTGCACTTAATGGACCACAGTATACGGTAAACACAACTCTTATATGCACTGGGAAACCAAAAAATTCCCAAAACTCACTCTGCTGTGATATTCACTTTATTGAGGTGGTCTGGAACCAAACCCACAGTATCTCCAAGGTATGCCTGTACTGCATACCTGAGACTATTCAATCAGACTATTACCAAAACTCATTTTATAAAATTATTCGATTTTAAAGAAACAAAAACTTCTTTTGGGGGCTTCCCTGGAGGCGCAGTGGTTGAGAATCTGCCTGCTAATGCAGGGGACACGGGTTCGAGCCCTGGTCTGGGAAGATCCCACATGCCGCGGAGCAACTGGGCCCGTGAGCCACAGCTGCTGAGCCTGCGTGTCTGGAGCCTGTGCCCCGCAACGGGAGGGGCCGCGATAGTGAAAGGCCCGCGCACCGCGATGAAGAAGAGTGGCCCCCGCTTGCCGCAACTAGAGAAAGCCCTCGCATGAAACGAAGACCCAACACAGCCAAAAATAAATTAAATAAATAAATAAATAAAGTAGCTATTAATTTAAAAAAAAAAACTTCTTTGGGCTTTTAGCCAAAACCAGAAAGTGACTTGTAAGGGAAGGAAAATTAATTATCCTCAGACTTTCATTAGCAATTCTTTATTGCCAGAAGAAAACAGGAGTGGTACACTTAAGGTGCTCAAAGAGCGAACTGAGGATTTTAGATCCAATAAAAGTGACTTTCAGGTATAAAGCAAATAACCAACTGTATTCAACATACAAGAACTCAGAAAATGAACTTCTTGAGCAATCAACCAGAGAACAAGCTTCAGCTAAAAAAACTAGAGCAATGAACTTAAAAGACTGGAAGTGGGCATTAAGAACATATACTTGTAGCACTGAGACCACACAAGGGCTAAGAAGGAGAATGTAAGTTCTGGCCATGTGCTCAAGCAGTGTTAACACAGTACTGTAAAAATGTACTGGGCCATATGCCAAAAAATTTTAAAATTGTTCTCAGTAATTATATTGGTGGTGGTGTTGAGACTTACGCGTGCAATGTGGGATAATGATGGGACATTCTATCAGTCAACATGTCACTGAGAACTTCTTTGCATTTTCCAGCTTTTAGAGGCCACTCACTTCCCTTGGCCCCTGGCCCTTTCTCCATCCTCAAAGCCAGCAACATCGGGCAGTCTTCACATCGCATTATCCCAACCTCCTCTTCAGCCTCACACTTCCACATTTAAGAACTTGTATAATTACATTAGGCTCACCCTAATAATCTAGGATACTCCCCCTAGTATCTTTTCTCCCCACATGAGCGCTCTTCAAATTAGTGGTGCTACTCAAATGTACACATTAAAGAAGCAAAAGCCAATTTCAAATCAAGTGTTAGTTTTGCTACCTATTTCAGTCATGCCTTAACATAAAGGTCTTCAATAACATTTTCAAAGATTCAAAATTTGTATCCCTGGTCACAGAAATTTTCCTGTGAAAGACCAAGATAAATTGTTCTGGGTGGAAAGAATCAAGTAGAGAAAAGCCACCTGTTAATACTTAATATCTATGTATTAAGCATGTAAAATATTAAATGGGAAACTTAAGAATTACCTCTTATAGTATTTTTTATTAGATGGATGTTAAAACTCCTTCAAGTTGGCCTATGGGAAAGTAACTTGATTTTATCAATCATCAAACAAGCCAAACCATTTTTTAAAAAGTAAACATTCTTTTTGGAAGCATTTTCAAATGAACCCTTTCAAAGAGAACCATGCCAAGCCCTATTCAGAGATGTAGCAGATGGGAACTTGACTCGCAGTATCATCTGACTAAATGATGTCCCCCATCAAGAAAACCACCACTTATGTAACTCAATTCCTGGTCCCCACCCTCAATGACCACACTATTGACCCAATTTCTTTCTACCCTGAAAAGGAAACCCGTCATCAGTGAGCTGGACCAAAAAAAGAAAAAAGAAAACTTGTCCACATGGAATTTTTCTAGTAGCCACAGGTGAAACTATAGAAAAAAAAAAATAAGGAAAACAAGGACTAGACAGGGTTTTTAATAAAATCAGCCTATCAGCAGGGTCTGACTTAAGAGGTAAAAGAGCAAGCACTGTGGCCATCTAAGTGAAGAGTGTTCCAAGCACAGGAAAAACGAGTGCCAAAGCCCTACAGTAAGAATGTTCCTAGCTTGTCCAGGACAGTCTGGCTAGAAGAGTAAGGGAAGTGGTAGTAAGAGACAGGTCAGAGGCAAGATCACGAGACCTTTTGGGTGAGCTGACCATCTAAAATAAACTTCCACAAAGTGTGTGGGCAGGGGGACAGACAGGGACATGATGACACAGGGAACCAGGTAAGCAATAAAAATCCAGGTTGGTAATGACTTGCTCCAAGTGATAGCAACGGAGGTAGTAAGAACTGGTTAGATTCCAGATATATTTGGAATGAACTGTGAATGGTCAAGGATGACCACAGAGGACTTTGGTCTAAAAGAGAAGGGTGGATAAAATTGTTGAGCTCAGGAACACCATTTCAGACATGTTAAATGCCTCACTGACATCCAATGAAGATATCAATCAAGTAGGGAGTTGGATAGGCAAACCTGGAGTTCAAAGAAAGATACAGATTAGAAGTAAAAATCTGACAGTTTATTTAAAACCAAGAAATTGAGTAAGAATATCTAGAAAGAGTATTGGCAAACGCCCAGGGCCTCAGCCCTAGGGCTAACACTAAGGCCTGAAACAAACTAGCAAAGGAGAGTAGCCAGCAACATGGGAGGAAAAACCGAGGTGCAATTCCAGAAGACAGTTAAGAAACACAGGGAAAATCGACTGTGAAATGTCACTAACAGAGATCAAGTAAAATGAAGGCCAAGAATGAACCACTGGACTTAGCAATGACATCTCGTAATTTTGACGGCAACAGTTTCCTTAGAGTGGTTGCAGCAGATTCAAGAAAAGTAAAATTAAATACAAGACATATGGTTAACTCTTTTGAGCTTTGCTATAAGGGATCTGAATAGGGGGATATCTGGAAGGGCAGAGGATTTGTTTGTATGCTGATAGGACTTGTAGAAGGAATACTGATAAAGGTGACAATTGGTGGAGCCAAGAACTTGACTAGGCAAGAGAAGGTGGAATCTGATGCTCGTCCTTGCACAATTCACCCAGTTACAAGAAGGAAGGCAGAAAAAGTGAGAAATGCACAGATGGCAGGGTAGAAATAACAGGCATTTATGAGGTCCTCTTGTCATCCGTTCTCAAGAAGCAAGGTCATCAGCTGAACTGAGAATGAGAAAGTTGGAGGTTTGGGAGAAGAGGTACAGAACAGAATGGGTGACCGGCCAGGAGGAAATACTGGATAGTGGGCAGCATTAAATGCCCACTTAATAGGAGACCAATAACCAATTTCTCTCTCTCTCTAGCCAACTTCAGCTTGACCATTAAGGGATACAGTGGGGCATTTACTGCTAGAGAAAAGAGAGCACTTAGATTTTTAAAAACCAAAAGAAAACAAAAAACAAAAACCTAAATGCCACTGTGCTCTTCTGTTTCCACTATGTTATCAGTCTAGTACAGTGGTTCACAAAGCATGGTCTCTGACCACCAGCATCACCTGAAAATGTTAAAAATGCAAATTTTCAGAGCTCACCCTAAAACTACTAAATCAGAAACTCCAGGGGCAGGGCCCTGCAATGTTTTAACAAACCTTCTAGATGATGTGAGAACCACCTTAAAAACTTAACCCATGTAAAGAAAGTGTTTCCTTTTATTCACCATCTCTAACATGTCCAGACCATTCCAGTTGAAAACAGATCACTACCCTTTCTCAGCTACTTAGTAACTAAGAGCAGTGAATAAAATCCACACAAAAGGTCAGAAAAATTCACCACATTACTATCAAATCAGAACACCTGATTATTGTCAGATTATTTAAAAAGACTGATCAGAAATAAAATATCACAAATGAGGTCTTTTATTTGTCGCCATTAAAAGTCTGATTTTTAAACAGATTCCTGGACTGGTGGCTCATATCCATCAGCTCGTTCAACTTTAGCACCTGTCTCGTCCCCAGTAGCTTTTCCAGAACTACTACCTTCACCATGTAGCTCCATGAGTTTTCCCACTAAAAGGAAGAAAAAATTGTTAGTTATAGCATACCATATCTTGAAACAGTTATCTTCAATACTATGCACGCAAGACAAAAAGAAGTACCATCATCTTGGCCTCAAAACAACAACATAAAACCACCAAACAATGTATTTGTCCACACAATTTTTTCTTTCAGGAATCCTGTGGCTTCTCACTTACATTCAAACTTGGGCTTCTTCAGCATTTTTACTTTTCTAACAAAGACATCATGGAGTGGATAAATAGATTGGCAGGCCTTTTCTATGTCTTTTCCGATGCTGTCTGGAATCCTGCAAACCAGTAATGATAAATTAGAATAAACCGACACTTCATTTAATCCACAGTAATCCTCATTCTGTTATTGCCCCTTCATAGGTGAAGGTTAAATGATCTGAATTCTACAGCTAGTTAGTAGCAAAACTAGCACTTGAGCCTTCTGAGTCCAAGCCTTATGCCTTTTTCATACACCCCTCTTAGCCAACTGCATGGGAACATCAGAAAAATGTTAACAGTTTTATCATCAGACATCATCTGGGACCGAAACATTTTATCATCACTTATCCCCATACATAACTGATTGTGAAGGGTTTATCTATTCAATGCATTTTCTAAGGCAAAGGCAAGTCCTGGGCTTCAAGTCTCACTGCCAGGAGAGAGCTTCATCCAAAAAAAGGATAAATAAACCAACAAATAACATTTACTGAACACTTAATATGCTTTCATTTCAAGAAATGCAGCTAGGGCTTCCCTGGTGGCGCAGTGGTTGAGAATCTGCCTGCCAATGCAGGGGACACGGGTTCGAGCCCTGGTCTGGGAAGATCCCACATGCCGCGGAGCAAGTAGGCCCGTGAGCCACAATTACTGAGCCTGCGCGTCTGGAGCCTGTGCTCCGCAACAAGAGAGGCCGCGATAGTGAGAGGCCCGCGCACTGCGATGAAGAGTGGCCCCCGCTTGCCACAACTAGAGAAGGCCCTCGCACAGAAACGAAGACCCACCCAACACAGCCATAAATAAATTAATAAATACTTTAAAAAAATAAATAAAAATTTTTTTAAAAAAAAGAAATGCAGCTTGACGGTTTCACAGACAGAATTTAAACATAGGTCTGACCCCACCTTGTCTCATCTGAGGGTTGTGTTGTGAGGGAAAACACTTACAATTTATTGACCACCTCTTTCAAGTCATTTGTCTGCACCTCTCGGGTCATGATTTCCATCATCTTCTTGCGGATCTGGCGGACCTGCTGGTGCTGGGCATAAGAGGTCTTCCGAATCTGATTGTTGCGTTTTTTAGTAAAACCCACACAGAAGAGACGAAGCAAATATCCATCGGTAGTCTTGACATCAACGTGAGCTTCAATCATGGTCTAGTGAAAAAAAGATGTGCCAGGTTTTAATGTTACCTATTTTTACCTCTCAAATTCTAATCTTAAAAAAAGTGGGGCTTCCCTGGTGTCGCAGTGGTTACGAATCCGCCTGCCAATTCAGGGGGCACAGGTTCAAGCCCTGGTCTGGGAAGATCCCACATGCCGCGGAGCAACTAAGCCCGTGCGCCCCAACTACTGAGCCTGCACTCTAGAGCCTACGAGCCACAACTACTGAAGTCCACGTGCCACAACAACTGAAGCCCGTGCACCTAGAGCCCATGCTCCGCAACAAGAAGCCCGCGCACTGCAACAAAGAGTAGCCCCCGC
This sequence comes from Balaenoptera physalus, assembly GCF_965194825.1. Lineage (NCBI taxonomy): Eukaryota > Metazoa > Chordata > Mammalia > Artiodactyla > Balaenopteridae > Balaenoptera > Balaenoptera physalus. The sequence continues at coordinate 36,571,425 of NC_138884.1, read as the reverse complement.
TCACCGCCAACTAGAGAAAGCCTGCGTGCAGCAACAAAGACCCAACACAGCCAAAAATAATAAATAAATAAAATTTTTTAAGTGGAGGCCAAGGACTCATTACACATATTAAGTATAATATAAATGACTAATTTACAGAGTTAACCTCCTTGAAGTGAACTTACCAACAATTACCCCAAATTCTTGCTCTCCTCCATACCTAATTAAATAAGTACGGAGTCCTCTCAGCTGTCTTCCCCCTCCCCTCTAGGTTATCACTATCTCCCCACAGCAACCCCCCTTTCACGTATACATGCCTTTTACAGACACATGCCAGCCTTTAACCACCTGCTCCTCCCCCAATCAATTCTTTAACTCTGCAAGGAAGAGAAAAATAGGTTCCAAGGGACTCTACAATACCGACATCTAAACCTATTCCATTTTAAAAAGTGCGTTCTGAATCGTTGAAATGTTGTAATACATATATTTTAAAATGTCCTTTATGTTCCAAACTAAAGCCAAGCTGAGGATTAAATATTTAACTTCACAACTATAATTTTTAAAAATCCATCATTAGTCTTATTACTACCTAAATTCAAAAAACAAAAACTATCTTAGGTACCAACAAAAACTAATTGACTTCTTTGCATTTTGTTAATTTTATCTTAGTCTAAAAAATGAATATAATACAATTATAGTGAAAGGACCTTAAAATATTTCCAGAAATGCAACTATAAAACCTTAGGAGAGTATCAGAAATAAATGTAACAGTGTAATCATATCATACGGGACCGAAACATTTTGTCATCATTCATTCCAACACAAAAAACATCCCCAAACAGGATGGTTAGGCAGACACATCTGAACCATTATTTCCTGTAGTTAAACCAATGGGTACTAATGCTTTGTGTGTCGAGCTCTGTACTAAGCATGTTTACATGGATCTTTTATTTCATCCTCATAATTCCATGAGCTAATATTCTATTTTTTTTGGCTGAGCTGTGTCTTCGTTGCTGCATGGGGGCTTTCTCTAGTTGTGACGAGCAGGGGTTACTCTTTGCTGTGGTGCACGGGCTTCTCACTGAGGTGGCTTCTCTTATTGCGGAGCAAGGGCTCTAGGCGCGCAGGCTTCACTAGTTGTGGCTCGAGGGCCCTAGAGCACAGGCTCAGTAGTTGTGGCACACGGGCTTAGTTGCTCCGCGGGATGTGGGGTCTTCCCGGTCCAGAGCTCGAAACCGGTCCCCTGCATTGGCAGGTGGATTCTTAACCACTGCGCCACCAGGGAAGCCCCATGAGCTAATATTCTTACCTACATCTTACGGATAAAGAAACCAAGGCTTAGCAAGCTTTAAGTTACTTTCCAAAGAGAACATAACTGGGAAAAAGAGCCAAAATTTCAGTCTCACACCAGGCTCTGCCACTCCTATTATAGCACAATAGATAATCAAAACTAGCCCAATCCATCCATTCACTAGATTCTGATGTCCAAAGGTATTCTGAGGACAGGCAAAGCTAAAACTGCAAACCTGCACCTAAATGTTCTTCAACCAGCCACTAATCCATGCAGCAAAAAAACCCTGATGATAATCCAATATTAAATCTTGAACTCAATTTAAACAAATAAATAACTAAATTTAATTTAAACAGCCTCACTGCTGTTGCTCAAGTTCAACAGTGCCGATCCAAGAGTGCACACTTAATAAAAGCAAGAAAACATGAAGGACTTAAAATGAAATCTAAACCTCAAATGCACAACACGCTCCTTTCCTGACATTAAATCATGACATCTTTGGTCATGCACGGCACAGCACCATGCACTTTAGAGAACTTTTGTTCTCACCTGCCATTTTTTGACCATGGAGCACATTTTGTCACGGGTAAGATCCATGCCATGGAAATTAGTCAGGCAGTTTTTGCCCTGAACATCCTCAGTAATAAGCTTGAATTTTCTAAATGCAACTTCATCATTCTGCAGATCAGCAAGGCTCACTTCAAACACACGACCCTTGAGGCCATCAGATGCGATTTCTACAAAACAAGAATCAATTGTTAACGTTAGGGAACCACATAAGCAAAGTCAAGCCAACTAAGTTAATAGTCAAGCATTAAGTTTAGAAACCTAATGATAAATTATAAAGACCTTAACTTTTGTCAACCAAATCCACATGGACACCAACGACTTACTGACAGGGCTCATCAGAAGCTCAAAACTACCCATGCACATTTCATTGGTAATTCTAAAAGTGCCATCTTGCTTCTACAAGTGCTGTACTAAAAACAAGCCCCAAAGGGCCCAAAGCTGCAACCAAGAGCTGACACTTCCTTAATGTATCCCACCACAGAACAAAAAGTAGACCAAGTAGACCAAGATACATACATGTCTCAGTTTAAGAAAAAATACAAACGAAGAAAAATATACTCACTGGTTCCTTGAGTTCTCGTGACTAGTGTTTTCCCAATATTTCTTATATTGAACATAGCTGGCGCTTTCACATCATACCAGTCTTTCTTAGAAAATGGGTCAACCCTGGATTTAAAAACATGCTTAAATTTTATCGCAGATCACATAATTTTTTTTAACTTCCCTCATTCCAATTACTCTAAAAAGCTAACTAACAATGTAGACACTGGTGTAAACTATTCCTCGCAGTTAGGTGAGGGGCGCATATGTAAAATCTAGTTCTTCCCACCATGTCTATTTCACTGTGCAGGCCTGACACTTTGGTAATTATGCCAGGAACATATACACTCCCACCCCCCCACCCCACCCATCAGTGCTTCCACTACACCGGCAACACTGCCTCCAAATAACATGCACGTCTCTTCAACTTTACTGGTACATGAAAACACATACTGGTAACCCAGGCTCCTTAGGGCCTCAAGCTAGCAGGAGCTCCCAGGTTCCACCCGGCCCAAGCAGGGGAGGGACGCGAGGTCCCGGATGGACAAGAAAAGTGCCTTTCACAACTCCAGCTCTTGGAAGGGCATTACCCGAGAAACTTACGAGGCCCGGGAGCCCACAAAACGGAACACGCCAGTCCCTAGTTGCGGCAGCAATCCGACTCAAAAGGGGCGCGCATAAGGCCCACAAGGCCAGGGGGTAAGCAGCGGGTCCGCCGCAAAGCAGCACCCAGATCCGCCAGGCTGCGGTTCGGAATTCACCAACCCGGCACGGCCCGCGCAATCCAACTAGCATCCTCGCCATCCGGCCCACACCACGACTGAGAAACCGCCCGCCGACTCCAGTAGGACCCCCAAAACCGGGGGGCCACGACAGTTGCCACTTACACTTTCTTCTTGGCTCCCTTTTTACCGCCTTTCGTAAGGCGCTTGTTCTTCCCGACCGCCATAGTGCTGCTCCTAGAGCCAAAAGGGCGGAAGTTAAACTCGCGCGAGATCTTAGGGGTGCGGGGCGGGACGCTCTGTCTACGTGACCTTCGATCTTAGTTCTTCCGGCCTCAAGAATATCGCGACATCAGAGAGAGGCACGCGTCTGACCGTGGCTGCGACAGCGCCCTCGAGTGGGGGGAGGCTGCGCAGCACGCCGCGGGCCGCTCGCTGTGGGGGCCGCGCTCGGAGGCGGGGGCGCTGGCAACCTGAGGCGCGGACTCCTTGGTTACCTGAGGTTCCCGTGGCTCTGACGCCCGGAAGTAGGTTTCCGTGGGAGGACGCCCACTCAGCATCGTTCGAAGCTGAACTCACCTTCAAGCCTGTTTCTTCTTCGACAGCGTGGGATTAGAGATCAGACAGCAGATCTAGGTTCATAAGCTAATTTCAGTATTTAGCCTTGTGACCTGTCTATGCTTCAGTTTCCTCGTATTTAAAATGGAGGCAGTAGTGTGCTCTATCTCGTAAGATTGTTAGGATTAAATAAGAATAACTTCTGAGATATTGGTAAGGTTCTGTTTGTTGATAAGGATGCTGGTTAGTGGAGTACGTTCGCTTTGTGAACAACCATCAAGCTGTACGCTTACTTGTGTACTTTTCTGTAAGTTTCCTATACATTAATAAAAAGTGTTGGATTTTTTGTTTGTTTTAATGGAGTGAGTGCTGCTCATTTTCTCCCTGACGGACTATGGTTCCAGTTTTGCCAGATACTTCAATTTTTCAAGAAAAGTTTATTTTAATTGCAGGGGATAACGAAATACATTCTGGCTAGATGTGGCCTGCTAGCTTCAAGTGTGACGTCCCTGGAAAGCTGGCCCATACAGGCTTGGTACTCAGCCAGTGGTATGTTGAGTTCCCTTCTCTAACTTCCCGTCTGGCAAAAAACCCTGCAACCAAGCCAGAAACCTACCCCGACTCACATCACTCCCACAAGCCTTTAAGTCCTTTAATCTCTTCCAGTCTTTCTAACCTACATCCCTTACCTCCTATGACCCTCACTTTCTAAAACAATCTTCCTAAATCTCCAATCCTAGCCTAAAATCTTTCCATTCCATTCATCTCAGTTGCTTATAGGATAGTCAAGTTCTTATTTCACAACAATGTGAATATACCTAACACTACTGAACTGTAAACTTAAAAATGTTTAAAATGGTAAATTTTATGTTGTGTTTTTTATCACAATTATTAAAAAAAAATCAAAGTCCTTAGCTGAGCCTATAAAACCTCTTTTATCTTGAGTTACCTCCCTTTTCATCCTCTCCTTATCTTAGTCTTTAGTGGATACCCCAACTCTGGCCATCTAGAACTATTTAAAATTTTCTCTTGCCTCCATTGCTTTTCCCTCATCAGCAGGCAAATACCTGTGCATTTTCAAGACAGCTTAGCTTCATTTCTTCTTTTACTAAGAGGTTGATTCCCCAAACAGGCTTTCCCTCACACGTGCTCCCAGAAGACCTAACACTACTTAACTTGTTAGTAACTACAGATCAATGTGTCCCTTTCTCACTGTAAGCAGGAGGGCATACAGTGCAGTCATTTTCTTATTTGTGCCCATTTCTTAGCACATAGTGGGCCCTCATAATATTTGTTGGCTGAATAGATAATAGTAGACAACATTGATGGTATTCCCAGTCTTTTGAACTTTGTGGGTCAGTCTAAATTTTCAAAATAATTTTGGGACTCAACATGACAGCAATTTTTAAATTTCAACAGTCTGTGAGACAAAACCAAAAATAACTGCCATTTTCTATTAGCCTCATTTCATTTTAAAATTATATTTTGACCCCCAAAATAAAAATAAAAAACATATCCTCTAAAAAGTCAGTCCTTTTAAATAAATAAATGCAGCTTTATGAAAAACTCCATAGACCTTATTTTTCTTGTCTCCTCGCAGATTAGTGAATACTAGTAACCAGTGGAAATCAATGAGTCCTTCCAAATATAATATTGAGTCTAATAAACTCTGTATTAATTCTATACTTACAGTTACCTTAACTAAGTTTACTTCATACGTGGCACTTCACTAGTTTAAAAATTTCCCAATGGAAAATGTTATTGACCCACAGGTCAGACTAAAAACTGAACTTTCCTTCTACCTAAGGTAAGTCTGATTCCTCTTTCTGCCCAAGAGTGAAAGAGCCACAGGGGAGGCGTTAATGAAGTCAGCTGCATCTAGTTTATTCTGGAGAAACCAGCACCTAAGGGATTTGTCTGAGGTACAAATTTCAGTCCTCAACTTTGTCTTGTAATGAAAGGTTTTTTTAAAATAAAATTGTATTTCCCTTACACTGTTACATTAAATGGTGCAATCATCAGTTTTAATTAAATTATATTGAATAAAAGATAGCATGGGAGGTGTGAAATCAGTTTATTGGGTCTCAACCATCTAGGAATTTCAAAATTCAGATAGAATAAAATGGAACAGAAAAATATGAGTACCTCAAACCTAGAAAGGTGTCCGTAGCATTTTATTAATTTTCTTTCCATCTGTGACTAATCTATTAAATCCATCCAATGATTTTTTTGAATTCTGATTGCTGTTTTTTATTTCTAAAAGTTCCATTTCATCCTTTTTCAGTTTCTGTCACTTTTTAAACTTTATTTTTTATTGAGGTTACATTGCTTCATAACATCATATAAGTTTCATACGTTCAATTTATATCACTTTGTTGTTCCTTATTCTTTCAGACATCTTCAATCTAGATCTAAACCCAGTAAGCATAAGTGTGATTGATATCTGAAGCAGGGTGGGCAGTCTTGTAAGACTGTGCCGTTAACCTGTCGAATTGAGAATTGAGTTAAATTGTAGGACACCCAGCTGGTGCCCAAGAATTGGTTGTTGGTGTGGGAATGGCACCTGCCCATGTTGGAATGGGTTCCAAAATTGTCATAACATCATTTTCTCCCAGTCTGTAAACACCCCCGATCTCATTTCCTTTTCTTCTCAGCAGCAGCCCATGGTTATTCATGTAAACAACATACTTTTTCACCAAAACTCTGTACTTCCTTGCAGCCTTAGCCTTCTCTGACCCTGCCCAGAAAACCCTAAGCCTAGTTCAATGTGTAATTTACTTTCCCATGGTAGTATTTCCCCCAGTTCTTTCACTCCTCCCTGTATCTATGACCTTGTGTTGTCCCCTCTCACACTGACTCTGGGCTTGATAGTATTTCTTGCTTTAGTCAAGGGACATTAGCAACTATGACTTGAGCAATGGCTTAAAAGATGCGGGCACATGTGGGGTTTGCTCTTCCTGCTCTTTGGAACACTGAGCTCACTAAGTGAAGAAGCCTGAGCTAGCCTGCTGGAGAAGGAGAGGACATTTGAAGCAGAAATAACAAGGCCCAGCTGAGGTCTCTCCACAACAACCGGTCTACCAACAATCAAGTATTTGAAAAAGGCCATCCTAGACCATTTAATCCAACTGAGCTGGCCCAGAACAGAAGAACCACCCAGCTGACACATAGAATCATGAGAAATAATAAATGTTTGCTGTTTTAAGTCATTAAGTGTTGGGAGAATTTGATTTGCAGCAAAAACTAGCATGCATTTTTCTCTACCCTTACATTTACCCTTACCCTCATGGCATGGTTAGAGAAGACTGCACATTTCAGACTGGAACTACTAGAAATTAATGGTATTAAAGGATTGGGCCCCTGACAATCCTTTTATCTGTCAGCTCCCCTTCCTGTTCCTCTCAATATGTGACTATTTCAGTTGCTCACCATGCTATTCCTGTCCCCAACTCAGCCTATCCCCTGTCATTTTTAGAAAATGACCTTGTCGCCTACTTCAGATAAGGTGGGGCTTGCAGGCTACAGGAAGGACTCAGTGTTCTTCTGTGTGGGATGAGAAGCCATTGGAGGCTTTTGAGCAGTGGAGTGACACGGGCTGCTGCGGGGAGAATAAGCAAGAGTGGTGGAGCAAAAGTAGAAACAAGAAGTTAAACGAGATGACGGTAGCTTGGTCTAGGGAGATAGAGGAGGGAGTGCAGAGGGTGGAGAGCTGTGGAAACAGGACACTATTTGTGGAAACCAAAATGCAAGTGAAAGGACTTCTCTGGCGATCTAGTAGCTAAGAACTCGCCTTCCAGTGCAGGGGACGTGGCTTTGATCCCTGGTCGAGGAACTAAGATCCCACACGCCGTGGGGCAACTAAGCCTGCGTGCTGCAACTACTGAACCCGCACACCACAACAAGAAAGAAGCCTGTGCACCGCAGTGAAGAGCCCGCACGCTGCAACGGAAGATCCCACGTGCCAAAATACCACAACGAAGATCCTGCAACCAAGACCCGATGCAGCCAAATAAATAAATAAATAAATAAATAAATAAATAAGTACAATAAATGCAAATGACGTCCTCTGGACTTGTGAAGTGCAGTTGCCCTGGGTGGAAGGACGTAGCAAAAATTCTGGTTATATTTTGAAGATAAGAGCCAAAAGAATTTGCTGATGATACGGGAAGACAAAAAGGAATCAAGGATAATCACATTTTACTATAATGATTTTTCTTTAAATTGGTGCTTACCTACCCCATCCCCTTCTTAGAAGAAGGCAGAGACAGTCCTAAATATCTCTCTTTGTATACTAGTCTTGAATGAATGAATGAATGACTCAATCAATAGATGAATCCTAAGTAATATTTTTACTTTATGTCAGATTACACATTTTTGTTGGAAATTTAGTTTTCTCCTTTCTTTTCTATTTGCAAAATGAAATAGTACATATAATGAGTTCTCATTGTAGAGGTGTTCCAGGTGGGATTATGAAAATGTACTCTATTTTCTCCCAAAGCACAATGATCAGAACAGTACAGGTCAACAAACTATGATCAGCTGGCAATGAAATAAGGAGCTTTTGAGAGAATGAAATCAATTATGTCACTGAATACACTGTTTAGTTCAGCTGACTGTTTTTTTCTGTAGTAAAACTTTGTCTACTGAGGAAGTAGTACTCTGATTTGCATTCCAGTTTAAGCTCATCTTGTTGCCAACTGGCACATTTTGTTGCACTGCGACAAAGGATCAGCTGGATTCTGCTGCAGAATATCTTACTGGGCATGCCAAACACATTAAAGGCCTGGAAAATTTCTTGAAGATGCTCTTCAGGGTTATATAAGGGAGATGATATATTTGAAAATGAGAAAATAAAGTTTTTGAAAGGACTTTAAAAGGTTTAAAGGCCACAAGGTATAGCAGAAAAACATGGATTTTGAAGCCAGACCTGGTTTCAAACCATTGCTCTGTCACCTACTATGTGACTTTATATTATAGTCTTTGTTTTCTCACTGGTAAGTGGGAATAATACCTACCTCCTGTGGTTATTGTAAAGTTTAAATGATACAACGGAAGCCTAGCACAGGTATTAACACATAGTAGACACTCAGTAACTGTTAACTCTCTTTTTCTCTATCCAAAATAAATGTCAGATTTACTACCTAGCTTTGTCTCAGCTGCCCAGTCACACTCAGGTCAACAGCTCGCTGTCCTCGACTTTGTTAAACATCAAGGGTCGCTCTCGTTGGAGCCATTTCCCCTGCCTAACTCAGCCTGTGTGGTTTGCTGTGGATGGCAGACGGGAAGAAGGAACTTGTCCAGGGAGCAAAGCAAGACAATTGAGAAGGAAGGCTGAGATTGTATCTGTGCACTGTGATATTAGCGTCATTGCAGAAGTACAGTAGTACAATCAAACAGGATTCCTTATTACCATTGCTATCACTAAGGACAGCACACATCCTAGGGACACTCACATTTTTTTGGTTGTTGTTGATACCCATACAGCCATTGCTGCTGGTTTTAGGTGGGAATTGAAACGACTTCCCATATACTGTAAGAGTATAAGTAGTGGAACTTTTCTTCTGGACAACATTTCACAAAGTGAAAAGCTAGGATAGAATCTAGTATTGTCACTATTTGGTATCATGTAGATCTGTGTTCAGTCTCACATCACATAGTAGTTTGACTTCAGAAAAGTTTTTGATCTTTCTGAACTTGTCTTCACCTTACTCTGTGAGTGGGAAGTTGAGTTCAAGGTCGCCATGCTGTACAACTCCAGGGAGTGCCACTCACGTAGATTGCACAAGGTGTTAAGCAAAAACTTGATTCAGAAACTGTAACAAGACTTCAATAATAGCGACATAAACAAGGTAGAAATTATTTGTTACTCATGTGGCAGTCCCAGCGTATACAGTCCAGGGCTGACACATAGGCTCGATGATACTGGGGATTTAGATTTCAAGATTTCATCAGTCTTATTATTCTGCCATCCATAATATGTTGCTCTCATCCATGCAGCCCAAGATGAAAAGTTAACATTTAGTCCAGCAGCAAGAGGGAAAAGCAAAGAGGAAGGCATGTTTCTTTCCTTGCAGAATACCATCTACAACAGTGGTCCCCAACCTTTTTAGCACCAGGGACCGGTTCGTGGAAGACAATTTTTCCACGGATGGGGGTGGGGTGTGGGGAATGGTTCAGGCGGTAATGCGAGCAGTGGGGAGCGATGGGGAGTGGCAGATGAAGCTTCGCTTGCTCGCCTGCCTCTCACCCCCTGCTTTGCGGCTTGGTTCCTAACAGGCCACAGACCAGTACTGGTCCACGGCCCGAGGGTTGGGGAGCCCTGATCTCCAAGTTCTTTTTTTTTTTTTTTTGGCCAAGCTGTGCTGATTTTGATCGGAAACTTGGTTCATAAGAACTGAGTTGGATAATGAAAGTGGTGGTAAGCAAATTTAGGTGAGCAGTTCAGAGGACCCCAAAACAGTGTCCAAATGACTGAGAGTCATTTTGAACTGTCACTTAGGGGATAAACCAGTGGTACAGGGAAGAAAGGATCTTGGTTCTGGAGGGAATTTAGTCTGGGCCTAGGTGGAAATATTTTGTTTGTTTGTTTGTTTTTAAATTTATTTTATTGAACTATAGTTGATTTACAATGTTGTGTTAATTTCTGCTATACAGAAAAGTGATTCAGTTATACATATATATATACATATTCTTTTTCATATTCTTTTCCATTATGGTTTATCACAGGATATTGAATGTATTTCCCTGTGCTATACAGTAGGACCTTGTTGTTTACCCATTCTGTATATAATAGTTTACCTCTGCTAACCCCAAACCCTCACTCCATTCCTCCCCCTTGGCAACCACAAGTCTATTTTCTTTTTATTTCTTTTTTATAACATCTTTTGGGAGGTCTGACGTCTTCTGCCAGCGTTCAGCGGGTGTTCTGTAGGAGCAGTTCCATGTGTAGATGTATTTCTAATGTATCTGTGGGAAGGAAGGTGATCTCCACGTCTTACTCTTCTACCTTCTTGCCCAGACACCCCCACAAGTCTATTTTCTATGTCTGTGAGTCTTTTTCTGTTTGATAGATAAGTTCATTTGTGTCATATTTTAGATTCCACATATAAGCGATATATGGTATTTGTCTTCCTCTTTCTGACTTACTTTGCTTAGTATGATAATCTCTAGGTCCATTCATGTTGCTGCAAATGGCATTATTTCATTCTTTTTTATGACTGAGTAGTATTCCATTGTATATATGTACCACATCTTCTTTATCCATTCATCTGTTGATGGACATTTAGGTTATTTCCATTGTGAATAGTGCTGCTATGAACATAGGGTTGCATGTATCTTTTTGAATTATAGTTTTGTCCAGGCATATGCCCAGGAGTGGGATTGCTGGATCATATGGCAACTCTATTTTTAGTTTTTTGAGGAACCTGCATATTGTTTTCTGTAGCGGCTGCACCAACTTACATTCCCACCAACAGGATAGGAGGGTTCCCTTTTCTCCACCCCCTCTCCAGCATTTGTTATTTGTAGACTTTTTAATGATGACCATTCTAACCAGTGTGAGGTGGTTAGGTGGAAATATTTTTGACTAACAGGACAGAATAGGTCTATTTCTGATTCTGGGGGTCAGAAATAGAGAAAGGTACTTTGACAAGAGGGGAGTAAACAGACAATGATTTTAAGGCAAGTGCATTCACTCACACATTTATGTATTTATTCATTCATTAGTGGTAGGTACTATGAGATCATGGGGGTATAAAACATAAGCTCTGCCCTCAAGAATCTTACGGTCTAGCATGCTAAGGAGATTGAGTAATGTAGTCCTGTATACTTACACATGACCTAATCTGTACACAGATTCTACTCAGTGACACCTTCAAATGGTACAGTAAAACAGCAGTATATGTACCACCATAAAGTTCATGTATAGTCAAGTCAAATTATGAAGACTTCAGAAACATCATGCATGTTGTCAGAATTCCCTGGCAGTCCAGTGGTCAAGACTCAGCGCTTTCATTGCAGGGGGCCTGGGGTTGAATCCCTGGTCGGGGAACTAAGATCCCATAAGCCCCTCAGTGTAGCCAAAAAAAAAAGAAACATTATGCATGTTGTTTAAACTTTTGCTCATAATAAATATCCACATACAATTTTCTACCCTCAGCTCCTGAAGTCTGTACTGCAAACAGCATGGACATCCTCTTAAATAGAATCTCTGCAATGATGTTCATCGTAACAAGATTTTTACTTGTAAATCAGATATTTATTCATTCAATAGTATTATCCAGGGCTTCCCTGGTGGCGCAGTGGTTAAGAATCCGCCTGCCAATGCAGGGGACAAGGGTTCGAGCCCTGGTCCGGGAAGATCCCACATGCTGCGGAGCAGCTAAGCCCGTGCGCCACAACTACCGAGCCTGCGCTCTAGAGCCCGCGAGCCACAACTACTGAGCCTGCGTGCCACAACTACTGAAGCCCGCGTGCCTAAACCCCGTGCTCCACAACAAGAGAAGCCACCGCAATGAGAAGCCCACACACCGCAACGAAGAGTAGCCCCCACTCACCGCAACCAGAGAAAGCCCACACACAGCAACGAAGACCCAATGCACCCAAAAATAAAAAAAATAATAAAATTAAAAAAAAAAATAATTATCCAGATACATAATGTGACCTTTATCCTCTCAGTACATCCTTTATTTTGAGACCTTCCCCAAAACTGTGATAACTGTGTAATTTGCAATTAACTGACATGGCTTCAATTCCAGCTTCCCCACCAACTAGTCCTGTAATCACAGGCAAGTCACTTAATCCCTCTGAGCTTTAGGTCCCTGCAAAATGGAGATAGTAATGCCTGGCCTATCTACCTGGCAGGATTATTTTCATACTCTCAGTAAAAGTATTAATAAAAAAATACAGGGAAACAGTGATTTTTTAAAAATTGCTATAATTTCAGACCTGGAGCATATATCAGCATCCAAAGTGGTATTTAAATTGCCACCTAATTTTTCTGGGCATCTTGAAAGATGAGCTCAGACTGAATTTCTCTTTTCCTCTGCTAACCTACCACACAACTTCATGTTTTCTATTCCTATTCCTGTTTCTGCATTTTTCCTTCTCAATAATTGCTAAAATGAGAAGTGCTTTAAGTTATTTAAGCTGCTGGTAGTTACACTGAAAATACAGAGAAAACAGGTAGAAGTTTTTGTTATATTATGGCAGTGAGAAAGAAAATTAACATGGTAGAAGTCCTGACATGGTAGTAGAATTATTTACGTTATCTCACTTAATCTCTTACAGCCTTCACAAGAACACTGTAAGATAGCATTATTAAACGAGGAAACAAGACTCAGTGGTTTAGTGACTTGCCCCAAATCACACAGCTATAAATGTAGAGCTGGGATCAAACCCAAGTTTGATTACAGAGATTAATGTTTTTCCTCTAACAAATTCCCAGGTGATATTGCCTCTGCTGGTCTTGCTCTACATTTTAAGAACTGCTTGACAAGACTACTGTATTGATCATCTAGTATCTGTAATACTGTGTTCAACACTGGGTTAGAAACTCAGCATATACGGGATAGGGAACAACTCAGGTTACCCCTCTTGAAACACATACACTCCTTTTGTGTGTGTGTGTGCACTAAAAAATAGTTAGAGGAATAAAAAACACATGAGACGTATAAGAAATAAAAATGACCATTGTAAATGCAGTCCAGTAACTTTTACATGTGAATGGATTAACCAATCGGATCAAAAGACAGACATTGTCAGACTAGATTTTTGGAAAGGTTCAACTATATACTGTCTACAGGAGACACACTTTATACTCAAAAATACAAAGAAATAGAAAGTAAAAGAATAGAAAAGGATATATAATGCAAACAGCAAAAGAAACTAGGGTGACTAATATAAGACAAAATAGACTGAAAGTCTATTAACAACAAATGTTATTAGAGATGAAGAGGGATAGTTCATAATGATAAAAGGGTCAATCTATATCAGGAAGCTATGATAATTGTAAACATACATGCATCCAACAACAGGTCATCAAAATACGTAAAGCAAAAACTGACAGAAATGAAGGGGAAAATAGACAGTTCTACAATAATAATTGGAGACTTCTATACTCCATTTTCAAAAATGGATAGAACAACTAGATAGAAGCCTGGTAAAGAAATAGAAGACTTGAACAATGCTATAAACCAACCAGATTTAATAGACATCTATAGAGCACTCCACCCAACAACAGCAGAATACACAGTCTTCTCAAATACACATAGGAGATTCTCCAGGATAAAACAAACCTCAGTACATTTAAGAGGATAAGAATAATACAAAATATGTTCTCAAACAAAGTGTCAACAAAAATCAGTTGATCTAAGAAGAGAAATGGAAAATTTCATTTAAACAAAATTTGAGGAATATAACCTTGGAAGAGTCTCTCAGAAAGCTCCGAGAACTGTTCTGCCAGATAGAAGTCAAGACACAGTTATATAAGAACTTTTTGAGACAGAGGACTGTACATCAAATGATGTATTACTGACAGTTTACATAATCCAGATCTGAGTGTGACCTCTTATCAAGACGGAATGTTATCTTCAAGGAGTTATTTTAAGAGAATGTTGCTCTTTATGTTTGAGTGGAAATTTCTGCCAATGGGGAAAGTTTGGTCGATGCAAAATGCAGATACACAATGCACAATGGGGGGAGAGAGGAGGCCAAAGGGCAGAAAAAATTTTGTTTAAATTTTTCTTGTCTTGCCATAAAATATGAATTTTATTTCACAAAAGAAAGGAATGAAATTAGAAATCAATAACAGAAAGAATATGGGGAAACGCACAAGTATTTTGAAATTAAAAAACACACTCCTAAAAAAAAAAAAAAAACACACTCCTAAATACCCAAATGGTCATCGAAGAAAGCAAAAGGGAAATTAAAAAATACTTTGAGAAAAATGAAAACGAAACAACAACATGCCAAAACTTATGGGATATAACTAAAGCAGCACTTAGAAGGCAATTTATAGCTGAAAATGCCAGTATTAAAAAAAGAAGAAAGATCTTTAATCAATACCTTAATCTTCTACCTTAAGATACTGGGAAAGGAGGAGCAAATTAAATCTTAGGTAAGCCAGGAAGAAAATAATAATGATTGAGAGGAAATTAATGAAATAGAGAATAGAAAAACAATAGAGAAAATAATGGAAACAAAATCTGGTCCTTTGACAAGATCAACAAAACTGACAAATCTTTAGCTAGACTGACCAAGAAAAAAAAATTTTAAGACTCAAATTACTAGAATCAGAAATGAAATAGGGGGGCTTCCCTGGTGGCGCAGTGGTTAAGAATCCGCCTGCCAATGCAGAGGACATGGGTTTGAGCCCTGGTCTGGGAAGATTCCACATGCCACGGAGCAACTAAGCCCGTGCACCACAACTACTGAGCCTGCACTCTAGAGCCTGCGAGCCACAACTACTGAGTCCACATGCCACAACCACTGAAGCCCACACACCTAAAGCCTATGCTCCGCAACAAGAGAAACCACCGCAATGAGAAGTCCGCGCACTGCGACAAAGAGTAGCCCCAGCTCACCACAACTAGAGAAAGCCCATGTGCAGCAACGAAGACCCAACACAGCCAAAAATAAATAAATCAATTAATTAAAAAAAAAAAAAGAAATGAAATAGGGGATATCATTACTGGCCTTACAGAAATAAAAAGGATTGTAAAAGAATAATTGTATGAACGATTGTATGCCAATAAATTAGATAAATTAGATAACATAGATGAAATGGGCAGATTCCTATAAAGACACTAACTATCAAAACTGACTCAAAAAAAACCAGACAGGGCTTACCTGGCGGCACAGTGGTTAAGAATCCACCTGCCAATGCAGGGGACACGGGTTTGAGCCCTGCTCCAGAAGATCCCACATGCTGCAGAGCAACTAAGCCCATGTGCCACAACTACTGAAGCCTGTGCGACTAGAGCCCGTGCTCTGCAACAAGAGAAGCCACTGCAGTGAGAAGCCTGTGCACCACAAAGAAGAGCAACCCCTGCTTGCCGCAACCAGAGAAAAGCCCGCGTGTAGCAACGAAGACCCAACACATCCAAAAAAAAAAGAAAGAAACAGACAATCTTAAGAGACCCAAAACAAACATATTAAATTAGTAATAAAAAGTCTACCCACAAAGAAAAGCCAGGACCCAGATGGCTTCACTGATGTATTCTACTGAACATTTAAAGAAGAATTAGTACCAATTCATCACAAACTCTTGCAAAAAATAGATGAGGGAACATTTCCCAACTTATCCTATGAGGCCAGTGTTATTCTGATTAAAAAAACTAGACAAAGCTATCACAAAAGGAAAACTAAAACCCCATATCTCTTATGAATATGAATGCAAAAATCCTCAACAAAATACCAGCAAATCAAATTCAGTAACATATAAAAAGAATTATACACCATGACCAAATGGGATATATTTCAGGAATGTGAGATTGGTTTAATCCCCAAAATCAATAAATGTAATACACCATATCAACACAACTAAAAGGGAAAACCAAAACGAAAAAACAACCTATGAACTAGGAGAAAATATTTGCAAACAATGCCATCGACAACGGCTTAATTTCCAAAATATACAAACAGCTCATACAACTCAATAACAAAAACAAACAAACAAACAACCCAATCAAAAATGGGCAGAAGGCCTAAATAGACATTTCTCCAAAGAAGACATACAGATGTCCAAGAGTCACATGAAAAGATGCTTGACATCACTAGTTATTAGAGAAAAGCAAATCAAAACTGTAATGAGGTATCACCTCATACCAGTCAGAATGGCTATCATCAAAAAGTCTACAAATAATAAATACTGGAGAGAGTGCAGAGAAAAGGGAAGCCTCCTACATTGTTGGTGGGAGTGTAAATTGGTGCAGCCACTAAGGAAAACAGTATGGAGTTTTCTTAAAAAACTAAAAATAGAGTTGCCATACGATCCAGCAATCCCACTCCTGGGCATATACCTAGAAAAGATGAAAGTTCTAATTGGAAAAATTACATGTACCCCCAATGTTCATGGCAGCACTATTTACAATAGCCAAGACATGGAAACAACCTAAGTGTCCATCAACAGATGAATGGATAAAGAAGATGTGGCATTTATATACAATGGAATATTACTCAGCTGTAAAAAAGAATGAAATAATGCCATTTGCAGCAATGTGGATGGACCTAGAGATTATCATACTAAGCAAAGTAAGTCAGAAAGAAAAAGACAGATACCATATGATATCACTTATATGTGGAATCTAAACTATGACACAAATGAACTCATCTGTAAAACAGAAACAGACTCACAGACATAGAGAACAGACTTGTGGTTGCAAGGGGGTGGGGGGGAGGGATGGATCGAGAGTATGGGATTAGCAGATACAAACTATTATATATAGAATGGATAAACAACAAGGTCCTACTGTATAGCACAGGGAACTATATTCAATATCTTATAAAAAAAAAGACTATAATGGAAAAGAATAAAAAAAAGAATGTAGATCTCTACATATATTTATGTATAACTGAATCACTTTGCTGTATACCTGAAACTAACACAATATTGTAAATCAACTATACTTCAAGAAAAACAAAAGCAAAAACCACATGATCATCTCAATAGAAGGAGAAAAAGCATTGACAAAAATCCAACACCTTTTCATGATAGAAACACTTAACAAACTAGTAATAGAAGGAAACTTCCTCAACCTGATAAGAGCACCTATGAAAAGCCTGTAGCCAACAGTATACTTAATGGTAAAAGACTGTATGAATTTCCCCTAAGATCAGAAATAAGACAAGGATGTCCACTCTTGCTACTTCTACTCAACATTATGCTAGAGGTTCTAGCAGGGAAATAAGCAAGAGAAAGAAACAAATGGAATTCAGATCGGAAAGGAAGAGTAAAACCATATTCACAGATGACATGATCTTGTATACAGAGAATCAAAAGAAAACAAGTGTACAAGCAAAAACTTGCTCACAAATATTCATAGCAGCACTACTCACAGTAGCCGGAAGGTGGAAATAACCCACATGTCCATCAACACATAAATGGAGAAACAAAAGATGGTATAACCATACAGTACAACATTATTCCGCCAAAAAAAAAAGGTGCATGCTACAACATAGAGGAATCTTGTAAACATTATCCTAAGTGAAAGAATCGAGACACAAAAGGCCAAATATTATATGATTCCATTTATTGAAATAACCAGAGTTGGCAAATCCTTAAAGACATAAAACAGATTAGTGGTTCCCTAGGGTGGGAGGTGGGGGGAGAGGGAAACAAGGAGTGACTGTTTAATGGGTACAGGATTTCCTTTCTGGATGATGAAAATATTCAGGAACTAGATAGTGGTGATGGCTGTATAAATTGTGAATACATTACATGTCACTAATGGTAAATTTTTTTGTTATGTATATTTTACCACAACAATAATAATAAAAACAAAGCACATATACCTACCATCCAGTTTAAGAAATAAAACTTTTCAAATATAAAAAAGGCAAACTGACTTCAACAACAAAAATGGATTAATGTTTAAAAAAAAAACTGTCAATGAAAAATTAATCAGTCGATCTAAGAAAGAAATGGAAAATTTTATTTGAGCCAAATTGAGGATTATAACCCAGGAAGAGCCTCTCAGAGAGCTCCAAGAACTGTTCTACCCATTAGAGATCAAAACGCAGTTGTGTAAGTTTTTTTTGAGACAGAGGGCATACATTAAATGATGTATTACTGACAGTTTACATAACCCAGATCTGCAAGTACAAAGTGGTGGGTCATTGTGACCCCTTACAAGAGCAAGAAGGAATGTTATCTTTTAAGGAGTCATCTTGTTGATGCCAGGGGAATGTTGCCCTTTATGGTTGAGCAGGTATTTCTGCTGATGGGGGAGGTTTGGCCACTGCATGATGCAGATACACAATATACAGTAGAGGGGAGGGAGGAGGCCAAAGGGCAGAGAAAATTTTTTATGCTTAAATTTTTCTTTTCTTGCATAAAATAAAATAAGAATTTTATTTCACAAAACAAAAACAAGTTAGAGCCTCTTACTTCAAACATTATAGTATGCCAGATACCAAAATAATACGGTTCAGAGTTCCTTTGGTAGGTTGTGGGGATCCATCATTTATTGAGCAATAAAGTGAGACAATCAGAGCTCTGCTTTAGGAAATCCATCTGGCATCACAAATTTGATAGGAGGGAGATGGACGGAAGGCACAAGACCTCTTGCAGTGGTCTCAGCTACTTGAGGCACTAAATTGGGCATAGTAGGAATGGAAGGAAACATATGAAAGCCTGTATTTGCCCTTTTGTCTTTTTTTTTTTAATGTTTATGGAGTATAGTTGATTTACAAATGTTGTGTTAGTTTCAGGTGTACAGCAAAATGAATACATATATGTATTTAAATACGTATATCCACTCTTTCTTTTTTTTTTTTTTAGATGCTTTTCCCATATAGGCCATTACAGAGTATTGAGTAGAGTTCCCTATGTTATACAGCAGGTTCTTATTAGTCATCTATTTTATATATAGTAGTATGTATATGTCAATCCTAATCTCACAATTTATTCCACCCCCCCTTATCCCCTGGTAACCATAAGTTTGTTTTCTATATCTGTGATTCTACTTCTGTTTTGTAAATAAGTTCATTTGTACCCCTTTTTTTAGATTCCACATATCCACTGCACCTACAATCAGATTTCTGTTATAGCAGGAGACAGCAGACCAGAATATATATATAGCAGTACCCCTCTAGATACAAGCATATCTAGAGCTTCCCCAAAGAAAACATCAGACCAGGAAATATCAGGCAGCCTAATGTTTTTTTTTTTCTTAGGCAAGGAGTTTACCATGTTTGTTTTCTTAGTCTATATCCAACTGGCCTAAAATAAGCAGCAGCTACCATGTACTGATCATTAGCTAACTGAATCATACATATTTTCTAATTAGCTCACTTAATCCTTTTTTACCAACTTGTGCAGTGAGAACTACTTAGGTCCATCTTATGGATGAGTAAACTGGGATTCAAAGAAAACAAGAAACTTGTCCTTTAAGGTATGGTGAGTTGGACTTCACACCTGACTCCAAAGCCTGTACTCTCAGGAAGGAAAAAAAAAAAAAAGTTAAAATTGAGAGGCATGGTGTTTTTGCTGTTCTAATCATGTGTCTGTTCCACCTGAGCTTATCATAGTCTTCTTTGAAAAGGGTTAGGGTAAACTTACCCACTTTCCGGGAAGTTTGAACATATTTATTTTAATCAGTCCTTTGGGGACTCACAAAAAGACTTATGTACATCTCTTCCAAGAATGTTAAGCTGTTGCATTATCGTCTCAGAAGGATAAAGCCACAGGGCAAGGTCACGCTCCTGAGGTTGGGGGTGAGGGCCTCCACTAAGGAGCTGGCCTTTACTGTGCTAAGTATCAGAGAAGAGGTGGGAACTGAAACAGGAAACCAGAGACTAGATGGCCAGGAGGGGGAACTGCAGGTATTTGGCTGGGAGTTACTCTGTTGTTTACTTGAGAATTCATTTCAAGTCCCTCCTGGAAGGAAAGGAAAAGATGACCTTTGTCTCTTGGAGGCAGCCAGGCCTAGGCACCAAAGCTGAAGATGAATGAGTCTTATCTTAACAAAAGATCTTGCAGGCTCATGTTACTCATGTTGTTCATTTCCCTCTTATCATCCCTCAGCCTTTGGTAAAATCTTATTTAAATTAACTAGGCCACAGAGAATTCAGAGAAGAGCTCTGTCTACTTTAGACCAGAGGCTAAAAGGGGGAACAAGAATTGGGAGTTCAGCAGCCTACCCACGTCTCACCAGTGGTGTCCTTCCCCCCACTGCCTGTTGTGGAGGAACAGAGAGGTGATTTGTTTTAAGGAATCAGGGGTTCCTTATCCCTTTACCTTAGAACAATGGTTTTCAAACTGCAGGTCAGACCCATTAGTAGGTTATGGAATCAATTTAGTGAGTGTCAATCAGCACTTGTTTCTAAATGAAATGGAATAGGATTGGCATGTACTTAGAAAGTTTAACTATGGTTCTGTGAGTTTTTGTTTCAGTTTTAGAAAATATAAAGTGGTGTGTGGGTATTGGTCACCATGTAAAATGTATTTCTTACTGTGCATCATAATCAGAAAAGTTTGAATACCACTGCTATAAGTATCAATAGTTATCTAATGAAATCAGAGTTATCAAGGGGAAAAAAAAATGGGTCCTTATATTTCATTGTATTTTTCTTGCACTTTAGAATTTCAGAGATTTTTCCCTTTAACACATGTAAAAAATAATCTCACTTTAACAAATTCTTTTGGGTGCTTTCATTCAGGAATTTTGCACTATTTAATAGTTCACAGCTCTGTCGGCTCCTTTGTTTGGCCTGCCAGGAATGAAAGACACAAAACTGCTAGTGAGTTTAGGTGCCTGGAAATAGTGATCTTTGGTGGGACTTGAACTTCTTTAACCTCTTCACTTCCTTTAAGAGTGAAAGGTATACGCCCTCCCCTGTTGCATCTGTGGCGTAGTTCACCCAGGCCTGCTGCTGGACAGGTACACTGTGACTCTTCACCTGAAATTGCTACTCATCACCGCCTAATTGCTTGGTCCTTGTAGTCTTTATTGTGATGCTAGATAAGTGTCATTGTATAATTTAACTACCTGTCTTTCTGGAATTAAGACAGGTTACCATGTCCCCTCTCGTACCCCCTGCTCCCTTGAGTTCAATAATAAATATTTATACCATTAATTCTAAACCTTAATCATACTGACTTACATGTGATTAAACTGTTTCACACGTGTATGCCATAGTTAATGTGAATTCATTTCTCTCCCAGACATTTTTCATCACTTTATAAGTTTGGTTTACAAGCCAAGTACTCAGATATCTGTTTCCTTCTAGGTCATCGCAGAAGGACAGTAGTACCTCAGTTATGGGTCATGGCTTGGGAGAATAAAAAAGTTCTTTACCAAAGCAGATGGGCAAAAAGATTAGGTAGTATCTCTTTAGTGATAGCAGTCAATAATTATAACTTATAATAATTTACAATTTAAGGGGAAACTGAGGAAATCCCAACAAAAGCAAAATCTTAGTATAAATAGTTAACTCCGACATTTAATCCATCCTAGATGACCAGTCTAAACCAATCATGGTTATTCTATTCCTTTGTCAGTAATTGGTTCCAAATTAGGTGTGTGACCACTTGTGCCAGGGTTCTTAGATATACTTCCTCACTCCTAAGAGTGGTCTTCTTTCTCTGGATATTGGCATGTCTGGGTTGTGATGCCAAGAACTTTTGCTATCATCTTTCTCTTGCCCGAGGATGAAGCTGTTACTTGAAGGATGAAGCTCTGTCAGAAGGATGACAGAGTAAAGGTTGGAAGAGCCTTGGATCCTTCATGACATTGTTATGCAACGGCATCTATCAACCTTGCCCTACCTCTGAACTTCCTAGTTATATGACATAATAAATTTCCTCATTGTTTGAGTATTATTCACAGTGTGAATGGGTTTTATTAATTATTTACAGACAAATCATTCTAACTGTACTAATGAATGTTAGTGCCAGTTGGTAACACTGATTTTCCCCAAATGCTAGTAAAATGCTTTCATCACCACATCCCAAATTTTCTAGCAAAGTTAGAGAACCCTTTGGAGAATATACATGGCTCCAAATTTTTTAGAAACTCTAAAATTTTTAGAAACTCTCCCAGGTACCCAGCCCTCAATGTCTTGTCAGGATTAGTTTATGTCAAAAGCTGCTATTCTCTTCCTTTCAGCCAAGTACTCCACTGACCTCCATTGCAGACTCAGACCAGGTTTGAGAACTTAATTCTTTCCTTGACAGGAAGCATATAAAAGTTCCCAGCTATCAAGATGCTGCATATTATTTGTGCCTGTATCTGTTACTTAAACTCTGCGTAAGTTCTGAACTCTTTTGACTAGACTGCTTGACTAGGTTTCTGACTCCATATTTCCTTTCTTCTTTCCTGTGTTACTGACACACATTGAAGAGACTACTTCCAACTTTACCTTCACCAGCTCCCCTGTTGTTTAAACCTCACTTGCCTACCTGAATTCCTTATTCATTCCTTCTGTGTCTTGCAGTGTCTCTGTGTTTCTTTAAACCATGGTAAAATGTATTTACAAGAAGGGGATGAATAACCCAAAGTACATCAGAGAAGTCTGAGCAGGAGTGACTACAGTAGTGGTTCATAGTTTCTCATGCCCATTTTCTTTAAGTTAAGAATTTATAAGCTGTTACGGTTGAATGCTCTACACGAACTGTTGTAAAAGTTTCACATGTATATTGAATTTCGTTTCTTTAACTACCAAAGATTCCAGAGAGAGAGGAGAAATTAACCAGAGAGGTTTATTTCAAGAGCAACTTTTGTTAATTAAAATATCGTTAGAAATAGTTCAGTACATAAAGTTAATAACTTCTTTAATATAGCCATTTGTCATTTATAGACACCAACCCATTAACCTGAGTAATCAACTCTGGTTTTGCTTCAGTTCCACTTAGTAGGTTTAGGGGTAAGCACAGATTTTTCTCTGGCTTGTGTTTGTAAAATAACTTCTTGCAATCTGCTTTATGTGCATTTACACATATGAAAAGAAATCAAAATATATTACAGAGCCTTTATTCTTATATATTAACTATGTGAAGTTTAATTTCCTACCCATCAAAATATTTTTCCTTTTAATTATCAATTAGGTTCTCTTTTTCTTCTTATAATACACCCCCGAATTACTTTTCTACCTGCTATATAATTCTATGAAACTTTTATTATGTGTAGGAAAACATTATTCTGGATCCAGATCTCCAAAGGCTTTTCTAAAAAGCAATTTATCATTGCTTTTTATTTAAAAATTTTTATACTTCAAAAGACTATCAAGAAAATAAAAAGACAACCCAAAGAATGGGAGAAAATATTTGTAAATCATATTTGATAAGGGATTTGTATCCAGAATAAGGGATTTGTATCCAGAATATATAAAGAGCTGTTACACTCAATAACAAAAAGACAAATAACCCAGTTAAGAATGGGCAAAGGATTCACATAGACATTTCTCTAAAGAAGATATACAAATGACCAATAAGCACGTGAAAAGACACTCAACATCATTACTCATTAGGGAAGTACAAATCAAAACCACAATGAGATACCACTTCACACCCACTAGGATGGATGGTTATAATAAAAAAGACAGACAATAATAAGTGTTGGTGAAGATTTGGAGAAATCACAGTCTTAATATATTGCTGGTATGATTGTAAAATGGTGCAGCCATTTGAGAAATCAGATTGGAAGTTCCTTGAGTGGTTAAACATAGAGTTATTATATGAGCTAGCAATTCCATGCCTATGTATATACCCAAGAGAACTGAAATCATGTGTCCACACAAAACTTGTACACAAGTGTTCATAGCAGCATTATTCATAATAGCCAAAAAGTGGAAACAATCCAAATGCCTGTCAGCTAATGAATGGATAAACAAAATGTGGTATTTCCGCACAATGGAATATTACCGGGTCGTGTTATGGACTGAATGTTTGTGTCTCCAGCCCTCAAATTCATATGTTGAAGCTCTTGCCCACAACGTGATTTTATTAGGAAGTGGGGCCTTTGGGAGGTAATTAGGTTTAGATGAGGCCATGAGAGTGAAGCCCCCATGATGGGATTAGTGCCCTTCCAAGGAAACAAAGAGACACTAGAGCATCCTCTTTTCACTAAATGTGGCTGACTGCTGGCCAGGAAGAGGGCCCCCACCAAGAACCAAGTCTTCTAGCACCTTAATCTTGGACTTCACATTCTCCAGAACTATGAGAAATAAGTGTCTATTGTTTAAGCCACCCAGTGTATTTTGTTATAGCACCCCAATGTGACTAAGACAGGTTGTGAAATGAATGAAGCATTGATACATGCTACACATGGCATGTATCAAAATATACAAAATTTTGTTTTCTTTTGTTTTAAAGAAAACAAAAAATATTTGTTTTCTTTAAAAAAATTAATGATTTTAGGGCAGTGAAAACACTCTATATGATATTATAATGATAGATATGTCATTATACTTTTGTCCAAATCCGTAGAATGTTCAAAACCAAGACTGGACCCTAAGGTAAACTAGGGACTTTAGGTGATTATGATGTGTCAATGTAGGTTCATCCGTGGTAAAAAGTGTACCATCTAGTGAGTGATACTGATAATAGGAGAGGCTATGCACGTGTGGGGGTAAGGGGTATATGGGAAATCTCTGTATCTTTCTCTCAATTTTATTGTAAACCTAAAACTGCTCTAAAAAGATTTGTCTTTAAAAAAAAAGATGAGGAACTTCCCTGGTGGCACAGTGGTTAAGACTCCGCACTCCCAAGCAGGGGGCCTGGGTTCTATCCCTGCTCAGGGAACTAGATCCCACGTGCATGCCACAACTAAGGAGCCCGCCTGCTTCAACTAAGACCCAGCGCAACCAAATAAATAAATGAATATTTAAAAAAAAAAAAAAAGATGAATGCGGGACTTCCCTGGTGGTCCAGTGCTTAAGATACCAGGCTTCCACTGCAGGGGGCACGGGTTCAGTCCCTGGTGGGGAACTAAGATCCCACATAAAGTGCAGCGAGGCCAATAAATAAATAAATAATGAATGAATGAATGAATGAAAATTCCCAAGTATAGCAACAGACTAACACCCAGATGCACACTAGTTTACCTATGCTTCCCTTCTCTACAATTTCTTACAATTTGAAATTGAAATTATCAGAGAAGAGACTGGGAACAGTAGGAAATTCATAGAATCAGAAACTTTGAAATCTGAAAGAAACCTTGGTCCAACCACTTCCTTTCACAGACCAGTTACCAAGATATAGGAATTGATGACTGGTGTAAGGTCACACCATAGAGGCAGTACCGTGTCCAGAGTCCGGGTCTTCTGACTTAATAAAATGGTTCTTCCTGTTGAAAGGAAAGAAACAAATTTGAAAGCCCTTTTTCTCCACTTATCAAAAACCTATATGATTTTACTTTGATGCGGTCTCTGAATCAGATCAGTGATTCCTAACTTGAAATGCACTTCCTTAATTTACAGTACACCACAATCTGGAGTGTATCCAGGGAAGGGCAATAAGGATTGTGAAGGAACTAGAAACCATGTCGTACAAGGAATCTTGGAGTGAACTCAGGGCATTAAGGGTGGAAAAAAAAGTAAATTTAAGGAGGAATTTGGCAGCTACCCTCAGGTATCATAAGATTCTATGGAAGAGCTACTGGAAGGAACTTAAGAGCTAGAAGAGATCCAACCTCTTCCTTTTCATTTTACAGATCAGATGGTGTAATGAGGCTAAGAGTGGTTATGATTCTGACCTTACCTCACATGGTTAGTTATTGGCTGACCTGAGAATATAACTCTGGATGTCTGAATCAAAGGCAGTTGTGCTTTTTGTAGTTCCAGGGATTTATGAATAGAGGATATAGGAAGGCCAATTCTGACTACTTGTGAAAAACAACTTTCTGGCAATTAGAGCTCTTCAAAAATGCAATGGACCGCTCTGTGGTGTGGTGGGCTCTTTGATGCTGGAAACAGTTAAAATAAATGGGCCAGGGTACCTGCTTAATTAGACATTAAGTTGAGTTGGATTGCTTCCAATCAACTCTAACATGTGGTTCCATATTAATTTTAAGGTTAAAAAGAATGTAAAACAAGGCAATATTTAGCATGACAGTAAAAGCAGAATTCTAGAATCTTAAAAGCAAAACAAAACTCACTTTGTAGAAATAAACAATACATTTTCATTAAAGAATACCAGAATAAAATGCAGGCACGGTAATCATTGTCAAAATAAGAGTGATGCTCTGAAAACAAAGAATTTTACTTTTCAAGAAATAAAAACAGAAGAGAAGAGTGTACATTTTTAGATTTGGATTATCTGTCAAAATAGAAATGGACACCACTGTGAAATAGACCCTATGAAGTGGAGTGGAGGACATATTCTCATCCATTTACATCATAATGAACAGGCTTTGGAGTTACAGTGTAGGACAGTGGGTAATCATGGTGGAAATTCTATGTATAATTTTCTCTAGAGGTAATTGAAAATCAGGAGATGGATAGGCTAAGAGATAATTCCTACAATTAAAGTGCTATACAGACAGTACCAGCACTTCAACACCCACGATGAGAGAACAAAAACTTAAGCAGCTCAACTGGAGCAAAGATTGCACGTTGCACTTAACAATTATATAAGAAGTGCTTTTTTTTAAAGAACAGTTGTGAATTTTTTTTTTATTTACCATATCCTCAGGAATAAAAAAGTCACATTCTAATTCAAGTTGCTTTTTAATAACTAATGAAACATTTTTTAGAAATAAATTCGTAACATTTATAAACTCAGAGGCTCATATGCATAATAGAATGCGGCCTCCCCCATCTCAGTAATGGCAACTGAATTCCTCCAGTAGCTCACTTTAGAATTATCTTCAACTCCTCTCTTTTTTCATATTCCACGTCTAAAACCTATCAGCTCTATCTTCAAAATATATTCAGAATCTGACCACTTCTTACCATTTCCACTGCTGCTACCCTAGTCAAAGCCATCATCATCTCTTGCCTGGATTCTTCTAACTGGCCTTTGTACTTTGGCTTTTGCCCTGCCTTCAGCCTATTCTGAATCCTGCAGCCAGAGGGACTCTTTTTTTTTTTTTAAGTTTTGGCTACAATTTTGGCTTTCAGGATCTCAGTTCCCTGACCAGGGAAGGAACCGGAGGCCCAGCAGTGAAAGCACAGAATCCTAACCTCTAGACCACTAGGGAACTCCCCAGAGGGACTCTTTAAAAATAAATGCCAACTTCTCAGCACAAAGAAAAAAAAATTTTTTTCTATTTCTTTAATTTTGTATCTATTTCAGATGATGGATGTTGACTAAACTTATTGTGATAATCATTTCATTATGTATGTAAGTCAAATCATTATGCCGTACACCTTAAACTTATACAAGTGCTATACGTCAATTATATCTCAATAAAACTGGAAGAAAAAATGTTTAAATAAATAAGTAAAAACAAAAAAATTGAAGTAATGATTTTTTTGCGTTAGCAATCTAGTTAATTATAATAAAACAAGGCATTCATGTGTTCAACATAAACAAAAAAATGCCAACAACATCCACCCTCCAATGGCTTTCCATCATACTCCTCACAATGGCCTGCAAGGCCATCCATGATCTGGCCCCTTATTTTCTGATCTCATCTACAGCAACCTGCACTCGTTCCACTCCAGTCACACTGGCCTTCTTGTTTATCCACAAACATACCAGGCATACACCCATCTCAGGGCTTTGTACTTGCTGTTCTCTCTGCCTAAATTGCTCTTCTCCCAAATAACCTCAGGTCCCACGTCCTCATCACCTAACTCTACTCCAACACCACTTTCTCAGTGACGTCTTCCTTAACCATGCCGTTTAAAATCGCAGTTGCCATGACATACACATTCCTTGCCCACTATATTTTCCTCCTTGTTTCCTCTTACCTTATTACATGCCATATAATGTACCTGTACTTTTTATCATCAGTCCCTCCATTAGAATATAAGCTCTAATGGTCAGAGATTTTTGTCTGTTTTATCTACTGTACCCAGTACAGTGTTGTACTGGTACTAATGGACCTAGTACAGTGCTTGGCACATAGTAGGTACTAAATAAAATTTTGTTTAATTAATTAGTTAATTAGCAAGACCTCACTTTTTATAGTAAGGACTTTTATGTGGAAAGTACTTAGGCTATTGATAACTAGAACAAATGACTTATTTTTAGTTTTAGATTGACAATTGCTTGCAATTGTAGTACATTTTAGAAATTTTCAGGTAGAGGGTAAATTGCAGTTTTGGGGGGTTTTTTTGGCCACGCAGCACAGCATGTGGGATCTTAGTTCCCTGACCAGGGATCGAACCCGCACCCCTGCTGTGGAAGCACTGAGTCTTAACCACTGGACTGCCAGGGAAATCCCCTAAATTGCAGTTTTTAATGAGTGATGAATTAGACAACCCCTGGGCATAGGTAAAAGTAGACATTTGCCTGAGGCAATGTATCCAGAGGGAAAATTAGAATTTTCTTAAATATAGCTTATATTTAGCCAGACTAGAAAAATATTGAATGTGTTTTATGAACCTGTGTAAAATTCCTTTACCCGACCTCAGCAATAATTCAGGGATTGAAAATAAAATAAACCAAAATCCAAAACAGGAGCATCAAAATGTCACTATATTTCATCAGCTAGTCTCAAAACCAAAGGTAAGCAGATTCACTTAAGATTGCCAAAATTGATTTAATAAGTAAATCCAAATACTATATATTCTTCAGTGTTTTAAGAAGGGTAAATAGTACTTGAGATTGGTAAATTAGTGGCAACATTAGATCTTCTGATTTTTAATATACTTTAAATTACCTAATTAAATATTATTACTAAAATATGTATTCTATATTTATTAGAGCTGCTTATAGAGTTATCGTAAACATTGAGAAAATATTCCTACTTCTTTATGTTTATAAATAACCAAGTCTATTGCCAGTCAGGGACGAAGAAAATTTACTCAGTGCAAAAGCACGCTCCATTATGCTATTTGAAAGGAAATTGCTCTCTGTTTTCTACATAGCAGCAATATTATTTCATGTGATTTCCTTTTGAATGGAATATTCCATGAGTACAGGAGAGATGAGGGGTTTTTTTTTCTAAATTTTTTTTTGAAATAAATAATTGTACCAGGAGAGATGAAGTTTTGTGAACACTTTGAATTTGATTAAGATATGAAATCAGGGGAATTCCCTAGCGGTCCAGTGGTTAGGGCTCCACGCTTCCACTGCAGGGGGCATGGGTTTGATCCCTGGCTGGGGAACTAAGATCCCCGCATGCCGTGCAGTGTGGCCAAAAAAAAAAATTAAAAATAAAAAAGATCTGAAATCAAAGTTGGTAATAAAATAGAAGCACCTTTTAGTAAAATGCAGTTAAAACTTATAATTTTTATCAAAATGCCTATTTCATTTGTATGGAATAGTGTATAAATCTCACATATGCATAGTTTTGAATAATCATGATAAATCTGTGTACCCACTACCTGGGTGAAGAAAGAGCATTACTAGTACCAGTGCTCTGTGTGCCATCCCCATCACATCTCCCTGTTTCTTCCCAGAGACAACTATCATTTTGATTTTGTGCCCACCATTCATTTGCTTTCCCCAAAGCCCCACCATTTGTGTATCTATCCCTACAGAATATATTGTTTAGTTCTGAAAACCAGAGTAGCGATAACAAACCTAGTTGTATAAGGAAAAGGCAATATTGTCATCACTTGTTGAAGGCTATCAGGAAAAAATACGTTGAACAGAGTCTCTGGGTCATAGTCTGGCTTCAGCTCCTCTGAGGATTTATAAGAGACTTCCTCTATCTGTAGTAACTCCTGGGAAACAGAGAGCTTAATATATTCCCCCATCTGACACAGATGTGTTGTGGACCAGATACCGGTCACACAGCTGAAGTTTGGTCAGACAGGGACGGCTGCTCTGTAGTTTCTACTTTTAACTCCTATGGCCTACCTCTAGGTCTTAGGAGTAAGTCAAGCCAGAATCCTTTTGGGGTAGAATGATGGTCCTCAGATGAAGAGGAGAGTAGACCTTCATCAATACAGGAAAGAGACATTCAAACACAGGTAAGAACCTGGGTCAAGCTCACACAGGTATCCTCAGGCTAAAAGAGGGTATAATGGCAGAGGGTGTTGGTGAGGACAGTGCTGACTGTGTCTGATTCTTGAGTCATACTGCCCTACCTGGACTGGTTACCCCCATGTGTGGGGCACCGCTGTCATCTGAGATTCCCTCTCCCCTATGTTGGGTCTCTTACTCCCTGTATTACGTCTTCCCCTTTCTTGGTTTATTCTCCTATATTGGTGAAGCATATCTTCCAGTAGCATCTTAAGAAATGATAAATGGGAAATAAATAGAGATTTTTTTTAAAAATATTTATTTATTTATTTATGTTGACTGCATCATGTCTTTGTTGCTTGGGATCTTCATTGCAGTGCGCGGGCTTCTCTCTAGTTGTGGCACGAGGGCTCTGTAGTTGTGGTTCATGTGCTCAGTAGTGGCGGTGTGTGGGCTTATTTGCCCCGTGGCATGTGGGATCTTA